>NC_138787.1:11685134-13037940 GCF_965178545.1 Coloeus monedula
ACACATGAAGCTGAATGAGCAGTTTAGGATGGAAAAAGAAGTTATTTGTAATCCATAACAAGCTCATAGCAACCAGATGACATACTAATTTACTGGCTGCTTTACACTGTGCAGTCCCCAAAACTAGTGTAAACAGTGAATTGCAGGAATGATACTTGGCTATGCATTTTCTCACCAAACAGTTCTGAGTTACAAATGTAGAAGTTGGTTTGGTTTTTTTAAACTATATTGCCCCAAGAAATACCACCAATTATAAGACAAGACAAAAAAGAAATTGCCGTTTTCTAACTTCAGTAGGCTCAAAGGCTGGCTCAAACATTTCATTTGACATCTGTGCCACAATGCCAGCTGATCTCTTAAGTTTGCCCCCCTGCCCTGACTTTATACCTTTCAAATAATGTAGCATCTTCCTCTTGGAATGTGGGGACCCTATGAAACCAGAACTGTTGCCAATATCATCCACTCCATATTCAAAGACCCTTCCAGATTCAAGTCTATCTGTTACCACCGCATTTTGTGCTATATATTCTTCTTCCAGAGTCTCTATCACTTACATTCTGGAGTTTAGGAAAAGCATCACAGACAGCTGGCAGACAGCAGCAAGCCAGCCCTGCCTCTACCAGGTCTCCCCATACCTGAGACTACTGTAATTAAAGGCCAAATAAATTTTAAGGTTAAAACATCTGGGTTTTGTTCAACCATTTCTTGGTTTTGAGAGGAACAGGCAAAAAAGAAATGTATTTACAGTAGTTTGTGAAGGAATCTAAATTACATCTGGCACTTAGCCAAGTTCTGCCATTAGAGAGCACTACACTTCCTTGTCTTTGTTTGTATTTGTCCAGCAGAAGAAAGCCAGAGGACAGGCACTGTGTAGGAACTTCCTGAACTTGTGTTCCCCTGGTGAGCCTCAAAAGGGTTCCCTCATCCCAGAAGAGCATCTCTCCCAGGCAAATTAGTGCTTGAAAATAAACAGAATGACACCTAGACCTCCACCTGCTCTACCCAGCAAACAAAAAGCTTTTTTCTGCCTCACTTGCCTGGAGCACCACAGCAGAAGCAGCAGGTCTGATCCTCGCAGGGATCCAACGAGGCATCTCATGCGCAGCTTCTCTGGTTGATGCACCACCTCTTCTGCAGCCAGACAGAATAATGGCTGTGAGAAGGCAGCACAAAACCCAGCTTGCATCTACTCTACACAAGGCTCAACTTCTTACTACATGAACCACTTCTATGTCCAAATCACTACCTCTGATTTTCTGCAAAAGGACTCCTTTTCACATCACACAAATGTAAAGCTGTTATCCTACGGTTTCTCCTCTAATGCAGTGCAGCCTTCCGGGTTCTTCTACCTCATCCAGAGCACAAAAAACCCACTACTTCTCCTCTTTTTCTCAAAGACCCGCTACTGGCATCCAGAATATACAATAAATAAATAAAAATACACAAACAAACCAAAATAGAAGACATTTCCAGACTAGGGCAAAAGGTCTTACCTCAGGAGGAAAAACGTGCGTTGCTATGCTGCGCTCCAAACAGGCGCTTCTCCCCTACCTAACAGCCATCAGGCTCCAGCCAGCCCATTAGCAGTTAATTTAGAAGTTCACAGGTGTTAACAGGATAAGTAGCAGAGTATTCTGCATATTTTGGTGTGGCAAAACTCTACCGTGGGGATATGGTCCACTTCATGCAGAAGAGGTGAAATGTTTTCATCAAGCTAAGTTTAAGAAAATCTCTCCAACTCAAAAATCTTTATTTTTCTTGTGCAAACTTTTAGAATTTTGAAGCCACTGACTGTTTGCATTATCCCCCTCAGATGATTAGAAGATTGTGGGCATTTCTATACTTGACCTTCATTTGCCCTGAGCTGTCTGAAATGTGCCCTTTCAAGCCATGCAACTTAGTACAATTGCTTTTTTACCAAGTTTTCTTTTTTTTCTTTTTTTCTCTTTTTTCCCCCAAATATATATAGCTCCAGTGCTGGTTATGCAGGATGGAGTGAGGAAAACATTTGCTTTTGCTCCAGGTTGAAACTTTCTGTAATGATTCCAGATGCTGGAAGTAAGTTAGAGACAAAAAGCTAAGAAAAACATTAACTTCTGTCTTGATTACCTTTGCTTGAACAACTTCAGCAAAAAGAGGAATTTCGCTTAAAAAGTTATTCTACCTGCTTTGGTTTCCTAGGCTATTGCCAGGAATTTGAACTGAAAAGATGTGGAAAGAATATGCTTCATAAACCAAGGCATGATAATGAGGGAAAATACACTGCTGAGGTACAAATGCAAGTGGTTATGACAGTTGATGCTAATAAAGCCTTTCTCGAAACTTCTATTGCCTTGTTCTGGCTGTGCAGGCAGGACAAATGAAGGAAGCACAAAGAGGCTTTTGGCCTTTGACTTCCAATCAGGAGGTGTTGGACTGCGCTACTGGAGGCTTCAGGCTAGGCTGTGTCCCACGGCTTCTCCACAGGATAGGCTGGGAGGAAAAATGATTCAGCAGGACCAATTTAAAATGTGTTTTGCCTTGTCATTTCCAGGCAAATCACTCACCTCTCTTGAGTTCATATTCAGGCTGTGAATGTATTTTGTACCTAAGACAAGAACACCTAGCAGCCTATTTTCTGCCCCCTCCCTAGCTCTCAGAGTGAAATGGCAGGGTCACAGCCCTCAGCACATCCTCCCCAGCATCCTGGGAGCATCTCAGAGCTGGAAGGAGAGACCTAACCGTGTGCGGTCCACCAAGCAACAGCCAGATTTCATGTGGGTTGCTGCATCCTCTGCCTGTTCCATCTACCCATAACATGAACTCTGGTTTAGTACCTGCATAAGCCCAGACCCAAATGTTTTAGATCACCCATATAGAAATGACTAATAATGCACTCACTTTGTGCTTTTGCACTCACACAAGCATTTTTCACCAGAAGCTCTCAAAATTCTGTGGGTCCCCTTAAATGTATTCCATAGAAACAGCCCTGTTCTTATTACCCCAGAAAATGTATACACGTGTTTCTCATGTAGTACAGAATAGGTTCAGCTACACAGTTCACAGTCTAAATACACAGATTAAACAACTCAAGATCTGGGAACAGAAAAGAAAGGTGAAACCTCTTGCCCAAGACCCATGATGATACGAAACCAGTTCCACTGCATCTACCACCCTTTGCTGGATCACACTCTCTTGCACTGCTTTAATTGCTCCTGATAGTTTCAATGAAGCAACATTGAACTGGAAAATGATGCTTCTTTTGGGCCCTTCACATTAATCTTAGCAGACCTAATGGCCTCTTGAAATAGTTTTTTGCTTCTACTACTAGAAAGATGAATGCTGGAGACTTGGTCCCGCACACTGCTCTACACCTGGGGTGCTAACACATGAATACTTCAGTAGTGGGATAACACCAGCTCCTGCAGAGAGAATGTGGGCAGGGATCCCATAAGTTATGCTTGAAGAAGAGCTGACAAGGGATGCCAGGTTTTGTCCGTGTGTAAATTTACAGTTGGTGGCATTTCCACTGTAAGTGCCATTGTCAAGATTTTAGGATTGGATTGCAAAAAAAAAAAAAAAAAAAAGCATTTGACTGAAACTTGCCATTCAACTTCTCATCATCAAAGTAAAATACCATACTGTACCAAGAATGAAAAGAGAGAGAGAGAGAGAGAAAACAACAACATTTAGCAGGTTTTAAAATTATGCAGATATTTTTAATGGCTTTGGAGTATTCAGACACTCACTCATATGTCAGAAAACAGATTTGATTTATAGGAATGACATTTGGCAGAGCAATTAATCCATACTATGTTCTAATCATGTTTGGTATAGGGAGAGGAAAAAAAAGTCAAACTTAGGTTTAAAGCTGATTGTGCCAGGAATTATTTTCAAAGAAGGCTCATAAGGGTTTTCAGTAAGCTCAAGGACAAAATCTGGTCTTTTATTCCTTCCCCACTCCATCACCCAACACAAGAATGAAGACTACATCCCACTTGCTAGCTGAAACTCAGCAACTAAATCTTCTTGCCTCCACAGAGGTGAAACAGGAGTATGAACCTCTTCGGTTTCTAAATGTAGGCTCTCCTTCCCACGTTATTCCTCAGCCCTAATAAGACTGTCTAACAGAAATCTTGAGAGGGAAACTATGGGTGGTTCATGAAAAAAACGTTGCCGTTTCATCCAGCAGAACAGAAATTTACCTTTGCATGAGTGCTTTTTTTTCTACTTTGTCTTTCCCAGAACGAAACTTTAATTGATCTCCATAAAGTCAATTTCAGAAACATTATTTGAGGCAGGAATTTCCAGCTCCCCACCTGGCACTGCTTAGATCTCCACTGCCAGAGCATTTACACTTGGCTGTGGGGGTTCTCATGCCACAGACAGCAGAACTACTGCTCAGGCACCTGAGCAACTTCCACCACAGCACAGCAAGGCCAAGGGCAGAGCGGCACCTTCCCAGCTGAGGGCCTGGGACCCTGTGTCCCCAAAAAGGATGTTCTGCTGAGAGCCAACCAGCACACCTGGGAGGGCACAGCTCACTTGCCCAGCAGCTGTCCCTGCTCCTTGAGGTACACCTGTGGCTGCTGACACATTCTTGTTCTGTGCTGGGTGTGTGTAACCATGAGCCTGTGTTTCTTTTACTCTGGTTTGAATCCCTGATGTTGAATTCTGCAGAGAGGAAAACCACCCTGTGCTTCACATCCGGTGTGACAGACCATTAAGAAAAGCTTCTCTGACAAATCCATTATGGAATACAAGAGCAAGCACTACATGGTAGTTTTCACTCATGGACTTTGCAGAAGCTCTGAGTTATCTCACGAAGTAACTGCACCATGTCTAACACAGCACTCGTGCCAGCTGGGAGAAATCTTTCTTAAAGGCTATTTTGTCTCAAATCTATCAGATTTAAATCTAACAGCTGTTCCACAACATACCAGTGGTTTATCTGTGCTTGAGCTTGTATCCTGCACTGCTCTCCACTGGTGGTTGGACAATTACCAACAAACAAACAAACAAATGTAACACATAATTTGATTTTTCTGGTGCTGTTTTTTCTTTTTTAATTATAATTTTAAAAACCAGGCTTCCTCCCCTTACTAACTCTACTAACTCTCCTTCACACCCTATCTCCAGAAACTCCTGCTTAATTTATTCACAGGTGAAAATATATTCCTCTATACTTCTTCCAGGCTAGCTTTAAAAATCTGAGGTTACACTTTTAAGACAAATAAATAATAATTTTAGCATAATGGTTTTAACACCTGCTGTGAAGATTGCAAAACCATTCACATTCTACCTGTAAGTCAGCTTTTTGACACCCATAACTCAGAAGATATTTGCCTCTGCGTTTAATGGTTTCCATATTCTTTTCTGTCTGAAGATGTATCGTTAAATATTATTACTACTGGAGGTATATTTGGGCAATATCTTTCAGACGTATTTGAACCAAAGGGAAAAAGAAGAAAAATTTTGACCAGGTACACCATTTTTGGAAGAAGAGCTAGCTGGCCTGATCTAGCTTCTACTGAAAATTATACCTCTAGAAAAGATTAAGATAGGAGAAAAAAGTTCAAAAGACCATCAGGAGTGACTTTTGGGCCTGGTGTAAGAGTCACTGACTCCTTTGCAGACAAACAAGGATTCATCCCTTTGCAGGTTTGTACCAGCACACGCATAAGAGCTTCCTTTGTGCTATACCTGGGCAACTTGTACCTTTTACTTTGACTAATCTGCCCTCCAAACCCTCCTGTGTGGCTTCATGCCTGCGAGAGAGGGAAGGCGGCACTGGGTCAGGTGCTGAGATTTGCTCCTCAGGCTCCCAGGCTCTGCCCCACACTAGCTGGAGGGCCAGAGCACACACACAAATGCCCCAGGGATGCCACCCTTGGTCCACCAGCCAGCATGGAGTGGAGCTGCTGCTGTCTCCACAGAGCAGACACTTAATGGTTCTGTCCAGTCTTTCTACTGCCTTCCTGTTGGAAAAGCTCCTACCTGTTCAGATGTTGATCTCTGAGTGCCAGGGACAGTCCTTGCTCTCTTTGCCTCCTTCCCAGCAGCCAGTTTTTTTCAAGCCCTGGCTTTGATCTCAGGATGATGCTGTGAGCTTCTTTCACTGTGTGAAGTGAGTTGGAGGATGGGTTACCCAAGGCATGAATTCACAGATGACTTTTAGCACAAATAGTCTGACACAAAAAAACCCTACAACATAAAATGATGGAATAATGACCAAACGTGCCATTTCAAGTTCCCTGCCTTTTCCAGAGGAACATCTCAGGCTGTTATTCTCCCACACAAATTACTCAGATAAAATTGGAACAGATAAAGATCCCAAACCAAGAAATATTTCATGCACAAGCAGGAGGTCTGTCCCAGTGCTCAGCTGAGTCAAAAGACACCTATTTACTTCTCTAGGCCATAGTAACATGAAGTCTGATTTACATATTTTCACATAAAACTTGATATTTTACTATGAAAACTTTCCATTATACCTGCCTGAAGCTTTATCTCCTAGATTTACTACTAATCAGTGTTTTTTCCCTGCACTGACAGGCACTGTCTGAGGAGTCATTATTTCTCATACAAGTACACAAAACTGGTAAGTGTTTTAGGTTTGATGTTACAACTGCTCACTGTCACCTTGGTATCTGCTGCTGACAGTTATTCCCTCCACAAAAATCCTTGTCAGTGTGCTTACGTTTTTGCTGGAAGGCTTTCAAGTTCTCTTTGAGAGCTGAAATCCACATCACACGCAGGCACACAGGCATGCACACACACTGCTTTAAATATCATAAAAAATGATACCATAAGCCTTTCCAAAGCATCTAAAAGAGCTCTTCTCTTTCACAGGATAATGTGTGTGGATTTTTCTGAGGATGCTTTACACATTGTTTTTTAGCTGGCTGGTTTGGTTGATTTCTTGTTGGTTTCGGGGGGGGGGGGGGAGGTGTTTTTTGTGCTTGGGTTTTTGTTGGGGCTTTTTTAATAATAGGAAATAAGTGTTTCCTCAGTGCCTGAATTTTGAAATCTGGAGTGTGGGTTCTTCAGTAGATGTGGCAGCATGTGGGTATTCTCTCCTGTTTTTAGAACTCAAGTTGCTATAACAACCTACAGCATCTGTTCAGCCCACTACCTAAACAGCCTTTTTCCTTTCTTTCTCTTTTTTTTCTTTTTTTTTTTTTTCCTTTTGGGTCTCCTATTCTTCTGAAGTCAAATGCTTTGCTTTGATTTTTATTTAAGGAGCTAGCTTATGCTCCAATGTGTATATGCAGAATGAGCTGAAAGAAGCCAAAATCTGTGCTGAAAAGATCACAACTTTTGGAGAGTATCTGGCTGAGTGGGACGAGCTCAGGGCTGGGCCCTGTTCCCTCTGAAGTGAAGACACACCAGTTCCTGCTGTGAGCCTGAAATTCACTGCCACATCTCATGAAAGTGGGGGTTACTCTGTTGAATGACAGACAAGTGATGGACACTACCAGGGAGCCATTGACAGAACAAGAGCCAACAGATGGACAATCTTGTATAACTGGCTCTGTATAATTATTATGTTTCCTCCTTATCAACTACTTTCTTCTCTTCTGAAGAAAATTTTGATTTTTCTTGAAATGGATTTTTTCCAGATTGGTGGAGGGTGGGCAAGGAAGAAAAAATAAGAAAGATTTTTTTTTTCATTCATGCCAGAACAGCAGAACCATCTCTTTACTGGGGTTTGGAGGATATCCCACCTCCTCCGTGGGTTAGCTGCCCATATTTCATCCTTCATCATAGAGCACTGCCTCTAAAAAAGAGGAGCTTGTCACTGCTAGAGTCCCTGGCTGCAGTTCATCAGAGAAGGCACAAGCCAATTACAAAGATCTATGCACATAAAAGAATGGGAATGTAGGTACCATTCCCATGAAGAAGACAGACACCGGCTTCAACCAGAATATTTGTGGGTTACGATGAAACATTTTGGCTGTGAGTTCTTGAAAATACTTAGGATTATCTATCCATATACACACTTTCATTAAAAGTTTTCCACAAAAAAAAAAAAAAAAAAGCTTTTCAAAAAAGTGCTTGCATTTTCTCATTAGTTCAGCTCCAAAATGCTCCTACTGTCAATCAGCAGATAAGCAGGGCTGGGCCCAGCCCCACAGTCATGGCTTGTCAGGAACCAGGAGAGGAGATGGCATTTCTTAGGGGCTTTAGCCCAAGCATGTTGAATATCTTAGGAGCAATGGAGCAGTGTTCAGAGCAATCTGCTCAGCATCCAATTCTCCCATGTATAATTCTGGGTAACTTGTCAACAAACTGAGGTATAAGCTGCCCTGTCCTGACCCAAACACACCTTTGGCTTAGTCCCCAAACCAAGGCACTGCCAAGGCATATGCTCAGAGCTGGAGACAAAGCTCCTTGTGGGTAGGATTTGCAGATTCTCACAGGAGCTCTGCAGGGGGGTGGCACTGGGAAGCCAGGCTCCTTGTCATCTCCTGCAGCTGTCCCTGCCTGCAAGGAAGCTCTCCAGCAAAAAGAGATCACACAGCTACTGAGAAGCCTGATGTGCTAGAGCGATGTATCATGTCACTCCAGCCTTGGTCATTCCATGCCCCTCTTACACCACATATTGAAGGCAAGACTTCACAGGGACTAGGAGGCTCAGCAGCCAGAAGGGCTGAACCACACAGGCAGGAGACAGTGGCCCTTGGATCAGAAGAAGCACTTCCGCAGGGCAGGAACTGACTCAGAGCTATCCTGGGGACTGGGAACACAGAGAGCTCTGTCAAGACAGTCTTGCCTTTCTCCTTGCTACCACTAAACCTAATCTTAATCTTCACTTGTACCTAGATACAGAGCAATATTCATATCTACTAAGGGAAGACAGAAGGCAAGGTGTCCTTTACCTCACATAAGGACTTTTAGAACTAACTGTACGTAATCCAGTGCCATGAAAACTCCCATGAGGGGCAAAGAACCTAGTTTCCCATTTTTCTCAGGAATCATGAAATAATATTCTCTGAAATCACACCTTTCTCCTTCAAAGCTTCTGTGTATATTCGGTAACTTGTACATATGTCATTTCTGTACGACAGCCACAGCTCCCACCTGGAGTTGTGCAACATTGTCCACATGTTACCTTTCCTGCAGGATATAAATGTGTTACTGATACTATTTTTGCACTATGGAGAGAAAATGAGAAGAAAGAAAAAAAAGCAGAAGGAATGAAGTTGCATGTCAGCTACCAAACTGGGACTCACCTTGCCCTGTAGAAGAGAGACAAAGAGGAACCACATCTCCCCTTTACCTTTCAAACACACAGAGACAGGGCCTCTCTCTCAGCACAGGGATGGACACCATCCTGATCTTCCAGCAGCGCTGTTGCTGGTCAGGGTCCTGAGGAGACACATCTGAACTGTCACACCTTACCCCCAGCAGGTCACCCTGGCCTCTGAGGTTCAGCAGCTGCAAGGCTGAGGGCACTGCCAAGATGGGAGCATGAAAACCCATCAGTGCAGGAACAGGCAGTGAGAGAGGACCTTCATTCATCAGCAGCCAGCAACAGCCTTGGCCCTAGCAGTGCCTGCTGCTTCTTTCCCATAGTTTGAGGGCAAAAATCTTGCAGGCATCCTCACTGTTATTCCAGCACAATTTCTGTGGAACCGGTTGGAAAGAAGTGGAAAGGCTCAGAAGCAATTTTAGATATCATAG
Source organism: Coloeus monedula (assembly GCF_965178545.1). Lineage (NCBI taxonomy): Eukaryota > Metazoa > Chordata > Aves > Passeriformes > Corvidae > Coloeus > Coloeus monedula. The sequence goes on from NC_138787.1 coordinate 11,694,801, forward strand.
AGATCATGTAACCCAAAGTGAAAGTGGGAAGTGCATCCCCAAGAAAGATTTCAGTGCTAGGGCAGGAGCCACATTTAAGAATCTAAACAGTGTGCCAGCTCCAGATCAAAAGCCAGAGAGTGACTGCAGATGGATTTATCCTGCAAATACTTCCTAGTGACAGCAAGTTTCACAGTGCAGCACATGGATTCTCACCTTTGGAGATACCCATGTACACGGACTCCTGAGTAGAACAACAAAACTGGGCTAAGAATTAAAACCATTTCCAACATGCATATGTTTAGTTCTACTCTACAGGATAATGACTTCCTCTTAATCTCCTTGAATCTTACCCAGGGTTGCAGTAAGTCAGCATGTTGACTTTGTTGTGCTAGTTTACATTAGCTGAGGACCTGGCGTTCAGTATAAAGAATGTGTGATAAACCTTTACAATGTTCCCAAAAACTGGTTATTGGAAAGGCAGAAATCTCAAGCTCAGCCTAGTGGAAAACACAGTGACACATAAATTTTACTTCCACTCTGAGAAATGCTAGGGTGACCAAAAGATAGCATCTGAATATTTTAAACTGACAAATTTATTTCTATTCTACTTTGCCAAGAGTTTGTCCCACTGATTTGGGCAGGAAAGAGGACATGTAGGCATCTGTTCATTCATCAACTTCCTCTAAAGCCCAGGATTAATAGACGACTACTATTATGAAGCCTGAGCAAGAGATAATATAGCTAGAGTCAGAATTTACTGTAACTTAATGCCCCAATCACAGAAGCATGAACAGACCCAGAGCCTTCAGTCCCAGGTGTAGGTTATAAACAAATGAAAAAGATTCCTTTCATTGTAGACATAACAGTTTTCATCACAAATGACTAGAGCTCCTTATGAAAAGTTAAGTAAACAATATGAAATCTACCTTTTAAAGCTTTATTTCAAAATTTAATACTAAATTTTCAACCCTATTCTGCCAGAGTTTGAATGCAGCCAAGTCAATCAACCTTCCGGTTGTATCTCTGTATTGATACTTAGAAATCATAGATCTAAAATAACAGATGTCCTTTTTTTAATATGCTGAACTGAAATCCAAATGACAAACATCCTAATCAGTATGGCTGTTCTCTAAATGAGGATCCAGAACTGGTCTCAAATCTACTGGGTGTCTTTGGAGGTCACACTGGCCGCAGGGGAATGTGTTCCACCCTGACAATCAGGTAGAATTACAAATCCCTCTGAATATTTTGAGTGTTTGGTTGTTTGGTACAATTTTGATCTCCTTGAAGTTCAGTTCAGTGGCATTAAAATCTGGACTCTTCCCTATGTGCTTCCCACTTCAGCACTGACCACTTATTAAATAATTCTTCCTCAGCCCAGCAAGGTGAACATAAGAGATTGCCCGTGTTCCTTGGGCAAGTTGTGACCAAATGCAGACCAAGAGATGTTTAAAAGTATTTTCATTAGGCAGCATTTCCAGCTGCACTACTAACACTGTTCAAAACAGAAAGCAATTCTCTTCCTGGCACCATTTCAGAAGACTTAAAATGCATCATTCTAATTACTGCCTGACAAATAATTCCAGAATGCTAGCTGGGAAGTTTGCAGTGCAGACTACAGATATACTATCATCACACTGGTATATTGAACTTTTTATGATGTCTAATATCTCTAGGTTATAAATGAGTGAAAGCATCCTTTGCCACTGGTGGAGTACAGTCCTCTCGCACACAAACTGAAGGTTCAAACATTATAATGTCACAGCTATAAACCCAAGGTCATTTTGTGGTAAAACAGTCTAGAAGAGTTGCCAAATCTGTCTTCAGACTACTTTTGATCATTTTGGACAGCGATTTCACTCAGTCATTCTAGAAATTTGTGGAATTCCTCCACATTACATGAACTCTTTGCAGTTCTGCTGCTGTTACAGAGTGACTGCCTAATCTCAGGAAGATCAGTTTCCTTTATCAAGTCCACACAAAGATCTGTATCTCCTTCTAGAAGCGGAGCTCAATTCAAACTTCTTTGAAGGTCTGAATAAGCCATTCTTTTCCCCTCCCCAGGTTTCAGGCAGCAACTGGGACTTATGGATTCCAAAATACCAACAGGAACTTTGTTCTCTTCTTCTGTGCAGCATTGCTGTGGCAGCTCAGGAGATGCAGAAACTTTACTGGGCTGTGGATATGCCTGCTTTAGCTACATTTTGAGGAGGCTTCCATGCCAGCTTTTCTAAGAGCTGCCTGTCACTCACGTGAGGTGCACTCAGCATGCAGAGCTGATTTAAAGTCTAAGTGAATCCAAGTGAACAAGTGTGATTCACATGTCAAGAGATCAAAAAAAAATTTCAAGTGGGAAAAGCAGCCATTAGGAGAGGTAAGAAAATGAAGACAGATTAAAGTTCCCCACGCCCCTGCAATGCCTGTACAGTCATGAACCAAACTGAATAATGTAACTGAAAATTTTGCTAGCTGCCACCTGTAAACACCTCTGGCAGTAACTGCTTATCACTCAGGCTAGCCATGTGGACTCATTCAATGACATTCAATTAATTTAAGCTCCCCTTTCTCTCTCTCTTTTTTTTTCCTTCTCAGAAATAGCTATTTGACATAAACCTCTTTGTTTGGCATATCACTAGATCTGCTGCTAATTATAATGCTGAACCCAGATGCTTGGTGGAGGAAATTAATCTACGTCCTGCATAGTTTGTTGGGCTTGTTTTAGCAGGTTTGCCAAATATTTAGTGAAACCCTCATATGACTTTTATTATCTGGAGATAGATATTAAAGGGCCAAATACTGTTCTTATTCTCACTGGTATAAACCTGGACAGTTCCATGAAGGGAAATAAATATAGTTACATTACTGTGGATTTACATGACGTTAGTCTAGATTTACAGTACTGTAAATCCTCAACAGTGGAACCAGGAAGCTAAACCACAACTACTCCATCGTGTAAAGCTGGGCTCTTCTCTTAGCTGAAAAGCACAGTCTTAATCCTAAGAAAAATGACAGTATTCATAATTTATGTTGCTAAATTGGCATACAGAAATCACTCTTTTTTTTGCAAGTTGGCCTACAGAAAACACCTGTGGAATAATTGGCATCCAAATTACTCTATTCAGAAAAGCAAAAATGTTTCATTACAAAACAGTTAAAACAGTTCAAGCTATGAGCTGCTTCAGGAGCCAAAGAATTCATTTGCCTGCTTGGCTCACCTGAATTTCCCATAAAACCCTATAGCACATCACTAGTGGAGGAGAGGGGCTGGTGGTGGAAGCTGTTTGTGAGGGCAGGACAAACCCAGGGTTAGCACTGCTCTTGGATACATGGGCTGAAGACCTGACATCCCGGGGGACACCAAGAGATCACTTGCACCCAAGAAAACTTCACACTCCCCCACAGGAAAATACTTCAGTTCCACCAGAAAAAATCGTCCAACCATAGAAAATAAACATTTCAGCTACAGAAAAATTGATTATTTCTCTGCAGAAAACACTAGGGTTTGCTAATCTTCCTTTTCTCCATCAATTTTTACAATATAATATTTTCTTGTTGCAAAAATGTGAGGTAGGGAACCTTCAGGATAACTAGTATTTCCCACACAGAAAACAAATATAAGCTTTTGGTTCTAAGCTTTAAGCTAATTAAAAATAAACAAAAAACGCCAACAACCTTTAAACCAAAAACCCCTGAAGTCAACATTTCCCAGACAGAGACCAATATATGTTGTGAAAACTGTATTTTCTGTGAGAAACAAAACTAACAGAAAGTTTCCCACCCTGCTTGCAGACAAAACTGAATAAGCCAGAGGAGCATCCGTGTTTGCCAACTGACATTTGAGGAATAGTATCATTTAGGCAATACAGACCTAGAGACAGGAAATTTCCTAAAGAAAAAAAAAATCATTTAAAACCCTGCTGAGAAATGATAACCTCTGGTACAACAAATGGCTATTAACCCCAGCTAGTCATCGTTTGCAGAAATGCCATAGACCTTAACTGGGATGATGATTTTAGAAAGAAAGTATTTGTTTTTTAAAGTTATAATATAAATTTTTAATTTAAATAGATGATTAGGCTTCATCTACGGCATTTAGAGTGCTAAGTTAATTGTAGTTACGCTGTTGAAAAGCCACTTTTCAGAGCAGCACCAGGAGCTACGATTATGAGTGTGAACCAGGCTGCTGCTATCAGAAGGGGCAGCAGGACCCCTGTCAGTAAGACATGATTTCCCATCTCATGGAACAGGCTGAGGAGCCCAACTCACAAGTTAAGAGAGCCTCAGGGATCCACACAGATCAATGTAGTTTACAGGAGCCTGAGGCTTCCTGTACAAATTGAGCAAAGTCCAGTTCTCAGCCCAAGAGTAACTGAGTGGGACAGATTTTAGGCAGTACTTAGAAGGCCTCCACACTTTGTTCCTACACAGGTACAGTAAACGCCAGCAGAGCAAGTTCCCTGTTGAGCTGATCCTCTTTCATTGCAGATTTGAAGACACTACCACCAACTAGTAACTTCAGAACATTCATGGTCTCTCTTACATCCTTTTGCTCTGATATTCTCCATGGAGCTGTTTGCCACCCAGGTTTGTTCTGCATTTTGCCCAAGCCACACAGGTTTAATTTTCAAGTGTCTTTTCCAAGCAAGAAGGGGAAAACTAATTTGCTACATTAGCGGGAAGTTAAGTATCTCTCCATGCAGTGGCAAATGCTTACCATTTTTGATAGATGTGTTGGGAGCAACAGAGGGTAAGTTCACCTTTGATGTGGGTTTGGAGAGCTCCAGTGCTTTGTGTACTCTTTTGGGCTAAAGCAAACACAAGATAATTTGCCTTTCTGCAGCATGGTTTCAGCTCAAGCTAGAATTTGGCAAAGAAAAACAATGCTAATAAAGCAAGCGTGAAGGAAATCCAGATATTCATGATTTGCATGGCAAAATCTTCTACACTCCTTTGGACACGAGTGAAAACGGGACCTTAGATTTGCAATATTCAGCTAGAAGCCCAGCTACACACTACAGCTTCCCCCTCAGCACTATCCAGAAACCAGAGTTCAACCTTGCTTTCCAGAGGCAGGCCTTCAACTAACACCTCATGCTGCAGCTGCTGACAAGATAAACCTTTCTCCCTGCTCAGGCATGTGAGGGACAGAGATTTTGACCAGAACAGTTCTGAGGACACTAGTAAGGGCACAGAAACCCCAGACTATTCTAATGTACACCCCACATATTCATGAAAGAAGTCGGGTTATAGAGGGTGCAGATCACAAACCAGTCCAATTACCAGTCTAAAGGGAAAAAACTATTTCTAAAAGCAGTCCAGTTAAAAGTAGAGCTGGAAACAGTACTATTTCTCCCTTTTAAACTGCAGCAGGGTTTCCAGAAATCACAGCAGAAATGTGGTTGCCATACATTTAAGAAACTGACTTCAGGTGGGCAACCTGCTCTAACAGATTTTGCCTTAACACACCAAACTGTACTTGCTAACACTTCACATCCAAAAGCAGGTGCACGAGTACATGCGCAAGCAGCAAACTAGGACTCCAAGCCGTGATCCAGTTGGAGCTCAATACAAGGAAGTGTGGGACACTGCCAGGGTTCGAACATGAGGCTTGGCTCCAGAAAGGATGGGAACCACTAGACGACACACTCTTTGGCACAGGTGGAGCACAACCCCAGAGATCTGGAAGACAATCAAGTACAGACAAGCCACTGCAGCCAGCACTCAATACAGCTTCACACAAGCATCCTTCTGTAACCCTCCAGCTTTACAATCATTTGCACAGTGAAATGGCAGCAGCAAACTGCAATATAAAGAGCAGCCATACTTTCAGAAATCAGCGTGGCATACAGCCCTGCAGAATAATTCTTCATACAGGTAAATGTTTTCCAGTTATTCTTGTGGTATGCTTTTGACTGTCATTCAATCCACAGTGAATGCTATCAGTGTAGTAAGCTAATAGAACTGAAACCTTAACTAAGATTGTGGATAACGCCCTGTATCTAGTCCATTATAATCTCGGCACAGAGATTGTGAGTTCATAATAGCTAGCAATAAAATATTTTTGTTCATAAAGAAGAAAGACAAACAATGCACAGATACGTTGCTTAAAAGTACTCAATGATTTAAAACCTAAAAATATACGGTATTTGTTCCATCTAAAATGGCATTATTGTTTCACAAAAAGTTCACTGCACTGTCCTTTTAGTTACAAATTCTGTTTTTTCAAGGACAATCTAATACAGAGTCATTTAAGTTGCTAGCATTTATATCTCTAATAAACTGTAACCTGATAATCAAGGACCATAAAACATTCTTTTTTTCTCTTAAATTATCCCAGTGCAGCTGTAAAAGTACAAAATCCACGGAACCGTGTGTACCTAGTCCTAATGACAAACACAGGTCTTCATCCTTGTGGCCTCAGCAAAACCCAATAGATTGGGCCCCCGAAAAGACTAAAATGGTTGTTCCCCTCAAATATTTACTCATACTTCCTCCTTTCTCAAAACAGATGCCAAGCTTCTGCTGCCTCTTCATTTTCAAGAGTGTTTGGCTCTTTGTTTTAACTCTCCTGGTGCTCTGCAGGAGCAGAAAGGCCTGGTGCAGACTGCACCCACTGTCACATTCACACCAGGAAGGGACTGGGAGAAGAGCTGCCGCTTCTGTTTTACAAGGGTGCTCTGGGCGTTGGCATGTACATACACAAAGGGGCTGTTTTAATTCCTCACAAAGACAGATTTTATTGACTTATTTATTATGCCTTCATTTTACTCAGGGTGGACAGAAACACCCAGTTTAGATTCACTTTTATACAGAAATCCAGTAACAGCAGAACTATGGTTCCTTGTGCCAGTACAATGAGAACCCAAAGACGGCCTCAGTGAATTTACCCTGAGCCTCAGCCAGACCCCCACATCTCCAAACATTAAATTAAATGCCCTAAATTCTGCATCAGCCAGATGCTGATGATTTGCTTTATTCACCTCATTTCCATTTACCCTGAGTGCCAGCCATGAACACCATTTCCCCCTCTATAAACTTGTCTTTTCTCCTCCTCTTCTTGAATGCCGTTTTCCCCTTCACTTTTTGTTGACTAAATTCAAGCTATAGGATAAATTTATGAGAAGAGGAAAATATTTTGTGGGCCAAAATAAGCCAAGACAGGTCTGACAGCAAACAAGGCCCATCGTCACCTTGGGCCAGTCACGCATTCCTGCTAATATGGAGGGAATGGCATTGCTGGCAGGATATCTGTGGGGAGCACAGGCTGCCCCACGTGCTGTCTCCCCAGAGACAGAGACAGCCTTACTGCTACTAGATTCTCCTGGCTTTTCCCATTTTAAAAGGGCAGGGAAGAGAGGCCTGTGTACAAGCAATATAAATAAGTCCAAATAGAGGCATAATTAGACTGCCTTTGCAACAATAGCAAGAACAGCAAAATCACAAGCCTTTAGTAACAAATGACATTTTTGGTCTTGAATAGATTATAAGTACTATGGAGTTGAAAGTCAACATTTTCTGTCCATTCACTAGCTCACATTTCTCTCACAATGGAGCCTCTTTATTAGCTAATCACAGTCACCACATCCAGGGAAAGGAACAAGCAAACTGGCCTACAAGTCTTCAGCTCTGTGAGGTAACAGCTGCATGAAAGATTTCAGGGAGAGGTGAACTCAGTAGAGACACACTGGGGACACCAGGGACAGCTGCAGCCCTGAGTACTTTTGCTACTAAACACTCACCGGATTAAAGGGTTCTGAGAGCCACAGCTGCCTATGAAGCCAACAGCTAAATCCTCTTCCAGTGCAGTTTTTGTTACTAATGATTTTGTTGTTTCTCCACAGCAATGCCAACAAGCATTAATTCTTCATCCTCTTTGTATCCTTTGGGGCTGATATCTCCCTTCTCAGTTGCGACTTTGTCTGGCACCCAGAGAAGTATGCATAGGCTACATGTAGTCATTTATACCAGTGCAAAGCAGATGAAAATTGCTTCAGGATCAAGATGGCATTTGCTACCTTGCTTGCTGCACTGCAGGCATCCATCCCCCTTCAGCCAGATGTGGTGCAATGGTGATTCCAGCCTCAGGCCTTTAAAGGCTGCAGCTCTGCTCTGTCCCGTTCCCTTGCCAAAGGGCCTTTCTATAAAGTTTTCAGCAAGACACATTTATTGAAAGTCTGAGTAAACCAAGGGTTCATTAAATGCCCTATCAGATGTAAAATACATTTTGCATGGTCCTGCAAAGGAAATTTCTGCACTAAGATTAAAAGAAACCACTGCCAAATATTTCAGAGAAATAATGTTTATAGATTGAGACTGATTCCATCCTCCTTGCTGGAGCTACAGCAACACAGTGTAAGCCAAAGCAAAATCAGGTTCTGGCTAATTTTAAAGTGCTGCATTGCTGAACCTCTAACTAGGTGGGGCAAGTGCGTGGAAAAGCTATTGGTAGCAAACAGATAATTTTGGCTACCTGAGAACTAGGAAATCGGGGAAGAGAAAAGTGGAAAAAATACATCAAGAACAACCAATCATCTTAAATGGGTCAGCATTTAGGAATGCAGAAGTTTGTCATACCGTTTTAATTATAAGGATGAGTTTAAGAATAAAAGACACAATTACAGCTAAAAAACCACCTCACTTAAAGACCAAGGGAATAGTTATGCTTCCTGCAACCTTCCAAAAGAAACATTTCTAAGGTGTATTTGTATTAAAATACCATCAGAAACTCAGTAACAATTCTTTTAAAACTTCTGACCCATGGAGCAATCCCTTCCTAAGAATGTACTCTAGGTCTGAAAAGTCACTTCGTAAACACATTATGATTTTACAAAGGCTGTGTGTTGAAGCAGAAGTGTTCTCCAGTCAAGCAAAAGAACAAGACCAATCTCTAGAGCTCCCCAGGCACAGTCATCCTGTCCCCAGCCACAGCATTTCTCCATAGACCTTCAGAGACAGACTAAGCAACATGGCACAACATTATCCTCCACTAATATCAGGCCCATTAGTTAGCCTTCACCTTTCCAAGTTCTGGATCCCAGTTTCGCTCACTCTGGTATCAACAGATACTAATGAAAAGCTCCTTGTCCACAACTTGACTCTCCCATTTCCTAGGTTGCCCAGGCAGCCATAATGCACCCAGCTATCATGGGAGTCACAAGCCTGCACAAGGAACTGCAGCTTTGGGTCTGAAATGCGGTTCTGAAATTTCCCTTGAATCTCAGAAGTTTGCAATTTTTAAGTCCGGCCTCAAGGGGGAGATGCCAGAGTTAAGGATCTTCATTGATCAGCATGTGCATATTGCAATAATCCTAAAATTTGGGAAGGCCCAAATTGCATTGCCAAGATAATCCTTCTCCTACAATTTCCCTTAACCTTTGAGCTGTGCTTTCAGTGACAACTCACACTGACCTTCTGCCAGCTGGAACGTGACCACTGCTCCTTAAGTACGAATCAGTGAGTCAATTCCACAAGCCAATCCTGAAACCCATCCTTGTCAATGGGAGCCCAGAACTGATCCCATTGGCTGGAGCACATTTATGCATCAAGCATACACTGATTATAGAAATGCCAAATGTGTTGCAGGATTATATCCTTAGTTCCCATTAATTTGCAGTGCATCTTTCCAGACAGCTAAAGTAGTAATCTTCAGCTCATTTTTCCACAGTTTGAATAAAAACACAGCTATTCAGTATCCTGCTCTCAGCAGCACGGTCATCAACCCAATCCTGGCTCAGTTAAATTGATCTAAACTCTCAGCTTCATCTGGTTCCCCATGGCACATTTGGCTTTCTCATCGGGATAAACTCAATGCTATGCACTTCATGTCATCTGTGGCACAGGGCAACATATTTACAGTGTTTGAAAAACAGAAAATATTTACTTTATTCATTTGATCAGGATGTCCACAGACTCCACATCTCTGATAACAGATCATGCACCACCAGGCTGCTTCAAGGAGTCTGAGATAATAGGGAAGAGCCTAGGCTCAACCTGAGGTCAAAAACCTATAGACGGTTTTCAGATAGATTCACTGAAGTAGGACACATAAGGTCAGCAATATCTTGAGAATACTACTGCAAGGGATTTTGTTACTGATTGTAGGAGTACAGATTATTGAGAAGGAGTACAGATACCTGCAGTTTCTGGGCATGCAGGAAGGCGGGCATGCAGGTCATGAACCAAGGTGGATCAGTGGATAACAAAAAAAGGCTTACACATATTCAGAAGCTCTGGTCCAAGACACTGTCCCTACACCACAAGAGTACACTCAACACACAAGGTAGACACTTGTGGGTGGTTCAGCACCCTGTCTCAAAACTCACAGCACTTAGGTGAGGTTCAGGGACAGAAAATTCTGACAGTTGAAGCTGAGTTTGGTTCAAGCCTGATCTCATCCTTTATCAGAAGCTGGACTTTATCCTGTTCATTCACTATGACAAAAACATGCACCTTCCTTTCAAATTATGGCCATATAAAAAGACCAGCTTTCAAAAGTCCTTTACAAGAGAAAAAAGGGCTCTTTTCAACCATCATAAAGCTGTGGGCAAATGTATTGTGTCCTCTACATTTCTCTGAAGTTCCTTTTCCTTAAATGTAAGTTTGTGCTGTAACCATGACTCATTCTTACTCAGCTTTTCTCAGATTTCCATAAGCAAACACTTGAAGCATTTGTATATTAGTGCACTGAACATAATCTGGCTTGCCTAGGTCTAACATCATATAGAAAGATGGGTGCTGTATCTAGCTCTGGCATAACACTCAGATTTGCGGGGGAGGAGATTGGCAGGTGAACCAGGGGGTTAATATTCTGGTGTTTTTCCAGCAGTCCCCTGCAGAACAAGCACGCTTTCTCTAAACAAAACCAGAAGGGAAGCCATCCATGCTGCTGGCAGCAGCACACACTGCTTGAGGTATCCCCTCCTGCAGACAGAGCTGGTGGGAAGCTGTGTCCCAAGCAGGGAAAGGCCAGCACAGGAGGGAATGTGGCCTCTGCCCAGCTGGTCCCATACTGCTCCCAGGCAGCCCATGCAGCCACATTCTGCATCCATGGCAAACTCTCAGTGTCCAGTGCACATGGTGAGGGCTGGGAAAGCAGCCAAGCTAAGGGCAGTCTCAGTACTGTATCACTTGTCCATTCAAGTTCTCCACAGATATTACTGGGACAGATGGATAAGTGATGGTCTCTAGGTGATTCAGCTTCTACTGGCTCAAACTGGAGCTCGAAGATAACATGTACAGGCAATAAACTCTCTAAAGAAGATTTACAAAGCAACAGATAATTTGGTTGAACAAAGCTAAGTTATAAGACATTTGCAAAGCCCCAAGCTCACCTAAAGGCACAAAGAACTCAAGAAAGTATCAAAAAAGTTATACAAGGAAAGAGAGAGAATAAAATAAATTCCCCTAATGTACCACAAATATCAACCACCACACACTACCTACAAACCATATGTTTTGCCCATCTGTTCTGTTATCTTCAACTAAATTTATAGTATTTGGGCTATCAGAAGAATTGTCAAGCCTGAGCTGGGCAGGATTATAAAACCTAGGTGTTATTACACTTTAAAAGACATTTTCCCCTCCCCCTTACCACAGCAGGCACAAGATTATACATTTCTCTCTTGCAGCCTCCTGGCTCTGGTACTACAGAGGATGCTATGCTTGTTCTCAGCTACAGTAAGTAGTAGGGCATCCCAGCCCCCAACAAAATAATAGTTCCTCTGCTGTTCTGATTTTTCTCTCTTGCCCATCCTTCTCTTTAGATAGGTCAAAGAGAGAGGTGCCAAGGCTGAGGGTGCAGTGTCATTTCCTGTGGTGCTGCAAACCAGTGAAGCCCACATTAAGTCAGGAGAGAGCTCCTAGTTCTGCCTCAGCAACAGTCAGCTTTCTGGGGCAGGGCTCCAGGAGCAAAACTTAAATTCTCCAGCTGCTGAGCCAGAATTTCAAATTTGAACCATCAGTGGTTATAGATCATTAAAGGGCAGCACAGGCAAAGGATTAGGGCAGGAGAGCAACCATTTCCTTCAAAAGCGTATGTGCAGTGGAGGTCTCCTTGGGAAGAAAACAGTAAGGCCCCCTATGTGATCCTTTCCCACCAGTCCAGATGCATCATAAACCAGAGAATACTGTGGTCCTGCTACAGAGACTACTGCATGTCACTACAGAGAGTCACTACACAGACTGCATGTCACTGCCACTGAGGAAGCCAACAGCTTTTAAGTAGGTCTAGGAGAAAGCACTTCTAAACACAGCCTGGAATGGTCTTTTGAGTACAGCTCAGCATGACAGATATTTAAGATCCTTTAAAATAGAGTCCAAGTCTTGGGGGCCTGCATTTCTAAGTGCTCTTCTCCACTGCATGCTTCCATCCATGGTATGTTAGGTCTCTTCTGCATGTGCAGCACCAGTGCTTTTCAGAGTGTGCGCACACAGGGGGAAACTGCTTGGAAAAACTCAACTCTGACTGTCAAGTCAAATGGCAGCCCTTAATGCTGAACCCTCCCCACTTTGTGCACCAGACTCTCCAGTTAGTACATCGCTTGCAGCAGCTGTCTACCTCTCAGCACCTCTCTCCAGAAAGCAAAGTGACTTGCACAGCTCCAAAAGCCTCCTAGGAAGTCCACAAATAAGTACAGTGGGGAAGATTCCAGTTTGCTTTTTCACTTGCAAAGGATTACCGTAAATGCAACAATTTTCCACACAGAAGGTCTTTAAAGAGTGTGCAGAATTCCAGTAGGTGTCTCATTAATGCCAAGTCATGGAGCAAATGGTGCTGCACTCCTGCTGTCTGGTCCACCTGCCCGGTGCCAAGTGGTTCTCTCCAGTGCTGCCTCAAGCTGCCGACTGCCAGGTGATGGTCTCCTGCTGCCCTGAGCCCTGCTGTGGAACCAGTGCTGCCTTCACGATGTTCCCTCGTTTGCTTCAAGAGCTGATTTCTGAAAGGTGCTAAAGCTCAGCATTGACCCCTGGGAGAGTCCACTTCCCCTTTTGCCCTTAAACAGCATGTACAGAGGACACGCTGGCACGGCATCCTCTCCCTTCTGGTTTCCAGGATGGATGGCAGATTGCAATGACTTCCACCTATTGTAATCAGCAGTAATTTCTGAGCCTGTCACTGTCACAGAAGAGGCAGATGAGTTCAGAAACGAGTGAGAAGTGCTGTTCCATTTTTACAAATATTGCTGCACACAACAGGGTTGTGGATAGCCATTCAAATGGCACAAAGTTGAGGGGGTTTTTTGTTTTGATTTGGCGATTTTGGTTTTTTCACAGACCTTTTCAGTAAAGGGAAAGACTTGCATTGTGGACACCCATGTACTGGAAAGGAGGGCCGGGCTACAGAGGGAGTCCTTACCTTTCTTTCTTATAATGTCTAATCAAGTCCAGTCAGGTAGAGCATCAGACACCCTAGAGTGCCCTGGAGAGTGGTACTCAGAGCAGGCAGGCAATGTGGGAGCAAATCCCACTTCTAGGCAGTTATTTCCCTGGCCTTTACTACAAATAGACCTGCATTCAGTGGCTCAGCAGCAATATTAAAAAAATTAAATTTCACAATGAACAGGAGGACTTTTAAGAAGATCTGCTCTTGGCGAAATGTTTCCTTTTTTAACCCTTACAGAAAAAATCAACTAGGTTTAAAAGAAAAGAAAAATCTTTCAAAACATTCTATCCTTTTTCTTTAGACAGCAGGAAAAAATATGTCCATTTATAAATCTGAGTTTTTAAGCTTGAATTGTCACTGCAGAAAAAAAAGCCCATTTCTACTTTACAAATGTCCCAAACTGAAACACTTTGAGAACTGCAGAGCAGGTTTTTTTTGATACAGGTATAGCTATATTGGTATAATACAAAATATTTCAACACTTACAGCCAAAACTATTAATTGAATTTGATCCAAACTAATAGCTGTCTTTGACTGCTTGAAGATTGCATTTGTGGCAAATGAAACTGATTAGGTAAAAATAATAAATTTTTTTAGCCAAGTTGTTTGTCTTTACATGGGTTTAAATTCAATATTGCATTCAATGTGGTGTTACAAACATATTAAGTTTACAAAAGCTGTTCCATTCTTCAAATCTTCTTAAAATCTTGTTAGCAAGGTTGGATCCTTTTTTCCTACACATATCCCCATTGATAGTTCTAAATATGAGTTCAAACTCCATATTTATAATATATGTAATATCTGTGTAGGGCTGATAAAAGGCAATCACACAAGCAAGAGAAGAGATTTCTGAGAAAGGAATAATATTCATCTTTATCCAAGGAAGTGGGCAGAGGGTTACAAAACATCTTACTTTTGTAAAGCAAAGAAATCTGACCTGGAGCTGACAAATGGGAATCCAGGAATCCTGCAATGCCATTTGGACAGAGTCACTTTGAGAGTGGAGCAGGCCATGGAAACCACCCACATTTGAAGGAAATCAAAACTTTATTCCAAAGTTAATCCAGGATTTCAGAAGTCTTTTTGTATATATGACATGAAAGAGATCACTGTACAGGATAAGCAAAGATAAAATCTTGCACAAGGGCAAGAAAGCAGGCCCTGGCACAGCAGGATTTAGGAGCAGCATTCAGGAGCTGTGCTGTATTCATTCCCCTACATGTGCAGGAGAGCACACCCATGCACGTGTGCTGCACACCTGCAGCCGTGCTCACTCTGTTCATCTGAAACCCTCTTCTCACAATTACTGCCCGTAGGTAACACCATGTGCCGCCGATGTCGCAAGGCAGGACAGTCGGCCTGTGATCAAGCAGCCAGCCAGAAAGAACAACACCACTGGGGATGTACAGTTTTGCCTTTTCCCACATTGAATGGGGCATTAACTTCAAAGTCTATGACCCTTTAAATCTTTAACAATAATTAATAGGAGAAAGATGACTAATATTTGTGTTTGCCATTAAACCTGGTCTTGGGAGAGAAAATAAAAGCTCAAAGAAAGTTACATTTTGTGCAAGCAAAGTCAACAATATTAGTTATTCCTGCATTAGTTTGTCTTAACTCTGGTGTTAATGCTTTACTTGGCCTTGTGCTCCCAAGTGGATTGCATTTAGCACTTCAGTTCCTACAGCATGAAATACTTCACTGCATAGATCTCCCAGAGCTAACTAGAGCAACCTGAGGGCTGCAGCAATGTCTGCCAGTTGCCGTGGGCTACTGCAGCCCTAAGAAACTGTCACAGTGCAAGAAAAATCAGCTCACACCGTCCAGTCCTGGGTTCCAAACCTTGTGTTTGTGGCCTCCACAGTGTCCCCAGAGCAAGGGTACTGGACCCTGTGGGCAACCAACACACCAAGAGGGCTGATGCTTTCCTGGCCCAGAGGAAGACTCACATTTTCATCTCTAGGCATTGGCTTCAACACTGCCCACAGCAAGTCAATTTCACTTCAGGAGGTTTGTTTTCTTTTTTTTTTTTTCATAAATAGTCTGACAGGTTGGTTTTTTCATCCATCAGGATCAATGTATTCTAGTCTAAAATGTGAATTTACAGAATGATTTTAAGAGGACTCTGTGTTCATACCATCTCCAATGTACTACCTCAGGGAAAACTGTAAAAAATTGGAAAGCTGTCTCTTCACAGAACTCTGATAGGCAGAGCCAGGTTTCTTCCACCCTGTGTGTAACAGCCCTACCAAGAGATATATGTGCCCATGTAAAGAGTTCAGAGTCTAAACCAATAAAAAAGACAAACTCTCCAGTTTTTCCCGTACCAGCTTTAAACAGCCCATGGAACGAGAAGTAGTAAAGTTGTCAATTTTTTCCTAAGCTTTCACTGCAGATGCACACAGGGCCATTTTAAGATGCTGCCATGCTCACCAGATCCTGGCATTGCTTTTTGCATACCAGTACATTAAGCCAGGTCAGCAAATCCCCTCCACTGCTCACTCCTGAGCCAGGGACAGCAGGCAGTGAGAATTTGTTCAGGTCTCCTGCAAAGATCATGGGGAAGTTGGGAAATATAGGAAAGCCATGTGATAAGGAGATTTTCATATCCAGCTCTGCTGAGTGCTCTGCAAGCGCAATCTAAAGACATGCCAAAACAAGTGGAGCCTGGGCCAGAAAGCATGGAGCTAGCAATTCCATGCTCTCTCTGTCCACTGTTCAGGCAAACTTGCTGCCACATTCAAGAATAGGATGAGCCTAGGATTCAAAGATAGGATTCAAAGATAATCAACTTCCTCTGGAATTTTTAAGCCCACAAATTTGTTTGTTATTTTTGCCTTATTTTAGGCATCACTTGATGCCAGGCTGCCATTTAAAGGCCATTTAAATTACTGTAGGAAAAGGAAATCTAAATTAGATTTTGTGCCATTTCAGATTCCTACCAATCAATACTGGAGCAAAATTGAGATGGAAAATTAATGTCCCTTATTTCAGGAGAGTTCACTGCAAGGGCCTGATCCAAAAGCCACTAGGGAGTTAATGGATTACATTCTTAACAAGTTTCAGATGATCAGTCATTTCCATCAGTCATTTGCAGAGATGGGAATGAACTTCAAAGGGTTTGATGTAGAACTGAACTTCCAAGGCTTTCTATCTGAACATCCTGGGAGTTATAGGTATGTTTCCAATCATCTGCAGACACAGCCTGCAATGAAAGGAAACAGAACCCTAAAGGTTCTGCATTTTGCAGATAGAGACGTCAAAAAAAAGTGGTTTGTTTGCAGGAGATGGTCAGTTAATTCTCCCACTGATTCTTATCAGACACTCACACAAGCTGGCAGTGAGCCACAAACAGGAGCCAAACTACTGGAATTTAATGGCTCATTCTCCAAAAACCATATTGGCTTATAAAGATACACTGTGTTCTCATTCAGTGCTAATTTACTTTAACAATAAACTTATTGTGACTTGTATTCCCACTTCAAAGAGAGTTTTTATGTGGCAAATGGGAGGGGCATAAGTGGGAGTTTTCCTCTGGTGAATAAAACAAAGATACAGTAAGGTGAAGGAAAAAAGCTCAGTAATCATCCTCCATAGAGTGTAAGGTTATATAATAGCAATGCCTCAAATTATTTGCAGACTTGTCCACATTTGAGAGAAATAAAAGCTTCCAGAGGATAACACACCTGTGCCATGCGTAATTGCCCTCACTTGAAAACTAGGACTGCCCAACAGATGTTTATTCCACCACACACAGACAACAGGAGCAGTAGGAAACACTTTGCCTCCTTGAGAAGTGGAAAATTATTAAACCCACCATAAACTGGTACAAAGCAGCTTTGCCTGTACCTCTTCCTACAGCAGCTGCTCCAGCACAGAGAGCTGCTCATCCCTTGACAGGGAAAGCCTGGATGTGAGCTAGCCCAGATGCTGCCCCTGAGGCAGGCAGGACTCAGAGGGAACAAGAGAGGTACACCTGCATCTGTGGGAAGGTGCCAACAGCCAGGGACATGCAGGGAGAGAAGCCTTGAGGTGCACAGGGAAGAGGTAAGTGCAAGAGGGCTCCAGCATTCCTACAAGACTCCATCAAGCCCATCATGGATCCCTGGCAGCAAAGCTGCTCGGTGATTGCTGAGGTCCACCCCATCAGAACAACTTGGAGCCAGCAGCCTGAGCTTAAGGCAAATTGACACTTCAGAATTTTGGAGCCATTGTCCAGGGTTTTCCAGCATAGTTTACAACCCCACCCCAGAACGTCTGGCTGGGCTAGTCCTGACACAGCCATAAAAGACTGCAACACATTGAGGGATGGATTCCTAAAGGCACCTGGGGCCGTACTCCCATCGATTTATCTCACAAAACACAATGTGAATATCTGTGGGGAGCTGCCTCTAGCATCTCCCTTTTCTGTTGTTATTAAGTCCATAGGAAATGGATTTTGCTTTTCTTTCTCCTCCTAAGCAGCCCCAGATTCCTTTCACAGCACCACTTGATTCAGTCCAAGCCCCCCTGGAGCACAATGTCTCCCCAACATTATTGAAGACTCTACTCTGGAGGAGCAACCTAACAGAAGAGCTGTTTGCAGGATGTTGGAAGGGACAAGGTCAGCCTGACTTCTACTCTGTGTGCCACAGATGCCTGGGAAAGTGCTGACTAAAGCAGTTTTTCTTGAAAAAGATCAGTGTCGTTTTGTTCAAACCAAAATGTTTGGGGAAACATGTCGATTATGATAAAACTGCAATGGGGAAAAGAGTCCAAACATTCCACTGCAATCGTATCATATAGTTAATGCTACAGTAAATATTTACATTGACCCTTTGTAAGCATGCATTCAATATTTATCATGACTATTAAATTTAACATTAAAACTAATAGAACAATTTCTGGGGAAATAATCAACATTTACCTGAATTTGCTTAACAGAAGATGCTGAGATTTTAATTTTTCATTTCAATTGCAAGTGAATTTTAATTTTTAAACACTTCCTGCCAGACAGGAACTTTGGCTCCTTACCACCAACAGTCCAAGGTCAGAGTGGTTTACTAGAACTGCTGGTACACCTCCAGCCTCTTGCTCCTGTGGGAGCCACTGGGAGGTGGTGCCCCGAACAGGTTGTCACAGGGCAAAGCTGCTGCAGCACAAAGCTGACACACTCAGCACAGCACAAGTGAAGAGGCAAAGACAGCACTACTGGCAAGAGCATACTCCTAGAACACACTCCCAAAGGGTCTGCCAAATGGCCTCTCATCATGTAGGAGCAATTGGAGACATGTGTTTGACCACCACAGTTTTTTCATCTCTTGCCCCAGCTTGTCAGTCTACCCCTGAAGATATTACTATTTCCTTCTAACTGCTGAACAGCCAGTGATCTCCATCTTGTTCATGTCACAAACTTTATTAAAAACAACCTCAATTCATCCAAGTGCACTGCGAGATCCATCATTCAAAGCACCATGTTAGCTGCTAGCCTCAGCAGCACAGGCCAAGGGAGAGGTGGCAGCCACCACCTCTGAGTATTACACCTACCATGGATGATGCCTGTTTCACCTGCTGCTCATTTGTTGTGACTTCTCGGCAGCTGAAGTTCTTACTTGCAAATTGAGTTCTCCTGATAGGGAGCTTGTTGCTGTGCTCCACAGTTATACCCATGTGTCATTAGAGAAGTTTGCCTGAAGAAAAGGTTTCAAAACATTTTGCAGAGTTGCCGTCTACCTTTGTTAAGTACAGCATTCACTTAAGCTTATCTCTAGCTATATAAAGTGTATACAACTATATATACATACATCTCCATTGTCATCACTTAGCCTAGAAAAATACAAAATCCCAGAAGTATGTTTCTTCCCTTAATGGTGGGCATGTAAAGGTGTTCAATCAGAGGCACTCGAAGCATGTTTAGAGTAAACACTTGAAGTGTGGTCATTGAAGCCAGCCACATTTTCTTTTCTCAGAGCCCATCACCCTTTCTTTCTCTTCCTTGCCGTCTGGCAATTTTCTGAAATGCCAAGTGCACTGCCTGGTATAAGCAGCATCATTTTTCATCAGAAATGCTCTAACTGATCCTGCTTTGCACATGGAAGTTGTACCAGATGGTCTCAAGAGGGCCTTTCCAGCCTCACCTTCTTTCCTTCACAACAAAACCAAACCAATGTGGGAGAAAAATCTAAACAATAAAACATTGTTACTTCCAAAGGAAAAACCTCTGTTCTTCCTGCTTCATTCACAACCTGCTGCTGCAGCCTTTTCCAGAATACCTCCCAATACTTCATACAGCCAAAACCTGATGCATCATCTATCAGCTGGATGCAACTGGGAATCTTGCCAAAATATTTAACAGGAGTCTTGCAGTATTTGTCAAGCATCTTACAGCATCAACTGTGAGTCAAGTGAATCTGGGAGAATTTTAACTTGCATTTGTTTAAACCACACATCGGTAAGCTGTCCCACTTACTGGAGTGGGTTGTATGTGCTTAAAACAGAAGCCAAGTGCACCTGAGAAAAAACCATCCAGAAACTGGGAAGCATTTGAGGGTCTTTTACTCTAAACTCTCATAATTTTTACTATTCTATTTGGTGTGCCTGAGTTTACTAATAGCTGGGCTTGAGAATATAGATATTATCAATTGAGAATGTTTTGGAACATTATAATGTAAAATAAATAGCTTTGCCTTATAACTATCATTTTTGGGAATTGCATGCAGTACACATTATAAAATCTTTCAACTGGATTAGGAAACCTAGGACTCAAAGTAGGCTGAAAAAGATGTAGGTAACTTCCTGGTATTTGCAGGGTAATTTGGGCAGCTTCTTTTCTCTCTTCTCTTACTTCGCCAAAGGACTGTGACTATGCCAAGATCCCAAAAATCTAGTACCCTAGAGGGCATTCCTGACCAAACTGCATACGTATAATCCCAAGTCTGCTTTGGCCATGGTGAAGGTTAACAACTTCCATATTTTTCCAAATGCTACTTTTTTTTGTCTCTACTGATATTTTATTCATGGGAGGAATGAAAAGGACACCTTTTGGTTTGTCTGTTTTACTCTGAAGATACCTCCATGCCACCTTAGACACTTCTGAAAATGACAAATCACAGGTAGTATAGATGCCCTCCTTGCCATCCCTGATGCTTGTAGGTTCAGTCAGGTTGTAAATTTTTAAAGAGAATTTGCCTGCAACACCCTGCACTGACCATGAAATCATATTGTACGTTATTTTCCTTTCCATCTGTACTTCCCACTAATCACAACAATCTACAAGGAAGCAGGGCTTAATGCTTCCAATGCGTCTTTGCCTGACAGCTTTCTTACTTGAATACAGTCTGTACTTCCCACCTGGTGCCATCCAGTCCACTCTCCCTGCTGGCACAGAGCTGCCTACTCCACTCTGCTCCCTGCCAGCATCCAGGGGCAGTCCATGAGATGCGATGGCAAGGAATTGAGGCAGCGAGCTGCCATAGGCAGCCGAAGGAGCACCTCAGACACTGACATGGCTTCACCCAGCACTCACTTGCTGAGCTGAGCTGCACTGTGCTTGGCCTCTTCTTGTTCCTGCTCACCCTGTAAAGCAATGCTTACATTTGGTTTTCCCCCAGGAAGATGCATACCACTGTTTGTGTGGGATGGAGCAAAGGCTTTTGCATCCCTGTTCAGGCAGCTCACCCTGGCCTGACACAGCTATGAACACCACACTTCTGTTGTTGCTGGTCCTCTATGACCTTGACCTTACAGTTATTCCTGTGCCATTGGGGTGTCTCGGCCTGAGCAGAGGAGCAGAAATAATTCCTTAATCTGGCAAATGAAAAAGGGAAGACTTAAATGAGGTGCTACAGAGTCTTCTGCCAGCTCTCTGGACTGAATGCAGCAGAGCATGCAATCAAGGGGCTTTGCATGGACTTCCTGCTGAGAGCTCCAGTCCAGGGAGCACAACTTTCTACAAGAGAGAACAGGCAATTGCAGTATTCAGGTTAACCTGCTGTCTGTGCTCCCACATGCTACCACTGTGTTAAGGGTCCTAAGAAGCTGCTGATAATGAAGGTATGTACACTCACACTCTTCCTTCAGCTGCAGCATAAACTGCGGCACGGGCCATCTCAGGGTATCTGTAAATATAGCCTATCTAATATTTCCCTATACCTTATTTACAGCTGCTGAGATGTCAGAACATGGGGGGTTGCGTAGGAGTCACAGCAGTGACGTGTTCTCCAGCTGACTCAGGAATTCCAGGTAAAGGGATGAACCACCACTGATTGACAGAAGTACGTTATATGTTCAGACCTATTGCTTTAGACTAAAAAAAAAATAAAAGGAAGAAAGGAAGAAAAAGGAAAGAAGAAAAAAAAAGGAAAGAAAAAGGAAGAAAAACAAAAGAAAAAAGAGAAAGGTGTTAATAGAACAATACCATCTTCTAAGACATTTTCCACTTCCATAGAAAGCTTTATATAGCATTAAAGTCAGTGATATCAGAAACAGGTGTTCTTTCTAGGAAAGGTCCAGCAGCAAAGGCAATTTGCATCTCTGCCATTTAAAATGACATGCTGTCTGCAGGAGAAGAGATGAGAGCTATTAGATGAACATTTATTTACTGCATTTTTAAACTCTGGCACACTGTATCAGAAGACACCTTAGCCTACCTGGGATTCTGATGTCAAGTACACAGCCTGCCAGTTAATGAGTTACTTAATAGCCCATAAAGTATCCCCTAGACTCCCCTCAAACTATAACCATTCCCATGCAGTAAAGCGAGCATTGATCACACACTTAGAAGCATTTTCCATATCAAATGTCAGAAAGCAGAAGAAAGATGGTGCTAAGATCCATTAAATTCTTGATACTTTTTGTTGGGGGTGGGAAGACTGGCATCCTGCCCACACGCTGGGGGACAGACCCTTCCAAGCTGCCATTTCATTTGGTCACTAAAATGTGGAGAGACAACTGTACTTTGTAATCATCCCATAACACTTCATCCCAAGCTTTATACCAGGATTCTATACTGAGCTAAATCAAGACACAGTTTCTCTTTTCCTGGACGATAGGCACAGCCTTTGGCGGCTCACACAGACTGCAGCAGGAGGAGAACATGGCGGAAGTTAAGCTTGGTTTCCTTTGGATCAAAGGGCACTATCCATTGGCACAATAACCCCAGCTAAAGTGTCTGGATGGACTTTGAAATATGGTAGAAAACGTGAAAGTTTGCAAATTAACTTTTATGTTCCACTCCATTCAGCCAGCGTGAAGAGCATTAAATGCTACCATGGAGTGTGTCAGAGAGGGTACTGGATGGAGAACATTTAATGTGAACATCTGTACTTACAGGGTCACTGGAAATAGCAGTGGTTATCTAAGTGACTGACAAACCAAGCCTCCAGCTCAAAGGTTGCTATTTCATTTGTATTTGTGCTTACGTCCTACTACTGACACGTGTTTCTTTCCTCATTCACAGATCCTCAGTGAGAAACCTGTTTAGAGTATCTGATCAATAGTAGAATATAGTGCAGTCATAAACTATAGAAAAAATTAATGAGAATTTGAAACTATCTAGCATGTACTCAGAGAGCTATCATTCTGTCCTAAAGGGTTTTATTCCAGGAGAGGTCTGGTCTAGATGAGTATTCCACATGTGGAGGGTTATGGATATGCAATGAATGCCAAAGCTAATATAGCAAATAATGAATGAAATCTTAGCAGGAAACATAGGGCACTTACTGGAAGAAAGTTTTTGCAGTCAACTGTGATTTCAACCTTAGAATTATAAAATACTTCAAGAGTCAACTTTTCTTCATAGTGCATCCTTGCTATACTTCAGACATTCAGCACTGCATGCAAAGCGTGCATCACGAATGATGTCTGCTCACGAGCAAGTACCTTATCTGTAAACACCCACTCTCTGAGCACATGCACGGTACCTGTGCTTGCAGGCACAGTTTGCAGCATTCAATGTCCCTTAACTGCCTGAGAATCTGTGGGCTGTTTTAACAAGAGAATTAAATATCCTTTTCAGTAATAATCTCTCCTTCCCCACAGCCTTCTGGAGAATTTTTTTGTTGTTTTTTGATTATTTTTGCTGCCAAATGCACACAATTAGAGCTGTATAAGGTAGCTTCTGTCTTCTTCCTTTGCTTCCACAAGAACAAGCTTCATTGACCCAAGAACCTCCAAGGCAGTGTCACTTCACCCATGTTAGTATGCATGGCTGTGCTGCTGGAGCTGCAGAGAAGGCCTCCAGGGCTTGGCATTTCAGCATGATGCCAGCAATGACATCACCTCTCAGTGAACTCTTGGAAGAACCTCATAAGTTTGGACTGGGCTGAGCAGATCTGGACAGGTGCTGGTGTGTGGTCAGGCAGGGCTTTCTAGGAGCAAGGCAGAATATTGTCCCACCACAGGCTTGCAGAGCACAGCGTGGCCCTGGAGCCTCAGTGCACCTACTTGGGGAAGCTCATTCCTCTGCTACATGGCTCCCAGGAGCCACTTCTTGCTGCTTCTGCCTTCTGCACAGTGAAAGGGGTAACTGAGCTGGAGGAGGCCTGCAGAGCCTCACTGTGCAGGGGGACATTTGCCAAGGGAAGAAGCAGGTTGACTTTAAAAGCATCATGATGCATTTAACCAAGCTGAGAGAACAGGAAGAAAGAACAACAACCACCAAAAAAAAAAAAAAATAACCAAACAACTCAAAGGCAAACTGCATTTGATCTGGAAATTATTAATATTTGAGACAAAGGCAGACCCCCTGAATACTATTTGCATAGAACCCCTCCTCAGAGCCAAACCACACTTTAAAGAACTTCATCTCGAAAGAGCTCTGCT
This sequence comes from Coloeus monedula, assembly GCF_965178545.1. NCBI lineage: Eukaryota > Metazoa > Chordata > Aves > Passeriformes > Corvidae > Coloeus > Coloeus monedula. Next base: position 11,718,964 of record NC_138787.1, read on the forward strand.
GAATTGAAACAGAACTACTACCATGACTAGAGGGTTTTAGTGCCAAAAGATGTCAGATTGAACACGAAACAGAATTTTCATTCTTTTGTGTCCTCCATAAATATTAACAACTTGACACCCCATAATGAAAGCAAAATGCACTTAAGCACGGGCAGAAAAACCAAACTAGCCAGCCATTCTTCTTTTAGGATTACAATTGGAAATTACTTGTAGAGGTCAGAGTTTTCCAGCATCACTGTAGGTTGGGATTAACTCCATGGACATTGAGCACACAAGAGGAGAATTTGGCCTTGCATGGTGCAAGAGAATTGCAATTCCATGAAATAGGCACCCCATTCTTCCAGCCCTTGGCTGGATGGAAGCAGCTGCCAAATCCTTGTCTACCAACTGGTCTCAGCCCACGCTCATGGCCAGCAGGCAGAGGAGGGAAGTGCAGCATAGGGAGGCCACAGCACCTCGCCGGCCTGCTCAGGACCCCTCCTGAAGAGACCCAACACCCACCGTGGCAAAGAGGCAAGAAGTGACAGGGAAAGCACAGTAGCCAGGATTTTCTGCAATGCATTGCTTTGATTCACTTTTCTCGTGTACCTGAGTGTCTTGGGGGGGGGGGGGGGGGGCGGGGAGAGAAGTATCTCAATTTAAATCAGAAAATAATATTTTTGTATTGGTCCCCGTGCCCATCAAAAAAGGTAGGACACTTCCTCTAGGCAAGAACTTCCGCCCTCCAAGACATGCAACAAAATATTAACTGCAGTGGGAAAAATAGACACAATTCCCTCCCCCCCCCCCCCCAAAAAAAAAGCCAAACAAACAAAAAAAAAAAAAGGCAAGAAGGTAAACTTGAATCAGTCTGCAGTATCCACAAAGCACAGGATCTGAATTCTCTGTTTCTCTTCAAGCATCTCTCAATAAAACTTTTCAAGATAGGCTTTGAAGAAAACAGAAGACAGGAAATTTCCTCTGTGTGGGAAAAGTATCGGAGAATAAAAATAGGGAAATATTTGTTTCAATTATTCCCCCTGCACAGGCCAACCAAGGCTTTTGCACACACCATAAGGGAAGAAAGATTTAAAATATTTTGGTTCTTGACAAGAGCAGCACAAGTCATTAAATATATCGCTGTAGTACCTCGATGCTACTCTTAAAAACTAAATTAATTTAAAAAGCAGAACATTGCTCCCACCATATTTACTGGTACCTTCAGATATTTTCTTCCACCAATTTTAGAGCCAACTTCAGAAAATGAAATGAGAATTAAAGGGGGAGTGGTGCATCAGGCAATAGGAGTACTCCCCTACCAATCACAAATATTTGAACTTTTTACTCTTCAGGCTTTGCAAGTGCCCAGAGAGCTTTTTGAATGCCTGCCCTGCCTACCACAGTGTTTCACTTGCTGTGTCTGAGGCAGGAGTAAAATAACATCACTGAAGGCTCTGGACACCAAGACAAAGAGCAGTTTTGCTCAAGGAGAGCTCCTTCTCGATAGTGAGGGTATTGCATGAATGCTTTGCCTGCAATGTCCTGTTGCAGGGATCAGGGCCTGCCTGAGCTCCAAGTTCTGTTTCCACATTCTCCTGTACAGAAGGAAGGCATTGAGGAGTCTGTTGCTTAAACAGTTTCTTTGTGATTAATTACTGCATGGGAAGAGAGTAGCCTTAGGTAAATTTCTGAACCTCAAACTGCATGCTAGAAAGACAGTGCCAATATCAAAGAAACACAGAAGACAAAGAATCCTGTTGGCTCTAGCATGAAATGAAGTCTGTTTAAAGTCCAGGGAACCCAGTAAACAGCTCTGTGGTGAGGTATTTCTGCAGCGAGTCCCTAAAATTATCTGGGATATCAGTTACTGCCATTGTCCTGGCTCCTTTAGCATAACCTTGGAAACACAGACCTCACCTGTCAAACACCTTCTGTAGAAATCTCAGATCCTCCTGGAGGGAACCCAGCCCTGCCTGGAAAGTCTGTCTCCTACTGAAATAAATTGTATTTTCATGCTCCAGTAAATACAAACTGTGAGTGTACCTCCCTCAAGGAAGGGTTTGAGCTCTGCAATGTTCCTAATCTCTAAATTGTTTAGGTAATTTCATTTGACTTTGCTGATAGATCAGGAATGTATTTTGCAGAATCATTTCCTGATTGCCCATTTCATTCCTTTTGAAGTGTTTCCAGAAAGGCAGAGAAAGGACAGGGACATTTTCTATATTGTCTTTCCTCCACTTGCACCATTAAGATATTTGTTCTTAGGTGTTCAAACATCCTCTCCAAGTGAAAGAGGGTAATATTCACTCTCCCTCTGCCTCTTGGTGCCCACCAGTGCCTTTACTGCTCCCTGGCAGCTGCTTTAGGGGGATGTGCAGGAGTGGCTGCAGTAGGAGTGCACAGGGGAGCCACGACCTCTGGCAGAGGTAACTCACACCAGTGCTTTTGGAAGGGACCACAAGCCACCTACTACACCATCTCCCTTTCAAAGCTCCTGCCAGAAAAGCGCTCCGAGTTCCCCCAGTTGCCTGTACAACACAGCCTCCGATGTTTGACCAATTCCAGAAAGGGTTTCACCAGCTCAACCTACATTTATTTAAGAGCATTTTGATGAGGTTGTGCAGCTACTTTACTGCCCAGTCAGCAGCTGCTCGGGTGACGAGCTTCTACCTTAACCCCAGCCACTGAGTCCCAGCAGCCTGTCCTATCCAGCAGATGCTACTACCCTTCCCAGGGCTCAGGTTTATTTGATCCAGCTTTTATGCAGAAGCACATAAAAACAGTATAAACACATTTATATAAGAGACAAATGTGTGTGTTTAAATTAGCTCGTTCCACAAACATAGGCTATTGAACAGCCCCATCTGCACATGGGGAAGGCAGCAACGGCCAGGTGCACGTGTAGGAGAAAGAAAGGAGGAAAAAAACAGGAATAAGAGTGAGTGCAACACAAGGATGTACAGAGAAGGAAAGAAGACAGACCCTCTTGTGTCTCAGCCACGTATGGGGCTGACCTGTGTCACCACTGCTAAAGCTGGTGTGAAGTGGAAAGGCAATTCCAGGGCTGTGGGTGGGGATCCTGCAATCCCACCACCATCAAGCTTCAGTCCTCAAGGGCTTTCTGCAACATGCTGGGCCCTGGCAAGCCTGGCATTCATGAGTGTGTCTGGCAGCCCTGTGGGCTGCCTATGCTGTGACGGCCATAGCAATTCACTGGGATTGAACAGGGGCCTGAAAGAGGGGAAAAAGAAGAAAAAGATCAAAAAAACCAATCCAAACATCCTGGTCCACCTCTCTGCCATCCGCTGACATGCAAGTGGTCTGTCCAGAGAAAGATTTACAGTAGCCCTGAGAGTGGCCAGACCCCAAACTTGTCTGGGAATACCAGCTGGGACAGGGTCCCCAACATTACTTTTTAAGTTTGACTTATATATGTCATTTCAGTTTGAAAGAGGTTTTTTGAAACATGCTAAAGCTGAAGTAGAAAGTCAGAACTCCCAAGGTGACATCCTCAGCTCTGACCAGGAAGCCAACATGACAAGTGCTCAAGGGCAGCAGGGCTACACCAGAGCAGAAAATCCCTCCTCTTGGAAAGGAAAGCTGCACTGAGACAGAATCCATAAATACTCAATGCCTGGAGTCTGGTCTGGATAAAAACCACAGGGAATGCCCTCAGGACTGAGTGTAATGTTCTATAGTTTAATGATACATATCTTTGCATTGTTAAATCTGCTCTTTGCTTAGGTACAGATGCTAAGGTGTGAACTAGCTGAGCACTCCCTCAGAAAACCTGTGGCATTACACACCCAAATATTTGAAATTTAATGGGCATTGGTCACTTAAGTCCCACAGGACTCATCTCAAGAACTCATTCTCAATTCCTATGCATCTTCACCTTTATGCGCGTACTTAAAATGAGTGAATACCACAGGGTTGTATTACTAGTATCACTGAAATTGACATGTTAAACATGCTTCTCCTGAACTGGCCTTAGACAATCCTAGCTTTTTACCAGAGAAAATTTTAATAAATCATTTTTTTAAAAAAACTACAAAACCTTTAAAACATACATAGTTGAATTATTCTGTTAAACCTTTTTTATATGTATTAAAGCCTCCATATAAAAAAAAAAAAAAAAAAAAAAAAAAAAAAATCACAATGCTGCTATTTAAACCAGCCCTGAAAACAAAGGATTTAACTACGGTGCAGTTAATGATTCCAATAAAAAAAAAAAAAAAAAAAAAAACTAGCTGTTTACATGTTTTACACAAAGACTTTTCCTGGCCCCTTTTAGCTGTCCATACAATGCATTGTTAAGTTAACACTTAATAACACCAGTTTAATATATAACAGAGGGAAAGTGCACTGCAGCCTCATTTGCTCTATTTAGCAAGTCCTATTAAATTCTGGTTTTCTCCCTCAGAAGATCGTAAATATACCAATGTTCACCTTTGAGAATGAAAGTCTAAAGTGCAACATAATATGGGCAAATCGCTTGACAAGTAATTTGTGACCCTCAACTTGAAACCACATTAAAAGTACCTATTCTGCTAAATGGGAGATCTGAGGCCAACCGGAGCATGAAGCAGAAGAGGGCATAAGTTGCCATTTCCCTTCTCTCCCAAAGCCTGAGAGCCCAACTGAGAGCCAGGCTGACTGTCACACTACCTGGAAGCCCTTGGCTTCCAGAGGAATATCACTGTGCCAGCTGGCACTTTGGTGGTGGCTGACCAGCTAGGGGCGATGTCTGGTGGATGTTACAAAATTCCTGTACCAAGAAGCACTCTGACATACTGGAACTGCTGTGAGTTGCTAAGGGCTACAGGTCTCATGTCAGACAATGGACAACTCTAAAATGGACAAACAGAGTAACAACTTCCCCCTTTTGGCATGGGAAGTGGACAACTGAAAACTCCAAAACAGAGTTTGAAGAATGAAATTTGGAAAATATCAGTAAAGGAGACTGCAGGTCAGGCTTCTGGGGATAACAGGGATTCTCAACACAGAAGGGAGGGACTTGCCTTTGTAACAGAACTATCTTAGCTCAACAACAGCCCAAAGGTCTGTGCAGGGAGCCAGGCACCCAGTGGGAGGACTTCCAGAGTGACCTAGGAGTGTGTGTGCTTAGGAGAGTGCGTGTGCCTAGGAGAGTGTGTGTGCTGGAGACAGTGCAGGGGCACATCCATTGCCCACACACACACAGCCAGACCATTTCAGCAAGTCAGATATAGGGCTGTAGGTGGGACCTCATTGAACATTCTGTTGTTTGTTACTATCCTTTTAGCCATCTTCTCAGGCTGTGTTGACTTCCCACATCTGCTGCCGAAGCCAGGAAGGCTGCAAGAGCCGAACAGTGCCACACCTGCACTGAGGGCCACTGCAGACATATCCCTCAGCCACTGCAGGCCCAGAAGGGACATTGCAGTCAGTGGGACCCCCCTGCCAAGTGGAGCTGGCTATCTCCCTGGTGCAGCACAAGATGTTTGTAGAATAACTTAGGAGCAGCTATGAATTCAGGTTCCCAGCTCTACACAGGTCTGCAGGTGGAAGACTAGTTTATGCTTTAGTACAGCCTAAACATTGGTTCTCCTGGTGATCCGTTGATGTACTCAGTTGTTAGGATTTAAAGCTTGTGTTAAAGGAAGAGGAAAGCCAAATCCCCAAAGAAACAAGTGTAGGGGGAAAAAATACATTCTGGCTAGGACTTTAGCAGAGATATGGTTCTCTTGTCAATAGTTGGTGAAACACCTTCAAATATATGAAAGAACTATAAACAAAGCTACAAATATGTCTGGCTTTAAGTGGCATCAAAAAAACAGAGCTCCTGCTTGTGCATTCCTGACAGCAGTGACTGATACTCAATGTGGCTTTTGGGTGTTTCTGAGGGTGGTGGTGGTGTGTATTAGCTCCTTTGCTGGAGTCCAAATTATTTCAAAGGATATTTTACTGCAAAGCACTTAGTGCCTCAAAGCCTTGCCTGAATTCCCAGACAACACAAGCACCCTCAGACATGAAGTTCCAGGTCCAGCTCTAACATGTACACATTTTTACCAGTTGTTCAAGGTATAATGTAATTAATTATAACAATTCAGCAGCAATTGAGCATGCATTTTACAAAATATTATAATAAAAACAAATGAAGAGATAATTTTTAGACACATCTTTTCTTTCTAAACCCTAAACTTTTTTGTAATACGTTCTGAATGAGGCAAATTGATACAGCTGCAACATTACCAGGGCTCTCCTGCTTCATACTGAGGTTTGGCTGGGAGAACCTGAAACTTTCCTTTGTTGGGAAGAGCAGAGAAAGCCTCTATACCCTTTACTTCCAGGTGCCTACATTGTAAATGCAAAGCAGAATCTACAGCTACCCCAAACAGAGAAATACAGAACATTTCTAGCTTTGATTCTCCATCACCTAGTTGCACTTGGCAAAGGTGGTGAATGTTTGAATTGTGCAATTCAGATTAGGGCAGACACCCAAGACCTCTGGGGACCTGAAATCCAGCAGGGTGCTCTGTCCAGGCTTATTATTTGGCCTGCAAAAAAACTAAGGCAGCTCTGCTGCTGTCCCGCTCCCATCTTGCTCCAGCAAGCTGCTCTGTGCATGTGTTCGAACCCCAGCCAGCCCCCAGCCTGCCTGCAGGTCAGCTGGGGTGTAACTACAGCACTCACGGAGCGAAAACAGAGGCAGCAACTGCAAGTTCTCCCTTCAGAAGGCAATAGTGGGTTTGGCTGGGATAGGATTAATTTTCCTCCATCATAGCTTTATCATGCTGTGTTTTGGATTTGTGTTGAAAACGGTGTTTTCACTGCACCCCTGACATCCTTGGTTACTCACTCCTACTAAGTACAGGCCTGCTGCAGAAGAGCTGGTCCAGCTAGAGCATCTCAAAGGATTTGTTTCCCTGAGAGATTCCCTAGTGTCCCCTTGTGAGGCTTAATCCCTTTTGTAGGTGCTACCAGTAACAGTCGCCTCCACTCCCCCATACCTGCAGCACTTACACTGTGATCCAGCTCTCTAGAAACTATAACACATAGCATATAGGGATGCTGTGGATTTAATAAGATGCTGATTATACATAACTGCAGAAGACATCCAACTATAATATTGATACAGGGTGGATCACAGGGCTGTAAATTTGCAGAGACATTCCATGATCAGTTGGCATCCAACATTACAACTGGCTGGCCTTCAGAATCTCTGTCAAATGCATAATTGGGAGCTTTAATTAAAAGACTACCCACAGCTTTGTAAATAGCTAAAGATCAAGAGCCTGCAGCAACTGAAGAGAGATGAGGTTTGTCAGGAGGGTTTTTTACCTCAGATACGCTACGAGTGGTGGTCACATGCTAATTACAGGTCTCTTGCAACAGCACACTGGGCAGTTTTCCAGACTGGTATCTCCTCTGCAAACAGAGCCAAACTGCAGCTTATCAGACTCTGTTAACTTTGTCCCAGCTGAAGATGTTTTGACACTTCAGCTTCAGTTCTTGGGAATTATGGTATTTTATACTTCAGGCATTTAAGTTCTATAATAGATAAATTGATGAAGCTATTGCTCCTTTTGGATACTCATGTTGAGACACCACACCCAGAGCAAAACTTATCTTGCAGAGGCTAAAAGAGCAACAGAACCCACATCAGTAGTGCCAATATACCACAGGTGATCATGCTGTTCAGAGTGCCTGCATTTGGGGCAAGAGGGGGGCTGAAACCCAGGTGGACCATCTCCCAGCTGCAAAAGCATTCAGACAACTTGCAGCTGCAAACTTTTGGCATGGAAAAGATTTGTGGAGAAGCATTCAAAAGGCAGCAGAAGCTGGAACAGCTGCAGAAACTGGATCTTTCCCTGATGTAGGTGGAAAACATAAGAGTTGCTTCTTTAGGCCTGAGCTCTGTCCCCTTCCTGCTTGGTAGTCCCGTGAAAGAGCTCACTGCCAACCACAGCATTAGCTACTTGAAACACACACCTTGCATGCATTTTATTTCTCCCAAAGTATTTGTTCTTCGGCAACTATTTCCAGTTCCATTGCCTAGGCACCCAGTAGAAAAGGAAGGTAGAAATTTACCCTGTAAGACTTCAGTAGATTTTTCCCTCTCTCTCTCTCTCTCTCCTGATTCTTCTCCCCACATTTTCCCAAGGCTGGAAATGCAGTCTTGTGCCTAGGCCCTCTCCCTGAGCTGTTCAGTCAGCTTTCCTGTACAACCCCTGCCAATTAATTACCAGTCAGTCACATTACAGGATGGATGACAAGGAGGGATTTCTCATGGCTGGGCTGGAGGGAGAATGGGCTGCAGTACAGCACTCACTGGTAAGCAGCACACGAAATACCTGAGAGCAGTACAAGGACATTGGACAAGGCACACTATTTGAGTAAGCTTGGTTTGGTGAAAACCAAAACATGCTTCATGCCATGGCATCTTCAGATTGGTGGACAGCTGCAACAGCCTTGGATTGTGTTTCCCCTTCCTTAGTTCTATGGTGGCAGCACCAGAGAAAAGGTCTTTCTGTGAAAGCAGAAATCTTACTGCATTTTGCAAGTTAGCCTGATGTCACGCAAGGGAATGCACAGGAGTCTAATGGCTGTTGAGCCTCCAGAACTTACACAAAGTATGATTTTCTCTCTACACCCTAAAACATGTCCACCTTTTGCTAACCATGATGTTTAGAGAGGTGTTGGCAGCTTATTGTATAATTTCATATGAGCTTCAGGTGGTATTTGTGATGGACTCCAAAGGTGTCTCTGAAAACATTTTTGTTCAGTTGCCTTTCCAAGTAGCAAAAATCCTAAAGTCACTGCATTTGGCACTGCATAATGTGTAGAAGAGACTGATGCACAAAACAACAACTATACATTCATTTACCAGTGCAAAGTACATATCAACAGCTGTTAACACACAAATATAGCTAAATTGTTAATTCGGAAGCTTATCTCTGGTCTTCTGATTCACTTTGGTCCACTAAACCTTATGCATTTGTGAGCTGCTCAGTAAGGATCCACAAAAGGTTCTCTCAGAAAAGCAAAGTGTCAAATTTCAGTCAGGATCCACAGCTCTCCAGAGAAAGGAGAAAAGCCACTGCTCTACATTAATAAAGAGGAGAGTTGAGTCGGTGTAATCAGGGTTCATATCACATATTAGTATGTATGCTAAACCTACTGTCTATAATATAGATGTATCAACAGCCTGAAGTTCTGGCCACTGCACGTTTGGAGATATATGGGTTCAGATTTTAAGCATTTATAGAACTAAACTAATCCTACTTTGGAGCTAAGAAATTACTATAGGCGAGAGTCTTTCATATCAGAAATCCTTCATGCGTTTGTTATTACATGAACCCTCCAGAATATATTCTAGCAGAAATACTTGGCACTGTTAGAAAGCTCCAATGTACTTGTTCAGTTTAAAAAAAACAGCTAAGACTGCAAGGCTAGAGATGCAGTCATACCCCTGAATATAACCTGAGACGCAGACAAACCAGTAGTGGGAGGACCATTTATACTTAGTGACTAGGTTGTCAGTGTGAAAACCACAAGTGGGTTGTAAGTGTAGGGTTGGCTATATTTAGCTTTTTTATATTTGCTGATTCAGCTCTGACAATCAAGGGATCTTGTTGCTCAATTTGACTAAGCAGACAGTTTTGTTTGCCTTATCTCAATCCATTGGCTGATAACTAGGCCTAACAAGAAGCCCCAGCATTTTCTTTAAAGATCATCTTCTCCAAATATGATCTTCCTTGTCTTCACCACCCTTGAAACCAGATATTTGCAAGAAAGACTCCAACTATATCCTCTTTATGCCACACAAAGCCAGAACTAAAGACACTTGGTCCACAGGAAGGACTTGTATGCTAGTGTCAATTGCAAAATGCACTGACGGAACAGATCAATAATCTGGGGGCCTTTTTAGTTTCAGAAGTGTTTTTTAAAATATTTATTAAGTGCAAAACCACTTCACACCATATTTTTTTTCAAGACTGGCTGTATGACACATATTGACCTTGCCCACAATTATTGGTCACTATTAATCAGAAGCAGCTCCTCCTCCTTTTCCCTTTCCTTCAGGAAACCTTGCTCTTAAGCAGTTTGCAGTTTTGATGCCATTTTCAAGAGATAGTTCAAAAAGCTAAGGACTAGAATTTTTTTATTTTAAAAGGTCTAATGCTATTTTGAAAGTTTATAAGCAGTCAGAAGTGACATCACTTTTTCTAACATATGTTCTTAAGCAGAAGTGGTGGGAATTTCAAAGCACATTCAGCATTGGTCTTTTTTCTTTTCCAACTGAATCAATAGTCAAGCTTCTATTGACCCTTATGGCAACTAAATTTGGCAAATACTGTAAAAGCTTCACTCAAATTAAAGCAATTAAGGAGTTTATCAAACCTGCAGTCCTGGGTTTCAGGATTAAAAGCAGCACAGGACTCTTCATGTTGTTCCTCTTTCCCCATTCACGGCCAGCACCATCCGGGCTCCTCAGACAGTGTGTGCCTCTGTGCAGCAGACAGACATGGTCAGGGGCTGCAGAAGTCAAATTGCCTGCCTGAGCCCTCCTGCCTTCATAAGGCTCTCTCACCTTCCTACACAGTATGAAAAAATAATAAGGCACTGTTTTGATAGAGACAAAATGGTTGTTCAAATACTTCTGCTAATTTCACAAAGATGCATGATAACGTTTCACATATGGCTCTGTGCCTTTTAATAACAGAAATTGAACACACATTTCAAGACACAAGTTTTGTTGATATGCTGCTGATAGTCCAGAGTAACTGTTTGCCTTGTGGTTTTAATTATTCTAAAGACAGCCCAGGGATCATTTACCCAGAGCTAATGGGTTTACGGGCTCTTTAAGAAGCATGATAAGCCCACAGATGTGGCAGGGAATGGCACAGGGGTCAGAGCTACCATGGGGGCCTACACTCTGGAGGATGAGGAGGTTGCAGGGAAGGGTTTGTCCAGCAGCCTCCAGCCTCTTAATTATCACATGGCTGTTAGGATAGCTGTGTTCTGTGTAAACATCCTTGTTTTCTCTGGAGGGGACCCTGATCTGGAGAGCACAGTCCACAGCCTCGAGAGCTGCTTCCTGGCTTTGCCACAGCACACCCAAGGATAGGGCCGGAGCACTGGTGTGGGGCGCAGGCCCTGAGGGCCCATCTCCCTGATCCCTCCCAAATCCCTGGCATTCACTCTGGCAGCCACCCCCACCTGTGCTGGCCAGTTCCCCACACCGGCAAAGTGCCTCAGGAGACCACAGCTGTTCTGCTCTCCTCATCCAGGTGCCTGCCTTGCCAGTACCTTGTGCCAGCCCTGGGCCTGCTTGAGCTGGGGTGGAAGCTGGGCACCTGGAACAGGACCAGCTGCAGCTACTTATATCAGCTAAAATGACAACACTTTGGCTACATAAAGAGCTTTCAGTTGCCATCAAGGCCTGCACCAGGAACTAGGCACAGTGCTGTCACTATCTTGGTCATCAGCTGCAGAGCTCACAGGGAACATACCTGGGCCTCTCCAGAGCCAGGAAGACGACCCCTCCCACGGCTGCAACTTCCTAGCTGCAGTGCTTTTACCTGGATAGCAAGCTTGGAGGGTTTGAAACCACATCAGGATGTTTTAGGCCCAGCTCTCACTTACCACTGATCTAGCACAAAGTCATGGCTGCTCTTCCTGGATCACACTAGAAATAGGTGGGTAGGAATCCGGCCTCTTCTATAAAGACTGTGTTACACAATGTTAAGCATAATTTCTTTTAGAACACTACTTGTTAATCATTCTAGATAATGACTTGTATTTTAGTGATTAAACATAAAGAACTTATTGTATAAACCCTGGAAACATTTTGCAGGCGGAAGATGATTTTATCTAGAATATGAAAAGTATGGGTACAGAATGGATGAAGCTCTAGCAGGTAGACACCAACAGTATTTTAGGATTCAAAGTTAAAAACAGATTTAAAGTGCCTGAAAATGCAACAGGTCATTTCCCCTGCAATGGAATAAAGTAGGAGGTCAGCACCCTCACAGACACCAACACAGTCACGCTCTGTCAGGAGCAGAAGAGCGGTCAGACTTGCCAGCTGCAAAGAAATCTTTGCAGTTCATGCGGACCTTAAGAAAGGGATCAGGCCTGCCACATTATAAGTTTCTCCTTCTTTGCAAGAGACCCTATCAATTTTGCAGAGGTTTTCAGCCCATTATCACATTACAGGTAGACAGTTGTCATAAAGCATTAAATCTGAGCAAGGCTGACAGCGTAACTGCAGGCTAGCTCCAGGCTTGGCAGTCTGTGCAGCACCTGCAGGCACAGGACCAGAGTATGCTCCATCAAGAGAGAGGCTGGTGTAAGCTGCTGTGAATCACTTTGAATTGCTGCTCTTAATTGACAGTGCACTCCAGACCTGGCCCACTGTGTAGACTAAACTCTATGTGCTAGTACACACACAGCCTTGCCAGAAACCTGCTTGCCCTCAGATGAGCAATGGCTGCACACTCACCTTTTTCACTAGAGCAAGAGCTCTGTATTTTGCTCTGCTCCTTCATTATTGCAGGCTCATCATCACTGCAAGAATAAGCAAGAACAATGTTTCTCCTAAAAATTGTTGGGGGTTTATGGAGGAAGAGGAGGGTAGGGATTGAGCAGTCAGTGTGCTGCTGTTCTGGGGAAAAGAAGATGTCACACACACTTCAGACAGGATCAGAAAGCCCAGACCTTGGAGAAGTGCACAACCAGTAACAAAGTGCTATGTGACGACACTATTAGGGTGCAATGGCAACCCCAATGTCCTCTCTCTGGGGATACCAACATCCCAGTTCAGATTTCTCAGCATCTTTTCTTATAGAGTACACAGGCAAAAACACATTCAGACGATACAGACAGCAGAGGACAGAAATCATAATTATCGTTCTTGCACTCCACCATGAGCCTAATCCTGCTCCCTCCAAGTCAGCAAGCATTTGCTGGAGATTTAAATAGTCAGGTGCTGAAACTTCCTTGGCCAGGTGAGGAGAATTCCTCTTGTATTACGGCTCTCTCGAGTCACCTCTTGAACAAACTCTCACCTCCTTATGTCCCAACTGTAAGCTGCACACTTCCTTTGGCTTCAAAGTTTGTCATCATCATTGTTAATGGACTTTTAGACCCAAATTCTTACATGTGCTCTCCTGGAAGCATCAAAAAATTGAAATGGAAATTGCTTAAATGCCTGTCTCCCTGCTGCCAATAGAGGATGTAGGAAGGCCAGAAAACAAAGGGGATTCAGGCCTTAGAGGCCCGTTAAGAGTCTCAGTTTTTTAATTAAAGTTCCAAAAACATTTGCTGAAAAGATTAGGGGGAAACACAGAGCATGCTGGGTGGGACATTCTGGTTGTTGAGCCAAGTCCCTTCTCTGCCACAGATGCAGTTGCTGGCTTCCTGGAGAGAAGCCAGCTAAAAGAAAAGCCATGAAGAGATTGCATGGCTGAAGGAACAGTTTCCATGACCAGACAAACCCTTCTCCTTATTCTTTCAAAGTCTGCAGGGCCCAGACTACAGTACCTGACCAGACTGGCAGCAGCTTTCTCAAAGACACGTGATCTACCCAGGGCTGCCTGCTGCATCCTGCACAGGCTCTGCCTCCCTCAGCACCCACAGGGATCCCTCAGCGTCCAGTCCCATCTCCTTGGCATTTGTTTAACCCCACATGTTCACTTCAAGGGCCAATTTGTACAAGGGACCACCAGCAACAAATGTCAGATCTGGTTTAAGACTTGGTTTGAAGGAATTTAGATAGAAGAATAATCGCACAGGGATGTGGTTTACTCTGGAGAAATAAAGGCTGTGTTTAAATGTCTGAAATTCCTGGTGACTCTAATAATTGTAACCTCTGCCTCAATAAAATGCACGAATAATGTTATTGAAACATTTCCAATCAAAAGGTATTATTTTTGGTTTAAAACATATGCAGTAGTCAGTATTTAAAAGCAAGACGGCTGGGCGGGCTTACCTCTTTCAGGGGAAAACTACTGGAACGCTGGTTTAGTCTCTCTTTCTCTGTTTTTATAGCCTTCTTATTACAACATTATAACTCATACAGTTCCTCTGTTGCTTTTTCTTACCAACCAGAAAGTAGATCTATGGTCATTCACTGAAGAGGTTTTTTCCATTAAGGTGTGTTTCAGAGCTTGACCTGGCAAAACATCACATTCCCAGAGAAGCACTGTCCCTGCAGAAGCTGAGAATCCTCAGTACTACACAACCCAATGGGCACCAGCAGTGCTCCAAGCCTGGTTATCATGCCAGTCTAGCAAGCACCAAACAAATTAAGGAACCTGAGAGCCCCTTGCCAATTTTGACTTGGCAGATCACACGGCTACGTAACAGTGGCTTGTAAGATTAGGATTTTATTTTCAGTGGCATCTTGACACTTTAAGACACCTACAAGGAAGTCTCAGAAGGTATAAGCTGGTGAAGTGCACACCTGCATCTTTAAATGCTTAAATATCAAGCACCTGTATTTCTTCTGAAAAGAGACCTCAGGATCCCCAGCTCTCTTGGAATTTTGCCTTGAGCTCTGTGCTGACCTGCATTGTTCCCATGAGCAAAGTCAGATGCATCTCACAGAAGCTGGCAGAAATTGGGCCAGTGTTTCATGATTCACATGCCTATAGGATTAGTTATAATTAGTGTCTTCAAGTAAGACAATAACCGTATCATGCTATTGCACTCCATGGATGCAGTATCAGCACATATGGAAGGCATTTATTACTACAAATATTCGGGCACTTGATAGTTATCCAAAAATATAAAATCAGGTTAATCATTCTATCCTACAATCCCTGGCAAGAGATTTGAACTCAGGTTTTTCTGGCTCAGCCTAAAGTTTCACATATATGATCACTTCTGCCAGCTGGCAGTACTAAAATCTTAGGCTAAAGTCGTTTTCCAGAAGCCAAATCTATCTGCACAGTAACATTACAGAGCTTAGCTTTTTGCATGCCATACACTACCTAAAGATATCTAGCTGTTGCATAGAACTATGAAAGTTTATGTAGGCCAGATAGAAGAATTACTTTTCTTTTCAGAGTTAATCATTAACATCTCTCAGGGAAATAAACAACTGAGGTTATTGTCTTATTTCCAATGGTTGCCCTAGGGCAAATGAAATAATTAATTTGCCACATAATACAAGAGTAGCCATACTGTCCCCACATTCATACACGTAGAATTGTTTCCAAAAATAGAAGAAGAATAGATAAAATGGAAGAAAGAATTTCTGGAGAATGTATAGCTACCCATCAGAGCAAAGGCATGGGAGAACAAACTAACAAACTTCCCTTTTAAAAAGCCACTCTGCAACAGGAGCATCAGTGGTTATTTGACTTCCAGTAACACAGCATGCCATCCTTGGACTCATCAAGTCTCCCACAAATGCAATAAAATTCAGTGGCCATTTTACAATCTATTAGGTGTCATAAAAGCTACAAGACCCACATATTCCTCTCCGGTCCTGCTCTTCAAGGGAGACTGCTGGGGTTTCAGTGCACTCAGCTCATGATTTGTGAAGTTACAGTAAATACAGGCCCACCCTTGGCTCCTCGACCTGCCTCAGCCCACCTGCAGCATCACCAACATGTATAAAATAAAGTCACTTCTCAGATACCAAATATTCAGAGGCCTGGCCATAGCTCATGTACCCAGTCCCAGCACCATAGAACACACAGGTCTGGGGCCAGGACAGCTTCTTCCACAGGACACAAAGTCAGAGCCAAAAAAAAAAAAAAAGCAGCACTGAAGGATCAGTGCCAGCCCAGCATGGAGGCACCCCTGCAGGGAGCTTCTTGAAGTGGGAGGCAGGCACAGAACCAGCAGGACCCACACACAGCTAAAGCCTCCAGCAGGAGCCAAGCTGGCTCTTTGCAGAGGCTCTGTGACACATCTGTGCCCCATCCTTCAGTGCATCCCAGAATGGATGCACTACCTAGGTATTGCATCAGCCATCAGCTTATGGACAGCTGACAGGAACCAGAAAAGATGGTGGAACCTTATTGCAGATGATCACAAAAAGAACAGCAACTGACAGCTGGACACAGTGATGCTGGTGTCTCTGTGGGATGGGGACTCCCCCCAGCCACAGATAGCTGCTCAAGTGTTTGCCTTTAAAACATTTTTTTTTTAAGTAAGTAGTGTCAGCCTGACATCCCTGAAGAACAAAACCATCCTGTATCATCACAATAACAAGGTGCCAAGAAGATAAACACCCTCCCTTTGAGCCACATGCAAAATGGCTGAAGCACATGAACACATACAATGTTTTTGCACTACATAACATAGGACCTCATGTTCTCTCCCTTCACTGGGAAACTTCAAGTAACTCAAATAACCTGTCCAAGGAGGATTTCCTTTTTATAGCCTTCAGCTATTTTACAGCTTAGAGAGCCACCCCCACCATCTCACATCTGTGCTCAGAAGACATCCAGGCTGCTCCTCTTAGCCCCGTTTGCTTCCAGGATGTACCCGCCAGCATTCTCACCTTCTGTAGCCTTTCCTGCTCCTCCATCAGAATGCTGTAGGTATCCCAGTCTCCCCTGCTTGCCGTGGTAGGCCAGCACATATCCACAGGCTGCAGAGCTCCCAGGAGACCACCTCTCTCTCTTACTTTCCCTGACACTCTCCTCTGAGCCCTTAACCACCTGCTAAGAGAGCTGCCTCAAGTCCTGGTAGCAAGGCAGTGGGCTGAGCGAGCCAAGCCTCCTCACAAACGCACCTTGAGGCACTTAAGTGAGGCATTTAAGCCCCATCTGGGTCAGGCCCTAGAGCTGAGCGAACCCTTTCCTAGGCTGAGCCGCTGCTCTAAAACACCTTCACCTCACAGTTTGAGCAATGTGCTTCTCCCAGCGCACCGCTGTTCTTTGGGCAGGGGGACAAAATAGCCAGGGCACTACACTGCGAGTTCTGTAGCTCAGCTGGGAAGGCTGGATCACCAGCTGGGTATTGCAGGGGTTGATGTGTTCCTTTACATGGCCATACGTGTAGTATATGCTGCGTTCTACCCCATACATGCATTTGCAAGACAATACATTCTTTTTATCCATAGAGCCTTAACTAACATCGATCATGCATCATTAAAAAAGAAACAATTTGCAGAGGGTAAATGCCTGTTAATCATAAGCTAAAGGGGAAAGGAAAAAATTTAAGTGATATATAGAGGGAGGAAGTGACTCAGTGGGTGGGAGGGAGGGGACAAGCATTCCAGACAGATGGGACATGAATAACTTTTCCATCTCCCTCTCTCTTCTCTCCCAAGTCTTGCAGGAACTGCTGTGTTGAAATAGTCAGTCATTAACTATTTGATGAGGTTTGAAAATCTGAACTGAATTCTCTGGATGTAACCAACTATTATTACAGTGTCTGCCTCATAGCAATGCAAGTGTTGGAGCCCTTTGGCAAGCCATAGCGGTGAGGGCAGGACGGAGCACTCTGGAGGAAAAGCCACTAAATGGCGTCAGCTGTGTGGCTCTGCACAGCCCTGGAAATGCTGCAGGAATCAGAGCAGTAGTGATTAGTGAGTTTGCAGACCTCCTGTGACCAAGCAACAGGGCATCCATCCGCACAGCCGGCGACAGCGCTGATTCGCTGGCACTGCTCATCCCGCGGGAGCGCCGGGCTATGGGCGCGCTGGGTGAAGGTCACCCTGGAGGAAACTGCTGTGCTCCTCCCAAAACCCTCTGGCTTTTGCTGTCCTCCTGCAGGGCACTCCCTGGGGCAGAGTCTCCCACTTAACAGCATCCACCTTTTCAGAGGGCTGGGGTACAGCAAAAATGCCCTTTTGGTGCCAGTTCAAGAGCAGGATTCAGACCATGGGGAACCTCTCCTGCTCAGTCCACCTTATGCTACACAAACAGGCTCTGAGAAAACCTGAATGAAGGATTTCCCTTCATGGATGCCAAAGGCTAATTGACCAGCACAAGACCTGCTGAACTTGGTGGAACCAGGGTGGATATAATCACTCAAGAGAGCCAATAACCAATTAACTGAATGGCTCCAGCAGTTTTGAGGTCTGCCTTTTTATTCAAGAGCAAATCAAAGATCAATTTCCTAATAAGCTTTGTAATATCTGCTATTCCTTCTCATTATTATTATTAGCATTGCAGCAGTGTTTTGTGCATATAATGAAAGAGTAAAATTAGTTGGAATGGCCTCAGTGGTAGGAAAGGAGTGGGCGAAGCCTCAAGCCAAAAAAAAGCATATATACATCCACACACACATATATATATAAACCAGGAATGCTGTACAAGCCCTTCACAGCACAGGCCAGGTCATGAGGGGATTCTGATCACAAAATAAGAATCTACCCCTGCTGATAACTTTTACCAGGTTTTACACAAGGAAAAGCAAAAACCTTGATTACAGTCATCAAGTGTCACAGTGTCATGGTTTAGCCTGGCCTCCCCAGCAGTACCACGTTGTCCCGAGAGCTTGGTCAGTTGCTGCCAGCTGGCAGACAGCAGTGGGAGCCAGTTGGAAATTGCATGGCAGCCCAGAGTCCAGCTGCTTCTGGCCTGTGGTGGTGACAAAGCACAGCAGGCAGGGCACAAGCACATGCTCCCTTCTGCCACAGGCCTCTGACAGGGGGCTGGGCAGGTAATACCTTCCTCTGCCCCCATCACATCCACCAGAGCCCCAAGAGATGTGCTCCTCAAATCCCATCATTGTATTGCCCTGCAGTTCCCCTATGTGTTTTGCTTTCGAAATTGCAGGTTCCAGCTCTCTCTGCAACTACACCACCTGCTCAAATCATGTTCCCTTTGTCAGAAAGTTTCCCGCACTCCTTGCAGTCTTCTCTCTTGCAGCAAGGCAAGAAACAGCAGCCCAATGTACTAATTCCTCCCCGCCTCCCACTCCCTCCTTTTCTCCTCCAGTGAAATCAGGGACTCTTGGAGATAATGATCTCACCTATGAAGATACAAACAGCATCATCTACATTTTTCAGCATCTCCAATATATTCCACTATGTGTTATCAGGAAGCCTTCTGATGAGAGTGTAGGTTTCTCTTTTGGATGCATAGCTTTGCTTGGCCCTGGGAAAGTCCCCTCCACTAGAGCAGAGTAAGACTGCTTTCATTTCAGTCATGTGCATTTTAGCTGAGAGGGTTTTACTAGACTGCACAAGAAGAAAAACATTGCAAAATAAGTCTCTGAAGGAGAAACTGAGAACTCAGGAGGAAGGGGATGATGCTGAAGCCCGTTTTTAGAGGAGCTGTAGCTGGATAATTGTCCAAGACAGACTGGCTTGTTGACTTTCTCACAGCAAAAGGCACAGGGCTGTTTAATTGATTTTAGCCTGTAACTAAACATACACTTCTTCCAATATAATGAACAACAATGCTACAATACTGCTCTCCTAATGTAAATTGATCCATTACAGATGAGTGTTTAGATCAATGTGTGATGTCCTGATTGGAAATAAAACTGTTTGCTCAAGATCACTATAAAGACAATGGGCACTGATAGATGATATTTATGTGACAAGGAACGGTTCTTAAAAAGGAGATTGCCAAGACCATGTCCATCAATTATGAAACCAACATTCACCCAGCTGCCATGCAAGTATTTTTAAAGACAAGAAGAAAGAGGAAAAGATCCCAATTATTTCTCTCAGCCCCACAGGCCTGCTCACTCTCCAGCATGGAAACTCCTTAGCTCCAGGCTCGCTGGTGTGGGAGCCACAGCCGCCTGGGCAGGGCACCCAGCACCCGTGGTCATGCAGGGCTGAGTGATGCTGTTCATCTGCCTGCATTATGCTGGGGCTCACTTCCTCCCAGAGCAGCTGGCTTCAACTGGGGAATTGCACCATGGTCTGTGTCCTGTATGCTCATAGCCCATGTTTTGTCATCTCCCTGAATCTGGAGAGAAGCTAATGGCTCCAGCTACCTTCCCAGCCCATTGTGATCAATCCATGTGCCTCCCTTGCTGGTAGCTACTCGCTGTGGTCTTTCATTACGTCTCCTGCATGGGGCATTTTCGTTTTTCTCTTGCGTACTGAGGGGGTTGCTGGAATAGGGGCTTGCCTGGACTGTGTCCCAGCCATTCATTACCGGGGCAGCTGCAAGCACTTCTCTTTCTCCTGGGGCTGAGCACCTCCTTCCAAGGGCTCTGTCAGTGCTCGTCCGGGCTTTTGGTGGGATGGGGCAGCGGCTGCGCCACCCCCGGGGCCCGGCAGCCTCCTGCCCGCAGGCAGCACAGCAGCTCGGTGGTGGGCTCGCCCAGCCGGGAGCAGCCGCCGAGGGGCAGCGCTGGGAGCAGCAGCCGTGCCTGTCACTGCGGACCCAGGCAGCCACAGATGTCCGTGCTGGGACAGGGCTGGGCTGGCTCGGCGCACGGACACCCAGCTTGCAAGGGGGTGCAGTTGCTGTCTATGAATATACGGGGTGGTGGGTGGCCAGAGGTCAGGAAGGGACGCTGGGTGGGGGAAATTAAATGAAAGGACAATGTTGACACAGAACAAATGATGCTAAATGGCTTGTGAAAATAGATCCATTAAGGGAATGATATTCTGCAACAGCCTTTAAATACAAATAGGAGAGACAAATGGCCTTTAAATACAGAGGAGACTTGGTCGGTTTGAGAAACCAAAGGCTGAACCCTGTGGTGAAGCACTGCATTTGCTGGTCACGTCCTGCTCCACTTCCCTTGCAAGAGTCTCCTTCATGTCAATGAGACCAATCTGCTGCATTTTTTCCTCTCGAGGGCTAACACATTCCAAACACTTCTCTGGTCATCTCTGATCATAAATAGCTGAGACTGTGAGGAGTGCCGGCATGTACGTCGTCATATAGTAAAGATGGACCAAGGCTGTAAAACAGGGAGCAATCTGTTAAGGCATGAAAGAGTGCTCTCTCCTCTCAAAGCCAAGGGATGTGGTCCTACTGACCTGGTCAAACTTGGGCCATGGAGAGGTCACCTCGTAAGTGTATCTGTAAGGAAGGCAGTTAGGGGACATCATGGGTGGTTGTTGCTACTCAGGCACCATGGCTGATGCTCAGGCTACTCAATTATTTCATCCCAGGAGCAGATGTCCTGAGGATGTGACAGAGGAGCTCTGTTGCTCTCAGCATCATTCCAGCTCATTCAAGCTTCCATGGGGTCCTTCCACTTTTCCCCACTTCCATCCTTGTAAAGAAAAGCACAGTGTCAAAGTAGGACACAGGGGCTGACATCTCCCTGTGACTGTGGACAAAATGGCTCAGCTGATTTTGGGTGTCTGAGGAAGGTGCAGCATCATCCCCAGCACTGTGTCCTGCTACCTCAACAGCTCTGCAGTGCACAGAGAAGTGTGACAGGAAACAGATGAGCTCTGCAATAGAAAATAGCTTTTCTGTGAGTGGTTGTCTTTTGGGGCAATGCCAGCATTTAAATCAGTGCTTCCCAGTCCTATCGTGGCATGAAACACACCCATTTAAACATGAGATCACAGACCTGCAGCACATGGGTTAAGAAACAGGCACAGGCCTGCTGACAACAGCTCAAATAAGGCTAAGACTGGTGTCAGCCTCTGGAGGGGTTCACACAGGGGACATTTATCTTTCAGTCTCAGAAGGGTCGTGGTCCATGCACGTGCACTTAGTTTGTGTTTGGCTGGCCCCTCCCACCCTGAAGGAAGTCAGTTCCTCAGAAAACCCCAGGTCGAAAGCTGTGTCCAGAGTCACTCAGTGAGGAGATAGTGGCTGGTGGCACATTTAGTCTGTGCTGTAACAGGAGAAGTGAACACCACCTGAATTTCTGTGCTTGCAAATTAAAGTGTTAAGATTGGTCATAAAAATAAAGTCTCTTTTCTGAGAACATTTCATTGGAGATCTTCACCCCATGCCAAGGAATGTCATTCCTCATGGCTATGAGATGAAAATCTACAATTATGTAGCATTTATGCAGAATAGAACTATGGATACCTTAGCAGTGACAGATACTGTCTGTGAGCATTCCAGGCTCAGCAAAAGCTTCTCTTTCTGTCATTATCTCGATGGACTCTCAAAAGGAGCACAAGAGGGAAATCTGTCATTTGCCAAAGCAAATTTTTCCTTGAAACAGCCTCAGCTGAGCAATAAGGCTTCAATTCAGGAAAATTCATTTGATCAGGTCAGCTACTTCTGAGGGAAAAAAATACCCTCCCTTACCTGGAACTTTCACCCAGAACAGAAAAGCTTAACAAAAGACAAAACCAGGAAGGGAAAGCCAAATTCCCCTTAGAATATGGTACAGATTTAGTAGGGAGAGAAACCACCATTCAAACAAACTACTGAGGGCAACAGTGATTTTCCAGCTCCTGAGGTCTTCAAATCAAGACCAGATCCCTTCTGAAGGGTAAATTACACCACTCCTCCTAGGAGGAACCAGCTGTAACTCCTGAAACTGTACCACGGGTCAGAGGGGACGACTCTTGCCTTGAGCAAGTGTGCCTTGCAGACAGAGCCAGCGGTTGCAGGGCTGGAGTGTGGTGTGCCTGGTGTGTGTCCCTGACCCTGGCAGAGGGGAGCGGCTCAGGAGAGCCTTCCAAAGACAGACCTGCCGGGGAGCAGCAGCCCCAACTCACAGCTCAGCAAGTGAGCCTCTCTTTGCCTCCCGCCACCTTCATTCCTCCAGGCTCTATCAAGCCACACCTGCCAGTCAAGCAGTACGAGCATTCGCCTAACAACAACCAAAAATTTTGGAAGGAGGGGAAAGCCCGCAGAAATCTGCACTTGAACTGCTGCTGTCTCTCCCTCACCCGAATCCTCTCTTTGCCCGAGGCAGGGCTGACTCACCCAGACCATGCCCTGCAGCTGGCCAGCTCCCCACCACCCGCACCACCGCCAAGGAGTGAGCACACGGGTTCCTGCCATCCCAGAGAGACGGGGCTTTCACACTCCTGCACCGTCTGTACGTGAGCAAAAAAGAAGGGGGTCTTGGCAGGGATGCCAGAGCCATCTCTTTCCATCCTTGCTTCTGTGAACTTTTTCAAAGGTTTCAAGGGTGGCCTGCATTTTCTGTTCCCTGTTGGCTTTGTCACACTGCCTGCTCCCCAAGTCTCAGGCTGCCAGTGTCTCTCCCCTGGATGACTTGGCTTATGTTATTTTGTGTTAAAACCAAGATGTTTTTTTAATGGCTATAAATAAGTTAAAACTGCATCTTTAATTAATCACTGCACTTTATATTGTAAGTGGAGATTTTTTGTAATGATTCGTTTATGATTTTAAGATGCCATTTGCTCACTGTCAAATGTATGCAGCTTTTATCCCTCCATGTTTAACAGGTTTGGGATAGAAACAAAATTTCATCAATGAGGAATTTTAATCCATTTAGTCTAGAGTAAATAATTGGTTATTAAGTGGAAAGAGATTGAGTGGATACTTTTACCTCAGCAACAATGAACTTGAGACACTAGTCAGTATGTTCATCATCTTAAAACATTTTAAACTAATCATAACATGTTTATTTTTCACTGACACAGGTTTGAAATTGGAAATACATATGTCTGAATGACTAAAACATGAACAACAAATAGGAGCAGCAGCATGCAAAGCATAGAAAAGTAGAAGCATTAATAGAAATATTTCTGCTATAGCAGCTATTAAATGATTTTTTTTTTTTTTTACGGTTTGGAAGAAGAACCCATATGTTTATAGGATTTTTTCCCCCCAATTAAAATATGTGTGTATGAGTGTGTCTTTCTCTAAATACTATTTAGCTACACACACACAGGGCTCATGTATAAAATTCCCCCCCAGTGAAGTGAAAGCTGCTTCTCCTTTTGTTTCTTTTCCTACTGTCAGGCAGAAAGGACAACCAATCCAACACCTCAGCACCTTCACAGCACCTGCAGGTGCAGTTCTGAAGGCCAGTTCATGCCCTCAGTCACCTCCCACGCCTGTGAAGGCCAATGGAGCCCCAGCCTTGGGCCATCGACCAGCAAAAGACTGCCCAGAGCTCAGAGCAGAGGCAGCACAGAGCCAGGCACAAGATCTGCCTGAGCCAGCCAGTTGATCCCATGGGAAGGGCACAGGCAGTCCAGGACCCCCCTCAAGGTGAGTGCAAGGAGAGCAGTTGTGCACCCCAGCAAACAGCACTCCAGGAAATGCTGCTGTGCACAGCTTCCAGGTGCCCAGACATTCCCTGAGCACACAGAAAGATGTTTGGTTTTATTTGGTCTCAGATTAAATACAAGTGGCCCACAGGTGACTGGGTACCCAAAGATGTGGTTATTCCTTCACCACCCCCTTATTTTTTTTCTCAAGAGAGCACGTAGATGTTTTTTATAGGATATAAATAAGCCACCAAAAACGGAAGAACTATTGTACTGGAACTATAGGAAAAGTAATAAATGCTTTTAAAAATTGCTCTACCTCAGTTCCTAGACAACTCAAGTCTGACGTGCAGTATATGATTTGTCTGCTAGGATTGAATCCAGGCACTTACCACTTTGTTAGCTTAAGAATTTTGAGCAGTTTTTTCCATTTATCTGTATTCTTCCCAAAAACATTTCACACATTTCTCAGATACATCAATCCTTCCGGCATTCCTCTACACACTCAGTAGGATGCCCTGCTATAAATATAATAAAGCCTTTTATTATGTCCATTAACCATGGACATGTGTGCTCCAAAAGTTTCCTGACACGCAGTCATTTGTGGCTTTTTAATTATAAACAGAAAAAATCTACCAGCAAAAGAAGACAGCAGACTGGAAGTGGATCTTTATGTGTGTGTTTTGAGCATATTCTCCAGCAGGCTGAAGGCACCCCCATCCTCCTCCTGATCTCACCAGAAACATCCTGTGCATGCACCTACATGTGCACAGAAAGCCACTAACACAACAGGTTAGTCCTGGTGATACAGATTTGTCACCTGTGCCAGCTCCAGGAGCCTTGTGCAGGTTTTCAAGACCCAACAACACCAATCAAACCTTTTTTCAACAGGCAAATACGCCCTCTCGGTCTTGCACACCTTGTTCCACTTGAGCTCAGGAGAAAAGAATAAAGCCCAGTAAATTACTTGACAAATTATTCATATTTATTGAATGCGTTTTATTTCAACAACCAAAAAATTCTAACAGCCTAACAATGCACATAAGTTAAAAATTAATTATCACTTAGTGATAACGAAGATAAAGTTGATTTACATGGAAAAATGAACATTTACAATATGTTAATCCTTATTCACATTGTTGATACCGCAATAAAACACAATTTGTTTTTTTTATTTTTTATTTCACAAAAAAGGCGGAAAATTGTGCTTTGTTAAGAGGCACTACAAGAAAAGTTTCTTTCTCCAAATAGATATTATATGATGGATACTGAATAAATAGACATATATGCATTGTAATTCGCAAAGTTCTGGCAAGACCACAGGCTAAAATGCCCACAGATTCACTTAGAACCACTGCAAAACTGGCAGTGAAATTAAAAATAAAAAGGCAAGACTCAGCATTGAAAAAATACCTAATAAAATTTTTGGTTGAAGTGTAAAAGATACCAAATGTTGATGCCATCATCAGATGAACAACTTACATAGCTTGGCAAAATTCAGTTTCCTTTCAAATGTATGGAGTGATTTCAGCTACAGGATAAGAAGACAGTTTTGAAAGCGTAGCTCTGAGAGAAACATAAAGCAGCAACCATCAAAATTCTGAGTAAAGCTGCAGCACACTACAGAACTAAAGGATGAAGAGCAAAAGGGGCATTAAGTAAGCAACCCACCATAATTTTGCAAAGGGATATGAAATTTATGCAGAGATACTCATGTTTCAAACATTAGCTCTGAAAAAATCTCATAAAAACTCCAGAGGTTACTGAGCAGCTAGAATTAGCTTGTATTGCAACGTCTTCTCCCTGTATATTGTCTGTTCTGAGTAAATATCTACACGTAGAGGTTTGTTTTTCGTTTTTAACTCCTACCTTTTATACCTTTCAAATATATAAATAGTATTAACAGTTATATTACATTGCCTGGTGTAGTAAACAGAAAGTAACTTTCAAAGTGATATTGCATGAGGTCTTTGTCAAGATTACATGAAAAGCCCATGTGAAAAAAGGAAGAAAAAAGCCAGAATTCTTGTTGGTACCATTACGGCTGCAGTTTACAGGCGTCTGAAATCAATCCAGCTGCAAGGTGAGGTCTTTGTCTCAGAAATCATTGCACAGAAGTGAAAAGTGAATGCTACTTGGCGTCTCTCTCGACAGGGTGCCTCAGAGCGGGTGGATGCTATTGCAGCTTTAGTGCTCAGGCCATCGAAGAGTCACTTGGGATTGGCTCTGCTTTATGTAACGTAGCTGCTACCTGGGTGCTGCGGAGCCTTCGCCCAGGAGGGGTGGGAGTGCAGGGCCTGGCTGGGAGTGCAGCGCCTGGGCCCCCCAGGGAGCGGGGACCTGCGGCTGGAAACACTGCATTGCACTGGCACGGAACGCGGGACACGAGGAAGCCCAGCACAACAGAAACACGGGGGAGGTTACGAGCAGGGCGAGCGGGAAGTCACCAGCGCAAACCCTCGGTCTGTCAGCAATTCACCTGGACAGGATTCTTGGGATTGTGGCATTTTGTGTCGCAATGTAACTTTACACGTGTGTGTGTGTGCGTGCGTGCGTTTCACTTCAGTATAAACAAAAAGCAACAACAAGAAGGAAGCTTTTAAAGATCTGAAACAAAGAACAGGTAAATAAAATCCACAGTAAAATGTGGTTGATAGTATGAATTCCATACATCAAATCTCAACACATTTATCTTTTTTCTCTTTCTATAAAGACCTCGTTAATGGACAAGTCTTCTACGCACTGAATTTCAGTTTTAGTCATTCTGAATCCCATGAAAACTCATCTGTTCACTACGGAAAGGACTATCTGGAGAGTGGAACATGCTGTATCCTTTTAAGTGTGCATTGTGTTCAAAGTACTTTTAACTTACTAGGTTTTCTTTTTAAGGTGCCCTGATTTGTTTTTCCATTTTCTCTCTCTTTTTCCTCTTTTCTTTTTTTGGCAGTGTTGATTTATGTCTTTAAATACCTCAAAAATTACCCATCAAGTTGCCAGATAGGAAGCCATATAACAATGAAAAAAAAAAAATCAGGGATAAACATAGAAAATAAATAGGAATTCAAAAATAGTCACCACACCCTGAGAGCAGGCGGCAGTTTATCAAAAAGCCAAAGCAACTCATTTTGAAGTGGTTTTAATACATAAACAAGTCTCATCTTTAAAGAACTCATTTCACAGTCTATACTTTCAGGTTGTAAAGTTCCGTCCCATGCAATTTAATATATATATATTTTATGTAAATATATATATACACACACAAAGTTGTAAATTTCCCTTCACTGATTTCATAGGACTTTTTCTTCCAATTTACTTGCTAGCTGTCCCTTTCATAAGTGCAAGATTGATGAAGGCATAATCCTATGTGACTACAACGATTGCTTCAGTCAAATGCAGGAAGTGTAACACTCGAGTGTCTGTGTCAAGGCGATGTCTGATCGGGCAATGCTGAATTCATTCGGTTTGCACATGGATCATGCGCAACGGAAACAAACAAACAGAAGTTAAAACGAGGAAAAAAATCAAAAATAAAACCAGAAAATCCTTGGATCAATGTATTGCTTTCTGCACTTCTATCTCACATTATCTCTGGTCGATGTCTGCTGGAGCCGCCTTGCTTTTGTCAGGATTCTCCTCCTCCGCCTCCACTTTATACATTTCCTCAGAGCCTTCCTCACTGTCGTTCTCCTCCGACTCCGTCAGCAGCTCCTCGTCCTTGTACTCTGCCACGTCAACCACTGTTCCCAAGTGCTCTTTTAGCTTCCCGTGGTGCTTTACGTGGTAACGTTGGTTCTGGAAGAATTTGATGATGGTGTGCTTGGGGAGATCCAGCTGAGCAGAGAGGGTGTGGATGGCTTCCTGATCAGGGTAGAGACCCACGTCATGAATAAAGCTTTGAAGGATACCTAGAGCTTCCAAGGAGATCTTGGTACGGGATCTTGGCTTTTTGGCACAACTGTCCTCAGCAGGTGGAGGAGGAGCCTCTTCTCTAGGTGGGGAATTCTCCTTGGCAGGCTGGGACTGCTGTCTGTGCAGCACCTATAAGATCAAACAGACACACACTTCACATGCTGACCCCTCGGTGCTTGACATAAGGGCACTTGTACAGGTTTGTATACAGGACCCACTTTGGTTTGGTCAAGAAAAGTACAATTAATATGCATTGTGCACTACCTTTCTCACCTGTAAGACAGCTACACCAGTAACTGCAGACTGAAGGGAGAAAGTGGTATCAAAGGCAAATGTTACAAAATAAATGTAAACCCACAAAATAAATGAGAAATAAAAATGCAAGTAATAAAAAGAAATATAAAATAGCCAAAATAAAAATTAAGTCAAAAGGTATTACAGTCTCGTGGTCATGATGATTGGCCAGTTGCCCCATCTCAGAAAAGTCATTCTCCTGCTTTGCTCCTCTTCTCCCCACTCTTGTTTCCTCTCATCTTTTCAGGCTAGACACTTTGACCATTTCTTCAAGATGTCAAGTACCACAAAGGCCTAGGCACATGTGGGATTGTCAGGTGCTACTTTATGAATAATTATTTTGCATTAAAATCCATCACAGCTACTTTTTGTAAGAAAAAAAAATAATAGAAGTGCAGAGATTTGCTAAGATTTCTCTTCCCTTTCCCTTAAGAGGGACAGCATTGTCAATTCAGTTGCTTTGCATAGGTGGCTTTAATGTGTCTCCTGAACAGATTTCTCTATATTACATCTGCAGTAATTTCACTAGTTGAGGAGTTCTGAGTTCAAATAATTATAGCCCTCCATTCTGAGAAACCCTCTGGGCAAGCACACTTTGCAGTCTTGTAACAGATTTTCACCCACAGTATCTCCTTTTCGGCAAGTTTAAAGAAAGCATATGTAGCTCTTAATCTTCCTAACAGCCACTTAAAATGACTAAGAAAGGGCCTCGTGCAGCCCTTATTCCGGGGGAAAAAATACCTGCTTTGAATTGTTCGAAACACAGAGGAGCTCCATATGCTTTCTTTAAAACCAAATCTATACAAGAGAGATTAGTGGAAAAAATCCCCTACAGGATTGAGTGCTGGATTTGCCCAGAGGTTTCTTCAGATGCAGGGAAATAATTATTAGAGCTTGACACTCAAAGCTAACAAAATCAATATGGATAACTATTTTCTTCCACAAGTAAGAGGGAATTCTGGCTCTTTAACCAAGAAGAAAACATCTTTGTTGCAAACTGTAATATCCAGAGAATCAACCCTACATTAAAGCTCTCTGAAGGAAAAAAAAACCCAAGGATAAATAATGGAAATGTGCTGAGAACTTGCACTGAATTTTACACACATACCGAGCCCCCCGTAAAATGCTACACTAGTCAAGTTATTACCGCAAGAGGGAAGCCCGCTGTGGAATATCAGCCTGTTATGCAAATAAATAAAAAGGCTCTGTGCCGAAGAGCCCTTTCCTCATTTCCTTCATCAAACGTTCCTGCCATAACAATTTGTAACGTCAGCGATCTCCAGTCCCAGCTTTTGGGAAGCAGATCGCAGTCCCCAGGCACTGCCCACCACGGCGTGGCCGAGGAGCTGAGCCCGCCGGGGATGCTGTGACGGTGGCCCGGCTGCACCTGGCCAGGGCTCTGCTCCCCGCGGGGCTGCAGCTCCCCGGGCACAGAAGCAGGACCCGGCACCACGTCCCGGTGCCTCCGTGAGCAGCGGGGTGTGAGTGAGGGCCGGCAGTGCAGGGACACAGCTGCACATCCTGCTGCCGGCAGCGCTGCCCGCACTCCCCACGGGCACAGCCGTGCCGGGACAGTGGCAGGAACACCCCACCAAGGAGCAGCTCCACAGGGACAGCCAAGAGCAGGTGCCAGCACAGGGCTTGCCACACCGCGGGCAAGAGCCACTGCTGGACAGAAACGCTGCAAACTTGTTTCGGTGCCAATACGTACATTTTCCTCCCAAGCACGTAAATACTGGGGGTTCCACAGAAATGGCTAACCAGGGAGCAGGGGAAAAGGGGGAGCTCAGATGGAAATGACAGATACTCTGGTTTATGTTTTATTACATCTCTTGTAATAAAAGAGCATAATGTTCCAATGAATGGAATCGCTCAGCTGCTCTTTGAGGATTTCTTTTTTGTCCATGGATTGCTTTCAAAGAGAAGGGCTGACGTTTCCAAATAGAGGGTTACAGATGAGGGTGGGATCTGTACCTACGTCAGCAGGGAGCACTGAAAGCAGCAGAGCCAGGATCGCTGATTCTAGCCAGGGACCAAGCCCCATAAATTTGTCACAGAGACCCTACCTAATCTCCCCTGTTGTGGCTTCTGGTCCTGTCACCTGACAAAGTAAGGCCCAGAGCAGCCAAAATCAAAAGGATTTAACACCACAAATAAACTGCCAGGGAACTTACAGACAGCGTCACACAAAAAGCCGCAAGTAGCATTGCTAATCAGAAGCTGGATTCAAGTAGCAGCTAACAGAGATAGAAACACATCCAGAAAGGGTGCGAATTACTTAGTTCATTCTTGTTGGAGTTGGAAGGGGGCTTTTTTTCCCTTTTCAGTTGACAAATAGCATGAGAAATGATCCAGCTTGAAAAATGTTACAAGACTTCCAATCAAATATAATGATGAAAAAAATCCAACAATACGGGATCAGCAGCAGTAAAATGTTTAATTTGAAGGAGATGAAGAGATGCCTACAGCATCTATAAAGCAATCAACCAAAGAGAGGGCTGAGAGCAGGAGAGAAAGAATAATTTCAATTAACCCTTCCTTTTCCAGAGTGACCTCTCCACCTTCTCCAGAAGAGAAAATGCAAAACCTGGGGGTTATCAGTGTAAAATAGTAGAAAAAGGTTGCATTTTATTTCATCTCCTGTTATGCTAGGTAATGAAAAAAACTAAAGCTGCTCTTCTAACAGACAAATCTCATTATTTTACAAACTTCTGGGGGTTTCCTCTCGTTTGCCAGTGGGATTAACAAAGGACTTCAGCCACACTGTATTTGTCAGCAACAGAACTTTAGCCATATACAGACAGATGAATAAATGCACAGAATGTCCTTCAGATCTGGGCTGTGGTCAGTTTTGCAACTCCTTCTGACAGTACAAGCTATTTAGCACAACAGAGCATGCTTTTCTATGCAAACCAGATCAACTGCTGAGCACACGGTACAATATGAAATCTAAATTACCTGTATGTTAAATATTTGCTTTAAACTACATTTGATTGACGAGCATGCTGGTCAATCTGAGTGATTGGCTTACTTCATATCTGGCTC
This sequence comes from Coloeus monedula, assembly GCF_965178545.1. NCBI lineage: Eukaryota > Metazoa > Chordata > Aves > Passeriformes > Corvidae > Coloeus > Coloeus monedula. The sequence goes on from NC_138787.1 coordinate 11,750,222, forward strand.
TGCATGCCACAGCCTCACAGAGGAAATGGCCCATATTTGGAGTTCCAGATTTTCAGATCTTGGGTCATAATTAGGCTCCTACATCTGCAGGTAAAATTTCCAGCAGCTTCACTCACTGCTGTGCACACCCTGCCATATAGCTTTGGGTCAGTGCTGCTCTGCCTCTGCACTGCCAAGAAGGAAACATCACTGATCTTCTGTGTATAGGGTGCAGCGCATCTCCCAGCGCAGGCGAACCCTCCGTGGTGGCCGGACCTACCACAAAGCCCTGCGGATATGATGGGCTTCTGAGGTGAGGGATAACAACAATGGCCACGCTCAGCTCTCCTGTTCCCAGGAAAGCTGGTGCTGGGCTTGGAAAGGTGCACTTTGTGGCACAGGTGCCCCATGCCCCCCTTCCCCACTCCCTTCTCCATCCCCCATGCCCTTTCCCACTGCTCCCCAGCCACAGGTGGGGCAGCCTCCTCCTCCTCCACAGCCAGCACCATCTGGAGCTGACTTTCCTTCCCCTTCCTGACTTCTCATCTACTTTCAAATCAAATGTGAAGATACAGATTTCCTTCCATGCCCAGAGGACTTACTCTTTCCATTCCTTCAAGAGATTTAATTTTCAAACTCTATAGACATGGCTGCCTTTCAACATTTGAAAACAGAGCATCTCTGGAAGATGCTGCTTCATGAAGGTTCAATCAGGTAGACTTTCTCCTCACAGAAAAACTTATCTTTTTGAAATAAATTCAAGAGCCCTGGTAGAAAACTTGCAAGAAAATGACTGTGATGGAAGTTGACTTTAAATGATTAAGTGACTGGTCTTAGATCGCACTGTACTGAAATATGATTTGAAGGCCACAATGAAAAGCAGCTGTAAGCCATGTGTAAAATATAATAGTACATGCCTACAGGGAAGGAAGTGAGATACTGAATGATTAAATTTAGGGGAGTATATAATGTAGTGTATCATTATGGGAGTGATCAGGATTATTTGTAATAAGCTAAGGGTTTGTGGTCTATCTAAAATCCAAAGCCAAGAACTATCAGGGGAAAGGACTGTTGCACTGTTTTACACTTATCCACTCCCCACATCTCCAGGTGCTCCCACAGGAGAAACCTGACTTAGGCGTTGCCACAGAAAAGAGAGAGGTGAGCGAACCCAAACTGAAAGATGAACATCATGTAATCGCAGTCTGTGCCTGTACTGTATTTAATTTTGGCTGGATTCACTATGCCACTGGTGTTTATTTCCATTTCCACCCACTTTCTAGCTAGAACTACACACGTGGCATTGGTGAGTGGCTAAGGGAGCCAAGCAGGATGCTCGAGCGGGGAACACACACACACCCCCAGGCACCACCAGCAGTGAGACACCAGCTGACAACACTGACTCTGTGACATGTCACCCTCCATTGCCTGGACAGCCTTTGCAGCACACTGGAATCAGGAACTGCATTTCTATGTGAAAACCTCAAGCTCTTTTGTTTCCTAGTGTGGTCCTGCCCATCCCTTTGCAGAGAGGATCAGTCATGTGAGCTCCCTTCCGTTGGGATTTGCTGAGATAATGAGGTGCCCCTTGCTAAGAGAGGCACCAAAAATGTTACATTCTTGAAAGACTGTGCATTTTCAATAGAGACTGCCCTTGCTGAACAGACACCACCATCGTCTGTGCACAGACGGTGTGAGCACTGACAGGTACCTTGATGGCATGTGGTGGTCAATATCAATTTTCATAACGCAAACCCACAAGAAGCAAAGTTGAATGGATTGGCCTTCTCTTTGCCAGAGGAGGTTTAAATTGGGTATTAGAAAAGACTTCTTCACTGAAAGAGTTGTAAAACATTGGAACAGGCTACCCAGGGAAGTGGTGGAGTCACTGTCCCTAGAGGTACTTAAATTAAGTGCCACACCTACATATACGAGACATGGTTTAGGGGTGCACTTGGCATTGGTGGGTTAATGGTTGGACTCAATGATCTTACAGGTCTTTTCCAAAACAGATAATTCTGTGAATCTATTCTCAGCGGTGGGAAGGGGTCAAACCTTTCAGCTTTTCTTCGTATTTACATTGCTCTCACAGCCAGCCATAACACTGTATCACATCAAGGACTTCCATGCCAAAGACAGCAAGATTTTAGCCTGCTTAAGGACCCCAAAAGAAAAGCCAGAGAGAACAGACACATACTATAAAACACAGGTCCAGAACCTTCATTTGGTACACCTAACACCAGCCATCTATTACTGCCCTTGGAAGCGTTCAAGGCTCATCAGCAGGAGTTGCCACCAGTTTGACTCCATGCAAAAACAATTCACCACACACCTCCTGTCAGCAAGCCACTGGAAAAGCTCCTTCCCCATGGCCAGCTGAAGTCAAAGGCAGGGCTGAGGACAGGCCTAAACAAGGTGTTCAGCTGCATTTTACTGAGCAGCACCTCACCTCTGTAAGCTGAGAGCCCCCTGGCAGTGCCTAGCTATCCTGCTAAGAGTTTACTGAAGAGACAAACTCCCTTTTGTTGCAACAAAATCTTATACCAAGAAGGAGGCACTGTCCCTCTTAGCAGAGTTTACAGGAATAATCTGCAGGAGATTATCTGTTCAAATAAAGAGCCTTACACTCCCTAGCCCTGGTCTCTCTTCACATATAGAAATGTGCAAGGAGAGAAGAGAGGCAGCAGCTGCCATAACCAGGCTCGTGACAGCCTCCCAGGCCAGGGCTCGCAGGGATAAGAACATTAATTACACACAGTCACTGTGCCAAGACTCTTTACAGGTTTCTAGGAATGTCCGTACAAGAAACTGTAGCAGAAGTTACAATTTGCACCTGTGTTCCTTTCTTTCTTATTAAAAATGTGGTTCTTAGACGACTCTTTTTTTCTTCCCTTGCAAAAATACATTCATTTGGGTAAACACTGCAGCACTAGTCACAGCACCAAAGGAAGTATTTTCTTTGGACTCATTCTCAGAGTGATTTCACACCTTGACACCATAAAGCTGTGTTAAAGACCATGGTTTAGTTTCCTTGCTTTTCTTGGATTATACACTATCCTAAGGTCAAAACTCAGGGAAATCCAAAACTGTTATTAAAAAAGAAAAAGTATCTATGAAGTGATGACAAATTGCAGACTACAGGTGTTAGATTACATTTTGACTCCAGGCAGGTTTAATATACTTTAGTTTCCTTTTACAATTGCCCTTAGCAGGTACTGTTATCGGTAAGGGATTAAAAAAAATATATGGTACTCAATAAAAGAAGACCGTGTCAAAAGAAATCAATATGAGCGTGCAAAATGGTAGGAAGTCTGACACGGATAAATATGTTCAGTTTCATCTAACTTCAGTCTGAGCTTCTTTTAATTTTGTAGCTCAACTGCTGGCCACACATCCTGTGCATTTTCCAGTGCAGCTTAGTAATTGCTTCACAAGAGTAAACACCCTTATTAAAGATAATTACAATACTTGTCTGTGATATGAAGTACCCCATCTCATGAAAGCCAGATGAAACCAGCCAACCAGAACTGGTGGCTACAACACCTCGTAAGCCAGCAGCCCTGGGTCCCATTCATTTTGTCTGCAAAGACAAAGCAGTCACACAATAAAAAAGTCCCCCAAATATTCAGGCCTTTCCTATCACCCTTCATCCGCCCCTGACCACCACTGGAACCAGAATATTGGATCAGACAAACCCTGTCCTAAATCTATCAGCTCTGAGGTACAAGTCACACTCTGAGATATACAAAAAGGGACTTAGAGAGAACTCTTGAGGAGAGAAAGGAGTTCCACAGGGAACCCAAAGTCAAAGGCAAGTTTGGTTTCCAGGCTGGAATGCAAGCTGGCTGAAGTGATTCATTTCAACATCTTTGGAGCACACTCGCCACATGCTTCCCTTTGCTTTACGGTGGTTGCCTTGCTCAAGGGCAGGAAATAGGCAGGGATTTGAAAGCATGGCAAGACACTGAACACCCAGCCTCTGAAACAGCAGCCCTATCCTGCAATTCTCCAGGACCAAACTATCAAAAATGGTCAAAAAGGTGACGAAAAAGACAACAGGAATTAAAAAAAAACCCAAAAAACAAAACAACGAAATTTTCAGTTGTACGTTGCTTTTGGCATCCCACACAAAGTGCTAAGCATAAGCAAAACACAATTAATCTTGACTTGAAGGCAGGGGGAAGGTGTCTCTCCCCCTCCCCAGCACACACTGCTCCCATTAATGCTAACAGGAGCTTACCATGCATCAAAGAGCAAATCCACCACAAAACATTTTTAAGTGCTATCATCACTGGAAATAAAATATAAATTACAGCTTGATTACACTGCACTGCTAAGAGGCCACATGTGCAGCATAGCTCGCAATGACAACTTCAGATGACCAGATAACTTTGGGACAGGTCTAAGAGGTTACTGTAAAACATCTGTGCAGAGGAATCTTTCCTTGTCTTTGCTTTCCTTTCAAGAAGCTGTGGCACTGCTGTCTGCACAGTTGTTTGAAGAATGTTTACAAATCAGCTTGACAAAGAGAAAAAAAACTTCTGCCACCACTTGACCACAATCATGATCTTATTCTTCAGTAATGCGTGGTTTATTTCCCTTTCCTGATCTCTGTTAATAGACAGCACGTGCCTACACAATAGCCACTATTTTGTCTGTATAATGTTAAAAAAATAAATCAGAAAACTCTGACAATGCAGAACAGTGTCCCGGTGTTTCCTGGGGTAACTGCTCTCCCTCGAATGCTAACTCAACTCTTCCCACAAAAGCACAGGCACAACTTTCATTGCTGTGCAAGTGCCTGAGAACTGGCTGATTTTATGGGGCAGCACAAATGAGCTCATGCTGATGAACATTCATGTATTAGCTCTGAATTTCCCATCTTGGGCTGGTTTAAGCCAGACCCTTAGGCTCACTGCAGAGTAGCTGTGACCAGCGCTGGGTATCTCTTTGTCCAACACCTGGCTGCAGCCTGGGAGAGTTGTCAGCAGCTCCTGCACAGCCTGCAGGTGGAGCCGGCACGTACCTCCTGTGTCCACATGCAAGCGGCCGGATCCATTCCGGCTGCTGCTGGCACAAGCCAGGGTGCTGCTGACAGAGCAGCCGATGCGGTCAGGAAGTGTTGCACAACCTCGCTGCAGACTCTCTCCTGAAGGCATCGGTGATGGATGGCTCCATTGTCTGGGGATGGGGCACAGCCAGCACAGCTGGCACGGGGGCCAGTTTGCTGCACCCCTGGCAGGCAGGCAGGCAGGACTCTGCCAGCCTTGGAGAAGCCATGCAAGTCTCTCTTGCCTGTAACCTGTGGTAGCAAGGCAGCCTCCTCCACAAGGCAAAAAGCAACAGCAACAGCCTCATCAACACTACCCTTCTGCATGGTGATGCTAAGTGGAGTCCCCTCAAGTGGGACTTTCAACATCTGTGTGCACCTTGAGGGCCACAAACCTTCCAGTTGACACTCACCTCCAAAACAAGACCATGAGCTTTGTGGGCCTCGGAGTTGTCTCTCCTGTGCCTTCTCTCACAGCCCTAGCAAGGCTCTCTGGGGTGCTATGGTGTGCAGAGCTCTGCTTAGCTGTTTCCAAATAGAGCCTGAGCTTGCTTGTGGCTGAAGGGAGGGTCTGCCAAAGATTTTGGGTCAGTTCTGCGTTTCCCCATCCCAACCCTGATAATCATGATGAGGAGCTGGCAGAATGCCACAGGAACTAAGGGGGCAACAAAAGGGGTTTTGGTTTAGTTTTCTGCAGACAAAACACTTTGGGTGTCCTCTACCCTTTCTTGTTTAATTAACACTACACATGTTCTCCTTTTCTTTTGAAAATTGGAAGAGTATTTGTGGGCAGTGTGAGCAAGATCTTCCCTGACAAGCCCCAACCTAGAGCCGTGCTTAAGGTCAAGCTCTAAACCCCTAACTATGGTGGCACGAATGGCGCCACTATAATCATGCTGTTTTCCAGTTACTCAGACCAGGAGTAGGCACTGCATTATTTCAGGAAGGATATGTTTGGATTAGATGCTGGATTCTGGTGGGGGGGTAATTATTTGTCCCATCAAACTGTTTTAGGTCCTTACAGATGGCTATTTGGGGTTTCAAGAATACCCAACTCTACTGCTAATTTTTACAATGGGAGCAATTAGAAGTCAGGAGAACCTGACTGTTATGGTTAGTGAAAATAGCAGATTTGTGCTGATAAAACACTACTCAGCATGTTTTTTGGCTTTTGAGATGTAACCACCAATGCACTTAATAACAGGACTTGTGCAAACTATACTGTGTGAATCAAACACATAAAAGTATAAATATTCCTTTTTTTAGAAAGTAAGTCTTAAAAAGTGCATTATAATCAACTACCATGGTGAAAGCAAAATATCCAGTATTACCACACACGCAACTGGCATAATGTGCTTTATTATACCCTTAGCTTGAAACTGGGTAAATAAAAATCAAATGGCCAAAGTACAGTCTCCTGCACAGATTAGGTCACTGAAGACAGGATGCCTCAGAGAATTAGATCTGAAATCCTTTGTCTTCCTGATTAAGTTCTAGAAAAGGTGGGCACCTGCAGAAGACAGAGGGAGCTACATGGGCATCTCTCTCCCATACTGTTGAGCTCCATGTCTCACTACTCTGACCTGTACCTATTTCACAGACTTTGGATGCTGGTAGAAAATGACTTTATGGAAAGTCAACAGCACGTGCAGTTTATATTCACATTTTTTTGTTCATTTTTAACGAAATAGTTTAATGTAAGGCCAGAGAGGCAGTATTAGGACAAAGCAGAAGATGGCATTGTTAAGGCCCTGGGATCCATCCAGCTTTGCTCCTGGCTGCTGTGGGGAACTCCATGGACTGCTTTGTCCACAGCTGGCCACACACACACATAATCACAGGGGTAAAGCTCACATTTAACATAAGCCTGCAGCTTGTAGGTCTGTGTGCAAGGAGCCCCAGGCTTTTGCCAGAAATGCAGAACACCACTCTCTGCTTCAATAAGGTTAGGATTGTGTGGCATTTTTCAGTCAAAAATCTTTCGGTCAAAAATGTCGACTGAGTGACATCAAACTATTGCCTAAGTGAAGTCTCTGTTTGCCTGGGGCAGCAGAGGGGTGAATATTCTGACAAAGTTCAAGCAGTTGTTTAGGCATTTTTCATGAAACAGCATATTCTGGTTGCTTTTATTCAGAACAACTTTTGCTCTTCAAGTTCTTCCTATTTTCCTTCAAAGCATTATGTTGCTTGTTGCTCTAAACTGCCACAAACCTTTTTTTTTTATTATTTGAACTGAAAATAATAATTTAGAAAGGACCAACATATTTGTTTCTTTCAGTATTTCAGAAATGTCAGCAACCCCTTTAACTAAGCTCAAGCAGTTCTATAGCTCTAGGCTGTACCACCCAAGGAACAGCAACTCATAGCCATCTATCTACCCACCTACATTCTTCACCATCATATTTACAAAGGGTTGTACTGATGGGAGCTCTGAAAGTACAAAATGTAATGCAGTTTATAAAAGGAGATGGATGTGAATCTTTTCTATCTCAAAATCCAATAAAGGTTATGATTTTTATTGCATGTGGGAGTCCTCTGGTCAATGTAACACTGATTAGCAGCTTGGCCAGTAAGTCTGATAAAACCAGAAAGTACTTTCAAATATATTCTCGGCAGAGACACCTGGGAGCAAAGTGTGAGTGTTGCAGTTGATGGCCCCAGGGTCACACATGTACCTTGGGATTTCTTCACTGGTTCTGTTCTGTCTCGCCATGGTTTTGTTCCATTCTCTCCAGAAATTATTCCAAATCGCTCTTATCCTTGAATCTTCCCAAAAGGGGGGCATCATCTCAAAACCATTCCCCCTCACTTTTCCAACATGCATTCATGAAGCCAAAAGATTTACAACCTGCTTCAGGCAGGGGTCCAGACTGGACTTTAATGGATCCCAAACACAGCAACACAGCATTCTTACTCCTCCTCTCATTTAAACAAGGGAACACCACAAGTAACATTACCCCAAGTCAGCAGTGCTTCCCTGGTGCTAATCAGGCCATTAAAAAGGCATAAGCTGTTTGTTTGACACAGAGGGACAAAGAGAACCACAGAAATGAATCAAAACCAGGGAAAAATTAGAGATTAAAAGTGATAATACTCCTTCCAGCAAACCACAGTCTGAATGCATGATAAGTGGCTAAAAGACACAATCACTGCAAGATCTTGAGACAAAACGTGTCCTGACTGCATGAAATGTAAATTAAACTTGTTCTGGTACAGAAGTATTTCCTTCACATGGCAGTTACTCACTGCCATCGGGAAACCCAGACCCATTTGCTGCAAACGAGAGCTGCCACAGCTGACCCTCCCTGATCCTGCCTATGGAAAACACACACTCAGTCAACAGTTGGAGGGAAAGGAAGAAAAACCCAAATGCGGCAGACTTGCTAGAAGAGATATACATGGATGTTTCCTCCCCAAATAAGCAGATGGTTTCCAGTTAGTCAGGGTCAGGGACTGCCCGTGTGGTTTCCTGCCTGCTTGCCTTTGTAGCTTATCTAGGCCTCATCAAGATACAGAGTCCAAAAAAATTAGAACGGCTAAGTACAGGAATTAGGGAAACTAAATACAAATGAGCCCTGGTCTGCACTTGTGCAGAGGAGCAGGGGAATCTGTGCCCGCGGGTGGGATGGAGGCACCGGTGCCGACCCCTCTGCCGGGGCAGCCACGCTGGGCTGCGGCACCGCACATCTGCAGGGGCCGGGGCAGGTCTCGTTAATGCCGCGGTGCCTCTCTAGGCACCAAAGCCGAGCCTAACCCCATCCAAAACACCCTCGGCAACAGCCCAGCTGCTTTGAAAACACCCCTGACGTCAGTTTACAACCCTGCCTGCTTTAAGCGTGGTGCCGGTGCCCGGCGGCAGCCCAGCTCCACGGCGTATTCCCAGCCCCGCCGGCAGCCCAGCGCACGGCTACGAGATCTGCAAAGCTCCGGGCACACACTGGCTCTCGCAATGCTGTGCATGGCAGCAAAGCAAAACTCCACCAGGAATGTATGCACAAGCTGCCATATGGAAAGGGCATTGTCAAATTAAACCCTGAAACCCAGATGAGATCTGAGCGAAGGACAGTTTCACTTAAAGGAAATGTCTGAGGTCAACCAGCAATTAACTGAAAGGTTCTGATTGAATACGCTATTGACTGCGCTCACATCAGACAGCTTCCTGTTTATTATACCTTATGGGCTGTCTAGGTGCCAAGACATTAAGCTGTCAATAATCTATTAATACTAAACAGCTCCTCCCTCCTTACTCCCCCCTTGCAAATCCTCTTAGGCTAAGAAACTGCGCTAAAAAGATGGAAATTTTTGAAGTGAGATGGAAATGAGCTTTTTAGGGTATTTCTTTGCTTGGTTCCAGCTTAAAGTACAGCAACATTCATAAACAATATAACACGCAGTCTATAACTACATGGAAAAAACTGTGTTAAAAAAAATCAGCCATGATTGAGACCATATCCTGAAATCTGGCTTTCTTTTCCAAGCCATCTTTAAACAGTCTAAGTTAAATTTAATTAACAATTTACAACAAGGAGAGAGAAGTTATTTAAAGAGAGGCCTACAGGTCCTTAACAGTCAGTGTCTGGGAAACAGTTGTATATAAAAAAAAAGTTTTAATGAATTTAATAGAGAAAAGCACTTTAATTAAATGCTGTCAAAGAGGATTGTATTAATGACTGCACACAAAGGAATTTAAAGCAAGCCAAGTATATTTAGCAAATAGGAAGTAGGCTTTCAGAGGCTGCAACTATTTATGTTTCTGCCATTGCAATGCATCTAGGAGATCGTGTTGCCAATTGAAAGTAGTTATGTTATTAGATATGATTTTATTTATTATGGATTATTAAAATTTCAAATGCTGCAGGGAATACATTTATTTCACTTCTAAAATGAAAGAACGAAGATATTTCCTGCTTGTTCAGTAAGAGGAAAAATAGGAGAGGAAATAAATAATAAATCATAATAATAACTTAGCGCTTAACTAGTAAAGTGCTGTCCAGACAGATCTTTTTATAGGGCTTGTTGAGTCTTGAAATTTTAGTGTGTCTCTTTCTTTCTGCTGCAACTGGATGGATTCACAGTTGCTACCTCAGCTTCCCTCAACACAGCATAGAAAGAGGAGCCAGCTCTTACATCTTGTGGGTACAAGGGACTTCTGTGATACCCTGCACGGTTCAACTCTAAGAACTACCAAAATCCCAAGAAAAGAAATCCTCGTTGCCAAGCTTTTGCAAGGAAGACTGAGAATACCCAAGGTTTTCCAGACCTAACCATGAGACATAGCCACATATCACTCATAAAAACCCAGAACAACTATGGCTCTGCATTAAGACTTTTTGCACAATGTGCTCACCTTCCTCAATATCCATGTGATAGGACTTGCAGCAGGAAGGAAGGGGATCTTCACAACTCTCCCTTCCCACATGCCTTGGATGCAAGTGTGGCACATCAAATGGGCATGGCCCATAGTAAGTGCAAAATGTAGAGGTTCAAACCATAAATGTGAGGAAAAAGCAACTAGAAAATTCAAGGGTATCAACATTATTTTGGACTATAATGGCACAATAGTGTAAAACTAAATTTAGCCCCAACTGGAAATGGAGGAATGTTTCTTAACACAAATTTAAGGAGATGGCTGGGTCTGTAATATCCAGGATGTGTTCGTGATCTACCACATCCTTTTTGCCATATGTAATGGTAAGGTTAATAATGATTTTAGATGATTCAAACTTCCAAATGTTCCACCAGAGGCACCTTATATATGCTTGCCTTCCTTTGTTTCTGAACACCAAATCCTTTTTAAGTTAGGCACCACAATGGGAGTTAGTCCCAAACTGCTGGTTTTTAAATGTACTTATTTGTAGTTAAGATTTTCATCTTCTCATTTGCAACATGAGGAAGTGAGTAGAACTGGGGGAGAAGTCATTGGAAAGGAGGCACAAGGGGATACCAACTTCCTTTCACAATGTGAGTAGCATCATAAATGGTGAAGAGTTTAATTTTCTAAATACATTATCTGATTTTTGTTTAAGACTTTAATAAAAGTCATGTGTGATGTGTGTTGAGAATGTAGCCTTTGTTGTTCCACAGCTAGGGATCTTGCAAACAGCTTCGCTTTGTCTGTGCCAAGACATTTTGGAATATTCTTTGAAACACTGTAAGCATAGATGACTGTGAGAAAAAATATGTGCTACTGTACTTCTGGATACTTGATGCGTGAGAATAGTGCATACACACAAAAACACTTCCCCTTTCAATCTGCAATTCCTGTAAAAGTCCATACAAACATGGAACAACATACACAATGTACTGACCCTGAAAAAAACCCCATATATCTGCACATATTACAGTCTCTGGGTATTTCCAAGCATTCAGGGAACAAAAAAAAAAAAAAAAAAGAAAGAAAAAAAAAAAAAAAAAGAAAGAAAAAAAAATAAAAATAAAAAGAACACACCAAAGAATTTCCAAAAAAAGACTGTCCCTGGGCAAGGAGACTGACCATCTATGTCCTGCTGTGTCACAGCCTAACTCCCAGCACTGCCCAGAAGCTGCACCATTTCCCTGGAGGATGCCGTGCAACACAGGAGGAAGAGTAGCTCTCTTCTCTTTGAGGGCCAAGCGGTGCAAAGTGCTCTGGTAGCACTATACTCAGTGGTTTCCCTTCCCATGTTATTTTTACAATTGCCTATCTGCAGAAAAAGACCAGCTGCAATGATCCAGGGCTCTAACTTTATACTAAGATTTCTGTAGAGAGCCTGAGAATAAAATGTCGCATAGAGCCGATAGCCTATAAACATTTACACATCTCTGAAGCCTGATATCATAACTTAGGAACAAGTGTGGGGGATAGAGAGTAATTAGGGAGCATTAAAATTAAATTTAAAAGAGCAATATTTTTAACTGCAAAAATTTTCAAATGTAAATGGAACAGAGGCTCATCTAGTAGCTTTTCAGTCTTCAAGGTTTGCCTGCTGCTGGCAAACTTCAAAGGTTATGTGAATTTAAAGAGCTTTATTTAGTGATCTCGCTCTAAATGTTTGCTCATCCTCAACCTACTACGACTCCTTACAACACTGGCAGCTTAGCATTTATAACAGGGCCAGGACTGTAAGAAATGAGGGCTAAATCTGGTCAAAGAGTGTGTGAAAGGCAAAAGGGTGAGACAACAGGGGGCCAGAGCTACAGTGATGTCATTTGCTAAAACGACAACTTGTCAGAGCAACACCAACACAAACCACCAATCTGCTGCTTACTGCCAAGTCTCAGCAGCGCTAAATCTGCACATTCAGATTTTAAGGGAAGTTTCTGCCTGGAGCATCTTGCCATGGGAGCCAGGGCAGCCCAAGCAGAGCTGCTCTGGGGCAGCCTCACAGAAGATGTACCCTCAGAGTCATCGCTGTTGTAAGATGCTGCTGGAGAAAAGCACCAGCCATGTTCTCAGGGCTCCTTCATGGAAGAGTTCCACCTCATTCCTGCCCTGTCCTCAGCTGATCCTGGACCAAACGAAAGCTGTCTGGGAACAGGTGTCACTGAAGTGGCCTCATGGTTTCAGGTTCTGTACAAATATGAAAAGGATGTACTACTCTGACGAGACTAAACTCGCCACCATAGAAAAACTTGAAACTCCGCAGTTTACTTGATCTCCCATTTCTGGGGTTAAATGGAACAGTACTAAACCTAAACTAATTTCAGAACAGAGGCAGTTTGGCTTTAATTGCAAGTACACTCCCCACTATCATTCAAGGGGAATAACAGGCCTAACGTTAATAAAAATCAGCAGCATTTTCAGCCACATTAGATATCCACACTAAACAGAAACAGCTGAGATGGCGCAGTAGGCAGGTTTGGCTGTAGCAGGCACAGCTCAGCGGCTTTCCCTGCAATTGTGGTAACCATCAATCACAAGAAGATCTGTTGGACACTTCAGAGTCAAATATAAGGGGGTTGTTGTCTGATTTGTGCCTCTGTTGCCTTTGTCAAACTTGTGCAAGGCTCCTGAGCTACTGTAACCCATCAGAAAAATGGTGTGCACCAAGGGGATGGAAAACCAGAGCACGCAGCCGCAGCTGGTGTTTCAAAATGCAGCATCATTGGCTACAGGGCACAGGCACAGGAGAAGCATGAGAAAGCAGCTCAGAAGTGGAAGCCGCCTGAGATTTTGTTTTGCATGTACAACACGCCTTAAAGACAGTCCCTTTACCCCCACCCAACAGCAGTCACACGCACAATAGAGATAAATGCAGAGTGAGTGGAATTCACAATACATATTGCTTTCAGCTTTAACACCGCACAGAAACAGAAGTTACATAGTTTGAGACTTTTTTCAGTGGTTTTTAATAGTTTAGGCTGAAAGGAGATACTGAAATTGACTGTTGTCTAATTTTGGTAAGAGAAAGAATGAAACTCCAGGTAACTAAGGAAGACAGATATTCTCCACTCAAAAATTCACAGACCTTGTTCTGACACACATTTCCTTCTGTAATTCTAAATCAAAGAAAAAAAAATAATCTAAGTGCAACACTCCCAAATCAAAGCTCTGAGCATTTTGAGTGTACTGAACAACCTACGATACTAATTTCTCTTGAAGTCCATCTGAGCTTGTTGAGTACAAGTTGTGTCACCAATCTTGACCACCCCTGTCTGAGCAGACATCACATCCAGCCATGGATGAAAAGGGCTGGGGAGTCAAAAAGCAGTGGGTATCAATCTATGGTCTGTCTTTTGGGTGCAGAGAAATGATCAAAAAGCAAAACTATCATGGTGCAGCCATTAAGAATGAATCACAGGGCACAGCATCCCCACAAAAAATTTGTCTCAAAACAGTAAGGACCAGAGTCAGAGAGCTATCACGGTTTGGGAAAGCAGTTTTTGTCCAAGTTGCACTGACAACTCAGTCCTAATTTCCAGTATGCAAAAATCCCCTGGTGTAACTCACACAAACACAGCAAAACCTCACTGTGCACATCATCCTATAGATCATTAAGCACACCATGTTCCCCTATGGAATAACAGTTTTGCTTCACTCATCATCTATGATTGCCTAAGTGTTATTAATTAATATTATTTTAAAAGAAATTTTAAGTCTCACTGGTTTTTCCATCTGCGTGCTGTGCATTATGTGACCCATGAACTCCAAGACATTATTTAGAATCAAATATTTCATTAGGAAGTACTACTGTGGTGTTCATCCCCCTCTTTATTATTTCTAGAAAGAGAATATGAAATTAGTTTCATTGGACTGCCATCACCACTTGCCTTGACCCATTTTTATGAGGGCTCCATGTTCTCTTTTGTATTTCATTGTCATTTCTAAAATACTCGTTCCTTTCTATCCCTCACAAAATTACAAAATTAGTATTTCATTTACTTCTGTGGTATGTTATTTTCTGCATATTTGAAGAGAGATCACAATGTTTGCAGTGAACACACAATACAGAAGAGCTTTCCTAGAGCTTTTTACTATGCCTTCTTTCATTTAAATCATCTTCCTCCATGATTTATGATCTGAACTATTATATATTGACAGATTTGTCTAAATCAAAGCTTCTGAGAAATAAAAGGGTGGAGGGATGTCATTTTTTAAAAGTGACAAAAGTAACAGTGTATCAGAAAGCAATATTTGATTGCTTTTAAATAAGTTTGGACCAACCAGCTGAAGCAGATCTACCTGTAAACTTACAGAAAATGAGAGACAAGGTTTCCACGTTCTCTGAATAGAAGGTACTTTGCTGCAGTGGTGGCTCATTACTCCAGAGAACTGGCTTATCCACCCGGACACTCCAGAGACAACCGCCTGCTTCATGGTCTTCCCAATGGAGTCAGGTTTCTCTGCCCCAGCAATTAACAACGAATTAGCACTATATTAAAGTGTCAGGCAAGATGGTTACTCTCTGGAGTGGTCACCTTGGACACAGCAGACAAATAGTGGGAGAAGGGAGAGAAATTAGATTTACTGTGTCCCAGCATGTCTGTAACAAACACAGAATCCCTGGTTGGCAATGGGAAGCAGCTGTAGGCACTTGTCAGCATTAACACTCCAGAAAGGTCCGATGCCAGCAAACAGTCTGGGAATGGTGGGATTTAGCAAGGGATGGAAAGTAAGACAAGGAAACCTCACCTCTGCAGAGCAGGGAGCTAAATGAAGAAGCACGAGGACTGCTTGCTGCAAAGGGACTACTTTGCACACCATTAAGGGCCAGGCCAGGCAGATCCCACTCCTGGTGGTGGTGGTGGTGGAAGAGGATGAGAACAAGGCAAAAATGTAATAATACTTTCCAGGATACCCTCCCACCCTCCAGGAACCTGTGGCTCAGGCACTCTGTAATCCAGAGGTGATGTTGTTGTGGTACCCCAGCTAGCAACAACCTCACTGCTCTTCTTCTTAGCAGCACTTTGCTATTACACGACATTGCATGGAATGGAGGGAGAGCCTCTTAATGCACACCTCAATTTCATTAAAAACCAAATGAGAGGCTGTGGCAAGTTCACCCTGCATGCACAGCAGCATGTAGGACGCTCCATAACCAGCGTGTGAAGGAAAATCCACACTCCGACACGTCCATATGGTCACACCCAGTGCTGCCAGAGAACACAGCCATGTCACAGAGCTCCACAGGGCCCACATTTTATGACTGCTCAGCACAATAACAAATAAATCAAGTGTGCAGGGAGGAATTTTTTGAACACTGAGCTTCCACTATAGACATTATTCATTTCAGAAACAGTAAAATAATTGATTAAATGGATTAATATACGGCTGACAAGAAAAATCTAATGGAAGAGAGAAAAATAAAAATGTTTGTTTTTAAAACCCTGAACCTAAAGCTAAACAGTGAGGTGCAGGCTAGTAATATCAAACCAGTGAGGGCAAGAACCTCTCACAAAGGAAACAACAATCCCTTAAACATGAAGAACCAGCCTGTGTCCAGCTGATCTCCTACAGCACAACTGCCCCACGGAGCACACCCTGCCTTTTAGAAGACAGAAACCATACCCAGCCTTGGGGTAATTCCCTCACTGAAGCATCCCCAGCCCTGTAAGCAGCAACTGAACTACACAAAACCCATCACAATGATATCTTTGCCATTTCCAAGAAGCCATACTGAGGAAAAGGCTGCAATATATCCACTATCTTTTGCCTGGTCATGCCTCTTGTGATGATAGTCTGACAGGGGGACGTTCCCAGCCCAGAGAGGGTTTGGTCATGGTGGCTGGGAACTCTGGCAGCAGTGTGGGACAGCCACTGGCTGTTTTCAGGCTCTCCCACTCTCTCCGCTGGAGCAGCAGGAGACTCAAGCACCAGCCAGAAGTTACTATACACACACCTAAGCCATCAGAGCAAAGAGAAAGGTGGGCTAGGCAGAGAGAGAGAACAGAGGTAAGAGCCTGTGTAACTGTGTTACAGTTCTGCGCCTGCTGTTATTCACAGCACTGCTGCTTGTAGCTTCTTCAAAGGACTGTCATATCGCTATCAAGGCTGCAGGTAAGGGCTCGACTTACAGCACACTTCTCGCCAGCAAACCTGCAAAGCAAAGTAGGTCGGTGACTGCAGCTCTTGGATGTTTCCACCCCCTGCTAAAATGCAGCCAGGCACCATGGCAGGCATTCTGCACCCGCCACTGCTTTGAGAAAGAAATGAGAGTTGCTTTCCCACTTGACACTACAGGGGGAATTTCAGATAGGCAGAATGTAATTACTTGGCCTGGAGTTCAGCCAGAAGCGGGGCCCAAGACCCCTACCCTTATGTAAAGTGTCACAAAATCTCCAATGACTGCAAGTGTGAGGACCTCAGCTTTACATCTCTGGCTGCTGTCATTGATTCTTCATGGCTAATTACCTAATAGTGACCCTTGCAGCAAAGCCAAAAAACAAACCTTGCTTCTTGAAACAATTCAAGTCCCAGAGACCAAAAACTACACAAAAATTGCTTGGTCTTGGGTATCTTTTGACAGTAGGGAGCAGGTGGACAGCAAACCTCCTGTGCCTGGCACTGGTAGTGTGTCACTCAAAAACCTACTGGGGTTTTTGGATGGGCAAGCATAGCTTTAAAACGCAGCACCCCCAAAACACAAGCCTACTGTATCAACTGCATACCAGAGTCTCCAGAGTTTTGCTGTATGTAGTTGCCAGCTGGTTCCATTTATTTTTCTTCATTTTTCATATTTTGACTGTAATAAATAATTAATCCATGTCTTTGTAACTTGCTGACAAATACAAATGCACAGCATTCCAACACAGTGTAATGTGTCACTCACAAGAGCCAACCTGCAGAATGCAGAAAAGTGATGTGCAGAAGGCTTCAGAAAGTAGGCTAACCACCAAGGTCACTCACAAGATCCCTGGGAAACTTTTTCTGTCCCTTAGACGATATTCCCACTTGCTGTGGGCATCAGAGCTGGATTAATATGTTCAAGTCTACACAGGTCTAGTTGTCTTCCCACATGTTAGCTTGGCCCTTTACCTGTTTGTAGCTCTTTGCTTCCAAGATCCCATAAACTTTTTGGAACATGGAAGACAAAGCTTGCAAAGATGAATCACTTAGAGAGCTTCCCCTACTTTATCATTCTGAGAACCTGAACCCCAGGAAACAGATTTTTTTCTTGCAGGCAAAGACACAAAGGAAAGCAAGGAAGAAGTAGTTAGCAGAATAGACAAAGGGGACTGAACTAGGCAATAATTAATCTGAGTGAGACCTATGTGTTTCAGATGGGGCAGGACAACAAGACAGAGAAACCTTGCGCTTTTAGAAAAAGGTGACTAGATAGCTGGCAGCAGGGGTAGCAGCAGCACAAGAGCAATTACAAAGAATAGAGGCTGAATGCCAAGATTCACAGCAAGAGTAGCAAAGCAGTGCAATCCACCATCAAACAACAGGGAGAGTGAAGGTGGGAGGAGGAACTGCGAGATTATCAGAGAAATGTGCTGTACAAACAATCCCCAGAGCGGTCACACAATCCGGCATCAGGTGAGTGGTACCGAGTGCCAGGGGCTGAATCGGAGGGCTGAAGGGAAGGGCTGCTGTGGAGGGTGTTGCCTCAGCTTTTTAGACTGAAGAAATACCTCCTGAGCCTCTCTTGACCATCTGTAGATGTTTGGGTCTGTGACATGCATTACTAGTTACTAGGAATACACATTAGGCTCATTTTCTCTTCTGACTGAAGCTGGAACTGCAAAAAAGAGAAGTCTGTAGTATTTTCACTTTGTTTTCCCTACACATATTTCTAGCTACTTATTTCTCATTCTACTAATACCTAAGACAAGAGTAGAACAAGGGTGTACAAACCAAAAACTCATGCTAGTCACAAATGTATAGAGGAGCAAAACAAACCTAAGGAGGCTGTGAAATGAAGGACCATTCCTCAGAAAATGCTCACCATGGTCATTTCAGAAAGCACTTTGCAGTTTCAGTCAATACATAACAAGCCCATCTCCATGTTACACTCTTGAAACCCCCTGTTACCCAGTCCTCCCACACAGACACCCTGAGGAGGCAGAGGGTGCTCTGACCTGCACAGGCTCGGGTGTGAGCTGGACAACGTGCTGCATACGCTCACTGTGGTGATGTCTGGACTCCTCCTCATAGATCACATCCCTCTCATGCTGGGGAAGGTTCAGGAAGCGGCGAATGGTGCAGAGGTTCTCCCAAAGGGTGCGGTTTTCCGGGCTGGGGTTTTCTTTCCAGCGCAGCAGCTCACACAGCCAGCCCTGCAACGGTAGGGTCAGCACAGTCAATTCACCAAGCACCAAGGAACCAGATGTGAGCAGAAGGTCAGCTAGACTTAATGCTCTGTGCTGAAAAGTCTTTCTGGTCTCATCTCACACATAAACCCCCACCACCCCAAGCTGCCCTTTGATCTCAACAAATCCATGATATATTCTATTTCCTGCAAGCTGGAGAAACTGAAACAAGTAGCAGTGCTTAGCAGAAACCAGGAAGCACAGCATCTTGTCCCCTATCATATTTACACAGTGTTTAAAACATTCAAATATAGATATTTTTCCTACAGAAAAGCAAAGATGAAACAGAGATGTATCTTCACTTCCATTTCAGAGCCCCTTCATTTCTTCATCCAAGCAAGAGAAAAGGAGACATAACTCCTGAGACTTGCTGAAACAACCCTTACTGCAACCCGCAGCTGCAGAACCAGAAATTCAACACTACTCCAAATGTCTAGCATAATATACTATCAAGACTTCTGGTTTGCTGTCACTATGTTGCACTGACTCCCCCAGCTCTAAACCCCACTAAAATTTTACATCTTTAAATAATAAAATCTTAGAGAAGATGCAACCTTACAGAAAGGGAATCCTCTAGTATCTGGCACAAAAGCAGCAAACAGGGTCCTGCAGAAGTAACTAGAGATACCAAGATACTAGGCAGAGGTAATTCTAAACCCAACTACAGATCATAATAATAATAGATTTTATTTCTGCTGTCTTGTTTAAAGGTTAGTTTGAAATGCCTTTAAAAGGTTACAGCTATATGTAAGGAGCTGTAGGACCTCTCCACAGGGACCAACTGCTCAGACCTCTGAGGGGAAAGCACCAGCACTCCAGGAAGAGGAAACCACCTGAACCCCGAGGGCGAGGAGAGCCCAAGGGCAAGAGCTGCTCGGGTGAGGACAGCCCCGCGTGCGCAGAGCGCGACCCGGTGTTCCCAGCAGGTGAGCCAGGGATTGCGGCTGCTGCTGCTCCTGCCCGGCGTGGGGCACAGCCAGCCCTGTCCTGCCTGCCAGCAGCCAGCCCACTTGGGGCTGGGGACAGTGGCTCCCCTCCAGTGCCTGCACAGGAAATGCAATGCAAATGACAGAAGATGAGAAGATAATGCCGAGGATGCTGTCAACGCGCCTTACTGACTCCTGTCAAAATATTTTACCTAGTAGCTTTATAACCCATCATTTTCAAACTACAGCTCAGCATTCTGACACCATTTTGACAGGCACCTTACAATACCTAAAAGATAGCTTGATCGATGTTAAAAATGTTTGGTACAAGAAGTAGCCAAAACTGTGTTTTTCTGAACAGTGACCAGAGCAAGCTGAACAGCTGAGTTCATTACCAGCCCACAGGGGGGCTTTTTGGTATTGCTTTTTTGTGCAACAACTTGTAAGCCATTGACAACTTCTACCGTGCACTCTAAACCCCGTGTATAATATCATAAGCCGTTGTTTGCCTTACTCTCCACTGTGTCTTCTGCCTTCACCCCCCCCCCCCCAAAAAAGGCAAGATTTGATTATCTCCGCTGCATCAGCCAAGACAGCAACACCAGCTGTTCTCATTGTGCAGCCTCTTCCTCACGGCCTACATGTTAATAACCTGATCATTCCATTTTCTCCTTCAACTGCCGGCTGCAGCACAGCGAAGAGACAAAAACCCAGGCCCATCTGCAGCAGCTGTAGGCACTGAACTGTGAAGCCACCAGGGATTTATAAACTAATCTGTAACACAACACTGCCTTGTTTTTACAAGTGAGAGGCCACATTTGTGCAGACCTGATCTTTTCTTGCAATAAACTAGGAGGTCTGGAGGGTGGGGGGGCAAGGAAAAAACAAGGTATCTAATCATTTACTTAGGGAAAAAAACCTCTGTGTTATATTTTCAAAGTGTTTTGATTGGTATTTGGACAATCTCTCAGCCAGGTGAAGTCTGCATTTTAATGCGGTTTGGCCACATCCCTTACCCTCAGTTCTCCTCTTTCCACTGCTCAGAAATCTCCCCAAACTTTCTCTCTTTTAGAGAAAGATAGGAAGAAAATCTCCCAGCTCTGCAGTGTTTTCTCAGGGGTTCCTCCACACAAAGGAAATAATTTTTGAAACGGAAAATAAACCATCTGTAGAAAAAATCAGCTCCTGTTTCTCCCTGTTTTCAGTGATCTGAATAAGTCTTCAACCGAACTCTTTCAAAATGTTTCAAGCAGGTATGTTTAACACCTCCTGGGGGATGCTGCAGCATGCAGACCCATCGTGTAACAGAAAACAGAGAACAAGCCTTGCACCTGGTGGAGCTGGAGCCCATTGCTGGGCAGGTCTGTGGGAGGATGCTGTGCCTGGCCCTGGCAGAAACCAAGCACAGCTCGGCAGGGCCACATCCCCTTCCCAGGGCTGGATGGGGCAGCCCGATGGCGACTGCCGCACTTTGATTTATCTATCCCGTTATAATCAGGGCTCATTACAATCACTTAGAGCAACACTACAGGCCTCATTACAGACTAGGCACTCGTTGCCATTAGTCTTTAAGAAGGATAGCGCTCAATTTGCCTGGCAACATGCGAGGTCCTGACCTTGGAGCTATTAGGGAAAAGATTAGACTGCAGTGTGACCATGTGTGCAGACATGAGCAAACCAAATTAATTTCTGGCAAAGGGAGAACCAGGCAAGGACCCTGCCATCCTGAGGACACCTGAGAACTTCTCCATTCCCCAAAGGAGATAAGCTAATGGCACGTTTAAAGGAGCCTGGTTCTGAAGGTGAAGCACATCCATGGTATTTAGAGAGATATTAATCCAGTTTCCCCACAAAGTATTTGCTTGGCTGATCAGATTAAGGGATCTAGCCTTCAACAGCACACCCCCACCACAGCAGGCCCCAAGAAATCTGTGATACTTCACAGCCTCAGACATATTGCACCATGTGTACCCAGCTGCTACAATAATTAGCTTATGAATGTATCAGCTGGTTCTGTGATTTTTATAAATAATAACTAACCTACAGAGCAGAAAGATTTCCATGAGCCTAATATTAGCAAGAAATTGCAAGGTGCGCCTAACTGAATTGTCATTGTGCTAAATGCCCTGTCTTCTCTCACGTTGTGAGGGACTGGATCTCCCCCAACACCATTTATAAATATTTATTTTCACTATGTATTTGTGTCAGCTTTCTTCACAAGAGCCATTATTCGCTCACCCCCACACATACACACGCATACCCACTGCATGCATGTGTACACTTATCTGCATCAAGTCTGTCCTTTCACTAATCTTTTTCTATCCTTCCCTCTCTTTATTCAAGCATTCATTCAGGACCCTCTCTATCCATCTATGGGGCTGTTTATTAGGCAATAGCTTTGACTAATATGTGGGAAAACACAGCATGCTGCAGCTTACTCACACGTTCTTTACGGCTGCAAGTAACTCCCTTCCCCATGCACAGATGAAAAATCTGCATCGGCTTTTAAAAATTATTTATTTAAATAATCTTAGCACGCCATCCAAGAAAGTTTTGCAGTACCAGGCAAAAAAAAAAAAAAAAAAAAAAGTGTAAATGTCAAATAAAACAGTGACAGATGACAGTATTCTCTATTGAATAGCACCGTTTCTTCGTGCATGTTCAATGAGAACTCATGAATTATTAATATATAAATTCTCCTTTTACTGTTAAAAATCTCAACTTGGTGGTTTTTGGTTACAATTTTTTTATTTTCTTTTATTTATTTCTTTGGGGTCTGTGTATGTTACACAGAGCTTTCCAGGAGAATTATTTCATTTGAGAAATGCTAACATACAGAAATTTTTGGAGCTACAGCCATTCACAGTGAATTTTCATCTATAGCTAAATTTTTTGGCATGAAGGAGTAAAAGTGAAGGAGACACTATCTCACAATCTTTTCCCCCACTCATCCACATCATCTGAGCTCACTGCCTTGCAAGTAAATACAACTTCTGTGAACATATCCTGAAAAATCTAACAAATACCGCACCCTTCCCCAGACCCATAATACACTGTGCTTCTGGTCCTGCCTCCCCTGCACATCACAGGTCTTGCTCCACTGCACAAACAGCCCCCTTGGCTGCCACAGAGTTACCAGAGTTTGATACACATCAGTGTCAATATGGGCGGCAGAATCCAGCCCTTAATGTCAGCTTCTAAGGTTCTCAAATGGGAATGTCTTCCATTAAAAATAAGAGGAGGAAAAACAGCACTATTAAAGGATGCTTTTGGCTCTACATTCAGGCACACCCAGTGCTTGTGGTTACAAGGAATTTTGCTCAGAACTTCCTTCATTTCACCCCAAAACTTCTAGAGGCATCAAGAATGCAGCCCAATTTAGCTCATTAAAGAGAGCTGCAGAGAAGTGCTGTCCTCTATTCTTGCTGTTCTCATGAGACAAGATAAACATTTTCTAAGCATTTTGTTTGATAAAGAAAATAATATCATATTAATGTCCTATTTTTAACCTCTCTCTCTGTCTTCTAATCAAATACATTTCCACATAGCTAAGCAAACAACAACAAAAATCTGCAGAAAGCCAGCCATTCCCATTGTGCTTTTATGCTGTTAAAGAAACAGCATGCTTAGAACACCAAAGCATGAGCCTTGGCACCCTCAAATCCCCTCGAGGACAGCTAGCTGGTGCAGCAATCCTGAGCCATATCCTCTGTCACTCATCCCAGAGCCCTGTTTAGCAGCTTGACCCTTTCACTTTTGCTGGGCTTACCCTGGAGCAGGGGAGGCTGCCCTGGCAGCCAGAGGTACGAGACTACAGTAAGGTCAGTTTTTCCAGTACTCAGTGAAGGTATGCACAAACACATTGACCCCAAAAACTGCTTCCTGCAGATCTGCTGCCCTGCAGTCTGCCAAGGACCGAATTTCTGACCAAGGACAAAGCAGGCACATGGGAAGAGTTCAGGCTCACAGTCATGCTGGGGTACAGGCCCATGTTTACACTTTGCCAAAAGCCACTGCAGGAGGTGGCAGTTGGGTGTCCACAGTGACTTAGTCACAGGCAGCTGTTCTGCTTTGAGCATGGATAAACCCGCAGCTTAACTGACCTTGTGTTTCCCTGCACTTACATCAAAATTAATAACAATAATAATAACGATTATAATAATAATAACAACAATACAGTTAGTTTTCTTCACTGACATTTTCTAGGGTCTCCAGTGAAAGCATGAGTAGGCAAATGAAGAGTTTTTAGTAAGAGTGATTCAGGAATAAATCTCAAAAATAAATGTAAAAGGCCATTTCCTCACCCACATCATCAGTGCAGAAAATGTCAACATATGTGACAAAATAAAAAAAAGCAGCAATGATTGACGCAAGTCTTGAAAGATTAGTAAAGAAATGCTGCATTCTCTAGAGAAGGCTCCCTTCCCACATGGGATCACAGGAGTCCTCTGGACAAACTTCCTCAGCATCTCTTCTCTCTGCTCAGTTTGGGACCCTACAGTGTGAAATTAGCTAGGTAATATGCAGCTCTTGTACCTTAGTCGCCAAACTCTCTTACCATGAATCCAATAAGTGTCTATTAAAATAAATAAACCCCCTAATGATTCAAGATAACCTAATCAAGAAAGCTGAAATGGATAAAAGACTAACTGTAATGGAGAGTTCTGTCATGGCTTCAATGAATTCTTGATGAGGGCCGGGGGAGGGGGACTGAACCTGAGAAGCTTTACTGGGAGCATTTTGATACAGTTCAAGGTTAATCACTCAACAGTCTGGATTTTCTGAAATGCTTGGTACTTTTCCTCCCCAGAAAATTCAAGGCAAAATGCAAAACACTTTCATGAAGGCCAGTTTCTCACTAGCCTCACAAAGCATGAAATTATACAAAAATTATACAAAAAAAGAATGAGATACATGAGCCCTGAAGTACCTTAGATTCATGGAAACGCCAAGTCTGCTTACAGCTCTTGGCCTCAGAGGGAAGGATGCTGTGCACTGAGGATATTTCCAGCATTCCAAGTTCAGACTAGCTTCTCCCCACACTAGAGAGGAAGTGTGGGCTTGTGGTTAGGGCAAGCAGCCCACCATCAGCTCCCAGATCTGCCAAGGACTTCATGAGAAAAGCCCCAGCTCTACAATGTCCCTTATTCATTCAGCTGTTGAGAGGCCAATGCACTGCTGCAGATGCTGTCACAGAATCACAGAATAGTTTAGGTTGGAAAGGACCTTTAAAGGTCTCTAGTCCAACCCCCTGCAATGAACAGGGACATCTTCAATAGATCAGGTTGGACTCTGAGCAACCTGAATGTTTCAAGGGATGGGGCATCTGCCATTTCAGTGGGCAGCCCGTTCCAGTGTTTCACCACCCTCATTGTAAAAAGTTTCTTCCTTATATATCTAGTCTGAATTTACCCTATTTTAGTTTCAAACCATTACCCCTTGCCCTGTCACACAAACTCTGCTAAATAAGCCAAATTTAAGTACTGAAAGGCTGCAATGAAGGCTCCCTGGACCCTTCTCTTTTCCAGGCTGAACTCTCTGTGCCTGACTTCACAGGAGATGTGCTTCAGCATTTTGATCATTTTTGTGGCCCCCTCTGGAATTGCCTCAACAGACTGAAGTCCTTCCTGGACAGGGGACCCCAGAGCTGGATACAGCACTCCAGGTGGGGTCTCACCAGAGCAGAGTAGAGGGTCAGGATCACCTTTCTCAACCTGCTGGTCTGGTCACGCTGCTTTGGCTGCAGCCCAGGACAGAGTTGGCCTTTTGGGCTAAGAGCACCCTTTGACAGCTCTTGTCCAGCTTTTCATCCACCAGCATCCCCAAGTCTTTCCCAGCAGGGCTGTTCTCAATCCTTTAATCCCTCAGCCTTTGCTGATACTGGGGCTGACCCAGGTGCAGGACATTGCACTTGGCCTTGTCAAACCCCGTGAGGTTCATATGGGCCCACTTCTCTTGTCCTGGATGGGGGTCATGCTGTGACTGCATATACAAGTCTGTAAAAAATGAGCTCTAGTCCAAAGGTACTTCAAAGAAATTCTAAGTTCAGTCAAGGAGAGAAATATCTTCCTGTATTTCCTCCATATGTGACAAGAACATCGAAATATCAGCACAGCAGATACGCCCCAGATGTAGAGATTCAAAGTATCATAAAGGCTGTAAGAAGTGCCCTATACACACACACACACTATATACACTACACATCTTCACCACCAGCTGCTTTTTCTAGCTGCTGTTCATCATCACTGGAAGCTAATTAGTTTAAGGCCACAGAAAACACCTATTATAAGCTAAAAGGGAGAGAGAAGGCATCCCATCCTATCAAATGAATACAAGGGAATGTAAGCTGGGAAGGAGAGAGGGAAGGATGAAATTAAGGGTTTCTAGTGCTAATCCTTCCTCAGAGTGACACTGTGCATTCCTCTTGCAGTGCCTGTACTTCCTTCTTGGAGGGCAAGAAGGAGGTAAGGACATGGGAAGGTGGCCATGGTATTGAATCCCAGCTAGCGTGAGATCCTACTGCGGGCTAACAGCCTCCTGGGCCAGAGAACTGGCAATGAGGCAGGGATCTTGACGTGAAAAAGAAAAGTCAGAGGAAAGGCAAGGAACTGTCATAGTGATTTCCATACATAGGCCTGGGGGTTTTTTTACCTGAAAGGCCTCAACTGAAGGGCTTTTCTGCCCCCAAACTCAAACCCTCCTCAAGCTTATCATTTGTTTGCTTACTTTTCAACACGGTAAAGATACAACCCAGAGACTGAGCTTTAGTAGCTTAACATTTTTTCAGATGTTGCTCCAGGGGGTCTCTCTTGCTTTACTGTGGTGCAACTGGAACAAACTCCAGTCCCTTGAAAAGAATTTCAGTTTCAAGGCTATACATTTTGTTTTCACTGGACTGGTGAAGGTTCCATTTGCCCTTCCCAGGGCTGATCCCCAGCAACAGGAACCCTGCTTCCCCATACCACCCCAGGCTGATTAAGAAGAGTCTCTTGCCCTGGGAGAACTGTGGGAAGTCTGATCTCCATGTTCATACAAACTCTGCCCTCCCTCAGACTGTCAACAAGGGCTCCAGCCAGCTGTGCCCACTATTTATTTTGATAGTGACTGTTTATTATGAACAGAACTACATTCCTAAACTCATTTTGCAAAGACTAAGAAAAACAATGTCTGGTGAGCACAGCACAGCCTCTGATAGGACTCTCACTAGCAGAGGTCAAAGGGGTGATGCTGCTGCTCAGCATTAGTGCAGTGCAACCACACAATCATGGTGGAAATGGTTTTCCTGGAGCTGTACTGTAGAGCATTTGCAGAACTGAATGTAGAAACCCATTTTAAAGACCAACAGTCCAAACTTGCAGTAATCCAAGGCCAAAGTCTCTGCCTGTCCCTCTGCCCAGCTCTGCACACACACAGGCTGACCAAACCTCTCTGAAACAGCACACCAGAAACCTGTCTTCTTGCGAATTAAATATAACCAGGGGAGCCCAAAGTGTAGACTGGAAACCAAATCCTTGTGTTCCAGACACACTCAGAAACATTCCCAATGTGCTAATACAGGTCTCATGTTTAGCCACTAAAAAGGGCACTAGCAGGCAGTATCCCCAGATAATCCTGCTGTCCACCAGGTATATCACTATCAGCTGGCAACTAAAACAGGAGGGCAGCTTTGGAGGCTGTGTTGTGAGGGCACTGAGCTCTCAGCTCCTGCTGGCTTCAAAAATTCAAAGGGATGCACAGCACTTCACAAAGGCTAAACATACCTAGATGTAAGTTGCAAGGAAAAAAATGCATATTAAGGTAAATAAGTGATGAAAAAGTCAATGTCTAAATTAAATGGCTTGAAATCTTTATGAAGGTGGATTCCCTTAAAGAATTCTCACCATACTCACCATACCAAGGTACCTCCATGAGGCCCTGAAACTTGCATTTATATTGACTTGTGAGCTCTGTGATTTGCAGCCTCAGTTTCTAGAAACTGCCCTGCTCTTCAGTTGCTGAGACTCTGCCATGACTTAAGAATGAAGATGGTTACTTGTTAAATTAGAGGTCAATTAACTCCACCAGCAGATGATGCCACTTGCAATAACTGTTCTCAGTGGGTAACACTCTTCCTGTATGGAGACAGAGGAGGAAATGAGGCCTCCGTTGCCTCTGGATGTTCTCTCGGGTACATGACATACAGCCCTGTGTATAAAATGTCAAAACATCCCTCTCAGAGATTCACTGCCTGCTAAAACTGAAGATCTCACAGCACCGTGGATTGCTGTTGACAGAACAGCAGCGCCCAACATAACGCATGCCTTGTTAGCAAACTGGAAGCCTCTCAGTAGTCTGGGGTGAGGGAATAATAGGAGGAAGCCAATGCAACACAAGCCAGGCCTGTGGAGAACAGCAAGTGAACGAACCTTGGCGGAAAGTCCAAGCAAAGCCTCAGACTAGTTCTTTTTTCCTCCCTTTCAAACTCTCTCTTCTGCAAACATGGGCAGTTTTCAATGAGTGCTTCCCACCATGTAACTCAGCTGCTGGAATCAGCATCATTTGCACCAGAAATGCCCACAACTGGCACAGCTGGTCTGTGCCAAGCACTGGAGACACCCAGCTGCTGGTTTACACACAAGCTAGACCTAGGGCAACACGCTGACCATGACACTGGTTCTCCCCTATGCAAGCAGCTGTGTCCTTGCTTTTGGCACTGCTCCGGGCCACAGAATTCCCCAGCCAGTGGCGGGACACCACAGGCACACCAAGCCAGGCCAGGGGCAGGCACACAGGTGGGCTTTGAAGCAGGGGGAGGCCCTGTACCACTGTGGTTCTTGGCTGTGGCTTCTCTGTCCCTGCCTTCCAGTGCCCCCATAAACTACTTTCATGCTCCAGCAGAGCGCTATGACATCTCAGCAAGGCGAATGCTGGGCCATCCCAGGGAGCCAGTACTGCTTTGGCAAGGCTGTGAAACAAAAGAAACATCAGCCTCAGAAACGCTTCTTTATTCGCTGCTGCTGAAGAAACAAAACCTTTATGTGCAGTAACTTTGTTTTAAACAATAACATTTGTGGATCCTGTTCTTAACCTTTTGCATCTGGTGTTCAAAATCTGCCCTGCTTTTTTTCCACGTGAAAGACTACAGATCTTATTTTTGTTTTGGCGCTGGTGTGCAATGCTGCCAGAGAAGTGCACTCAAGCTGGCACAGACCAAAGCTGGTGAGCCACCCAAATTATTGTTGGGTGGTTCAGTCCCTCTCTATTTCAAGAAGCCTCTGGGTATAATGACAGGAAGCTTGCAGGCAATTTTAAGGCAAACCTCAGAGAAGCTGGCATTCAGTCTGTGTTAAACACTCCTTATTAAAAGCTGTCCAGTCCGGATTCTGGGTGGAACTTTGATATCTGCATGGAGTAAAGAATAAGGGGCACGTTTGCAAAATCAATTGTGCAGTTTTTATATTTACTGCACGTTTACCACATATGTCATTTATTACACAGTGGAAAACCGTTAAATGCACAGTAGTTGTGCCAAGTGGCATTATGCTTTTAACAGCTTTATTCGTTTAACAGCTCCAGTTCTCATTATATTTTGCCATGTGGTACATGAGATTTTTATGCATTTAACAGTTTAAGAGGGTTCCATGGTATTTTCCTTTTATGTATTTCATAGTGAGCCTGGGATTTGGTTTGGGGGGTAGAGGGACTGTAACCCCTGTACCCTGACAAGAGAAAGCAAAAGGCAAAGAAAATTAATGATTAATCAGATCTCCATGTGTCAGGGCACAAATACCTGTAACAAGGACAATGCTTTCCCATGTGTTTTGATAGCCTTTGATGCTTTGTTTTTACACCTTTCAATTGCTTATTTTACATCTATTTTAATGACTATAATGTTGTTTCCCTGCACAGGGGAAAGTGTGTGTTTTTCAGAGTGCATGCACCTAGATACTCCTATCCCACTCTCTCACTGTCACATGCACATTTGTGCATTTTTGTGTGTATATTGATGCCCTCTCCTAGCACAACTGAATAATTTCATCCAGGATCAGAAGCAGCTCTTTTCACTGAGTAAACAATTCCTTCCAACAATCTCCAATCCACTTGCTGCCCTTCAAAGAACTCTGTCTGTCCTCCTTTCCACAAAATCCCTTCTGGTGAATTATATTTTTTTAAAGAGTTGGATGAAATTTTTAAATTAATGGATTCTCTTCAAGAATTTCACCCCAGCCTAGGTTTGCCCACATGTATTTTTTACACCCAAGGTAGAAATGAATCCAGGAGAACTCACTGCAGTGCTTTCTCATGGCTTTTTGTAAAAATGATTGGATCCAATGTGAATTATTCACATGGCAATACCATATGCAGCACATAGAACATGCTAAAAAGGAAACACCTGCCTAATACGCCGTTTCCCATTGCCTTCCCTCAGTTAGCCACTTAAGAAAGCAATTTCCTTACCTGCTGCATGAGCAGGATACCACCATTTTGGAAGTTCCCTGTCCTTCTAGCAGAAGTGTAAGTTATATATCACACGTGGGAAAAGACATACATGTTTGTACAGAAGGGGAGAAAAAGCTTGGCTGTGAGCTGACCCTTTCCTCAGCCTCTTTTAAAAGGGAAAAGGAAACCACTTAAGCAGGCAAAAGCCAAACATGACAGGTTCCCCAGAGATGAAAATTATTATTATTATTATTGTAGGAACAGATGTAATTTTATTGGTGGGAGGAAGAGATGGATCTAGTCCCAACCCCAGAGTTTGCTTTAAAAACAAAACCCCAGAAAGCCCCACAACAATGAAATCCTCTATACCACTCACCTGACTTTTATTGGCAGCCACTTTGGCAAACAGAGCTTGAGATACCTTGGCCCTTTTCATCTCCTGTTGGATCTCATCATAAATGGCAGCTGTGATGTTGACGTTGGCGCTGTCCGCCTTAATGGGGAGGTCTGTTGTTGGTGTCGAGGTTTTGGCCTACCAAGAGACCATGAAAATAATAATTAAAAAAGTGCTGCTTTCAGCCCAGCCATCTGTGCAGAAATTATCAAAGGATTTCAGTCAGCTGATGCCAAACTGCATTAGCTACAGAGGGACACTTCCTGTCCATTATTCTAATCAGGTTAATTGTGATTGGAAATAATTGCAGTGCATTCCTATAGGACATGCAAGGCCCTGTCAACTCTCCCCCTCTCCTTCTCCCAGCATGTTTATTGAGCAGCTCAACAACAGGATAGGTAGCTGGGGCACTGGGCTGCAGGCAGGCGCTGACATTGGCTTTGCCAGCCAGCTACTGCAGCACAGCCATCAGGCTCTACCTTCTCCCCCCCTCTCTAAAAGTGGCCTACACCTTGGAGGAAGAGCCAATTCTCCCAGAAAAAATGAGTAAATGGGTAGAGGTCTCTAAATAATAAATTACTCAATTTAATGTACTCTCTCAAGTCTCCCTCATCCTTTATTAAAACTATACGTATGTCACTTGAGTATGTATGGTTTCCCAGCCTTATCATCATTATGCTAGCCAGACAGTCACCTAATTTCACCTAGGAAATCAGTGGAAATGAAAAAAAAAAAAATCATTTCATAAAGCTGGGCTTTGGCATGCCTTTGATGTGCTGCCCTCACTCTCCTAAACTCATATTGAGATTTTGTGTATTCCACTGCACTCCTTTTAATTGAATGATTTCCCATCAGCTTCTATGACAAATGAAGGACAATAACAGACACTGCCAGTACTTTCCCTGGGCTGGACACCCCTACAAGGCTTCTATCAACATGGTTCAGAAGACTGCTACAGGATGTTAATTTTAAAGCCCCTTGGACTGGGGATCCGCAGAATGCGCTGGCTGGTGAGGGAGTGAGGGCACTGTGATGCTCTCTGAGTGCTCCCAGCACCAGCTGCCCCTTGGAGACAGATCTCATTTACTTTCCCAAGCTCAAAGAGGAGAGATACCAGGGCTGATCACTGCACCCCTTACACCTTTTAAGGGAAATATGGGTTACTGATATAAAATCTTCATTTTGTCTTGAGACGTAAAGCTCTTAGGAAAGAACACAACCTAAATGGCAAAGCTCACACTTCCCAATAGATCCAAACCACCCATACACCCCAGTGACACTCATATTTGGTCCAATTATGAACCTTTTCAGATGGATCCTGTTTTTGTGTCAGAGTTGAAGTCTGCTAGAGTACATCTAATGTTAATTTTTAACTAGGCAGACATGCCCAAATGTTTATTTGTTAATGGGAACGTTAACTAGGCAAAACCAAACCTTCTGAACTTCTTTAACTGTTTTGTTACTCTCCAAATCTTCTTCTTCCTAACACCTCTTTTGTACCAAGGCTACATTAATAATGGAGCCAAAATCCAATCAAGACAACACTCTTGACTAATCCTCTTCCTTATCACTTCCAGATAAAGCCTGAATCTTCTCCCCTTCCGGGCTCAGCAGGCACTGCTCTATGCTTGTTCCTCTCCTGTCATAGGCAGGACACATGCAGAAAGGGTGCAAGATTTTCCTGCTCCCTAAGGCCAGCCCCGTGTGCAGGCAGAGGCAGCTGGACAGCAGCTGGAGCAGAGCATGACCACCATGCCCTGGGAGGCCCGGGCTAAACCACTGCCATCCACAGGCCATGAGCTGGGTACAGTCCAACACAGGGACCAACAGGGACACCCCGCCCTGAAATTCAATGTTTACAGATAGATGAGAGCTAGGGCCATTGTGGGAAATGTAAGAAAACAACAAAGAGTTCATGGAAAGGAAAAGGACTGTCCAAGTCTGTCAGGACTGATTTAATGGAGATTTGTCAGGTATAAAAAAGTCTTCCCAGGCACTGGAGCCTTTGGCTAGCACAGCAGCCGAGGTCACGATGGCCTCAAAGGCTGTTATGGATGTCTGAGATCCTGAAAAGAACAAAATTAGCATGTAAAAGAAAGATTTACAGTATAACTCCATCCTGCATGGGTCTCCCACACTTCTAGGTCCACAGCCACACATCAGAAAAAGGCCTGCCCTGCACACTCTGAAAGCTGCACCATTTTTTACTTAATCACTGAAATAGGAGGGGCAAGTACCAACTGAAAGTATCACAGTCACTAAAATAAAGTATTTCATGTTAAAGGCCTAGATTCAAAATTGGTCTTGATATTAAGAAGGAGTTCACCACTATTGAAACATCTTGTTGCAAACAGTGGGAGGGAAAAAAAAAGTGTTTGCACCCACAGTGCCAGAGCACTGCAACCCAGCCCCTTACTGCTGGGGTTCTGTGTGACCACAACAACCCCCAACAGCTCAGAGCATTTTCCTCACAGCAACTGTACCCCATTTTCTGGATCAATCTGCCATTCTCACCTTGAGGCAGGTCCTGAGACAGGGGTATCACAAAAGGGTGGCTTGGGGCTGCCTCAGAGTCAGGGAGAGTTGAACTGGGTTACTCTGCATGCCCTTATACCTGCCTGCATGACAGCCCCAGCACAAGCATTTCCACAGGTATCTGCCATTCCTCTGCTACCCAGCACACTCAATCCCAAAAGCATTGCCGCAGGATATTGGTATCTATGGAAACCATGTTTCCAATTGCCCTTCCATCACCTTCTCTGGCACACTAACACAGTTCCTGCAAGGCTGGTACAGCTCCTACCACTGCTGCCCCAAAGCACCCCGCTCCAGGGTAGGTAAGAGAGCTGCCTGGGGAGCTGACGATGCCGGGAATCGCCGCACTGCCTGTGAGGACGGCATTTGTCTCGTCAGAACTAATACCAGGCATATGGGGAAGCGCAGTAGCCGTGCTGCCTGCCCAGGAGCTGGGAAGAGCCTCATTTGCAGAGGTGTCCAAGTTGTCAAAACAGCACCTGTGCTGACTGATGCTGGCCCTCTGAGGGCTGGGGAAATGTTATCAAGCGGGCACAAGGCGAGCACTGGGTACACAAACCTTTGTGTGCTGCTTTTGCTCATCAAAAACCTCACAATATTCTATTGGATTCTTTAAGCTGAAATAAGGCAAGTACGGGCTGGTTTATACTTCTAGAGTACAGTTTTCTAGCATAGCAACATTTAGCTCTTATCAAGGCAGGCAAAATTTCCATTATTTTAAATTATGTTCTAGCTGTGGCTAGAGCACGAGAAAATGGCATATTTCAACACAGGAATGAAATGGGGCAAGAGATACAATTTTTATTCTCACCGCATCACATCTAAACTCTCAATTTCCTTTCAGTGCTTGATTCTAGTGCAAAACGTATTGCATTAAATATAAGCAGGAGTAAGCTAATTCTTTAATGAATCAATACCAATGCAGAAAGTGGGTACACTATTTAAATAGTGAAATAGTGTACCCATTATTAAAATCCCTATCGATTTTTATTTTCACTTGAAGGTAACTAAAAAAGGTAAGGAACATACAATGAGTTTCCCATGTAATGAAAATTCAGTGTCAAATTTGGGTTGGCAGGATAAGCTTGCTTTCAGTGAAAACAGTTCTTTTCATCATTTATTGCAGTGAAGTGCACCTGCATGTCTGGGTTAAACTGAACAACCTCAACAGTTTCCACAAAATCAACGCACCTTCCCTAAGGATGGTCAGTTTGAATGTAAAACTTCACTCCCCCCAGCAGTGCTTGCTTGCTTGCTTACTTACTTTTAGCAGCTGTGACTGCAGAATTCAGTGAGAAGTGCTCATTGCTATTATTCAAAGGGTTACACGGGCCCATTTACTAAAGATCAGAAAAGTGCTAGAACTGACCCATCATGTCTGCATTGTTAGAAAGTTCAGACTCAAGTCAGGCAAATCTCATGACAGGAGTTCATCATCAGCCCTGTGCAAGCACCCTCACTTTCCAGAGTAAACATCTGGGACTGCATCAGCCTAGTACACAGGGGGATGACTACTACAGTGTAGTATGTGGATGCTCTTTCTTAGTGTAAAGGAACAACCTACCCAGGGAAGAGTGGGCGGCAACAGCACCTTAATAGACACATGCAGTTAAGTCAATGAGATAACAGCTGCTTGGGAACTCTAAAGCAACATCTTCCTTCCCAGCACCCTGTCCATCCCCACTTTCTGTACCTCAAACATTTACTCGTAAAAACCTCTAACTCAAGGACTGATTTCCTATGCAAAATATGGAGCACAGTGTTTTCTAACAACTTCTATCTAATACACTATCGACCTCTGTTCACTAGACACTTTTTATTGCAACATATATGAACCAGAAGCCCAGAAATTTCCTCTGTGTTCTGAAGAAGGTAATGGACACAGCTAAAAAGCTACATGCACTGTTTTTCTGTAATATATTCTATAATAGTCATTTAATGGCTATGTATCAACAGCCTGTATGTAATGCCCACATGTACTCTTTCAGGCACTAATGTTACATATTCTTGCATTTATGGCACTGATTAGAGCTACAACAATCATCACAGTGTCTTGCTGAAATCCACTAAATGTCTCTTAACAGCCACTCCAAAACCTTACAAAAGATTTTCCACAATTCATCTGGGCAAGGGGAGCAACAGACAGGAGAAGGGTGGAAAGAAACTCCTTCCCTGGAATAAACCACACAATAAACAGGTAACAAGGGAGTGCATCTTACCTGGGGTGTTCTGGAGGAGCTTGGGCTGCTGGCAGCTGAAGACACCATGCTCACATTTGGGTTCATACTTCTCTCTCTCTCATCCTGATAGATACGATCCCGCTCCGAGTCAGGCAAGTTGAGGAAATTCTGCATTGCCCTTAAGTTTACCAGGAGGGACTGGGAAGCTGTCCTAGGGTCTTCTTCTTTACGCAGGATCTCTGACAACAAACCCTGGGTTTAAAAAAAAAAAAAGAAAAGAAAAAAAAGCCAGTCATGTGTTGATGGGTTTCTCTGGTTTATAAAAAATTGTTTAGTGTAACCAGCTGGGTTGCAATACTGACAATCTACATCAGAATCTCATGGGCTCTCCCTGAGGGGATATTTTGTAGGAAAGTGTTTGTCTTCTGGGGGCTGGGGTTTATTTTGGGACTGTCCTATTCTGGCACTGTAATAAGCTTCTTAGTATGGAGATGCTGGATAGGAAGGTAGGTGCACTGGTTAGAAGAAATTGCAGTTATCACCAGGTGCTTGCTGCAAATATTTTAGGAGCTGTTAGATCTCTCTCTCTCTTTCTCTTTTTACTTGAAGCTGGGAACACTTGGCAATCCTGTTCATCTTTGACAAATCTGCCAAGGTTGGTAAATTTAGTTTCGACATTTAAACAGTGCAGGAGGTTTATAAAGAAAAATGTTTGGCTGGGTTTTGATGTTACAGTCCCCTCATTTCAGTTTGGACAGTCATTTCTGAAAGGAGAAAAATGAAGCAATAATAAAACCTGAGAATCTAGCTTTAGGGATTTAACCCATTCTTTCATGCCTCATTTGAAAATACCCCAGGCTTCACATTGCAACTGTGAATGAACACCAAATTAATGCAGTTTTTGCAAAAGCCACAACACAGCATTTCCAAAAAATAAAGAGGGGAAAAAAAAATTTGAGAGATGAAAATGTCATTAGAAGAGGCTTAAATCTAATGATGGGATTAAATTTATGCATAAGTGCACGCACTCGCAGTCAAAGGTTCCGTGGATTATCGAAAAGTTAAAGCATAGCACACAAGTCTGGATCAGGGCCTACAGAAACTGTCAAGGACACAGTGTGTGCCACCAGCTTCCCCCAGGCACTCCCTCATATCCGACACTTCACAAACTGGGACTTCATTCCAAATAGCAGGAACAGCAAATTCCTGAACTATACCTGTTTTAATGTACTGGTATGCAAGGAAGCAGAGAGGGAGCATTTCTGCTCATCGAGACTGTTTGCATCTTAACATAACATATCATTATGATATCAAAATGATATCTTACGTTAATATGCGAGGCTATATGCTCATTATTTCAAAAGGCTATTCTGCCAGTATGCTTCCCTGAGCCATCTGATACTGTTCCTGCTTCCCTCCTGTCACAACCTGGAGACTGTCTGCACCGCTGCTCCCAGGAATGCCGGCCACAAAAGCCATGTGAAATCCCAGTCCAAGCTGGGAGGGCTCACCTTGGCCTGGTCTGGGAGAGGAGCAGTTCAGCAGGAGCATGCACAGGGACCCCACAGGCCCTGACACGGCCCCGCTGTGGCTGTTGACACCAGTGTTTTGCAGTTACTTCACAGCCAGGATCCAGGCAAGCTGATTCCCAAGGACAGGCAAGGCTTTCTCCTTTCTTGTCAGAAAAATGTTACTAGAAAGCAACCACATATTCCAAGCCCCGTAATATTTAGTTCTCATTTATTTTCTTTCATATCAGACTCTCCTTCAAAAAGCCTTCGTAAAAGCCCTCCCACTACAGCTGGCCAATTAACCAAATGCCAACATCTTTAGAATATACTGATCTTATTTACCAGTCTTCCTGACAAAACCAACTGACCAGCAAAGGACGTATCTGTACCTGCATTTATCTGCTATTAAACACCTACACCAAAATACACACGTGAAACCTCTGCTTCAGCAGAGTTTATACCACAAGTGCTGAAAGCAAGCTCCACACACAGCCTGAAGGTAGGCTCCATCTTTTCAGCTCCTCATCTACATGATCAAGCTAAGACACTCCCAATTACATTTTTCCGCAACTATCAGTGTGGGTACCAGAAGGACTGGAGCTGGAAATGGAACCATGGTGAGCTCCACTCAGAAGTGGGATGGGAGAGAGAAGTTGGCTGATGCTCTGCATCTGGGAAAAAGTTTGAAGAAGTTGCAGTGCTGGGCTGTCCTCTGGTATTTTGTGTGACCTCGACACAACTGCATGCTCATACTTGGCTTCTTCCTCAGAGTTTACCACCCCTCAGAGAAGCTAAGGACATTTTGAAAAGCTTTCCAAAGTTTGACAGGCTCATAGGCTGGGGAAGATTAACCAAAAAAGGACATACAGGAGCTTGGTGCCACAACCCGCATGATTCCAAGATTGATACAAGTCCTTATTAAAATTTTCCCCTAAAGTCAGTGAAAAATTCTTCAAATGCAGTAAATAAATGAAATACTGGTTCCACCAATTCTCTAAATGCCTAATTCCCTGTGTCTTTGAAAGGATATATATAAAACTCCTTCTTAAAAGAAAAGCTCAACTTCAAAAATTAGTGAGTTTAGTATAAAAGAAAGGGACCTGAAAGCTACTGGAGCTGACCCTAAGACAGTTTTTTCTACCTCCCATTTCAGCCTCAGTAAATTTATGGTCCAATTTCAAAAATGGAGAGCAGAAACATATGTGAAAGCATGCCAGCAATTACTTTTCCATGCAGTCATTGACTCTATGCAAATCAGAGGCTCACCGGTACAAGTGGCTTGGTCATGGCACTAAGAGGTATCTCAGGCACTAAGAGGTATCTCCCTGTCTGAGATACCAACCCTTGTGTTCGAAGGCTCTGATTTATCACCAGAAACATCTTCTCATGGGGTAGATTTGGTGCCTGCACTCTTGCTTCCATTAAGGTCTCGTCCTGACCTGCTACAGGGATGCAGCAGTATTTTGCAGCACTGCTGTTCCATCAGCAGGCTGGGAGCCTCACCTCCTAAGGCAGGCACCTGCTCCAGGGGGTAACTTGCTGCTTCCCCCAGCACCGTGACACAGCAGCTCCTGGCAGGGGCAAGCCCTGCTCCCCGTGCCCTGCTCCAGGCAGGTAGGAAACCTGGCTGCCAAGAGGGTTTTTCTGCAGCTCCTCTAAGTGCTTTGGCAGCTTAGGAACCATGTAAACAGCAGGAGAGCTAATAAGAAAACTGACTCATGAGGGAAAAATCTCATGTCCTCCTGCAACTGAAGATAAACAACAACGCCAGTAAACAGCAGCAGCAGATAGCTGAGCGATAGGGGAGGACAATAAAATAAAGTGTCTTGAGAGCAATAACGTTTACAATAATATAATTCTGAGCTACTGAAGTATACACAAACTAACCAGTGAGCAACATTATAAAAAATAAAGTGATATTAAATAATCTGTTCAGCCTTTTTGTCACCTGCAACAAATTAGGCTTTCAATATGCAAAACATCTTCCTTCCAGAAAAACAAATGATCATGATTTCATTTAATTGTAATTTAATGAGGCATAATGTATTTTTTAAAGTGATATACACCAGGTGTGTGGTGAGGAAACTGGCCCAGCCAGACAAACCCTACTGTTTCTATTTTTGAGAAAACCCTAAAGCCAGCCAGAGACTGTTTTCGTTTCTGCAAATTATGTTTCTGCTGGAGGGGGTGAGGAAGGGAAACCCACAGCATTCATACATTTCTTATAAAATTCCATCAGCTAAATTAGCTCATTCTGACTTACTTACATCTCGCATATTAAAAAATAAAAAAATAAAAATTGGCAATTTGCAGAGTAACCAACTCTGCAAACCTAAAAGATCATCTTCAGGGACTAGAAAGTCTCAGTGACTTTAAATAGCCAAACGGATCTTCTACATAGAACACAGCTCCCAGGATACATTTTAGGACATGCAGCATGATAATATCTTTGCTTTTCCACTCCTCTGCATCATTTTTAAGCCGGCTGCTGAAGAGGCAACTGATGAAGTTTAATGTTCACACAGGCTGTGCTTGAAAATGAGGTGTGTGATCACCCTGAGACAAGGGCTCTGCACAGCCTGGTTTACCCTTGGAACTTGCACTATTTTTAAAACTACACGCTGGATCCATAACTGACTTTAAGAAAATAATACCTGTGGTGGAGAAAAAAAGCACATGTCCAATCAAAACAAAAAAGTTACTGAATCTATTTAAGGTAGGAGTAATTTTGACCGTGTTTTTTCAAACTAGCTGAAACGTAGTCCCTTCAGGCCAGCAAAGTCACTGTCACAGGGTTTTGCTTTGCATTTATTCTGTGAAACCTCATTTGTGAACTTCTTTTACTTTTATTAACTACAGGATTTCCAGAACAAACAACCCAAACCTCACTGGCAACTAATCTTTTTTTAAGCAGCTTCTGAGAGATGATGCAGTGCAATGTAGAATGACTGTTATTCCAACTGACTCCAGCATCCAATGGACCAACTGAGCACCCTTCGAGGCAAACAAAGGCTTGATCAAAGCCCACAGAAGGTGAGGAGCAAGGCCTCTCTGCCCTCTTCCCAAAGGGCTGCTGCTCAGGCCTAGAAAGGGTGTCAATGACATCTCAGTGGGACAGCAGACTGCACTACCAGTGACCAAAGGCAGGATGATTTTGCAACAGGAACTTTTGAAAAGCAATCTGGATGGGGGCGAGGCAGTACTGCTGGAGTGCAGCCCAGACACTCGTGTGCTGGGGACAGAGGAGGACAAGGGCCATCAGGCAGCAGGAGACTCCCAAGTGCTGCACAGGGCCTCACACACATCAGGTTCAATGACTTGGATAGAAGTCATGCTCTTCCTCTTACAGACCTAAGCCATTTGACTACAAAACCAGGCACCAATGTTAAAGGGGCTCAGAACAGGCTTTGGACAATCAAAGCACTGGCCAAGGCAAAAATTTAAATAAACCCAACTAATGTGCTAAACCTCAGTTTATATGTTCTGTATAAGGAAATTATATATATGAAGGACTGAAAAAGCATGAACACTTTTTCAGACTTTCAGTCTATTTGCGCCTCTCCATACTTCAGCTATGGCCAAAAGCAACAGAGAAAATGCTGAAATACTAGAAAAATATTGCTTCTGCAGTGCTTAAAGTTCCAAGTACTTTTAAGCCTTGCACTTGTACTGTCAAGTCTCAACAGAAAAGATATTCTGTTTTCCATCAAGGAAAGGATGAGAAAATGTAGACATTTATTCAGTTTCAATATCTGGATCTTAATGGTCAGTGATGTCCCCTCTCAGCACACAAGGCCTATTTCCAGCACGGAAGGCAGCACCCCAGTTAGCTACGCGTTTCTACTGAACTACACCGTAATTGTACCTTGAGAATACAACAACAAACTTGATTTTGCCAGGCTAAAATGACCATTTATATTTACAGTTGTCTGCTACTTGCAAGTGCAAGCTGGAGGAGCAGGTCAGTCCAGGAGCTCTGCAGAAGAAGCACTGACTTCTCACAACCCTTCAAGGAATAAAGCAATTCCACCCGCTGAGTTCTTCTCACATCAAGGCAGGATTTTACCATGACATCTCTCCACCTCTCTGCATTTACCCCAAGTCTCACCTTCAGCATTGTCTATGGGGCTGAACAAGATACATTCAATAATTCTGAAATACTACTCTTTGCCTCTAAGTAGACAGCATTCAACAAGAACCTCTATATGAAGTACCTGTAGGCTTCTTGGGACTCAAGCTCATTTTCAAATGCTCACTGCTTTGTTTTCAATCACTTGCATCTCTTCCTAATTCCAGCTAGGATATGAAGCAGAAGTGCTGGAAGTCTATCAGAAATGCTTATCCTGGAAATGTGTCCAGTCCAATTTTGCTGAGCAAAATTGCTTTAGATAATCAGTGGAAAATTTTGAGTGGTTAGCCAAACCAAGCACCTTCATCTCCATTCTGTCACAGTTTCCATCAGGCAAAAGTGTCTTTGTACCCTGTTGCTTGACCAGCTCTTCTCTGTCAATGGTAAAAATGTGTGGTGCTACATTTGTATCAGTTTTACAAACTTCAGAACCTGAAGGACTCTGACTGAGTCTGACTCCCTGTGAATGGGAGACCAACAGTCTCCCAGCATCCTTCAGTGTACACATCACATCAGTCCTTCATTTAGAAGAAATCTTCTGATCTCCAGATTCAGCCAGAGTATGAGCCTTGTTCTTAAACTCATTTAGCTAATGCTAAAATACATACATCTCAGGAGAGAGCTGCTTAGGCACAAAGCATTTAGAGGCTGATTTGAATAAAACTTATACAGGGTGCAACAATGAAAATTTGATTTTTATTATTAAAAATGAAGTGCTTAAATCCTCAAAGAAAACGGCTTTATTGCATTAGTTTAATAAAGCCTCTTTTTTATTATGGTATCTGTTTTTATGAGGGAAGACAGGATGTGCATGCGGATCTGAATGTGGATGCATGCAGAAAACGAGGCAGAGAAAGACCGACCACCTGCAGCCACAAAGTGCCACCATTTATATGACATGCATGTCAGACCTTTATCCTGAAATATGCTGGAAAATTAGCAAAGACACACAGCTTGTGCACACTGTAGGTCCATGCCTTTGCTTCCAAGGCTCAGGACTCCTGTGTATCAGCTGAGCAGGCAGCAGCCACCTCCTACAAGCACACATTCTGAAAGCCTGACTCACATGCTACTTAAGATCTTTTCATTCAGCTTATTGAATACAATTAAGTTAATTGAAACTGAAATTTTGGGCAGTGCAAAACCCACTGTTGGAACAAATATCCCATGTACCAAAAATCTGCAATTTATTAAATTAAGCACTTCCCTTACAGACTGCTTTCTTTCCTGTGAGTACAACAGAACGCTGCTTGTGCCACATTACACCCAAGAATAAAACAAGT
The DNA here is from genome assembly GCF_965178545.1 of Coloeus monedula. Classification (NCBI taxonomy): domain Eukaryota; kingdom Metazoa; phylum Chordata; class Aves; order Passeriformes; family Corvidae; genus Coloeus; species Coloeus monedula. Next base: position 11,792,359 of record NC_138787.1, read on the forward strand.
AGGCAGCATGAAAGCGTTTCATGCTATGAGAGTTTTCTGTGAGGGTAAAAACCAACAAAAAACCCCCCTGAAAACCCAAACCAGAAGCCTTGCTAATTGAAAGTCTGTGCACAATGGGGCAGACACCATAGCGATGAATGCAGCATGACTGTCTCACTAGATACCAGGCAGAGAATTAAAGCTGCTTGTGTTCCTCTCATGTGAGTTAAAGGGAAAATTATTTGCAAAAGGAATTCTGTCCAGGATTTGGCTCACAAGCAAATAGAGGTGGAAGACACAGTTATTTCAACAAACCATATTTCTGATTTTAATGCCTTGTAGAGGACTCTTTTCTGAACCCACTTTCATTTGGGGGAATTTTGCCAACAAAAGAATTAAAATGAGGGGTCACAACCCATAGCCTTACTACCCTAACAACCACCCTCCTGCTGTCAGAGCCCCCAAACCCTCTACAGGTGACCAGTGACACCTTTGTATGCCACAGAAATGTTATTTCCCTCTTCCTCATTGCAGAACCCTGGACTTGCCTACAGTTGCACCAGAAGTTGGGGTACCACTCAATCCTGTGTTCCCCTATGCCTCAACCACTCCTGCAGCCAAGGACTCCTGTGCACTCCTGTGACCAAATCCCTTGAACAAGGAGGATTGCTGCAGCTTATTTCATCATAAACTTCGCTACATCTGAAGCTGGTGGAGTTCCCTCCTCCTCAGGCTGTTACTCCTTTAATCCAAAGAGACGTGGCTGGCGCCACTAAACCAGGCAGGAGCTGAGCTGGGTGTGTGCTGCTTTCCCATCTGCAGGCTGGGAAGCCAACGCTCCCACATGGAGCTACTCAGGGCAGGAAGGAGGGAGCAGTGCTTTTTGGGAATAAAGTTACAAGCAGCCTGAACACACTGATGTTTTTATCCAGCTCTCTTTGTATCTGGCCCCACAACGACTTGATTTTAAAAGCCTCACAGTGATATTTCCAGTTTCGGAGGCTGTTCAGTAAAACAAGCACTGGCCACTTGCCCAAGCATTTTACTAGTTTTGGCTATTATTTCACAACATTGGCAAAAAAAAAAGATGCTCAAAAAAAGAGAAAGATACAAACTGAAACACTCCTTCAGTCTAAAGGCTTTGCAGTCCACTGGGCACTCCCAAGGAGAGCAGCAGTTCACTGATCAAGTGATTTAAACTGTCTGGACTCTTTAAAAAGAGCCAAATAAACTGTCCTGACTACAACTCCATGAGCCTGCAGCAAAGAGGGATGCTGAACAAATGAAGAGAAGAATAATATGCTCATTTTCTTTATGCAGAACAGGGTTCAAATTACCTATTTTCCAGCTTGAATTTTGAGGAGTGGGATCACTTGAGCTCCTCCAGATTTGCTGAAAAGCTTTCCGGTGAAGGACAAGGTAAATCCAAGAGAGCATTTTCATGCATTCCCTTTAAAACAGTCCTCTCAGTCCTACTTTTTCCTGTAACCAACACCACCTAACAATTTATCAAAACATTACAACCTTCATTAAGCAAGTTCTGGTTATTACAACCTTTTGGTCGCAATTTGAATGCTGTATTAGAAGACAATATACTGCTGCAGGATGGTACAAGGACTCTGCCCTGAGCATGGACCAAACTCCATGCGTGTATTCTCCTCTAGGAAGAAGTCCATAGCCTTGACCATCCGGCCCCTTGTCCTGCCTCTCATTTCAGAGCATCTTTGTTGGCCAACATGGAGGGTGCTCATGCTTTTAGAGGCCATTTGTAGCCTAGAAGTTATCCTGATGTAAAGATGATCCATGCTTCAGCCAGGCAGGAATTTTTTGAGAACTCCAGTACTGGAGCAGTACTGCACTGTCCTGACAACCTTTTGACTTCACTGCACTGTTTGAGACCAACGAGAAACATCAGCTCCCTCTGTGCATTAAAGCCTCCTCACCCTCTACAGACTGTATATTGCAGGCACTTCACTCACAAGCTTTGACTGCTTTTAAAAATGTACAAAGGGCAATTCCAAGTGTGAGGTTCACCTGCTCTGACTCTGACAGTTGTACTTCTCTTACAGATTTGCAGTATTAATCAGAATTTTCCTTGTTTTTTTCTCAAGATTGAATAGCTCTATGCAATCAAAAAGTGCCAAAGTCTTACAGAAATTAAGCCTTTCACTAATGACTGTTTTAATAACAACTTCAGCTTACAGCCTGGCTTCATGCCTACGTGCTTTACAAAGATGGCTTCCATTTTAAAGGTATCAGATATGACTATCTAACTCTATTTGATAGGCCTCATAAAGCTGTCTGCCTTCAATTCAAACCCACTCACATTCCCGCATGCAGTTTTTTAGGTCCAGATAAGGATGCCTAACTTTCCATTAGTGAGCTGTTAGTTCAGAGCAGCAGTCTGAGCAGAAGCAACAAACTGTTTCAGTAAACAACAAATTCTTCTGACTTAGGGGTCACAGGCAAGAGGGAGCCAAAGCCAAGGATCCTGGCTGTAAAAAACCTGGGCACAAGCAACACAATTACATAAGCAAGAAACTGAACCTCCTGCCTCAATAACATTGCTAACTGCCTTAGCCGTGGCAAGCTCTCTCCAGGCCGCAAGAGCAGGGAAGGCTATGCAGAGCCCAAGAGGGTGTCATTACAACAGACACCATTCTTACCATTGCTGAGCAGACTGTGGGCAACACCATCTTAGACAAACATGGTATGGTGCACCACCATTTTAAATATTTTGAAAGTTGTGTAGGAACTTCATACTTACTGAAAGTGTCATTAAAACCACCTGCAATAATTATATTGTCTCTGTGGGTGAGCTTCTACCCATCCCACATGCTGAACAAATAGGCATTTAGATTCCACAATAGCGTGAATTAAAATTATGACAGTGAATCTCTAAATACAAGAAGAAGCAGAGGTTAGCTGAAGACACTTACTAAAAATCAGGCATATACACTTTGAGGGTTCTTCATTCCCATTTTCAAACGAAAAGGAAAATGCTCACTTTGGAACTTTCTGTTTGAAAGAAACCCTCTTCATGGCTAACTCAGCCTGGGCCAGCTCCTCACCAAACACCCTGTGCAGCTCTCCTGTGCATATGGCAGGTATGTTCAGTCTCCACCTCAGTGGGAGCACAGTGCTCCAAGAAATGTACAGAACTTGTCACAGAGCCCAAAGCACTTTGTTTTCGTGTGTGCAGACAACATGGCCAGAGGTGTAAGGAAACACTGTCTTCAGTTACGTACTTCCACCTTCAAGAGGAAGATCTGGATGTTTCACAAACCATACAATTTCATCTCTCCTTCTGACCCTCCTCACGTTCTCCCTCCCACACACACGTGCATACATACAACTGTCAGCCACTTGTTCCGATGGATTTAGCCTAGTTTGGATCAAAGCTTCCTCTACTTCATTTAACAGATTTGCTCAGATGGAAGGTCTCAGGGGAGAAATAATGTTAGTAAGAAGGGGCTTTTCAGCATTGAGTATGTAGGTCATTGGACTTTAAAATAAATTAGAGAATAATTTATCTATTAAACAAGTCTCACAGTACATATTTCATGAAGCTATACTTAATTATAGGCTAATGTACACCACAGAGCTACCATGAAGAAAGATTAAGCAGTGGCCCATAATGCAGTGATTAATACCATTATTAGCTGGCTGGCACACAGCATCTATTATTTGGTACCATCATGAGAAACAACAGACTTCCAGTTTCCAATGCTGGCACTTCTGTGAAATGCAACAAACCCAAACCTTTCCAGAGAGAAACACACACCTCTCTGTACCTCGGAGGCAGCAGGGGGGATGCAAGCAGGTGAGAGTAGACTTGAATTTTCCACTCCAAGTGCCTTTTACAGAGTTTGCTTCTCTGTAAAAATGGATGTGTGGAAATATCCCACACCTTCTACTGTGCAGCGCAACACTGACTGTCTGAGCCGCTCTTCTTAATATCCTGAGTAGTCCCTGATGTGAGGGGAGCTTGATTTGAGTTGGAATTAACAGCTGAGGACAAGGAAACCTAAGCGTGTATCTACACTCTTCTGCTGCAGTGATGGCTCCTGGGGACATGATGCACTGTATGTAAGACCACTGGTCCTCTATATTAGGGCCCTGTTGACTAACAAAACTGTTGTGAGATGGGCAAATCTTTTATGGATGCTGTAAGACTTGCCTGTTCTGGAGTCAGTATCATGAACTGTAGAGTACATCGTATTACTTACGATGGAGGGCTAAGAAGCAGGTAATTCCTTTCTTGCTGGGGAATGAGCCTTTGATTTAATAGCAGACTTGGGCATTACCAACCCAAGTCTCCCAGTCCGGCTAAAGGAGAGCTTCATGTTTGGTGACAGTGACAAAACCCTCACTGGCAACGGTATTGCCGACCTCTTGCTCCAGTTCAGAATATGTCATTCTGTCAATACCATCTACCTTGATTATAGCAGGCTTTATATACAACAGGTTATGACCCCAGAGGGATGAAAAGCTTTTCCAAATTAAAAGCAGCATTTAAAAGAGGAAATACTCATACATTCCTATGTAGTTTTCATTTGATATCCTCAAGGCTAACCCCAGAACTCGTGTTTTTTTTCTGAGTGCAGCCATCTTACAAATTTAATGGAAGAAGGGAAGTAATAAAATGTGCTCCATACTTTAATTAGTTCCCTCATAACATGGCATTTCCAAAATGGCAGTGCCAAAGAAAATCATTAATCTAGGAGAACAGACAAAGGCACTGTATGGGACAAGGGACAGGCCTCCAAGAGATACACACTCCCCCTTTTCTTCTCTTGCTGGTAAATCTTACCTCAAAGAACAACTCCAGTTATGCAAAAGGAATTTGTACCAATATTAAATATTAAGCCACTTTCCATTTCTTAAGCCTTGATACAGAGTATCACAATTGAGAGATCACATTTTGTATCCTGCTCCAAAGACAGCAGGATAAATGTAAATGGCCTGTCTTTCCAAGCACACATTCACCCTGGGTGCCCCAGGTGCCAGGCTTAAGCTGATACTATCATGCAATCATTTCAACATCTGCATTTCACTAGGTGAGTGAGAAAACCTGTGTCTGATGTATGAAAGCAAACACAATCTGCTACAAAAGGCAGACACTTTTCCCAGCACACTTGCCTAACGCATTTCTTGTGGGAGCAGCACTAGCTGTGGCATCAGTTGTACCACAGGAAGGAATTGAGGAAGTGTCAAGAAGGAAGCCCAAAAACACCTCTAACTCTCAGTCTCTTATTACCTCTTCCTGGCAATCAGGCAGGAGCAAATGTGGAAGTTTATAACCACAGAGAGGAGCTCAGGGAAGAACTCCCATGAGCGGAATGACTGCTAGAGAACAAAGCTCAGGTAGCGGTGCAGGAGTGGCCAACTGCAAAAAACAGCGTTTCTTCCAGGAAGAAGTAGCCTTGTTCAAAACTGACAAAGAGACTGGGGAAAAGACTGAGAGTGGTTTGACCTGTTTCTATGGCACACCCCCTGCCTTGATCTGCAACAACCATCAGCCCCACAAGAGCCACAGTTTTGCCCCTTCTTGGTTATAGAATAGAAATTGATACCTGTGTGCGGTTGAATGCTACTCTTGCAAAGACAGCTTGAGACACACTGGCTCTCTTCAGCTCATCTCTGACTTGCTGGTAAATATCTGGAGAGACTTCCACCGATGAATTTGATGGCTCTGGTTTGACAGCTCTAGGGATGGGTGGATGATTCAAGAACTGCTGGTTGATAGCCTGTGGGTGCTGGTGAGCCAACAGTCGGCTGACAGCAATCTGCTGGTTTATCAGATGGGCCATCGCTATCTGCTGCCTCACCAGTTGTGGACTGAGCTGAGGAGACAGGAGCCCAGGGTTTATCATTGTTTGCATCGTTGGCACTTGGTTTCGGATTGGAGTACTGTGGTGAATTTGGCCATGAGGAGACTGTTCATTAGTTTTTCCCAAAGTTGCCAGCTGGTTGATATTTGGTAAGTGCATGGGACGTTGACCAAGAACACAATAGTCTGAAAGGTTTTCTCTTTCCACTCTTTCCACTGTTAAAAGAGAAAAATTAGCTTGCTGTCATTTCAGTTTGCACTCAGGGCAAGGATTATATTGCAGGTGACTGTACACAAGAGCACCTACTTTACTTTATAAGTCTACACTTGCATAGAAATATCACAGAAACATAAGCAAAAGAAACACGAAGTAAAAGCAACAAGAATAATTAACATTCTTTTGGACTTCTCAGGCTTCATCCAAAATTCATGAAGAGTCCATATAAACCAGTAGCAGGTATCCTCTCCAGCCTCCTTCCGTAAAGAAACAAGCTTGGACACTTCCATTTGTATTGTTACTAACATTTGAATCTGTTGAGTAACCTTTAAAAGTGGTCAGTGTTTCAGAATCACTGGTATCTATGTAAAGGAAACAAACTCGAATTGGCATCCATTCACACAAACCAAATAGAAACAAGGCCATTCCCTGTGCAGCTCATGGCACAGCTTCTCATTCCGAACTCAGCAACTGTTATCTTTTTCACATAAACTCCATCTTGCACTGTGTGTGGATAAAGCTATCTGGTACCATCAGCTCACCCAGGTGCACCACAGCAGACTCATTCTGGTTGTGTGAAAGCATATTACAAAACAATGAAATTCACACATGAGAAAAGTTTAAAGCAATGGTTCCTGTAGCCAAAGCCTCACCACCATGAGTCTGTCCAGAAACTTTAAAGCACTTCTGCATGAATGCCCACTTGAAAGAAAGTGGCTTCACTCTCTTCAAAAAAAACCTTGTTTAGCACAACAGTGATCTCCAAGTGACATCATGTTACAAAAAACTAAACAGCACACGCAAAATGCATACACTGTAGTTTTATAGTTTTATACACTGATGTGCATTGTCCCCCTGTTAAATATCTTATGTCAGCAATATCACAGTATCTTTTCATGTAACTGCAAAACTAAATGCACTTATTAAAAAAGAAAATTTCCTCTAAAAGTACTATTTGAAATAGGAAACGAAGTTTGAAAAGTGCATAAATACAACTCCTACCTAGATAATTTTAAGCAATCAGGAGTCATTTTACAGTAGGTTGCAGATTCCCTGTGCCTCCCTACATGCAATTGAATAGGCATTTTTATATGGATCTCATATGAGTGTTCAGAGAAGTGTATCATAGAAAACCACTACCTCATCCCCATATTGGTCTAAGCAAATAACAAGATAGGATTTATTTCATAAAGGCCATAATACTATTACAACTTGTGTAATGATTAACAACTGTACGAGGTTTTGAACTCTTTTTAAAAACCTAATCTATATAAAGCTTTGAAGCTTTACACAGTTAAAACTCAGAATGACAGCTTACTGATGGCTTGTTCTCTTTCCTTCTCAATAGAAAGACAGCTCTTTTTACCTTCCAAAGTTACTCTAAGACAAAGAAGGACTCATGACCTGAACACATACAAACACATAGCTACTATCTTTAGAACTGTCACTCTGGAACAACACTAGTACTGAATTTTACAACTAGGTGATTTAATATCCAGGACTTCCTTGTAAGAAATTTTAACTCGCTCTTCCCATTCTTTTAAAGGAAAACCCCACAACGTCTTTAGCCTTCTGTAAAATAATTGCTTTAAAATTTTAAAATAAAAATTAATTTTGAAGAAAACTATGAATTCTACTTTTCCACAAAAGCTAATGTTTCAACTCAACTGATTTTCTAAGTAAGTGTTTACTTGTATTTCAACTATGAAAGCCAATGCAATACATGTGATACATAAATATTATTGTCAGCAAATGACCGTTTTGCTGTGTTACTCACAGGCTGCCAGATACATAACGCAGTATTTCATCTTGCTGAAAATATTGAAAATCCCTATTCAAAAGCTGCTCCTCATGATGTCAGTAGGCCTCCCTGGAATGAGGTACAGAAAGTTCTATACCACTTTAGGAACAGACACGAAATCAATGTGAAATATGCAATAGGAGTAGCGCTAATTCCAGGGATGGACCCATCACTGTGTGATACAGGGGTGTGGGCAGGGGAGTGAGGAGGGGCTGCTTTGTCTGCAACACCAATGATTCAGAGACCACATGGCCATATTGTCATCTCCTCAGCCTCTCTGCACTAAGCCTGTACCTGAGTAATGCCATTAAATACACACAGTTGCCAGCCAAATGCAATTATTCCAAATGTACAATAGTTACTTAGCAGGTGTAAGTCGAATAAAGCTGTTGCTCAGTGTAATGAAATACTTGGAGCATCCTGCTACATCACTGACAACCCTAAAAATCTAGAGTCCTTCTGCTAGGAGTTTCAGAAGAGCTGAAAAAGTTCTGAACTATTTGTAGTTTGAGGAGTACACAGAGAATAAGTCACTGAAACCAACAAATTATTACTTGTTAGAACATAAAAACAGTAACCAAGTGTTTTTGAAAACTTGGTGAGAAATAAATATAAATAACATTCACTTTCTGGGCTGAACCACATTTGCCAAGTTTCCACCCACTCCTGACTTCAATGCCAAGTTATAAACCCCTATAAAAATAAAGTTTAAGATGAAAAGGCTGCCAGGATGTTAATCTCTGCAGTGCTACTTGGAATTACACAGAAACATCACCTGACTTGCTTCCATAGGTATATTTTTCCCTTATTATCAGTTTCCTTTTTTGATCACATTAGACTACACAGCCATGCATGTACTCCCTATAAACAAACCAGATTCTAGTCACTCCAACCACCTCAGTAATAAAAGGTTACCATTAGCAGTTACGCTGGACGGAAAAAATGCGCATTACTCAACTCCTCAAGACTCTTTCCTTCTCGAACACATTTCCCGTATCTGATTCCCTGTTGTTCTTTGTTAACTATGGATTGGTAGGGTTCTGTGGGGCTGAACAGGAGCAAGACTGAGACAACCTTGAGATGGAGACTGGCACTGTCCTGAGAGACAGGCCAGCTTGCCAGCAATGCTCTAAGAAAAACGGGATACAGGAGCTACAAAGCTTCTGTGCCACCAGCATTCTGCCTCAGATCTTCCTGAGACAGGGCTTTTACCTTTGCATCCTCCATTTTCCATGTTCACACCCAGTTACAGTCTTTCCTTTGTTTGCTATTGTTCTACTGAAACTGGGGATAGATTTAGAGCTCTTGTAGTCCTGTACTGACTGGAATATAAAGCAGTGAGGACACAGCAGCAGGTCCTTACACTGGAAAGGAAGGGGTTCAATGGATGTGTGCTGTCTACATTCAAGTACTGCTGATAAACTACTTCTGCTAGCAATGCCTGTGGTAGTTAAATAAAAGCTGGTTCAGGAGGCTGTTACCTACCTCCATCTGTGGTGTGACCACAGCAAAAGACATTGCAGTGTTTTCGTTTTCTCTCTGCATCACTCACTTGGTATACAATTCTGCAGTTCTTTGCTTGAAGAGCTCATTTAAACCAAGTACAACAGTACTGTCATACTGCAGAGCCACCCACCCTTCTGAAGCCAACCACTAGGTAGGCAAAGACTTGTGTCTGGACAACAGGTACTGTGCTAAGTTCAGCAATTAGCTCTGACAGCACTCCAGGATAGCATCTGCCCTTCATTTTTCTATACCTCCCTACAACATGTCTCTACCTCTACAAGAGTCAGAAACCAACATAATCCCCAGAATGGGAGCAACAAATTGTTGTATTTGAATATTGAGTTCTCATCCTATAATGATTACCATGTGCGTCAATGTATTTCAACTCCAAACTGAGTTAAAACTTCCTGGATACAGCACAAAAGGAATTCAGTGCACCCTTCCCCTGTGTGATGCTCTTAACCTCTAGCCCAATCTTCCTTGCACAGTCAAGCAGCTGACACAGACCACAGCACAATAGCTTGGGGTGGTCTGCATGCAACTTTCCATTTAAAATAAAACCAGCTCAAAAGATTTAAAATAAGATTTATTTCTCCACCTTCCCTTCCCCTCACACTTTATTTGCACTGAGTTGTTAATAGGAACATTCTGACAAACAGCCTGTGGGGCATTTAGGGCTTATGCGTGGCACTGAATTGACTGACAGCACTGGAAACCAAATTCCTATGCACAATAAGGGATGCAGCAGGGAGAGCAAGAGTGTAACATGTCTTCCAGCACTGCACTGCAAGCAGGGACACAGAGGACCCGCCAGCATCCATGACCCAGCGTGTCCGGAACTTTTCAGTCCCACAGGCATACAGGCACTTTGCCCCAGAGTAAGAAGAAGCTGGTAAAGAAACGTTTTGTAATAAGTTACTAGCCGGCAGAATTGCCATGTTTCAATTGTGACAGGATGTCACCACCCAGGGCTGTTCTCCAGTGCTTCAGTTCGCTTCTTTGTTTTATTTATTATTTAAAACCTGGTGATCATAAAAGCCATTTCTAGCAGTAGTTGTGGCCAAGCCGGGAGAGCTCTGTGAACTCTGGTATACCCTGCACTAAGCTTGAGACAGAAAGGTTCCCACAATTTCTCTTGGCTTAGCAGCATCCTGCTCACTGGAGCAAGACTTGAACTTTGGAGCTTGGGGGACAAAGCACAGCACCAGCTCCACCTTGGAGAGACAGGGCTGCTGCACTACACCCAGAGGGTGCCCTCTTGCTTATGCTACATAATTATGAACTACCCCTTTGTAAATCACAGAACTACTCCAGAGCACAGGAGGTGCTTTTAAAGTGGTAATTCTGTATCTTTTTCTCTATAATTAGGATAATTACTTATTTCTTTTAATCACAGCGCACTTAACCACTTCAGCGCAAAGGGCTGGTCTGAGGAGTCTCATTTTCATTCAACATCTAATCTTTGTATTTACCCGTAGTCATTCCCTGGTTTCAGTGCCCGATCTCTGCCTAGGCCACTTGTTCCTGCGCTCAGGACCGGATGAAAAGCAGGTTGACTGGAGAGGCAGACATGACAAAAAGTCGTAACTTTTAAAACCTTTCCCTTCCTCTACTCCTGCAGGACAGCACAGAACCTCAAAATAGCTATAGAGCACATACAGAAATTGTTTGGCCGCTGGCTGTGGGTACCAAAGGCCTTTATCCAAGACTAATGGAAAACAGACAGGAAAGGCCATTGTCTGTTCTTTGTTGAGTTGCAAACCATTCGGTTCCCACCAAAGCACAAATCACTATTTTTTTACTTTGAATCATCATTAAAAGTGGGCCTTTAACCAGCACCAATCTCAGATAAACTGAGCAGAGTGTACTGACATTGCTGAGCAGCTGACCTTCTCATCCTTTATCCTCAAGACTACCACTAAGTCATCCCCTGGGACACAGAGATGCTAACATGTCTTCTGCCAGTTCTGCTTAAGCACAGTAAATCATATTCTTCACATGGGCTGCCCCTGGACTGCACTGCTTCTAAAGGTGATTCTCAGAAGACAAGCATCATCATTGTATTTTTAGATTTATTTTTGGGTTTGTGTATAGGTTCAAGAGGCATATAAAAGCATAAACTCAGTTCTTCATAATCATGTTAACATTGTTTGTCAAAAGGACATGGCAGATCCATCTGGCAGAGAAGACCATTACACTGAAGGTGTTCTAGTGACCACTTGTTCTAATCCATGAATATTGGTCAGGTGAAGTGGAAAAGGAGAAGCAGCAGAATCATTAGTTAGAGCTGTCTGACAGAAATACAGGGAGTACTGGTTTAGATGGACTGATGTTCTCATCTGATATAAAAATATCTCCCTTTCTGTCAAACTATTGTAACAGTAGAACCAATCCTTTGTGGGCATCTCGAAAGGGAGATACAAACCTCCCAGATGACCCAGCCAATTGTGCAATCCCTTTGCGAGATACACGTGTGTCTTCTTGATTCGTACCATCAGAGATGGTGAAAGGAGGGAGACAGAACACAAACATCATTAAGACAGAGATATAAACTCTTCAGACATTTCAAGTGAACAGAATACCATTCTGCTCTCAGAGTTACATATTCTATGAAATCCGTGGGATCACAGAGAGACACACTGCAGCTTTTCACATAGGAAAGCTTATGCCTGTACCTAAGCTTCAAGTCATTCTCCTGTTTCACACTAATCTCCACTAATGCTTACTTTGTAAAAATACCTTTTCGTCTGAGCTAACATGCCGCTGTTTGGCAGCACACTTTTTTTTTAAATATGAAAGAAAATTAATTTTGAGATTCTGAAGGGTAAAACAAAAACATTTCACTTTTTAAAAAATGAAGATGACCCTTCTTTACTAAGAATTCAAAAAGGCAGAAGTCCCAGCTGCAGCACACAACTGGTCCTCCCTGAGAAAAGCACAGTACTGGAACAGGAGACTTTTTTTTTAAAAAGTTCAGTGACATCATTTGAGCAAGACATGGGGCAAGTGGCTAGACAGCTTCTCCACAGAAGGGTTTCCAAGCTTTACTGTCTGGCCTATGTTCCCTAAAGCAGCACTGGCTGCAGCTCCAGCCATATGCAGGCACAGGAGATGGCACTCAGCAACCCTCACATATCCTGTGCCACAGCACAGGCATGGTGAGCACTGAGAGCCACTGCTCCAAAACAGCCAGAAGCCAGGGAAGACATTCTGTAAAGCTGAGATTCATATATGCACTTACTTTAGGTGAAAGTTACTCTTAAAATATAAACCCAAAGGGTGTGTTTTAATTCTCTTTACAGAGAGGAATAGCAAGAGGGCCACAACTCCTACACCCCTGGAACAAACGGCAGCAGGTAAACTGGTTTTTAACAATATACACGCACAACTCCCCCAAACTGGCACTTAACACCACGGACAATGCTGAAATGCAAAACGTTAAGGTGGGTGGGGAAAACAGTAGTCAAGGGGTCTATAATTCTTGCTGAATCTTGACACGTTTAACTTATATTTAAAGAGAGAGGCCACTTTTTCCTCATCATTAGTGCCAACTGATGAACTACTCTCCTCATAAAATAGCACAGCAGGCCACTAAGAGGCTGTCTCCAAGTCAGAGATGATCTTCAGGTCATGTATGTTACCTAGATGCTGACAAGTTTGCCTGTGATGTTATTTTCCTTCCTTTTTATTTAAGAAAGTGAGAAAAGTTCTATTTTTAGTGAAATGAATACACAGTAAGGGATGCAAAAGTATGAAAAAGTTACAGTAATGTCAAGAGCCTCACAGCCAACCCTAAATGGTTTAGTGCCAGAGCCACGACTAATATCCAGTCAAGATATGAAATGTATTCCCTTAAAAAACTTAACATTTCTGCAGAAGGTGAAGATATACGCATATAAATACATTATATATATATATATACACACATACATTTATATATATATAAACCCCTCTATTTACACAGAGAGTGAGGAATATACATGCATATATCAGTAAATAGGGTATTTTTAGAAGTCAGAAACACTGTTTGGGAAAGACCTGGTGAGCCTTTTCATGAGGCTTCCCCAACATCTGCTTCAGAGGAACAATTAAAAACTATTCCTCCAAGCACACAGCGACAATTTTCCCCAGACTCGCACTGGCATTATCACTGTGCCACAACTCTCAGTTCCTTCAGCCTGGAAATAAGAAAGCTGGGAGCCCTTCTGAATCCTGTTTCTAACCTCTCTCAACCTACATTGGCCTCTAGGAACACATTAAAAGAGAAACAGATTGCTCTGTCTATCCATTATTGGAAGTAAGCAAACAAACCTTCAAGAATAAAACAGCACATAAACAACAAATCAGTAATATTGGAAAAATCAAAGAGCAGCCAAAGCAGATTTTCGATTTAAGGAAGCTATGAAAGCTTTTTCTTACATTCTTGATCTGTTGAAACAGAAATAATTGAGCCCTCCTCCTTTAAACTGAAAAGCCTCATCATTCCACAAAAACTTTGAGACAGCCACAGTCTCAAAACTCACATCCACAGAAAGCTATATTTTGACAGACACTGATGGCAGGAGCAAAGATGACATGTTCTTCATATGCAGACAAAAAAAATATGTCTTTTTATTTTTAAGTCCGCAATGTATTTATTTCTTCCTGCTGCCTTCCTGACTTCCTCCTACCAAGCTAAGTTGTGTCATCAGGCAAAAAGAAAATATTCACACCAGTTAAGATTTTCAGTTGTGAAAGAATTCTGATACAGTGAGAGTCCTTCTGATAAAAATAGAAAGCATGACACTTAGAAGTGAAATATCTATTAAGAAAGAGAGCTAAAAAATATTCTAAATGCTACAAACCCAAATCACTGGGACACAAGTAGGTAACCTTGACAATTACCTGAATTGCATGGCTAAGTTCTGAAATACCTCTCTCCATACATACATATATATACATGTACATAGTTACAAAGTGGTTTTATTTCTGTATCTATTTGTTAATCAAACTTAGAATCAATGCAAACCTTTCAAGAAATTATTAAAATCCTGTATTTCAACAATGTTGAATGTCTTCTCCCAGCTTCAGCAAGTTCAGCTTCTAGAGAAATCAGACAAGCATTTCTCAGATTGAGAGAAGCATCCCCGTGGGACTGGGCAGGAGAAAGGCAGTTTGAGAACCACTGGAATAAGCCATTGGTCTATAGTTGTCATTGATTAGTATGTATTATTTAGTAAAAAAGGGGGATCTCTGATCTTCATTAAGGCAGGTTTAAACATACTTAAGCCTTGTCATGTATGCACAACTTTGTACTAAAAAGCCTTGCATCCCTCAAAAAGAAAAATAAGAAAGTAAAATTAAAAAGGAAAAAAAAAATTCATATAGTAATACTAGATTAATTCATGGTGCATATTTTGAACAAAATTACAGCACATACTAAAGAGCTTAATTAGCACCTTAAGTGACTACAGACACCCATGAGGGCAAGAAGTCCACAGAAGAACCAATAAGCCTTTTGTTTCCCACCACTGTACACATTCCATTACAATTGTTTTAATATAAGCTCTCTTTCAAATATATACGTGTATCCTAAAGAGACTGGAAAGAGTGGACATCCTGTTATAATCTCCCTCATGTTCTCACACACATTCCAAATGGCAAGCCCAGGGCCAGGAGAAGACAAAAAGCCTTCATCCTCACACCAGCCAATTCCCAAGCCTGGCTGTACACTAACTCTCGTGCTGCTGAGTAAACTGTGAACGTCTTAAAACCTTAAGGGGATGAGGCAGGGTGGGAGAAAAAAATTCAAGCAGAATTATATTCTAGCATCATCTGACACACAACCAAACTGCCATGCTGAGCGGAACTAACTGAAAACTTTTTTTAAATTATGAGCATAAGTAGTTTAGCTGTCTTTTTGGTGAGTTCAGCAGAATGCACACTGAGAATCTTTACTTTGAGAGATTTGATACAATTCCATTTGTGTACAGCTTTTACATCTGTGGCTAATGATATCAAATTATTGATTGTTCACTTTCTTATATTATTTAAGCATTAATTATGCACTCAGCAACCTGATGCTTCTCTTTTTTTCTTTTTTTTCCAGAGAAGTTTTTATTTCTGTCTGTCTTTGGTTGTAATTACTTTGATCTTCCAGAGTGCATAAATAATTTACTGTTTATTTATTTCTATGAGAAAGGAAAAAAGTTTGACCTAGTAGATCTATATGTGGCAATTTGTAACAGAATCACATAGCTTATGTTTAGGAAATCATGGTTTTGATTAAGAAGCAACCATTTAGTTCCCACTGTTTTATTAAAACAGACATTAGCAGATAATAGGAAACACATTTAACACTGTAGGCTGCATTTAGTTTGCAACGTCAATGAAGTTATTTTGAAGCCCCTTCCTATTTTGTATTTACCACGGCTCATGTGAATTGTTTTTTGCTTTTACTTTCTAGTAACCAACTCTCGAGCTAGACAAGGATAGGGGTGTTGGTTCTGAAGACTCTAAATTATAGCTTTGTCTAATAATATCCAGCTACAGCTCAAAAAAACGAATAGGTGCATCATCCATTCACCTTGTTTAAAATTATTATTAAAGGAGTACATGATGATTGATGCATGTAACTCGAGTCACTGATTTTACACACTAACTGAGCTGTCCTGCACGAATATCTGCCTAGAGAAAAGAAACAAAACAACATGAAACAAGAGATGATAAGAAATTGAAACCACCTAAAGAATTGCAGAAGTCTTCCTGTTTGCAGGCAGTTAAGATTACTGATCTGAAGTTACGTGACTGTTTATTCTCCA
Source organism: Coloeus monedula (assembly GCF_965178545.1). Taxonomy (NCBI): domain Eukaryota; kingdom Metazoa; phylum Chordata; class Aves; order Passeriformes; family Corvidae; genus Coloeus; species Coloeus monedula. The sequence continues at coordinate 11,808,495 of NC_138787.1, forward strand.
TGCACCACTGTACCTGCCACAGACTCTTTGTTTTCTCTCCCACTTATATGGTTGATGAATCAACACTACTTGAACTGCTTTATAGCAGCTTGTGTTTACTTCACACATACCTTAACCTTCCTTTTTCTCCTCCTACTAACACACACAAACTTCCAAACAGCAACGACTGGCTGTGTCTCTGAATAGCACAGATACAGAGTTATCTGGTAAACTCTTCGGGTTTGGATCCTTGACCTTTTGATTGAGGTTTCAATCTGCTTTTATTGCACTTAACAATTTAACTGTGCACTTACTAAGTAAAAAGAAGTAAGAGCGTAAAGCTCTAAGAATGGAAGAAAGTGGAAAACTGTGTGCTAGAAATACTCCGAAGCTGTAGTAGCATCTCTACAGTTAAGAACACTACAGTTAAGGGCTTCCAGTGCCTCTGCAACTGGCACCCTTGCCCAGTTTTGAAAAAAAGAAGAAGAAAAATGAATAAAAAAAGCCTATTTCTGTTCTCCCAGAACAACAAGTAAAAGCGAATGGTGATGACCTCAAATCTGTTTGATTCCTTTGATTGCTTTTTAACCAAGAGGATATGTTAAAGCACTTTGAATAAAATTCTTTTATTAAGAGACACCATTTAGAGAAAAGAAACACTTCTGAGTTACACAATGGCAATTTAGAGAGAAAAGAAAATATCCAGTTCACCTGGCATGAGGGTAACCACATGCTAAAATGTCCAATCAACGTTTTTAGTTCTAGCCTAAACCATTTTAGTAGGTGAAAAGCAACATCTCCATTTCCCTACCTGCACTGTTACCCCAATTTTGCCTAGACAATTTTCCTTCTAGACACAAAAAATTTTACCAGAGAACATTCTTTCTTTTTTCCCCCAGTGAAAATCTACTCATTGCAGAGCCCAGGCATGAGTGTCTTACAGGTATGCTCTGCATAAGCCAGATGTGCAGAGAAAAACCAGATGCCTCAGAACTTGTTCTGATGTTTCACACAATTTTGTTTCATGTGCTCCTAACTCAAGCAGCAGACTCTTTATGGTACTATTATGTAGATTTCTAGCCTGTCCTAAGGAAACAAAACAAGCAAACTTCTGTAGCTTATGTTTGCCAGCCTTTTACAAGGAAAAGATGGCACACTCCTTTTGAAAGGTGCTAATCTTCACACGACTAAAAATACAATGGTTTCTCAAGAAGGACACGACATTACCCTATTTCTTCATAATGTTTGTGAATTCTGTTATGATTTTTCTGGCTTGTGAAAGTATCACAAACAGAAATGACAATAATAGTCTATTATTAGACATTATTATTAGTCTATTATTATTAGACTAATAATAGCCTAATAGCCTTCTTTCAGACAATGAATCTTCCTTTCAGTGGTGTAAGAGAGGAAAAACTATGAAAAAGCCCTATCCCAGGATACAGCTAACCTCCAAGGGTGATGGACATTTGGGGAGAGAGAAGCCAGGTGGAATTATGAAAATGTTTTTGACTATCCTCAAACTTCTGAGCATTTAAAGCACAGTGCTAAACAGACAAACAAAGAAAAACCCTACAAAAAACCTACAAAAACAAGTGGTCCAGTGCACACCTAAGTCCCTTGCCAAAGGAAAGGAAGAACAAAAGATCAAACCACACAACCACACATGATGGATGCTTGTCACATCGTTTTGTGCACCACTGACAGGTGATCAGACAGTTCAGTGGTGAGAATGGGATGAATTTCAGTTTTACTCCCTCAGGCACTGCAGACCTACAAATACAATTTCATTGTAGAAAAAAGACAAACAATGGGCTATTTTTATCTTAACTTCAGCGGGTGCAGCACCTTGTTATTTACAAGTGTCTCCTAACAATCTATTAAATCCTCTGTATCCAGATTCTACAGGATAAAATGCCTACACGATAAAAGCAGGAATGCCAGTACACTGTGGAGTATTGAAAACAGAGAACAAGGGCACTGTAACTTAAAAAGTCAGTTTTTAGCTTTCAAGAACAACACGAAACTAAGGCAATTTACATAGCAATTTAACGTTTAAATTCTGAGATACTACAACTTTTTCTTTCCAAAATGTTTTAGCTTAATTCAAAACACAGTTGATCTTTCAGCACAGCTAAATGGGATATTTTGAGCATGTTTTGTGTCCTGTGTTTTCATGCCAGCCTTGTTTGTAAAGTATCAGATTTAATTTCAAATGTGCTGTGACTGTGTCCTCTTTGTAGACAAATTCACTAATATTATTATACCTTATTATTACTTTTATTTAAAGAAAATAATCTCAAACTGTCAGCAGAATTTCAAGAATTTGGAAAGCAACAACAAAAAAATCAATTTACCTTTAATCTTCTTGTACTTTTTGTACCATCTCCCAAACTCCTGGCACTTGGTTGCTGACACATTGGCATAGTATGTACTATTTACAATGGATGAAATCATACTCTGGAAGTATAGAAAGAAAGACAAAAAGTGATTTAAAATATCTTCCACAATTAGAAATCTTTTCCAGGGAAAGTAAATGACATGTGAGTGCATAATGATCATCCATTTGTGACTTTAAAACCAAAAGAACCATCTGATGAGTACAAAAATTTGGTTTTATTCTCCAGTCTATATGCCCAGCCATAAATAAAATCACAAAACAATTATTTTGCACAATTATGTGAAAAAAAGATGTAGTACAAACCTAGACTGAGACCTGCAGCTCAGGCTGTGAGGGAAGTTCTACTTTGCTTTGTATTTGTGATATTACAAAAGCTAAACTTTACTCGCATAACAACAGGCGGTGCCGTGCTGAGGAATACATGCTCACTGCACCAAGCAGAATTTAGGGACCAGATCCTAAAGGTAGGATTAGATGCTCCAGCATGCACAATCCAAATAATGCTTTTCAGATGTCTCTGTTCTGCTTCCAAATGCAGCAAGTCTGCACAGCCAAGAACTGGAGAACATCCGTGCTACTTGCTACAGAACAACAGTTAGGCAAATAAGTTAAATTAATATAATTTATAGAAACGTGTGATTAGCCCTTGTGTGAAAAATCACCCAGAAGAGAAATTAGCAGTGCCATTCAGAGCAAAGGGAAATACACAAACTACAACACAGAACAGTCAAAACCCACAAGAAAGCTCAATAAAACTGAAATATTACTTGCCTAACCAGCAACCCTCCCTACTCTGCAAATTCCCCCTAAGCAACTCTGTACAAGCCAACTGAGGAAAGAGCTGCAGACTGGTTCTGCAGCACCTGACACCAGTAAAAAGGATATTTTATACCTGAGATGCTTCTGTCCATAGGATGGCTAACAGCCTCATTACTGGTAGTTCTTCCATTCTGTTTTTCCCTTCCCCTCCTCCATGCTACAGAGGAGGCATCCTTTTAACGATTTTGCTCTCCTTTTCCCCTTTTTGAACTCTTCCAGGGTCAAATCATTCCCAGCACATGTACACTGCCAGCAAGGCAATGCAATCTAACAGCACCAACACACAGCAGCCAATGCACCTTCTCCACAGACCATCTTTTCCTCATGCCCTCCTTCTGCACTTTCATCAAAGCTCAGAGAAAGCCGTGGCACCTTGTGCGACCTTTCTGCACCAAGAGGAGAGAGCAAGGATGACCTCACAACTCAAACCACGGCTTCAAGCTCTGGCCTATGGGTTTCTGCAGGCTCTTGGCCATCTCTGGAAAGCTACAAGGCTTACACACTGACTCACTGAATTTAACAATGCTTTAAAAACAAAATCATCCTTGCCCTCTTCCAGATTTATCCAGCCTCCTGTCCCATATTCACTGAAACACAACAGGACTCTGTTCCTAACTCTTGAGTTTGAGGAACTTAAAAAACGTGAGCAAAACTGAGAGAATTAAGATAACTGAGTGATACAGATTACTTTCAGTCTTCAACAGGTAATTTTACTTTCAGTAAAGAGGCTCTTCTGCCTTTTCACTACCCTTTCCACTCAAAGGGTGCTATGGTGCACTGCAGTAGATTTTGAAGGCTATGAAGTAAGAGCTTTGTTAAGTAGCAACTCCAATTTCTAAAACCGAGATCCAATTTTCTAATTAAAATCAATATTTTGAGACATAAACCTAGCATTGTGGCAGTCAGCAGCAATTCCCTGCCCATAAATCTTCCCTTGCTCTTCAGCATTTTAACAAGCAATAGAATTCTGAAAGCCTGACACGGCGATAGCCTCTACTGAGGAAGGTTTCTGTACAAATTTGAGCTAACCTGGGGGTTTTTTGCATCATTTTAGTTAAATTTCCATTCACTAAGGAAGGGTGGGGAAATTGCTTAACTCTGTCTACATATCAATTTGGTTTTTTTCTTTTTTTTGGAGTGGAGGGTGGTTTCCTCCTCCAAATTATCTAGCTCTACAAGAAATCAACATTACTGAAATCATGGGGCTATTCAATATCACAGAATATATTAACCCATTAATCTTTACTTGAGAAAGCAAAACTTAAACTAAATAGTAAAATCAAACAGTAAATCAACCATTGGTAAAAAAATCCCAGGACAGATTCTCTTCTGCAGGGGAAAGAACTATTACAACTTTGAAACCACATATCCTCACTATTATATGTAAAGCAACACTAGGGGTATTTCTGTTAGGAATCTTGATAAGTCTGCAGAAAGGAAATATCCATTTAGAAGAGAGTGGAAAAAAATAAAAATCACTCACTAGTTGCAAATTTCTAAATAATGCATAATATTTCTGGAAAAATCCTTAAGGAAGGAATAAAGCAGCAGCTATGTTTGGCATGTGTGTGGCCATGACAGCCATGTGGAATGAAAACTACTTAGATCAGGAGCTAAGAAATATCCACACAAAGAAAATCTTGTGCAGTAAGTTCAAGGAGAAGAATATGGGACATGCTCATATCCCAAGAAAGCCTGCTCCAGCAAAGAGACAAAATGCACGGTCAGTGCTGAAATGAGTTATACGATACACAGGAAAGACAGAGATCTCTACCAAAAGATGGAAATGCTGAAATAATTGGATTTCTTTCTGCCACACACACTCCCCCCACCTACCCTCCTTCCCCCCAGCTTGTTTAACGGGGATTTATTTGTTTGAACAGGAGCCGTATGCTAAGGGTAGTTAAGCTGCAGACATGTAATACACCTAGCAGAAAAAAACCAGAACAATTTTAAATCAAAGTGAATGATTACATTTCCCATTAGCAGCAATCAGAATCCCCATCTGGGCTGCCTGGAGAGCTCGGGCACTGAGAACCAGAGATGGAGCACCGTCGGTGGTGGGAGCGGGAGCTCCCTGCGCTGCCCCTCTCCACTTCTGTACTTGAGGCACTGTGAACACATTAATAAACAGCAGCATTTACTCTGCAGTTTGACTCCTAAGAGACCACTCTGCAATTTGCTGCTGTCAATAATATATTAACCACGAGGGGGTTGTAATGACATTTCACATTTGGCACGATATTTTTTTAAAACTGATTTGGGAGAAGGAATTGTATTAGAGGCATATTCAGATGATGGCAATAGACAGCTTCTGTACAACCTTCCATTGTATCTTCTGCATTTTGTGAGCTAAGCCAAAAGAGACTGAAACTTTTTGTGGCAATAATAACAGTAATACAAGCAGCATTCTGCAGTCTCAGTTCAAGGCTTAGTCACTACCCAAGGTCATTTATACCTGTGTTTAAAAGTAAGCAAGCTCAATTTTCCACAGAAGGGTCTCCTCTTAGCTTTGTCTGCTAAATAAATACTGGGGCAAGGATTTTGGCTGCTACACTTCTGCCATCAGTAATTTTGTAAATAATGTCAGACTGAAGCTATAGAAGGAGTAAACCAACTGCAGCATTTCCACCTGGTAGGCTTTGAAACTGAAGTGGGAGGAAACAGACCCAGACAACAAATGAATTCTGCATATGAAATGATGCATAGTTTAGTTATACTGGATATTGAAGAAGACTGGGCAGACAACCATATGCTGCAATCATCATTAGCTGACCAGATTCCACAGATAATTCTATTTAAAGAAATTACACTTAAAGTGTGTGAAAAGAAAAACATTTTTGTATTCAATGCATATTCAACACCATGCATATCTACAGTGACTGTTACTCCTTTAGTAAATAAGGCAAGTTCTGTGGCTTTTCCTTACAAAACCCTTCCATTCCTGTTACTTCTGCAGATCCCACATTGCTAAAAGAATGTGATTCCTACCAGCTCTGTATTTCACCTCTGTGCTTTCCCCGGAGCTATAATCATAACACACCGAGGCAAATTTGTGGTGAATAGAATTCTCTTGGTTCATGAAGGCTTTGAATAATGAATTGTAGGATGAACATACAGTGCAATGCAAGACAGACAATCACAGGAGAAAAATGTTGGATATGGGCAAGCAAAGCAATGGATTTTTAGGAAGCAGGGATTACTCATGTTTTGACTTTTAAAAGATACAGTGGACAGATTAACCTTTGATTCTAGTACACATTTTAGAAAGCAATATATTTTTCATGCCTAGCAAAGTTACCTGGTCTGGGTGCTAAAGTGTTATTCAGTTTTTTCTGAGAGGCAAGGAGAACTAAGTTATGAAAATTTTATGAATGTCTCATTATGACTATCTGAAGTACAAATAGAGCTCATGACATCTGTAGGAACCTGTGTCTTAGACATGACATAACTGGCGTTTAAAAAGCAGTCATGAAGAATGAGACTGAGTTTTTGTTCTTTTTTTAACATAATTACATATACATTTTTTTGTTGCTGTTTCCTAGAAATTGGGGCACCACTGTTAAAACTGCATACTTTTTATCATGGTTGCAGGCTGATGAGACCTACTCATTGGTTAGGGGGGAAAGCAAGCTTCTGCTAGTGGGAAGAAGCCACTCAAATCTTCCATTTGAGGATCATTAGTCCTATTGCAATAGGTTTAGATTAAAATCTACATAAAGAATTTACATCTTTCTGAAAACCAATCAATTAATTCATAATTTTTACCTGGCAACCCACTAAGAAAACATGGTGTAAAGATACTATGTAACATATTAATTAGAATTTCTCCTTTCTAAAGAAAATAAGACATTTATTTGGTATTTATGGAATTGTTTTGTGTAGGCTCTTTACAGAACAAACATGAGCTTTAGTTCTTGCAAATCTTTTTTTCCCTAAGCCTGTTGAAAGCACTGACCTGTGAGAGAGGGCATTCTTTGGCTAATGTGCTCTGATTCATCTCTTTGAGCAGTTCCTTTAAGGCATTGCGAACTGTGGCATGGTTCCACTGCTCTGCTGGCAAGTCTTCCAACTTTGAACAACTGTTGAAACAGAAAGCAAAAAGCAGATAGAAATAACAGCTTCACAGATGCTTACTTTTTGCATGCAAGTGCTATATAGACCTTTAAGCAACAAGCACAACCCTGGAGTTTCCTGCTTGGCCAGCCCATCAAGGTGTTTCTCCCCTCTATCCCTCTCCCACCAAGCACGATTACCAGAAGATGTGCAGTTCAACACACAGCTGCTAATCCTATGGTATTATACGTGTGCATAACCATCCCTGCTGGGGCCTGATGGAGAGCAAAGAAACTGCATAAAGCAAGCCCCAGGAATGGCTGAGTAAAGCCATCGATTCCAGACAAAGATACTCCTGCTGGGGTAGAAAAACAAACATATATGCTGCACTGCCACTAACAAAATCCCTGAACAGCAAGGGCCCTCATTGTGTGGAGGCCACAGTTTGAAAAATTAGTTTCATTTTCTACAGGTTCTTATACTGCCCTTATCACTGAAGTATCCAAGAGCCTTTCAGAAACACATTAAGCCATATGCCCAACATCTGTCACACGCAGTTCATTCTCACTTTCATTCTAGAAGAACTGCATATGTAGTGAAGCTTTTGTCTTCATATGACTTGTGCCTCTTTTAATTTAACAAGCTTATGGTTTGTGTCTACATGCACAGGGACAGACCCAAGAAGCACATCAAAAAGGTGGGAGAAGCTTGTCACTGCCATTACTGGTGCAGACTTAATGCATGCTCTCCAACAGCCTCTGAGGTGGTTCTGCCTTCTGCCCTTACAGCCTGGCTTTTCACTGAGATGAACCTTTAGTTGCACTCAAGGAGTTCAGGTAGTCAGTGATCATCTTTATATCAAAGTCACGGACTACCTTTTATTTACATGGCATCCAGGCATTCAGGCACTCTGAAGATAAAGTATGAGATCTTAATCTTGGGTTGACACCCTTTGCTAATACAGATGTGACAATAGGCTACATGAACTCATACTTCTGAGGAAACGAGTTATTACACTTGTTTCACAGCATCTATAGGGTCTAGACACACTTTTACAAGTACATAGCAGAGATGCAGCCCAGCTGAAAAATTGTAACAGTATATAAAACCAAGGAAAGATCTGTTCATGGGAATCAGAAAACCCAAGCACCATCAGAGATATAATAGGAAAGAAATGTTGCTATTTGGAAGTTTAATGTCAGTGAGGCATCAACTGCTTCCAAATTCTAAATTGAAATGAACAGTTGGAGGGTATGTACCACCAAAGGACTCACACATATCCCGGTGGGCCCCTCCTTCTGTTCCAGCCAAAGCTTTAAAGAATTGTCAGCAAGTTATTCCAGACTGTCTTATTTTTCACTCTTTCCTCTGTCATGTCTTGGCCATACAGCTACAGGAGGCTGTGCAATGTAGGCTTATCTGCAGATCTGGAGTATGACATGAACTGCTGAGGACCTTACATCAGGAACTATTTGAGGACTCTTTAGAAGGCCCATAGAGAGAGTGGGAAGAAAACAGGAGGGAAGAGTGGGAAGAAAGGAAGGCAAATAAGTGTAAAAGTGTTGAGAGCTTTTGCTTTGCTAATCAGAACTAGCCCTCAGAGAAGGAAAATATTTTCCAAATGCCAAATGGAGCTGCAGTGACACTTTCCTTCTTTGTCTTCTGCTTGCTGGAAAGACCACTGGAGAAAAAAAAAGAAAAGTCAAAAAAAGTTCTCCACCATCACATCTCAGCAACTGGCTGCAGAAGGCCTGGATTTTTACAATGCAGCCCCTAGAAAAGGCAAGGAGTTTATTATTTGATACAATTAGAACTTAAGAATCCATTAAATTATGAACTGTAAGAAGATCTGCCTTTAAAAGCCCCATCTTTACTTGACTGGGTTTCTGCCCTTCCCCTCTCTGTTACTATATTGCTACTTTAGAAAATATACAGTATCAGTTGGAACGTGCACCAAAAAGCTGCCAGGTGACTCACCCTTCTCTTAATTTTCTTTCCATTTCATCAGAAGACCAGAAATTAATGAAGACAGGATGTGCTAATCTCTGTAGTAATGCTGTAACCAACAGAGCAGCTCAGAGAATAGGGAAGGACAGATGTTCAGAAACACCCACCTTTGTAATTGGATTTTCAATGTCACAACATGATAGACATCTTGTAGCATGTCGGCTACTGTCGCATCTGGTGCATCAGTCACATAACTCAGAGGGAGGGGATTCCACCTCCCAAGCTTGATTATTCCTGAAAAGAAAACAAAAAATCCATGTTTTATATTTTATCAGCCATTTATTAAACCCTTCAGCAAGATTGATTGTTCCCAAGATTCAAGATCTGCCTTGAGGTTTATTGCAGTCTTGCCCAGAAAGACATGTTCTACTGACTCTTGAGGCAAACAGTGGGGAAGAGCAGGAATAGACTCAAAATTTTTAGCAGACAGTTGCTGACATGTTCTTGACTCTTAAATTACTTCAAGGAAGCACAGGAGACTTCCTCCCTTCACATCTTTCACTGTAGCTCCAAAGTTTAGTTCTTTAAATTAGAATAAGCTTTAAGTACCCTCTAGTTCTGATTTTGCAGTCTACAAAAACTTTTCAGTAAATAAATGCATTACTTTTGTCTGGAACAGGAAAATTCCTATGCGTGGGCATTCAGCACTGTTACAATCTAAGCATGGTACGATTCCCAGTGTGGATGGATGCCAGTGGAAACCCACCAAGTAGGAAGAGTTCACTCCCAGATACAAGTTGCACTATGCAGATGGTTGCTTTTCTTTGTGGGGAGGAAAAAAAAAGAAAAAGAACCAAACAACTGCAAGCTGCTGACCGCAGATCCAAAATAGCTTTTTGGAGGCGGGGGAGAATGCTGTAAGTTCTATTTCTACTTCTGTTCATTCTTTAATAGGGATCATCACCTCTTCTGGATGAGCTTGTCACAAAGACAATAAACTTGGATGGTAAACCATTTGGTGCAGAGGTATTATTTCTGTTTAGACAATTGCAGAGGGCCCACCCACACCAAAAACAATGACTAATACCCAGGAATGACTTCCAGGAAGACACCAAACAAAGAAAGCCACAGTGCCATCTTACATGACAGCAAAGCAGTTCATCCTTGTTCTGCACTATTGCCACTACTGCTTTTATTCCCTCTTTCACTGTGTTCCCACTGCCCCACTGCTCTGCTCACTTAACTTTCCTCAGCTCAGCCCTACAAGACACTATTCTCTCATTCAAACTGATGCCTTCTGAGGTTTTGTTTTATACTGTTTGATCTTCGAAAAGACTTCCATAAACTCAACTGCCAGAAAAAACTTAATATCCTAATACATGAGAAAACTACTTCTTCTGCGATAACAGGCGCGCCAAGAACTCCTCTTGGGTATCTGGAAGGATGTTGTGATGCCAAGAAACTTCAGCCATCTCCTCCTCACTTTCTACTCCCAGCTCTTCACCAGCTCTGGAACTAGTTGAACTGCAGTAAATGACAAAAACCTTTTATCCTGATCTCCCAAAAATGATCATAAAATAAACACCACATCGAAACACTGAAACAAAGCTTCTCGCACAGAGACAATAACAGAACACAATGAACCCATGAAGTACCTGCTACAGAATATTATTCCCCATTCCTACACAGATTGAAGAGGAAATAATTTTAGCACAACTCCTTTTCTGTAGCACTTAAATCTTTGCATTTACCACCGACGTACTGCTTTGCAAGGCATTCTGTCACCACATACTGAAAGAAGCTGGAAGTGACCTAGTTCATCCTCAGTGGCACAAAGTTGCACTGTAACATACTGGTACAGACAGGGTAATATTTCAAGAGCAGATTAGAAAGTTTTTGGCAAGGAGAGATATTGTCCAAATGAAACAAAAAGTTAGTAAGTGTTGCTTGATATCCAGTGCTCAAAAATGGGACATAAACAGAACAAAAACATTTAAATGATGCACTGTTTCAGTATTAAGATTTAACAATCTGGTGCTGAATATGCTGCAGTATAAATAGTGCCTGGACTCAGATCCAGTAGAGTAACACACAGCACTCATTCACAGCACCGTATGTCTCCAGTGCTGGCTCCTTGAGTCATATTCCACTTGCCAAGAAAAGCTGTTTTTCTTAAGGGGATAGTTTACTTAATGTTATCTCTGGTGACAACAAGAAATGCATATAGTACAGCATATATTAGTCATGAAATGAGCATCAAGGGTCCACTGAGTAAAATACATGCTGGGAAAACAGTTTAGCTGCTGACATCCTCCACCTCCTCCTGCTATATAATAATTTAAAGCAAAATCACCTAAAAATCCAGAAATCTATACTGGCTTCACAGAACACTTGGCTTCCTATGTTTAATCTCGCCAAGTTTTCATGTAATTGAAAAAATAAGCATCATATGTGCCCCATAAGTCACATCTAAATTGGTAATATTTTACAAGAGGCTTTATTTTTCATTCAATTAAGGAAAGCACTCAGAGAGCACACCATCTGCAATTGCTCGGGCCTGGAAATGCTGGCAAAGGACAAAGAGATGGTCAGGAAGCACTGAAGTTACTAAAGGTGTCCCCAGACTAAAAGGGTTTAAAGAAAAAAAGCCCAGTGCAGCCAGAGTGCACCATGGGAAATACTATGCAAATTGTTTTACAGGAATGTCTGCTACTACTGGAAGTTAGGGAGGGTTTTTTTTTTTTAATCCTCCTCTACAACTGGAGAGGAAATTGTTTTGGCTGGATTTAAACAAACACAGGTGTTACCATAATGCTCAGTGCCTCTGCATGTTAACACCTGCTGAGAGTCCTTTACTCTGTGTTACAGCACTGCTGATGCACGCTATTTTTTCAGCCGGTGTGATATGACGTGTGAAATGTTTTTTTCCAAAGCACATTAAGCTGGTCCAAACGATAGCCAGAAGCCATGGTTTCCATTCAGCTCCTCAGCAGACTTTACAGGTGCTTATTTCACGGCACCAACAATGTACTTAAGGCAACTCTTGTGCTGTGTTTGGGAAGATGATGCCAACTTGTTGAGCAAATGCGTTCTCTGCACACTAGAAGACATCTCTGAATGACTCCTCAGTAAAAACTGAGTGGTCCAAAATTTCCCCCTAAAAAGGTCCGTTCTTATCCAGGACTGGACATTTCCAGCATAACAGCAACCTCGAGATGAAAGCAGCCTGGTAGCAAGGGGTCACTTCCACATACACAGTTTTTGACTGTTCCTCTCATTGACTCCAAATGGTACAGCTCAGGCCTTTAAAGAAATCACTTTAACTGGCCTGGCTGAGCTTTTATCCTAACACGACGGAGACTTGGGACTGGAGACACGAATGAGCAAAGGTCACTGTGTTATTAATGAATATACTACTGCTCCGGGAGAATCACTTCACCGCTCCAGACCTTCTCAAAATTATGTGTGCATAATGCAAAGCAGATCAGAAAGCTCAGGAAATCCAAAAACGTGTTTCTTGAGTTCCCAAAACCCTTCTGTTAATGAATCTGGTTCTCCCTCCTGTATCTATTGGGACTTTTTTCCTGTAGAAGTTTTTAAGGGAAAGCTAACAGATTTCAATGCTTGCACACACTCAAGAAATGGCCATACACTAGAACAGCTCTCAACTGACCTAGAAATGACTGAATGTAGCCCAGGCCAGTTAGGCCATTAAAGACAATAAAGAGACCAGTTTTCTCAAAAGTTTTTTCAAAACTTATTCTAGAAGAGATCCTCTATCTATGCTGACTATTGGTTCTTGAATGGCATGTACTTCTATAGTCAGGTCTTTTATTAAGTTTAAGCCTCAGCTTCATCAAAATGCACACAGGGAAAAAAGACAGAGTAACTTAGTGTAAAATGTGTGTAACTCCCTTTACCCACAAGAATGCCGGAACACACCACTGGCAAACTTCTGTGAGCTCAAGTGTCAGATTTGTACATAACAACCACTGCAATCTACTGCTGTCGCTCTACTTAGGCCAACAATGTGCCACCCTGCCAGGATGTTTCCAATTGAGTTTCATTTAAAAAGCAGCTCCTTTGGAGAAGAAAGTGATAACTACACAAATGAGAGCAGAACACTACACTGAACAGAAGCCATGACCTGCTACATCTGACCCATTCTATACACAGCAGAACTCATCACAGGATCCTCATGAGCTTTATTTTATGGTATCACCAGAAAAAATGACGGACCTAAAGCACTGGGATTATTCCTGGGATGTCACCCTAGTGAGATGTGAACTGAATGGATGCAAGGTTCAAGCTAAAGCAGACTTCCAGAATAACTACTTTGATCAGGAGAATGAAACAGCAAAAGGCAGAAAGCTGCTTGCTAGAAAAATAAGCTGGCAAACCCTTTTCATTATTATGTAGTTTACACTGTCCCATAAAAATCATTTATCTGTATAGGCTAGAAACCTCACTTGTCATTGCAAATGGAAAGATAGCCACACAGTACACTCATTCTAAGAATGCCACATCTGGGGTTTAGAACATATATATCACAGTCTAGCTATGACACTTTTTGGTCCTAAACAGAATGAAGTCCGGGTCCTGCATCTCCCACTCACAGGTAACTTTCTCCCACTCACCTGCACAGGTAACTTTTAATCTGGATAGCCCCATAACAATTACTGGGGGCACCTCAGGTACTCGTCTATATATCACTGCTGTAAAATCAAACTCTTAAAATGAAGCATTTTCCAAATTCCTTCGTGTGGCTAAACAGAGGAAACAGGACCAGAACATGCTTCACCCCGTCACTGGCTCCCTTCAAACTATCCCCTGCTCCCACCACAGCTGTACTCCTGATTTCATCTTTCACAAATTATGAGCATAGCCGAATTACATCTTAAATGGATACTTGTAGTATTAATGCAAATGCATATCCAGCACTAATGTGATTTATTTTAAATGCTAATCTGCCAGGGTTAAAAGATAGTCAAGTGTCCTAGAATTTGTTTCCTTGCATCCCAGGGATCCCAGGACCACAGCCCAAGAGTGGTGGACTGCAAACACAAGGCTGGTTGAAGAACACAACCAACATTTGCTGCTGCCTTCCGAATGCAATCAAGTAGTTTTGATCGAGCATGGTGCTTTTTGACAGCTGCTCTTACCAACACAACAGACACTCAGGAGAAACTGCAGGTTAGCATTAACACCCAAACACTTCTGATTTCTTTCACAGCTCCAAATGTAAGACCTCAATGGGACACGCAATAAAAGCCCCACTTCTGGGACCACCACTCTATCGGCCACTACTGCAGGACTCCCCTCCAGGATGGGTAGGCTCTTGTGACAATGATTGCATCTGTTTATCCCCTTCAAAGGCATCTTGTCCCTATGCTTTAGCATGTAACTTTCCTTTGTTGAGCTGTGTTTTGTTACAGAAATTAAAAACTGCCTGTCCTATGTAATAAGTATATAGAATTACTTATTCATAAATCAGTTTGCACAAAACTACTACTCTGCAGTACATAACAACTCGGGCTGCATTTCTTACCTCTATACTGGCTGTAGTATACCATCACATTGTAACAACTTAAAGCCGTAATTTGTAGTTATTATTGTTAATCCAGCAAAGGGAATGACTTTTCAAGCAGAAAGGATGAAAAAGTTAACAGGAAAAATTAAAAGAAAAGAAACTGATTATATTAATTTTTTGTGCTATATTATTGCGCTGTCTTTTCTATCTTTTTGGGAAATCTAAAAAAGCATTATGCTGCCTTTGCCCATTGTTTTAAGGGTGCCTGTATTACTCTACTGAATTTCAATCAATGACATATTGGGGTAATAGATGGAAAAAACAATCAACAGAATCCTCCCCTGTACTTCTAAAGCATCTTTCATCAGAGGGTCCCAATGCACTTTAAAAACATTAATTAACTGAACTTTGCAACATCCTACATGTGAGGTAGACTGTATTCTGCCAATTGACATATCGGTGATTTAGTGATTGAAAGCACACAATGAACATAATCCTATGCTTATGCCAATACAAAACAATCTCCCTCCTTCCTCATTTCAGTCCATAATAAATAATTCAGTGAGAGAACAGGAATAAACGATGTGATTACACTGTGATGTACACATCCACAAATCAACAGGAACACCCACAATCCCCGAATGACAAATGCTCCACCCCAGCTCATGAGACTTGTGCAACTTCAGGGCTCTGCACAAAAGGGTGACCTTCACCCAAGGGGAAAGCACAGCCGAGCCACACGAAGCTCTGGCAGCACAAAGCCCCTTGAACTGCGGCTGCTGGAAGTCCTTGCTCTTGCTGTTTAAAAATGCTGTCATAAACTCTGTGTACCAGTGATGGTTTAGAGCACAAAATTCTGTGCTGCAACAACACATCTATGAGCCAGTCAATTTAAACACTTTCTGGCTTGCACATCTGTATCAGCACACAGATTTTAACATAGACTATGCATTTACATCATTACATCTGATATTTATATGATTATATATTAAAAATTTTATAGAATCATGGGTGTAACTACCAATAGAAAGCCTGTTAGTGTTACAAGGTTTAATGCCAAACTTCAGAGTACTTTCATAGATGAAAATCACTTTGATACATGAAGCTTGGTTTTGAGTTTTTAATTTTTTGAATGCTAGCACTGCCCCTTCCTTTCCTCCAGCATGACTGTACTGAAGTATTTGACTTAAATAACATACACTAAACAGTTTAATGGCTTGTAGTTCTACATATCGGGTTTACATTTTACAGTAAAAAGATTGTGCCTCATGTAATAGATGCTGCTTCACATTTGGGAAACATTATGTGAGGACCCTGACTTTTATTAGATTAATTTAATATAGGCACTAAGTTACTAGACTAAATTAATAAAGATCTTCTTAAAAAAAAAAAGAAAAAACAAGAAGAAGAGAGAGAGAGAGCAAACAGAATGAGCCCACAAATTAAATAAAATTTTCTGGAGCTTGTTATTTTGGAAGTCTTTATTTAATTTTCCAACCCCTATTCTGTTTGAAAAAACAGTCAATAACTGGTAAGGAAACAGGAAAGAAAAAGACTGATGTTATTTACTTCAGGGGATTATTTTTAAAACTGTTATATGATAGAACAGGAATACCACAAATAAATGGAAGGGCAAGGAAGCAAAGGAAGTACTAGTAAAAAAACAAGACAACAGGCCAGTCACTCAAGTTTCTAGAGTGGATTCAATGATCCTCGTGGGTCCCTTCCAACTCAGAATATTCTGTAATTCTGAAGTATTTTTTACATCTCCTATATTACTTATAAAACTACCACCTCCACTGAGGAAAACCATATTTGGCCCTGTATAACATCTCTCTTCTGTCATTTTTGGGGTAAGTGTGCACTTACCTGGGACAGCAAGAATATGCATAAAGAGAGAGGAGTCCACTTCTCTCATCTGAGACAGAGAACCACTCCTCCAAATATCACTTCCATGGCACAAATACAAAGTCTTTTAAATCATGACAACTCATGACAGAAAGGCTACTGCATCCAAGTGTCTTTCATAACCCTGCCAGCCTGGAGCTCAGTTTCATCCTCCATCAGGCTGCCCTCTCCTGAGAGGCCCCCTCACACTGAGGCTTTCTCAGTGGTATTACTCAATAGCCCCAATGCCCATAGGATTGCAGCACCTGCTGCATGTCATTAACATCATCCCCACATAATGCCCAAAGCAGGGCACTCCCCCCGGTTTTGCATGAAATTACTGTCTTTTGGGCAACCTGTGCTCTTATGGTAAGATTGCTTCTAGCTTAGTCCTGGGACACCTGAGATTGCTCAGCTGCATAGGAGCACAGGCTGTGCCTCCTCCCAGGGGGCAGTGGCTGTTGAACACCCTTGAAATCCGGAGTGTCACAACTCAGCTTATTCCCTGATCAAAGAGCTTCTTTAGCTGCTCCCATGAGTAGAGGTTCGCTTTGCCATCTTAAAACCATGGCTGTTCCCCTTGCTTTGGATTCAGCTGTCTCTCCTCAAGTCCCAGGGTCTCTGGCAAAATGTGCTGCTTCTCTGCCATCCCAGCATGGCACCAGGACCTGTTTCTAATTTAGTGCCTCCCAGAGAGCCAACATAAGCAGATACTACTAGTGGGGACCTGCAACGTGCTTCCAGCTCAGCCTTAGAGACTGAGAACTGGGGATTTAGTGTAGCTGCCTCAGTTGCTAAGAAACATGAATGCAAGTGTACTCAACAGGTGGTGCTTTTCTCCACTGCACATGTTCCTGAACAGCCATAAACAATGCCTGGAGATCATCTCGCCACAAATTTTGGACCTGGTGACCATATTGCCATCTCACCACCTCTAAGGGGCTGCACATGAATACAAAGACCAGAGCTTTACACAAACATTTGCTGTCCAACCTTCTTTGTCAATTTTCTGCCAGCCCAATGCTATCAACACAACCTGGCTGACATCTTCAGCAAAAACAGGGTATCTGGGCAGACAGCCTATGGTCCCCACCCTCCAGAAGCCTTTCTTGAATTTTATATGATGTTTTCAAATGGAGGAGAGGTAGAAGACCTTTTCCCTCTTTGGGGAAAGCCCTGCATCTGTTTTTAAAAAGATGCCAGTGCCCCAAACTCCTTCAATTCACCCAGCTTCAATACTTGCCTATAAGCTTCACATGGAAAGTCAGTCTACTGAGCAGGAGAAACAGCACAATAACATGGCATTGCAGCTGAACACATAAAACACATTTTAAAGGTTATAAAAGAGCATTGCTAACAGGACATTGTAGAGGATAATAGGCTTAGAATTAAGCCTACAGACATTGTTTGGCCTTGTGTGAATCTGAATATCCTGCCTACTCACAGCAACAGCTACAGAGAGCACAGAAAGTCTGGCTCAGACTGCAAACATACAGTAGCCAACTATCTTTGTGTTGAGTCAACTACAAGTAGATTTGAAAATTCATGGGTCTCAAGTCCAAAGAAAAATAAGGGCATAGAGCATGCTGTGCTGCACAAACGAACCCCTAAACTAATGTAGTTTCATATTCTGGCCTATGTAGTTTAACAGCTTAATCTCTTTAGTTTAAGATTTGTGTCTTGGGGTTTTTCTTACACTGTATAAAGACTAGCAGAATGTTTTTTTCACTGAATTACTACCTTTGGTTTGCCTTCTGTCTTTTCTTTCCTCCCACCAGACATTCAGTTCTTGACTTCCATGAGAAAAAAACAACATGAACAACTGAAAACTAGTAGGACAGCATCTAACTATCAGGGCAGAAAACTAAGTATTGCTGAGGAAATAGAGGGATTGAGGACTTTACCGATAATCTCAAATGACTGCTTCCACTAATTCAACATGAATGCAATAAGTGAAGATACAGTTGCTGTAATTTTTGCCATTCAACCTCGAAGTCCTCTGCTCTCTGTAGCTGCCTTACTGTAAGAGTACATCCAGATCCATACAGGACCTAAAAATGTGCACAGGCTTGATCCCAGTATCTCTAACGACATTCAGTTAAGGACTAGTTTCACCACAAAGCAGTTAACAAGGGACGTAGTACTTGTATTTTGGCATTTTTATATTAAAAAATTTTATGGAAGCAGAAGTATCCATGAAAATCTGCATGCACATGTGTATTTAAGAACAGGCAACAGACCTAAGACTGTTGATACTCTGGTCTCAATCATAGCATAAACAGGTAAAAGGTAAGGGACTAAACCTCACCCTTCCCTTACAAATTGATCAGCTAGGGAGAGACAGAGAATAGTATCCTTAAGGTTGCAGTATTTCTTTTCAAAATACTTTTAAATAACCCTAGTTCTTAATTTGGGCAGCATTGCCAATTCAGATAAATTTGATTAAATTAAGAATTTTCTTTTACTGACACTTATTTCAGTTGATAATCTGATCTCAAGCTCCCCATCTCCCTCTTTTATTCCCAGGAAGAGCAAAAAAATTCTGCATTTCTGACAAGTCTAAATAAAGCTCTGCTGGTTACTGAACTATGCTACATTTCCTATCAAGAGAAAACAAAAGTGGAAAAAAAAAAAAAAGACTAGTTCACCACTAGAGGAGATGACTCAGAGCAAGCAGGAACTGTTACCAGACTCAGAAAAAACAGTTTTCCCTTGTACCATTGATGAGCCCACATTAATGCTGAGATGAACCTAGATTTGTTTTCTTAGCCCACATCTTCCTAGAACTGAACCTATTTTCTTACAAAGCCACCAGATCCTTTTTGGATCCTGTTAGCATTTTAACTTCACGTTAGTCATTTTGTGAAGAAGAGACCGAGAAACAGAAAGACAGAAATAACTATTTTTTTAATTTAAACGATAAATTTCTGTGCACATGGCAAAGACTGGAAAGAGCTGTTCATGTTTTGGATCCGGAGATTTGCAGCACACACACATCATGCTTAGAAGCATTTCCAGTTCACCACTTCTTTAGTAGCAGCTAAGACTGTCACGTAATCACAGCATATAGAAATTGTGGAGCTGCTTTGAAGAAAAATAACTCTATCCCAGCCAAAACCAGCATGAATGTTTAATGGACAGTATTCAGACACTCCAAGACTCAACAGCCTCAAGCACTGGTGGCACTGTGAACACCCTTGTGAGATGGTGGAGAGCTCTAGTACCTCCTCTCACCACTTCTTTCTCTTTCCTAAACTCCATCTCATGTTCAAATCAAAGAGATTAAAAAATGCTGCATGGTGATATTTCAAGAGAAAAGGGAGGAAAGACTGTCATTTCTAATCATCTCCCAGAGCCCCAGGTGTCTTGGGCCCACGTATGCACAGCTTCTACGTGTGAAATCAGAAAAGGAATCCAGAGGCCCATTCCCAGTTCTGGGGAATATAATTAAGGAAAGATACAGTGGGATGATGCCTTATTCAGAACATGGCACCAACACTGGAAAATCCCTGGAATCTACCAGAGATGCCATTTCACCATAGGGCACAACCTATACTGCTGCCAGCATTCTCCTCTGTACCACAAATACAGAGTAACTGACTGGGGATTTCAACTAATAATACTGCGCTAAAGGAGAAAACAAGATGTAAATAACCACTTCACGAATTCTTGTGTAGGAAGCTGAAGACACTGTACACATCTTCCTAAAAGAATAGGCTGAACAACCCTTCAATAATCCAGATATATTCTCTTCTCCTTACTGGCACAGGGAACGAGAGCAGACCCCAGCACTGAGGGAGCCTAACTAGCCCAATGCACCAAGGCAGCTTTGGGAAGTTTATCGTTCTCACAATCTGATTGATTTCAAAGGTCACCCTGGAGGAAAAGCCTCAATCTGGTTCCTGCCGACACAGTTGTTTCCCACAGCCAGTATCTATTCTCTGCTCTTGGCATTCACTCAGGTGGTGGGATGTGGGCTGCACTGTGGGTATCTGCATCTTAATGAAAGTTTATTTTACTCCCCCAAAGCCTATTGTTCATTTGGAGACATGGAGTATTACTGGCTGTTTCATACTGGAGGTCTTAAGACAGGTATACACACCAAAGAAATAAAGACTTTCTGAGAAGAATTATCTTAAAAATATGAGATGGCTAACATACTATAAAAATTCAGACTTAAAACTATTTGAAATTTCTTCTAATCAGCAAAAAAATACCCTCCTTTCTTCATTTGACATCTGAGTTTATGGTGGATGAAAATCCAATCAGGGGAGCCTATCAGCACTAAAACAGCTCTCATGTTCCTCAGGTGATGGCCCTGGTTTACAGTTTATCACAAATTAACTCATTTGAAAAGCTCATGCAGTAAAGGTCCCAACCAGTGTGACCAGTCATCACTGTAGTGTAGATGGGAAAGATCAAAGCCACACCGTTAAAACTGCAATCTAGGAGAATAAAATTAAATATTAAATAAAATTTATAAGCTAGAGATTACAAAATAGGATTTTGTAAGAAATGGCTTAGTCTAGATGAACTGTTCTAGACTAAACATATTGCTCTGATGAAATTCAAGAAGTTGTTCAATCAAGCCATGCTGAAAATTAACTTCTACCCAATCTTCACAATCAGGAATAATTTTATTGCTGGAGGCCCAAAATAGTGGCCTCTTTGTTACCTCCTTTTTCTACTTCTCAGGTGAAAGGTTTTACATCACATGTTCAAAGAAGTGAACTGAAGATACAGAGGCCCTGCATCTGGAGATGTCTAAAGAACACTGTTAATTTAAAAAAAATAAAGTAAGAGTTTGAAATGGAAATACTCTGCATTTAGGCTAAGCTAACAAGCTCTTTACAAATGAAATGGAGGCACCAATTTCAAGCATTAAGGACTTAAGTGGGCTTTTATCCAGGTATGTACTGTACAAAAGGCTTCATATTCCATTAACTGTGGTGAGTACCTCCATATGTCCTACATAAACAAAAGGAATGTCGTACCTGAAGCATCTTTTGAGTCATTTTTATTTTGAAGGAAAATATCAGCCAACGTAACTAAGTATCACAACCAAACCTTTTGAGCAATCTTGGTAGAGCTGCAAAATTATATGATTATTATGGCTGAGAAGTTTTCTGCCAGTAGAGGAAAGGGAATTTGCAGTGCTGTGTCTCACAAAAGACAGGAAGACTTGACAGGTTGATGGGCAAGAACAATGCACACTCTCCTTCAGCCTCAGTGGGACAGCAGAACCCTTCATCAACAACTGCCCCGGCCAGAAAATGGTCTCAACCTTGTTACCAGCCTTTTAGGTCCTTTCTTGTGTACAAAGAAAATAATTGCAATTTTTAGCTTGCAAATCAATGAATAGATTTCTTTCCTGCTAAAATAGACCTCAGATTTGGCATAGTGAATAAGATGCTTTCACAACCCTGGCTGAGAATCCCTCACGGCAAGCAGCTCTGCTGGTCAGTGCCTGCTCACCCGGCCACCCAGGGCCACATCACTGTCACCTTCCTCCTCCCGCCCACACCTCTCTGCTCCTGTCTCTGAATGACGGCCAGCACCTCCCAGCTCTACAGGAATAAATCTCCAGACCACAAACCTCTAATGTCCCTTCCTCCTCCTACCCCCAAAGCAATGAGTTACACTCTGGTTAGCTTGAGTCACGACTTTTCTTCCCATCTTCTTCCCATGCGTTTTACTCAAATTTATAAACAGTGGAAGAGAGCACTAGAGATGCCATGAGAGGGATGAGCAAGGGATGCCTGCTCCACAAGGGCCATGCCCAAGGGTGCTCACCTAGCTCATGCAGAGTGGGGCAGCCCAGAAAACACAAAAGCCCAGGGCAGGCCAAAGCTGCCATGGTAGATGAGAAAAGAAGGTGGCAGGCAGGCGTGGCAACGGCTGCCAGTCAGTTCGCACCTCGGCATTAGCCTTCCTCACTGTGCACGTATGGGCTGCACAGCCAACTGGCCAGCTGCACACACCCCTCTCCCACTGCAGCCATGGAGAGAAAGAGACTGCATTTTTCCACTAAAATGACCCACTTTACTGCCAGAGCAAATTTTTTTTGATATATTCTCTGCTGGATTAGTTTTCATGTATGCATTATTAGATACTCAATGGAATAACTATTTCTAAATAACAGGTGTGATATCTTTTTAAGTGAATGCAAACATTATGTGCATAGCCACAATGAAAGGAAAGAACACAGCAGTCAGTTTAAATCCCGCTTCCTTTACTGATTTTCACAGTAAAAGTAGTAAAGTATTTGCAGGGAGCTGATACAATATAATGCAAAGTGAATTAAAGTTAAAAGGAAAAAGTAAAAAACTTACGTTCAGGAACTAACATTTTTCCCCCTTCCTGCACATAAAGATATCTGTAGCTGTGTTAATTCTGGACATTACACATTTGATATGCATGCATGTAAATTTCGACACAAGTACACATCTTGTTGTTATAACGCAGAAATAAAATACAGCAGATGTAAAAAATCTGAAAAACAAACAATTTTTTTTAGTTATTTCTCCTAGTAAAGCCAGAAGACTCTTCGTATTTCATCTTGGGATATGGACAGTAGTAGTTATTCTCTGACAATATTTCCAAGAGAAGCTTTCAAGATATACAAAGTTGTAAAGTCATGATTCCTATTACAGAAAATTATCTTCAATCCTTTTGTTTGCCAAATCGCCACCAAAAGATGACATTTTTTCAGAATATTCCCTGTGTAACACAGAGCAGCAGATTGTGGAAGTAACAGATATTTTGCTTTGGTGGATAAAAATCAGGGGAGAAAAAGAGAGAGCATCAGTTCATAAAACCACAACTTGCGTAACTGGTTTTGCTTAAATGAAAAACAAATCAACTGATCATTTCCTGGCAGATGAAGCATTACACTCAAACAGAATTTAAGAATTTGATTCTTTAATTATTTAGCCATATTCTTACTCTCTCTCACTCTATTCCCTTTTTACTTAAAAACTTGTTTTTAAAAAAGATAAATTTTGAAGGAGAAACTCTGTCTCAAACTACAGAAAGTTTAAAAAGGAAAACGTCAAACCAGATCATCTTGAAACAACGTATTTTTAAAACTTATGTCCATGCCTCCTCTGCTGTTTAACTTTCTCTCTTGGCAAAACTATTCTAAGAATTTTATAAAACTACTAATATATTTGTTTAATTCCCTAGCCCCAGCCCTCCACATACGGGTTTTAGGCGGATTTGCTAATAAATTGTTAATACTTCGTTAATAAGCAGTGGCACAGCCTTGGCGGGGGAGTTTCCCAGGTGAGAGCTGAGCTCTCATGGATCCAAGTTCATCACTCGCCACATTGCTAATGAGACAAGTGCAGCCCAACACGAGGTTAATTGTCAGAAGCAATAATCTAAATTAAACTGGCCAACATTCAAGTAAAAGGTACCATTTAAAATACCCTTTTCCAATGAAAGCAATCTCAGGAGTTTATTTGCCTACTCAATATAAAATTCCAGGTTTTAGAAAAACCCTTCTTCCTCCCCTCTAAGGAACCAAAGTAATTATTTTTAATACAGTGACATATGTTAGACAAAAGTATTAAGGAGGGGGCTTCATTCCACTCCAAGTCTCAATGGAATTTTCCCTTATGTGATCACACATCTGAGCTCAGATTTTACCCTAACCAACAAAGATTTTTTTGTTAAACAATTGCTATTAGCTGATAAGAAATCTTTTCACAAATAATCCCAAAACATGGAAGATCTAGTGTGACGTTCCCAGCACTGAGAAATATAATTAAAACAACATGGGGAATTTAAAAAAAAAAGTGAGAGTTCACAAAAACATTTGAGAAACGGCTCAAGTCAACTCCAAGCTCACTTGGTTTTGGCTGGGACTCCAGGCTCACAACAGCTTCAGCCTGCCAAAACAAATATAGCCACCCATTTGTTCCCGATGCTTTCGCCCAGGGAGGGACCTGCTCCTTTGCTTTCCCCTGCTACGATAATGACATGCCTGCTAGGATTTAACTGGGGTTCATATCCCTGCCTGCCTTTGAAACAATTATTATTCTGTTAATTGTGAGAAGAAAAGGACTTAAGTGGCACCTCGGACTGACATAATAACCAATACTGTCCAGATAATTATTATGTATGGTAATTAAAATAATGCACATCATTTAGGCAAAAAGTTTAAAAATACCTTGGGGGAAAGTAGTTGGGGATATAATTCCACACAGGAAATCTGTTTAATTTTGGTTGTAACCATACAGGAAAAATATGGCATTTAAGATAAATATTATTCATTTGTCAGCATCAAAAAGCATCTAATAAACATGAATGTTGTGGTTGTAGCTACAGTGTTTTATGCATATGTTTACCCGTAAGGAATGACTGCAACATGTATGAAAAAGTATTTATCAATTAACCTTTTTTTTGTATTTTTAAAATTATTTAGTTCTTTGTCATTTTTATTAAGAAAAGCTGATAAATGGATACAAAACTCCTTTTCAAAGCACTCAGTCATCTATACCTAATCTCTGCACTGCTGACAATCAGAATATCCAGGTTTTCAAAACTCGTTAATTTTAGCCTTGAACATAAGATCATTTTAAGGCAGGTAATGCAGTGAAAAATCTCTCGACTGAATAATGATAAATGCAACAAGAAAGAAAAATGCCTCACTAAATACTAGGAAAGACAGGGGATTCAAGTAAGTAATACAAAAAAAAAATTGGCTCAGCATTTAATGATATTGCACAAGTGCCTTTCTTTTTCTAACACAAAGTTGAACTCTTGAATCACTACAGATGCCTTAGTCTAAGAGGTAGCTGGCAAACACAATGGCATGAAAAGGATCTTGCATTAGACACGGCCAGTTCCAGACTAGGATGCTGACATGAACTAGTTAGAAACATCTTTACATTTCTCTTCTTTTAAATCCCCATATAGGAAGCTGCTGGTCCCTCTCCCAAACTTATAAAATTCAATCCACAACACAGCAGCTTTGTCACATTCCATTCCTTGGATGCATTGGACAGTCTGCTGCCTACTCAGGAACCCAAGGGGAACATACAAAACGACACTCTCGGTGTACTAAAATGAACTCCAGACGTTCGACCGAAGCACGCGTTTACCTTTGTTAACCAGCACAATCACCTGCAGCAAGCTGTACTAGTAAGCTAAAAATGACTTTTTGAAGACAAATAGGCAGCGCAAATCTGAGAAGATTCTAGATCTCCTGAACTTTGATGTAGGGACTAATCCTAGGCTACTGCCAGTGCTCTTCCTACCTGATTCTTAAGTGCATGCAAAAGCAAACAGCAGATGGTCAATTCATAAGACCGGCAATACTGGCATAATGAACACAGAGTCACTGGCCTGTGCCCACATTCAGCCAAGCAGAGGCTGATTGATCCACTGAGATCAACTGAGCAAAGACCAGAGATGCTTGGAGAACTCCTACAGAAAGGACTTCACTCACCAGGTCACCCTAAGGTTCTTCATGGTCCAAGGTAATGTATTTACAAAAAACATTTTTCATTTCTTTTCCTATATGGTGGTTTGTTCTCTTTCTCCTTTTAAGTCTGAATCTCCTATTTCAGATGTGGGAAACAAGCATTTTAGTCTTCATTTCTCCCCAAACGTTATCAAAGGACAGTAACACAGTCCCACTTAAAAATGTACGGCAATACTTTAATGAGTAAGTGTTGTAGATCTAAGGAGAGAAAACCGTTTTGTTTTCAGCATTTAAAGCAAAAAGAAAGTCCAAGCAGCTTTTCTAATTGCACTAAAAAGATGCTAGGCAGCATCCAGTTTATCCATTCTGTTTCTGAAGCTTATTCTTCATCCTTTCATTGGCAAATTGAAGAAGGGCATAACAGCAGTAAGGTCAGACCTGTTAAGTACTCAGGACACAGGGGGTTGAATAAGACAAGCAACGTAAAACAGCCTTGGTTTTTTCCTTTTTATCTCAAATGAAGTATGCACCATAGAAGTCTCCTTCCTGCCTGACACTTTGCACCTCCAGCAGCCAAGGAGCAAAAGGCACATTAGACAGCCGTAGGACTTCTATCTGGAAGAAACATAACAATTCCTGTCCAAAGACAATGATCCCAACCCGGCAAGCTATCCAGCAGCTATGTAGGCCAAATTGGTGAGGTTATAGTTAGCTATTTCTGTCAGTTTAAAGCCCAAACTGCAAATGCTTATTCAGCCTTCTTACAGATTTAACAACTCAAGCACACCAGACGATGACCAACCTTGCAAGGCTAAGCTGCTGTTTTTCACTAGTTAGAATTAAATAAAAGCACAAAGACAGATTTTGAAAACCTAGCACACATTCAAAAAATTGCACTCTGCTCCAAGACCTAGCACAGTAAAAGACTCTCACAGGAATAGCTATTTCCCTGGCAAGATAGTGCAATAATGCAATTACTGCCATTTAATTAATTTATATTCTCAAAATCTGTCTCCTTACAATTTCTAAGTATTTCGCTTTAACATCAAGACAGGATTTTCTGCCCTGGTTTGCCATAGCAACCCTTGCAACAAATGGCAGTTGTCTATAAAAAGGGGGGACTCTTTGAGTATGCATGCATGGTTTAGTATGGTTTGTTTTAAAGCGGGTCAGAGCACAATGGACCTTTTCTACCATGCGGGATTGAACACCAACAAATCTCACTTCAAGGGCTGCCACGCTCCTCTGCAAAACGAAATGACACTGCTGCTAAGTCTGGATGTAATTACAGATATGAAAGGATGGCTATGAAAGTTGCTTGTATCTTCCTCTCCCTCCTCTACTATAGATGTATTTGCCTACAGCTGTTAACATCCTGAACAAGTAACATGCAGCAGACTTAACATTTCCTTTCATTTTAAGTATTAGTATACAGTGGTAGCTGTTAAAGCACATTTACCACTAAAGAATGAGACCTTTGTCTGTCTATTGCAAGCAGAGCTCTGCCCTGCCTGTCTGTGCAGCCCAGGGCAAAAGCTATACCAGGAAACCTTGACCTCCGGCCCAACAAGGACACTTAGTAGGGCTAAGGGTAATCCCAACCTTTCCTTGCTCATTCAGTTTCTCGGGCTGTTTGAAGCAATCATTACCAACACAGCTACATTTTGCGGTCGTATTATAAAATGAATCATTGTTCAACAGGCCAAGATTGCTAAACTTGTTTTATGCGTGGTTTAGAGTAGAGTCACTGGTTGCTCAGACCCCTCAGAGCTGTACTCCCCCCAGTCCAGTCACAGCAGGGAAAGCGCTCGTCTTTGGCACTACTCCAAACATAGGATGGTGTAACCAAGCAGCATTTGGCCTCTAGTGTTCCTTCTCACCAGTTCCGCATGAGATAGCCAAGATTTTTTTTGAGCCACTCCCATACGAAGAGCCTTTACCTCCAAGAATCTCTAGCTTTTGCGCAGCTTTAACACAACAACTTCTGGGAATTGAAATATCTGCCACTCTTCTTGGGGTACTCTGATTATATCCTCTGAAACATAACTTCTCAGTACATGTTCCTACAGGCACAATTTCTCTTTTAAGAGAGCCTGTGGAATATTTGATGTTGGGATTTGGTAGGAGTGAATGAATGCTCCATTATTCACCCCGGTGGTACAGCAGTGGTTGCTCTGAAGTTTTACAATGCTGCATATTGCTGTAATGACATCATATGACAACACAAATCTCCCACAATTTCTAAAGCTTCTGATGAATGTTCCTCCATAAGCACCTTGTTAATGAATAAAGAGTTAATCAAATAAAAAACTTTAGCATTTATATATTATTTAGAAGTCTACAGACAAGTACTAACCACCTTGTGCTTTGAAACCAAAAGTCTTTTACCTTAAGCTTCACAGAAAAAAAGGCACCATCTTGATTTATGGATGCAGTCAGACAGGGTACCCTGCTTTCCACCCTATGTGAAAACCCCACAAAATACACGAATCTTAATTTGAAGTAGTATTTCTAAAAAGTTCTCTGAAAACAAAAAGTTACTGTATTTCTTCTTATTACACCCAAGTGTTCATATTTCAACCACAAATAGTCCAAATTAACAAGTATTTTCCCCATCTTTTAAAACCTTCCTACATACACATACGTATTAGTCAAGTTAAAGACCAACTTCTCAGTCCTTGCCAAAACAGTGGATATTTGCTATCCCCCACCTTCAATCAAACACACACAGACACACAACTAAAGCAACACCATACCCTACTTTAAGGCTCTTAAATCCAGGCTTCATGTGTCTCCCTACTCTGCAGATTTCTCCTTCCTCCAGTCTTAAGATAAGTACTTGAAACCAAGTCAAATCTTGTATATATTAAGACACACATAGCTCCTTACTTTCAGTCTTAAGAGTTGCCACACTTCTGGCCTCTGAGGACACAGGGCATCTTTGTCCATGACCGTGAAGTGGTAGGAGGATTCCTACAGGTAATCCCTATTTCGTTGTTCCAGTCTAAGTCACTGTGTCGCAGGTATTCACATAAGCAAGCAAGAACCCAAACCCAAGCTTCTTTGATGTATTAGAAATAACAATCAAATTACTCTGAACATCATTAAACAAAAAATATCCTGCAAAAGGATGGCTTTCAAATAAGGAAAAATGTTCTGTAGTAAAATGGCTTTGGCCTGTATCTCCTGTAGCTAAACAACTCACTCCAGAATAGCAGCATTGAGTTTCGTTTTCCATATCAGGATACAGCGAAAAAATTACATGAATAGAGCACCCCAAACAAGCTCTTTGCAAACAATCAGGTATAGGATCAGTAACCACATACTAATATACATAAATTTATGTGAACCTGTGTCATCTATGCTCCCAACCCGCCTCACAACACATTATTTATTTCTTCACGTAAAACAAGTTTGAAATACAGCTTGAGATACATATGGAAACAAAAATCATGTTTCAACCTCTGTCCTCAATTGCATCAGTGGAAATCAAAAACTCCACTGACTTCAGAAGCATTTGACTTTATTTACAGTTCTGTAACTGAAAATATAACTTAATTTTCTGGTAAAGAATCCCTTATTGAGGCTACAGCACCAATAACCATGAACACTAACAGCACTGTGTGAGCTGATTTTGGACCCTACATCACAGCACTGGATGCCCATTTAACTTTTCTATTTCACATAGTCTTCACACCATGACAAACCTTTCTAGTTCCATTTTTGGCGTTACTCCAATAGTAGCAGAACCCTGCATTTCAGTTTCTACCATTGCAAGGAATATTTTCCTCTGATATATGTACCTCTTGCTTATGTTTTAAGAGGTCAGGCCATTATCTCTACTACTACCAGCTTTTTCACTCCTGTTCTTACTTCTTCCTACTAAGGATGCAAAGTTCTAAATGACATTGTCAGCCTGGATTCCTCCTGGCTGAAAAAGTCACGTTCAGGGTGAGTAGTTCCTGCTTTGGCATCTCTCTCCCTCTCCCATCTCTCTTCACGGGACATCTGCTGGAAACAACTGCTTCTCCATAACCTTCACTAAACTCCGTTAGCTCCCTTCAGTCACTTCCAGCTCCAGTTTCTGTCAATCCCTGTGCTGTTCTGCCAGAACATCAGTAAGATGCTAAATAGTACATATAGTTTTAGGGAAATACCTAATCTGCAATTTTTGAAAGTTCAAATTGCTGTACTGCCAACAGTAGGAATACAGTAACAAGATATTACTTAGTAATATCCCCATAAACCCTCTTTTTTTCTGGGAAGAATTAGAAAACATATGAACTGTCCTATAATATTCAGTGGTTTTCTGAGCATGACTACAGTCCAGCCACATGCCATAGTGTATATATAGCCTTACAAGTTTATAACATACTGAGGTTTCTGCTTAATTTAAATCTGCTACTGAATTCTAATATCCATTTCTCTCGTTTCCCCATCTCCACACATCCCCCACCAGCACTCGGTGCCAAAGGCTGAGAAATAACAAAAGGGCCACAGGAGGCCTCAGGCGCGTTTGAAACCAACCCAGCCCCATGTACGATCACACTGTCACGTGCCTGCACGCCCACAAAGTAATGTGCTTCAGAGAGCAAGACTGCATCCCAAAGTTACCAACCAGCTTCTTTTTGTTCCCAGCAAATTAAAATGCTTGGATTCTTTTCTATTCCATGTTCTCATGCCAAAGACAGGATCATGCTAACAAGCTTCTGATGGAATCCTCTAAGAATTTTTTTTTATCTCTACAAATTAAATTTTTACAGAGAAGATGAAGCTCCCCTTGTCAAGAGCCCCAGAAGTATGGGAAACAAAATGTCAAGAATTAACAATGCCAGATATTACACTCCCACACGGGGTTAATTTTTTTTTTCCAAACAGCACGAAGAAATCTGTCCCACCCATCAGATGAGCTACTATACTTCTATTAGCGTTCTGGCACCTCCTTCTGTACAAACATAGCTCTTTTTCTATAAAACATGTTATATAAAAGACTTAATCCATCAAGCACAGAAATAAGGAATTTTTTTTTTTTTTTTTTGCTTCCAGACTTGAACTGATCACTCCTCGCATAAAACAGCATCTTGTTCCCCCCAAATACTACATCACACAACTAGCTAGATGTAAAAAGACATTCAGTAGGTGTATGAGATAGGGGAAACCAGGACTAGCCTTCCTCTATATAAAGAAATTGCTACAACACAAGACCTGACTCAATGGGCCAATGCTCCACGACAAAATTAGAACATATTCCTGTTAAGCTACAAACTGCACTTCTCAACTGTTGTGGGGAAATAACTGCAGGTTTTGTAAAAGATAAATGCTATGCTAATATAGGAAGTTATTTTGTCATAAACCAATTAGGTTTTGTATCTAAAAATATGTGGACTAGGGGCTGCCTATCTACTACAGGATATGCATGCCACGGCTACATTGCTGCAAACGCACATTTAGATACACATCTTGCCATACTGCACATACGATGGTTTTAATAGTCCTAAATACAGTTCAATTAACAGCAGCTTGCATCCATACCCAGTTCCTGGATACGTGACCAGATGAAATCTAGAGAAAATGCTAAGCACTCAAAGGAAAACAAAGTACACGCTGTCTATTAATTGCACGGGAGTTAACACTGCCATCATGTTATCCTTGGTGAAAACATGATTTTTAAATTTTTTTTTTTTTTATTTCTTGCGATCTATTAAAAGACATTCTATTTAAACAGCACTGCACAATTTCCAGACAACTAAATCTGTGAAAAAAGCCTTATGGCTTTGTGTCAGGTCTTGCCATATTATTATGGTGCAAAGGCTACATAAATTTATCTCCTTCTAATTCTGGATTTTTTTAAAATATGAAGACACTGGAGGACTTTTTTTTTTTTCCATCTGCAGCTAAGATTTCTCCATCTCCTTCACATTTACATGCAAAATGAGAATTTGTGCACAAGAGACCCAGATATAAAAAGAGAAAGAAACAGGAGAAGCCTTGAAGATGTATGATGGCAATTTTGTTGTGTAACAGTCCCTCCTTCCACAAAACTGACACTGTGACCCTGGGGCATCACAGTGCCATGCAGTGCTACAGCTGTACCTGCAACTCCATCCCGACCTTGGTCAGGAAGGAGAAGAGTGGGACAGGGATTTGCTGAACCTCAGTGGCGTGGTGCCGGTGCTTACTACACTACCAAAAAAATCACACTGCTGTCCCTCACAAAGTCACGACACTGTTATAACGAACAGTGCAGGAAAATTTGTCTGTCTCTCTTCTTTTCTGCTTTCTCTCTCCCCACTTTCCTGTACTGACACACACTCAAAACTGTGAAGCATAAGAAGTTCTTGCAAAATGAAGTTTTAATACAGAGCTACAGAAAGCTAAGGGGAAAAAAAATCTCATGTTTTGATGATTATAAAAATGTTCCTTAACCTTGTAATTGAAATCACTTGGGATTATTCGGCATAAATTTTTTTAAGGGGTAATCCACATTTCACCATAAATACCGAAGTTTTCGTCTCATACCACTCAAACCAGACCACAGAAGCTCTCCAGCTAAAAAATACTACATTTCTTTTCTACATGACTTTATGAAGTGCCATACTACCCTTTTGGTGCCCTTCTACAAAAATTCATAAATCCATCCATACATTGGGATTTAGACAATATGGCATTGATCTTTTACTATCTAGGAATAACAATCAGCTTAATGGAAGCAGCTTTATGTTAGTAAACTTCATAATAAAAGTAGTTCTGGATAAATAAACAAAAGAAGATCTCTATTATGCAATTCCAAACTAATCCTTGTGATAAATTTATTAATTCAACCCTACAAAGGTCAGTATAATATTAATTTGTTCCTTGCACTAAATAATGTATTAGGGTTTAATCTAATCTGGTTAAACAGACGTTCAGCAACATTCAAACAGCCTTGGCACCAACACTGACACAGTGCACTACAAAATGCTAAATGTACTATAAAATATTTTAAACTTTCAATGCCAGAATACAATTCTATGAGAAGTTACAAAAGACAAATCTTTAACAATTGCCCGTTTCTGCTGAATTCTGCCATAAGGTTAATACTCAATTCTCAGATTACTGTGTCACTTCGTACTGTTCAACACCCTGTTGTTTCCAAAGGACAACCTACTGGTTGTGTTTTCAAGGCAGGAAGGCAGAGTCGTTCAGGATTCCACTGGAAGTCTCCAAGAGGGAGGGACATCCTAATTGTGCAGCAGAATGGCATCCCCTCAGGTTGTGGGACACTAATGGAGTCAGAGCAGGACCTACATTCCCCTTTACGTGAGGGAAATGCCCCACCTTCAGTAAACTGTTCTATACCTCATCCCCAAGAGAAACCAGACATGAAATCCTTCACCTGTGTGCTCCAGTCTACACTGCAGCATGTTTTAACTAGCTGGAAACCACTTTACGTGCAGCAAGTCACCCTTTTGCTGAGCTAAAGCACACTTTTTGAATCAACAGGTCTCTCCTCATGAACAAAAGAAAAGTTGTATGTTTGATCCAAGAAGCAGATCCCACTGCTTCTATGAATGCACATAAAATGCACTTCCCTTGGAACAGATTTATCTCATTCTGCATAGGATTTTATTTTATGGGTGGGCCTGGGCTTTGTTGATTTGGGTTTCTTCATTGCACGGCAATTAGTTGCAAAACACCTTAAGATGCATTGCTAGAATGACTGCTCAACAAATAGCACTTTGCATCTTACAGTAAAATATTCAGATGCTCAGCCCAAACAAATGGTGTCTGTAATAAAAATACTGCCATATATCTTCATTTGTACTAGAACAAATCCATTTTATTTGTTCATTCTGTGTTTTAGTGTCATAGGTCTCTTAGAAAAGATAATTTATAATTCCTTATGCAATTAGATATGAAATTAAGTTGTTTTACTCTGCAGAAGAATTTCTAATGAAGAGACCAGGTTCAACCAGTTCCACGGAAAATATTTTGATAGCATCAAAAAAGACAGCATAAAGATCTTTAGTGTTTTAACAAATTAACACATGCCTTTTGGGTAAATTACTGTACATGCTGTTAATCTTTTAATTAGGTTCTCAATTTCACATACGCATTTATGGTAGGGAGGAATTTTAGTGATCAGAAAATGCAAATATATGGTGTTGCTATGCTCTTTTAATAGATATATCAAAAAAAGCAAATGACCCCACCCCCCAAAAAAACCCTAGTAGGTGTAGTCCTTTATTTGAAAGCACCACAATAAATTATTAATAAATCTCTATTAATATTACTAACAAAATACCACTCTTCATTTTATTATTCAAACAAATACGCTTTTCAGATTGAGAAAAGTAAGACTTGTTCTCCACGGTTAAGCCACAGAAAAGGAAACTTTTATGTTTGTAATGCATGTAGCTTTTAGACTCATCATCATCATTTAAAAATATGTAATTTATGTTATCTATATACATGGATACATAAAGAGTGACGTTTGAAGCACATTCTATGGTAGCATTTCAGAAAATGCCAATTTTCTCATGCTGACTGCCACATAATACTGCCTAAACATCTACTTCCAGGATCTTGAAAAGATACAGTATTATCTATAGCTCATTATTTGATACAATTTTTTCCTCAAGCATTTGGTTCATCCTCTGTTTCAACATAAGATAAACACTTTTTCCCCCCACAGACTATTTCATAGATTCTATAGCTGGTGCCGAAGAAAAACCTACTTAGAAAGGCAGACAAATTGCCATCAGTTAACGATCCCTATGCCAAGGGACATTTTTAGCACGGTGTTGTCTCTGTCAAAGTAGGAATTATCTACCAGCTACCCCACAGAATGATTTTTGTTAGAAAAAGGAAAAAGGCCAAAATGTGGCTAAGCAGCAAATACATTATAAAAACAAAGTATGAAAGCAATTTAGCTATGAATCCTGACTGGCACATGCATCCTCCTCCTAGCTTGCTTGTTTGAATTTAACTCTTTGTTGGTAACTTGGAAACAGCCAGGTGAAGACAAAAGTGCTACACTTACAAAACAGTACGGGAAGTAAAAACAGAATAAAATACAGACCCCAGATCCCAGGGCTATTCTAGCTTTATTGACAGTTACTTCATTCTAGAAGAATTATTTTTCATTTGGAAGAATTATTTTTCATTTGGAATAACTTCATTTATTTTTCATTTCAGTTGAAAGTAAAATTGCCCATAAATACACAGTGAAAAATGCCCCAACCTCATCTTATCATCCAACCTCATGCAATGTCTTTTTTTAATCATACCTGTATAAACATATATTATTTTAAATTGTCTGGATAAATCAAAGGTATTTACTGGCCAAAAGACAGAGAGAGTGTGAGCAATTCTCCACAAGGCCTCCACCAGTAAAGCAAGGAAGAGACACGCACCCTGAATAATCAGGTAGCTCAGCAGATGGGAGGAGGGCACATACACCCACTTCTCTCGGACATAGCTTGAATTTGAACCTTCATGGGTACTCTCCGAGTGGGCTTCCAGTGAGCAGGATAGGAGGTAAAAGGAGGTCACTAATAGCATTGTCTTTTGCTCATCCTTTCCCATTCCATTCCATTAAATGTAGCCATTTAATCCGCTGCAGACCCCCGATCACAAACAATGCAGGAGGGCAGACTGCCCTTGTAAAATTCAACCGGTATGAAAGGACGCAAACATCAAATACAGTTGCTGATTGACAGCTTCATTTATATTCCAGAAAGGACCAGGAGGATTAAAGCCAGGTCCTTTCTACAATGCTCACGTGCAGCAGTGAGAAACCATCTGAATTGACCCTTTGCTGTTGCTGCCAGGAGAATCTCTCCTGAAGAGACAATAAGACACAGAACAGGGGTCAGTGTGTTTGCCTCTCTTTTGCTTTTTTAAACTGGAAAGCACTTTCTGTTTATCCCCTTCAGATTTTCTACCCCTGTTTTGTTAGGTTTTCAGTTTAAGAACAAAATGGTTTTCATGCTTAGTTTGTCTACCTGGTTAAAGGGGACTGAGAAGTATTGCCCTACACCACAAGCTTGCCAGAGGCCCTGCAGCCAAGCACCTTTGCTCTCCGCAGGCTGAAACCAATTTCCCCAAACACATGCAGCAAGATCCAGACCGGGGTGCTGACAACAAATGGACTTCAGGTGGACCAGGCAGCAGGAAGAGCTCTGCTTTCTCCCCAGCAGCACAGCCATTATAAATGCTGCATAGGGAACCTACACCCAAGGCAAACCAGGGATTCTCAAGTTGGGATTTACTTCTAAATAAGCAGAAGCTGATCTGGGGGATGTGCCCTACCTCTGTTAGGTTAAAGAAAGAAGCAGCTAGGGGTGGGCACAGCTTTCTGCGCCTGTGGGGAAGGCAGATGGGGCACAGCCGTCTGCAGCTGGAACAAAATGCCAAGCCCCTCATGCCACTGGGTTAAAATGCTGCTTCCCTTATCTACAGGAGAGAATGGGAAAAAATAATTCAGCAGATGAGATTATTTTTAAAAATCTAAATAAGAAAAGAGAAAAAAAAAAAGGAAGGAAAAAAAAGCTACCCTAACACGTTAACCAGCACCAGGCTTTGCTCTGCTCATCCTACTGAATGTTTAAATATTTACCTTGTTAGCTAACAGGCTGTTAACTGCACCTCATTTTCCTTCTCTGGACAGGGGAAGACCTAGCCTAACCTAATTTATTTCCACTTTTAAATAGAGCACTGCTTCATTATCAGATTCATGAAGAAGAAAACAAAAAAAGAGAGACAACAAAATTTTTTAATTGAAACTAATAAAGACCATTTCTCAGTTTTACTCAAAACTGCCAGTGTTTCCTGGACTTGTGGGTTTAGCTGAGAGGTTGGGAAGGGAGACAGGAAAAATCTGAATTTATTATACACTGGTCTAAGTTTTTAATCGAGTACACACAGGCCTTTCAGAGTGAACTTGTTTTTTATTTTACCCCAAACTACTGTAATGGTTGCTGTGACACAAAAAAGCATGTGGCTCAATTTCCCCAGCACTTCTCCACTGTTTTACAACACTGGCAGAATACAGAAAAATCTTTCCCTGAAGAGTACAAAGCTACAAGAAACCTCTGTCCTGCGGTGTTACCTTTTTGCATGTAGCCTGCAACATAAAGTGAATGGAAAGCATTAAAGAACGTGGCCCTCATCAAACTAAAGCACTGATTCACTGTTACAGCCTGAGCAATATTGCTCAGAAACAAACGAGACAAGAACGAAAGGTTTAATGATTTCTTCCCATAGCACAGTCCGAGTTTGATCCATTTTGACCACGGAACAAACAAATGACACACACACACACCACTGCAACAAGTTCACTGGAGCCCGCAGAGCTGCCACCAAAACATGATGTGCTTCAAAGCACACAACGCCAAAGTCCCTTTGCAGGTATGTGGGGTCTCACTGAGAGAGGGATGAAAGGGTGTCTCACTGGAACAGCCAAAGCCCATTGTGTCCACCCTGCTCCCTCCCTTCCCCCTGCCCCCTCTCCTGCTTACGAGCCGTGCTGTGCTCAGTCACAAACCGCAAATGAGACGGAAAGCGGTGTCAGAAGTGCTGAGCTGTTCAGGACTACCTTTACTTACCCTCCTTTAAGCTGTTCAAACACTAATAAATTACCCATTTACTTATACTACCCAGATGTTTGCCATCTAGAAAAATAGATTATTATGTGTAGAAGGTTTTGCTCCATCACAAGAATCCTGTAAATAATATATTGGGATCAGAATGCCAATACCACATGCTAACTTTTATACACCAGCTTGGGGGGTGGCAGGGAAGAAAAGGGAAGACAGGCACTTACTGACCACTAGTCAGAAGTTAAGAACTTTCACAGAGAGCTTATCAAAAAATCAAGTATTCACTGGTGTTCATGCTGTTGGGATAATGAGGTTACTTAAAATAACAGCACAAATGGAGAATAAGGATGACAAGTAATCTGAAAGATTAATTTATTAATTTAATTCTGAGCTTTTGCTTCCACATATGTATTATACTTTAATATAAATATATATTTGTACGCATGTATATGTAGAAAATGTGTGTTTATATACTAAACTATAAATACATCATATATGTGTTTATATATATAAACCAAAGTAAAACTTAAAATATATTCCATTTATATATCTATAAATATGACATTCTAACATTTCTTTATATGTCACATTTTCCATAAAAAATGCAAGACTAATTTTAGCAAATCCTACAAATATAAGGAGCCTCAATCTTTGTTGCTTCTTTTATTTTTTACATAAGATTTCTTAAGAGTTCTGACGAACTCTTAAAGAGAATTCTAGGACTTTAATTGAAATGACATGAGATGCTGAACCTTTAACAACAGTGTCTTTCAACCCCTGTGTCCATTATGCACAGAAATGCCTATCAAAACCCACAAAGAATGAAGAGGTTTTCAATATTCTCATTAAAATCTGACTCTCTCATGGTTCTGGCTAATTGAATTTCACTTACAGTCATCGTGAAGTTTTGTAGGGTAGACAAAACAGTGATTTGCTGGTAAATGATGTACATAGGGAGGGAAATAAATATTTGAGAAGTTCTTAGCCCTCTTTCTTCAAACATCAGGGAGAAAGACAAAGAATACAACTCAAGCAATGGACAGGTCAAGAAGGAGCAGCTTTTACAAGGAAAACTTTGATCTGGATGGCTGAGTATCACTGCAAGAAATCCAGTCTGTTTAGCAATCTCAGAAAAGTTGTCACGGAATTGCACGGCAGAGTTTACTGCAAGATGTCGGTATGAGCCGTACCCCTCACACATACTACTGTTAAACGATTTGATTTGGGCCTTTTATAACGTCACCTGCAACTGGAGAGAATAAAGAAGAGTTCACCCATTTTAAGTATGCCCAGTAGAAGCAAGGGGGACAAAGGGGATTACCAAAGGTAAGGAGCTGTTAATTAGAGATGGTGTAAGACGGAACTGCTGAAAAGAGGTGTGAAGAGGGCTGGGTGGGTTTCTTTCATTTGTTTTGGGGTGTTTTGTTTTAAATCGAAATGGTTTAGCAGGGTGAGAATACTCCGTGTCAAAAGAGTTTGAGCTCAGAGAAATACAGCAGCTTTACATGGACTGACAACTCTGTTAGGTGAGACCAATACACTGTCTCTGTTAAAAGGAAAAAGAAAAAAGTAGCAGAAAGAAGTGACAGTCAGGAAGTGACCCAACATTTAGCTTGTTGATCACTGTATCCATTTAGCTTGTTGATCACTGTATCGTCTTGTTATTTAAGCCATTATATCACCAATGTCTCTCCTATTTATTAAACTCTTCTCAATAGAAGGTCTTTGATCACATGAATAGGGAGCCACAACTCAGACACAAGTGACAGTGGGCTGAAGGGTCAGAAGATCCCAGATTATAGCAGCCTTGTAATTTATTGCATGTTACTCACATGAGAAACCTGAATTCAGGTTTCCTCTCAGTTTTTCCCATACTGCTACCTTGCACTTCCGTAGAAAATAGCGTATCTGGTCTTCCCAGCTACAGCAAACTTGGCTGTATGTATCAACCACAGTTCAGCAGGGTTTCGCCACACTTTTACTGTACCTTTCTTGATACAGAAATAAACCAGCTTGTGCGTGTGTGTTCAATACAGCCCCCAGCTGGTATGTTCTCCCTTTACCTGACACTCAGTTGGAAGCTACTGTGGTTCTGGAGACAGCACAGATGGGAATATTTCACAGGATCTTTCCCTACTAATCATCTGCTCAGGTCCTTCCAATTGCCTCAGAGCCCTACCCTCTTGTACCGGCTTAGGCAAATCCATTCTTTCATCGGTATTTACACCTTTCAAATATTTGTACACATGGTTATAATCCCATAAGGGGCACTATGGTCATGCTGCTCTCACAAAGGCTAGTCTGGGTGAAGGAGCACAGCACTCTAGCTGCCACATTCTTACACACAACAGCCTGGGGCTTGGACAGATTCGCTAAACAGCATCGTATCACACAGATCTGGTCTGTGCTTTGAAGTAATACTAAAACACAGGCCACAAGCGCAAGGGGCTTCCAATTAACAGCAGAGAGGAGGGCTGAGTTAACGCATTTAAACCCTAGAAGAAAATGAACACACTTGCAGTCTGGGTTGCTTCCCACCCCAGCCGTGTGCACTATCAATCCAGAGGAGAACTCTTAACATATGTCTGTGCCTTGGTTTCCTTCCTACACAGTCAGGAGAGCCACCTTTCTCTCTTGCTGCAGCTCACTGCAAAGACAGCTGCATCAGTGCTCCAGAACACAGTGCTCTGCAGAAGCACTGAAGCCAAGCTGTCCTGCGGCTGCAAGCAACATCAGAGTTTCACAGGCGAGGCAGCTGGAGTAGGAATGGAGTAGGTCCTGAGGTACACCTCTGGGTGTCAGCTACTCTGGCCAGGCACTGATCGGCCCAACAAAATTCTCCTCTTTCCCACTGCAGTGATGCAAGGCTGACAGGGCTGAGCCGTCTGATCTCTGCTCACTAAACCACAATCTCCACAGAGCATCACTCACCTCTGCACCCAGCTACTGCAATTCCACGTGGCAAGGCAAGATACTTAAACCCTTCTCCTTTCTTGTTCTTCTGCTACACCTTCCCCACTGATCACTGCCAGCCTCTCCATCCAGCCTTCCACTCTGACCAGCCACACACAGCTCTTTGCAAACACAAGTCTTCCCCTCTCTCCAGTCTGTAGACAGCATTAGAAGAAACTGAGCACAAGAGAGGCCTCTGAGGCATAAATGCAAGGCACTGCCTCTTCCAATGGCTCTGCTCAAGGTAATGCATTGCTTAAGAACCAGAGCTTGGCAA
The DNA here is from genome assembly GCF_965178545.1 of Coloeus monedula. NCBI lineage: Eukaryota > Metazoa > Chordata > Aves > Passeriformes > Corvidae > Coloeus > Coloeus monedula. Next base: position 11,849,355 of record NC_138787.1, read on the forward strand.
TCTCTACAGTGACAAGGATGGGAAAGATCTCTTGCTCTGTGTTAACTTCCCTCCACTGTTTTATCACTCCTCCTTCTGTTCAACTTGACATCTGAGCAGCATTTCACTCTTCTGTACACCCCTTTCCTTGTCATGGCCACATACAGCAACTAACCCAAGCAACCATCCTGTCAGTGCCTGGCTAAAGCTGCCCCCAGAGAGCAGTCAGGGCAGGCACTCCACACTGCCCTGCCAATACACCTAGTTCAAGTACCTGAGAAGGCAAACTCCATTTCCATCACCCAATCAGCTCTGCTAACTTCTGCAGACAATGCACATCAGTTCTACGTACACACTCAAAACAGCTAGCAAGGAACTGGTCAAAAGAAAAAATATATATCCGCAGGAAATCGCACTGTTTTCTTTTTCACATGGATTCTAAGAAAGTAGATACGAAAAGCATCAAACTAACACTGTTCTTCTTCCACCCCACACTGAGGAGGGAATCATCTTTCACAGCAGGTCCCAAAGCCACAGGACTGCACACAGGGTATACCAGATTGCAGCTACTTTTATACTACTTTGGTTCCAGCACTCAGCACTGTGTATTCTATGTACCTCCTACCAGTTCCCTTCTTTTGCATAGCCCTGTTAGAATACCTAACCCACAAAAAAAAAAAAATAAAATTCATCAGGGCATGTAAATTTTATTAAACTACATAAGAACAGGTGCCCCTTTAAAGCATGACTCTTTTCCTCCCTAAAAGGCACATGTAGCAGGTTCACTACTGTCAGGTGTAGACTCGAGTGATGAAAGAAAAATACATAAATGTTTATTAAACCTTTGTTGCCATTTACACCACCAACTTTCACACCCCAGTGCCAAGCTGTTAACGAATTCCCATGCTGTTCCAGAAGACATTTCACAGCTCCTGTCAGAAAAGGGAAGTTTCATGAGGGCAGCACTTGCTGGAAAACTCTCTGCTCCACCACCATCAACAAAAAATCATAACCAGCTGTTTGTGGAATAAATGTGTCCTGCCCAAACAGCGTGGGAATAAAGAGTTTCTTCCATGGAGGCATGGGGCCACCTTCACATATACTTCCTGATACATTTTTGTCTCAAGATTGTTTATGCTAAGACTTATCAATTTACCTAGAACCAGGAATAAAAATGATCCATAATAAGCCAAGTGACCACAAGCCAGTCAGTACATGAGGCCCAGGCCAGGTGGCAGCTGTGTGTGTGTGTGTTCCAGCTCAAATGTTCGGACACAGCATCACACCCTGGGGGAGCTCTGCAGCTCCAGGCTGCAGCCCAGGCCAGCAGCTCTATGGCAGGGCCCCTTTGGGCACACAGCCCCCTCAGGGAGGCACATACCACCTACCACTCCGTGCCACATGTCCTTTCCACCAGCCAGTCTCTGCTGTGCTGCTGTACAGCTGGGAAGCGCGAGGCACGGCCCTGCACACAAGACACCAACTCGGCCTCGGCAGCTCTGCAGGGCTGCCATGGGGAACCGCAGCAAAGGTGGGGTGAAATCCCACAGCAATTCTCTCTGCTGCCACAGCTCTTCTTTCCCCCCTAACTAGCTCTTCTGTCACAGAAGACCCTACTCTAAAAGGAACAGGCAAAGGCAAGATGCTTCTTGCAAGATGAAGTGAAATTGCTGCTCCTCTCAGCATCATCCAAAAAAAGAGGGGGCCAAAATGAAATACTTTCTCAACTCAAAAGGTGACAATTACTACATGCGAAGTTACAGCTTAGACAGCTTTTACAATACCAAACCTTTGACAAACGTGTTTACTTTGTCCCTGGAGGACACCTACTCATGTCACTGTTTTGCACAGCATGATGTTCAAAGCTTTACCATTTTGAAAAATGTACCTGAGGACCTTAACTTCTCATGCAGATCCCATAATTCAGTTGATCATAAAAAAGGACTAAGTGACGTTTATTAATATATATTGCTAATGGAAATCAATTCCAAGCACTAGAACAGAAGCAGACTTGTCCTACAACCATAATGAATAAAGTAAATAGCTTTATTTTTTCACCAATTTAATATCAGAAAGTTGTGTTCCCAAATAAATCCTTATAATAGCATTTTAGCAGCACACTTCTGTCAACCTTAGTTAAGAATTCAGAGCCCTATAGACTATAAATTTTCTCATTAAACAAAACAATCTCAGAAATCTATTGGCTGTCCCTGCCTGTACCTCACCCCTCAGCTTACAGACAGTGATCGCAGAGACAGTATACTACAGAACATGCTGCATACTTCAGCTTCATATCTCAAAATCAGTATGGCCTGCAGTATTTGTTCAAGATGCCTAAAAGACTTTGGTGGACTGGCCCTTCAGTGTGAAGGTAAATAACCTGACCAAGAGATTTGTTGGCTGATGGTTCTTTAAGGTATTTTTTGTCATTCTAAATATTATACCATATGATGTTGTCTAGAGGAATGTAATTGCTGCCTTAAAGATGAAAATACCTTAGTCTTTTCTTTTAGACAAATTGCAATAATTAGAGATTCAACTTCTATTTTCTAGTCGAGTTATTTGACCAACACATCAAGCAACAGATCAGTATCTGAACCTGCCCACTGACAAAGCTCAAAAACAAAGTGGCCGTTTCCTCTGGGCACAGTGACTAATTTCCTTCGGGAGCCAATCTGTCTCCTCCTCTCTATTCTCACCACAGAGCGATGCCACAAAAGCAAGGTTCCCCCAGGTGAGATGCTCAGGCAGTGTGGATCACTGCACTGGATGGCATGCCTCCTTGGAGCAGGTTTTCTGCAAAGCCCATTCCCCTTTGGAAGTGCCAAGAAACAAATCTTGGCCACCTAATGCAGCATGTTCCACATGTTAGCTCGCAACACGTTGAGCAACTGTGTTAACTGAGATGGATAGTGCTGTCAAACAGAAAGCTGGCTCACCAGGAGGGAAACAGTGGGATATTCTGACCTTTTATATTCAGAAAAAAAGAGTCCCTAAGATGACACAAAGCATTTCATATTAAAAACCAAAACAACTACTTTCTTGCAGGGCTTTTACTACCATATTGTGTAAATAAACACATGAGCTCTGCCTGTATAAAGAACCTGAGCCTCTCTCACAGAGCAGAGGCTGACAGAGGAAATGAATCATTATCACCCTGCTTGGAAAGAAGTTTGCACAAGGAGCCCATGCGATTAACCACTCCCTGGAACTCCTGGATTCAACACCACCATTGGTCCTTCTGTTCCCACATTTAAATACCTACCTATACAGAACAATTAAAATCAACAGACAAAGTCCAAATCCCCAAGAAAATTGCTATTAAACTACTCTGAATGTGCACAGGTTTTATTGGCGATACGGAGATAAAACAAACTTACAGGTTTCTCATCCAAAAGAATAAGCCCTGAAATAACCTGTTTAGTATAAAAAAGCCTCTTGAAATTCAAAGTTCATTCTGGAAAGATTTTTCCCAACCCACCACCTCCTGCCCATCTCCCTCAAGATTATGATTTTAGGTTGGGGTTTTTTTAAGCTGATATTTTGGGTAGAGAGAGGAAAGCTTTGTTTATTTTAAGATTTAGCTGCTAACAGAATCATCTCTGAGTGGAAGGGACTGTAGAGCTTTACAAAGGGCTTTGCAGCATTATAGTAGGTAAGTGAAAACAGAAATCAGCCTGCACATTTAGCCCTACAACTTTTTGCCATAAAGAGAGCATGTATATATATGTAACCATTAGCTACAGTGTATAATTTAAAAAAAATCAACGACTACAATATGCTGTTCAAAACTGCCCAGCTACAAAGAGGAATACTGAATACCATCTAGCTGTACACCTAAAGGTTCTATGCCGACTTCCTTGAAGCAGCAACCTGCCTCATGGTACAGAACAAGTGTGTCATGAATATCCTGACTGATCATTATCACCAGATTTCACACTTCAGCAAGATCTGGCTAATGCTTTCTAGGCAGGCTAAAAACGTAGGGCTTGTTGTACACCTAGTTTAGTATTAAGCAATTAACACAACTGATATAAACACTTCCAAGATTTGCCACCAATTTTCTTGCTTTCTCCTTACATCTAACAACCTCAGGCGCTGTCTTCTGCAGTGCAGAGAAGTGGGAAAAAACTTTATTGAATACCTTGTGCCTGAGCTGCAGAACTGTGGGAATACCCCAGAGCCAGGAGCGCTGTCTCCACCAGCTGGCTAAAGAGCACATCTTTGCGAACCAGAACGAACTCAGCATGCTCTTCTCGATTATCGTATTCAAGAGAGGCATCCGACTGCTCCACCACACAAAAGACTGGAATCATCAAACCTAGATGGAAAAAAACACCAAGAAAAAAACCAGCAAAGCATCAATAAGAGGAACAAGAACTGTGTCATACATCTCTGATTAAACTTGTAAATTAACACACCTAGAAGACTCATCATAAGTGGAAATCTGCCTTTCTTCCTTGTGGGATAACTTTTGTTTTCTTTCCAAGGGAAATACTAAAGTCTCATCACTTGACTCATTTAAAAACCACACTAAAAGCTCTAGAGAATACAGTTCAGGAACAGAATCATAGTCAGCATGAAGACGAACAAGAATTCCTAGTAAGACTTTTTCAACATTGCAGAAGTTTTCTACAGTTCCATGAATGCCCCTGTTTCTTTCAGGTCATTTTTCCACATTCAGCCATATAAAAACCCGACACACAAAGCCATTTCTGCTTCTCTCTACACAGTGAACTTATGGAGAAATCAGCAGGGGCTGGTCCCCTTGGGGGACCCTGGGGGACCCAGACCACGGCCAGTCTTCTCACTGTACAAGGAAAATACTCGCATTGATTTTGTTGAAAGTTATAATCTTGTGTTGGCAGCTGACGGTCACACAGACCCAGAGAGACCCATGGGTGTCTTTCCACTGCATCCATGAAGAGTGTGAGAACAACTCTTTTCAAAAAAGGATCAAGGATGAGGAGGAACCACAGAAGTGGAAAAATCAGGGGGTCATCTGGATTCAATTTTGTTGTGTTTTATTTTAAATTTACTTTTGTGGTTACAGGATCAAGTTATCTACGGCATTAGATAAATTGTGAGGCATGAACTTTAAGGGATTCAATACTACAGGCAGTAGAGAAACATGCCAATTTGCAGGAAACAGCCCTACAGTGCATTCACAGAAGGAAGAGGGAACAGACGGAAAACCTACAGAACTGCACGGCCATTTCCACCACCTGCTACAGGCCAGGCTACCTCCAGCCACAGAAATTTTTTAACTGGTTACATACAACTTGTTAGTCTCTAGGTAAACTAGAAAATACTGATGCAGAGAACAATCTCAGTCTAAAGCAGTTTTCCAAATGTGCCATCTAATGCTCATAATGTCACCAGAAAGTTCACCTCTAAATCTTGTTCTTCAGAATGAAATATAAACATTTCCAGTACACAATAACTATAAAAAATATCTGAGCATATTTATGAATTTCAGACACAAATCACTGTATTTCTGGACCAGACACTTCTCTAAGGGAAAAAGAGGAGAAAGCCACATTTCAGTTCTCCTTCACAAAGTCTATTAAATATTTTTGAGATCTTCTACTGTCAGTAGCTTCAGTGTCTACAAACCAACAGATATATATCCCTTCAGGGAAGTCACTTGCCCTGAAATAAATCCAGCCATACCAGCAACTGCCTTGTCTTGAATTTCCAGAGATGAGATCTACTTTAAAAAATATTTTAGATACATAATTCTAACTTAATGACTTATCTAGCACAGAGTGGCTCTCAGTTTGACATTCTAGCTGCAGGAGCTACAAGCTACAATATCCACTTAATGTGTTTTAATTCTTTGTTTTAAAACACACCCCAAAGTAACATGAAAGAAGGTTACAGCATCACATTGATACTGCTGCCTCTTCACTGCTTGACTCTGGGTTAAACTGATGCATTTTTCAAGTTCAAGCTGCCAAATTCTAACACACAGTGCTAAAAAGGAATCTCAGTGAAAAAAATCTCTAGGTGCTTTCCTGAAGAGACAGTACATGGGTGATCGTGTTCCTCTGAAATCAGTGACAAAATTTCTTTTCCTATCAAAGGTTAAAACTTGAATTCTATTTCTCCATACACCATTTAACTAGTTAAAATGAAAATAAGTCTCTTTAAGTGACAAACCTCCAGTCCTGTCGAACATACAGGCTGTCACAGCACTTTTGATGCAGCTATTAATGTCTTAGCAAAAGATTAAGATAATTGGCCAAATGCTGAGGCTGTAATATCAGTTGTGTAAATTACATTTTGGCAAGACAGAAAAAGTGGTGAAGCAAACTGATAAGAAGGATGTCACACTGTCTTTTATGCTCCTGCTGGATGCTTTCCTTGTCATACAAAAATCTCTCCTTTCCAGCACAGAAGTTGCACCTATTCTCTGCACTCATCCTTTACTGTCTGAGTACAAACAGGATCTCAAATGCTAGAACTGATGCCATACATGATATCACTTTATGGATAGCACAAAGGACTCCACACAACTCCTGCCCATGATGACTTTCCTGCCCCTTCCTGCTGCCCATGCTTGCAGGAACCCTGCTAAAAAACAGCTTTTGAAAAAACATCACTGAACTCAGTGACCCAGAGTAACTGATGATAAGCTGCTCTTAGCACCTTAAAAACAGAGAGCAAAGGGCAGGTTACCACATCTGTCATTACTGACCCATTCTCAAGCTTCTCACTATAGCATCTGGAATCTTCATACTGATTTTAAAAATAAAATAAAAAGCAACAGTAATCAAACTTATTTTCAAGTCAATCTCACTCCAAGGAAGTTTCAACCGCTTTGCTCTCTATTTCGCATTAGAGAGTTAAACTGTCGTATCTCCAATGAATTTACTACCTCAAACTTATCTGTTTCCTAATGTTATCTGAAAATAAACATACTTTCAGTATGTTGGAATCAAAAGGAAAAACATCTGCAGATGCTAACATGCTCTTTACATGCTGATATACACCATGGCTTGCTCCTACATGCATATATTACACCTCCAGCTTGCTACAGGGCCCTTAGAGAAGAGCAGTGCAAGTTAGTCACTACTCACTGTCATTCCAGTTGAAGAATTTGGAGCAGTACTCAGAGAGCTGGAGACCAAGCATCCGTAACAGTCTCACATGCAGTGCTACTGCAGTGCAAGCCAGCCTTACTCATAAATCCTGGAACTCCTCAGCTCTTTCCCTAACGAGCAATCAGCCAGAATCCCTGTCATCCACCCTCGCCTGTGCACACTCACGGAGCAGGCTGAGGTCCCCCAGCACTGAACTCGTGTGCACTCACTCTCCCAGCTTTAGAGAGAGGCTGTGGGGAGTGATGCTGCACAGCTCATGGTACATGACACATGGCACTGATTTTCACACACAGAGAAAACGAGGAGTAATCCGAGGGCTAAAAAGGAAATAGTTTGTTTTCTTAAAGACAAACACAATGCTACTATGCACACAAAACATTAACAGCAATCACAAATCACAGTAAAGGCTTCTTCTTCTTGATTTTGATTAACGTAGCTGACTCATGAACAGCTCTTTCACGCTTCCCACAGAGCTTTGACCCCATATAGATGCCATCTGCGTAAAATGTCAGGGGAGCATAAACCGAGATCTACAGAAAGGCTTTTATAAGGACATCCATACACATCAAGAATTCCATTTAACCCATGAAAGAGAGCAGTGAAAAACTGTTCCCACCATTACCCAGAAGAAGGGAATGGTTAGCAGCAACCAGTACCTTTGTATAACATAAACATTTAAGCAAATCAGAGATGAGATTTAAGCTCCGCTGTTGCTTTCACGGCAAAGCTGCAATGTACAGAGAGTCTTTGTAAACACACTTGCATTTTTTGCCAAGACTCTCCTAAGGGGCTGAGAAATTAAGAAGAAATTAAATATGTATCAAAGAGACCAAATGCACATTTTCTCCTCGTTGCCCATTTTAATCGATAGTTCTATTTCACTAGGGAGCAATCAATTCTTTAAAAACGAAGGAAAGAGAAATAGATATTTCATTAGAGAAGTTAAAACCCAAGATACTCTGCTACATAAAGCATTCATTTTTACAAAAAAATACTTAGAGACAGTTAAAAGTATTATCAATATGCAATCATACAGCTCCCTGGAAAACATCTCCAGTTGTAAGACTTCCAAGTAAAAGCTGCAGATTTCTAATGACAAACTAGAAGGACGAGAAGAGAGCAGTTATTAAAAAGTCCTGCACTATTTCTTTTATTCATTTGCAAATAATACTTTGTCCAGTCCATGCTTTTTTAAGTGATAAATGTGATACTATTGGCACTGAACTTCTATGCATGGTCTGGTTCCACAGAACCATCACAGGCAGAGCAGAAAGCTGAGGAGCAGGTTCTACTCTTACAGCCACCCACTCCAGCCATTAAATAGGGAGCAGTGCTTGTGTGTCCTAATAAAATGAAGATCAACTAGAAAGAAAAGGCTCCAATAAAATTCATGTCTTTTTAGATTAAAATCTCTTTCCATCAGGACAAGTTTTGAGTCCCATCTAGGTGTTATTTAATTTAATCTAATTTGAACAATTTCCAAACATCAGGTTGATTAATTTCAACAGCATGGTGTTATGGAAAGATTTACTGTACAGGGGTTGTCTAGCAAGGAATTAATAAAGAAGCCAGTTCTTTGCCCTGAGTAACATGAGGTTTTAAGACTTCCCAGATTTCTAGTGGGAATACTTCACAGCACAAGCATGTTTTCTTCTGGGAGTGAAACCCACCAAAATTATTAAAAACTGAGATCAAATGGTGGTGTCAAACCCAAAGGAAATCATTCTACAGTGGAGAGATTTTTATCAAGCGAAGAAAGTGGAAAATAAAGTTTTTGTTGTTGCTGTTACGCTTCAGGTTTTTACGTTTTGTTTGTCGGCTATTTTTTTTGTTTTGTTTTAAACAGAACACAGACACACATGCAGGGTAATCTCCCTCAAAGACAAAGCAAATTTCTATGGTTTGGAGATCAGAAACCAGGACATCGACTAGCAAATTCATAAACTACTGAAAATTCTTCATTACTTTATGTAGAAAACATTTTCCCTAGCAGAGACTGTAACATGGGCCACTCTCTAAGCTGGCCTTTCCAGTACAGAGAAAAAAAAAAAAAGAAAAGAAAAGAAAAAATAAGAAAATAAATCTAGGCAATAGCAAGAGAAGAATCCACAAATGTTTATTTCCACATACACCTAAAAACCATTGGAGTGCAAGCAACTTTGCCTGGACTTCTAAGATGAGACCCTTACCCTACAACAGAAACTAAGAAGCCCAATTAGCAAAGCATGGATTGTCTTAAGGACATTATCTAGATAAAGATTCCATATATTTAACAATAAAGTATGCTTCTACAACTGGCAGTAACCACAGGAAGCAATCAAACTACAAACATTTCCTAAACCTAATCTGCTTCTGCTTTTTCTTTAGAGAGAGACCTTTATCCAGCAAAGGCAGTGAAGGGAAAGCAGTCCATTTATTTATTTCTGTCTGCACTGCAGTAGAGCTGACCTTACATATACTGATTTGGTATTTAACTGTCTTTCCCTTTCTTCTAAACAATTTTGAGAAATGAACCTAAACTGAGAAAAATGCTTTAAAAGGCAGAAATCGGCACAGGAGAGGTTTGCCACTTCTCCTTTTCACATCCTGCAGCTCTAATTGAAAAGGCAGAAGCCAATTAAGTTTGACAGCTTTCAGTTACACAGAAATACCTGAATTTCTGCAGCAAAGATGCTATCCTGCACCCTAAAGTGTAACACAAATCCATAATTTCCTTTCTGAAAAACTTAATCCCACCACTAATTTAAAAAAAAAAAAAAAAGAAACTAAAAAGGGAAGCTTTAAAGCCTCAGTGTGCCACTTCTTCAAAACAGTGAAAACTGCAAATCCTGAAGCGATCGGAAATTAAAACCTAGTTCACACATTAATAATCAGGAGGTTTCTATTCAAGACTTGACTAGCTGAACAAACATAAAATCAGAGAATCATTTTGGTTGGAAAAGACCTTTAAGATCACACGTAACAATAGAAGATAAATTCGTACTTGGAAAAATCAACTACACTCCAAAATGTGAGGTATTTTGTCCAGTTGGCTGGGGCTTTTTCAAGAGGAAAGACACCAAATAATATTTGAATGAAAAGGGGGTTGTTCTGATCTCAACATCACTTTTGTTTAAATCACAGCGTAGCTGTAGCTGGTGATGATGTGAGATCTTCTCCAGAAAATCCTCCAGAGTCCAGCTGAGGGCTGCAGACTCAGGGGACACAATGACAGGCTAACCAAGCACAATCACACCATTTCCACAGGGCCACACACACATGACTGCTCACACTCAAGAAGGATCTGGCCTGAAGCAGATCCCAGGTTCAGCCCATGCCGGGGCAATTCCGTGATACGATGGAAGAGACAGAGCTCCCTCATTTCAGCAAGCATTAGGCATGTCCATTAAGGCTCACTTTCAAGTTACCCCATAAATTATGAATACAATTAAATCGGACAGAATATAAGTTGTTGGCACTTAACTTACTTACAATAAATGCTTGGTTTGGGTAAATGGACTGTGTTTCAGCCTTTTACTTATCAAGCGCACCAGCTTACAACAGTCTCATTATGAGGCCGAGAATTCTTTCACTGTAAATCTTTTTTAATGGGGACTGAAGGAATGACTTTGCAGTTGTTTGTCACTAACCACTCGGAACCACGTGAAGAAAGCTGTGTGCACACACTGACAGGCGGCCAGCGGGAAATCGCTGTGTCAAATACGGGAGACTGCATCAAGATCTTTGCAACTGTACGGTCCGATCAAGCACCTCATTACAGCAAAAGGTTTTGTTTAAAAACAAGGACCCTACTTTCTGCTAATCCTCTGCTCTCCAGTGTGTTCTAGACAAAATGCACGATATCTGATTTTGCATATAAGCAGTAATGTGATGCTGTTAAACTCCTACTCTTCATGGGTTTATAAGCCCGCTGCAAATAATTTGTTCCAGGATGCAATTTGGTAAAGAAGAGCTCAGTCCACAGATGATTTTAATGCAATGTTTGCCAAAGAAACAAAATCATGTTAAATAACATTACATTGTAGAATTTTTCTTCTTAGGAGGGCCAGAGGAAGTAAAACTAAGGACAATATCTTTCTACTCCTCCTCAGCTATTTTTTCTGGCTTTACATATTCAATAAATCTGTAGGCAGGAAATGCATTTCTACATTTTATATTTTAGCCAATGGCAAATGCAAACCACAAGATATTATTTACATCTTTCTTCAGCTTCCAGTCCTTTCTGTGGCTTCAGTCTCCCAGCCATCACAGCTATCCCAGATCTCAGGAAGTCTTATAAATAAGTCACTACCGTCTCTGCAGATGTCCTCTGTTTCTGACAGCTTAACTACCCAAAGAATCCTTCTCCTAGCTGAAATAACAGCCTTGCTGTTTAACACAAAATATTTCAGGCCACTATCCCACCACAGAAACATATTATGAAACTCATAACTTGATTTGATAATACTTGAATTTCTAAAAAAATGATATAAAAGAAAAGCCATATTTAGAGCATGTGCTGTGACAAAGAAATGAGAAACAGAAGAACACCAAGCATTTACCTCTGGCACAGCCTCTCCTGCGGCATGTCTGGGACACAAGTGTTACTCACAGGAGATGAGGCCAAAGTGGATCAGCTGTTTCTGGTAACAAACCCCCTTCGCTAAACCAGTTGCTTTAACTCAACCCAAAGTTTGAGCCTGTTGCACCAGTTGGGTTCACAGGATAGGAACAGGAGCAGCCCCACTGGGGCCTTGTGCCACCCTGTTAGCCCAAGGACAGCCATGCACAGGGCAGCCAGGAAGCAGGAGCAATTAAACAGGAGAATAAAGCACTTCCATGTCTCCAATTAAATGAGCAAAACTGAGAGCAATGATAGCCCAGAGCTCAAAATACTGTTTTGAGGGAGCCTGAGTGAGAAGGTAGCACAAATAGCTGTCTGGGTTGCTCCAGCAGAAAGCTCAGGCCCCCCGGTGCCAGCAGCATCCCCTGGCACACAGGAATCCTGTGGGGTACCAGCACCATGCTCTCCACCAGAAGCACACACAGGCCTTCCAATCCATGGAATAGAATCATAGAATCAGTTGAAAGGCAAAGGTGAAGACACTATAGCTACATTTTTCCTAAATAAAACAGCTCAATTGGTTCAACTTGTTTCCCAGTTATAAAAGAAGAAAAAATATCCCACAGCCATACGTTATAATATAAACTAAATGGAAAATACACTCATTTCCCTCAAAATCAGTGGAAGAAACACTTCTAAAATCAGCTGACTTTTTGTTAAAAAAAATCATCTTAAGCCATTAATTTCCTATAAGTTTTAGAGTTTGGTTTAACTCAAAAACAAGTATAGGGTTCATGAGGGGTTATTAATTTGGGGGACTACTTTATGTTTCTTCTCTCAAAAACGTAACAAAACTCGCCTACGGGGCTAAGACACTCTATGCCAAGTTCCACCCAAAATTATTTTTAATGACCGACACTTTTAAACCCTGGAAACTGGAACCGCTAATAAGCCCTTAAATTCAGTGGTGCTAGCAGATGCCACCATATTATGTAATTTTTGAAGCAAAAAAACATCTTCTAGCAAAAGCATTTTAATGAAGGTTCTATTAACTAGTCTCCTGGTACTGGGATAAGTCCCCTGGAATGCAACAGAAAAGCTTTCATAGCTGGTTTGAGGTTTTATTCCTGGAGAAGTGCTGCAGACCACACTCGGGCCTATTTTGGGGTCTCCACTGGGACCCACCAGCAAGTACTTTTCTCCTTCACGTCCATCCCTCTGTGAACCGCTCCCTGGCAAGAAAAAGAAATTGTATCACCCCTTCTCTGTGTTACAAGATAAATGTCTGCCAACAGAGTCTAAAGTAACTACTGCACCTATACCTCTGCCTTCAAACCCACTTGCAGGCTCCAATAGTGAGACAAGCTGAATTACCCGCAACCACTGTAACTACTGCCTCCCTCCCTCCTGTCTTATAGATACTGGCAGCACTAGAAAACCTCACTTCTAAGTGACAATGTCAACAGATATGGCAGAACTGGCTATGGGCAAAAGTTACAAGTACGCACACAAGAGGACAAGCCACATCAAACTTTCTGAATAAACGTTGCCAAACTCAATGGTTACTGATGAAGCGCTGCACCCTGCTTGACTTTCAGCAAGGGTAAGGCTACTGCTGCAGCAATATCATTGCTAGATGACAGAAGGAGAAGGAGACCACAAAAATCTTCATCGCATCTTCAGCAGGAAAGTAAGTGGAGGAGGGAACCACAAATGAGAAGAAGTAGAAGCCATTCTGTCCTCCAGAATGCAGCCAATTTCCCTCTCTGCCTCCCATTCACCAGTCAATACAGAGTCTTCAGACAGTCTGCACCTACGGCCTATTATGGGTCAGCAACTGGCCTCTGGGGCATGGCCTTTACTTACACCTCCAGTCTTTCACACCCTTGTGCAGAGAGGGCAACTTCAGAGTGGCCTTCTCTTGTATTCTCTTTTTCAAGACCAGAGCAGTTGTGGGGGAATACTCTACCATACCAGATCTTTATCAAACGAGTCATGAGGTCGAGGAATAAAAGTTAACAGATATACACTCTCTTTCTCAGGTATGCACAATACACTTCATACAGTTAGTAATACTTTGGGGCAAGGGTGAAAAAGACCTACCTACAGGCTGACCCACTGTGTGGATTCACTTGTGAAAAGTCAGCAATGCTTTTGGGGCTCAACAAGCTGAATTGCTACACTATGCACACAGAGCTACACCAAAGAATTAGATATTTCTGCTAGTGCAAATGCATGTGCTCACTGAGAGGTGTTAGCCAAAGAAAGCAGATTACATCTGTGCTCCAAAGGCCAAACTGGCTCCCAGTTCACTTTCAGATGCCATTCCAAATGTTGATTTATAAAGCTGTATGATATAGGACTAGAGCCAAGGCTACTGTAACAAGGCTTTCTCTTTCCGTGTATGGTACAGCCGAAAGGACACTTCTGCTTACAGCTCTAGAGTCTGAGAAAATGGGAGAGCCGGGATCCCTCAGCCTCAGGCCTTCAACTACAGTTTGGTCCCTTTGCAAGAGGCACAGAGAGATGCACGCCCCCCCAGTACAGGGCCTTTCTGCCTTCTGGGTTTTAATCTGAACCCTGAGATGGTGAGGTGGCTAAAGGGCCATAGAAGAGTTAGTCCCAGGTAGTGATGGCTTAAGAGATCAAGTACTCTTATTTGCATTCATGCCCACAGATTTCAAGATGGCAAAAAAACCCACAAAACACTCCCCCCCCCCCCCCCCCCGCATAAAGTAGCACCACTTTTCCTTTTGAAAAAGAAGGAAGTAATTTTTACTACTTTCTACCTGTCCATGGCATTCTCAAAGCTCATCTAGCTGGCAGGCCAGTATGACACTGTGATCATATTAATGCAATCAGAAAGGCTCAATACAGTCATTATTAAGCCAGACCCAGACACTTAGATAATGCCTAACTTGAGCACTACTGTCAGGCAATACGCCTACTTACTGCATACTTGCTCACAGGAGCCCATATGAAGTCTACTATCTAGACTTCTAGCTTGAGAAACAAACTACTTAAAAAAAAAAAAAAAGAAGGAAAATTTTTAAAAAAGCCCACACTTCTGTTACTCTGCATTTTCTCTAAGTCTAAAAATTCGTAGTGTGTATGACAGGTCCACCTCATTTTTCTTAATGATGTTTTTATTATTCTTTCACTCAATTAAAACAGAAATGGATATTGCATCTTCTGACTGTATAATTGTTATTGTAATCTGTTTTCGATCACTGCTTGGGAAATGGGTCCAAAACAACATAAACTATCCACAGCCTCAGAATACAAGCCATTTTCTTTTACTACGATACTTAAAGAGACATCTATCATGTTGCTCCACTAACATGTTTGTATTATGGCAAAGAAGTTATTTGTAAGTTGGGAAAAGACATTATGAAAATCACCTTTTACTCCAAAGTATTGTATAACTCATAACTTATAACTACATTTCTTAATAACCATTCAAAATAATAAGGCTGGAAATTGTGCACATCTAAGTTTAATATATAAATAATGGAAATGAATATAAACCAAAATATGCTCAAAATATGGATTTATATTACTCTCAAAAAATAGGCTGGTTATAGTTTTGAAAATAACATGCTTCATTTCCAATATATGCCTGTCAGTTAAATTTATGGCAAAACATTCTCCATGAGTTTCGATTACCAAGATGGTAAATACTTCTTTGTGAGTTTCCTCACTTATCTGAAGCTTCCGTCCAAATGCTGACAAAGTCAGCAACTTCTCAAGAGTGACGTGTTGGTGATACACAAGTAAAGATAGACTAATCCAGCCCCTTGTCAACATTACAAATAGAATGGAACAGCTGAGAAAGAGAGAGACAAAGTAACCTTGTGGCTGTATGCGGCCATACAAATCATGCTTTTGATATAAGAAACTCCCCTCCCAACATTCCATGTCAGGTTTAGCACGTTTGAAAAGATTTGCTGTCAACAATGCATCTTTTCATCTCAGTGTGTGTCTTTGGGGAACAAATGAGGGAGCATATTTAAGTGGGAGACATTTCTACTGCATTCCGAAAATGCAGCGGGCATATGGTTATCTCAAGAGATGCTGCAGCTTCATATAAAATAGTGTCTGACAGGTATCAAGATTTTTCTGAGCTTCTTTACCTTGCTGACATTGCTATTAACATGGTAGAGTTGTGCTCAAATTGTTTAATATTGGATGTCCATCTGATACAAGGACATCAGCTAGAGCACAATGACTAAACATTTTTAGCCAGGTAATTAGCCAGATAATTTTCTATTTAGAAAACAAGTCATATGCTTAGACTCTTATCTAGAGCTACCTGTCCTTTTTCTTCAAGTTCTTTCTGTTCCCTTCATGCAGCTTCTACAAATAATGACAATTCTCTTTTTCCAAACATTGCTGCATGAAACATCAATAATCATTCAGCATTTGACAGGAAATTGAAAATATATCTTTAGCTCAGAAACAGTATTCCTGCCCTAGCATCCAACTTACCATAACATCGATGCAGGGCTCACACTCCATTTTTTAAACAATCTGCAAATTATTTGTGTAGTTTTATTCTAAGTAGAAGTGCCTCCTGGAAGGAGGTTTTACGTAAGTCCTCAGATACTAGCGACATCGACATTCACACCTTTAAAAATCAGAGTAAGAATTACACTTAAAAAACCCAAAGCAAAACACAACACTAACCAACCAACAAAGCAAACAAAAAAAACCTTTCAAACATCTTTTATAAGACTTTTTCAATGTCAGCAACCCTAAATTGCTAACATACAAATCCCAAAATCTTGTATATTTGCAGATCCTCAGGGGATACCCGCAGAGCTAGTAAATATATTTTAAAAGGAAAAAAACAAACAAATAAAAATACTATTTCTTGCCTTTTTAAAGTTCCCTGAAATAGAAGGAATAACATTGGAAATATAAAATATTTTTTCCCTTACCAATATTTGAATCAGTGCAATGGAAGACAGGGACAAAATATACTCAACAGCTGCAGTACATGCTTTCATACAAAGCGCAGGAGCTCTGGATAAAAAAAAAAATCCCTAACTATAGAGCAGTGACAATACGGACAACATGCCTTGCTGGCTGAGAACGTATCACACATTAAAGCAGTCAACACTCGGGAACGGCCATGAGAACCTCAACTAGATGGGCTAACAACTGCCCCCAAATTAAATGGCAAAGAGTATTTTCTGTCTTTCATACCACTAATCAATGTAAACTCATTTGTAGCCCCGCAGCAGAGACGCTGCTGATGAGCATTCTGCAACAAGTACAAAGCTTGTTGGAGGGCAATTTTTTTTAGTATCGCTAGAGGCTAGAAAACATTTCTCAAAAGCCATCAGATACTCAGCTGCCTTTTGTCTGCTGTGACTATTTCTTACATCTGCATTAGTGACACATGCCACCATGAGGACTGATGCAGCTGACCCCGGACATGTCGTACAGTAGGAACCAATTACCGCAAGGTGATTTTTTCTGAGCTAGAAAGGGCTCTGGCTCCTCGTTCAACACAGTGGGCTGGTTTCAAAGGCACTGAGAGCTTCAAAAGGAGAGCACGCTCGTACGGTAGTTACAGAGTATGAATCAGGCACAGGTTATCTCGAACAATCATATCAATTCAAAGGGACTTGGTAATACTTTATACCTTGAAAAACTGGGCCTTTAATCCTAAAAACACAGCTGTAGTTACTAATTTAACTAAATTATGAGGGGCAGTAATTAAAGGCCTAACGTAGCTATGCCTTGCAATTTGGGATTCAAAAGAAAATCTTCCCAAGTTCTACAGATTTTCAGTTACTTTGAAAAGTTTAAAAATAAGATTTAAAAGCAGGTTGCGGACTGCTCAATCACAAAAACAAGAATTTTCCTAAGCAGATCACACAGATGTTTGGGAAATATAAATACATGACTGCAATAAAACTCTTCATTTTACAGCACCATAGTTGCCATATCGTATTACCATGTTCTGTGTCAATGCGAGTGACAAAAATCTTACTGGTTCAAGTATTTTATTTAAGCTCCAGACCACCATTGTGGCCCTTTTCCTCCCCATTCTACATACACAGCTTTAAAGAAAACATCAATAATAGAAAGTAACTGCAAAAATAAATATGCAGGCTTACATCTCCATGAAGAGTACTAAACTTAAATACTTTAAAGGAATTTTAAAGTTAAGTGGTACCATCTGAAAGTCTGTGCTACAAACTAGAAAGTTTCAATATGACATAGCTGTCTGCTGAAATGATGACTTGATTACAGTTACATTATACCAGGTTTTTTCTATTTTTAAATCAAGATAAAATATTCAGTACATTGAAAGTATTTAAATAGATATAAGGATTCCACAAAATTAAGTATTTGGGAAAGGAATCTTCAAACTTCACCTCAGAGTGTTTATTCATAACAATAAAAGTTTAATATTGTTGGCCTTCCTTCGATGTCCAAGTTCTTCACCTAAATCTGAGTGTAAGATATGTCACTATTAAATTTCTTGAAAATATATTACCTCTTTGGCATTTTTATAGTTTTTAATATGATTTTGCCATCTTCTTTAGGCATAAAAACAGTTCTGGGGAGTCACTGAAAACTCCTATTAAGGTGAGTTTGTCAAAGAATTGCCCTATAAATAACTGACAGTAAATACACTACGTTTTATCCCAGTGACACTAAGAAAAGGCAGGACCAACTTATAAAGGGAGGAGAAAACAGAATTAATGTGGACTATTTCAATTATGTTGGTTGCTTTTTCTTTCCTTTGGTTTATGATGAGAATAACAGCATATAGTTAACTAACATGGCCATGGGTGTGGGGAGGAAGCAGGGAGATGACTTGAAAGGCTTAGGAACTGTTGCGGGGGGGGAAAAAAGTACATCTTACTACCGCTAATCTTAAATCTTGAATTCAAAATTGTTGGTGGCTTTCTGCAGATGCAACTTAAGGGTTCCAAAATTACTCTAAACATCAAATTATGTCTAGGTCATTGAATGGGTGGATACCCTATATTCTGTTTAATGCGTACGTTCAATTGCACACATACTTCAACCAACTGTGTCTTTATTTTAATAACAGACCAAGTACTGAAAACACATAAAGAAAGACTATTTTTCTACCTCAGCAAAAATACAGCTGATACACTGCATGACCCTTCAGGAATGACTGCTCTGCTTGTTCTATTTATATGACATTGCCTGGTTGGAAAATGGAGAGAGGGGTGAAAAATCAGCAAAAAGACCAGAAACTCATTTTTAACTATCAGTCCCAAAAAAGAAATCACTGTCTTGCTTTTCTTACTGTTCCTGTTAAATTAGAGGTTTCTTCCTCACTGTGTATCAGAAACACATAAAATTCAAGATTTTACATTTCTTCCAAATCCCTACTGAATTATATCAAAGTACAAAGCAACGTTTTCCAACTATTCTGCCACAGATAAAATATAAAACACAAATACAAAAGCACATCTCTGCTGGTTCCTGATCTAACATGGACTTGCAGCTTTCATGCTTCTGTATTTCAATTCGCTTAATTCTTTAGAACAGCTACATATTTCTTTCAGGCAGCAGGAACATATTCTTCATCTAGGATCTGGGCAGGAATCTAAAACTTAACCTTTCGCTTCACTCAATTCCTAAGGACAAGTGAAACATACTTCCTTACTGTGTTCAGCATGCCATGTTAACTAACCATTTAGAACACAGGAGCAAATTTCATCATGCTGTACTCTTCCATTTGCACAGAAGTGAATTTTCACTCCAGTCAAGTACCTTAAATCCTTGTAAAGATATAAAAGGTAGTACAAACAGTATAAACCCTACAATATTTTTGCAGAAATATTTAGAATGGACTTTGACAAACAGCTCTTTAACCATCAGCCTGTGTTTCTGTCACCCCAGAGATATAGTAAAACTGATTTCTAAGTACACCTAAGCAGACAGAGCCACAATACATAGAACTTTAGGGGGCTTACAGCAATCAGCAGCAGCACTCCGAAGAGTCACTGCATCCACATTTCTGGTACATCTGACTTTGTAAAAGCTCCATAACTACAGCTACTGATTAACATCCTGATCATACACTTTGGTTTGAATTGCCTGAAAGCTTTTCTCTCCATTAATATTTTGTAATTGAATTACTGTTTTTAACAGTTAAATGAATATGAACATATTATCAGACTGCATCAAACTAATCTAAACAAAAAATGTCTTGCAATCATTTCCTGCTCCAAATTTGAACATGTTCCCTTAGCTATAATTTGGTTCTATGTTTCTTTTTCGGCAAAACCAAACTCAGAACAGCTCATTCTGCACACTGGCATTTTAAGTTGCTTTCAGAAGCTTTTGACGCTTATTTTCTACACTCTTCAAATCAACACACACATATATATCTGCACATCCACTCTTACACAAACAGGTTCACGAACTGCAATCAACAATACTGTAAATGTAAGTTTCCTAGTCATTAATCATCCCTCTTTTTTTTAATCCTTATGGAGTGAATTACTAACTGAGAGGAGACGCCAATTCTAGTAAGTGAATGTTACCCAACAGGGATATAAAGCTGTCAACACCATAGTGCTCTTGCTTGCCCTAAACTCTCTCCCAGGCTTCATATGTTTTTTAAAGCAATATTAGCCTTTTTCTCCAAGGAACCTTACTCTCCTTAAAATCTGAGCACTTGTGTTTTATTACATACAGGTTTTAAAACAGACTGGTCAGAAAACAGTTGAAACATTTTAGAAAGCACTGGCTTAGTCAGGCAAACCAAAACTGGACTCTATTACATTGAACTGACGCTAACAACATTGTAAACAGTACCAAAACTTTTAAATCCCCTATTAAACACAACATTTAAGACCTCGTTTATCTTTTAAATGACCTTCACTAGATTATTATAGCTGCTGTATTGGCCCTTTGAATTAAGTACAGTCATGTTAGGAATAAAAAACCAGGAAAATCATAAGGCAAAATTTCTCATGAGAACAATTGATTTTCTGTCTGCACTACAAAAGCTTATTTTAAAACACTTTTTCACTCACAAAACTAGAGAGAAAGCTAGAAACACTGATAGCGCTATATTTCTCTATTTCTCAGGGAAGTCACTAGAAAAATAATTGCAGCAAACAGTACGATTATAAAACTGGTTACCAAAGGTCATCAGGCTCATCATAGCAGCAGGTAGTTGAGAGCTTATTGCTCTGCTTTCAGAAATTAACTTCAGAACCTGATGTTATTACAACAAAAAGCCACTTGACAAGTAGGAAGGAATTTCAGCATTTACATATCTAAGGCCCAAAATGAGATGAGATAAAGAATTACTAGCATTTGGCTTTGCTTTCAAAACGTTTAGATACACATTATGAAATTACAAATAAAACAAAACAAAAATTAAAATGGTCTCTAGTTTTCAGTAAAGCATTTCCATTTTTGTCCCCAATGCAATTCACATTCAGTAAGTATGAGTACTTGTTAAAGCCCGAGAAATAAGAATAAACTGAAACACTCACAACCGAAGCCTTGGATGCCACTTCACTATGACTTTCAATAGTTTCCTTTTTGTCAAACTTTAGGCACAATAGTAGGAGAGCCCCTAACAATATTTATTTCAAATAATTTTTATACTAATTTGCCAGTAAATTAAAAGTAAGCCTTTCCACAAATGTCTACAGCTGCATTTCACAACTCCAGTGGAAGAATTACTAGCACCACAGTAATCACTGCAAAGATACAGACTTCCAAAAATACCCGAAATAGGTGTGATCTGCATTCAGGAAAAGGTCACTTGATCATAACGGGTTCTTAAAGATCAGACTTGAAAAAGAGCAGAAGAAAAATATCTGGAAATTAGCTATGTTGATTTATTGTGAGAGTATTTCCAGGAGAAAAAAAAATAAATCAATTTTAAACAGCACCATTATCTTATTAAAAAAAAAATCTACCTTAACTAATTTAGTATTGAGTATTACAGAACCTAGGTAAGTATTCAGACAAGAATAATTTTCTTCTTGCTTTCAGTAGCAATAAGGAGTAATGAATAACCTTTATTATGAACAACCTAAAACCAAAGAGACTGAGACTGTTTAAAGAACACCAGCTAAGGAAAATAAAAATTCCTCTTGCATTTCTTATTCCCCCACATTTCTACACTCCAATCTACAACACCTTTATAAATGAGCTGAAGAGTAATGAACGAAAACTTAGGCTCTTAAAAGTTTGCTTTCAGAAATGAAAGTCTTTTTCTTAAGTGGAAGAAATCTTCCAGAGCTTAACAGGCCAGATTCAAGCTGAACCACCGATATAATTATAAAAGCCACTGAATTTCTCTTGGATAACACAGCTGCAAACTGGAAAGCAAACATATTCCAAAACATTTTAAAGAATTCTTTTAAAGTATATTTCTATAAATGCCCCAAGGAAAAACATTTCTGCTCTAATTCTAACATTCTTTTTAATATCAAGCAGCTTTAATGCCCAAGTCTCGAAAAAGTCATCTAAAACTACATATACTCCTTTTTATATTATTAACTAGTTCCTTTTCACAATTACTCAACAAATCATTTCTTCACCAATTTCTAAGTGGAATAGTATTACAAGTCTTTCACTGCAAAGCTGTTTCTTCTTTTTCCATACATTGGAAGAACATAGAGAAGAGGATTAAAAACTAGATACATAGTTATCCAAGAAACATAAAAAACTAATGAGCTCTCTTACCCTTCATTAGGTATATAAATGAATCCTAAGTTTTTAAAATAAAATCTGCAGCTCCTTAGCAAACTTCAGCAATTAGGAAGCCTATTGAGCCAAAGAAGTCTAAAACAAGCATCTAATGGTAAAATCACTAAATAAACCTCACGTAATAGAGAGTCATGTGACGACCATTTCAATGTATCTCTCAAAATGCCATTTACACAAACTGTGTATAAAGAACTACAATTATGTGTTACCACTCTGCTCATTTTAAAACACAAATACGGAAGATTTTTTTTAAGATAGTTACTGGTAGCCTTTCCTGCAGTATTTTGCTCACAACACCTGGCTAATTTCAAGATTTTAAAATACATTTTTCCTAACAACAGGCTGCACTACCTTAAACATGACAGCATCAGAGTTAAGAGGAAAAAAGAAGGCATTTAGGAGAAGTGACTGTAAAGTTTATCTGCTTGGAGGAAAAGGAGGGGAAAAAGCAACCACGCGCTTACCATGCTGTTAACACAAAACTGACCAGCAACTTGATAGCAAAGAAAGATTAAGTATTCTAGAGAAATGCAGAAGAAGTGCAAAACTAATGCTCAATATGTTTGCTGAAAGAGCTGAACCTTACACATGCTTTGCCCTGTCCTCTTTTACAACAACTGCTACAAAATGCTACTTACTGAAATAAAAATAAAATCCTAAAATGCAACCATAAACGCTGTTCTTTTTCCCACCCCGGTGACCCCATTCTTAAAGCTGTGACGGTGGGTGTAGCACACCTAAGTGGTGTCACCTGCCTCCATGAAGGCAGCCCCCGATCGCCCGCACCCAGCCCAGAGACGATGCCCTCTCCTGCAGGCGCTGCCCAGGCCCTCCACCCGGCCGCTGCCGTGCCCTGCAGGACCGCCGGCGGCAGGGGGATACCCGCAGGCTGCCCCAGGGCGATCCGCACGAAGAAAGCGCCAAGCGCAGGACACGCTCTCACCCCGTTACCCCCCGGTAAGATCAGGCCTGGCCCTCTGAGAGCCGCCCGGCCCGGGGTGGCCTCTTTCGGCAGGCGGCCTTCTAACGCCGGAGGGCTGCGCGCCACACGCCCGGTCCAAGTCTTCCCGCGGATCCCCATCACCGCAGCGGGGCCGAGCAGACAAATGCTTGCCCGGGAAAGCGGGAAGCGGCCCTCCAGCTGCCACGCGGACCTGCCGGTCCCTCTGCGCACGGTGCCGACCCGCCCGCCACACGCTCCCCCGGGCCCGCCGCCCTGCGCGCCCCGGCCGGCGGAGCCGCCGTGAGCGCGGCCGCACGGTTACCTCCCACGGGCTTGGTGACGGCGCCGTTGGGCCTCCCGCGGGTGCCCATGGGGCTGCCGTTCTGCTCCAGCCTGGCCACCTTCCCGGGGGGGGGCCCTTTGACATCGGGGCTGCCGCTGCCTCTGTCGGGGCTGTCCCGCAGGCAGGGGCTCTCGCTCCTCCGCTCCATGCTCGGAGACGCGGCTCCCGCTGGCAGGTCGCAGTAGAAGGAGCACGGACCTAGGGCGAGAGAAAAAAGGGGCGCTTCAGTGGCCGCCGGCCAGTACCGGGCCCCGCTCACCCGGCCGGGCCCCCGCTGTGCGTCTCCAGGGCGGTTCAGCTCCGTGAAGCCGGGCGAGTACCGGCCGGGTGCGATGCCGTCCCGCTCCCGCCGCCGGAGCCGGCCCCGCTGGATGCGAGCGGTTCGCCTCGCCCGCCCGGCGCCAACCTGCCGCGGGCGGGGGCAGGCAGTGCGGCGTCCCGGTTCCCATCGCGTTCGGTAGGCAAGCAGCCCGCCCTCCCGCCGCAGCCAGGTGCTGCTCCCCGGGTCCGGCCACGGTCCCGGCCCGCCCCCGGGGGCCGCGGGGAAAGGCTGCCAGTCCAGACGGCCCCGCTGGCACGGCCCCCCCGCGCCGGCCAGCTGCGCAGCCACGGAGTAGCCGGCGGCTGGCGAGGAAGCCTCTAGCAAGCGGCTCCCGCGAGCTGCCGCTGTACTTACTGCTTATAGCCTGTCTGTAAGTTGGCTGAGTTGGGCTCTGTCCATGGATCAGAAGTAGAGAATCCAGGGTGGAAAGTTTTCCTGTTTCTTTCTCTCTCGCCGCGTTCTTCGCTTCTACTCCTTCCCCCCACCCCCAGCCCCCTCCTCGCCCTCCTCCGGGGGTGCTGGGGCGGCGGGGCCGGGGCGGCTGCCCGTGGGGCGGCAAGGGCAGAGCCCCGTCCCGGAGGGTCCCGGGTGGCGAGCGGAGCGGAGCGGGGAGGTCGGGACGAGGGGGCGGGGAGCCGCGGGGCCGTCGGCTGCGGCGCGGAGGAGAAGGGAGAGGGAGCCGACTTCTCACACCTTGAGCGGAGAAAATCAATACCGGGGGAGACAGGGGGAGGAGAAGAGGAGGGAGCGCCGCTCTCCCGAGCTCCGCGGCGGCGGCGAGTGCCTGGCGGCGCGGGGAAGTGGCGGCGGCGGCCCCCGGTGTGTCACTTTCAATCGCTCCCTCCTCTGCCAGCGACAGCAGCGGCAGGAGGGACTCGCCACAGAGAGCGGAGAAACGGTTATTAGTTGCGTTGAGTCATCGAGGCAAAGTGAGTCCTTTCTGGGGTTGTCCTTGCTTTCGGGTTTGGTGTATGTGCATGCCTCTGTGTGTGTGTCTGCCTGTCTGTCTGCGCGGCGCTCCCGTCCCAGGGCTGTGCATCCCAAACATCGCCACCCCTCCTCGCCTTGACACCCCTCCCCCTCCCCGCCCCCCCGCAAAAATCAAGTCTCGCTGCTACCTCGGAATCGGGCACAGACGGGCGCGCAGCAGCCCACCTCCTCCCGGCCCGGCCCGCCCCGCGGAGCCCCGGCCCCGCTGCGCGCAAGGGTGGGAGGCAGAAACCCACCTGGCAGGAAATTAAACACCAATAAATAAATAATACATCTCACACGCGAAGAAGGAGCGCGGTGCCGCGCGAAGGGAGGGCGTAGGGTGGGCTGGGTGGGGAAGGGGAAGCGTGGCAGGACGACGCGGTGGTGACAGGAGAGACCCAGGGCAGAAAGGCGCAAGGGCAGGGGCAGTCGGGCTGGGGGAGGGCCGAGAGGCAACGAGAGGAGGAGTCGGGAGACGAGGAAGGGCGGAGGGGGAGGGGGGGCGTGTGGGATAGTGGGGAAGTCGGAGTTGGGGACGCCGAACTGACCGACGAGGAGCAAAGCTGCTACCGGCGCTCAATCCAGACGCCCGGGTTGGTCCGATGCAGCCCGTGCGGCCTCGACGCCTCCTGCCACCCGCCCCCCACCCCCGTCCCCCTGGGAGCCGAGCGACGGCAGGGATCCTCCCGCAGCCTCTCCCCGCCGGGGCGAGGCGACAATAACTTTTCGCGGTGTAGTGGGGGCTACCGCCCCGAGGGCCGGTCGCGCTTCCTCCGGGCCGCCAAGAGCCAGCGACCGGCCCCAGGTAGGGCCCCGCCGTCGCCCTGTTCTCCGCGCCCGGCTCCAGGCAGTTACCGGGGTGGTCCTGAATAATTGATGGTTGGGGCCGGGAGAAGGTGACAAGCGGGCAGAGAAGAGCTGCTGCTGCCGCCGCTAAATTATTTAATAGCGGAGCTCCGGGTAGAGCATGACAGCGCTACCTAAGTGCAGCCAATGGTGCGGGCAAAGCTCCGGCCGGGAAGTCGCAGTGGGGCGGGATCGAGCCCCTCACCAGTCCCGGGGCGGCGAGCGGTCACCCGGCAGACAGGCTCTCTCTCTGATGCAAGGTGCACCGCGCCGCTCCCTGGGGCCGGCGGCGGCGCGGGCGCGTCTCCCGGCGGGGCCATGCCCGGCGGGCGCCCCGAGGACCCGCAGCGCCCCCTGCCCGGCCCGGGGGGCGCGGGGGAATGAGCCGGCAGCCCCGCGCCGCTGAGCCCTCGCCGCCCGCCCGGCGGTGGAACGAGACCCGTGTTAAGGTGGACCGACGGAATCCCTTCTGGCGCGGGGGGCGGGCGGCGGACGGGCGGCGGGGAAGGAGGTGGCGGCGGCGGGCACCCAAAGTGCCCCGACACCCCCCTCCTCCGCCTCCCCCGCCGCCCGTCCGCGGCTGGTTCCCTGCGCGGCGCCGCCCTCCCTGCCGTGCTCCCTTAAGAGCTCTGCCTTTTACGGTGGCGCCGGAGGGTCAAAAAAAAGGGGGCTACGGGGGGGTTAGTGGGGAGCAGAGCCCCCCCCATCCCGGGCAGGGCAACACTGGGGACCGGCGGGAGCATCACGGCCACCGGGCAGCCCTGGCGACAGGTTTTCTTTAGTCCTGGGAGCGCCCGGGGAGAGTAGGGTGGGCAGCAGGGGCTGCCTCGAGCCTGCATGCAGCCGTCCCAGCGCTGATTCGGGGTTTGGAGGAGGGTCAGGTCCCCACAGGAGATCGGCTGCCGCTGCGCCCCTCCTGCCCTCCGAGTGGCAGTGACAGCTCACCCGCCCGCCGAGCGCTCGGGTGTCCCGAGCTCTGGGCCGCCCCTGAAAATAGTGCCGGGAAAAGCAGCGGATCCCCGGGCAGGGTAAGAGAAATCATCCCTTCGTTCCACATCCGACCTCCGGGCCGGCCCCGAAAAGCAGTGCTAAGTGCGGCTTTCCCCGCCTCGGCCGAAGCACTCGTGTCTCTCCCCGCCTCGGCTGGGGCAGGGGGACCCGCCGCCAAAGTCTGGACGCGGTGCCAGCCTTTCCCTGGGACAGCATGCAGTGAACGCGGGTGGGAGCCGGGTCCATCGCCGGCTGAAATCTGGGGGAGCCAGAGAAGATACGGGGAACAGCGGAAGGCCGAGGGCGGGGGGCCCGGGGGCCCCGCAGGGCCAGGGCTCCGGGAGCGTTCGGAGGAGCGAGCGGCGGTGCCGGGAACGCGCAGGCTGCGGAGAAGAGAGCGCAGCGGCTGCCGCCAGCCAGGTCTCCTGCCTTCCCTCTCAGAAAGGAGCCTCAAAGTTTGGAGAACTCTGTGTTTGCTTTTTAAATAACCCGATCTAACTTTTCTCCTTCCCCCCCCCCCCTCCAAAAAATCTGATAAAGCTCAGCAGCATGGAAGTTAACGTTTTCCGCCAGCTATCGAATGATTGAATAATGTTTTGTTCTTACCTTTGATGTTGAACTACGAATGCCCGCGGATCAATGGCCAGAAAGTTAGAAGAATTGGTGATTTAGGACTTCAGTACTTCTGGAAAAAAAAAAATGCCAATGGTTTAGCCAGGATCTTCCCTGTCTGATTCGTTACTATTATTATATCTGATGATGTGGATGGATGGAGAGATTCAATCCAAGCCCATTAATGAGGTATTTTATAAACACCACCGTCTGAAGATCTTAATTTACATTTTGTCAGTGATCCTTTCCTTAACAGCGGAGACGTGTGGCGACAGCGCGATTACAGGACTTTAGTAAAGCTCCTATAAGAGTACGACTGGCTTGTTAATCGATTAATATTTTATTAAGTGTAAATATTTTATAAAGTTTTTAGGAAAACTATCGATTCTAAATTATTAAACTAGTCAGAAGGGCATTTGAATAATGCATACAATTAAATACATTTAAATATATATGTAGCGATTGCTTCATTTGCAATGAATCCCCTGCACCTTTCTGTTGCTTTCGTTTTTTCTCCACCGGCAGCTGGTTTCTCATTTGTGCCTTCACTGGAATATCAGGATTACCGAATATGTGTTTAGTTTGTGTTTATAAACTGAATGTTTACATAAATACTCTTAGAAAATAACTTTGAAATCGGAAGCCGTAATAATTTAAAAATTTCGACACGGAAGCAAAGGGGCTTGTTAATGAAACTGAGGGAAACTTAAACCGAGTTCGTAGAAATGTTGTTTGGTAAGTTCTGTTTTGTAAGCATCACTTAATTTATACGGATTTTATGAAGCATGATGCTTATTTTTGTTTTACATATTTTTTCCCAATAAAAGACTTTCTCTCTGTTTCGAATTACAAACACTTTTTTTTCCCCTGTTGCATGATTTTCACGTTTTCCTTATTTACACTGGAAAAAAAGGACGATTATTTCCCATCGCTTTCCTCACCTGTCTTCAATGTCGCTATAAAAAAAACCCCAAGCCTATTTTTAAAAAAAACTTATTAATAATATTAATAACCTATTTTTCTTTTTCTAACACGAACTCCGGTACGAGAATTTTCTGCTCTCGCACTCTGATGAGAGCAGGAGTAGATGCGCTCCGAGTGCCCAGCGCTACTGAAGTTTGTGGACGCCTAAAGTCGTTGATTGCCAAAAAATTTTGAACGAAAACACCTCCTTAGAAAGGTTTGGTTTTCATTAACTACCGCTCTTAAAGCCAAAACGCATGGAAGTGATCGCAGCTCTGTGCCCACACAGGCTTCAGAGGCGAGCGGCTGCAGCCGGGGCTGCCGCGACCTCCCGGGCCTCCGCTGCCCGCGATGCCGCCCCCCGGGCCGGGGCAGCTCTCGCCCCACGCAGCCGGCCCGAGAGTCGGCTCTCGTGGCTGGCAGGATCCGCCGGGCGCCCTCCTCGCCTCCTTTCTCCCCCTTCCACCCACAACTTCCCAGGGGCCACGGCGCCCGCGGGACGACAGCCTCACCGCGAGGCTCGGCCGGGGCTGAGCGCTGCGGCCCGGGCCGAGGCGGGGTCCCTGGCGCAGCGCGCTGGGGTCCCGGGGGACACCGGCCCACCGTCCCCGGGCGCTGTCTCGAAGCGCAGAGGTCCCCGGCTGCCACGAGAGCACAGCGGCCGGCGGGATCGGAGGGGGGTGGCTCCCCGGACCGGCGAGGCAGCTCTGGGTCCTTTCGGGGTGGCGGCTGGAGCAGGCACTGCCAGGACACCGGATCAGCAGGAGAGGGGAGAGCGGATCCCACAGCCGAGGGCTCCGGTCTCCCCGCTCGGCCCGGGCTCCATCGCGGCGGGACCCGAGCCCGAGGCGGCCGCTCCTGCGGGCCCCGGCCGGGACTACGCGCCCGACCCGTCCCTGTGCCTTCCCCTTTGCACAGCGCCATCGCGCGGGCACTGGCGCCGACGCAGCCCGAGGCGGCCGCTGCTCCCGCCCGCTCGCCCGCGGCCCCGGCGGTGCGGATACGGCGCAGCACCTGCCGCGGGGCTGAGCGGGCCCCTGCCGCCGCCCTTCGCTGCGCCCTCGGCCCTGCAGCGCCGCTCCGCCCTGCCACCTTGCCCGCCGTGCCACATGCCGTCGAGGCTCCGACATCCTCTCCTCTCCCGCGGCCCGGCCCGGAGAGGGCAGAGCGGTGGCACAGGCAGACCGGCGACGGGCAGCGCGTAAGGACCGACCTCCTACCCAGCCGCGCCTTCTTCGCCCTGCCCTCGTGGACTGGGAAAGGCGCTGGCCAGCCGAGGAGCCAGGCCGCCTCTGTGGGGCGGCCCCGCCATCGAGCGCTCGCTGTCGGGGACGAACCATCTAATCCTGTCGCCGTAGGAGGGGTCCCTGTCCCTCCGCGCTACCGCGATCCCTCTTTCGGCGTCAGGTTCAGGAGGGGAAGCCGAAACGAAACAAAAATGTCCTTGAGCCCAAGGGCGGGAGGAGCCCGGCTCCGCCGGCAGCACTTCGAGGGGAGAACTCTGGCTCCAGCCGACAGTGCCGGCGGGAGCACGGCGCCGGCCATCGTCCTTTCCCAGCCACAAGCTGCTGCTTTACCCCGGCAACACAAGCTTAGAACGGCGGCTGTCCGGAGGGGGAGCGCGGCGGCGGCTGGGGCGGTCGCCGGGCCGCCTGGCGAATCCCCCGGCTCCGCGGCACAACGCCTCGGCCCCGCGGGAGCCGGCTCTGCATCCCCTGAGCACCGCCGGCCGCCTCCAGCCCCTTCGGGATCCAGGCGGCTCGTTCGTGCTGTACCAATGGAATAGGAAAAGTAATTTTAAAAAATCAAACCCAAAGTGTCTTTAAGGCGTCCGAGCTCCGACCAAAGAGTTTCGGAACAGCAGTATCTCTGCAGACCTACCCTCATTTCCATCCTTCCCCCCAGTGGTTTTATTGATGAGCCTTTTGCTGTTAAACGCTGGTTATATGGAGAAGGAGCTGCGGACAACAGAGAGGCAATCTCTACAGCCAGGCGTATACAGGAAAGGGAACGACACGGCCGGAGCCGAGTAGTACGTAATACGTTATTACACCGTATTTCGGTGCCCAGAAGGCTGCGCAGCCCCGGCCGAGGCGGGAGCAGGGAGCGGGGCTCACCGGCAGGCCGGGCCGGCTGGACGCCTGGTGCGGGGGTGAGCTGCCTGCTGCTGGAGTCCTGCTAGGTTCTCTCCTGCCCTCCGGCTCCCCACTACGATTTGCAGCTTCCCCGTGTTCTTCACACACATCTCCAGCTCTTGGCTTTCCCCCTAGCCACGGGCTTGAGTTTTCCCTCAATCACATGCTGCAATGCTAACCGCAAGGGATTTCCTCCGTGAGATATCAAGCTCATCGACCCACCTCAGCTTAATAGACTTGCGAGACTCTTCAGTATTGCATGGATTCTTTAAAATAGTTCCGTTCCGATTTGTAAACTGTCAGATAAAAGAGAGCACAGACCGAAGCGTCTGTGCCCTGTGGCCCTTTTCCTTCAAATTAGCAGCTTATAGCTGGAAATGAAGGAAGAGTTTTGACACCTTCGTTGCAATTAAGGAAAGTTCCCTAGATCCGAGAGAAAAGTGACTAACAGGACCCTCCACCCGAGCACCAACTGCGGCTGCTTCTTCGCCGCAGCCTCAGGCCACTCCAGTGCTGTTTGCCCCAGGCCGGGCGGTGTCCCCCGCTTCACCCCGAGGTGGCCGCGCCACGCAAGAAAAAGAGCGTCCCGCCTGCCGCGCACTGCCCGAGCTGCGGCGTGAACGAATGCGGGAAGGGGCTGCAGCAGAGAGCCGCCACCCTCGGCCCGGGAGCCAGCCCAGCGCCTGCCTTTACACCCCTAATGTGCCTACGGGGCGCGGAGTGCCGGGGAACCCCGCTCTTCCCTTTCAACCGCCCTCTCGCCCGATATGAGAACGAGTGACGGCGGAGCTCTGCAGGACATGCCGAGGGCTGAGGACTCGTACCCCGAAGCACGAATCGTTTTAATTACAACGATTACAACTTAAATTAGCAAGATAGCATCCTTTCTGCCCCGCCAGGCTCCGACCTAGAAGTAAAACATCACCCCCCCACGTTGGACACCATCGCCTCCCAAGCGCTCTCCGAGTTCCTACGGCCGGTAGAGACCACATGCGAGTAAAGACCTCAACAGAACCGGGAAGACAGAGCCGATTCCGAGCGCGCTCCCCGTGAGCTTCCTAACGAGCAGCGTTCAGCCCCAGTCGCGCCACACTCATTCCCCAGGACGGCGACAGTCATTAGCGACTGTCCTTTTGACAGAGCAGGATGCCATTTTCCTCCTAAATCCAAACTTTGCCTCTCAACAGACACTCTTATCTTCGTATGCCCATGTAAATTAAAACGCCAGTAAACGCGTAGGGAGAACCCTCTGCTCTGCGGCACAAGGCAGCAGCTCCCGCAGGCTGCTGCCACACGAAATGGTGCTCAGGGAGTAGAGCCTTGGCGGGACCGCACGGGGCCCCGGCGCCGGCCCCCAGCTCCCGCTCTCGCTCCCCGCCGCTAGGCTGAAACCAAAGGCAGGTCAGCCTGTGACAAAACTGAGCCCGGCCGGCAGTTGGGGTGCCCGGCTGCGGGCTTAGAGTTTTCTGTGCAAGTCACTGAAGGCTGCGGATCTGCTCAGAAAAAAACGGCAGACAGTGAAGGGGATTTCGAGTGAAGATAAACAACATGGGTTTATTGAACTATAAAGGCTGAAAACGCCGTTGAACAGATCGAGGAAACGCATCCTAATACACACGAGCCGCAAACATCCCGCAGCCTGGCTCCAGCAAGCAGAAGGTAGCTCAGATCCTCCCGGCCGCGCCACGAACCTAGCTTGTCCCTGGCGGAATCACCGCAGAT
Source organism: Coloeus monedula (assembly GCF_965178545.1). Taxonomy (NCBI): domain Eukaryota; kingdom Metazoa; phylum Chordata; class Aves; order Passeriformes; family Corvidae; genus Coloeus; species Coloeus monedula. The sequence continues at coordinate 11,881,565 of NC_138787.1, forward strand.
GGAAAGCTGCGAGAAGCTGACAGAGTAACGCTCAGTCTTTTTAGGCTTTCGCGAGCCCTGTACTGCTACCTACGGGGCTCAGCAGGGCGCTCTCTGCAGAGGGGTCATACATGGGGCCCAGGGGCAGGAAAGGGCCAAATCCTGTCGCTTTTCCTCCTGCAAACAATCCTATCGTCTTTTCCTCTGACCTCAAAACTTTGCCAGCCAATATGCGCCAACACTTAAAAAGAGTTTCGAGACTTGAGTTCGTACTTGGCCCGTGAAAGAGCCTTTCGGGGTTCGGGGCTGTCCAGCTGCTCCCAGCACCTTAAAGGGTGGCCAAAAGGTGGCCCGCCGCCCGAGGCAGCCCCAGTAGCCTTGCCAAGGTGGCGTCCTTCAGCGTGGACGTGGCTCCTCGGTGCGACGGAACGAGGCAGAAGCCTACCGGGGCAGCTGGGAACTGGGGACACTGCCCTGACCCTGACCGCCTACCGCCCGCTGGGCCCCGCGGAGCTGATCCCCCTCTGCTTCCACAGCCCCTGACGACGCTGTCTCCGTGCCACCCCCCCGCCCCTCCCCCCCTCCCCGTTCCTGAGAGGCAAGCGGGGCGCGAAGAGGGCCGGCAGCAAGTGCTCGGCCGCCGGCGGGGGCTGCCACCTCCCAGCCCCGCAGTGCGGCCTCAGCAGCCGCCGGCGGAGCCGCCGTGGCCTCGGTGGCTGCGCGGCCGCCGTGCCCAGGCACAGCACCGCTGTCGCCACGCACCGCTGTCATGAATCGAGAGCAATTCCACCCAAAGCCTCCTCTTCCTCCAGCCTTTGCGTCTCCCCCGGCCGCCCTGCCCCCTTAACCCCCCCTCCCCCCCCCCGCCTCCCCTCCGGAGGGGCCGCCGGCCTGCGCGCAGTCCGTGCGTTCCCGTGACAAATTTCAGGTTTGTAAAGGGACGGGTGAGAGGTATCCACCGTTTGAAATCCCATTATAAAACCAGAGTAAACGCAGTGCTCGTGTGCTCCCCGTCACGGAATCGCTCCAACTAAATCAGCATCTAACAAGAGAGTTTGTCCCCAGTGGGGACAGCAGCTCTCACTTACTCTGCTCCGTGAACAGCTGCACTTCTGCCCCAGGAAGAGCCTTTCAGCCACGCCGCCTCTGCGGGGTGACACTGTTACTTCCTCCTTGCCAGCGTTTCGGTGGGATCAAGAAGCCCCCCGGTTCCCCAGCCAAACGGGCCCGAGCCGCTGCCCCTCGCAGGGGTCCCAAGCCCCCGCAACCTCCCACCCCCCGAAAGACGAAACGCTCCAACATCTCTGCGTTTTGTCAACGCAACGGAGTATTTGACAGTCACAATTACCTGTAAATATTCTGACCGTTTTGTATACGGGACACTTTTTGCCTAAAGCCTGGCAAGCCTCACACAAGCGGAACTGCAACACTACCGCAACTTCACCGCGGCAGGCGGCAAAATTCCGCGCTCCGCTCTCAGCGCTGAGTGCGATCTTCCCCGGCACCGCAGAACCCAGGAGCGGGAGAGAGAGCTACCGCTTCCCTCTCTCCGCACCGTGAAACTCAACAGCTAAACAGTCGATTTAAAACGCTAATATTTAGGCGAATTCAAAATCAGACACAGGGGAAAAAAAAAAACAAAAAAACGAAAGCCTGTTATCAAATCATCCTTTCGGACAGAATAAACGGGTTCACACTCTGGCAGATAAACTGCGGATGCCAATATGTTGGCAAAGCTGGCACATTAAGAAAAAACAATCATGAGATCGGAGATGGTCACTACTAGCTAAACTGCGAGATTTCATAATCGGTCTTCCCATTTTTCACTACAATCTCTCCCTTCCATACCCATCACATCACAATAATTAGCAGCGCGGAATTACCTGTCTGCTTCTTTGTGCTTCCTTCAAGTAAAGAAGGTAGAAGTCACTTCACCTATTAGCTGTATAAGTAATAAAGAGGTGGCAACTTGGAGCTACCACATTTTGAAGACTGTGTCACATGCTTTAGCATAAATAAGGGTGTTATAGCCCTAGCGATTACTGGATCAATTCATTTGTACAACAACTTACGGCGTCTTTGGTTCTTAGCAGGTATTTTTTCTATCCCTGGGAACAGCTCTACACATCCCGCCTCGCTAAGACGGACATAAACAACAACAGCCTCTCAGTTTCTGGGGCGTCATTGGCCGTATTTACCGGGGAAAGCCTGTTTGTCAGGGTCTTGACTTTACATCAACCTATTTTGAACGAGATATGACGGGATTTCTCGGGTTGCAGCATCTCCCTCCGCAGTCAGGACAAGGCGGAGTTGCAGCGGCTCCCGCGGGCGCTCTCACTCAAGGGAGGGTCATGGAGTGCGGCTTTAGTCTCCCCTCACACAAAAGGGACGAATTTGCCCAACTTTCTCAAAGTTTCTCAGCCCTGTGCTTTTCCTAAGTCGCTTTCAAGAGAGACCGGTCACCCTGACGGTTGGCCCCGAGGAGTTTCACAGAACTGTCTCGATCCGACTGAGGGACCGCGAGTGGGCGCCTAGACGCAAGCGGAGCGCACGCCTCGGAGGGGCGAGCTGACGGCACCCCGCGCCCCGGCGGCTCCAGCCCTGCTTGACCCGCTCCCAGAGCTCCAGACACCCACTCAGGCCAGTCCCAAGCCGAGCCGAGTCTTTGACAGCCGATCGGCGACAGTGGCAGCGATCACTTCCCAGGCAGTCACTGCTGCTCCTACTGGAGGGAGCCCACAGCCCTGCCGGCTTGCCGCAATAAGGAGGGGACACTGAGCTTCGTCAGGCAACGGACTGACGGGGAAGCCTCCACGCAGGTGGAGCCGGGCTTCGACTCCTACGGTGTGAGGAGAGGACCGAGCTGCTCCTGCCACCCCAGGAGGGAAGTGTTAGTAGCATCCGGACTTCGATAGTTTTGCCCTCGGCAACTCTGGGCAGCACGGGCGCGACATGACTGCCCGCGGGAGCCGGACCAGGGCAGGGCGGCAGGTGCTGCGGGACGTGGCGCGGCCAGAGGAGAGGCCAGCAAGGCGATACACAGGGCTGGAGGCGACTCTCGTCCTTTCGGGGCCGGTGGTGACCCTCCGCCCCGCTCGCACTTGGCGTCACCTCTCAGGCAAGAGTAGAGAGGGTCGGGCGTGGCCCAAGGCTGTGGGCCGGGGCGCGGACAGTAAAAGAACCCTTCCCGGCCCGCTGTGAGCTGCGTGACCCCTCCGTCGTTTCCTCTGGAGGTTACGAAGGCCAGACGGCCCTCCCGCACCCTTCCTCGCGCACGCCGCCACACCGCAGGGCCACGGGAGAGGGTCCGTCCCCAGCCCCTGGAGATAAGTAACTCCCCGCACCTGTGTAGGGCCCGAGGGCTGAACCCGGGCACCGAGGCAGCCTCCCCCCGGCACTCCGCAGATCCCGGCTACCGAGCACCATCGGGCTGTTAAGTGCCCGACCCTGTTAAGTGCCTGGGGCACAGGGCCTTCCCACTCTCCCCGTGTACTCTCTCCCTCGTGTGGACTCTTCCTGACCTCCCCAAACGCTACCGCCACTATGACAGCGCGTCGACTCTCCCTGCAAAGGCTGATCCTTGTAACTGGACGGGAGAGTGTGAGCAGATTTGCTAAATCCATCAGTTGCCCTCGGCCTCCTCCGCGTGCCTCTGGCAGGCTATGTCAGCATCTGTATACCAAGAAGTGGAAGCAGTTTTCCCAGGTTTTCACAGCCAGGTGTTTTGCTCCGATCTGCAGAATATGCAGCTGTATCAGCTGGAGAATGGGGTGAGGGGTGCAGGGGGATCGCACTGCCAGTCTATATTTAAGAAGGATGGAGGCATCGATGTCTCTGCTACGCAATCCGCCTGGGCCCACCGCTTCTCGCTCCTGTTTGTCCTCTCCCTGCCCACGGCAGAGGTCGCCGGGCCTTGGCCCGTGCCTGTGTCAGGGTGCCGTCAGCAGCCATGGCACCGAGGCGGTCCAGCCCTCCACCCTCACAGTCCCGGGTGTACTGCGGGGCTCCGCGCCGGAGGAACGGGAGCCCTCCGGCTTGCCGGGTTCCCAAGATCCGCCAAAGGCTCGGAACGGAGGGCCTTGGGAGCACCTCCCGGCACATTTGCCTATGAGGCGCCCACAGACAAACATGTTTGCGGACTACTTTGAAGCGTACGAACCAAACCGGACCTTCGGCGGGCTCCGACCGCAGGTAGAAGCCCGGCTTGCTGCGCGCCAGCCCCGCGGAGCTCGGGTGCTCCGGCCGAGCCCGCAGCGGCACAGAGGCTGCTGCCCCTCGCCGCCTCCAGCGCTCAGCCCCGCTACCGCCGGGAGAAGCCGAGCTCCGGCCGGGCGGACGGAACAGGAGGTGCTGACGAGGACGAGAACCAAATAAATCACTTTCTCAATTTTCACCTTGATTGTATGGTCCTACTTTTATAGGCCTGCCCGGCAGCTTGTGCACACACATTTACACCACTTTCGAAAGCTTCGACAGTAAAATCCCAAGGAACTCCCAGGGCCTGTCCACACCCCCAAAGCAAACAGCCGCGGGCTGCACCCTGAGCCCTGCCACCTCTCGTCCGCCGCCCAACAGCCCTCGGCATCCCTGTGGCCTTGGGTGGCTTTCAGCTTGGAAAGAGAGAGAGAAGAGGAAGTCTGAAGTCTATTTATATTAATATATTTTCGATTAAGTCAATGTACAACGTCTGCACAATGTAGCAGACCCTTCCTCTTAACATTTCCCTCATTTCTGCCAAGACAATTCACTCACTGCAGCTAAAACAAGCTTCCTGAAGCCTTCACAAAAATTAGAAACAAAAGCGAACAAAGAATCAAAATAGGAGGTAGGCTTCATGGGAAACCAGGCATGTAAAGTAACTGTGCAACTGCCAGGCTGGATTTCTCTTTCCTGCATTCATGGCTGATGCATAACACGCAACTCATTTCCACAAGTTCTTAAAGATTTGGCCTAGGCTGCAGCTGTCCATCTGAGTGGTCATGTATAGCAGGATAAAGCCATCAAGTGGAGGTGGGGTGATTTTTCTCTTGGAGATGGCAGTGGGAGCCCCTGGTACCTCACAATTCAGTCTCTGCCCCCAGTTCTGTATAATCAAGGATTTCCTAGGAAGATGATAAAGGGTCTGAGGAGATGTGTGGTGTGTATACCCTCTCTCAAGGGGAATAAGACTCCCACATTTTTTAACACTCCAAGCAAGACAAGGGTAAAATATACAATGGAAACTTCTTGGTGATTCCCATTGCAACAAAGAAAAACTATGCTAATGCCCACAATTAACATGTTTCTTTCTGAGATAATTTCCACCAATGCCTGCAAATACACCAGTGACTTTTTCTGCCCCCTCAGTTTCCTGTAAATCAAATCATACACAGTCATGATACATTCACAACTCCCTCTAAAAAGTTGTAAATTGTTGAAACAAGCAATCGTTTAAAATTTACGAGAAAGACCTGAAGTACAGAGGTGAAAGGGATCTGTAAGTCCCTGCCAGCAATGAACAATAAGGAGAAAGGCAGAGGAGGGCAGTCCTGTCGTTTCTCCCCCATAAGAAAAGCTGCAAGATGACCTGCCATAAGAAAAGCTGCAAGATGAACTGTCTCATTAGACAAGAAAGAATCAACTGAGAAGGAAAGCAGATATAAATGGGCCACCTGCAGCAAAAAACTCATTGTCATGACTCGTAGTCCAACACCAGACACAAGCCATGAGAAACCATGTGTCACTATCTCTGGTGTTCATAAACTTCAGGGTTCAAGATGCCAAAGGTATGCCAATTAGTGATTGTAAGAGATATCAGGGGATACTTGAGATACCCTAGATTTAACTGTATTCAGAATCCTAGCTCAACTGTTGACTTATGTCCTCCATAATTCAATACCCTACAAAATTTTAGTTGCAGAAAGAGGTGAGGTTTTTTTGTGGTTTATGGTTTTTACTTTCCTGCCTTAAGCAACAGCTAATACAGACAACATTAGGCAGTTTACTCCCTTTTCTTTCAGTAGTTCCTGTTCAGCACAAGTTGCAGTGACCACAGTAAATAATTTGTCTTTGGGTCAAGGTCATGATCCTGTGTCAGCCTGAACACAGCACTGCCTTTGAAGCCAACAGGAGTCTTACACAGGCACAGCTAAGGGATTGTGCTACTAGTTTGTAATGCAATCTGGAATGTCTTAAAATGAGAAATCATTCTGAGATCTGAAGTTACTGTCCTGATACAGCCTATTTGTAAATGGCAAAAAAATTATTGGTACCATGCCTGCTGTTCTCTCTATATTCTCAGGAGTTCTCTGCTCTAGAAAAAGTACCTAAAAGTTCTTGGGTAATGGCCACTTTTATGCAGTTTCTACTATGCTTGCTATTGCTCCTACAAAAGTAAAGTTGTTCGAAGATGCATTTGGTTTTCCTTACTGCTTTGTAAAGGTTTTTGTTTGGTTGTTGGTTTTTTTATAAACAATTAAAAATAGCTTGTCCTCTAAAAAGATGCCTTTTCAAAACACTAGAACAAGCACAAGCAGGGGAAACAGCCTTTGAAAGAAAAATTACTTTGGACAAGTTTTGAATTTCAAACATAGCTTTTGTTTATATTGCACTGACAAAATGCCTCTCAAATATTCTTTGAAAGGTGATTACATTAGGCAGGGGCTATTTTAGCAATTTCACATCTCACAGCACTATTGTATATAGGGATCTGTCCACCCACTTCCCTTGCTGCAGTCACAGCTCCTTGAGCCTTTACTCAGCTATCTTTCATCACTTCTAAAGTAATGAAGACTTTCTTTTCTTGCAAATTGAAGTCAACCTTTTCTGTACGACCAAGGTTTCTCTAGGACTTCTGGTGGGCTGCAGAATCACTTTTGGCCTGTTGGTGATGTTCTGTTTGAAGTTTTGTTGCAATATTTTACTTAGAGTTGGGCAGAAAATGCTTTCCTGGTTTAACAAAGTTTTGGAATAATAAAACCCAATTTCCATTTCAAATCTCAACAGAAAGTTGAGATTTTGAGTATTTCATCTTTTTAAGGGAAAAAAAGTAATTTGCACTGCAAGTCCTTTCCAAATTACATATCCTTCCTTCTCTATTCTATTTTTCCTGTAATTCAGGAGAAGAGCACAAAGCCCCTCCCACAAAGGCATGCACAGCCATGATAAAGCAGCACATCCAGTTATTCCTACCATCAGCTCAGGTGGTGAAAGCTTCATTACCCATTTGAGTTCTAGAGTGACAAGAAAGCTCTTAATGTTTTTACTTTCTACATATTTCAATTTTCTGGCTACACTTGTCCATCTCCACTGCAATAAAAACTAAATTTGTTGACATGCTTGACATTTTTAAATACTCTTTAAATATTTTTAAAACACCTTTCTCAAGACAAATTCTGTACCAGCTTGGGATCCACCAATGTGGGAAATACCTTGCATTTTTAGGAATGTTCCTAGGTCCAATAACACAATAGTCTGTGCCACCAGACATTGAAATTGATGCTTGGCATGAGTTTGGAGTAAGCCAACAGGCACTATCTGAAACAGCTCTTGGGCATAGCTCCAGATTTGTCTGAGGCCAGACTTCAATGTCAATAGGCAATTCACCTGAGGCTGTCTTGTTTTGGTGGGCAAGGCTGTAAAACAGTGTCAATGGACACTGTTGTGGGCAAGCTACAGAACCTCCTGGCAGAACGATTCTGACACACCAGCACAGACAGTGTGTCTGCCAGTCCTGCATAAGAAAGGTGGAGTAGCACGAGGCAAATATCAGTGCTAGTTTTTGAACTCCAGGCTCCTGCACAGTGTGTAAAAATGCACAGTACAGTGCCATGCATATAAACTGGCTAAAATGAACAAAAATGGCCACTCAGTGTGGCTGTGATATGCTTCTGTACGACTGTAGCAAAGCAGACAAAATCAGAATTTTGCTCTTTGTTGTGAAGAATCAATATTTGATTCTTCATGTCATTACAACATCTGTCCTTTCTCAGGTACAGCAGTTACGTATGTCTAATGAAAACATACTACATACCTACTTCAGTAGTTTTGTGAACACAAGTAAAACCCCAAAACTTCTATTTTTCATCAAACGTAGACAAGACAAAGGCTTCATTGGTCTTCACTCCTCTGTCAATGCTCTCACCATTCAGATAATCACTGGCAACCACTTACATAATCAGGCCTTTTTCACAAACTGATCCATTTTAAAATCATCTCAGAGACTTTCGATCTATTATTTCTCCTGTCATATTAGAAGAGACAGACTAGTGTTCATTTTTGGGCCCTGATTGCGAAGGCTGCAGAAACTTTGCTGTGGGAGTTCATTACATACAGTTCATTCTTCATTTTGTTTTATGGTTCATTAGAAGGATTCCAGAATTTGATGGACGAGGAGGGGGTTGGAGATAGGAGGTGCTAGGTATCTTAGATACTTAAAAGCACACAGATTCTCAGTAAAGCAAGAGATGATAAGAATTAGGAACAACACATATGACATTTTCCCTTCCAATATTATAAAAGCAGATGAAATGCATCTGGTCCAAGTTTGGACCTATTCTTCCCCTCTCTAGCACAAGTCACTGAAGATAGCAAGCCCACGCCAACTGAAATCTGGCCTTAAGATATCAAGAATGCCCAGAGTCAGCAGTGATATGAAGGGTTGTATATGGCCCACACAAAAAGAGCCAGAGTGGTCTGGGAAAGATTTACCAGATACAGGTAACGGCTTAGTAAGGATGAAGCTACAAAACTAATGATAGAACTTATCCTCTGAGATGCAGTAGCCATATTTGACAACTTTCACATGAGCACTTACTTATTAATGTCTGGTGGAGCTTAAGGCTCATTAGCTCCTATTTGAAAGATTCGGTCTGAAGTTTAGTGCACAAACCAGCTACTCAGAGGCTTGGGCTACAGAAAAGAGTTTTGCTCCAGATCTCTTTCCACAGAGAGACTTCTTGAGTGTGGTTTTAGAAGTATACTATTAATCTGAGAGAACAAGACTGACTAATAGTCTGCTGGACACATCCTCCTAAGACACAAAAGGACAACTGAGAACCTCTCAAGTCACCTCTTATTTTTTTATATCTGTAAAAGGAAACAAACCTGAACCACGTAGCAATCAGAAAGATCTGTAAGGATCTGTTTGCTGGAAATTGTAAAGTCTTAACACTGAACTCGCTAAGGCAGCTCTTACCCTTTCCCTGTCTAAGGAGGGGCCAAGTGCCTCCAGAACAGTCACATTTCTGTTCTGCATAAAGGCAGACTTGAGAAAGGCACCGAGGATCCTGCTGTGCTGCTTCCCAGCTTCTTGCCCTCACATGCATGGAGGGTCATTTAGTGCAAGAAGGAAAAGAGGCAAGGAGCTGAGAGATTTCCCAAGGCTATGCAGCGGGTTACTGGAAGGTTCCCCAGTCATTCCTGGTTCCCCCTATTCTGTGCATTCTTCCAGACCAGTCTGCTTCCCAATCTGGGAGAACTTCTCCAAAATGCAAGGCAGAACGCAGACTCGCAGAACATTTTGAATGATCTGCAAACTTTCTGTATCTAGGATCATTTAGAACTGTTAGTTGAGACAAAAGTATTTAGATTATTATAAAAAGAGACCGATGAAATGTGCAACATATAGAAATTCCCTAGGAAAAATAGCATGTGCTTATTATCTCTTCTTTCACACATTTCAAAAATCTTAAAATTTCATTTGGCCCATCACCTGCTTTGTATCAGTGATAACTCAACATGGAAAAGAAGCTTCAAAAATAGGGCTGAATCTTACATGTATCAATGGCAAAAGTCCCATTCCTACAGCTGCATTAGGAGTAGCTTCTGCACTGTTACACAAGTAACTAAGCTAAACTTTGCCTTTCAATGATTTTAAGAACCAATTCACTGAAGGTTTATTGACAATAAATATAGTCGTATTTACTTTTTACATTGACAAATATTGCTGAAGAGAACATTCAAACTTTGAATAAGCATTCAGATGATTCCCTTCTCATCTATTCTGTTTCTGCAATCTGGGATTTTTGCAGCCTGATACAAATGAAAACAGCCTTGTTGGTAAAGTCAAGTAGAATTTAGAATAAGTAACACCATAAAAAAAGTTTTGCCCAAACTTCCCACCTTCTGTTGTATTTTGGGTTACTCCATCAGGCCTCCTTGACTCAATGAGTCATTTCTGTCTAACACAAAACTACTTCTGCTGTTACTAAATCAAAGGAGTTAATGATCTGTAGGTATCACCATATGCACCCCCTTCTACACAGGGAATAGCAGTAGCCAATACCAAAGAGAAGAGATTTTAAGCAAACTTTGCAGGCACATTGACTGCTGTGTCCATCCTTCCTTCCCTCAGCTCATAAACTACAAAAACACCAAACAAAGATTATCACTGCAAAAGAAAATAAAAAAGAAAGAAAAATCAGGTAAACCTAACTAGATACAAAGTGGCAGAGGGTGGGGAGTGGGGGTGGTGGGGGAGGGCTGGAAAAGGCCATCTTCCACACAATGAAGAAATTCCCACTTGTTTACCAGTCTCTACTGCAAGATGAACAATGTTCAGCTATGAAAAAACTCAAAGCCTGGAAGAACACAGGACACTAGCCTGGGATCCAAGACCTCAAAAGGGTGGCTCCTTGACAGACATGCAGAGTTTTATTCGCCTAGACTATTCAGTAGGATAATAAATGAAGCCATTCAGACAGCATTCAGAAAGTACTGCCTCACCGTGGGTGCCTTGAAGGCATCATCAGTTTTCTTTTTTGTGCCTCTGGCCAAGCTGCAAATCCTGGATAAACTCCTCAGCATTTGCAAGTTTCCAGCATGTGTTCACCTTGACTTTAGATGGATACTATTGTTTTTGCGGAATTATTCTCTTGCAGATTCTGCTGCCTTAGGTGTTTGAGACATTCCCTTTAAACAGGTGGCAATAATTAATTATTCAAAATTATTTTTAGGAATTTGGATTTTTTTTCCCTGACAGTGCATTAGTTATAAGTATTGTACAAAAATAAGGCAATTGCATGTTGTTTGGGGTATCTGTGATTAAAAAAATATGCTCTAGCTCACTGTAATGTTTCTGTAGGCTGGCATCCTTTGCAAGAAGTTTACTTCTTGTAGCTGCTTTGGGTTTATGTCAGTTGTATATTTTAAGAACAACATCCACTAAAGAAGTTTCATGTGAAAAATGGAACTATACTTACTTCAAGAAAGCATTTCTACTCTCATCTTCTTTCCATTCGCATATTTAACAAATATTTGGTTTCTAGTGAAAAAGGTCCAGAATGGTCAGTCAATAAGATTATCAAAGACAAGTAGGGAGGCAGCAAATGAGGGTGCTGCAAACTATTGTTCTTACGAGCCACAGTATGAAGAAATAGGAAGAATAACAGAAGCTAAAACACACATAGAGAAACCATTATTCAGAATGTATAATACACTGTATTCTTGAACTTGTAAAGAAGTGGGCTGGATCTATCCTTCAGTTAAAAAAAATCTTGAGAAGATAGAAGCCTGCAGTGTGCAGGTCAGGAGCCATCAAGTTCCCATACAGCTCCTACTGTAGGTAGGAACAATGGGGAAGGTGAAGAGATCTTTGCACTACTGGCCTTTTCCCTATGTTCCTCCAGCCAGATAAGGTATTTGGAGACAAATACCATTCTAGAAGCAACTGTTTCTTCACAATATATTCTAGACATCATTTTTCATTTGATGTGATTTTTTCAGTTAAAATGTAACCAAATAAAAATCCAAATTATTTAAAAGTGAGGCCAACAGCTACAACAAGCAAAAAAAAAAAAAAAAGAATTTTACTCTTTGGTTTCAGTATTCATCTCATTTGTAATACATTAGGCTAACCTTCTCCATATTTTTTTTTAGTTTTATTCTTTTTTTTAAATTCTATTTCTTTAACCATCACAAAATTTTTTTCGCATCTTAAGTGCTTCTTTTCCTGGGTGGGGTGTTTGTTTCCTGATTCACAAAATTTTTTATTCTCAAGAAGCAGCCTGAACTAGTAAGGACTGAGCTTAAATAGAGCCCCCTGGCCTTTGCTGTGGTTCTGTGTCTCTATGGGCAGGCCATGTAAGGGGAAGCCCCAGGTGAAGCTGATCACGGTGCATAAACCCTTTTGGCACTCAGGGCCCTGACAGTTATTGATCTAGCACTAAACTGTGGAAAGAAACTGAAGAGTAAAATTGAAAAAGAAATTTCGGTGTTCTGGAAGCAATGTGTACTTTTGCACTCATTAAGTGCTTAGACCAGGTGAGATGTGGAGTACATGTGAATAAGCATGTTGTGCTTGGGTCGAAAGGCACTGTAATATTGATCTTTAGCCTCAATATTAATAAATCTACCTGAGGGATTTTCTTTGGTAATGTGAGCACAGGAACTTCATCCCGATAGAAAACAATTCTAAATGCTATGGAGGCTAAGACAGACTTTGATCAGTGGTGCATGATGCCCACTATAATACTGAAAATCGGAGATGAAATCCTGTGTCCCTACACTCATGCAAGATTTGCCACTGCTTTCCATGGAGCCAAAATCTTGCCTCAGGCAAAAGCAAAACTGCAGAGGTTACAATATATGCTCTTCCACTCCAACTCCCAGAAACAAGACCTGCATGGCAGATGTATTATTATTTATTAATATGCAAACTTGCACAAACCTTATAATCTCAAATGATAGCTGAGTGCTTTCCTAGTTGATAAATCATATTTGAAGAGTTTTTCAAATAAAGCTTAAACTGTTTTTTCTTCCTGGAGTAAAATGGGATGTCAAAATATTAACTCTAAATAGCAAGAACTGTTCTTTTCAGATATACTGGACATACACCAGCTTCAGTTAGCAAAATCTGGTCATTGTTACAAAGCAGACCTTACCTGGACTTGTACAGTGAGTTTGGACTTTCCACCCCAAAAGATGTTTATATTGGTTTCTTTACACAGGAAAACAAGATTTCTGAAAGAATTATCTAAAAGAGAATATTAGGAATTTGTTGTGGCACAGGAGACAGGATTACATAACATAAAAACTGTGGGATAATTAAAAGAAAAATCAAATACATCAGTAGAAACAGATTTAATTCACTGCTGAAACTGCATGTGAAACATAATTCTATCTTCTGTTTTTCTTTTCTGAAAGATGGAAAATCTAATTGTACATTGCCTTGGCTAGCACCTGACGACAGTATTACCATTGGAAAGATAAGGCTTTTGTCCTCGTGGCCAGCCTGGGACACGCCTGTGTCATGACAGTCTTGTCCTACTCTCCCCACCCTCATTTGAGCTGATTTCTTTTCATCCTAGAACTGCTGGTCAATCGTTATTTGTAAGACCACGATGAAGCCTGACAGCTGTCTCTCATGCACTTACATTTTGCAGAGAACAAAACTAGATCTTACAGATGCTCTGGGACACCAGTATTCCTCTGCTGCAAACTGGGAACTGGGGGAACTGAGTCAACTAACGCTTTCAAGGAGGAGATGAACACCCTCATCTCATGGCCACACACCCCCTTCAGTTCAGAGATGTAAATGCCACTGACAGCAATGTCCTCCGGAGGACCAGTACAGCAGAATTAGAAGGTCACTGAAACAGATGACTTTCCCCATCATTTTTCACAGTTGCTTTTTTGGTTTTTTAACCTGGCATCTGTTTTCCCATGTGTGCATACATATAAAGGCCGCTAACTGTAGCCATTTCTTTAGGCACATTTCTACAATGGGGATGGAAAAGACCTTTTCTTTGGAGGAAAGAACATCAAGATTTGAAGTACCAAACCTTCTCTTGCTTTCAAATGCATTGAACTGCTGCAGTTATGTAGCACAGCCAGACAACTGGCTTAGCTGGCTCATCACACTCGTCCACAGGTGAAAAGGTAACGGCTTAAAAGAGAGAATAAAATTCACAACTTGCAAAGCACCTTTGGGTCTTCAATATACTGTGTACATCATTTGTACACGTGTTTGTGAGATGGGGAGGCAGGCCTGGGAGAGATATAGAAGAAGTAGGAATATAATTAAACCTAAAAACCAATAAGGTGAAAGATCTATAGGAAGCTAATATCACCTTGTAGTTTCGCAAGTTATTTTTAAGGACTGTCTAAAATCAGTGAGGATTTGATTGTGGCACTCACAGTTGTGATACTCATCACTGGGCTCAGCTACAACACAAATCTGGCCTCAGGTTTAAATTGATTGAACATCTATTCAATCAATAAAAAAACATAACCTAGTCGTTTATTTCACCTAGTCTCAGAGTCTGCTGACCCGTACATTACATATCAATTGAAGCACTGCAGTTTATGCTGTTTGCAGCAGGAACGGCTCAGTGCACAAAGAACAGTGTGGTTCTATCACCTTTCTCACACTGTGAGCTGAGCCACTGGTGCTGCTGTGCTAACCAGCAGGGACAGATGCTGAATGAGAAATTCTTCAGATAAGAGCTCGTGACAGCCTTTTCCTCCTGGTCAAAACTTGCAATGAAAGGGGGTGGGGGAAACAGGACTAGTAAGGAGTGTTTGCATAGCAGCAAGCACTGGAAGTCTGTGGCTTTTGGGCCTTGGGACCAGGAATTTACAACCTGGGCTGCTTTTGGATTGCATGACAAGGCCATGAGTTTGGATTTAGCCCCAGCAGGCTAATCAGATATGCATGATAATCCCAACAGATATGAAAAAAGATTTTTATCAAATTAGGCAGAGTATTAATTTTTTAACCTTCACTCCAACTCACTTAAGTGTCCAAAGAGCTTATCCTCTTATAAAATTAACACACAAAAAAAGCAGAGGGAGCTTTTACAAAATATACTTGATCTGAAAATGAAGAAAGATACAAAATGAGAGAAGATATAATAGACAGAGAAACAGAATAAAGGCTGCTATTCCTCCTTCTCTTTTGTGAATATATCTTATAGTCTATTATCCATGTTACTTTCGTGCACCTGATGAAATTAAATTAAAGTTGGTAGAATACAGTGAATGAAGAACACAACAGCTTCAATTTCCCATGGCGGTGCATTCATGTACATTCAAGAGTGTACATTCCCACACGCAGGAACCCTCAAAGAGATGGGGGAGAAGCAAGGGCTGTGAGCAGGACTGCTGCTAGGCAGGACTCACCCTTGTCCTCACTCTTACCAAAATTCAAGGATTTATTCAAAGCCTGATTCCTTGAAACAGGAATCCTTCTTTAATCCTACAATAGAAATCACAAGCTTGAAGTTCTGACAGCCAAGGAAAGGATGGGTAGGGAGCAGGGGCAGGTTTCAATGGAAATGATCTGCCTTCAATCAGAAGGCAGGAATGCCCTTTGTTTAATTGCCAGGAGTTTTGGCTTTATAGCAAACATTTTAAGGGACTACTACTAAAAGCAAGGGAAAAGTACCTTCAATTCTGAAAAACACAATAGGGCAAACAACCAAGGACAATCTGGATTTCCTTTCAAAACTAAGATACATGGGGTATTTCCCTATAGTATAAATAGTACTATTCCCTAGAGTAAATAGTATATAATTATAGTATAATGGATAAATATAATGGATAAATATTTTTATGGGAGCACTGCCTATATAGCACTGATGAAGCCCTCCATTTTACATCCCAATAACAAGGATGTATTCCAGAGGAAGGTATTCTAGAGACTGCTGTTGAGTCTGCCCTGGAATGTCTGTGTGTAGCAAAGCAAATGATTGCCCTGAGGGGATTTTCCCACTGCTCATAAAAAATGTCACAGCCTAGCCTTGTCCCATCTGTACTGTGCTTTCTCAGGGCAACATCAGTGCAACCCATTTGGAGAAGCCTGTGCTGTAAATAGTGATGTTTAAATGTTACATAGAACGGTGGCAGTTTTTTTCCCCATTTAAAATGTTAAGAGATCGATATATTAAAAGCAGAGCACAGTGTGGTGCTTTACCCATAAAAATGTAGCAGGGCCAGATCAGCAAAGATTCAGAGCCTGTCTTCATTTGAAAGGAAAGGTTAAAGAAAACAGGGGCTCAGCTGGAGAAATGTTGAGTGTACTTGCATACACTCACACAAACCACACAGTTTCTACTAGAATTGCAGCCAGTAACTTTGCCCTGCCTGGCCCACCTTGTTTCCTTAATGGATGTAGGAAGATATGAGGTTTGGCACAAGAAGTACTTCTAGCAAGGGAGGCCTAGGGTGTGGTAGGGTCCAGGAACACCCATATGTGTGCCCCATGGTCCCTCTGTCATAAAACCCATTTGATCTAAAATGTAAGAGCAAAATAATTTTGGGTCTGTGATGTGTCTCCACTTCCAGTGAACTCTGGAGTGCAACTTAAGGCTTCCTCTTTGAACAGACTGTAGGATATGGATGCAAATTTAGCATGTCTGAAAGGGAGAATAAACTCAAAGCTGTACAGCACTGCCAGGATGACATGAGAGGCCAAGATCCTTATCAGGCCTGCCTCTATAGACCAAGACACTTGAAATGGGCTATGGGAAACCTTGTCCTGACAAAACCTTCCAGGTCTATCTATTGGCTAAAGCATTACTCCTGTGTATAATCTGCAAGGCAGCATGGTTCCCTCTACCACAATGTGTCCCAGCCCTGCACTGAGCATACAGAAAAACTCCATATGCCCATGCAACTTTCTAAGTGTGTGGCACTTACACAACAAGCCAAACATTCCCACAGCTATCAGAGGAGCAGCCTACTAGAGCAAAACCACTATTCTAATATTTACAATTTACTGCTTGCTACAATTGCACAGTGGCTGCCAGGAGGCTTTGAGAGGTGGCAAGAACAGGACAATAGTCATAGGTCGAAATATCTGTAAGGGAGATAATGAGGGATTGTTTGTTTTATACCCTTTTACTTGTATCTTTTCACTCCCTCCTTCCTATACAACATAATGCTGTCCATGAATCTCCCTACAGTCATTTTGTCAGAGATTTCCACTGCACTTCTACAAACATTTCCTCGTGGTGTGTCCGTTTAGATACAAAATTGGTTAAGTGGAATGTGACATACAAAATGGGTTTGTGCTTTTGACAAAGTAAGGGTAAGCCTATACCTTTTGCCCCAATTCACTCAACAAACTTCTTGTTAGTAGGCAAATCAATCTGTACTTGCCAGACTTGGGCAGCCTGTGCAGATGTGAATCTCCAAGGCAAAACTTTCTGATCTGGCAATCTAAAACCTCAGGGAATACAGAGACTAATATACACACTCTCTGATTCTTGGGGCCCTTTTTGCCTAGTCTGAAATCCCTGATAATCTCTTACTGTCTGCATAAGAGGATGGAACTTCCATAGAAATAGAAAATGGGCAGAACTGGAAACAATGGCTGCTGACAAGCACACTATCATTATAGGTATTTATGTGCTGAGCATCAAATTGATAGTACCTTTATTTGTAACTTTTGCTCATCTGTTCACTATTATTAAATGAGCTCAGAAACCAGAGGAGATTTGAGAGCAACAGAGTATAATTACACATTTTAGAAGAAGATATTTTTCATTGTGGTTTTCTACCTACCTAAAAAAAAAAACAACAGCAGAAAGAATGTGGGTATTTCAATTCAGCTACATTGCTGTCCTCAGACTCATTAAAAAAATCTGATTTTCACTTTGGTTCTAGCTAAATGTACAAGAAATGCAAAGGCTACAATAAGCTTTTGCCTTAAAATACCCAACTCTGCTTAATGTAGAATTTTGAAAATCCTGTATTTAAAGAATGGGTTTTTTGTTATTGATCAACAATCTTATTATTTTTAATTTTGTTGAGTGATCTGTTCACTTTCATAACATCCATCTGTACAGGAATTTGTATAGTCTAGCTGCAAAGTAGCTGTGGTTTATTTGTTTTATTTGATCTAACATCAAAAAGCTAAACACTTTATAACATTGAAGTCAGCACTGGCAAACAGGTATATTGAGGATGAGGGTCAGCAACAATGGATAAGAAGAGATGTGAGGGAAAAGTAGCAATCCTACTCCTACTACTATGTGAAATTACTAGCTTCAGCTTAAAGAGGATAGTGTCAAAAATTATTTCTTTAGGAAAAATGTAGCATATTGTTATTCTTGGTCCTCTGCAGAGAGGTCCTCCAGGGGCAACCCACCTTTAGTTTGAAGGTTCCATGTCACATTCTGAGCAAGGTTTTACTTTTCACAGGGATCTTGTGGTTCTGTGCTGCCATAGAGAGCCAGCATAATCCAGCTATCGCTTTTTCATACAGAGATAATTTGGCTATTCTCCACACACCATGCCTGCCATCTATCCAAAAGCCACAAGAAAATATGTGCCATTGTGCCTGAAGAAAGCACAGAAGTCCCTGGCCAAGGGTAATTTCATTTTGGTTTTTTTGCCACCCTTATCAAAAGTTTATTGTGCTTGTCTCAGTGTAGGATGTGTCTGCAAAAGCAATGTACTACAGAACTACAGCCTGAAAAATACCAATATTTGCTTCGCACCATTAGGAGAAAAGAAAGCAGCCTCAACAGAAACATGGATTTCCTAAACTGCTTCAGCCAGCACACAAGCATCCCGAGATGATCGTAATTTTACAACCCCCTCCAGTTACCACAGACATTCTCTTCTCTGCAAACCTCCAGTGCCACCATTTCATATCATGCAGCACTGTGTTGCTAAGGCTCTGCTGTAAGCAGACGTCTTGACATGGTACCAGTGACCACAAGAAGATGGTATCTGTTTGCCTGGCAAAGATACTTAGTGCCTGTAATTCGAATACTTTCTCAATTTGTGCAGGGTCTAATGAGGTAATGTCATTATTTGAATTCAAGGAATAATCAGAACCACATTTCAGGTAATAATTTTTTAAGCTACAAAACCTTTCTCCCCATTTCTGAAGAATACATGAAAAATTGAATATTTCCAAAAGGAAGGAACTTCTGGGAGGACTTGTGATCAGTGTGCATGGATACTTGTACACAAGTATGGTCCCATTTCAGAGTGAGGCCAAAAGGACTAAGTTTTTGGTCTTTTCCTGGGTATTGCTAATCCACTGCAAATGGAATAGTTTGTCTTTCCCCATCCCCTTATCTTCAGAACTCTCCAACCCAATCTGATACTGGTGGCAAACTAACTTAATAAGATGGTGTGTATGTATTTCTGGATCAAAATAAAGTAAAACATTGAAAGCATTTATTGTGTTGAAATTTTCTATGTCAATTTTCTACTAAGAAGTAGAGATTCAAGAGGTCAGGGCTCTTGCAGTACAGAGTTAGTGGTATAATAGTTACAGTAATTCAGCCTGAAAATTCCAGGAGAAACAAACACAGTGGAATGCCATGAATTACAGGAGGAGACCACAGCTTTAATCAGCTCTTGGGAAAAAAGAAACATGCATTTGGTTATTGACAGTTGATAAACTCTATTATGAAGTTTGAAGAAACTAAGAGTTCTAGGATTTTTTTCTTTAAGTAAATAAGCTTTTGTTTTCTTGTCCCCGTTTCCCACCCTCCCCCCCCTTCCCCAGTTACAGAGACTTTATTTCCTCTTTACTATACTGATACACTTCTAAAGCTGTAACCACTGTTCCTGGAATTCAGGAATTCACTGGACTGTAAAGACTGGGACGAGTATGTCTCAAAGTGATGTCTTGAAATGAAGTCTGTGAAGGAGACTCTGAGGTGATTGATTCTGTACAGTGGTACTGTACTGATTACATAAAGGTCTTAAAATCCAAGGTCTGACTGAAGCCTTTAAAAGACAATTCAGTCAAGACTTCTAAGTCAGCTTAATGTGTTTGTTTTGAGGAAACACCTATTTCCACAATTCCATCACTGAGGAACTTATCACTGAATTTTTCTTTTTGTAAAGAACTCTGCTTTGAAATGTAAGTCATTACTAAAAAGTGAAGATAGAGAAGGAATGGGCATACACTGTCATGGCTTTCTCCACACCATCATTATCATCAATGTGTTAAGCCAATACAAAGTAATCATCAAAATCAGAAGCTGTGCCTTAATGTATTATTTGAGTTTGCATAGAGCCTGAAACATGAGCTTGGAGAGGTATAAATGTCCCATTCATTTCCAAGGTTTGATTACAACTTTAAAGCTAGCATGTTGATGTTACATTAAATTGCTAATTATATCAGTGAATTTCTTGATGTCAAACAACCTCCTATGACTGTCCAGAGTGAAATATGAGAGGTCTAAAGAGAGAAAGCAAGGAAACCCAACTTTATTTATAGGTGGGTTTTTAAAATATCATTATTTTCAAGCCAATATAGTGATATTTATTTCTTTTGCAATTGACTAGTATTTCCAAATGCTTTATCAATATTTTCTAACTTGTCCAGAAGCATTGGAAACTCATACACAATACCAAAAAATTGTATGAATGTCAGAAAATGAAACAAATAAGGAATTGCCAAATCCAGGAACATCACAAAGACATGAAAGGAGGAAACCAAGTCAGTTTGACCATCTTTTTTTTAATATCATCTTCTGGCAATTAATTCCATAGGACAGGCATTTTTTAAAATAATGTTTCGTTATACTGCCTTGCAAAATACCAGCATATACCAGCTGTCAGGTTTTCTCCTCTTTAAGCAATGCTGCCACAATTTCCTATCAAGTAATTGCCCTCACAAGCAGGTACTGGAATAACATGGGACAAAGAGTTTTGTTGTGCTCCTTTGAAAGACATTTGAGTCAGAGGTTAAAGAAATCACTGCTCCAGAGGCTCTTAAACATGTCATTGTCATAATATAAAAACTGACTTACTAACTTAGATTATTTGGAGAGTTAAGTGCTTGTGTTATTGCAAATTAAACTAATTAGTATCATTTCCTGACAGCTGCAGTGAGCGATAGCAATTCCATGATTTTTTCTTCAGCCGCTCATGTGGGATGAAGAGAGGAGTGGAGACAGCTTTGTGATTTAATGGAATGGGATCTGTTTATCATCGTAAGGGCACATCGTTCCATTCTTAGCACAACTCTGCTGTTTCCTCTGCTCCCTCTCCGTTCATCAGCTATTATTGCACTATTAACTTATTACATGGAAGCCAGGGGAGACAGATGGAAGTTGCTGGGAACTTCACAAATAACCAGACAAAAAACTACACTGGAATTTGCTTGAAGTATTTCCTGCTTTTGGAACTGTTGTAGATTATATTCGCCATCCTTTTAACCAAAATTGTTGCTGCCAGTAGAAGATACAAGAAGCCATTTCAATAGCATAACTGGTTTAATTGTTATAAAGGCAGAATTGGGAACTAGTGATGATTGAAGTCTCTAGCTTACATGAATAATTGTGTAAAAAGGGAAAGTTACAGTATTTAATTGGCAGGCATTTAGCAAATCACTTGCATTTATCATGTGTGGAAAATGTGTACCAATCACGGTGGTAAAACCATTGTGCTTACCGCTGCCCAGAATTTCCATAAGATTACGTGAGGAACAATAGCAGACAGTCCCAACAAACTCTAATAAAATGTCATACAGAAAACTAAAAGTAATCTGATCAGTAAGGAAATGTCTAAGATTTCTTTAGAAGAGCCAGAATGAAATAGAACTCTTGTCCATCTCCCACTTCACAGAAGCCCACACAAATGGATAAAATTACTCTGAATTAAATTATTCTGGAATTCTAACTTTCTAGAGACCATTGGGTCGTGCTTGAACTTTTCATGAGATCACTTTGGTCAGATTTATGGTCTACTTATATTACTAAACTGGCTCCAAAGATTTGCTCTATCTTGGAGCCGTTGGAATAGACTGTAGCTTTGTGGTTCACAGACTGGATTAATGTTTTCAGCTACTAATTAATTGCTGATCACCAGCATGGAAATTGAATTATCTATAATCATATTAAAATATGGGGTTTTGTTCCCCTCCTCCATGAATCATTTAGCTTAGAAAGTCCTGATGGAAAGAAATGCATCTTTTTGAGACAACACAATACTTAAGCAAAAATGCTAAAAGGGTTAGAGAAATAAATCCTCTTCATCATTGCTGAGCAGAAACTAATGCATAGCGCTAGCTATCTAATGCCCTAGTACGGTCACTGTTAGCACAGGGTCTGAGTTCCTTCCACTTCTCATGCATTTATTTTCAGAACACTCCATGAAACAGAGAATTTTTATGGTTTCTAGTGACCATTTGTCAATGGAAGAAGTAAAGAACGAGTGAGAATTCCTCAAGGTGGCACTGGAAATATGTGAGGTAAGAGAGAGTTGAAGATGTTTCCTCCATGTGTCAGATTTGTATCTGTAACCACATAATTTTTCATATCTATAATCAAGATGGCAATAATAAAGTCCATCAGTGGAGAAGTGGCTGTGGATCCATTTTCCATTCCCTGGTTTCAGGGACCTTACACATTCTGAACCAGCAAGTATCTTCCGTGGCTGCCTAGGAAACACTGCTTTCCCAGCATCTTAACACTTCCAGTCATTATTTTTCCATTAGGATTCATTCCCATCAGTTATTATGTTCCTTATGTTATACCAGGGTGAAGGGCTACGTTAAAGCTGATGCCATTCTAGCTGCTCTGCATCACTGAAAAGGAAAGATACTGCTCGTCCTACCAGACTTCTTCCTGCCGCTGCTCTTGACCACACAGACTTTTCTCCTTCCTCGCCAGGGACCCTTTGGTGGACTCCTTGGTGAGCTAATTCACCTCACTGACTTGGCACAAAACTGTTTCCCTTTTTTTTTTTTTTCCTTTCACAAAATACATTTCCATTCCACACAATCCAACCCTTTGCTTGAGACATTATTGTTCATTGCCATGAGATCTGATGGCTTGCATTCCCCAAAGAAGTTGAATGGCTGGTGAATACCTTTGAGCTTCTCTGGAAGCTCAAGTCCTGCTCTGCTGGCCTCTGAAGTGCTTCCAGTGCATTTGGAGAGCATATTTAGCAATACTGGCCAGCACAGAGATGAACCACAAAGGAAGCAAAATCACTTACAAGTCTGCCCAGCAGTGTCACAGGAGTCAGACAGCTGTTTCTGGACTCAATTTTTCTCTCTCAGTGAAAATTATCACCACAGCATGTAAAACAGATCACATCTTTTAGAAACACCTTGCATGGCTTTGAGTTTTCATGACTTTCAAATTGTGAGTCTTAGTAAGTTTGTCAGAAGCCATTTGGAAATGGATCAGTTTGGGTCCAAAAAATGTGAGCATGCCTCGGATAGCTCTCAACTTAACAAATGCTTGTGTGTAATAAAACATAAAGAACACATTTAAAAGCCAGACTCCCACTAGTGTTGTCTAACTGCCCAAATCTAAAGAAGGACTTGAGGCAGCAGGGGGAAGAAAAGAGCTAATCTTTTGACATGTACATTTTGTCCCTTGCACTGGTCCTAGACATCCCTTCCAGAATGGTGCAGCCACAGCTTCCATACTTCCAGCATCAAACTAATCCATTTTCCTTAGTTTAAGTATTAGAATAAATTTAATTTCTTCTCTAAATATATTATACTTTCACTAATCACACAGCAATGTTATGAGCTACTTCACACTTTCTTTCCCTTTCATCCTCGGTACACAATGTAAAGGTTCCACACTCTGTTGCTCCCCACTTTTCCACTTCCACCAGCAGCCAGTTTCGTGCAGGTGCACAGCTGGAAGGAATAATGCACAGGAACTCCTGCAGTAGTGCTGGCCATCTCTTCACCTTTGATGCTTCTCTCGAACTCTGAATATAATTGAATCTCTAGAACTTGGTGACAATTATTTCTAAAGGTCCCTCTCAGCTTCAGTTCCTCTGACTATTCAGGAGGCAACTGAATCAGTCTCTGATACACCTGTGTAATTCAATTATCTATCTGGATCCAAAATATATGTGGACAGCTTGTACCAAACTAAAATAGAAAATCAGGATTCTTTTTCTGAAGTCTGATTTCACAGTATCATCAGCTAGGCCACTCTAGTGTGTGAGGGAAAATCCCCAATCTCATAATTTTCTTAATCATTCATTCGAGGGTATGATTTAAGAAAAAGAACCTAATAGGTCTTGCAGGAAATTCCCTTTGAAAGACAAGAAGCCTGTTCTGTTACACCAGATCTTAATAGATAGATGATACCACTAAAATTTTCTTGGGCAACAGAAACCTTTCTGTCACCTCAATGATAAGGCCAATTTAAAATATCAGTTATTTTTGAGTGAAGATCTTCATTAGGATTAAAGAAAATAATAAACAGCAATAGTGAATTTTTCTAAGATAGTATAATTCTTCTCTCTGCGTAAATTGCTACAGGGTAGCTTGGAAAATGCCTGTTTCTTTCCTTCATGAATTAAGGAACTGGTTCAATTAAAGCAAAAGTATTTTTGATAAAACAGCTATACCTACCATGGAAGCCTTCAGAACGAATCTCAAAAATGAGAGGACCTCAAAATGTTTCTTAGTACTGCCCTGATGTCATTTCATAATCTCTGTTGCATTATAGAAGCCATTTGGTCAGTGGCACATGAAAGGTAAAAGTGAATAAAAAGGAACTATTGCTACTAGGACTGACGTGTAATTTTCAGGTACACTAAATGGGAGAGGTTACACACTTTCAAATTTGTAATTGTTTAACTGAGTGGTCCAGCTATGAACAGTCTAGAAATAATCAGCACATTCTAGACTTAATTATTTGAACTGAATATTTGTGGTCTTTAGACAACTCTTAAGAAAAATAGTATGTCTCAAAAAGAGGAGATATAAAACATGCAGTGTTAAAATGGATTGTATACTGTCGTCTAGTAAAGCTCTTTCTTCGTGAAGCTCTTACTCAATTTGTCAGCCAGGACACAAACCAGAAACACATTCAGCCTTGGACAAACCAGAGCTTTAATATTAGAAATTGGTGAACCTCTAAGTTTGTGATTTTGGGAAATTCTTACAATTCATTTTACATGGCTGACCCAGCTACACGGCAGTGTGATTTCCTTTTCCTGTGTTTTAAAAGACATGCACTGTGGGGGTTTTTTTCTCTGTAAAACAATATTTAAATATCTACATCAAAACTTTCCTGCGTTAGAGACACCATGAAAGCAGAGATGAGAACACGTTACATCCTCTAGGACAGTACTCATTAGGTAAAAGGTAAAATCAAATGTACGTAGTAACAAGCCGGTTTTAGGAACAGCCATATAAAAGCAAGTCTGGTTTTCAACTGAAGAAGTTTGCCTTCATTGCTTCCAGCAACGTGATTCTAATTTAACATCCCCACATCAAACTATACCCAAGGTCAAGTGACATATCCCTGCAGAAATTAAGGCACTGTCAGTAACAGGGGCTTTGCCCCACAAGCTTCTCATGACTGAAACAGTGACAACAGCTGTGAAGTTTGACCAAATGCTCCTGCTGTAGGCAAAGCCTACCCAACTCTGCATTTTGTTTCTGTCTCGTCACAGGTCCTCAGAAGTGTGCCTGTGTGTCCAACTTGGTTTAGAAATCTACTGACTTGTTCATAGTTTGCTACTTGGGCCAAGCAAGGTGGCTTTTAGTGAGTAGTAAACACACCTCCATGTTTCCAGACAGCAGATAGGAAGTTAACATAAAAATCAGCTGAGGCTTTTGCTCATAGAAACTCAGTATAATGCTTTTTAAATGTATGCTAGAAGCAAAAGTAGTCTGATTTTAATTTAAATTCAATTTATAAAAATACATTTTTATGAACTATTGCTCATATAATTCTAGATGTCTTAAATTATTATGAGCTTCAAAAAGTAATATTTCAACACGATACATCATGGAAAAGCACTCACTGAGGGTCTCTAGCTTTCAAAACTGACTAGTGATTTTGAGTATCTGATCTGATCCATCTGAAAGGAGACTGACTGTATTATGTTTTAGTATCTATAATTAGAGAGCCAAACTTGCCTAAGACATTTCAAGATAGTCTTTTGCAATCTGATTTCCAAAAGTTCTTTAAGATTAGTGAATTAATATCCTAGATGGAAACAGGCACTAAAAACACACAATAATTACTTTGAGATTCCGTGAAAATTTAGACAGAGCAATCCTTCATAGGATTTTTGAGGGGCATAATCTCAAGACTGTGGTCTCAAAATTATTGAAGAAGCAAGATCTGGTGAACACAATGTTTCTTTATAGACTGTAAGAAATAAACAGAATTGGGTTTCTTTACCAGAAGCACATTGCCATTTCTTTATTATAAGATAGATTAAAATAAAAAAGTCAGCTATTGACTTCTTAGGTTACAAGGGTTACCACAATAACAAAACAAGGCTCACACTGCTGATCTATTCCAGGGGTTAGGGCCAGTACTGTCTGGAACAACAGCCACAACAGAACCCACACAGTGCAGCAAGGATGTGCTACAAAAAAAAAAACCAAAACAGCTTTGCAGAACTTGTTGTGTTTCAGTGGCAGACATTCCTGAGACATATAGTTCCCTCATGACAAATATTGTCTATTACTCAATTAACACATCTTTAAACTGAGAAGACAGGCTCTTGGCAAGAGGCACTTGTATTGTGTAGTTAAACAGATAAAATAGTTGCTTGCCTCATTACAGAAAATTTCTCAGTGGTGGAAGTGTGCACCCTCCCCAGCTGACAGCATCTCTACACCAGGGTGCTACTCCAGCATCCACAGCACCAAATGCTCCACACCAGTACGGAACATGCCTTGCAGTGGCCTGAAAAAACTGTACAAGTTTGCAGGGTTGCAGTAGTGCACTCCAAGAGCCATAAAGCCTCAGTGCTTACCATCTGTAGTAAATGCCATCCACTCTCCATCCGCTTTCCTACCAGCAGTCAACACTGCACCTTCAGAGAGTTATACAAGGTTTTGCCACTGACTCTTCCTCTGACCTGAGTGAGGAGCACATGTCAAAAGCTCATCACACACGGCTGGCTTGGCACACCTTGCTTTTACTTGCAGGATCAGAAAGTACTTCACATCATATCAACAGCTTAAAGCAGCACTGCTAGCACACACTAAAGTGCATGTCAGCATTCAAGAAAGGAAGGAAGGACAAAAAGAAAGTCACAGTAATGAAGCTGCTGCCTGTTAGTCATCCCAGTCAGTAATTTAGAAATAAGAAAACAGTTGATCAGATTCTAATTCTAGTGTGGTTGTCTGATTCTTAGTGAGCATCCCATGGCCAAAGGCACCCCCAACCATCAGAGAGAGCCTTCAGAATCCCCTCTAGGGGAGTGTACTTCTGTTACACCCCACAGAAAACTTCCTTTTTGAAAGACCTTCATGTAACATCCTGGATTCCAGTCAAGAATGTAACTTTCTCAGTTACTTTTTATCCTTACGGCTTCCCTTATATCTCCCACTGGAGAAAACAGGACCTGCAGGTTACTGTTTTGATGTCAACACTGTGAAGTAGGCAAGCCTCAGCCCAAACACAGTCTGTGGCCCCCATGAAATGCCATCTGTGGCTCCCAGGGAAGTTGTTCCCATCGCTGTAGCACAGGCAAGTCAGTTTGGCAGCAATGGTCTGGTTTTGTTTGGACATTGAAGGTATGTGGACTAATCACCAAGCTCCACAAGCTTAGATTCAGCATTGTTAGATTCATCTCTGTTTTGATCTTGGGATCAGAAGCCAGTCCTGCAGACTTCCTTTCAAACCCATAGTCACGTGCTCTCCCTCTTCTCCAGCTCTCTCCTCTATCAGGCAGGAGATATTGATCAATGACCTCTGATCAAAGATGACTGATCAACAGCTGACAACCTTTCTGACTAGGCTGGAATGGGATCTTTAATACTTTTTTCCACTGTGAAGCCAAACAGGCTGAGGCAATTGCCATGGATCTAGAACTACATATGAATGTACTCTTCAATGCATCACACCTTCTCTCACAATTATTTGCAGATTTTCAACTGCTCCCTCTTTTGTCTTAATATCCTAGAACCTTTAAATATTTTTGCTGTTAGCTAACTTGCATCTTTTTTTAATACAAATAAAGAAGTAGTACTAAAATGTCCACCCTCCTAATCTCTAGTTTCAATTTATTTGGCTTGTGCTTAGAACATAAAAGGATGTACACGTAGGAGACCTTGGTTTCTTATTGTGCTAAGTACAATCCTCTCTAACAGAGTGACTTGGAAATGTGATCATGGACTAAGACTAAAGACTATAAATATAAAGCCTAAATATAAAGCCTCAAGGCTGGACAGCAATGTCCACTTTTGCTTAAATAGTAGACATGGGGGTTTTGGAGGCAGGAGATCAAGTGCTAATTATCAGTATTATTGGTGAATACACGTATATTTCTAAAAATGTTAGCCATTTATTTAGGTACACAGACCCAGAAAGGGCTACTACTCATAGGCAAACAAATCTTCTGTACTCTTTGCCACAGGACTGTTTTCTACATCATTAATCCATATATCTCTTTGCCTTAAATAGCCACTATCAAGCCAAATGCAGAAAATTACATATTTACTTCACAATTAAGTGTTTTGTTCAAAAACTTTAAAAAAACTACACCTGTATTTTTATTAAGAAAATTCAGGTTTACATACATACTATTCCTATATGTTGCTATTTTTAAAATGTGAATCCTTCTGCACAAAAGCTACTTTTCTGTGTAACACTTGGTCAAAAATCCAGAGAATAAATTCCTGATGTTCCAACAAACTCCATCAAGCAGAATAATTTTAAATTCTACTCCAATAGAAAAATTCTCTAACCAATCTTCAGTCTGGAGAAAAGACAAACTTCTACCACTATCTTTCTCCTAAGGATCTATAATCTTAAATATCAGAGTTAAAAGAATCAGAAAATAACAGATTTTTCTAGATTTCTATGACTGCTTCTCTACCTGCTAGATTTCTTCTAGATTTCTGTGACTGATTCCCTACCTGCTAGCTACTCAATTTTCTTATTTCAAGAGTTCAAGGTTTTGAAATTAGATGACTAGTCTGTTCTCTTCCTTTCAGTGCTGTAATATTTACATACCATTCCACTATTTTAAAAGAGTTAGAGAAAGTAGTGAGAAGGGCAGGTATTTAGGGTTGTGATCTTCATTACTCATTCTCTTGGCTTTCATGTTAGTTGCATTCTGCTTACCAGACATCAATTTACTGTTTTAATGATTTAAATAAGTGCTCTGAGAAGAGGAAGGGACTACAAAGGTAATTGTAGGGGTACTCTCTGATCCTATTCCTACCTGAACACATAGGATTCATTAACCATTTGTTCTCATAGTGTCTCTAGACATCAGAAGTAGCAGCTAATACAGGAGAAGCACAATTTACTCTGGAAGCGTACCCCACTAATGTTCAAACACCCAACTTAGGAAACGCTGGGTTATTTGCAGAACAACAGCAATAATAATGACTATTCAGAAATGCAGCCATGCAAACTGAATAAAACAATGCTAGTCCTGGATTAGTGAGGTTTTACTCTGGTATGACTCCTCTTTGCTGTGGCAGAAAGTGCTCCTTTTTGAATGTTATTGCTTCAGTATGGCACCATGCCTTGGGCAGACACAGTCCAGGTCAGTGAGGAGGGTTTGCTGCTGCTGCTGCAGGACTCTGCACTTCGAGCAGCACGAGGCATTGTAAGGCAGATTACTGTCACTGCCACCACGCAATCCACAGATATGATTGCATCTCATTTCAGAACTAAGTGGAACTGCCTGCCCCTTTGTGTTCAATCAAAAGCCACACATTGACTCTCAAATTACACCTGCATTTGCCACCTAAAACATGAAAGGAAGCTAGCTTGTGTTCCAGCAGTATCTTGACTCTTTGTGCACCAAATTCAGTAACCCACCTGCTCTGGTGTGCACAGCAGTTCCCTTCTCTTCTCACAGACAAGATGATGGGATTTGTTTCAGTCCAAGAGTCTATTCTCTCATTTTCCCTGTTGGGCAGTTCCAGGTTCTCAGGCTCTGGCTCTGGCCAGTTCTGTAAAAATACAGGTTTCTGAATTGTGTAATAAATGCCCTGCCAATGTGAAAAGCCTTGGAGTCAGTATGTAACTTTTCCTTTAATCTTAAACTTATATAACAGGACAGCTGTATTTCGCAGGTACTTGGATTAGCTGTGCAACAAAGAAGGACAGTTGTAATGCTCAGCTGAAATGAGGTTCCCTCCTGAAGAATACCTTGTATCCCCATAGGACGAGGCAAATACCTGCTGTTGAACCTCATACATGAAAACTTACATAAAAAGAGCCTTATCACTATATCTTTTTACATGGGAACAGAGATTAAAGAATTTGTTCAGGTCACCTAGGAATTCTGCAGTGGAACAAAATGAACACATATCTTCTGAATCCTACCTCAGCAACTTAGCTACAAAGCTTTTCTTCTGTTTAAGCAGTCAGAAGTACTTGAACCAGCATGACTTTATCCTTTTACAAACTAACCAAAGTGCTTATATAAGACCATATACTATCTGGTGGATGAAATACCGCTCCTGGGGACCTCTCTGCCACTTTGTTTTTGTAGAGTTTTAATCAGTTTGATGCCAGCAGTGATAAGATTTGCCCCTACCCAGAACAACAGAGCTCAATCCCAGAGTCCATGGATCGGTGACTGATGTTTGAAAGACTGTAGACAGTATTTTCTATTCCTACCACCATCAAGCAGAGTCCTGCAGGATACTGTGGCTTTCTTGGATTGACAGCTGATTGCTGCCAAGGGGAACAAATGCCGGGTATAGATTTTCCTATTTCCTCATACAAGTCTCTCACCAAGAGAAGGCTCCTTAGGAAGTGGGAGGGAGGGGAGAGAGGGTGATGCAGAAGATAAGAACAGCAGCAGAATCCCACTAGTCATATGTCTGAAGATAGCATTGTTTGAAACAATGAAAACAGACAGGATAACACCCACCACTACTCATTTCCCTTTCCCAGAACATCTTCCCCTCGGAATACATGGGTCGCCTGGAATAAGTGTCAGGTCTGATTGCTGTTAGAGGCAGTGTTGGAACACATGCCATAGCTGAATCAGGGTTGGAAGGGACCTTAAAGATCATCTGGTTCCAACCCCCCTGCTTTGGGCAGGGACACTTTCAACTAGACCAGGTTGCTCAAAGCCTCATCCAACTTGGCCTTGAGCACTTTCAGGGATGGGGCATCCACAACTTCTCTGGTTGCCTGGTGCCTCAACACCCTCACAGTAAAAAATTACTTCCTAATATCTAATATAAACCTATTCTCTTTCAGTTAAAAGCCATTTCCCCTTATCCTGTCACTACATGCTCATGTAAAATGTCCCACTCCAGCTCTCTTGTAGGCTCCCTTCAGGTACTGGAAGGCTGCAATTAGGTCACCCCAAACTCTTCTCTTCTCCAGGCTGAAAAAACCCAATTCTCAGCCTCTCCTCAAAGGAGAGGTGCTCCATTCCTCTAATCATCTTGGTGGCCTCCTCTGGACTCACTCCATCAATTTGATGTCCTTCCTGTGATGGGCATTCCAGAGCTAGATGCAGGAATTCAGGTAGTGTCTCATGAGTAGCTGCTATGATAGACAATTTCTAAACAGTTTACAATTTTAAAAAGCACTCATTTTAAAATTGAACAAAGCAGGCCAAAATTTCCAAAACCAGAGTTTCTTGTGCCATTGCCAGACTAGTTTCTAGCTTTCCCGGTAACATGCCAGTCACTAAGAATCCTCATGGTTTAGCATACTGAAAAACACCTCATGGCTGTTTACTAAAAACCTACAGCCTAGGCAATCCAATCAAGGAACTGGCATGTCCTTCAGTTAGCCCCAGCTTCCACCTTCCAGGGGTCAGCCATGCAGACATGGAATGTGTGAGTCAGACAGGCAGTGCACATACAATAACAAGCAATGTTCAAAGCAGCACATGCTCGTTTGTGAACTGTATATGTCTGAGGCCTCCATCCCAGTGCACTGATTGCTATAGTTTTCATTACTTTTTGTTCATCATCAGGAAGCAACAACCTCTAGTGTTTCAGCCCAAGAAATAGTGCAGTCTTCTCCCCACATCAAAGAGACCTCTAATATTAGTGTCTTGCAAAACAGGACATCAACTGCTATCCAGAACTACTTAAAAAACAAACTGAAAACAAAAGCCAAAGCCTCCTCATCATTATACAACTGTGAATGTTTTGGTCCTGCATGTCAAACAAGCTTAGTTTTGACATAGACTTCTAAAGTTTCCGCTGGCTTGGCAATCAACACCCCTGTCTCACAAGTTTCTTAATATCCTAAAATTCCACCGCTGAATAGGAAGAAATGATTTGATGAGGAACGATGGATTAATTCATCTCACATATCTGTTTAAGGAAATGACAGGAATAAAATAATTTAAAGCTAAAAGTCTTTGCACGTCTTTCTTCTGAAAGACTCTTTGTATCAAATGCTATGAAGTCATGTTACCAGTAAGGCTTTTTCAATGTAGCAGTGGCAGCAAATAACATATAATAACTTGTGGTGAACTGTCATGAACAGTTAATTTGATACTAAACACATTTCCAACAAGTAATTGACAGAGATATTTTCTGGGTGTTAAAGTATTTTTGTATCACTGAATTGGTATCACAAGTGTCTCATGCCCTCCAGCAGGAAGAAGTATCTGCAGTATCTGCAACCAAGGGGATTTTTTTAAAATCATGCTTTTGGCACTTTCTAGAGGCCTCCTATTCAGCTAATGTCTCTAGCACAAGTTTACAAACCCAGAGGCAAGCTGGATGCTAGGAGAACATTGACATTCCTCCCAGGGAGCAACTGGAGGTCTGTCAGACGAGCTAGGGGCAATGCAGAAAACTTTCCAGGAAGCCACAGACATTTTTATTTCTCTGTAACATTTTAGCTGTCTGGCAAGCATTAGAAACTCCTGCTTGCATCAATCCTAAAGAGGACTGGCCCATGCTACCACCCTGTAAAGAATGATCTGAGGTCCCAAGACCACCACAACACATGCAAGCCATGTGCCCTGGTGGCAGCAGTCTGATTCCATGCAGATGTTTTAATTTGCCACTTTCAAAGCAGCTGTGTCAGTACTAGCAAACTTGGAGGGTGCCCTGAGGGACCAGCTGCAGAAGGAATTTGATGAGCAAACCCATGCTTCTGCTATTACAGCTGAGAACATGGCAGAGGTGCTTTCTCACCTCCCAACAGCGCCTGTGATCATCATTGTTTAGGCAGTCACACAGTACATTAGAAATGCAAGGGTTTTGTCTTAACATAGTAAGGAAGCCACACACAAAGGCTCTACATGAAGACATATGGGAATTATGTTCATTACGTATTGTCTAAAAAGATAAATAATCCTCTTCTGAAATTCTGGTTTCTATCTACAGTAACACTAATGTAAAGCTTATTAAAAGAACAGCTCTTAGCAACTTCGGAAAAAGGGCAGAAAGCAAGCAAAGTGCTGTGTATTTGCATTCATACTGAGATCCTTTGGTATTAAAAATGCTATAACTTTTTTTTCAAATATCATCTGTTACATTCTCGAATACAGTCAAACCTGTCCAGAGACTTGGGCAGAAACAAAGCAAGCATATGGTATGTCCCACGGAAATTTATATTCTTATTTTTGTGCAGAAGTACAAGTTCTCATGCAATTAAAAAGAATATTTACCATACTTTCACATGTATATCTGTACCTCAAATAATCTATGTGAGGTCAGAGGGTAGATGAGAGTCTGATGGAACTATCCATGTATATGGGGGATGCATGACCACTAAGAATACACTGCATAGTTCTGGGAAAGAGAGAAGATCTAGAAATGCGTCTTATTTTAGCATCACAATCTGCTTGAATTGCTTAAAGGTGCCATCATACCTAAATACCAGATATATGAAAAGCAGGAAATTTGAGTTGATACTGATGCAGTGATCAACACAGATACAGTCACAGGACAGTCCTCCTCTCCACACTCTGGACTTCTGGAAAGGGATCACCACTATGGAAGCTAGGAAGGCCCTCATTACTGATGGGACACACATAAGGAATAACATTTACATACATATAATTCTTAACACATCTGTGTTTCAGGCTCACTTCTCATAATGTGCTCTCTTCAGTTGCCCCTGTTTCAACCACGATTATCCTGAGCCAAAGGAGTTCATTTATGTTCGGAATGTGCCCTTTGGCTGTCACACTACTTACTGCCTTGGGTAATGAACACCACTTTTATCTTTTCTTTCCAGGTAGACTTATCAACACAAGGCATAGTAGATCAAGGCAAAGTTTTATATGGAAAGTGTATAAAGTAAATTTAGTGTTTCAGTTTTGTGGTGGCCAATCTGAAACATTTTAAATTTAAGTTTCTTCAAGCACTTCAGATTAGGCATAAATGTTGTGACATTCAGAACCACACCATATGCATCACACCGTGAACCCATCTATTTCAGATATCTAAAATCCAGCTTGCTTAAAACAAGAAAATTATTTCAAATATTCCAAACTTAAAGAGCAATGTTCATACTGACATAACAAGCTGAAGAGTCAGTCATAGAAGCCAACCTGTGACAGAATAGTAGGAAAATCCCAACATGACTATATCCAGACATCTTAAACACAGGTTTGGCTGGCAGTCTGGAAAATGCTCGGTTTAAATGCCAGTATTTGCACTTGATAGTACACTAAATGTATAAATCCTTTAACATGATACTTTGCTTGAGTCAGAATTCTATGTCTATAAAGCTATTAACACTAAACCACAAATGTCCCAGCAGTTTAAGAGATGGAAACTGAGTTACTGACATGTTTTTGGGTTTTTATGGAAGCAGGTACATTACAGAAAACTGTTGGTAAAGAATTAATTTTTAAAATACTATTTTGTTAATGAGATATCATCCAGATATAAAAACTATTTATCATTTGCTTTTAAGGCACTTTGGTTACACATATGCCTGTTGATTTTTATCATGAAATAAAGACTTGCTCTCAACACAGAGTAACAGGAAAAGTTCAAATATTGAAAATATTTTTCATGTTATTTGAAGAATCAGTCTTCTCAGGATTTTCAGTTCTATCTTTTAGGGTAAACCAAAGAATCCAATTTGTCTTTTTTATTTCATTTTTTCCCCTGAAAAGGTTTTGATATTTCATACTCACTTGTTTTAGAAAAACAAGGATTTCTTTTTTTTTCCTTAAAACCACATCTCTTTGGTAAAAAAACTAGACATTCAACAGAAACTGAAAATTCTTGTTAGCAAAAAATAGAATATACTAGGTTTAAAATTCTTTTGACAGGAAACTGTTGGCCAATTCTACTCCTAGAAGCTTATTGATCCTTTATTGGTGCAGAATAATAATAAAGTCTGAGAGCTGCCAGTAGTTTGTAGTGTGCTTTATTGCATAAAGAGTATCGCAGCACATTTCAGCAGTAAACATCCTTTCCCCTAGAGCATTTTGTTGTATTACCTAGGTTCTACTCCCAAATTTTGGGTGATTATTTTCTCTTTTCAATACCTCATTTTCATATTCAAATCACTTACTTCACTCCAGTGCTGAATCAGTGTTGTTTTTCTTCCTTTGTGAGCAACATGGAACTGAAAAAGCAAGATTCTGATTGTTGCCAACTGATTCCACCTTCCCTCAGAACTAGAAGATCCCTACAAGTGTCCACACAAACAGAAATAAGCTTACTGCATAAGGGACATACGGTATAGAAAAAAATTGTCAGTCTATTATTTTTGTATATTTACACTACACTGTGACTCTGTGCCAACCTGAGTCTCTTTCTCCCTGAAACCAAATTAAAGTATCCTTGCTGGATGGCATGATTTCTTGGTGGTTTTTATAGGCAGCCACAGGAAAATTAAGTTATGTGAATTTTAGTCAGAAAGTCTTGTTTCAGGTTCAACAAAACTGGGAAGTGATTAATCCTCCTCTAAAATATTCCAGATGAGACCTGATGCATAAAAAAACCCCAATTCCAAAGTGGTTACTCTCCAGCAAGGCAATTCCTTGTCTAATGGCTGAAACTGTACACGGAGCAGTGAGTAAAGCAGCTAGATTTTTCAGTTCCAATAGAACAGTACGTTAATAAAAGATTTCAACTTTTGTGTTTCCTAAAGATAAAGCAGTAGCACACACTGAAACACATCATATTTTACTGGACTTTACAGTGAGCTCAAGAGGTAATGAAAAACCCAGGTCAGTTCTTAGAGGCCAGGGCTACACAAAGTAACCATGACGAACACAGGCCATGAATCCAGAGAATCCTCTTCTTGAGCACTATATCATATAACTTTTTGAAGACCTCCTTTCAGTGCATGCCCAGCATTAGGGTTTACCTTTAGTGTGGATAGAACATACGTGTGTATCTGCCATTTTCTCTGATTTCAAACATCGAAGTAAATCGTGCAGGACAACAGAGCAGTAAGAGGGAGGTCATGGCTACACAGAGTGCCCAGTATCCCTCCCTGTAGCTACCTTGCCACCAGCCTGCATTCCTGAGCTTCCCCTGCTGCACAGCACTGGCGATATATTTGCAGCTCACAAGGCCATATTTCTGGTCCCCAGAGCTAACTCGCTACAGCTACACAATGATGCATAGTGTCATGTAGACATAACTCACATTTCTGGTAATGCAACCTCAGTCCTAGATGGAATTATGATGATTATATTTCATCGACCATGCTGCTCACAACAATCTTACTATGAAGAAGAAAGCTAACAAGACTCCAAAAATGGCAGACTGAAACACACCTCAGATATACAGTTGTAATTCTTGTTCTCAGTCAACTACCATTGCTTCAGCACTGTGCATTAGCATCATTTCATGCGTGATCCAGTCACTACCGATCAGTAAGAAAGTTCAGCCAGGCCAGTCAGGCAAAATGGAATTAGAAAGCAGACTGCCATCTGTATGCTGAAAATACTCCTCACCTTTCCAAAGGTCTCATATACACATTCTGAAGGAAAGAACAGATCTTTTGGAAAGATCTTACTGAAAGAAATCCTTGGCATCTTCATTTTCATATGTGTATAGAATAGATTGTTTTGTAATCTGAATCTGTTAAAAATGCATAATTGAAACAAATCTCTCATTTTTTTCCCAAGGAAGGAAGGACGAAAGAAAACACTAATAGTTTGCTTTCAAAGCTTTGACATTGACTTGGCATTCTGCTGTACTTAATGATAGCTCTACAAAGAAATAAGTTACTGTCTTATGTGGGAAAGCATATTTGTGGCTGAGAAAGTGCTGCAAAAATTGCACAGAGCTTTGATAATTTTATACCACATTTTCACCCCTGTTTTTACAGCCAATTCATTTAGTCAAAAGTCATGTTTTCTGCTGCTTATTTTTTCATTTCATATCTCCCAATTTAATGTTTTAGTTCTGGGCAGAATATCATTTTGTGTGATGAAAGGTACCAAGACACAACTAAGGCTGTAACACTTTGTGAAATTTAATTCCTTCAGCTCATTCCATGCGAAGCGTCTTGAATCAAAACACAGGTTCCATTGCATTGCTTTTATATTCTCAGCTCTCTCCTAACCCAGTCAGGCCTCTTTCACTGTGTAAATGCCTTTATCACAGCCACACTTTCTAACAAATCAGTTTTCCACCAGCACATCAAAGTTCCCTTGGGATCCAAAAGGGGGTTTTTGGCTGAAGTTCAGACACAACTTGTTCTATTGTGTTTCATTCCACTTCACTGCAGACTTTTTCCTAGTAGGAGCTAACGAAAAGATTCCAGCTCCTAAGTTTTAGGAAGAAAGACCCCAAGTGATTTTGCATCTGATTCAAGCCTCTGCAGTTTCTAGGATATTTTTTTCTTTATTTCAGACAGTTTTCCACTGAGTTCTCGATCTATTTCTAGAAAAAGCCAGTAGATTGTGAATTATATTGTCCTCTATTCCTTCAGCACTAGAGACTTCCTGACAGAAGACAGATAGCAAAGGCCAAACAGTTAAATCACACAAACCTTTTGAAAGGAAGAGCTACAAGGTTGGTCATAAGCTTCTTGATTTCTGTTGTATTTCAAATGTCATTGCATTATTGCTATGGTTATTGCGCTTCCTATCAGAATGGCTTTTCATTTTAAATGTGTTATGGTTTAACTTTTATTTCCTGGGATTCCCTATTTCTCTGAATTTCCTTAGAACATGAAAAATGAAAGCTTTTACAACTTAGCTCAAGAGACAGTGGTTCTCCACTCTTTAACAAGGGCTCTTTCCTCCACTGTGCTTGCTAGCTACTAAAGCTAAATAAATATTCAAAAAAAACATGCAAAACATTTAAAGGGTTCTCTCTTTTTTCCCCTCTTAGGTTATATGTAATTATTTTATTCATTTCACAATTATAGCCTTGCCTTTCAGGCTGGGTAAGACTTTTTTTTTTTAATATAAGGAACAAAACCACATCTTTCTGCGTTCTTTACTTTAAAAGCTTGCCTTTTCACAGGCCGAGCCTTCTGTAAGGGAGGATAAATATTGCCTGAACTATCGGGGTGGGGAAACTGGACCTTGCTCTCTCGTCTGTAGGGACCAGTTAAAAGTTATCTGTTTAAATTTTTGGCTTAACCCCTAACCATATTTCTTGCCTCAGTTTAGTAGACAGTGACAAGGGAAATCCAGTTGAAAGAGTCCATCATAATCGTTCAGCTGTGTATCCCTCTTCCTGTGCTAGTGTGAACAGTATGACTCCCACTCCAGCAAGGGGAACTACAAGCTTAGTGCTCAGCACTGCTGCTGTTCAAGTGATTCTGCCTTTTTTGGGTAACTGTAACTGGATCCCCCATCCTCTTTCTTTATCATCAGGAGTAGCTATTGAGGTCCAGACTTTCAAACATAAAGAGCTGATGCAGGGATTCCCTCTCTCTCATGGTGATGCCCTAGGTTTTAACTTCTATATTTTTCAAATCCTGTACTGCCTAGTGTGTAACTCTGAAGTTTCTTGTAGCCTGTTAACTACTGTTCTCTCATGCTGGTTAGACATTACAAGCCTCTCCAAGCTTGCTCTCCAAGGACACCCAGATTGTCCTAGGCCCAAAATGTGAAAACTAACATCTTAAGAAGGGGGGTAAACTTGGGGAAATTGCATCATTAACAGAAGTTTTAATTGGAGAATTAACCCTGATATGCAAATGAACCAAACTTAAAAAACTATTAAGAACTCATGACTTGGGGTCCATCTTGGGTGTACCCTTTTAACTCCCCAGGATGTACCTTGAAGGCCCTTCAAATAAATAGCTGCCTTTATTCCCTTATTCTTGTCTAGTCTCTGTTTTTAGGTGGCCATCTCAGGCATTAATGGTTTAACTTCTGCATCGGTTCTGTGCAGCCTCCAAACTAAGGAGCCCACAAACTGCTGGTGCATCTTCAGGCAATCTGTCAGGCAGGAAAGAGCTCCACATATATGCTTTCATAAGCAAACACACATCATCTTGCATTAACTCTTCATATCTCCAGGAGATTACATCCACAAGCTGTGATTGTGATATGACATATTTTAATGCAGAACCACTGCGGTATGATCCCCAGTGTGATTAGCACAGCTCAGCCTTAGTTGGAATGGATTATTCCTATTAGTTTCCAACTGATCTTGGAACACAAGTATTACATCTGATTTTAATGAAACACAAGGCTTCGTTGTTTCCAGTCAGCTAATGAAACAGTTGAACCTTCTCATGACTTGCTGTAATTATATCAAAGGCTGTGTATTATCATGACCAATGCCAACCTCTTCATGAGATGTAAAGTTAATTGTCCAGTACTTGTGTGTTGATATCTTTGGAAATGTAAACTGAGGAGTGAAAAGAAATCAGTGCTACCCTGATGAAATGTGAACCTACCTGGCACAGAAGCTTTCACACAATACGCTGTGCCACAGCCTCTTGGTTACATTTAACTTTATGTTAACAGGAAAAGTCACTTTAAAATACGTTTTGTTCATGGAAGCCTCAAGCACATACACAAGTTAATCACATTTTAGAAGATCATGTTAAAGTACTTGTAAAAAACCAGAAGTGCATTATGAGGGAAAAAATTCAAGGTGGAGACATTACCAAGGAATTTCTTGCTTTCGACAGCTTTTTCAAAGACTCTGGCAAGATGCTGTACTTTCAAAACTAAAAACCATTTCCATTGGGTGGCTTGTTTGCTCGTTTCTATAAAACAGCTTGGTGGAACCAGGACAGCTCTTATTGGACTAATGCTCTTCACACAAAGCCACGACTCTAATTTGCATTAACTATAATTGGCATTAACTGTTCCCTGCTTTGGCAGCCTCATCTGAGAAACGAAAAATCAAATCCTCAATGTAGACTGATTTGCCCTCAGCAGCCCCTCCACACCAGGGTTAAGGGTATGCTGAGGGTAAGGAAATGCTTTTTTTTTGTTAAGGCGGGCAGAAAACTGCAATTTCTTCAGCTATCCAGTCTGCAGAGAGATGAAAGGTCTACTGAGTGACAAACAAAAGAGAGAACACTATCAGATCCTCTTTGAAAAAATTGGGCATTTTAGTGGCAAGCGTTAGGAAACCTCTCTCTGCCACTGAGCCGCAAGGCCGTCTTCGTCATATCAATCCCTGTGCCTTCTGGCATACGTACACCTGTTTTAAAATGTTGTCTCTCTGGCAAAGTATCCACAGATGGAAAGGGCTGTTGAAGTACCAGCAAACTCTAGCACAGGGTTTCTCAACATTTAGAAATCTTATAACCCTTGGGGCAGGGGTGTGGGAATAGCAAGCATCATCCTGTGTAAAGTTACCCTGTTCCTGGTTACAAAGCAAT
Organism: Coloeus monedula; assembly: GCF_965178545.1. Taxonomy (NCBI): domain Eukaryota; kingdom Metazoa; phylum Chordata; class Aves; order Passeriformes; family Corvidae; genus Coloeus; species Coloeus monedula. The sequence goes on from NC_138787.1 coordinate 11,922,115, forward strand.
ACAAATTTGAAAGGGTTCACCCTCTGCCTCTCTTTTCCCATTTCATTTTTTTTTTTTGCTTGTGGGCAGAGGTGTATGTGCAGGTGTTTTCCATATATTTAAAGACCCTCCCAAGGGTCCACAGATCAAAGGCTGATAAGCATAAGCATTGACCTGTAATAAACCCCTTACTGACAGAAAGAGCAGGAGTGAATGAAGCGGAACTGGGTGCATTCTGCCCAGAGTCTGCAGCTATGTCTTCTGTAGCTGCACTGGTGGCTGATAGGCACTGCTATCAATGGTTCGCTTTATATAGTAAGAAAACTCTAACCATGGAAAGTATTTCAAAACCCCAGCAATCTCCTTCTTCTTCCTAAGTTGAGTTAGGGAGCAAGTACATAGGTTCCACGACACCAAGGAGGCAGTACAAAACCATTCTGCCAAAAAACGTGACCTCCATATTAGCCTAAGCCCACTGATTGCACATAGGCCCGAGGCCATGAAATCCTGACCCAGGATTTTGGAGGGTTTCCAATGAGAACAAACAGCCTGTATTCTCAGTTCTCTTCCCACCCAGATAAATAGTTCTATACTAATATTTAGTAAGATTTTAACCACAGCCTCATAACTATATCCTTTCCTTTAAAAACCCTCATCTTTCAACAACAGCACAGTTAAGAACTACTCCTTCAAATGAGTTAGGAACATTAGCAGATGGAAAATTCAAATGCTGTTGCATACAAAAGGTAGAGGCAAGGTCATGCATCCTTGCATGAGAAGTTTGAACATATGGCTTTGCTCAGTCTGCTTATGCCTTCAGACCCGATATCATTCAAATACTATTTGTAAATGCAGTATGAACAGCTTTCCATCTTGCCTGCCCTGTATTTTCACACAGATAAACGTACATACTAACTCCTCAACCACTAAGTCTAACTACTAATTTCAAAGGCAAACAAACCAGCTGTTGTCAACTATTCATTTGTATGGCCATGTCACCGAGGATCTCAAAGTCAGAGATCACTGTTGTGTTAGGCTCTACACTGGTACAGAAGAAAGGCATAACCTGCTTCAAGGAATTTCAAGGATGTAGCTATGCACTTTTAAAACTTCGCAACCTCCCAGGCTAGCAACAAACAAACAATTACTGATAAGCTAATAGTGGCAACCAGTATTTAAATCAGAAACCATAAGCTTCCATAGATATAACCTTGTAGCTATTTTTAAAGGTCAGTTAACCAACTCCTATTTAAATCAAAATCACCAGTGCAACTCTATATGCCACACTGGATACCCTTTCACTGCTGCCGTCTGTCTCCTGCTGTGTCATTCCATTTGGAAATAAGAAGGGGAGTTGGTCTGGAATAGATCATGTCCCTCTGCTATTAGAGTTTGGGGGTAAAGTAGATAATTATGAAGGAATTAGCTTCATAATGTTACAGGGATCAGAGGACTACAGACAGAAGGAAACTTGTAAATATTGTTGATCTATCAGCACTTAGGATTGCCCTCCTCACCATTAAGTTCATAATTTCCCTTCCCCAGCATTGAGGACTATGAGGAATATTATGTTTCTGTAAATTAGTTCAAGCACTCCATTAATTTCTGTCTTATATACTATATTTATTCTCTCTCTCCATGAATGCGGTGGAAGTATTTTTTTTTCAACTTTTCTATAGTCATATTTGTGCTGAGGTCTGCTATGGAAGAACATGAAATTTTCAAAGTAGAATTTTCTCACACTTTGAAGTCCCTAAAAAATTTTCCCAAACAAATAACTAGCTTATGACCTAGTCATTCTTAAACCATAATTATTTTCCTTTTGGGATTAGGAACGCTGCTTCCTTTTCCTCCTCTGACCTGTTTTATGGTACTTGTTTTGCTGTTTTCTGATAAATACACTGTAGAAATAAAAACACAGATTTATAATGAAAGGACATACATCTAGTTCATAAAACTAGTACAAAAATGGCAAGCCTGTCATGATACCCTGCAGACACTGTTTTACAAAATTATGGCTATTTAGATGGATCTTTCTGTGGCAGCAAAGCACAAAAACTGCCATCTCACTTGCTACAGAGCTTCTAACACACAAGACATCATAAATAATAATGGTTGATACTCCTTGTCAGCAGTGTCAGACAAGAGTTTATGCTTTTGACTTCTAGAGCTCATGTGGCTGTGAAGCTCAGCCTTTGCAAGGGTTATCTTCCTATACAGGAAACAAAGCAACATAAGATTGCTGCGCCTTTGGGGATCACTTTTCTCTAGCCAGCTTGATATAGGCCACTTCAAATTTAATTAAAACATCTTAGATGAACTTCTGTCACTTTGTAATATAAACTGAATTAAAACACCTTAAGAAACCTTGCACCAGAAAACTGGTAAATTAATGAGTAGAAGAATAGTAGCATTTCAGTGTAAAGAAAGGATTCCAGTTGCATTATCTGGTAGTGCTGAGGGCTGCAGGCAGTAAGCCTTTTGAGAGATGCTCTCTTTAACTGCATCTCTCAAAAGCCTGATCATTGCTTGTTCAAAGTTCTTTTTCTTGACTGATCAGTCCTACTCCCTGGTAAGGAGTGACAGAACGGATGAGGTTGGAAGGCACCTCAGGACATCACCTAGTCCAACATTGCTTCTCAAAGCAAGGCCAACAGAGCAGGTTGCCTAGGCTCTTTTCCCAAGACAGAAATACTACCTCTTATTCTGTCACTAAACTCCAGGACAAGAAAGGAAGAAGGACTTTGTAAGCCTTAACCTTCACCTAAGCTCTCTCTGTGAATCTGGTGGGGAAGGCGGGGAAGTGACTGTCCTTTTCCACTCATTCTGCTGCAGGCCAATACTTTGGTGTCCACTCCAAACACAGTGAACACTACTGATAATACAAACTGTGTCAAAGCTCTTAGCAAGAAATCAATAAACCTCCTTATGCTTAAGGCCATGAGAAGTCAAGTGGATAAAGCTGAGAACTCAGAAGCCTGTTGATTAGTGTTCTGTTCTCAGTTCATATCGAGTTACTTCAAAAAATGTGCGACACTGTAAAGTGTTTTGAGATCCCGTGGATAAAATGGTCCTCAGTCCCATTCAGACACACAGGAATTCACAGCAGGTCATGAAGTGCTGTTAAAACTACCTTGCATGCCTGAAAACATGATGCATGTGCCAATTTTTCAAACTGTGCTTATTATCAGATTATACAAAATTACACGTAGAGAAAATTACACTTCATTAGTTAATTCAGCATAAGTGATGCCAAACTACTCAGGAAGATAATTCCTAAAGAATGCTACAGTTGTTATAGTCCGAAAACCCAATCCAGCCCATCTTAAGCAACTATTAGAATAAACCTAGAAAAGTTCTGTTTTCGTGAATGGTGATACATTCTACATCCAATTAATTTGCCTGTATCTTATTTATTAGGCTGTTTCACCAAAGATGCATTATAGCATCAAAGAACCAAAATTTAATGATCCCTAAGAGAATCATAACTGACTGGTGATACGCTCATGCAGCATCTACTGATAGATGATCTAATTTAAAAGAAATGCTGTAGCCAAAAATCTAGTACCAACAACTGTAAACACAGAAGTTACCATTGACAAGACAAACACCTGAGGAAATTAACAACAAGCAGAGACACTAATAATGATTACACTAATTTTTCATCAAACCATACTGGCTTCCTAAAACAATTTGTAAAGAACCTCTATTCCTCACATTTTCATTAAACAAGACTGCATACAGCTAATCTGTTTGCTAAGCAGGCAGTTGTGGGAAGGGTCTGGTTAGGTCAAAGTAGGTTAGCTAGATCTTTTTTTCCCCTCTAGTTTTTAGTTATTTCCTTGAGTACTAAAGAAAGCACAGCAGCTGCTCTTGAAAGAAAGATTCAGAGGCCTTTTGTCTGTAAGTGGATTTTCAAGAGAAAGAGAAGTCTGACTTTTTTTTGAGGACAAAAAAAAAAATAAAAGAGGCTGATTTTAGAATTCAAGTCAGCAGCCTACGGAAATATGTCGTGATAGGTATTGAACAGTAAACTGATTACATTTTAATAAGCTGGAAAGGGCTTCCATGTGAATTCCTCCTGCTTTCTTGTGAATGGGAGAGACGGAAAGCTACTTCCAAATTTCATCTAACCTGTCAGCTGTTCTAAACATGCTTATGCACAACCTAAAGTGGAGCTTACAAAACAGTTTTGAAAATTAACTTTCCGCCTCCTGCAAAACGTAGCTGAGTGACAAGTAGGCAACTTTCCAAAGACCCTACTTTAACTGAGAATGGTCAAATTAAAAACCGGAATAATAAAAGTTCCCTCAGTGTCATTTCTTCTGACAGCACATCCAAACTGTGATACTAGTATAACCTTCATGCCAAGAGAGAACAGGAGGCCATAATATTGCATGTTTTTCAACAAAGAAGAGGATTAAATCTTTCTCTATATTATGTGTAACATTTAAATATAAATAAATATTTATAAAAGTGAAACAAAAGTACATGAGACAAGTTTGTACGGTTCTCTGACTGATAAGGAACTCATTTAAATTGAAATTAAAATAGATGATCCTTTTTTCACTATTTTATATAGATTCATTTATACAGTACTAGCCTCCACTATACTATCCACAATATATACTAGCAATTATACAGCACATCTTCTCATGATAAAACATTTTGAAAACAGAAGAAAATTTAATTTGTAAAATAAATCATCCATAAAGGTATGAAAAAACATCTGATAGACTGCTTGCTCCTTTGCTTTATAAGAATTCATTTTTCTGAGTAGGGATAATTTTCAGTGTCAAATAATGAGTAGCCTTATTAGATAATCACAGAACCATCTTTGCAGCATCTATTTGTATTATTGTATACTTTAAAAAGCTCAAGTTAGTTATCAGTTTTAGTCAAGAAATTGTAATGTTTGGCTGTACTTTCAATAGGTAACTTCATCAGGTTAAGAGAGTCTGTTGTGAAGTGATTATATCATCTCCAGGGTTCATCACACAAGTTCCTCATGCTAGAAAGTGTTTTGATACCCACATTTAACAAATACTATTCATGGCTCATCATAAAGTTCAGTTGGAAGGTGGATACAATAGGTCAGGATATGCTGGCTTAACCCTAACCCTAACCAATTTTAACTGCTTGTTTAAAACAGTGTACAGAAAAATGGGTTCATTTATTTAAAAGTTTGAATAAAAATTTCAGGTGACTAAGGTCTGATCCTGAAATAAAGTTCGTATTAGCACAGTGCATACCCTTTCTTCAAGACTGTGGATTTGCAGCATATTTTCCAGGGACTGCAGCACAGAAAAAAGAGGTAGGAATGCAAAGGCTGGATTAAAAAGAAGCCATTACTATTACTATCCTACGAGCAAGAGAGCTTATTTTACTTTAGTAATGACACAAATAGCGTGCTTGAATATTGTGCATTTCTGTAATTGATTATTGACAACATACTATAGAATTCTGTAGCTGCAAAAGGTTGCTGTGTATTACTGCTTATAAAAACAGCACAGTGTGTGAAGCAAAAGATGGAAAGACAATGTTGCAACCACAAGGACATCACATTTTAAAGGCCAACTCATACAGATCCTCACTACTGTGAGGATGTCTCTCCCCACAGTTAGTACAATGCCCAATGCCAAGCAGTCACAGCATTAAGCTAGGCATAGTCAGTGGAACAACCAGTGATGAAGGGCAATAAAAATGAGTGCAAAAATTGCTGAAAATTGGCATGTCACTCATAAAATCTCACTCTTGCAAAAGCTTCTCTTAGCCTAGGTAATTTTCTCTCCTTCAAAGGTAGAGGAAAAAACCCCACTTGTGGCAATCATAAGACCATGCAGAAACACCAAGTATTTCCAAATGAGTTAGGCAGACAAGCGTTATCCCAGCAGTATATGGGAAGAGGAAGAAATGATATATCTTGTCAGACCTTCTCAAAGCAAGGTAAACCAAATGGCTATCACTAGAAGATCTCCTTAGAGGGTTTGATCGAGTGTCACTGTAGAAACAGAAGAGTTCAGGCCTAATAGAACAACAGGATGCTAAAAGCAGAGAGGTGGTTTTCACTCAAGCAGTGTGAAGGGGAGGGAAAGAAAGAGAAATGGGGTTTGCACTTTGCCACAACCTGAAGTGCCAGGCACTAGTGGTCTAAGCTGAAGGAGTGAATTCTGAGCCAGGAAACACCTTGAGTAACCTACCGAATAGAAATTTTCTGTTAACTACTCCTTTTTGTTTACAGCAGGTAGGCTCCAGTGACTTGTGTTAGGAGATTTCAATCAGCACAAGGAATGCCTCAGTGGTTGCAGGTTCGTCCATTACCACCCTCCCGCACTGTCTTTTGTTGCATACCATCAGGGAGGTGCTCCCATAAGGACAAACCAAGGGCTGATTTTTAAAATTTAATCCATAGTTTAAACTATACTGCTTTCTGGTATTATTTTTTCCATCTCCTTTCTCATAGTACCTTTAAAAGATTTGTAGACCTGTCTCCCCAACACACTTAATTGTTGCCTAGAATTATTACATAGTTGTTAACTTCCAGTGTTTCTAATAGTCAGTTGGAATTTAATTATAGCAACTATCCAAATAAATCTGATTCTGCAGATTAAATAACAGCTACTCTTAAGTAAATAACATCCGAATATCCTCCCCCTTTCTCTGTCATACGTAAGAATTACGTGGAATGGCAAAACATGCCATTTCCTAGCTGTTTGGTCTCACTAGATATTGCTCTAGCAGTCATTTGTTTTACTAGAACCCTAGAATCATTTGGATTGGAAAGGACTTCAGGAGGTCTCTAGTCCAATCTCCTGCTCAAAGCAGGCCTAGATATGATGAAATCAGATCTAGTTGGGATAGATACACAATCACCCATTTTTAAAATCATGATGCCTTGACACGGGACAGGAACAGGGTGATTAATGGCCGATGGCAGCGAGCATTGTGCCTTTAAGCAGAGTGGGTGTTCTAATTCCGACCAGCATAGACTAAGGAAACTGGTGTTATAGAACGATCATTTGGGGTTAACGTATGATATTCGGAACATCTGAAACCTGTTATTTTTCCTAGCTGAGGTTTATCCTGAAGCTTCATAAACTTTCCATTTTAAATTACAGAGCTTCCTTTTTTAACTATAATAAACTTTTATCTTAAAATGGTGTGTGCCTTTTAATCATTCTGAAGTATTTACTTTAATTAGGTTTTTAAAACCCTGCAGAAGACAGCACTGTTCTTAATTTTGGCTGTGAGAGTTTGCTCTGCATTCAGCTAGCAGCAGTTCCTAATACCCCTGCTGAACTTCAGCCAAACAGAGCATTTGAGGCAAAGCAAGATGGCGTGAATTCAAAAAAGAATACTTGTTTTCATGAAAACATTGGTCCAGTTTCATGGCATTAGCTATAATCCACTGGTTTAGCAGAAGAAAAGAGTTTTCATCTTTCTTTCTCTATAGACATGCAGCATGTGGCATTCTTAGAGTGTCAATGTTTCCCTTGGTTTTCCCATACACCATTTAAGATTTGAAGTTCAGAAATCCTGAGCATCCCCAACCTAGCAAAAACCCCTGAGAGCTCCAAACACCCCTTAGCAAATCTGGGCCAAATGATATGTCTTACCAGAAAGAAAAAAATAAATTGTGGGGAAATAATAATAAAAGAAGATTCTTATCTGGGGTTGCTGTAACTTCCTGCCTGAGGCTATACCTGAGACTACAACAGCAGCAAAAAGAAGACAGCTAAGATTTACACTGAGCTTATCAGTTAAAGTTACAGATAACTGAGCAGCTCAAAGCAAGCACTATCCCAAGCTAAAAACCAAGATGCCTTCTTTCTCTGGCATTTTAAATTGAGGTAGATAACCTGGCTGAGCCAGTCTGAGTTAGCATAGGCTACAGCAAATTTTACAAGTGTAAGACTTTTCTATCCAAGCACTCACAATAGTTCTGTCCCTTTTCTGGTGTGGGGTCTTGCAAACAAGGCCTGAGATGGGAGAGAGACTATGGGTTGAGCTAATTTCTGTATCACTTTCTTACTGCACCTGAGGTTCTCATACTGGACTGACTGCTGGCTACAGCCAGAGGTATAGAGATCAGCATGAAGAGGTGTGGGGTTAATGTTCTCCTGTTCATTCTGAAGAGACATTCTAGCAGAGAAAAACTACTACTGCTTTTTCTTTTGGATAATTTTCAGTGGGCCAGAATAACTGGAAAGCATTAACTCCTGCAGAGCTGTTTTGTAAGGACTTTCTATTGCTCCAGCTGTACAAGCAGAAAGTCTCTCCATCTGCAGACATTCTCTGCTATGAACAAAAGAGAAAGTTGTTCCCTCCAGTTCTTTTTGGGAATATTGTAAGAAAGGATACCAGCACAGTGAGGGCTATTGGCTCTTACCCTTCTCCCACTCAGTGCACCTGAAACTCCACAGGATTTGAAAGGAGATGTTTTGTGAACTGGACTGAGGAACAGGCTTGTCAGTGTTCACGCACATGGATGAGTGAGTGCTTGTTTTGGCTTTGGATTATAGACCTTGGACCTCAAAAGGAGAAAATGGAAATCAAAATACCTTTACTTAAGGACCAACTTAATGTAAGGGTCACAGAGTAATTGTATTTCCCTGGAATGTTACTGCTTGAAAAATAAAGATGCTTGTAGTGTAGATTCCTGTGCTTTTAGATTGCCCTATATTCAATGGTATGTAAGATTTCTGCATTAGCACCAGTCTCTTTTTCAGTTACGCCTTTGTTCTTGTCTGTGCTCTTAGATGTCAGTTCTGCACAGGAATAATGAGGCTAATAAACCTCACAGATGTATGCTTGCCTGGTGACATTTAAGAATTCCAAAAAGTGAATCATATTATTTATTAATCTGGCCTCTAGTCCTAATTTAGTCTCAGAACAATAGACTCTGGTTTCCCACCTAAAAAGAGCTAATGTAGCCCTTAGATGATATGACTTAAAGTAGACTTGTAACTGAAGGGCAAGAAACATCCAAATAAATCACACATTCTGAAAATGCCAACCTGACTTTTTTTCCAAATTTTGCTGAGCTGTGGCTAAACATGCTCTCATCACTTTCAGTAGTGCAAAGCCTCAGTTTGCACTAGCCTAAGCAATATAAGGTCACACTGAATTTTATACACATCATTTTCTTCAGCATGTCAGCATGGAACTACTGAAATACATAACACTTGTTATGTACTTAAGCATCTTGCCAGTGCAAGACCCAAAATAAAGCTGCATGCCACTAAGGTCATTGCAGACTTTTAAACAGATTCAACCTGGTAAGTTGCAAAATCAGTTAATGGGTTCTGATTACTTTTTATATTACATGGATGTGCTTCTCTTGCAGTGTGCAAACACCTGAAACTAAATACCTTACCAATAATATTCATAACAATTCCTTTACAAACTACTGCTTTTGTTCACATAGAAAGCACAGATGAGGAATACTTTTTTGCCAAAGACTAGTACCTTCTAACTTAACTCACATAAACTATGCAAAGCTTGAGACAATAAACGAAAGAATACTGCCATCATGTTTTCTTTTGTGGTTTTTTTTTTCTCAAAATTTAGGGCAGCACTGAATTACTCAACAAAAAGAAAACAAAGAGAACAGAGTGGAAAAAGGGTGATAGGAGAGTACTTTGGTTTTGTTCTATGCTTCTGAGGCTGAGAGTATTTTAGTTTTGTTCTATGCTTCTGAGCATTTTCAACAGAAGATTCTCCACTGTAGAAATTAATTTTTTTCCTATTTATTAGGTAAATAATCTTGGATTGATGTTCAAGATACTCTTTCAGGTATTTTTTTTCCTACTGATCTTTCCTGGAGGCAACTGAAACCAGAACTGGGTCCTCTCTACAAAAAGAATTCACAGAATTTTGCATGACAAAAGTGATGGCTTAGTGGCATTACAACATCTTTCACTTCTTCCTTGCAGACATTGATAGGAGTAAAACTGTTCACAAGAACACTGATAGAAAGGAACAGGACTGGGAATGCTCAAGTCATTCCAGGATTCAGCAGGTAAATGGTCAGGAAGAGGGAATCCTGCCACATGACTTAAGTAATGAGGTATACCATAAAAATCAACTACTTTAAAGAGCAGCCATCCCAGAAAATTAACAAGTGATTCACAGGCTGAAACATATTTTAAAAAATCAATCAGGGAAGTTCAAGTAATTAAAATAGTACAGTCTGCCCTTGGAAACTTCAGGCTGAAGTTACAGCAACTGATGTTTCCTTCCTTCCAACTGAAGCGGGACAATTCAAAGGCTGAAATGTCATTTGCAGAGTCTTTTTGTAGGATCCTTAGCAACTAGAAAATTTTCATAACCCCAGTGACTTCAGGGAACTCACAGACTTGTCTTGGCTTCCACAGAACCATGCAGATTCAGACCAGCTCATCACCTGCTCTTACACAGTGGTTGATTCGCTTCCAATTTTTATTGTGCTTTTATGAATACTGTATAAGCACCTTGAGTTACAAGTAGGCACTATTTGTTACACTGAAATAAATAGAAATAACAAGAGCAATTTGGCACTTTTCTTTTACTGTAAAGTAGTATATAATTATAAGTCATTAGGAAATTCTAAGAGAAGCAATTTGGAAAAAATGTTGCTTATACTGATGTTTAATATTTAGACTGCTGGGTCAACAGAGGGAGTTACAAAAGTCATTTATGGTAGCTAATTGAAGCCTATGAAAAATATTTTTATACTCAGTGGTGCTCCCCTTTTTCATCTAATGGGTTTACCAATCTATAGATTCACTATTTGATCAGTGCATCTGGCACCACAGGCTTCACAGTTTGCAAGCCACAACCGACTAAAAAGCACCCTGCTGCCTGTTTGCTAAATAGATCAGTGCTGGCAGGCACCCAAAACTCTAGCCTTTGAAACTTGGAGCTTTTCTGACTTGCTCAACGTATTGTGTGGCAAGAAAGACAATAAACTATGAACCTCATAAACACTGAGCAATTAAACATAAGTTAGTAATACAGTTGTAGTAACAGAGATTGCTTACCTCAATCCAATATATGCCTCATTTGTTGTTTGGGTCATTCCTGCTAAAAGCCAACCATAAGCAGCTTGCACAAATCCTAATGGTTGAGATTTCCTTGTAAACAAGATGGTGGCCTAAGGGAACTCCACCATCCAAGTAGCAATAGGATTGTGCTTTCACGTTCAGCAACAAAAGCCTTCACTCAAGCCCCCAACCCTCACATTTTAGCACACAGAGAACTTCCATTGTAGATAGAAGTTCAACTCTGTGAGCTGAACACCTCCCTTTGCTTCTCTAGAGAAAAAGTGACTTACTTATGGAAATGTGTTTTCAGAATCAGCAGCTTTCCTTTAAATCTGATGAGCATCAAATCAGCTTGGTTAATGACTCACTCCAATTTGAGAACAGATCATACAAGAAGCAGATTCTGGTTTCATGACTAGGCACGGCTCAAAGCACCCAGGAGTGAAATCTTCATTTCCACATGAGTCAGTTCTGCCTAGGTCTGACCACTGCACAGCCTAGTAAAACAGTAATGCAAAAAATTATCTTCAGATGCTCCTGGGACTGCAAAGCTGTTGAGGGAGAAGCACTCACAGAAAAAGTTAATTCATCTTTCATACTTTTCAAGATTTTCAACTCAATAATAGTTGTGACCGGTGAAGTAAATTCAGCATAGGTATTTTGGAGGAACTTCTAGAGGACAGAAAAAGGTAGGAAAATCTTCCTGAACTGCTATCCTTTTAAATATACTTTGTACTTGATAAAAACAAAAATGGAAGAATGAAATATAGGAGAGAAGGAAGTCTCCCATATGTAACAGCTCTATTTCTAAGCATTGAAGTTATTAGTTTTCAGCTGGATATTAGGTCAGATATGTCTCACATATTTATTAACTCTATTTGGCGCCCAGGCAACACCTTTGGAAGGAGATAGGAGCTGCACTCAGTGCTAGCTTTACTATTTAAAAAAAAAAAAAAATCAGTTGAAAATTCTGCTTTCTTCAGACAGGACCAATATGACATGCTCTTTGCAAAACAGCAATTGTTCTTCATCTAGTCCAAAGATTTCCTCTGGAGACAACTACATTTTTAAAGTACAAAGGCAATCTAAATTCTTATTCATGACCAGAAGACCCATTAGATTGAGTTTTCTAACTAAATTACTAAAATATTTTCAGCATCTGTTTATCAAGTGTGGACAAAGAAGAGACCTCTATCACAGTAGACCTTTATTTAACATATTTGTTCTCTGTCCCAGGCTCGTACGCCTCTGTATACAACAGTGCACATATCAAATGTGTCACTCTAGGATGAGAGGCTGTTTTGTTTCAGCAATGTCCCTCTATGGGATGTAAGGGGCATAAATGTTAGGGCTCAGGTATTTTCTTCTTGCTTATAATAGAAATCCTATTAGTCGAAAAGTTAAAATGAGTTGCTCATTTATATACATCCCCAAAGTACACATCATCTGGGGAGCTCCTGGACTGGAATAGAAAATGATTATATCTGTGTGTGTTGGCAGAACAACAGTTTATCACATAAGCTTACAGCTCCATAGAGATCATTCATCCTACCATGGTATTTCAAATGCTAACCCAGAGAGGCCCCTGCAGGGATGGAGAGGGTGGTGCACATCCCCGCTCACTCAATTTCAGAGCCTCCTTTAGAAAGGTCAAGAGTGTCCTTTACAGAGGAGGTTTTAGGGGTATACACATGACTGCTAAAAACAGGACAAGAGCTATCCAACAACAAGTACCTAACAACCAGTTCTAGCTAGTACTAATCTTGGTTGGATACAAACCTGTAACATACAGGGGAAATAATACCATGCAATATCAACCCCTGGAGACCTTGGACCCTCCCTGAAATCTGAGTTTGGATATTGCTGATCTAAGTTTTCTTCACAGTACTAGTATCCTTATTTTGATAGAAAGCAAAATTATCTGTAATGCCTTCATGTCTCACATGAAGCAATCTACCCATAATGTTAATTGCTTGGATTTCACTCTGCCAGCAGTCCAGTCACAGGAGAAAAACAAGTAATCAATTTCCTTATTTGAAAGCCAGAAGCATATAATGTTTATTAATAGAGAGCATGGTTTACATAGATTTTACTGTTATTGACCATAAAATGTTGTATAGTATAAGCAAGGGTAAAATTTCTAACTAATTAGCCTGTGAAGATCATATTTAATGGGGTATATAAACTTAGGCTCTTTACAAATCTTTAGGGTCTTATTCATTAAGCATATGCACATGTAGTCTTTATGCTGAAACAGGATCTTGACACAATTCAAGGTTAAACAATCCACCTTGAGATTCAAAAAATAGAAGAGTTTACATGTTCCAGTTCTTTTAGCCTGTAAGAAAGGAATCAAGTGAAATATGATGCATCTTCCTTAACCGAAGAACTCTAAATACATCCAGGGAAAAAAGCTGTAATCACCCAGATACTTTAAAAAAACGTTGTCAGCAGGAGAAAAATAGTGTTTGCAATATACACTTTTATTTCCTAGTGCCCTGATTCAGAATACAGTTTGCTAACTCTTACAAAAAAAGCCCCTGCACATGTTTTGCCTGGACCACCTATTGCCACTGTGCAGGCTGACAGTCTGGCTGTACTGAAGACATAACCATTTGGACTTCCTTTCGCAGTTCTTCTCTCAGCAAAACACTCCAGCACACACAGAAACATCACTGACATCAATGGGACTTGTGCATAAATTTGCAAGCTTTTTGTTTGAGCAAAACCATGTCGTAAAATGACTAAATCTGACATGGGCCCATTCCATTGGGACAGAATTTGGTCATGGGCAGCTAGGTGAGGAGTGGCTAACCTAGTAATTCTGCACTCAGTGCAGTCCTTGTTCAGTCAAAACTTTGAGCAAATTCCCTTAAGCCTTAGGCCACAATATAATTATACAAATACTTGCCCATTTTAGTCCAAATCTTGCATCTGACTCAATCCTAGATCCAAAGCAACTAGATACATCAGCAACTGATGTCCTTGAGTTTTCCTATTAACTGAGATCCTCAGGGCCAGTGTGTCACCACCTGTATCAATACCTAGTTTGTATAAGCTGTGACTTCAGAACATATCAGTCACAAAATGCTCAGAGTTTTCGTCGTTTGTTCCATTTTTATTTCAAAATACCTGTAAACAGAAGGCTGTATGTGTCATAATAACTTAGGTGTGGTAACCAATATTCTGAGAAACGTGTTACTATTGGAAGACAACAAACACATTATTGCAGAGACACTATAATGCTCAAATAATTCTAAATTGAGAATTTTATTTGTTATTATATCAGAATACAAACTAAATTCTGCTTTTGAACTTAACAACTGTATTTGTATCACCTTTTGGAGCCTCTCCCGTTTACACTGAAATCCTTAAATTAAATGTGTTCCCACTTCTTCAGGTTGATGCTGCCCTCTTCCGAATACAGCAGATCATGACATTCCCTACCCAGAAACTTCAGGACACTCAGATAGCAGGCAGGCAGTTATACAGCCATCTCCAAATAAGAAAAATAAGAAAACCAAAACATTTCTTTTTAATCTTACATAATTCAAATTTAACCAGCATTTATTAGAAAGGACTAGGCTAAGAAACTATTTTTATTCCAATTTGCAGTTGGAATGTCAACCTTTGAAACATCCAGAATCTGAGTTTCTCATTCACCCAGCGCAAGAATTTAAACTGAAGCAGACTTGTATGAATGTGAATCATAATTTGAGAGTGCTTCACTCAAATTTGTAGAGGACTCTTTCCTGACCCCAAATTGACACTATTCCTTCCTTAGTGGTCCTTTGACCACTCAAAGCAGATCATTGCATTTTCAGAAGTAATTGTCAATGTCTATGATTCTTCCCTAAAATGGTACTATGAAGGTTTTATTTCTGTGTTCACAGCCTACAAGGTTTACTTTGAGTTTCATGTGCAAACAAACTGATAATATGCCAAAATCACCAAGGTTCTTATGCCCTGGGCCATACAGTCATGGGAGCTATTCATAAAGCACACAAATGTTTTTATTTTGGTGGGCTCAGCCTCACCAATCCCACATAATCCCAATGCTTACTGATCTCTTTGGAGTAGTTTCTTCACAGCAAGCACTTGGAGAAGCAGACCTCTAGGCTGCCAGTTATGGAATATTGTATTTTTATGGCAGTAAGACTGCTAAGTGCAGTTCACATGACCAAATGCCTGCCCAGACCAGTAGGAAGTTGTACCTGTGGCAAAACCAGTTATTTCAGAATTTGTTCCTGATAATCAAAGAAAAATGACAGTTTTAAACTATGAAACATTTTCAAATAAACTCCAAATTATGATCATCTGAAAATAAGCTATTGTTCTGACAAGATACTAATGCCTTTTAATACACAGCCCAGATAATCTTAGAAATTGTGTATCATCTGCAACACTGAATTTTGAGGTTATTTGCAACAAAGAGTGTTTAGACCAATATAGAGGTGAAAACCTTACCACAGTCTTCCAAAAGGCACTTCTCTGTGTGCATCTAAAGTGGAGCCTGAAGAGTTAGGGCAAGCAAATGCTCCAAATGTTATTTTTCTGAAAAAGGGTTGTAACAGCATAGCGAGCACAACAGTCCAGAGACACATCTGGTGCTGAATTCCCTGGCACTTTCTGGCACTGCCATGCAAAAGTGAAGTGGATGAAAGGAGTCATTTGAAGAAATAGATCATTAAAGAAGGAACTTAACTTACTGTGGTCACTGAGAAGGAAATGGCTAGCCCCTAACACTACAGGAAATACAATAACATTCCTCAGGATGTTAATTTCGTTTTCCTCCCGCAAACCTGGAAAACTAAAGCCAACATTTTCAAGTTTGGAATTAATAAATCGGTAACTAGGAAGCTTCCATGTGCATTTTCAAAATTAATTTAGTTTATTTGGAGAACTAGAGTCTTCTCATAAGGAAAAATTAAATTCTTGTGCAGCTCCAGGGATAAAGATAAAAAGGAAATAGTCTTGCTAAAAAAATGCTCTTATTTTACTACTGCTAAGATATTATCACATTAAATGTGTTGTTATCCCCTCTTTGCCCCACATCAAAACCTGGTTCTTGAGCAACACAGTCAAGAACAACACAATTAGTGCTGTTCTGCACTAATTTAAAAATAAAACTTTACTTCCAATTTTGTTTATTATTTTTCTGAATTAAATATTATTTTGGCATGAGGCATTATCTGCTTCCTTCAAGATATAAATGCATCATGACATATATATGATAACCGATATAAATTCTTGAAGTCCACCCAATGCTAACAGGCACTAAAATCAAACAGTGCAAAGTTGCTTTGGGGGATTAAAAAAAAAGAGAATAAAGACAGAATAATTGCAATTCTTTGATGCTAACAACAGGATTGTCTGCATTCAAATAGTTAACCATCTCCAGACATAAATTTGTTGAAATAACACCGGAGGGAATTGCTTACCAAAAGAAATGGAGCAGAGGTTTGAAATTGTTCAGCTATCTGATATGAGAAATAAATTAAGGTGACAGTAGTTTTTCTACTTTTTTACCCATGGAGTTAAATGTGGGACCACACAGACTGCCATAATAAAAGCCACTTGATACCTAGCCTAAGGCACTGATTATTAATATATTAAAGCTCCTTGCCCAAGCAGAAACTCTGTAATAAAGACAGTACATCACTGGAAGTCAAAGGGGTTGACCATTAGGCAGAGTACGTGGATGTGCCTGCCATTTTGCACATGTGTTCTGGCATAGCCTGTCTTAACAAAGATGCCAGACATGGATCAGAGCCCATTTTTTTTCTTTATAATACCTCATATTGTAAGACTCAATAGGACTAGAAGATCACTGTTAGTGTTCAAGACTGATTTGCAAGCTACCTACAGTGTTTGATGCCCAGTTTCTATTCATCTCAATAGGATTTGAACTCACAAATACTTTAAGTAGCATTGGAAATCTCAGCCCAAATTCTGGCCTCATTTTGGGCCCATTTGAAATTTGCATTGTCTCCAAAGAGACCTTGATTGAGATTTATAATTAATTCTACTACATGGGTCAAATACACCAGCAATATCTCACCCAATTCCCTATAGTTCCTCAAGTTCATCAAATCAGGTCTTTAAACTGATGGTGAATTATTTAAGCACCACACCAGGGCCAGCATATCACAGGGGCTTCAATAGCTTCTATTTGTGTTCTGAATATGCCCATAGCAGCTGTTAAACTGTGAATACTGATTTCCATAGAGACCTTCTTTGCCTTCCTGTACTCAGCAAAAGCTGGAAGAATGCAAACAAACTGGGTGTTCTATGATTTGCGCATCTCAACCTTAAGAGTGATAAAAATCACCATTGGAAGAATTGCTTCACCAGGGAATGCCTTGATTGTACTCCCATGAGGAGCCGCACTGCCCACCTGAAAAGCAGTTCAGGTCAAAGTAACCACTTTGGCATACTACAGTGAACAGGATTTTCCATGAAAAGAGCAACGTCAGTCAACATTTTCAAAATATGTTTTTGTCCATCGTATTTCAGTATGATAAAAATTACTTGATGTAGAAGTGCTATTTTTTTCATATATTACATGAAAACAGGATAAATTTGGTCCAAAAATGTTCATTCACTGATGACAGAACTCAAACTGAAAAGCAGTTTTGAACAAATTTTAAATATACTTTAAAAGCTTACTGTAGTTAAGGAATAATATATAAAATTAACAAACTTTAAAGGAATAAAACCACAAAATGAAAACAGTGCAAAATTTTAGCGAACATATTTTAGAAGTTGTGAAGTCAACTTTGAAGTACTTTAAAAACAGGCACACGTTAAAAACTTTGATTCATTTTTGCAATATACTCTGTTGAACAGAGATTGAGGAAAATAGTAGATAATCTTGAGCAGCTTTAGAATTCACTGATTTGGATTAATGGTCTGTTTGGCAAAAACTCCCCAATGTAAACAGTGTAACATCTTCAACCTACTGATTGCAGAGAATGTTGCCAGCAAAACTAGTTCATAGGAACTACATAAATATGGTTTCATTTTACATGTGCTGCAGGCAGACATTAAGCAAGTTGATCAAAGGTACACACACTGCATGAACTAAAGGTGAAGCCTTGGCTCTACAGAGATGAAGAGCCAGTTTCATCAACGACTGTAATGAAGGCAAGATTTCCTCAAATTCATATATCAATCTCATGATCATCTCTGGTCCTATTGCCATACAGACCTGGATCCAAAAATGAGCAGTGAAAAATACATGCTTTGTCCTCACCACCCCACTCATGTGAAAATAACTTTATAAAAGTTATTTTACAAAGGCATAAAAAGGAAGCCTCCTGAGGCTCCCAAAGCTATTCCCTATTTCTGTTATTCCTTCTCCCTACCTCCTTGTTTTTCTGAAAGCAGACCAGCAGTAAGAGTCAGAGGGAATTTACCACTTCCTTTCATGGAAACAAAGTTCCATCTCCAGTCCCTTCACTGCCTGTCAGGTTTTGAAAGATGTGTTGCTAGAGGCAGGAATACTTCAAAAAAAAGCCCAGCAGATTTCTAAAGCCAGCTTTAAAAGTGTCCTTTAAGAGTTTCCCTGAGGTGTTTATGGCTTATATTGCTCAATTAGCTATTTTATATTGCAGTATTTTCTTCAAAAGCAATCTTTGACTAATTGCAAATTCTTAGAAATAAGCTTCACATTTTAAAAGTCCTATTTTTACAGCTGCAATAAAGTCCTCTAGGGCACATATTAGAGACCATAATGGCACATGGCTGGACTACAACACTCACCCCATCATCATGATGGGTGTCTCCAACTAATTAGCTGTACCTAGTAACAAGCTGATGTTAGCACCTGTTGTCACAAAATGGATTTTAATAGAAATGGGGCCAAGCTGAATGCATCTGGGGAACTTCAGTTCTTAGGGCTGGCTGAGTCCCTCATAAACATTAGAAGGTTTTATAAAATCTCAGTGTGCACAGATCTCAAGGTTTAGTGGTTTTGTCACTGAACTTCAGTTAAACTATTTGAATGACCAGCCCAAAGTACCTTTCATTCTCCATTTACACTGGACAGGTAAGTATGAATGCCATAAAACTGGAGGTAGTTGAAGTTCTGAATCTTTAAAGGCAGTCAGCTCCAGCACTTAGTTCTTGGGATAAATGCTTTGAGGTTGAGTTCAGTTTTGAAAGAATTCTGTTGATTTTCTATATGGTGCTTTTACTTGACTATAATAGAATATTACTATAATAGAAGAACTAAAATTTTGTTATGTCTTAATTAGAAAGTAACATTCTCCCCATAGTCACCTGTTACAATAATAGGCAAATATAGCATGTATTGCAGGAGACTTAAGTTCATCTGAAACAGTCTAATTTAGTTTGCATAAAGAAAACTTTTCCACCTTCCTTTTTTCTGCTCATGTAAACATTTCAGCTATGCTCACAGTGAGTTAATGAAAGATTTGCCTTCACTGAAATTATTTCTTAATACCTCCATATTGCACTCTTTGAAGTATCAATAGATCACTTCTGCTTATGCCTGTTGGTTTCTATTTTGATACGCATGTTTTGTATTACCCAGACTATACTTTATATGCTCTCTTCAATGAGCCTACACAAATGAGAAGTCCAACGTACTTCAGCCTGAGCTGCATAGCAGAACTGGGGCTCCCATTCAGTGTAACAGGCAAACATACCCTGAACTTAAAAGCTGAGGGCACTCACACTAACCTAGCTCAATTATTCCCATAGTTTCCCCTTTCTTTGTGTATTGGTAAAGTCAGATTTGTGCTACACATCTGCTTATCAACTGACACTGCATAAACACCTGAGTTCTCTGAGTGAAATCTGCTATCAGAGTGAAATAAAATATTTATCTAATTCAATTATAAACATTCAGGATACAACTCTAGCTGTAAAGGTCTATTAAAATTAATAAACCCAGATAATACCAAAAATAATTTGATTAATAGTACTGTGACACAGTATTTACATGATGAAATATTAATACACTTCTAAAGAAAAAAGAAAATGTGGAAATGACACAAGCCATGAACATGAGGTATACTGATCTGTATTTTCTAAAGTCTAGGATTCAGGGTAGCCCTCAGCATCAGTGTATGAAGAGCCAGAGCACTGCAACTGAGAGACGAACACAAAATCTGAAATGTCCAGAGCTTTATGCTAGCCTAGCCTAGTTCCTGTCACAAAATCCCTCTTTTCATGAAGTATGTGACTGACATTAAGAAAAATTGTGAATCACTCACTGATAACATACCAACTTCCCAGAACCCAGACTTTTAAAAAAGTTTAGTGCTGAAGAGGATAGTTACGAATTTCGTCGTTAACTACACACATGTACACAAGCCTCCCCACTAATGCACTATGATGCTCTTTTCTGCAGCAAAGAAGACTAATTCCCATCAGACCATGCAGTGTGGTCTGGAAGAAGACAGAATAAATAATCAAGATGCTTGCTCCTCCTGCCCTTGAAAACTTCCAGGTGAAGTGCTAGGGTTGCTGAACGACATGAACAGAGCAGCACAATCATCAGGGACACTCTCCAAGAAAAAGTAAGGCCTTGCTTCTCAGCTCATGTTAACCTGCATAGATCCAATGGAGTAGAAAATGCTAACACTGATTTTTGACAGCTGAAAATCTGCCCTGAACCTTAAAGCAGCTTGGGAACATGGCTGAATATCAACTTCAATTGAAGTTACCTACCATTGTCCAGCTAAGCTCTTTATTAGAAAGCTCTATTCCTTGTGTAACTGAGCACTGCTTTATAAAACTGATATATACAGTGGTTGTCCAAAGCATAGGCTTTGTGTTTGGAGAGATCTAAATATATTAGCCAACTTAATATCAATGGTCAAAAAGCATGGACTCTCCCTGAAGGTAAAGAACACCTTCTTAATGAAAAAAACTTGCAATAATCTTAGATCCATCTTCAATTTAGACCTTGTATTTTCCCCTGTTGTCAGAGTTTCAATCGCCTTTGCTATGAGCTCTGGGTTTCAATTTACAGAGCATTAGCCCTAGGCTCCTCATCAGCATCTTCAGGTCTACTGGGACATGCATTCCAAAATGCTCAGCAGTTGGAAGAACAAATCAAAGTTAACAAATCCTGAGTGACAAACAAAGCAGACCAGTTTCTCAAGGAAATGGGATGTTTCCTCAAAATTTAAGAGTACCAGGTAGATCCAAAACCATAGAGGCCAAAACAGTCTAAAGATGTTGACAGGAAACTGTCCCTAAGAGAGAATGTCTACCAGTTAATTCAGATAAGCAGTCTACCAGCCAGGGAAGACTAAAAAAACCTGAAAAACAAAAGCATCCAGATGGAGGCATCAAAACCATAGCTATACAGAGATTCTATGCATTTTCGTAGCTCTTATTATTAAAACATGCAACACAAAGTGCACGTAATATGCATTACAATAGGAAACAAGTAAACACGAATCACAGGGGCTAATGCAAACAAAGGTGATTAGATCTCAGCTGGCTTCTCTCTGCAAGCAACCTTCTTAAAGGTGAACGCCCATACATAAAGTTTTACTTTCCCTGTTTGATGTTTCACTCCTTGTTAACCTGTTTTCCAGTACAGCATACCAGTCCAAGCACTCGAAGGAGAATTTGCAGTGTGCTCCTTCTTGGCACTGACTGCACATGGCAGCTGCAAAGCTTGCAGTCAGTGAATTTTGCAGCTGGTCTGGTAGCAGTTGGCAAAAATCTAGTGTCCAGATGGACATTAAATTTGCATTATTTATAATGCTTCAAAAGTGAATAAACCTATATGAAAGTGACTTATAAGGACGTTAAACTAGGGACTCATTTCTGATGGTTCTAAAGCCACTTTCATCCGAGCAATGCTTAGATGCTGAAAGCTTTACTGGTTCCACAGCTCTTGATCACTGTTGACCCTTACATAACACACATGTGGAAGAACAGATAAATCCTGTACTTTTCACAGATTATGACCTACAAGTTAATAGACCCATTTACAATTATAGTGCTTGTGTTCAACAGCATCTGTTGTACAAGGATCTGGCCTGAAGTTTTCCTACTTGCAATGGGAAAGAATGGAGAAGAAGCAGGCTACAAATTGTAGTTTTCAAATTAAAAAGTAAACAGTCACTAGAAGGGCAAGCCACTAGGACAGGCATCCTGATTTTGGCTGGGAGAGAGTTAATTTTCTTCTTAGCTGGCACAGTGGTGTGTTTTCAACTCAGTATGACAATAACATTGATAACCCATTGATGTTTTGGTTGTTGCTAGGTAGTGCTTATCCCAATGAAGGGCATTTCTGTTCCCCATGCTCTGCCTGTGAGGAGCTGCACAAGATGCTGGGAGGGAGCATGGCTGAGACAGCCGACCCAAACTGTCCAAAAGGATATTCCATACTACAGAACATCATGACTGGTATAGAAACTGTGGGGGTTGGGTTAGGGTTAGGGTTTGATGGCTCAGGGATGGGCTGGGCATCAGTCAGCAGGTGGTGAGCAATTGTGATGGGCATCACTTGTTTCTTTTAGGTTTTATTCTTCTCTCTCTTTTTCATTGCAATTATTTTTATCATTAGAATAGTTATGTTTTGTTTTGTTTCTGTCATTAAACTGTACTTATCTCAACCCACAAATTGCACTTTTTTCCTGATTCTCCTCCCCATGGTAGGTGGGGTGGAAATGGGTGGGTGGCCAAGTGCCTTCATAGTACTTAGTTCTCAGCTGGGGTTAAACCACCAGGCCTGATGGACTGGAAGAGTTACATCACACCAGACAACACAAATAGGTTTCCTATAGTGTTCCCGTGTCCCAGCCAACTTTGCAAATTCCCTTTTATCACATAGATGGTAAGACCCACAACATCCATTGCTCTTCAGAACTAATAGAAAACAGTCATTCTTTATATTGAAAGTCCTTTAGCTTTCCAAAATTGGGACAAATTACTGTAATGGAAAATGATGAGGCATGGCTTTTTTTGAACAACTTGAAATAATATATTTTGCTTTGAAACCAATAGCCTTTAAAAAGAAGGTAATAATAATTTCTATCTTCAGTTCTCAGCATTTGGGGGCTGTCATTATACAATCCATTTTGCTAATACAGGCTTTCAAAAATCAGAACTAAAACTCTCTGAAAACAGCTCACTGGAAGATCACTTTTGTTGCTATAGAATGACAAATCAAGATTTCTTTAGGCCCAAGCAGTAGGACAACCAAGCACATTATCTCTTTCTGAAGCTACTGTGAGATCAGGCCATTGATACTGCTTCAGTCCCTTCTCAATACCAGCTGTGAGTACATCATCATTTGTATCATTTTTATTCTCTCCTCACTCTGCTCAGGAGATAAAGCATACTGGTAAGACTTCCAAGCTTGTGAACCAGCCATGTCAAGTACACCACCACAAAACTCCCTAGTATTTTGACAGCATAAGCAGACTGTACAGCTCGTGGTATTTTAGCACTCCAAGGTCACTTGCCTTACAAATTACTCATTCCTAGATTCCCCCATCATTATACAACTGATTCTGCTCACTGAAAAGAGCACAAGCTTCACGGAGAGAAAAATTATTAAGTCAGCCAGTCACAAGTCCAAAAGGATATATTTGAACAACACATCTGAAGTAGTGGCTGTTAATCACAGTTAATAGCTGTTCAATGGAGATGACAGTTCCAGTCTAACAATAAGGCACTTCAGAGGCACATGGTGCTGAAGGCACTGCTGTCTGCAGCATATCACCACTGATTCTACAGCCTGCAACAACTATTTCTATCTTCACATTACTGAACTCTGCAGTAACACAAAAAACCTTAAAAATGCTTAATAATTATGGTATTGTGCTTTGCAGAATGCAACACTGGCTTGATGTTAAACTTCCATTTGGAAAAATAATGCTATAAATTCAAAACATGTATTGAAAAGCACAATTTACAGTAGCATAAAAGAAGGACCAAGGAGATTTTAAGAAGCCCTTAAAACCAGCTATCCCAAATTAAGAATTTGCACCAGATTTCTAACCACTCCAAGATACTGAAGTGGGTGACCCAAAGCCTCCTGCAAATGAGTGTTACTTCTTCAAGCTACATGGCTTTGGATCACGCATCTCATATCGCAGACTCCAGTAGGCTTTCCCTTAAAACAAAAGCTTTGGCTTCAAATACAGAAGGGCATTCCAGTCTAACATGAGTCAAGTCAAATCCCTCAAAAAAATCAGATCTCCCATTCCACTGTCACACCATTACTGAGAAATTCCTGCAAAAATACATTGCCATTGTGGGTGATGTGCAAGAGTGCTGAAGTTAAGACTGCTGCTCTTATGCTATGAAATGGCAATATTTTTTTAACAAAATGAAAATTGTATGGCACCTTATTCAGCAAGAGCAATTGAAACATTGATCCAAAATTGGGATTGTGAACAAAGGTATAGGACAAGCAAAGCATGAAAAATGAGGAAAAGAAAGAGTTCTAGAGACAAGTGTAGTCTCAAATAACCACTAGCTCCATGATTCTGAAGGAAAAAAAACGTTTCCTGAGGTGGTAGCTGAAAGAGGATTTGTTTAGCTCAAGGAAGCTGCCTGCTGTTGTTTGCCTACTCCTTTGTTCTAAAAACCAGGACTTGCACTTACCTCTGAAAGGATATTATAGCAATAGGTTTTGGGGTTTTTTTGCATTTTCCAAACTATTTTTTGTCTCTGTCCTATTAATGGAAGAGTTATTTGGAAATGATTCAGCATTCACTGTCACTTCCAACACACTGACTATTATGGTCTCTCTACAGTGCAGAGATAAACTGTATCATTTGAATAGAAATAAAATAATGTAAGCTCACGAGTAGTTCTGAATGCTCCTTAGTAATTCAAAAGATCGTACACAACATTATTAAATGAGACATTTCTTGGAGCTTGCATCTTTGCACAAGAATTATTTTGTGAGCAACAACCCAAGCATTTGGCATGACATCAAACTGAAGACAAAGTCTTCAGCCAATATAACACTCCTCAGCTCCATCAGCCTTGTGCTACAGTATCAGCTGCCCTTTGACAGTCTGTATAAATGGAGGAGTACATTATTTCTCATTTGGATTAAGAAAATTATACTGGATGACTGCAGAGACATTTTCTTATATTTCAAAATTAAACTGTAAGCAGAGTTTACACATAAGAATGCCCTTACTGTAAATGCATCAATTGTCACTCTCTTTACACGTGTTTTACATTTGGCACAGCAACAATACAAAAGTGTTTACAAAATGGATTGGAGCCAACAGATGGTTCCTCCAAGCCATCAGTATCATAATCGTACTCAGTTCCCACTCCTTCCCAGAAAAAGTCTGGGAAAACAGATTGGGATGATGCCTAAATACATACACATGATGATTTATATCTGGTTTTGTATGTATGTGCATATATAGGCACACATGTAAAACTATGCATAAACACATACACATGTGCAATATACAGTACTCAGGTATCTGGGCTCTTCAGCAGACTATGACCCTCCCAAAACCAAACTTTATGCTAAGAAATTTTCTCTGTTCAGTAGAGATACTTCATTAAAAGACAATGCTATTTTGGGAAGACGTGGCTACATACTCTGGTTTCTGCTAACAGAGTATTCCACTTCTACAGACCAGTTTTTTTATTCCATATCTTGGCTGAAGGCCTGCCAGGGCAGGGACTGCAACACCAGCAATGCTTAGGCCAAACTGGGGGAAGCTGTTAAGCCATTCTCTGAAAGAGGTCAGGAATAGGCACTTCTGAGATGCATGGCAAAGCAGAGGCCACATGATGCAAGCACTGTTTTGAGGCTGGTGACTGCCACTTCCCACATCTCAGAAAAGAATTTCTCTCTGGCACTGCCATGGGGAAATTTTTTCGTTCTGACAGAAAAGAGCAGTTTTTATTCTTACAACAAATTCACTAATTGAATTGCCCCATTTTTTGTGCTGATCATCACTGTTAATGCTAGAAAAGAAGCATGTGCCTTATTTGTCAAGCAAATATTGTCAGACATGACTTGTTGAAATGACTACTTGCATGGTTCCAGCTGGAGCCCATTTCTCTCCTAAATGCCATCAATAAAAACAGGACCTATCCCATACATGTGATTCTTGCTAGAGTAATGTACATATGGTTCTCTTGAAATGGTTCCTTGTTTTATTTTTATATCACTGATATTTACAACACTACACATCTGTACCATTAGCCTCTAGAAAAACACTGAGTATGCACTGCAGATAATTTTTACAGATAAAATTCATGTTAACTCCAAAAAGCCCAACAACATAGAAGTTTAGAAATAGGGAAGTGTGAAGGATATCCATTTCAGACCTTACAAAAGGTTTCCATTTTTAACCTTACAAAGGTAACCACATCACACCAACAGACTTTTGCTTCTTTGGCTTAGTCTCCAAGAATCCCAGCTGGAGCTGAAAGCCTTTAAAGAAGGCCCTCCAGAAGCCAAAACACAGTGCCTTTCCTACCTGTTTTCTCAGGTAGGGGGAGGGCACGTGATACTCTCTCGCTTAGAATTTGAGGTTTGTACAAGTTATACCTCCTCCTAAAGACATAATCCAAGAAAAACATATCTTTGCTATTTTGTTGCTCAGTTGGTATGGCTTAACAGCAAAGGCACACACCTGGAAGTATTTGTGCCAGAAACCACACGAGCCACTCATACCAAGCTCCTGAGATTCAAAACAGGAAAAAAAATTCATTTCTGCCTGGCTTGGAGCAAAGTGCAGCCATTTTTCCACAGCCAAAAAGGGATCCACAGACACGACAGAATACATAGGCCATATCAGCAACTAAGGAAATCAGAGGAACTTCCATCTAACCCATTCCAAAAACAGATGTAGATCTGAGATATGACAAGGAAGCTTCTTCACCAGACAGGCTCTCACTTCAATAAGAAAAATTTCTGAATCAAAAGCCAAAATTAAGTACTTTATTTCCTAGAAGACATCAGGCTATGACTAACACACAGTAGCTCATTAGAAAACAAGATTAGAGCTCTGTTATCTATAAAGATACAATCTCTCAACCAAAAACCTACAGAATGATAAATTGAACAACCCATTCAGGTTCTGAGGAGCACCATAGGCGACTGCTAAGTAGAACCAAATACAGAGTAAATTACTGAAAAAAAACTAGTATTGCTTTCCTACCACACAAGATTGGAACGCATTAACGCATTTTCCAACAAAGGTCATCACTAATCACCTTATGAATACAAAGGGAAGCTGCTATTTTCTCACTTCCTGCAGTTTAGAATTAGTCTTGCCAATAAGGCAAGGACCCCCAAAAGCTTTTCTTTCATTTCTCAAGCTTGACAGAAATTTGTTGAATGGCCTTTAGGAAAATTTCTAATTACAACTGGGAATTAAATATAACTAGATTTTTTTCATTTAATTGATTTTCATTGGAGAATACTGATTCATAAAACCAATTTCATCAAACAATATTGTATGTTCAACAAAGTTCTGCTGTAACACGGGCAACTCTCTTGACAGCTCACCTCGGAAGAATGGGATCTTCAGAATCAGTTTTGCTATGAGGATCTGTTTACACAAGGAGATTTCACAAGATGTCTCCCAGGAGTTGGGGACAGCTATCTGTTCCACTTCAGTAACAAGAAAAAAACAAATTGTATTTTCAGGGCTTTCAAGAACATTAATTTTCTAGAATTCCCTTTCTGTGGAAAGCTTTACGATATCTTTGTTTTTCCTCCCAAACAGCATAACTTCCAGCAGCTTCCTGAAATTCTTGGGGATTTTTCCATAGAACAAAAAGTCTGAATTCCCACTAACTCTCCTTTCAGTTTCTTTGGGCCATGCTCAGTTGTAGTTTGTGTCCTATTCATATCACAAGTGACTGTCCACATAACACAGGGCTCCTCAACCCCACGAACAAGGGTGCATGAACTGGGATGGCTTGAACTAAGGAAACCTTTCTCCCCCTTGGTCACTACAGCAGAAATACTGAATACAGACCTTATCACTCTCCCTTCTCCCTCCCTCAGTCTCTTTGATGATTTTAAAACACTCCAGGAGAGAAGTTATCTTTTATTCTGTGCTAATTTGTAGCCTCTGGTAAAAGCTACAAGAAGTGAAGGTCTAAGCAGAGACTTGTTAGTAAATTCTTCATAATGAAGTTCATAATTGTTAGGATCAATAGTAAAGGGGGGGGAAAGACCTGTCAATTATTATTTTTAATTAGAAATATGGCTTAGAAGTATTGCCAAATGGAGCCATACTGAGGGACAATGTTAAAAGTACAGGAACAGATCCCCAAGTTTTTAGAGATATTTGGAAATCATTGGCCCTGCCCTGTTCTGTCCAACAACCTAAGCAGACAAAGAATCCAAACTATGTGTAAATTAAAATGGTTGCTATATTTAAGCATATTTAGGGCAAGGAACACAAGAAATCAAGAATTTCTGAATCTATTCTCTGACAAGCCAGAAAAATGAGAATAAAATATGAAATACTGGCTTGTTATTTTTTAAGACTTTAGAAAGGAACACCATAGAACTCTGATTTAATTGCTATGGCAACTTGCACAGAAGTTTTACAGAGTGGTTCTAGCAGTTCTCTCCTCTAACAAAAATGTGCTGAACAATAAAATTTAAAGAGAAATTATAATTTCAGTATGTTGTATCAACTAATTTAAGAGCAGTATAATATGAAATGTGAATTTAACATTACATCCACATCATACTGAAGCACTTGAAGCTATTCATTTGGGGACATGGGAATTGGGAAAGGACCTTTTAGGTCACAGGTCCATTTTATAGCTGATTTAATCTTATCCTACTCGAATTTATCAAGTCCTCAATTAAAATTAGCAGGGTTTCCTTACTCTCACTACTCTAACAATGTCATTCCAAAGCCTCACTCTAATGGCAGTTTGTAGCCTTCTACAAAGTACCTGACAGAACTTACTTGTCTCCATATTGTCTTTTTGCTCTTTACCAACACACTTTCAGTTGAAATAACTTTTCTTTGGTGTTTATTCCATTTCTAGTTTCTCCATACAGAAAGCTATCACACACTCTCTTCATTTTTACTTTGCTATGCTAAACAAGCCATAACTTGCAAGAAAATAAATACACACATACATAAAAACATATATACATTGCATATACACACAAAAATATCTAACTAATATAAGTGTATATTCGCACACAGGTACATAATTATGAAGGAATGTGATTGCGTCAGATCAGATTCTATAACTAAAGAAAAATATGTATTTTCAAATACAAAATTGCAGTTTTATAGACTATTCTCATTGCTTGGGTTGAGATTAAAGTCAATCAATTGGAATAAAATAGCACATAGCCATAAAATGAGATGCTTATACATACAACTGTCATAGGATTCAAACAAGTTTGGGACAGGCAATTATGTCTAGTAGTAGCTGGAACTCAAAGTACTTCAGGAAAAGGTGATTGCAATAAAAGTTTAAGATCTATAAATCCTGTTCACGTCCTGAAAACTAGGGATCTCTTCTTTGTATCCCTCCCCACTGCAATGGAACAATAATTCTCATAGCCAAAGAATAGCCTCAAATTTTGAGACTCAAGTTGTTTGGTACCATGTAACAGAATTCCAAGGTTTAATTATAAATTTACTCTTATACATTTGAAGGGCATTACTTAACACCAAGTGGATTCCTCTCAATATGAGAAATGGGAAACAAGATTGTACCTTCTCAATCTATGATAGTTATTTCTTTTCAGACCACCACATACTTTTTTATTCATCTACATTTGAAACTAAAGACAGTATTTTCAATATTTTCCAGTCTCCTCTCCTGTGAAAAACTTTGTGGTTTTTAACTGTTTCATCTCCGAACCCACTAGTTTTCTCATGCAAAAAAGTGACCAGAGCACAGCAATTCAAATAAATGCAAGTCTTAGTTTTCTACAACGGCATTTTAACCTTTACATACTATTCTCCTTCTGTGCAATGTAACATTTTCTTTATTCTTTGGGATACAGCTCAACAATGAGCAAGCTTTCAGCTCACTTTTCAAATTTACTCTAGGTTGCAACTGGACTGACTTGCAAGAGTGTTTCAGACATATCAAAGATGAGTTTTACTACATTGTCACCAATAGAAAAGCACAATTACCAGTTGATATTGGCATGAAAGTAGTCAACATTCTCCAACCAATCACAGTGAAAATGAACAGCAGAGCTATTCCCTTAACTAACAGGTATTCAATTCAGTGGGGTCCACTGAACTAGACAGTTTTGTCATTTGATTTATGCTACACCAGATTAAATTACTTAGAAAGATATTGGAAAAATATGGACAACGAAAGTACAATGCACAATGCTTGCAGTATACCATGTATGTTTTCATCCCACCCTCAGCAAATACAAAGAAGAGCAAAACTTCTATTTGTTTTTACCCTTTGCAGAAGTCAAGAAAAATTTAATTTTGCTATTGAGGAGTAATTAGACAATTAAGGTGACAGAGCGTAACACATGCCTTCATTGGGCTCTGACCTGCCATATTAAGATGAAGTAGTTGCAGCATTAAACTGAATTGTCAGTTATTGCATGCACTTACTGAAAACTCATTTTGAGGTGATTTATCTAATATGTGTCTCCTTAAGACCAGCATGAATACTGTTTTATCATCATACCATCATCTTAGGGGGTTGTTGATGACACAAATGACTCAAAAATTGGCCATATCACTATTTTCACATGATGAAAGCAACTCCCCATTCCTGCTACAAGCTCTAATTTCTTCAGCTCCTTTTATACCAGGATCAGCCAGTTCACTCTTCCTAAAGATAGTAAATCAGTTCAGAGAGAACTATGTGCATAAACAGTTGGTTAGAAATAGAGCAAGAGAGAGAAAAATGATTGGAATGATCAGATGGTTGGAATGAGAGTATAATTACCTCCAAGCAGCAGCATTGCTTCTTGTCAGCTGAAGCAGTTTGTGGAATTACAAAGTTACTTTGCAAGCTGAAGATGTTTTTAGTACTTTGAGAAGCCATGAAAGTCTTGTTCAAACAAATGTAACAGATTAGCAGCATGGCTATATACTTTTGGAAGAATGAATGTCCTTCAGGCAGTAAGTGTTTGTAATTAGAAAACCTGTCTATCTGATAATTGTTATCCAGTTATCTGATCTTGGACACAATTATACAAAGCCAATGTCCAGGTTTCAGCACACAACTGGGGATTCCAATTCATATACTTAGACTGATTAACTGGCATGAATCCCATCAGCCCCACTGCCAAGGTTACCTCAGTGAAACCTATTTCATCATGAGCGGATCGCTGTGTTCCATCCAATAACTCAAATTATATCAGCATCTTCTTAGTCAGAAACCAAACATTAATAATTGAAAAGCTCTCAGGTCTACAATTTAAATGGCCACCTTATTTAAAGTGTCATGGGCTTTGAACTCTCAATGACTGCAAAATGTGCATGATCTGAAAAATAACACTAATGCAAACCTAATGTTGCCCTTGCACAGTTCCTTGAGGAATTCAATGTGAAATAGTCCAAGAATAAAGAAGCCTACATTTAAATTTCATTAAAAATTAAGCATCATAACAGAACCAACAGCAAAACAGCATTAACTAAAGGCAGCATTTCTGAGCATATGAAGTAATAGTTTTCACTGAAGGAGGTGTGCTTGAATATTCGTATGCATACCCATATGCTTTGTATTTATACATACACATAAACCCAAAAGTTCTACCACACATTTCATTATATTCCAAATTTCAAAGAATGCAGCCTTGCATATGGGAAACTGTTGAGAAGCTGCATCATGCTTCATTTTTACATTGCATCAGATAAGTATATAGTTACTACTGGTAGTCATTAACGCATATCCTATAACTGCCTTAGTAACAGCATCTTTAGGGAA
Organism: Coloeus monedula; assembly: GCF_965178545.1. Classification (NCBI taxonomy): domain Eukaryota; kingdom Metazoa; phylum Chordata; class Aves; order Passeriformes; family Corvidae; genus Coloeus; species Coloeus monedula. The sequence goes on from NC_138787.1 coordinate 11,954,001, forward strand.
GGGATAAGGCTTGTGCAAGTCATGTAGTATAACAAATAGATTATTAAAATAATACAGCTTATTTCCCTGTATGAACAGCAGCTAAAATTAAATAGCAATAGGATACTGTAATTAAAAAAAAAATTCAGAAAAAAACCCCTAACAAACATTAAGTTTTTAAATGTCACAAGAGATTCTGGAACAGTTATTCTACATTTAGAGAATTTGTTCCAACTGTGTGAAGGAACTGATTCACTAGTATACTCTAAAGAACTGAGGGTGAACTGAAGGCTGCATTTAAAAGTAGTTTAGAAATAGTTATGAGAATTAAAATATTATGGTGGTTGCCATTAAAAAAAAAAACACCTCCAAACTCAGGGTACATTATCCTGCACACCAGCCTTGTTGTCTGTTTCAATTCAGAAAAACTCCCTCAATGCTTTTCAGCTGCTACTGTGTGGTAACATTAAAAAAAATAACAGAAAATATTTAATGTGACCACTTTATTGCACAACATGGAAGCCGTTAGAAGCAAACTTTATACTTGTTTCTAATACAAACAAATTGCACAAAGCCATAAAGTTTACTTTTTATTTCAGCAAAAAGAGACTTACCTCTCAAACGTAACACAAAACCATTTTAAGCTGATATTGAGAAAAGAGCTAGGAAAGCTTTTTTTTTTTTCATTCAAGCTGAAGGCTTAACACCTTTGAATCCCTCTGGAAATCCTTGTGGATTTTAAATTAGTGTTTTACTTTGAGACAAAGAGCCTAGATTTGTTGGGAAACAGGTAGGACTCGGTCCACTGTGCCCAATGTAAGCAGGAGAGAGGCTTTTCCTAAAAGCAGGAAGTCTGATTTCCACATGCTGCAGGCTTCCACCTTTTGCCAGCAGGTGGCAAGGAGACAAACGGGGAAAGGCAGGATTGCTGAGCCCGTGCGACTCACACGAGGAGCCAGCTGGCGCCTTCTGATGTAACGAAAGGAGAGGCAGCTCCATAAATGCGGAGACCCCAGAATAATGACATTTTCTAGACTTACTAAATGCTGAGAAGCTGAAAGTAATTACAGTTGCACACAGCTCTACAAACCAATTTATAAAATAACTGACAAAGCAAGGGTTTCATACTGCAGTCTGCATTGCAATTGAAGTAGCATGCTACTCATCTTCCCACACACCCAGTTAAGTGCTCGGTGCTACTCAGCTCCAGAAAAGACACAACGAAGGAGCAAAATGAGAAGAAGACAACCCTAATTTTTGGGATCTTAATGAAGTCTAACATATGCAAAAATAACCCAAAATATGTCCCAATATTCATTTGCAAAAATATAAATGAGGAGGCATTGAAGTCAATTCAATTACAGAAGTGGAACAAGGACATGCAAATAAAAACACAGGTGACAAAACAGAAGCCAAAATTTGAGATAAAGGAAAAAATTACCAATGAGTCCTTGCTGAACTTATCTAAATGTTTACTCCTAGAATGTCAAATTTGATATGAAACCCATGTCCATGGGCTCCTATTTTAAGTAAAACATAAGAATTAATTGCCATTGTAAAGGAGAGTATCTTTTCTAAAAGAAAGGTAAACAAAACTCCTCTTGCTACTGAAAACTTTAAGATATTTTTTAATAATAATTTTTGGGGAATTATTTCAATAAAAAATTCTATAATACAAAGTTTCTGGTCTAGAGGGCTATCTCCCCACCTGTTCCTCCATTTTCCAGAACCACAGTGTATTGTACCAAAAGACTAACTCCAAGACCCCTGCTACCAGCAATGTTCTATAAGATACAGTTAATCGAGGTCACAAAACCAAAAAAAGCCGTTACAAAAAGTAAATTCTATTTGGTTTCAGATGCTTTTGTCAGATCTTACCTGCAAGCAGAATGGAAGAACAAATGGTGAATTAATGCACCTCCCTCCAAAGAGATGTTGAAGGGCTACTAGCAGTATCTTATTCTAAAGAATAAGAATATTCTGAGCAAGTCAGGCAGCATGTGAGAAACAACACTTTGAGTAGTGACCCTGTAAAGCAGGAATCAGTCAAGTTGCACTGCTGTAACATTGGAATCAGCTCTACAATGACATTATCCATAACAATGTGTAATGCTTGGATGAGACTTAAATATCTACAAAAGAAAAGAAAGATTGAGCAGAGAAAGTCTGAAGGACCTTTAAACTGAATAACAATAAAAGGAATGACTATACACAATGCCTCTTACTACAATTCATCAATAAAATAAGATGTTTAAGCTAGGCATATATTCTTCTTCCACTTCTTCTTCTTTAGAAAAACTTACAATTCTTGCAGTTCAGGCTAGATGCACTATCCTCACAGGGTATAGTATTCAAAGTAACCAGCATATAGAATGCAAACATTACTGGCGTTCCTCTTGTTCCTTAAACCTTTGATTTCTTCCATAATGCTCAAACATTGTTTACAGTGCAATGTGGTAAACAATTTGCTGCAACAATGCCAGCAAATACAGCCATGTTTAATTCAGACATTGTCATTACCTTTCCTTTAATCTCTGCAAAACTGTTCCAACTGCGGGTCTAATCAACATGGAATATTCTAATGATTTCATAAAGCACTAGCTGTGGCCAGTGCTTTTCATTTCTTTGTGCCTTACTCCACAAACAACCTTCAAAATTAGTAATCAGAGTAAAAGCTAGAATTGCAAAGCTGGGTGCATCTCATCCTGTGCTGATAAGACACAAATGAGAAACAAACCTTTCCTGAAGGAGAAGTCTGCTATGTTATATGGAATACACAGTGATCCTTTCTACCACAAGGTTTTCTGCTTTAAGCCATGTTAGCCCTGAAAGTACTACTACAAATACAGTTCAGTATCAAAACAGAGTAAAATTTCAAGCAAAATCAAATACCATAGGAAAACGAGTGTTTGCTTTAGGCCACATATGGTACAAAATAAGTCTGCAGCAGTTTGCCATGTTCTCAGACAACCAAGAACCACAGTTCAGGAATTGCTTGCATGACCAGATCTCATTGGGAAGGTCATAATGAGATGGAGATTTTGCATTCTCTCCTGCTTGGACATACATGTCAGAATGTACCCATCTGTTTGAATAAAATTGAAGCATTAGTCTAATTTGGTTTTCCAAGCATTCACTAAATAGTGCAAAATGCTTTCTGCAAGACACATGCAAATTTAGGCCTGTAGTTATGGCTTCTGCAGAATATAGTGCATGCATTTTGGTACTTCTTCCTTTTTAAAAATTATTTATCCCCCTGGTCTCAAATTTAAAGCTGTATATAAATTTACATTTTTTTTAAGTCATTGTACATTGTTATACACTTTACTGAAATTTTCTTTACTTCAAAGTCTATGAAGACAGTGAAACAGTGATGACTTTCAGTGAGACACAGAATGGTGATTTGCATGGCTCTGCTCGTGCTGCAGTGGTCTACAAAAGCATGAGTAGTGTTAGCTCCAGCTGAAGTCAGGAAGAACTGAGGACATTCCTCACCTTTCATATCTCAGCTTGGTATTATCAGATAGCTCTGCAGTGGCAGATGTGAAGATGCACAAGGCACGTATGTAACAGACTGCATAACAGCAAGATTTATACCATATGCCACAACAGTAATATTTTAATCTTAAGTCAATATTAAGCTGAAAGTTTCAGATGAAATAATTACAATCCACAGGTGTTCCATGGACAGAAAATGGTTTAGGACAGAAAACCAAATTGTTTGCATAGAAAATGCACTGCAGCACCAGAGCACACTTTAACGTAGAGACAAGTGAAAATCCATTTGAGTTTTTCACCCACGAATATTAGCTCAAATTTGTGTCAGACTGTCAGTCATGGCCCTTGTTTATGGATACTTAGCAGTATTTTCAATTGTCAGCAAGTGATTAACAGGGAATTTTATAAGTATGAAAAATTATTTATAGATAAAGTAAGATCCAAGCATTTATTGAGGAAATTTTAATCAAAAGAAATGGAAATCATTCAGTCTGAGAAAGGAAATACATTGGGTGACCTGACCTAAACACTCAATCAAAAATATCAGCTCAGAATCTGAGTTGTCAAATGCATGCAATTGCCTATGTGCAAAGTACATGCCACAAACAAATGCTCACAGCTATTTGAATAATGGTTCTGAATTCTAAGCTATAGAAAGTAAATTGCTCACAACATGGCAAGAGAGGGAACAGCTAAATTCCTTTCTCCAAATTGCAGCTTTGCCATCTGCGTATCTTGTTTTTTGTTTTTTTTACTCTTCTTTTAGCAAAATTTGGGAACCCCAAACTGCTCAGTACAAATTTAATCAAGTCCTTTTCAGTGAAAGATGTTATGAAACTTCTTAAGTTTGAGCCATGCCATGCTGCAACAGAGAATAGTTTCTCCCATTGTTATAACATCAGTGTGTTCTCAGTGAGAGGTCCCACAGCAGTTCAATCTCAACTGCTTCTGCCCCACACATTTCTCCATCCCAAGAAACTTACTCAATTCTACTGGAGAAAACTAACCAACAAAAGAGTGACTAATCTTGAGCAGAATGAGGCCCTAATCACACAAAGGCCAGGACCACTGGCAGGAAAGGGTAAAATAACAGAAATAGGAGCACAGTACTATAACCAGCTTTAACTTACATATTGCTAAGGAACCACATCCTGCAGTAGAAACTGCAAAAATAGAAGCAATTTTTGTTGACTTGAACTCTGACAATGCAGCTTTAGAGAAAACCACACAGGCTAGGGTACTGGGAAAAGTACTGGAGCAGTTAACAGCATTCACTTAGGGTGAGTGTAACCAGTTATTTGGCTTTTCTTTGTATATTTGATTATGCTAGGGAATAAGAGGGTAAAAGCCAGGCTCTGCTTCCCTTACTGAAGAGGCAGAAAAGCTTAAGTGCTCAGGAGATCACAACAACAAATTATTCTTCTGGTCAGGTTAGTTTTAGAAAGGATTAATAACCAATTGAGAGATCCATGCTCCAAGTATAAACGGAAAGATGACTGGAACTAACATGACCTGCAAACAAGACAACTTTTATGTATGAAATAAAGATTCAGAAAATGTAGTACTACCATAAGGGACCAGCACTTCAATGAATTGTATTATTAGAAATATAGAAGCTGTACATCACTAATTTAATAAACAAAAAGCTTCTCTGCTCTTCCCCCACTCACACTTTAATTTCACTTCCTCCGAGAAACCAAATATCCTGCATGTTACTTCTAGAATAAGAATGTCTGACACAAAATGCATCCAGCCCTTGAAGGCATCCAGCCCTTGAAGTCAGGGTGATATAACTCTTGAGATCAGCTGAGTGGTAACAGCTATGACAACACTCAAAGTCTCCTTGTAAGCTGTTCATATGAATTATGCTGCTTTTCAGTCACTTCATTCCAAGTTGTCAAAAAGCACATATCAGCCTTTGTTCATCTGTGTTAGCTTGTTAACTATTAAACACATGGAGATGAAAACCATGAAGTACATGAAGCTGCATAATATTGTTCAAGGCAGTGCTTTTCTGAAAAGCACGATTTCACTAAGAGGTTTATTTGTCCTGAGAAGATTATACTTGCCTCAATGAATTTTGAATTCTGAAGTAAAACTTAGATTCCATGACTTAGATCCATTTTACAACCCTATCTTTCCAATTTTTCAGATGCTTTTTCACTGATTAGTTTTGGAGCAAACATACCACGCTGTATGAGAAGTGCCTGAGTTACCAGACAATATAGAAATATTTGAAACTCCAGCTCCTCAATTAATGCTAGTTAAGTACTCAAGATGACTCCTGAACTTTAAAATTCTTGGTCTACAATTTTGTCACAAAACTTGCATTTTTTGTGGCTTGTTCCACAGCAGCTATCCAAGTTTACAGAGGAAAATATGAGTAATGGCTACATTTAAACAGAATAGACTTCAGGAAAAATACTCGTATCAGATCTGACAAAGCAAAAGCAAAGTGCAAGCCAAAATCAGGTTAGAAAACATGTCTCTTACTTTAGCCTTTATATGGCTCTTATTTTAAACAACCAGACAAGAGAAAAAAAAAATTGATGTAGTACCTGTGGCACAGAAACAATGATGAAGCAGGTAAGATCAACTATAGGGAAATGGTAAGGAACTGGAGTGTCCCACAAGAGGTACAGCATCACAGAGATCAGCACGAGTGGGATCAATGAATTCTGTGCCTGTGCCGTGCAGTGCACTAACTTTGCCAGATGCCAAGGTATATTGAGAGGTTTGTTGGATTCATTCTACTTGGTGTTTACTTATCTGCTGAATGTTTGCTAAAAAGCAGCTGCAAAGGGATGTGTTTAAATAAACATAACAAGTAAACAATGTGTTAAAATAAACATAACAAGTAAACAAAAATAGGTTAAACATTCACAACCAAAAGAAACTAAAGTAACCAATAGCAGTGATACTAAAAAACATTAGAGTCAGATATTCAAAAGGAAAGTCAGCAGAACTCCTGGCCATGCTGCAAATCGTACTTTTGTTCTATCAGAATCAGTATCTAGAAATTCAGTAAGTCTAAGTTTGCTGTACAGATGAAAACAGAGAAATCTTTAACAGTATTTCAATAGAAAATGTAATTTGGGTCATTGTATCCTTGCTAATACAACATCCAGTTCACCTAACTGTAATCCCTCTCTGGTTTAGAGGACTACTAAACACAGGATTATTTATAACAATTTTTTTTTTCAGCAGTACATTCAAGAACATCTCCTGCACTAACTAAATGACAGCAACACAGCATAGATTCTCTAAAGCAAAACTGTATTCTTACATGTAATTCTAGGCAAATAAGATCTTTTGAAAGAACTTCAGGTCATACGCCTACTTTCACAGATAATCATCCAGAATTCAAAGCCTGATTTTTAGACAGCAACTTGAATTTGCTGTGCAGCAGAGAATTCAACACTGCTACATAAACTATAACTAACAAAAGTTCGAAAGTATCTCCAAAAAGCATGGACTTAAGGCACAGACTGACAATCTTATATCCCAAAAAGTAAATCATCAATGGAGCTTATTTGAAGGAGGTGTAACATATGATCTCTTGCTTTAGACACCTCGAAGAAATAATAAATTTCTTACAAATCTCTTATTAAGAGCTCTTCCTGGCCACTGACCCAAATTGCAAGACATGAAACCAATTATGGTTAGTCAAGGCATTCTATTCATGGCAAGAACAACAAAAACTTTTTTAATATACATACATTTCCATTTAGTTAACTTGCAGTGATGTGCGTTTCCTTTTGAAGTATAAGTATCAATAAGAAATGCAAAAATTTTCTTTCAGATTTAGCTTACCACCCTTTTTATCTACTCCATTCCCCTTCCTCTCAGGAAAAAAAAAAAAGCAAACCAGAAAACTCTAAAGAGGTAGGTTACTTACAAGAAGAAAGCTCATTGTAGGAAAAACATTTACCCAGTAATTCCATTCTGTTGACTGCCTGTGTCACTGGTGAGAACACTATTCTGTAGACTGATCTGGAAAGAATGATTTAGAAAGAGGGACACAGTCAGGACTTTAAATGCTCTTGACTACTGACACACTTTGCTAATCTATCTTGAGAAGGTCAGTTAACTTCATTGTGTGAATTTCCAAAAGGATATATTAATTTTATCCATCTTTAAATAAGATTTTAATCTCACATCTTCAAAGCAGTTCCAAAAAGGACTATGCTTTCGTTTGTTACTAAAGCCAAAAGATTGTCAGATGGGGGCAGGTAAATTGTGATATTCTATGGCAATATGTGACACCATTCCCTAATTAAACCATTGGAATAAAACACAGTAATTAACATGAAATTATTCTAGATTCACACTGTTCATTTGTGCTTCCACGAACACAGCAATTTAGGACTATTTATGTTCATATACTTCACAATTCAATACAAGAAAGTTTTTCAATGCCAAGATTTAAAATCCATATGTTTAAGATACATGATTATACATATATGCATCTTATAAAGTGAGATGGAAATCGCTTTCCCTTTTGCAAAATTATCTAGTGCCTTTCATTAATGAGCACAAAGCTTACAGTCCTTCGGAGTGATTCCAGCTAGTGCCATCCAAGCAGCCTGCCTCCCATGGTCAGGGGCCAATTCTTTGAAGTACACCTCTGCTGACTGAGGACAGACACATGGGAGGTATTTTCAAGAACATGGGGTTAAAAATATTCAGTCTTCATGCAAAGTCAGTGTATTAATCCTTAAAGCTTTCCATGCCACACATTTGTTCAATTTTCACATCATGGGCAAAAAGTGATCATCCACAGGTCTTTCACACCACCTGTCCTGCTGCCTTGGGTAGCACTTGCTATCTCCTTTTTGTGAAGCCAATTCCTGAGTGTCCATAGCTGTATTGTACTCATGACACATGAGCTGGCTCCAACACCTAAAATCTTCAGAAAAACAGGTTTGTCAGAACAAAAATCCTCATCAGTTCTACATTTTCTTACATCTTTATTAAAAAAAAAAAAAAAAAAAGCTGTTTCTAGCTGTTCCAAACCTATCCTGTTGGAACCCATCTGACCTTAACAGTTTCTGGACTGATAACGCATCCACTTGCCCCATCAGTATTTAAATTCAGTTTATATTACTTTCTCAAACTTTCTTGTCTCCAGGTGACTTCTTAATCACAAATATCCAGTATACACACACTTAATTTTTTTCACGTTGCTACTTTTTTCTGTTCCTTTATTGCAGCATGCTAAAAATAAAGGTCTTCTCCATATACAAAGGTATTTATTGAAAACAGACAAGATGTATTTCATTAGTCCCATCTTATCCACCCACATCAGATTCATTGTCCATGTTATAAAGTAACACCTAAATAATAATTCACGTTCCAAAGACAGGCCTCTTGGCCTTCCTGTTGAGTGTTCCGCATGAAAAGAGCAAGAAAAATGAACTGATTTCAGAAAGACTAAACTTTCCACTACTCAAAAATGGAGCCTAAGATGTATCTACACAAATTCCTTTCAGAGGTGAATAATGATTGGTATATACTTTTTTTCAGGCAAGAACAATAAAATTGATGTATCACTGTGTTTTAGAATGATCAAAACAGAATCTGTGTTCAACATTCTATCTCCAAAACTTTGAAGTACAATCAACGAGCACTTCTCTCTCCAAGTTACCAATGCTTGTTGCTCAAGAATAAGATGTTAAAGCTCAGTCTGCTGGACTCAACTTCACACTGCAGAAAAAAAAGCAACTATTCCTATGGCTTCGGGACAACAGCACATTTAACAAAACTTTCCTAGCTGCACAAAAAATGAAAACATCTTGCTTGTAACATTCCTTTTAGCAAACACTTTTAACAAGAGTCTGCAAATCACAATCAAGCTTCTAACTGAAAGAATAAATGCTAACTCCCATTTATATGAAAAGTGGGATAAGTCAACCAGTTCTAAATCTTCTGCTGTTCACTGTCAACTGCATCATATTCTTAGTTAAATACATTAAAAATAATTTGAAATATTTTCAACTGTTTACAATATCAATCTAAACCAAAATACTAGTACATTAGAAGACCAGATATTAAAACGAGAGCCAAACATAGCGGATTTATATAGACCCAAAAGCATACACCAAAGTTTTAATTTGTTCAGTGGTACAATTTGCATCTACTTGGAATCCCAGGTAACAGCATTCCTGATTTATTTGCCACAGTTCTATTGATAAAGGCCTGTGGTTCTGCATGGCATGCAGTCCTTTTTAAGTTTAGCTGATATTTCTTTTGTTCTGAGCAGTGATTCGATCAGAGGTCCTTGTTGGATGTTCTCTAAGCACTCCCTGGCACTTAACTCCTAATAGGCCAAATTCTATTCTTTTTCTACAAATGAGATCTGGCCAAAATCCACAACAGAACCTTTTCGGTGACCTTTCTTATCTTTTTCAGCATAGAAAGAATTCATGTTTCTATTACTTTGCAAAGAATAAATGTCTTTATATGAGAGTTTACTTATGCTGACATTCAGCACCTCCCACACCCTACAAAATGGAAGAAAGAATTATTATGTGATTCTAGTGATCCATCAGAGACTAATGAATCACAATAATGGTTTTTAATAACTGACCTGCAATACAAAGCCTGAATGACCTATGTACATTTTTTAAGTTTTAAAGCTTATCACTAGAAATGTGCCTAAAAATGTCAGGAAGAGGGTCCTGTTGTGGCAGACAAACTCAATCCATGCTCCAAAGAGCTGACAATTCACTCATCATTTGTCTGCTCACGGAAAACACAAGAGGTTATATTGCAGATTGCCACAATTCTGATCTCTGCTCTAACGCTCAGCCTACTCATTCCTAATGAATCCCACAGATAAACCCAAAAACTGTTTAAAACAGCCTGCAAATAAATCAAATTGTTTTAGTTTGGTATTCAGTACTAAAGTCCTACTAATTTTCTTATGGATAAAGTAAACACAAAGCTTCAAGTTTCCCTGGCAATTCTGCCATTTAAAAACAAGCAAAAAAATAGGACAAACCCCCACCACTGCAAACCATACAGCTGGTGATCATCATAGTTACAGACTACAGTTAACTGATAGTGATGTAAACTCCTTATGCCAGTTTGCTTAAGCACAGAAGCACAAATGCACATAATTAAGATCTGATGTTTGCTTTTTCCTCCAAACACAAATGCAGTATTTGTGTTTGAGCACTGGCAGTAACAACTGTGAACTATGCTATTAATGTCTGATTTAAAAATGCTTGTGGCAGAATCCTGTCTGGAGGAACGAAAATAAAATGTATTCAGACAAAGCAACAGTGAAAAGTGCATTAAGAAAATTAAAACCAGTGATTACAGAAGAAGATCATGTATTCTCCTCTCAGAAAGTTATTTATGTATAACATTTCTTAAAATGGATCCAAACACTGACATTTTCAATAAAAACTAAATTTCTGAGAGGATTTATTTTTAAAGTATATGCAAATCCTTGTTTTATTAAAAGGGAGAAATATAGTTCAGTACCTTTCTTGTTTATTTTCCTCAAGCATTTTTCAGGTTAAATAAATTGGTACTAAGTGGTCCAGGAATCTAGCTGCATTTATGGTTTCATTTATTAACTCAGGTTTAAGAATTTGTATCTTAAAAAAATAAATCACAGAATTGAGGCTACTTAAGTTCAGTAAGGGACACAGTGAAAACTGCCTGCAACTTAAAGAACCATTTCACACTAAACTGAGGCAACCATTTACTGGACAGTCTCCCAAAATGATCTCTGGCTCTAAATCAGTATCTGAAGGTGCATCCTTCCACTGAGATCCAGGGATTTCAGCTATCTATTGCAAGTGGCTAAAGTAGGACTATATGAAATTGTTCTCTTGCCAGCTCCTACTGAAGCGTTCTGTAGTATTTGCTAATGCTGTATAAAACCAGTCCTACAGCTTAGTCTTTTTTGTGAGATATGCACACAGAAATATTCTGGTGACTACTCTGAATTTTTTAAGGACATAAAAGACTGAACACAGCCAAACTAGAGGCTTTGAGAAACCACAGTCCAGGCAGGCAGAAAACATCTACCCTGTTATCTTCTCACTGTGGAGGTGTTTTGGCAGCCACTTCTGCCAAAGCATGCTGCCGAAATTTGTCAATTCATATTGCTATCAGTCACATTGCTTCCCCTGGTAGATTTAACAAAAATTAAATTTCACAAGATGGCGTCAGATAAATCTTGATAATCAGTTAAGGAGAGGTTTTTTTGTTTGGTGTTATGGGATTTTTTTGTTTGTTTGATTTGTGATTTTAGTTGGTTCTTTTTCCTCAGAAAAACATGAAAGGGCAAACCTACGCCAGCTAGAAACACAGAATGTCACTGGGTATTCTGAAGATGGACTTTTATTCCAAATGCAGCTGTGTGAAATCTGGGTATGGACCTCCTAACAGAACAAAACATCATTCTGCACGTACATCACAAGGCCTTAAAACTACAAGTAAGAAGATTAGAAAAGTTTTGTATCACAGGTAGATTTAGCTTCAGGTCAACATGGCCTGCAATATGCTTGCTAGTCGCAGGTTTCACATGTGCTTGCTCAAGATGAATTAGAGAATCACAGAATGGCTGAAGTTGGAAGGGGCATGCTGAGACATCTAGAGTCAAGTCAACTTCTGATAGCAGGTTCAACTTGGGCAGATGGCTCAGGACATCTGAATATCTCTAAGTATGGAGACCTGGCCCAGTGTTTCATCACCCTTACAGAAAAGAAGTGCTTCCTTATATTTAGATATAGCTTCCTGTATATCAGACAAGTGGGAAATAAGCCTTGGCTTCTAATCACAGAAGTTTCTTTTGCGACAAGAGTAAAAAACTCTCTAGGAACATAAAAAAACTTAGATACCTTCTTAACATATCAAAAGGAGCTGCTTTAATTAAAACAGATTGTTATAGGCATCATCAGGAGATGTACTTAGCATTGCTACTCGACTACTTTTGTGCCTTAGAGGAAAACAAAAATTTGAGATTTCAAGTATGCAATAAATAGCAAAAACTTCAGCTCTCCATATCACACAAACATATACATAATGTTCTGCTTGCATTTAAAGACAAATCTTTCAATAAAGCTGAACAGAAGCAGATGCTTTAATACTTTGATTAGTAATAATTTAAGTCAGATATACCTTTACTTCCAGCATTATATATATATTACATGTGCTGAAATCTTCCAAGTCTATCTGCAAATAAAAGGGATATTCTTTATCCACATGATGCACTGACTGTGACAGGATTATTTGCATTAAGAGGAATGAAGAATTGCCTGATAATGTAAAGTAACAAACATTGTCTGTTACATGCTTTCCATTGTTATTACATATGGGAGAATATAACTGGAAGCTGAAGAATCTGTATCCACTGGTATCATATGGCTAAGTCTGTCCCTTATTTCATATAAACATAGTCTACTTGAATTTTTTTTTTTAGGTCAGCATCCCATAAACAAATGAGCTAGCACAGAGTCCTGAGCTTTTCCAGTGCTCTTCCTAAGAAAATACTGTTCTCTGACAAACACTTAAATTCAAGCTGAGGACCTACTTGCCTGCTGTTTGTGTAATGTACCATGCAAGAGGCATCTCAAACCACTTTTTGGAAGGAAAAACTAGACGAGTGGATGTGGTATAAATTCCAGAAACCCATGGTGCAAAAATACTGTCTGAGGCCAAATTCTGACCTTATTTTTGTGCATGAAGCAATCCAAGTTAAAAAAAGGAATGGCAGAAGTTAGTCTCATGCTGAATACATTGCAGTATAACCCTCAACAAAGCCAGAATATTCTAAGGAAGAGAGAAGGGAAATTGGGATACAAGCACACACGCGCCAAAATTTCAAAATTTCACTGCCAAACCTCAGATTGCAGAAATTATTAGGCAGCTGAGCTTTGCCCAATGCCTTAAGCAAAAAAATCCCCTTCTATTACCCTCCTTCAACCACTGTTCATTCTTTTAAATCCCAAATAGATTTCCTAATTTATATTGACTTATACCAGGCAACACAGAACTTCCTGAAGTCCCAAGTTTCTTGTAAACTTAGACAAACTGGGAAGCACAGAAAATTGTCATTAAGTATGTGTTCCATGAACAGCAGAACTACCAAAGTTTTTTTAGGGACTCATGCCCCTTGCTCTTAATTTTTCTCTTAAAGTAATTCCAGCCCTTTCTACCCACCGTGTCTTCTGAGCACTGGAGCAGGACAGAGACAGCACATGCTGGCTCCAGTGTGTGAAGTCACCACACCAAATTTTCAGCCTATTATGTTCAAACATGCTGTATAAAAGCTGAATTCCCCCCAGCTTTCCCTCAGTAGAGGCATTCATTTGAATCATCCTAATCCATTAATTCAGCAGTTTTCCCAATACTTCCAGGTTATTTGCTCTGCAACTCCTACTCTTCGCTTACAGCAGCCAACAGAGTCATTGAAAATGACTGATAGAAAGGTATTAGAAAGGTAGACAGATGCATGATTAAACAAAATCAATTTCCACAGGGAAACAGAACAAGAGAAAAAGGTGTTTTAAACAGTAGTGGTTCCAAATACTTTATACATTCTGATTTTTTCAGCATGAAAAAAAAACCAAAATGAGATCATACACCCTGTTATTTTAGCAGCTTCTCTACACAGCTGACATAAAAGAAACATGGATTTACTTTTCATGCCGGAAAGCTTTTATTCTCACTTTCATAGAACTCACTAAATTGCCCAGAGAGTGATTTATTCTCTGCTATGATCTCCTGAATACCTATACCCACACAAAAGATGGATGATGGCAGGCAGAGCTGTCAGGAATTTCAGCAGAAGTAAATTGTTTAGTACTTAAAATGCAGCATAATAGCTGTAATTTCATTTGAACTGTTGCCATTAATAAAACTACAAGCCAAGACCTAGGCATTCATCACTGTGCAGCATTAGGAACTTCTCTGTGCACACTTCACCACAGAGGCAGGTAGCTCAGTCCTTGAAGTGTTATCATACCTGAAAGAATGATGAGCCAGGCCTGGCACTTTCTCTCAATAGTGAAGGACACAGCTGCATAGCAACTGCTAAGGAGTTTCCTATCAGTATTTAACAGGTGTTTTCACAGCTATTCAAATCCTCTGCCAAAATGCAAACTAGCAATTTCAATGCATATGTTTTGAAAAACGTTTAAAAGGAAAGTAAAATATGAAATATACTACACAGATATGCAAATATGTATATATGTACACTGCACATCAGTTGGGCAGGAAGCACGTTCCTCTGAAATACTACAGCTGCTACATATAAAGAGATAGAAATTCAAATACATTGAATACTTAGCCAAAGATATCACATCAGCAGACAGTTGTTCTTCGTCTAGACTTTTGGTGAAGCACCTATTAAAATGTTTTAGTGTAAGGGCTATGATTAAATCAAACTAAAAATTATTTTCTTGGTCTAAGAAAATGCATACAACCTCAATTCTAGTCTATGCTGTTTATATATGCCCTGAATGGAAGCCCAGGATTAGCATACATGCTGTAAAGGTAATGAAACACAGCCAATTTCAGAAAAATTGCTTTGCGTGTAATAAAGACGTTTTTTGCTGTGGTACCCTTTCTACTTAGAAACTGCAGATACAGCTGCCTCTGACAGGTTAAACTAATTAACCACTCTGTAGGCAGCCCCAAAGGTCTGTATGGGAACTCAGAGACTGAGAAGGTGAGTAAGCCATTAGTTCTCCCCAGAGGAATTGGCTTTTACAGGCTCTCATCACTGCTAATCAACCATGATACACATTCCTTCTGCCAAACTCCCTGATCTGCAAAGTCTGAAAAAGTACTATGCACTTTACTTCCCTGTCCAACCTACAGAAGGAGGGAAAAATGAGCAGTGAACTGCACACGCAGGACAGGCTGCTTTACCAGCAACTCAGAGGTCAACTCATGACTGTTCTGGTATATGAAAATTGTGAGGGCTGCTGTGGGGAAAGAAGAACACGTGGTAAGAGAAGCAGCATGTAAAAAGGAAAGGTCTTTCCTTTTGCAATTATAGAGGGCATAACAAGAAAAGAATGAGTAAATAGGAGAATGGAGACATGAGGCATCACAGAGAAAAGGACAAACATGAAGGCTAACAAAGGCCCCTCAAAAATACAGTATTTCATGCCCTCATTGGGTGATATGTGTAAGGATTGATACACTCAATTATTGAATCCACTTACATATTGCAACAGCCACACAACAAAGACTGGAAGCAAACTCAGAGCAATCAGTCTCCATTAAAATTTATAATATGCCACAGAAGATTTCCTGGATCTTCTTGAGAGTAGGAATAAATTGGTGCTTTCTATTTTAAGTGGGAAAAACAGGTCATGTACACCATTATTTCCTATAACCAAAAGAAAGTCCATTTCACAATTTCAATCACTGTGTGTCTGAATTCTGACTATGACAAGGACTAATTTCCGTGCTCTCCCATAAGATTCATGTAGCATTTTGGATGAAGATGAAAGCCTCTCCACAACCTTATGTATTAGCTTTAGTTACCTGGTAACAGCTGCATCATGAGCACACTACAGTTAAATAAGAATTTCTGGGCAGAAGTACCAGCATCCCCTTTGGTTACCATAACTGTCCCCACAATGTTAATAATGGCAGTAAACCCTTGTGGGCAAGCTAATCTCTCATCTGGAGAAACCACTGGAGAGAATACAGGCCACAAGAGAGGAAGAGCACAGATGTTTTTTCATGGTACCAATAGTAATTATTCATGTTTCTCAACAACAATTACTAAAATGAAAACTTTCTTTTGCCTGACCACTTTTCATCAACGGATCCCTACTTCTTCATCAGGTAGCATTAATCATAGTAGAGCTCTGCCTCTGCAAGCAAATCTTAGCAATCAAGATCCAAATATCCAGATTTTCAGAGCACAGCCATTTTGCTCTATTTCTGTAGGCATTTTTTTTGAGGTTATCTGCTTCATATGAGAAAAGCAGAGCACTAGTTTCTTCTTATGTGTATGCATTTAATAGACTATCTAGTATTTCTTCTGCACAGTACCTCATAGAGAACAGAAGTGATAAGGTTCCATTAGCCCACCTAATTAAGTTTTAGGTGTCAGCATGGACCCGAATTGCTCAAAATTGGACTAAGAAAATCTGTCTGCATGAACTGTAATAAACAGTTGTATGAAGGAGCTAGAGACTTTTTTTCCTGAATAATTTTGCTTCATTAGCAGAGGCATTGTGAAAGATTCCACTCAGATCATAGCCTTAGGGCATGCTCACAGAGAAAAATCTAGAAAATATTCTACAACAATATCTCAAAAATTCAAACCAGGAGAAAGTGGATGAGCTTGGGAAAATTCCAAAGTGAACACCTGAATATTTCTAGCTGGCTCCTGGCATGATGAGTCGCATTCCCAAAAAATCCAGGTGTGTCACAAGGTTTTTAGGAACCTTGACCCTAACCTTTTTCCTGTGTGAATCTTCCTTTGATACAGAGTCCTACCAACTCCAGTGCAGCTCTGCCTTCCTGAAGGCAATGCTGCAGTACAGTCTGTGCAGAAGCAAGGATGAAGCAGGGTCCCACACTTGTATTTACTTGATGCCTTTATTACCTACCTGTGCTACTGCTCCTCCAGATAGTCAAGCTGAGTATCTTTCCAAGTATGTGACAATTTTGAGCCTTCACAGGTTTGATTTCTAATACATATGGGTAGCATGCTAAAAAACCCAATTTTTTTTTTTTCATAAAATCAAAGGTACTCCTAACTTCAGGAGTAAATCCAGGTATCTATTTTTACCCTTATTTTCCCATCAAATGTAGCCTGAAATTTCATCAGAAAGTTTTCTAAGTGCTTATATCATACATATTCTGTGGCTCCTCAAAGTGGGTATTTGCAGTCTGCTACCCTGGTAGCTGTGCAAACAGGTTAACCATTGTGATTTCCTAGGTGATGTATCTACAGGAAAGCAATAAATATGAATTGTAAGCAATAAATACATAACATGCAATGTGCACTTGTGGCAAAGGCAGCATCCTCAGCTGTGCTAGAAACCACTTCAGCTGCAGGTCAGGGGAGGTGGTGCTCCACTGATGTGAAGATGTGGCATCACCAGGGCTGCAGTGCTGTGCCCTTTGCTCCATTTTTCTCTAGAGGGGACATGGACATGCTGGAGCAAGTCCAATGAAGAGCTGGAAACATGGTTAAGAGACTGGAACATCTTTGGTGCAAGGAGAGGTTGAAAGCTGGGATGGTTTAGCCTAAGGAAGAGAAAGCCCAGGGGTGTTGTCAGTGTGTATAAGCACCCGATGAGGTAAAGCCAGCTGTTCCAGATTCTTCTCAGTGGCATCCGTGAGAGGGCACAAAGCAGCAGACACAAGTTGAAATACAAGGAAGTTTAACTATCAATAAAAGCACCTTTCTTCCCATGGAAGTGATTAAGCACTGGAATAGAATATTCCAAAGCCCAGGTACACGTGTTCTCGAGCAATCTGCTCTAGCTGAATGTGTTTTGAACAGATGGGTTGACCCAGCCAATCTCCAGAGGCATCTTCCAGCCTCAGCCACTTGATAGTTCTAGATTGCTCAATTTTTAGCTCCTGGCAGCACAGGAAGATACTCCAAGATTTCCAACTCCAAAGCCAGGCTTTGGAACTGGCTACTAACTCTACAGTAAAGGTATTAGAAACACTGCCTATATGAATCATCTGCTAAACGAAAGAAAGCACTGTAGAAAGGCACTGGTAATATCAGCCTCCCAAGACATAAAAGCGATTATCGCCAGGCGGCTGTTCTGATACGGACTTTTCAAATGGCGCCGCACAGCGCCATCTTCTGGTGACCAAAAGCTGGAAATTTTTCCTAGTCTGAGGAAAAAGCTGTAATCTTATCAAAGATAATTTTCATACAAAAAAATTAGTAACGTTAAGCTTAAAAATAAGCTATTTTAATCAAACATCTATAAAACAGAAATCACAAAAAAATTTAATTTATCTCTGCTATTCCAATAAACATATAAAGTAAAAAAAAAAATCTTTAAAATGTCTTACTCCCTTAATCAAGGGGGCCACACATCAACCCTGTTCTGATTTCTGCAGCTGAAGAAAAATATGAATTGCTTACAGATCAAACAGCGAAATCTCAAGTATGTATTACAACATAACTGTCTTCTGTGCTTCTAAGGGGACCCTCAATGGCTCCACTCTCTGGAAGTCTTTGGATGAGCTTTAGAACATAAGAATTATTGCACTTGCTCTGGCATGAGCCCAAAGACACACTCAGGAAAAATACCAGTGTGCCAAATAGACCATGACCACGTCATAGCTCAAACCGAACTTCCATGGGTAGTCCACACAAAAACATGCAGACTAGAACTTACACTTCAGAAAAATAAGCCACTCTAAAGTATTCTGCTGGTTTCTAGCTTGCTACACTAACGAATAACCTTAACGTCACCATATTTCCTTTAATTTGTTGAATTTTCCAAAAAGAAGAAACCAGTGAATAGCTTGATTACTTGATTAGGCAACTAGTGTTCAATTAACTCTGCTTTCTTGAATGGTTCAGCTAGCAGGAGTCAGGCTTGGGATCTGGCAGTTTCCCAGGTTTGCATACAAATGTTTCTAAGTAGACTATGAAAACAAAATAAAGAAATGAATATGTGAAATCTCAGAACTCTAGAAGAAGGAACCAGGAATGCTTAGGAATAAAGGAAAGGCTCTGTTTCCTTACTTTGTTTGCCATGTAAAATACAGAGATTCTCACCAGTACACCTAAAAGTTTTTCTTCCAATGTAGCAGAACCAATGTAACCAAAGGCAGTATGTCTAAGCTACCTTTTTTTTTTTACTTTTTAAAAGCACAACCAGCAGCCCTAGGAGACAAACGAAGACACGTACCTCCCGGATTGGAAATTAACTGCTCCACGTGGAGCGCTAAGTCCCCCCTAGTGCTGTGGCTGCTACAGCCACACAGTCTGCGGTTTTGCTGCCCTGCGGAGGGGCCTTTCTACGGCCGCTCCCCAATTCCAAGGCGCCTCCCAGCCCGGCTTTCCCGGGATTTACGGGCTCAGGCAGCGCGAGCGCACCCGCTCCCTCACGGCCCCGCGCGCTTCCCGCCGCCGCCTTTTGAAGGACTTCGTGACGTCATCGCGGGGCGGGCGCACGTGCGACACCCCCTGCCGGGTCCCTTTCCAGGGGCCCGATGGGCGGGGCGGAGCGGCGCGCGGGGGACGGCGCGCGGGCGTTGCGCAGGCGCGGCGCGCGCGCGGGCGGTGCGCGGAGCGGCGCTCCCATGAGCCGGCGCTGCTCTTCGGCCGCCGCCGCGCTGCTGCGGGGGCTCGCGGGCCGCGGAGCGCTGTGCCTGGGCAGCGCCATGAGCCTCTGCGGGGCGCCGGCCGCCTGCGCCGCGGGGCCTGCGGGCGGCGGCGGGGGGTTCTCCGCGGTGCGGCTGAGCCCGCCGTGGCTGCGGCTGCCCGAGGTGCCGGGCGCGGAGCCGCACCGCACGAACGAGCTGCTGCTGCTGCCGCCGCCGGCCCCGCGTGGCCCGGCCCCGTCGCCGCAGCACCACGTCGTGTACTTCCCGGGGGACGTGCAGGTACGGCGCGCGGGTGCGGGCGGCGAGCGATGGCGGCCGGGACCGCCCGGGCGGCGGAGCGGCCGCAGTGCGGGAGCGGGGAAGCGGCGCTGGAGGGACGCGCCCCCCAGAAGGGCTGTGCGGGTGGGCATTGCCCGGCCCCCGCCGCGGCCATCGGAGAATCCCGCTGCCCCGCACGGACGGGCACGGGGAGCGGGAACGGGCCCTCCGGAAACCTGAGCTGGAGCAGCAGTGGAGGGGAGTCGAGTCATCTTCACAGAGTCACACAGTGGGAGATCATCGAGTCCAGCCTGTGACCGACACCAACATGTCAACTAGACCCTAGCACTAAGTACCGTGTCCAGTATTTCCTTCAACACCTTCGGGGTCGGTGACTCCACTGCCTCCTGGGCAACCCATTGCAATATCTAATCACCCTTTCTGTGAACATACGCTCTCTAATGTCCAACCTAAACGTCCCCTGGCACAACCTAAAACTATGTCCTTTTGTCGCCCTGGAGAAGAGACGACCCCCATCTGGCTACAGCTCCTTTCAGGGCGTTGTAGACAGCAATAAGGGCTGCCGCTGAGCCTCCTCTACTCCAGGCTGAACCCCCCCGAGCTCCCTCAGCTGCTCCTCACAGGACTTGTGCTCCAGCCCCTTCACCAGCTCCATTGCCCTTCTCTGGACTCACTCCAGCCCTATAGCACTGCCTGAGGGTGACATTTGTGACAGGGATGGCACTGTCTGAAAGCGTGGCAGGGAATGTCAATGGAGACAAGACAATGAAATCCTTAGGTGCCCAGTTATTCTCCCCAGGCAGAGTACCATGTCCCCGTGCAGGTGTACGGACATCCCAGACACCATCCTGTGGGAATTTGACAGAAACTGACACTTTCTCAGCCTGTCCTGGGAAAGCACCTGTGGTCTCTTGAGTTGGTGAGAAATTGCAGAGAGACTCTGAAGTGCTGTCCCTGCACATGTGGTTGACCTCTCTTAACAGAACATGCTCTGGTAGCCAGCTAATCTCAATTGTTATTACTACATCTCAAAAGCAGGGGTAGTGCCTTCTTTTTCAAGGGAAAAGGCTTTCCCCTTCTGTAAGGTGAAGATGCAGAATTTTGGGTGTTTTTATTTTAAGGATTGGGATGGCCTATGAAGACCTGTCTGATTGCCATTCCTGCATATGGCTTCATTATTCCTTAGTAAAATAAATGATCTAGTATTCTTTGCCATTATGATTTCAGACATGAGGTTCATTCATGATTTGGGGGTTAATTTCTTTCCATCTATGCCCTCTATGAATGTGAATAAGGCAATAAAATTTCCTACAGCTAAATGAGAGGGGCTTTTTTTCGGTATAATATCCAGAAAACTTGCTACAAAGATTTAAGTCTGTTTTTGATTTGTAGTAAGATAATCAGTATTTCTGTAGATGGTAAAAAGTACAGTAAAATTAATGTATTCTGTGTCATACTAAGTTGAATAAGATTTTAATTTTCTTTTGGTGTGAAGTCAACAAAAGCTATGAATATTTTCATGTGCTGATTTTATTGTATTTATCTTGGGGTTATTAAAAATATGTGGTAAAAAATATTAAAGTAAGCAAATCGAAATATACCAGTTTCTTTAATGTGTTTCTTGTTCGGCTAACCTAACAAGTGAGAGCCTCTAATGCATGTTTTTCTTTTGCAATCCTTTCTTATGAATATGGGTACATTGAAGCTGAATCTTTTCATGATGTAATGCATTTTTTCTATTCTTTTAATTTTTCAGAACTATCATGACGTCATGTCTTGCCACCCAGAAAACTTTCAGTGGGAGCACTGGAGTTTTGAAAATGTTGCTACCATACTTGCTCGCCGGTTCCCCAATAGCTTTATTTGGGTCATAAAGTGTTCCCGAATGCACCTGCACAAATTCAGTTGTTATGACAATTTTGTGACGAGTAACATGTTTGGAGCACCAGAGCACAGCACTGACTTTGGAGCTTTCAGGCATCTCCATGCTTTGCTAGTTAATGCATTCAGAGTCTCTCAGAATATTCTGCTGTCCCAGAAAAGTGTGCGTGGTGTCAGCAAGGATGCAAAAATAGCTGCTTGTAAATCACAGCCACAGTCTGTTCCTACAACAAATGGCTGCTCATCCAAAGAAAGGGAGAGAGATTGTGAATGCTCTAATAATTCTGCTATGAACTTCATGATACCGTCTGCTGTAGGTGCAGCATCGTTTACTTTGATTGGCTTCAGTAAAGGTTGTGTGGTTTTGAACCAACTGCTTTATGAGCTGAAGGAAGCTAAAAAAGACAAGAATACGGATGCCTTCTTAAAAAACATAAAAGCAATTTACTGGCTGGATGGTGGTCACTCGGGAGGAAGCAATACTTGGGTTACTTACCCTGAAATGCTGAAAGAACTTGCAGAGACAGGAATTGAAGTTCATGCTCATGTTACACCGTACCAAGTATTTGACACAATGAGGTCATGGATTGGGAAAGAGCATGAGAAATTTGTACAGATACTTGAAGAATTTGGTGTGGAGGTAAATGATCAGCTGCATTTTGCTGATGAAATTCCCTCCTTAGACAACCATTTCAGAGTTCATGAAGTGTTTTGAGACTGTATGTATGTGAACAGGGTATTCTTTGTAGCAGCACTTTTAACACTGTAAATGTTGTCATCTAGATTTTCAGCTTTGAGCAGATGCTTTCTAAACAGAATACTAAATCAGTTCTGTGTTGCTAATAGATACTATATATAAATTTCTGTAGCTTGAAAAAGGCATATTGGGACCCCATAACTATAACAGATGTTGTTGTTTGATTCCTGGAAAAGAGTGTTATGAAGAACAATCCTATACGTGTCTTTTTGTTAAATGTGAACGTTTATTCTTAAACTGTTGGCAGAATTTTTAGTCCTGGATGTCTAATATCATACACTGCATTTAATGGGACTTTAAAGTACTTGAGAATTTCAGATGTGTGGACACTTCAGTTGTGTGGCTTCCAGGGCTAAAAGTACTGGTCTTTGTTAGTAACAGATGTAAGGTTAGTTTTTTGGCATAAGGAAATTAATTGTAAGAAGAATCTTAGTTATATATTTTGCTGAGACCTGTTTTATTAGGTACTTAAATCTTCCAGTTTTGTAACATTTCTCCTATTTGAAACGAAATCACAAAATATTCACCTTTGGAATAATAGTGCCAATGCATTTCTCTCCCTTATGTGCACCTTGCCATTTCTGTCACTCTAAAGCTTCATTAATTAATTGTGTAGTATCTGCTAGTGACTAGCCATTTCACCTGGGGGCTTGAAAATTTTGATCTAGCTGTGTTAAGTAACCAAGAATGTTGCTTAGGGTGTAGCTTATCCCTGTTTTAACATATCTGGCTATTGCTTTGCTAACTTCTGTAAGGACCAGCAGTAATACCTTTATTACCACATCAAGAGGTGATGTCCCTGCCTTGGGGTGGTAAGGTTTTTCTTGGTGATTGCTGCATTGATATTGCTTTAAATCGACCCATAAGCACATAATGTTGCACGTTACAGTACAAGCTGCATTAAAAAAATTTAGACTCTGTTGACTATAGCTCTTTCAAAATGCCTCAGTTTTAAAATCTATTATCTCCTTTAAATGTATTGCAGTAGTTGCTTTTAGAGCCATCCAAAAATCTTATTTTTGGAGCCTAATCTTTCCTACAGAAGAAACTAACTTCTAATTAAATAGAAAGCCAGCCAGATCAGATACTGAAGATGTAATCCAGTTCAGACCCCAAACCTGAGTGTTCTTAAGAAAGAAATACTGAAAGATGGACAGTGATGGTATTAATGGAACTTTTCTACTGTGGTAAGTAGCTTTCCATTTATCTACAAAGCTTAGAAGCATTCTTAAAGACAACTGCAGCTGTTAAAAATGAACCAGTAGCTCCAAATGGTTTTGGATTTCCTGGAAGTATAGGAATACAAAAGCAAGTTAGCAAAACACTGTGAAGATTACACAAACAACTGTGGCTAAGTTCTGAAAAAAGGCATTTTATTCAACCTTGGTTCTGTGTTTGATAGCTTACTGAGATCTCTGCCCTGCTCCTTGTTTCCTGTGACTCCTACACTGTGGAAGGGAAGTCCTGGGTCATCTTTCTTCTGTTGGCATCATTAAAACTTAAAAGGTTCCCTGTAGACAACTTCTGGCAGATTGTGTACATCAGTGCTCACTGAACAATGAGAAAAGTGTGTTGAACTACGAAAGTTTTCTTAACACTCAAAATATTAAGGGGGGTAGAAAGGATTATGCATGCAGTGTGCACTTTACAATTTGAAGGAGAACTCTATCACTAATAATTAGATTAATGTACCTAGTTTATCAAAAGAAATAGTCTGTTTTGATGGAAAAAAGTGCAACATGCAAACAAACTAACACTTGATTAAAAGAATCTGAAATTTAGTTCCATCTGCTTTTTTATTTTAGGCTGTTTCTCTGAGATTTTGTTCAACCCTATTTGCTGCTTACCATCTTAACAGGCTTATAACAATTTTGTGTTTCAAGGAATATTTTTTCCCCTTTTTGGTCCTTTTGATAACACTTGCAGCATATGTGAGGACTTTATTCTGTAAAGGAAATATGGGTCATCTAAAGAAGTGGTTTTAATAGAAAGCCTACAGATGGCTTGAAATATATTTAACTACCCACTTAGAAAATAAATTTTTTAAAAGTAAACCAACAAAAACCCCAGAACATTCTACTGATTTTGCTCCCTCAGTTTCAGACTGACCAGGCTAAGCTGGGTGTGCTAACACTTGCCCAATCCAATAACACTGCAGATCAGAGACCAATTTCTAAACAATTCTCTGCCTCCCAAAACAACAGGACTACGTTGTTGCAAGCTTTTGGAAATAGCTATTAAAATATTGACATTGTCTTCAAAAGTTTCTGGATGACTGTCCTATGAAAATAATACTAACCTGTTTGATGGAGGCTGCCTATAATAACTGTTAAATAGGCTCAAGTGTTGCTGCATTACTTTGAAGAATAGGCACTTTGTTGTAAAACTAATCTTGTTATGAGACCTCGTGTTGTGGAGGGAAAACTGACTGGTTGTTTTTCATTCTTTAAACAGCTGTAGTACTCTGTTGGAATGTGCCTCTGTCATTCACTACAATGCATGCTAAAAATAAATTTTGCAAACAATGTAGAAAATAAACTATTTCTAATGGGTGAAACCACTTTGATGTGAATGTAAAACCATTAAACAAGGAACGTGCAGTTTTGTGGATTAAGCTTTATCAGGTATTGGTGGAGACCTAGTTTAAAAAATCAGATTTATTTGAAACTTTTCTTCAAGGAGGCTTTGTGTTTGTGTAGTCAGCATCCATAATTCTAAAACAGCTTACTGGCATCTCAAACACAGGAAAGCTGGCATGAAGTAGCCAAGGGTGGGACATTTCTATGTTAGGATGAAATGGGTCATAGTTTGTATATGCCTGTTTTTCGATGTTAACTGTAAAGGCAGTTTTTAATAAGCTTAGATGTAAATGCCTAAAGTTTGGTGGCTCTCCTGCTTATAGTGGTGTAGTTCAAGACACTTCTGTTTTTTAATGGAGTGAGTAACATGACACAGTCCTTAGTACAACCTAGTATTGACTGGTGTCCTTTATATTATGCTTGTTTCTTGAACAATAGACGAGACATTCTTCAGATTTTGAGACATGCTAACATGTTTTAACCTGTGACTGCTAAATTCCTTTGAAGCAAGGCTTGATTCTGTGAAATTGTCTAGATGACTTAAATGATTTTATTTTGTGTGAATCTAAAATGCTAGGAAGTTTGGTAAACTTCTTCCTATCTGGGACTGATTTACTCACTTCTCTGCAAATGCTGATGCATTAATCAGTATTGGCCCCTAATTCTGGAAAATTATTAAGGGTCCAATCCTTAACATGTGGCTGAAAGGAGCAATTTTCTCTCTCCTCCCATTGATAAAATCCTGCTGCCTCCCTGCACAAGCACTTTTATGGTAGGCTGTTCTATCTTTCTAAACAAACATCACTGCTGATAGAGATAACTAACAGCAGTGTTATGTATTTAAATGGTCATCGAAATTATTTTAAATAAGACTGCTAAGTCAGTTCAGGAGTTAGGCTGTTACAACTCTGCATATGCACAGATAAAAATGATTGTGCATGAACATGCACTCACATTTTTCCTGGAGGTTCTTTTTTAGCTGTAAGTTACTTCATCTGCACATAAACAGTATTTGTTGTCTTGTACAGACTGAAAGTTGAAGCACTGAGGTTAATTGTATACCCATTCATTTACCTTGAATGCTTATTTTAAATCACATGGGGTCTTGTCAGTTAATACAAGAATTTGAAGTAACAATGAAAATTTTGGGATGTGTGTGCTCTGTTGTGAGTGACACATCACAGCCTAGCAGAATCACAAACACAAATATGTGTCTGGTGCCCTTGTGCAAAAGCAAAGGCAGGTGTCTCAAGACTGCAGTCCATAACAGACAGCCTCTTTAAATCACCTTCAAAGTTATTTCACAAGCTTTTTAAATCTTACATTGAAATCTCATTTAATGTTTGTAAGGTTGGTAGATCAAATAAAAAAAGTTTACTTCTAATGATCAGAACTTGATGAAAATTTAGACACATTTGAATATTGCAGATGGAGAACCTAAGACCAAAGCTGGCTGTTGGTATTGATCTCTTAACTCTGTTCAGATGCAGGTTGACTGTTCTTGACTTGAATAAAGTAACATGAAGTCATTAAGCCAGTAATGCAAGATCGTGTAACACCTATGCATCAGACAGGCACTGCTTGTTCCAGTGCCAGACATACTGTTCCTGATTAACTTCATTCTGTTGGTATTAACAGCATAATTCACTCTTCCTGCTGACAAAAAACCACTTACACCAGATTAGCTGTTCCACATCACCATGGAAACCATGGAAGACTGATTCAGGCAGTCATTTTGCATATAGTGTAGTGTGGGTTATAAGGTAGTGATGGCTTTGTTGTTTCCTGTCATTAGGGCTTGATTATGTGTTTCCAAGTGACCCAAGAAGTGTCAAATTCTACTTAAGCAAGTGGCCAGAAAAGCAACTGATGCAATAAAAAAGGAAAAATAAATTATTATCTGTTTTTAATTCATGTGTATAAGCACCTTATGTACTTCAAAAGGAACAGAGTGCCATTACTTCAAGGTTCAGAATAAATTTTCTTTCTTTCAGTAGGCTCTCAAGAGAGCACTTTCAGTCATGATTGCTAGTTTCTTTTGTTAAACTTGGCACTTCAGAGCTGAGTTGTTTCTAAAGAAAGCACTGCTGAAGGACACAAAACACAGTCAAGAGACAGACCAGTGCTGAAGGGCAGAACAAGGCTCTTCTCCCACACTGGAGTTTACACACTGAGCAATACCCCTAAGCCTGGACATCAGACAAACCTGTTGCATCCCTTGCAGGCTTCGTGCTTAGCTCTTCTTTCCCATTCCCCATCATGAGAAATACATTAGGGTTTTGTGGTGGAAGTTTAAAGCAATTCATGTCCTGCTTGACAGCTGAATTATAAATGTTTTCACAGCAAAAACTGTCCATTGCTATGATCTGTGTTATTGCAAGCAACAGCTTCTGAGCATTTTTGTATGAACATGGCACTGCACGTGGAGCTGCATTTTGACACGGTTGAGCAGTTCTTTTAATGGCTTCACTCTGCAACCAGGAACAGACCTGAACAGTAGGAAACAAAGTCATCCACTCTTGTTGCTCTCAGGAGTCACCACTTAGAGAGATTGTTGCTCCCAGAAACTGCCACATACAGAACACAGAATCTATCCCCACTGCAGAGTCTGACCCAAAGTAAAATAGGAAATCTTAATGTGCAACTTCACTGCACACTTGGGTAACTGTCTAAGAAAATGTAAAACTTCATCTGTCTTCAAATAACACCAGAATCTTTGGTTATTGAGTGATACCAACTTAGAGAATCCCTTGTGAAAGCTACTGTCTCAGAATGTGTATCTTCAACACCTGTATAATTTGCATGAAGATAACAAGTTTGGGAAGATACATTTTGGTCAGAGGAAAAAAGAGTCGAGTGTAAAAAAAAAAAAAAAGAGGAATTTATTTCTCTGAAGTTGTGAAGTAATGCATATTGGGATCATATCAAATGTAATATTACCTCTTCTATGGTAAAATAATTCTCATCTTAGTCAAGTCAGTCTTGTTTGGGAGACCACGAGTGTGAATGAGACAAATAGTTTCATCCTGCATATTTAAAAAGAATTACAAATATATTTCTAATCCTTTGTGATCAAGTCAAACCCTTTCACATTAGGCATTTAACTTGACACTTAAGAACCTAGACCCTGTGTAGCTACTGGAGAAGAATGTGTTCTTAAGTACATCACATTGTCAGCACAAACATGACAGGCAGATTTTTAATGATATGTTTAATTGTTTGACAAAAATCTTTTTACATCAGTTTTTTCACTTGAATGTTTCCACAGCAAGCACATTAAAAAAAAATGAAATCTGAAATCAGTTGTCATCCTGTATATTTCATATGGCCAAGAATAAATAATCCTTTTCAGGTGTTGACTTGGAATGAACTTCGATTTTAAATGCCTCAGTCACCATATTTTTAGAGTAATTCAAGGTTTGGGGTGGGCCAAGCTTAAATTCCTTATTTCAGACATTGTCTTTATGTAACCATCAACTCCTCTTTCAGTGCTGGGCAGTCTGCATCACCCAACTCCTATGAATACACTGTTTGAAGTGACTGCTTTGAATGCTTAAGATGGTCAGTTTATTTTTCTAATACCTGTTAACACAACTTCTGTTTTATTGTGGCAGGATCCCATTTTGTTTTAGCTCTCTAAAGGACAAACGTCCACAAAATGTCAGTGGCTCTAATTCTTTGTGTTATTTCAGTAATGGATTTCTAAGTGTGCCTACTTGTATCTGAAAGTTTTTCCTTCAATGCTTTCATCATTCATTCATCACTTTATTGCCTGCTTCACACCATGTAGCACAGTGGCTACAAAGCACTAAGTAACTTAACTTTTTTTTAACACAGTAACTTCCAGAATTTTATCACTAGTCAGATTATGCTCAAATTAAGAAAATACATTTTTTAAATGCTTGTATTCTTCTTTTATAGCATTTCAGAATAACTGTTTTAGAGAAGTTTCTAAATAACAAATTGAAAAAACTTTCCAAGTGAAATAAAGGCTTTATTTTAAAGTTGGCAGCGTGAAGATAAAATTTACACTTGTGTGTTGAGGGGGCCTGAGAATACCAAGCTAACACCTCCCTTTTGTGAATGGAGACCCAAGGAATGGCAGGAGGAGGCATCAGCACAGTACTTCTCTGTGCCAGTATATTGAGAAGCTGCTAGCAGTTATAGTTGAAAGTGATGGCTGTGCAGGCACAATGCTGGAACACAGCTTTGTTGAACCCTGCAGGCTCTCTGAACCTCTCCATTCAGCCCTAACACACAAAGACTGTGCTCTGTTCACCTCTGCAATTCAGACTGGGCCCTTGGCATTACCAGTCTGACAAAGCCAAGAGGCTACCCCAGCCTAAGGGGCAGAGAGATTCTGTCTCAGCAGTATGCACAAGCAATCCTTGTTCCTTTCTGAACAAAAATTTTGGGAGACCTATTTGTGATCCCAAATTTAAATTCTACCCTCAGAACGTACAATGATGCCCGTCAGAATCGCTTGGCTGGTTCCATTCATGCTTATTCATTGAGGTGGCTGGGTGCCCATTCACATGGTACCAGACTATTTTCACTGTTGAGCTGCCAAGAAGAACAGGTTTAGAAGAATAATCTGCACACTGTTCAAGCTCCTGCTCTTCTGGAGAAAGCTTTTTTCCAGCACTTTTAACACTACACATTTATTTAGTCTAAGAGCTTTTGACAAGTTACAATTCTCAAAAAACATTGCTAGAAGTAACAGACTGACCTAAGTCAGATAAATGCTGCATTCCCCAAACAGCACAAGTAATAACATCAGAGGCATTTCAAAGAGACAATGACAAGCCTATCCTTTTTGTGAGATCCCCACCTTTATTTCACAGGGCTTTTGTAAGCACCACAATCTGCTGAAAAAGTAACCTTCTACAATGCCTAAACAACAGGTTCCATCCCAAAAGGTGCTATGCAAACCCCCTTTCATATGGTAACAAAGAGCATGTCAAATACAGCTCTCAATAGAGTCTATGTCTACTCCAGAACTATGAACTCCATTGCAGATTCTAGGACTGTATCTGAATGGATTTGTGGGCACGTTAGTTCCAAGTGTTTCACAGCTGCAGAAACAGCAATGCTGTCTGACTGCACTGGGGTAGTGACAAAAAAGATTTTCCCCCAATAATACATTACTGAGCTAGGAAAAGGGTAAATCATTTACATTGCAGTCAAGCTGCCACACAGTTCTAAGCGTAACCTGGCACGATTACTTTTTGCTTTTTTCCCCATACCCACTTTGTCTCACTACAAGGGGGAGAAGAAACTCCCTACACTAATTGCCAGATCATTACTTAAAAAGAAACCATGACCATTACAGCTACCACCCAGGGCTTTCTTGGGCCTCCTCAGAAACCACTATGGCTTTCCTAAACTTTAATGAGGTTGCATTCAGGAAGATGTGCAGTTACTTCTAAGCATAGGTGCTGTCAGCCCCCATACCAAAACTTTTGTTCAGAAAAATTTAAGCAGAACATTCCAAAAAAGTAGTTATAAGTGGAGGCACTGCAAATGTCTGTCTCGTAGAAAAGAGACTATCTCCAGATCAAGTGGACTGTGTCCCCACTTCTCATGGAACACTAGAAAGAAAATCTACAAGATCGACTTTGTTATAGATGAATGTTTATTGACAGTTTTTATTGGTCTCACAGAAAGTGTAAGTGCATATGGACAGTTTCCATACTAACATACAATTTTCTACTTGCAAGGGACCTTGCTGAATTACAATGTGTTACTTTAGCCATAATCATTCCTATAGGCTTTTTCTTGGATGCGTAAAACCATTCTCCGAGCATAAAAATCCCTATATTCTTCAGGTAGTTCTTCAAGTGTTTTCAAGGCCCTGTCCAAGATCTGTATAGCTCTTGAGGCTGCCATGGGATCTTTATTTCCATAAGTGTCAGTCTTATCATAGGACTCAGCAGGAAGGTGCTTCCAAAAAACATTCAGTGCCACTCCAAATTCCTCAGAAATTACATTATGGAACCACAAAGCTGTAAAAGGAAGAGAGTCTAAAATAAAAATTACTGTCCAAAACTTCCACGTGACTCAAAGCAAGTGTCAGAATCACCCAAACTAAATCTAGCTGAGGAGAAGTCTCAACTACTGTATTTTTGTTTATTTATATTCATATGAATATATTGCATTGTACCAAATTTAAGAAGTTTTTCAAGATGTTTATACTTATCCATAACTTCCCATGAAAGTAACAATTGCAGAAGTGTAGAGGTACTCAGATGTAAGCAAAGGATAAGCTTGTGTAGGATGAAAGTACGACTCCTTCCCTTGCTCACATCCCCTCTAAATGCAGATACCTATTTTCACTTAGTCCCTAACTTTGCACATACTGCCCAGGCATTAATGTAACCCACCAGCATCAGCCAGGTCACTCAGGCAAGTTGCTAATCTTCTCATAATAAGTCATAAGTCATGAAGCTTTTCAGCTGAATCATCATGACTGTGATAAGGAAGGCAAGACATCTTTGCCTCATTGAGTACTTTTGAAGGATTAGTTTAATATGGTATATTTAGGCTATCTGAATTTTAAGCTAAAAGGCTGAATGCTGTGTTTATTGCATCTTATTCACCTGTAGGTGCTGAAGACATAGAAAAGTTTATTCTGAGAAATCAACATGAAGTTTCTTTCAGGTTAGGAAGAGGGGCTGCTTCTACCTTCTTCATAATAACCACACACATTCCTCAAAAAACAGGGGGTTTTTTCAGTGATACGCACTGCAGAAATCCCTGTTCTCCACAGCCAGTCTTACGAGAGCTGAGTGTGTCTCAAGTTTGATTCTGCTCACCCACTGGCAAAGACAAACAAGTATCTGGACTTCATAACCAGAAAATAGGGATGCAGTGTGACATAGCACTATCTAACTGTAACCAAAAGTTTATTTAGGAAGAAACATAAATGGTGAATTCAAAATTAAATAGTAAGTCCAAGGCTAAGAAACTATTATAAAATAACTTCCTAAAAACCTATTACTTTTTTGTTTACTGACCTGTTTATATTGCCCAGATAATGTAAAAGTGACAGGATAAATCATATATGCTGCAAGCTCATGATGAGTTAACATAAAATCAGTAACAAGTAGGAGTAGTTCAATAGGAAAAATTCAAATGCCTTTCCCTGACTACCAGAATTTGTCATGTCAGCCCAGGAAGCAGCTTTCTGCTTGTGCAGAAAAATGATTAGAAATTGTCTTTCCATTTCCCAAAGATTATTATAAATCTCTAGAAGGTCCAATAACTCTACCATCCATAATTCCCATCAGACCATGTGCCTCACAGTGCTCAAGTGCCAGAGCTACAGAAGAACAGAAATGGTATTTCACTCAAATTCTGTCACTAAAAAACTCAGGGCACTGAAGTAATTTCAGATTTCAGAAGGTAAGTTTACACTATTAATGTATTAAGACACAAATTCAGGAGCATACAGTATAAACTTGAGGGAAAGTAAGATTTGTCAGTAGATGTAATAAGACCGTTTTTCAGGTTAATTGTACAGTTGGAAGAAGTAAATGAGCTTTGCCAACGTCTTTCAAGGCTCCTACTTGTAACACAGAAACGCCTTAGTAACCTCTTACCATCTCCAGAAATCACAAATTAGAAACAAGACTGTTTAATACCATGCTATTTATTTGGCACTATTTGGAACTGTTTATTACTTACCTGGAATAAATAACACATCTCCTGCTTCCAAAACACATTGATAGCGCTTGGCTTTCACAAAAAGGGGATATTTCTCCAAGTCTGGGTTATCCACATCCAGCACCTCTGATTTAGTACCTAGGAAAATGTCAGTGAATAAATATTCCCACTCTTCCAATAGTGACAAAGCATTATCATATTGCTGGAAACGGCAGTTCTTGAACCAAATTTAGTACTGGTTTATTTCTCATAGCCAGGGAAACCTGATGGCAGGGAAACCCCTCATTTACTGAGGAGATGTTCTCCTGTTGTCTGTTCTGTAACTGCAACCTTATTAACATTACAAACCACTTTTCCTGACATTTAGAATACCATTTTGAACCCACACAGAACATTTTACTCCTTCACCTGAAGTTTTCAGGTGCTGAAAACAATCAGGCAAGGCTGCTGTTCTTCTTAGCTTTGACTAAAGCAAACAGGATCAGAGTTAAAGGAACAAATGACTTCTTTTATACCAAGTCATCTGTTAGTGATTATTTTCTACAAGTGCAACACTTTTGAGCTGAAAGGCAGCTACGATCACCAAACTCTGAACTAGATATCTATGACATGCATACCTGATAAATATAAATATGGTGCATCTCGAGGACTGTACAAAACAACTCGTTTTTTCCCTGTTACTTGGATTAAGAAGTTGTCCATCACCTGGGATGAGCATAATAAAAGAGATGTCAGCCAAAAGTTAAGAGTGAATATATAGACTTCAACTAATCTGATTATTAGCTTTAAAAAGAGAATTATTAAAACTTTCATGTGTTAGGAATTATCTTCTAAATAAATTTATTCTGAATTCACTGCACAATGTTAGAAGACAATCTTATTTGAAATCTATTGCATTGCAGCTAGAAACCACTACAATCATTGCATGGTTGGCAGGCTGTTATACAACTGGAATTTATTCTAATCTGACTATTAGCATAAAAAAAATAAAAGGAAAGTAATATTGAAGACAAAAATATTGAAAGTTACTGTGTTTCAGATTTTCAACTGAAACTCAAAACGGTTAAAAAAAAAGGAAACAAAATAAAGCATCATTTAATCTTACGGAATTAGACATAAACCCAGTTAAGATATTATGCCCATGCAATGCATCATTTAAAATTCACCGTACCACTGACTGTGATTCATTTCACTATTTCAAAATATGTGAAGTTTGTCATTATTCTCTGATCTTTGACAGAGATTTTCACCTTATTATCTCAACTCTGTAACGCCATCTGCAACATTTTATGCTAAACCCAGGTATTACCTACATCATAATGTGTCCATAACTGTAATCCAGCTGAGCTGATGCGGAAGACACTAGAGAAAAACTGTTCCTTCTCAAAATACTCTGGAATATTAACATCTTCTGCTAAAATAGGAAACTGCTTCCTGATATCTGCAATATCCTGAAACAGAAAGGACCTAACTCTTAGAGCACCATCTATGCACATTTAAATGGAGGAGCACTTCACAATGATTTCCCATCATATGAAACAGGGTTAGAATTCAGCATTGGCAAACACCTGACATCAGGAATGCTTTTCAGCACTGACTTGCTCAATGCCATTAATAAGAACAGCTAGAGAGCTGCTCCTAACCATGGCTGCTAGGAATCACACTGAAGAAGCAAGAGATCAGCAGAAATCCTTTTGTATTAGTTGACAACAAAAGCTAAAGAAAGGGAGTTTAGCAATGTACTCTTCAGTGATCAGCTAAGCTCCCATGCAACAGCAACTATTTTAGACACATTGAAGTACTCTGACCAAAATCCAGAGTCACAAACCATGTGACCCTAAGTAAACTGTATGATAACAGGCTTTAAAAAATAGTTCTAAACTGCAACTTTACAATATTAGAACTGTAATCTCCAGTAACTCACCTTCCTAACATCTTCACCCACTGATCGCAAATAGTACTTTTCATCCTGAAGAGACCACAAAAATATAATTGTTTGGGGTTTTTTAATAAGAATTACCAAAACACTTAAACAAAGAGCTGGTATTTTCTCATTAATCTAATGCAGAGTTTCATTAAAATATGGTACAAATAAAGGGCATCTACAAATTCAGCTACTTTGTTATACTGCCCTTTACTGATCCCTGCTGCTCATCTTGAGAAATGGGAAAAATAAGTTAACTGAAAGGAGAAGAGTGAAGTGTAGGGAGACTGGTCAACTGCTTCAGCATTGCTGTTACTGAAAAGACTCAAAGCAAATTCAGATTATAATTTAAGTACTAACTTAGTTTTCTGCATCAGTATACTGATGCAGAAAACTATTTTAATTGGCTTCAAAACTTACAGCATTCTATGTAGTATAAAAGGTAAAAAGCATGTCTACATCCAAAACTATCTGCTTCCCAATCACAGTTATCTGAAAACTCCCTAGCCTGAACACTGATATGTAGAGATAACCACACATTTGCTACTCACAAATTATGTTACAATATATCTGGATTTGTATTTTGATAATCATCCAGTGTCATTCTTCATGACATTTTCTCACAAAACACGCAAATGATATGGTTGTTATTTTAAAACAAGGTTTGATTTCTAAATTTTATACTGGAATTTTTACTCATGTAAGCAGTTTTGTTAACAGAAACAGGGTGACTGAAGTTAACCACGTGCACCTATACAAAACAACTTCTGAGAAAAATTACTTCTC
The DNA here is from genome assembly GCF_965178545.1 of Coloeus monedula. NCBI lineage: Eukaryota > Metazoa > Chordata > Aves > Passeriformes > Corvidae > Coloeus > Coloeus monedula. Next base: position 11,989,642 of record NC_138787.1, read on the forward strand.
CTCACATTTTTTCCTTTGGCACCAAGCCACAAGAAAATTAAATTAAAGATTAAGTCTTTTACTGAAGTAAGACTTTAAATTACAATTCATCACTTTCCTCTCCATATACCAGCAAAATAACCAACAGAAGAAACTGTGACACTAAGGAAATTACCTCAGTAAGAAAGTACTCCTTGTGCTTGACTTCAGCTGCTCTTCGTACAAATACATCAAAAGGCAGAGTTCTGAAATATAAATATTTATTTATATATAACTTATACCATGAATCAATGCAACCACACATGGCCTAAACTCTAGATTTATAATAAGCTCCCTTACCAAATCAAGTATAATGGAAGATGCAGTAGTCTGCTCTTACTTTTTCAACTTAACATGGTAACTAATCAGTGTTTGCAGCAGATGTTTGAAGAGTTCTCCCAAGACAGAAATCCTACACTTAAAAACTTCTCTGCTTTAGTAAATTGTTCCCATATATATCCAAACAGCATCCCGTAATTGCTGAGGCCAGAAGCACCTCTGGAGATCCTCCAGTCCAAGCCCCTTGCCGAGAGCAGGTTCACCTACAGCAGCTTGCACAGGACAGCATCCAGTTCAGTTTTGCTTATCTCCAAGGATGGAGACTAGGCATAATCTCTCTAGGCAACCTGTTCCATTTGTTCCATTGTTTGACCATCCTCACTATAAAAGAGGGTGTGTCTGTGTGTGTTAAATAGATTAATAGAATTTCCTGTATTCCAGCTTGTGCCCATTGCCTCTTGTCTTGTCACCGTGAACCACTGAGGATCCAGGTCCATCAACTGTTTATACACTTTGGTAAGATCCCCTCTTCAGCTTAGGAGTTCTGAATGGTCTGAGTCACAGAACAAAAAAATTTTCACAGTCAAATTAACACTCAAACTGTGGCAATAATTGCTTGAACTGTTTCTTTAAGTGTGTCATTTTTAGGCTTGTTTACTGTACATTTTTTATAAATTTGCAGAAAAGCTCAGTGTCAAGAAAACTACAACAGGGAAGATACACACATTTATGCATTTTCTGCTATGAATTCATGCAGGAACACAAATAACTACCTTCATTTGTAGATCCATAAAATTTATTTCAGTTATATGAACTTAAAAAAAATATATATATGCTTCCTCAGCTGCTCAAAACACAGGTATCTTCAAAGATATTTTCAAATGTTTCTTTACAGTTTTCCTTAAATTTACTAAACACAACTCCAGAAGATTCAAGAAGAGTCACTGGGCATTAGAGCTGGTCCCTCTGAAGTCAGTAAGAGTGTTACACAATTATCTAAATCATTTTCATACAGATTACAGATTTTGGTATCAGTTGATAGCTGAATGGCAAACCAAGCACAAGCAGCAACAGGACACATATTCATTATTATGAATTAAATGTTGTATTCACTCAGCTCACCATCTCACACTAAGTATCACTGGATAATGAATTATTGAATGTAAACATCCCGTTTCAGAGCAACCATCAAGTACCCAGGGTTAAGAAGAAACCATTCTCAAAAATTTTCTTGATCCTGTCATCTCTTCTACCAGAATGTTAACCTGCATCTGACAGTACTTAGACCAATTGTCTAAACATTTTAGGCTTGTTTGCAGTAGGCAAATACAAAACCCACTGAAGTCAATAGAAAACCAAACAAAATCCAATGCTGTGACTTCAGCCAAACTGTTCTATTATGTCCACTTACATTTGCTGCTGAAGAAAGTGAGAGCACAGCTCTACTACAGCTTAAACTGATGCATTCTGGTGCTACCACAGCTCCGCCCTTGTCTGCCCTCATCACCCCATCTCCCCCCTTACGGTAGCACTGGCACTCATCTGACCTCTCCGTGAACCTGCTTACAAAGCTAAAACAGCAGAAAAACATTCAGATTTCTGCAGCATGTCACAACCTGGCTGAATGAGTTCCAGAACCAACACAAAAACGGGTAGGAGCATGCAACTTACAACAGAACTGCAGTACTACTAATGTTCATCTGTAGTTTAAACTAATGGAACTGCATGTAAGTCCTCAGAGTTTCTATTACTTTGTTTCTACTTATTCTCCCTTCAGATTCGAATGAGGGGCTTGCTGTGGAAAAGGTCAAAGCTTCCTGAATTTCAAGTGAAGTACATGAAAGTCCTGACACCTGGCATGATGAAACACCATCAGAGCATCAAAGAGTCCATATGGCTGTCTACAAACCTGCCAAAACTAGGACTCCAGAACAACTGTATGTGAATTCACAACAAGAGATACTAAAAAAAACCCCAAAATAGAGTGGGTAAAATAAAGTATGGAGATAAGGCAAAGTTATTCAAGTACAACCTAATTTCAAAGATTCAAAAGTTCATTACGCAGCGAGAATGCATCATGATTGTAATGTGTATTTTTATCCCGTGAACAACAGGCCCCACTCAGAGACTCATAGCTTGTCTACACCTACAGCATACATTCCCACCTGCTTTGAAGTTTAACAGACTGAACACATCCTGTTCCCACTTGGGGAAAACAAAGGACTGCTAAAATAAAGGCATTTACCCTTGAAGAGCAACACAATGACTGAGATTAGATGAACTCTGAAGAAATGTTCTGGCAGTTACATAAGAGGAGCTCCAGAGGAGATCCGTTTTTTTGATCAAGATTAAAGAGCTGGTGAAATGTGTGCTACCCAGTAGTTTGAACATTCTGAAAGTTGCACATGCTAACTTTGAAAGGAGCTTGGTTTTAATTAGTTACACCATTTCTGGAGTGGAATACCATGCCTGCCACACACCAGCATTCAAAGGGGATCAGACCCATGGTGAGTCAGAAACTATCACTATTCAGTAACACTGGGAATGTACCAATAGAACAAAATACCATGTCATCTACTGTAGGCATCAAGGGTGTTCTGGTTTGTTTTTAATTAACAGCTGCAAGTGCCAGGCTCAAATTTCCTACAGGAGTGCTCTGACAAAATACCTTTACAACACTTCTTCATGACATCACTTTCAAGGTGCTGTTTGGCCCCCCATTTCACCCTCATTGTATTTATTCAGGATGTAGAATTAATAGAAGACAACCCTTTGATACCTAATGTAATGTTTTCACAAACTATCTTCCTGTTCTCACCCTCAGCTTCAAACAGATGCAAGTTACAAGCACATGCCTTTAAAATACAAGAGACCTTGGAGTGAAGTACCTATACACAAAGTTCTTACTGAGGAAATCCATCTGTGGCACTGCAGAAACATGAATCTTTACTTCTTTAGATCCTTCAGCTTGGCTCAAGTAATCTATTGTCCATTTGGTGGTGCAAGTGCCCAGTTCCAGTCCTGTCAGCACAACCGGCTTTCTCTAAGGAACAACAACAACAAAAATTCAATGGTGAAATGACCACAGCATTCAGTGGGAAAAAAGCCAGAATGAATTTTTCAAATTACATTCATGCAAACAAGTCAGTTGAATGCCAGGACCCACTACACAAAGTCTCAACTAATCTGTTCACAAGCACTGTGAATCAAATGCTAAATGTTGAAACAAAAATGCAGTAAATTATGGAACTGTTTCTCTATTAAGTATGGTTTCTTTCCTAGTTGGGTAAGGAAGGATATGGAGAGGCAAAGACAATTGTAGCCCACACTTTGTGCTGGGGCCATTGAGGTATCCAACCAGACGAAGGAATAGATTTAATCTTTTTAGCCAAGGCTTAGCACGAAACATGCAAAAGCCCACACAGTTAAGGTGTATCTTGTGAGCTGTGGTGATGCTGTTATGTTCTCATGAGAAAAGCTCTTTCCACCTGTATCAAGGTTCCTCGCTGCTCACAACCACGAACAGGTTTGATCCAGCCCACGCACAAAGAAAGAAACTTTTGCTTTTAATTGGACATTGGGGAGGGATGTCCAGTTTATGTATATCCTCCTTTATTTTTTGCGAATAAAGCAAGAGATGACAAAGCAACAAAACTAATGCTCACACTTTTTAACCACTGCCAAATGGACTGTCACAGAGATCAGCTGTCGGAGGTTGCCAGCAGCTCAGAGAGGATCTGCCTGTAGAAGCTTCTTGCTTCTGAACTCCCATTCCCCTCAACTGATTAGGGCACCTCTCCAGGAACACAAAAACCCAAACCCTGAGGTTTGCCTGCACCAGCTGTGCCCGCCGAGGAGGGGTTCTCGGACACCTCCTGCCTTGCCCTGTGTCCCCGTGGACTGCCACCTGCTCCGGCGGGTCCCTCTCACAACGCCCCGTACCCGCGGGTAGATGTCCCGCAGGAAGCGCTCCCGCGTCACCCCGCCCAGCCGCTCCACGGCCACCGCCGGCTGCTCCCGCCGCTCCACGGCCACGGCCGGCTGCTCCCGCCGCTCCACGGCCACCGCTCGCTGCTCCCGCCGCTCCACGGCCACGGCCGGCTGCTCCCGCCGCTCCACGGCCACCGCCGGCTGCTCCCGCCGCTCCACGGCCACCGCTCGCTGCTCCCGCCGCTCCATGGCCACCGCCGGCTGCTCCCGCCGCTCCATAGCCACGGGCACCGCGTCCGCCCCGCCGATTCCCCCGGAACGAGGAGCCTGCACAGAAGCGTTCCTGCCTCTCCCTCTGGGCAAGGGTCGGGAGCCCGCGGATCACGGAATTGTTATGGTCGGAAGGGACCTCTGGAGACCATGGAGGCCAACCCCCTGCCACAGCAGAGTCACCTGGAGCAGGTGACACAGGAATGCGTCCAGGCGGGGTTTGAATGTCTCTGGAGGGAGACTCCATGACCCCCTGGGCAGCCTGTTCCAGTGCTCTGCCACCCTCAACGTAAAGCAGTTCTTAATCATGCTGAGGTGGAACTTATTGTGTTGTAGTTTGTGGCCATTACTCTTCATCCTGTCACTGAGCACCACTGAGAAATGTCTGGCACCATCCTCTTGGCAGCCGCCTTTGAGATATTTATATGCATTGCTGAGATCCCCTCTCAGTCTTCTCCAGACTGAACAGGCCCAGCTCCCGCAGTCTCTCCTCATTAAGAGAGATGCTCCGGACCCCTCGTTATCTTGGTGGCCTCCGCTGCACCCTCTCCAGCAGCCCCTTGTCTCTCTTGTACTGAGAAGCCCAGAAGTGGACACCGTACTCCAGACGCGGCCTCACCCGGGCCAGCAGAGGGGACGCCTCCCTTCTCCGGAGGTGACCGGGGGTCGAATCCCCTGAACCGGCGCGGTTGGAGCCGCCGGCCGCCCGGACCGCTTGCGCCGCGCCGGAACCAGCGACGGCCGCAGCCGTGTTTCCGGGGAGCGGGAGTTGCGAGCGGACAGGGCGGGGCAGGGCCCATCATGGCGCTGCGCTGCGCGGCTCCGGGCCGTGTCCGCTGGCTGGCGCGGGCGCTGGCGGGCCCCGCTCGGTTCCTGCCGCCGGCCGCAGCCGCGCCGGGCCCCGCCCGAGCCCGTCCGCCCCAGCCCAGCGTTCGGTTCTCCAGCACCGCCGGGCCTGGGACCGAGGGCCCTCAGCGGCGCGTAGTGGTAGTGAGGATCACCAGCCCCTTCGCCTGGCTCCGCACCCGCTTCTACTACCTGCTCATCCGCCTCTACTTCGACCAGGAATTCAGCATCGAGGAGTTCACGCGAGGGGCCAAGCAGGTGAGTGGGCCTGGGGCCTCGGGGCGAGGAGAGCGGTCGGCCTGAGGAGAGAGGTCCTGCTGAGCCTCCCCAGGGGCTGCCGATGCCCGCGGTTATTTCAATGGAATTATAGAATCAGTAGACTGGAAAAGACTCCGGAGATAGTCATAGATTCACAGAATAAGTGAGGTAGGAAGGGACCACAGTGAGTCATCTGCTCCAAAGCTCTCTGCTCAAGCAAGGTCATTGTGGAGCACGTTGCACCGGATTGTGTCCAGGCAGGTCTGGAATATCTGCAGCCAGGGAGACTCCGCAATCTCTGGGCAGTCTGGTCCAGTGCTCGGCCACGCTCACAGTAAAAAGTCTTTCTTTATATTCAGGTGGAGCTTCCTATGCATCAGTTTCTGCCCATTGCCTCCTGTGCTATTGCTTGGCACCACCGAGCAGAACCTGGTCCATCCTCTTGGCTCTCCTCCCCTTTAGATATTTATACACATCGATGAGATCTCTCTCAGTCATCTCTTCTCGAGGCTGCACAAGTCCAGTTCCATAAGCTTTTCCTGTAAGAGGGATGCTCCAGTCCCCCAGTCCTTGCTGCTGGACCCTCTCCAGGAGATCTGTGTTTGTGTTGTATGTTGAGTCCAACCTATGACCAAACACCACTTTGTCTGATGCCATGTCTAGTCTTTCCTTAAACACTTCCAGGGATAATGACTCCACCACCTCCCTGGGCAACTCATTCCATTGTTTAACAGCCCTTTCCATGAATAAATCGTTCCTGATGTCCAGCCTGATTTATTACCTGGGGATGTCGTAGCGCTAATGTGCTCCTCTGTGTAAAATACGTGGAGTTCCCCACTGCTGGCTCCAAGCACCACACTTTGCAGGGAGTGAAACAAGCAGGAGGGTGCTTTTCTTCAGGAATTCCTTGTCATCCTAGATTCCACAATTAAAATGAACTGGTTAAGCCATCCCCAAAAGCAGGGCGAAGGAAGGTCCTTCCAAACATTACAGAGACTTTAAGGAGAAGTGTATCTCCTCTTAGCGGGTTTTCCTGAAATTGTAAAGCTTAGGCATGCATAGATCTGGTGTATATATTTGTTTCTTCAAATTTATGAGCCCAGTAAGCTTTGTCAACAGAATGTGTCAAAGAGGTAATTGTCTATAAGCTGGTCATGTAAAAATTACTGAGTTACCTGTTGGGAAACTTTTTATTATTATATTTACTTTTAACAAAAAAAAACAGCTGAAAACAACACCTCGGGGGAAGAATGTTAAAATGATTAAGATCAGTTCAAGAGAGGAAAAAACCCACAACCTACAACAATAATTTGACACGTGCAGAACCACCTGTTTTACCTTGGCCTGGTTTTTGGGGATTTCGTTTTAGTTTTTGTTTGTTTGTTTGTTTTTACTTGGTGTAGAGTCCTAAATACATTGTCCTTCACAAGTGCACTACTTGAATACTTAGAGGCATAATTGGATGTAAATCTACTTTCAAAATTGAGGGGGGAAAGGGGAGTTGAGCTTCCTGATGTCTAGAGATGAAACCAGATTTCTAAAGAAAATTTTTAAATTGCCACATCAGTTTTGACTGAAACCAGAAGATGAGCTGGAAAAGAGAGCAAGGGAACAAAATATTTACAGGGAAAGACATAGACTGTTGGAATTACCAAAAAGAGTAAAGACAACACAGAAAGTACTGCAAAGCTTTTTTTTTTTTTTTTTTTTTTTAAGTAAACTATGAATTCACTTACCTATTGAAAGCTTTGATGTTTTAAATGAGAGATTGAAAAGTAATTGTATGTTTTTATCAGTTCACGAAATCACTCTTTTAATGCTGGAGGGCTTACATTTCAATGGTGATACCCTCTGCAAATATTGAAATCTTAAATCATGGAATATTTGGGTAGCTTGTCATATACTTATGGATTTGTCTGAAAAAATATGCCTACTTAGAGTTTCTTGTTCATGTTTGGTTTTTGTTTTATTTTGGTAGGCCTTTTCTGTTGTTTCAAAGCTGCTGTCTCAGCGTAAACTTGACCTGCTGGAAGAACTTGTATCAGCAGAGGTAAATGCTCTCCATCTCCTATTCTAGCAGTTGATTGTTTGTTATAAAGTAACATGGATGCATTCAGCCTGTCGTTATCTACAAGTTGGCAGCTTGGTTTAATTTGGGAAAAACAGCATAATGCAGAACAGGGCAGTTGTTTGTCCTGCATCTCTTTTAATTTCAAGGCATGAAACTTAGTTTGAGGTTACTGTATTTAAAACAAAATAAAATATATCTTAGCTGTTGAGTATAAAGCCAAATGCCAGAAAGATTGCTGGTGTACCAGGAAGGATGGAAAGGCAGCAGGCTCTGGATGGTCGGTAGAATTGTGTGTCTCTAGGGGTAGGCAGGTGGCTGAAGCTGACTCAGTCTGTGCACCAGAATTCAGGTGAAGAAAGAAACTGGTTTGTGCTCATCCCTGCTGCACTGATACATTCCCACACCCATCAGATCATACAGCTGATGACTGGGTTTGGCTGGAAGGCTTAGTCTTGTGTCATAGTCTCAGGGATATGACTGACCTGGTAAAACATCAGTGCTGTGTTTTCTGTGTTTTTATGAATTTTTAATTGCTGAAGCTGTCTTGGCCTTCCCAGGGCATGGAGGTAGCAGATCCATCAGAGTCAAGTGGAGGAGACACTCCAGGTCTATGTCTGCCTTGTTACAGGATGTCAGCGTGGCCTGTCCTATTGCCACTCATGCCTTTGCAGCAAAAACTCGGGTGCTGTTCTAGTGCATCCCCTCTGAACAGTCTTGCCTCCTCTCTCTGAACAGAGATAGCAATAAAACGTGAGTTTGTTTCTTGCAGTTGTTTTGAAAGGGCACCTCCTCTGCTTCCTCTTGAAAGAACTTCCTCTGGTCATTGTAAATTTTTCAGGTTTACATTGATGCAGAGACTTCATGCTAGCCAGGGATGTAGCAGATGAGGCTGTGATCCCACACTGCTTTGTCATTTCTTTGGCCAGTGAATTTTGTGCCTGCAAAATGTACTAGAAACCAATGTCTCCTTGTGAAGATTGCCTCTTGCTTCCATGTAACCCCTGAATTTGTTTGTTATTCAAAAATGGTAAGTCAAGTTAGGGTAAAAAATGAGTATTAGTTAAAAATAAGTTCTGCAGTTTCATCCTTCCTTGTGACTTTCTCATGTGGTGTTTGAGGTGCTACCTCAGTGCAGTTTGTGCACCCCACCATTTTCTACTTAACACAGCTGTGTTGATCATAGGACACTTAGATAGCATGGATGTGAGTGTCATACGGAAATTAATTACCAAGGGAGTGATTTTGCATTATTTTCTGATTTGCAAGTGTTTAAACTTTTTCTAAATGGAGTGTGGATCACAAAATGGCAAAGATAAACTCATTGGTAATGAAACTGATTTTCAAAGACATTTGTGCAAGATAACTAAGAAGATACTGAATTAAAAGCTTGGGAGCCTGTACATAGCGAGAAATCAGCAGTGAGAAGGCAGAGTGTGTGATTGTGGGAGCAGGCTCCACTGGGGTGTTCTGGGCTGGCATGGCTTGTGTTGTAGCTGCTGTTTTGACAGTACCTTTTCTAAACATTTTTTAAGATGCTTGGTTTTCATTTGTTTTGAGCAGAAAATGGACCTTCTTCAATCCTGCTGAATTAGGGTTTAGGAATGCCCAAACTTCCCAATGCTTTTTCATTTTACCTGTTACATATGTTAGACAAATGTTTTAGCAATACAGCTCATTTTATTAACTGCAGTAGAAATAGATCGTAACTTAAATTTCCTAATGAAAAACTAAGTGACAGTTTTTCTGAATTTAGGTACTTCAGGTGCTGAAGGAAAAGATTTCTTTGCTCCCTGACAGCCACAGGGATGCTTTAGCAGCTGACATTGATGCAATCATGTACACAACAGAAGGAGATGTTCGCATTTACTATGATGATGATGGTATGTTTAGAATCCTAAAACATTTCAGCAACGAGCAGTCTTATTTCCTGGTTTTGCTGCTAAACAGACATTTTCCTTACAGATGTGGTTTTGAGTACTGTTTCTCATTCCTTGTTTCTCTCTTTGTAATTCATCCATATAAAATTTCTTGATTTCCTTCTAAACCAGAGACAGAGGTTATTGTTAATACATCATGGTACTATTTTGACTTCTGTTTGGGTTTTGCTTATTCCTCTTCTTGTGTACAGAATTTCATATTATTAGTCCTCAGCAGTCTGGAACCACTCAAAAACTGATTCTAATGTATGCTGAAAGCTGTTTACTTCCACAATGAAAATGCATCCCCGAAGAAGAATAGTGAAGGCTGGATAATGAAATTAATTTTGCTGTTTTAGTATTTCTGTCATGAAATATACTTTCTTCTAGGGCTCATTGATTGTTTGGGGGTTTGTTAAGCTAGTGATGAGCTCAAGCAAGTTTTTCTTTTGGTTGGATACCAGCATTGTTTGCTCTGTTCACTCTCAGACACAGTGGAGATGGTTTATGGGTCTAACCCTGGGTCTTCAGTTGAGCATTTCAAGTTGTCAGACCCAGTGAGCTTTCTTCCTGGTTTGGGAAATAGGAGGGGTTTTTTTCCCTCTTAAATTGCTCCCACGTTTGAACTACTCTACGTACATTTGTTGTATCAGTAGTTAGCTTTGGACTTTGTTGGAACCAACTTTTTTCATTCAGTTTCCTTATATACACTGTCACACCACACTCATGATAAAATACGTATTTTTTTTACAGAGTGTATTTGTATTGTTGCTAAACAGCATGAGTATGGCTTGAAATAGCTTTATCACTCATTATTCTATCCTGTATTCTTTATGGCTGAAGTCAGCTGTCCTTCCAGGGACTCACTAGAATATATGCTAGGAAGCAAACAGTAGTATTTGACCAGTGAGAAACATGAGATCTAACTTAAGTTTTGATTTATTTCCAACAGGGAGAAAGTTTGTTAGCATCCTGATGTGCTTCTGGTATTTGAATGGTGCTAATCTACCTGATGAAGTACCAGGTGAAGCCAAAGTCTTCCAGATTGTGTTTGGAGATGAAAACACAAAAGAAAAGAAACATCTTCTAACAGCAAACTATGAGTAAGTTTACTTGTTCCTTTCTATTCCCACGTCCATGAGGTACCTGTGTCATAAGCAGCTCTGCAAGCACTCCCACTGTGCCACTGCAGAGCCCAGTGTTTTTAATTTACCTTGATTCTAATCTAAGTTAATTCTCATCCAGCTTTCCAGTTTTGATTTTAGGGCCAAACTTTTTAAATATCTCTAAAGTCATTATGTTATTTCCTTGCGTCTGAGTTGATATTTATGGGAACTCTTTCTCTATCAGGAAGAGCAGTATTTGGAGCACTGAATGAGGTTTCTGATCCTCAAAGCACACATTAGGAAGATGGATTTTCATAGGAATGCTTATAAATAATGTCTGTGTTGGTGTACTGATGTCAGAGCAGTGCAGAAAATATCTACACAGTTGGCAAAATATACTGAAAATAAGATTCTCAGAAGCTGGGAGAAGTGAGGATTTTTGTGTGATAAATGCAGTATGATCAAGGATTTCTACACCCACATTTGAAATTGAAAATATGGAGTCTAGGTGATGAGGAACTCTGAAACAAAGGTAACACTCATGAGGAGACCAGTACTTTTTGCTTGGATGGATTGTTGTGGATCCATCCCTTAGCTGAATTCAGCATCTTCCTTAGAGTTGGAGGCTTCTGCAGTTACATTAACCTTGAGAGCCTTCCCTTAAAGCCTAAATATCTTCCAAATCCCACTTTGTAGGAGTGGATTTGCACATGATTGCAAAGCAATGATATTATACCGCTCTTTCTGTGACGTGCAGGTTATTTGAGAACATGAGTATTCAGCTTGAAGCTCAGACTCACCTTTGGATAAGGGAGACTCAGTACTACTGTTAACTTGATCCTTGATGTAGTTCTGAAAATACATTATACTTAAGTAAAAATGAAAATTTTCAGGTAAAATATGGAGCACAATTGCCTTCGCTTACTGCCTCATTAAATGAAACCCTTTATTTACAGATCAAGATCTTCCATCAAGCTTTATTCATATTCTTGCTGTGAAAACTGAGTGCTGTCTTGATATTGGGGTCTTTACTGTTGATGCTTGATCCTGTCTGTGGGATCTGAACCAAAACACTCTGAAATCAGTGTATTTTATTGCTTACTATAGAAATAATTTTTCATGTTCCATTTTGGGGCATAAGCATTAAAGTTTCAGTAGCTTTTACAGCAATCTGTTTGAAGTAAAATATTTCTTTATGATTCCTTGTTGTATTAGTAGCTCCTTAAGGTCAAGTAAATTTTAACAACTCTTCACTTATTCTTTTCTCTTTTTCAGGTTCCAAAGGGAGTTTACAGAAGGAGCAAAACCAGACTGGACTATTACACGGATTGAACATCCAAGGCTGTTAGAATAAATGCCTTCTACAGCCTTTTTATGTACCATTGTAATTGTTCCAATGTAACAAATACCAGGCTTTTTTAGGTCTTTTTTTCCCTTCCTGCCCTTTCCTCCAAAAGAGGGATGAGTTTTCTATGTATGATTTCCAAAAATTGTTTCTGCAGCTGGCACTGTGCTGCAGCATTACAACAAAGCCTTTTCCCTGGAATAGGCTGGTAGAAATTTAATTGGTTCCAGTGCTCATCCTAGGCATTTAGACAGCACAATTTCATTCAGGCAGGTGTTACAGATATGTCGATTTCTTACATTCTGAGAAGAAATGGTACTATTTGAAAATAAACACTTAAATGACTGATGGCCCTTCTGAGTTACTTTCCTGTGTTTCTTTTTTCCCTAGGGACTGTACAATATATAACTGAATAATATGCAAGATGAAATAGAGGTAGATGGACTTCTTAGCTTGTCTAGCCTCAGCAGTTCATTTTGAGGTAATCTTGCTTTTGAATATATATGAGATCAAGAAAGTTAGAGCTGCTATTAGTTTTTGCTACAGGATTGGAGTAAGAAAAAGTTTTAGCATTGCACTGGGAAAATGGATCAAAGAGGTAGATATGTTTTGGAAATTAGAAAAACCCATTCCTTTCAATTAAGTAATATATAGGCAATTCCAAGTTTAGAGAATTATAGAAGAAAAAACAGTTGAAAATTTAAAAATCTTCACAAATTTAAAGAGGACCTGACAGTGAAGTTAAATGAAGTCTCTGTTTGAAATGTGTGTTAAAGAAATGACCAAATCCTTAAAATTCGATGTTGCAACCAAACAATTTCCTAGTTCTCACTTATCTCTGGTTTCTGGAGCATGAGAATTCTGGTCTAAGTTACTTGAGGCTTTTATATGCAAATCAACAGGAGATCGTAACAGGTTTCTTCATCCCACATATCGACTTCAAATATAAAGCCAACTTTCTACCAAGGCATGTTGTAGACATTAGTGCAGTGCTTTGAAAGTGTAAAGTGTAATTACTGTGACTCACAGTAATTGTCATTGAAGGTATAAATTAAATTTTCCATAGTTCAGCTCTTTTGATCCAGTGACTTAATGAGAGGAACATCTAAAGCTTATCAACTAGCTGATAACACACTTTTGCTGCAAAAGATGTGATTGGGAATTTACATGCACTGTTTTATTCTTTTGAAGTTGTTTGTGTCTTGTGGGCTGGAGCCAAAGGGGTCAGCAGTTCAATATTTGAGGTTTTTTTCCCCGCCTCTAATCTTCAATTAAAAAATTATCCTGGAGACTGCATATCTCCAACAGACACAGAACTACCCATGGACTTGCTGCACCATAAATAAATCAGAAAGGCATATAAATTACTAAGCTTGCTGTATTGGAAAATGGCATTCTCCTACACTGAATAAAACTGGTGTAATTAAACTGGATTTGTAGTCTAATACTGGCTTCAGAAAAAAACCACCACCCCACCCCAGAAAAACCCTCACAAACCAGCCCCAAACCCAACTTGTAATAGACAAATGTGGAAGGTTTGACTCCTTTTTACCTGCCATACATAAATTCTCAGTCATAAATCTGATCATCATAGCAATTAATCAGACTGAAGTGATGCTCACTGAAGGGCATTTGTCATTTTATGGCATCCACATTTTCTCTTGTGGAAGTACTTTGCTTGTGTGCCATTTGTTCAGGCAAAACAAGAACTTCTGCTTTCTACGTTGCCATCCAAAAGTAGCAATAAGAAATTATTTTAGTTTCTTCCAGCTGGTTCCCAGTGAATATATTTCTCTATGCTACCAAGGTTGTCCCAAATTATTATGGCAAAAAGGATGACCAAAGGGTTAACTTTTCTTCATCTCAGAGATGGAGAGAATATTGTCTTGTAATTTGGGGATTTTCAGTGCTGCCATTCAAATACCTTACTCTAAAAGTCATAATCCTAACTTAAGAGTTACAGAATTTGAAAAAAAGAGCTAAAGGGAGTGTTTTATTAAACACTTCTTCGTGATTTGGGAATAATGATGTTCAGCACGTAACAGTAGGACAGTGTGGGGATCTCTGTGTCATAGCATGCTGTTGCTCCCAGTTTCCCTTGCTGATTAGTCTCAGACATCACCTTGCAAATGTGTGTAAGGATCTGAGCATGCTTAATTTCCCTTCCGTTTCCTTGTCTGGTATCCATTTCTGTTGCCTAATGTCTGGGGACAAGTACAATTGTAACTGGTGTGCAGCCAATAAATTCTCATCTAAAATCCCCATATAAAATGTTTGCAGTTTTAGCCTACAAATGTCTCCATTCAGACCCCATTAATTATTGAAAACAATATTACCAGGTTTGGTAGGGATTTTGGGTCTAAAATTAATATCTCTGTTACCAACACTGACACGGCTGATTCATTTTACACAGACTGGTGAGGTGACATGGTGCCTGGACTACAACAGGATGCAGACTCAAAGTACCACACTTTTCTCCCCTGGGCGACATCATGGTTCTTGAGGTCCATGTGGAGTTTAGGAAGCCTTAATTTTTTATTTGTTCATCCAAAACTGTGATCATGCTTAATAATTCCTGACAGCTGCCTGGCACAATTTCAATACATGTCCCTAAATCTTGACAAGCACTAATTAAATCTGGCCAACCAACCTCCCATTAATTCGCACACCCCTCTCACCAGTAGATGGCCTTGGTCACAAAGCTATTGTGGCTGGGAAGTGACTGGCATTAATGAGTGTAAGCAGGGTAGAGAATAAAATGGTAGAAGCATTAAGTGCTATTTAAATAATTTAGATTTTTCTTATTAAAAAGTCATTGTATTTTTCCTGGCTTTCATCCCAAGTCCACGATAGTGTCTTGTGTTCTCTCTGCAGTGCCTGCCCATTTTAAAGTGGCAATTTATCTGCATTCTTAATGTGGGAAAGATCAGCTGTACATGTGAATTCACGCAGGCACCTCTGTGTCTGACAGTAGCAAAGCTGATTTTTATATTCACGTTTTAAAATACGTTTATCATGTTGATTGTGGTTCCTTTCCCTCCTGTCCCACCATTGTCTAATTACTTCAAGGGACACATTCAGCTTTCTCCAGTTTTTAAGGCATGTTCAAGCTTGACCTGATCATCACTTCAGGTTATATTTAGTTAACTATTTTGAGGTCTTATGGCTGAGAATCTGTTTAGTAGTAAAAGTCATATTGTTTGTCACAGTAGTGATCATACTCCCTCAAAACTTACCAGCTCCTGTGCTGCTCTTTTTGTTTGTTGTGTGGTTAAACCTGATTTCTGCCCCATGTGCCCTACTGGCTGCAGGTGGGGGCTTTGAGATTCCTCACAGGCTGTAGTCACACAATGGCTCACAGCTTATAAGAGATGGAATACAAGAGTGTGTAGTGCTTTCAGTTTCATTTCTCATACATGGGTGTGATAATCGATCAGGAAGAGGTGTATTTAGCCGTTAAAAAAAACAAGCATTGCCTACACAGCTGTGCTTTTGTTCTTCTAAGGGAAAAGCAGCTGGGGCAAATGCAGTTGCAGAGTGAGTACTGACCATCCTAAGTCATAGAAGTTCCCCTCCTTGTCTTTTACCTTCATTTTCCATTACTGGTGTGCCAGCCTTTTGGATTTTTACAGTATTGCCATAGGATAGAGGTTGGGTGAGTCACTGTGAACTTGTGCAGCACTATTGAGAACACTCCCTTAGTCACAATGCTGTCTCTTACATGTATTTTATCTGATTTCAGTGGTGGGTGCTTTTCCTAATATAAAGTTCTCCTATTGAAGTTGTTCAGGGGAAACTGTTATGCATTTTAATGGGAGCAGACTGCAACTTCTTCTCTGCCTTTGAAGTTATTCCATCAGAAGTAGAAGGAAGCTAAAATTCGACATGCTGTATTTTCTTGTGTTCCATTTCATCCCTCCTCTTCACAGAACAAGGCTTTCCATAGTGAGCTTGGTATTATAGTGCCAACAGAGGCACTATGAGGGAAAGGAGCAGGACAGCAAAGCAAAGTGCAGAGGAGGTGGCATTTCACCAAGGATGCAGCAAGGACATTGGGTATTTGGAAACAAGTGGTGGCTTGAACGTTCCTCTAAATTTTGTTTTGCAGTTGACAGTAACCTTTTGCATAAAAAGCTCTACTTGTGTATGGGGAAGAAGTGTGACTTTTCAAGATTAGAGCTAAGGTCCCACCTTAAGTTTGCAGAGATTTCCTAGTCTGACTGCAGAAGTGTGGGAGAGGCTACCCAGGTAAAGGTGGGGTAAATTAGAGCAACTAAAGGCTGTTTCTGCCTTACATTAATTACCAGCTGGCACATCACTAGAAATCAGAATGAAAAAGGAGAGAGGCAGGGAAGATGCCTTGTAATTCCTCTCTTCTGAACTTTCTACAACCAGTTGGTGGGTGCAGCAGCCGTAAGGTCGGTGCCATCTGCCAAGCCTGGAAGTTTTAGTGGTGCAGTTGGATTAAGTGGGTACCTTGTTCCAGCCTGTGGAGCTGTCCCAGCATTGGGTTCTGTGCTCACTCATGGTGTTACTGCTGTTTGAGGACCTTCACGTTGCTCATCTGCACTGCAGCCAAACAAGGTCATTACTTGTAATGTTATTTTTTGTAATGTGTGTTTCGTTTCATAAACTGAGAACAGATGAATATAAATAATGCTTTGGGGGATATTTTTAAAAATACTTTCAAAGGGAACAGGATTGAGGGACTGCAATATAAAGTGACAAGCTAGTGAAAATGAATTTTTGTAGTCCATAACTCATGTCATGCAAGGCATTGACCATTAACTAGGTGAACATCTAATCACTACTGGTGTGATTGGGTTGGAAATTGTCATGAAGAGGTCATTGGAAGCTGCCTGAAATCTCTTATTCTCTATGTTCAAAGTACATATATTATTAGAATCTGTAACGAGCTTAGTCAAGTACTTTATCCTTTTAATTATCGGTGGGGTCATTATCCCTTAGGCCTACCTCAGGCTCAGCTCCCTATAGCAGAACCTTCTGAGCTCTCAGCCTGTTTCCTACATTTTTGTCATTAGTGTCATTAAGTGACTTCTTTTTTCTGAGATAAGGTATTTTTCATAAAGTAGAGCAATAGAGAGATTGCTGATCCTCTGGGTGCAGTGTGCCCTGCCTGTTGGTACAGGAATTCTGTCTGAACTTCTCCTGAGGTGTGCTCTTGGAAGGTATCATTCCTGCTGTTGTAAAGCAGTTTCTGCCTATGAAAGTGTGGTGCAAACCCAGTGGTGTGAGAATTAAACTGTGTGATTTCCATCTTGCCATAAGGTTCCAGCCCTCCATCTAAGAAGGTAGTAAAGCATTTGTACAAGTACTTGTAAAGATGGTAGAACCATTGTGGCTTGAATTGTAAACTTGCTGTGTATATACCTAAAAGTTTCAGAAGCAGATCTGCAGATCAGATGTTAAGTATGAATTTGTATCAGCTGCATTAAGACAGTAATTATAATAAAACCGTAGCATAATTTCTGCTGTGAGTAAGGGAGGGCTTTTTCCTTTGTTCACATCGTTCTGTGGTGGGTTTTGTTCGTATTTTGTTTTTTATTCTCTCATAAACACCAGCAGTTAGTCAAGGCTAGAGAAAGTGTTCCATTGCCTAAGACATAGCATAGACATCCGAGGGAAAAGTGGATTCTTTATCAGTCATTTTTACATATGTCATGTTCTATTTCAGATCCTGTGTTGGAAAGAAGTGAAGTTTTAGTGCCAAATTGGTAACATCCACTGACTTGCTCTGCAGTGGAGGCTGTTGCTTCCTGATGGAATCATTTGCATGTGTTTTTGCCCAGTTTTCTGCCAGTGCCGCTCGTGCTGCAGGGTCTCCTGCAGTGTACAATTTAATCTCTTGCTTTCATTTCATTGAAGTGTATGGGTTTCAGCAGGGGTAGCTAGTTGAAAGTTAGTGCCTGCATTATACTGGAGATCTGCTTAAGTGATCTAATGGTTCCTCCTGGCAAAATCTGTGAAATTATAATAGCAGAAGTAGAGAGAGGAAGGGGATCAAAGGTGGGTGGTAATGCAGGATTCATATAAAGGGGAAGCTCTACGTATTCTGTCTCTAGAGCAGAAGCTGAAGCAGCCCTGAAATGAAAATAAGTTTAGAAAACCTGAGAAAGATAAATTGTGGGAAGGTTGGTGTTCTGACTGGATGCTGTTCTCTCAGATAAAAGGCTGGAGAACCTGCCTCACAGCTGAGGCAAGGAGAATTTCTTGTAGGATCCTGAGGTGGTATCCAGGGTATCAGGAAGAAGCAAATTTTAGAGGATTTATAGTGACTTGCCTCAGTTGTGAGGGAGGTCTTCAGAACACTTTTATAAAGTGAAGACACGTGCTGAAACCTTCACTTGCAAGAACCAGGTATTACTTCTCTCTAGCAATAGTCAGTGCCTTCTCATGAGACTGTCTGATACCTTCAGTCTGCAGTCAAATGGCCTTTGTGACTTTTTTATTTATTTACTGTCACACATCCCTCTTCTTTCCTAACCTTCTTGCAGATCTAGCAGCGACTGAGAAGAGGAGCTGGTGACACTCATTCACAGATGCATTAATCCCACTGCAGTCTCAGAATCCTTTGATTGTCTTCTCAAAAATCTCAGTGTCTCTAACAGCCTAACCAGAGCTGAGCATGCTTCTGCAGATAAGCCTGCTGAATTTATCCAGTGTGTTAGAATAATTTCCTCTAATTTCATGTTTAAGAATTCTCAACCTTAGTTTGCAGGGTCTCATTTCTTCTGTTAAGCATAGTAGCAAAGAATACTTGAGATTTCTCCCCAGCATTACTTCTGGCCCTGTGTGTGACCAGTAGGGACTTCTTTCCTTGTTCAACTGGGGTTCTTTTGTCCAGTCACACATTACCACCATAGGTTTTTTCCCCCCTTGTTTTTAACCTTGTGCATTCCTACTCTTTCTACTATATTCAATATGCCCTTCCCTTCTTTCTTTTTCTTTTTTCTTTCTTTATGGTGCATTAAGTGATTATTTCTTTCATCCTGTGCCCAGAAAAAAGATAAAATCTGTGTTTCAAAGATTATGCCCAAAGCTACTTTAAAAGAGATTTGCTGATTCAGACATTCAAAAAATGCCAGAGAAAGGCCAGCTTTAGTTTCCTGTATTTAGATTTTCATGAGCTCTTATCTTGCTGGCTGTCTGCATGTCTCTGCTGGGACAGGCACAGCTCTGTCACTTGAAGTCAAGGCCTGTCTGGATGCCAGTGATTCTGAAAATTGGCCAGTGTACCATGTCACAGTTGTGTACCCCCTCCTGCACTGATCTCTAGTCATATTCTTCATATGTAAATTGATACCCCAACTCTCAATACAGTTTATTTGATACGTAAAATTTCTGTGTCCATTCAAGCACTAATCCAGCCAATTGTTTGAACACAAAAGACCTAATTGTTTGCTTTAGCTTCCCTGCTGCTACTACTAAAACAGTGACCCTTTAACTTATATTTACATGATCTTTCCTTTTTGCTTAAATTTTTCTTGAACTTTCACTAGACATTTACTTTAAAAACCCTCCCTGTACCATTTTGGTGTAGAATGAGCTACAAAGCAAAGAGGATTTTAAAAGGATTAATTTAGATACATAGTGTTGCCTGCTTGCTTCTTAGCTGGTTTGCTGGGCTTTATAGTTTGTAAGAGCTGTTGTGGGGGAGTTTTGAATCGCTTTCTCTTCTAATTTCTTGTTTGCATTCACAACAGGCTGCCTGTTTTAGTAGTCTTCTGTATTTCTCCCCAATGGACTATATTTCCTGTTTTCTTTGTGAACATCACCATATGTAATTGTTTTACCATTCTTGCTTTCTTCCTGAATGATCTGGGAGCTATTTTGGAGCCTTTATCCAGATATACATCCCTCTCCCAAGTGTATGAGCTCTCTTATGTTCCCAGGTTAGTCCTGAACAAGACTGTTTTGAAATCCACATGCACTTTCACATACTTTGTTTTTTCTTGCCTGCCTTTCTGTTGCATTTCTTTGTGGAGTCTTGACAGCACTATTGCAGTGTCTGTGCTGATGCCACAGCTGTTTGGAACACACAGGTATCTGAGGGAAGTGGCTTTATGCTGTTACTTCAGTTATTCTTAAACTGGTAGTCCTGACTATTGATGAAGACCACATCTAACTATATGGTCTTTGTGGGTTTGCTTGTGTATTGGTTTTATGTTTTGGTTTGAGTTTGCTGGTTATGATTTTTTTTTCTTTTTTTTTTTTTTTGTCCAAATGCTGCATCCAACTTTCTGTTTCATAAAGTAAATCACTGAATAAAATTGTGACTTCTGTCATTAGGGCCTTAAATGCCTGAGGTGCTTCCTGTTTCATATTCACAGGGCTGAAGTTGCACATAATTAAAATCCTGTCATTTCAGCATGAATTATTTTATTGAATCATATTTTATTCACATGCCTTTTCTCTTTCAAGGGTCTCTGGTATGCATCAAACACTTGCACGTTAGTCTTACAGTCTGCTGTAGCAGCTTAACTTGGATTAATTTCTTATGCTTGTTAGTTTGTGAAACAGCTCTGGTTTTGAGTTTTAGCTTCTGTGTTTTCCATGCTTCACGTTCTCCTCTTCTGTTTTTGTTTTCCCCCTAGAAATTGTTTAGAAAGATTGTATTTTCAGTAGCTATTTGAATGTCTGGCCCTAAATGCAGATCAAAATTCCTAAAAAGAATACAGTGTATGTGTTAGTGGATTAAATGTAGCATGGTTACTAGAATTTACTTGAATAGCTTTCTGTTATTCACATCCTATTATTCTCAATGCCATGTTCCATCCTAATATTCATAATGGTGATTTCTACCAACGCAAACAAGCAAAACCAAATAAACATGGAAGAAAAGTCACTTTGGAAATGAAGAAGTACTGTTCTTGGTCAGAGAGCACTGATGAGAGATAGGCATTTGTTTTTGTCTTCCCAGGAAAGAGCAGACTGTGCCACATGGAGTTTCTTCAGGCACTGTGCAAGCTACTGTGCAGTTAAGATTATCCTGGGATGGGTCTGCTGGAATTCTTAAACTATGCACTGTAGAGCTGTATGTGGGCATCCTTAGGCAGTTTTTAAAATAAAAGGTACCAAAGTAAGTCCCCATGTGGCATAAGGCATAAACACCTCAGAGGGGTCAGAAAGCACATGCAAATATATGACATGGTGGCACAATAATCCTGGTGTTTAAAGTACTGCTTCAATTTTGCTCATCTTCCTCATGCTTAATTCTCAGATGTAATGAGAACAATTGGCCTTTTTGCTTTCTACACAGCTTCATGTGTTCCTGGGTATGACTGTTTAACCAGATCAAAGAGTGGTTTAACAGTGCATATCATGCACTAACTCTTCAGTGTATTTGCAATGAGGATAAGGAACAGACACATAACGTATATATCACCCCTAAAAAGGTGTTGTGTTCATACAGAAATGTTAATGTATGTCTGCCCTGTAAGACAACCTTGGTAACTGGTCTTTCTAAACCACTGAGAAATGAAAAACCTGTTTTGCATGCAGCTTTCAGAGCAATTTATTATGTTCATTTACAGATGGAAATGGGGTTGAGTGGAGGAGTTCCTGGCTATATCCAGGTTCACTTGCGGAGTTGATGAGAGAATACAGTTCTCCAGTCTCAGGCTAATACAGTTTCTCTGGGGTCAGAGCCTACCTGCCGGTATTTGTGCTTTTAAAGCTTGCATTTTGCTTCTTTGAGGCCTGAGGGCTCTGTTTCCAAAAGCCTCAGTACCTAGAGTTTTGCAGTGCAACTGCCTAATACCATTCACTGAAGTCAGCTCATGTAAAACATCACTCAAAACTTGTTCAGTCTTATAAATGACTCTTTGATTTCAGTGTGCTTCAGAATAGGCTGCAATTCACTGATGAGCCTGGGCACTCAACAAGGTAAGGTGCTGCTGAGTGTACCTAACCAGAGTCCTACCAAATATTCCATAGAGGTACCATGGTTTACAGAGTTTCACTCTTGCTTTTTAAGTTCTGTGGATTTCTAGGAATTTGTTCGTTGTTGAGGGTTTGACTTTTTATTTGTTTTGGTTTTTTTGGATGAAATTTATAAGCACAGCACCTGTCACATTGCATAGTTTATAATTCCAGTTTTAGATTCCTTTTATAAATCTGAGCCTCAGTTTCCCAGTTTGATAAGTTTTCTTAAGTACTGCTAGGAACCTGTTTTTGAGCCTTGCTGTCCACGTGGCTTTTGTCTCAGAGCAGGAGCAATGATTTTCCTCTTTTTGCTGAGTGCAGTCCAAACCCCAGCTTTGCATGAAACCTGGCCTGTTCTACCCTATCATGGTCTTGGAGCAGTAAAATAGTCTCTCTAGTGTTCTGTGGGGAACAGTCTGGAGCAGAGCTGTGTATACAGCACAGAGCAGCTGTATCCTGCTTTCCTCAGAGCAGCAGAGCTCTCTGAGCCAGCCCTCTCCATGAACCAAGTTGTCCAGTGTTTGTATTTCAAATACTACCCTGACCTATACACCAGACTAAAGCTTCCTGTTCTAATATTGATTTAAAGCTTAAGTATCAGTGGCTATTTTTTTTTTTCATTATCATTTTCTTTCTTATTTAACAGTTCCCTGAGATATGCAGAGGGCCATAATCAGGCCTTCCTAGCAGCCAGAATGAGGGGAAGGGAAAAGCACATGAAGGACATTTATGAAAAGAGCCAGAGATTGAATTGCCATGCAACATACAGAGTATTTTGGTTCAGCAATCAAATTGTACTGTACTATTTGCCAAAAAAGAAGAAACACAGCACTCATTCTTTTTGAAAGCTTTCTCCGACAGGAATTTGTTAGCTTACTTTAAGTTTCATATTATTTATAAGCTCTGACCCAGACTTCTCATTAACTGTTCCCAAAGCACTAGAAAAGGAAAGTAGAAGTACTTCCTGCTTCATGTATCTGGTTAACAGCTGTGCCTCTTAGAGGAAGGAGAAAATAGCCAGTAGAGATAAAAACTCACCCTGCTTGCCCTCATAGGGAGCACTGCTGCAGTGTGTGCTGCCTCTCCCCAGGATCCTCACGTGGCAGCACTCACTACAGTGCTCTCAAGTGCAGCTTGCTGAAAGCAGTTTTATTGTGGGCAAAGAAAGGTTTAGTCATTCTCCTTGCCCCACCTTTGGCTACCTATTCCTCTATTACTTCTTTGGTGTTTTTAATTTTTAAAAAACTCTTCTAGGCTGGGCTTCCAGAGAGGAACAAATGCTCAGAGATTATGGGGTTCTTTGCTCAGATATTGCCCTGGCTCAGCAGTTTTGGGAGTGTGAGAAACCACTTTTATTGCATCTCTGCATGTGATCAGCCCTGCAATACTGGGTTGCTTTCTTTCAGAAGCAGTTCTCCCTTGTGGAGCCTGGTCTCTGCAGTTGAACCAGTGCTTGGGCAGCCTCCTGTCCCCAAATGAGTCTTGTTACATCAGACCATCACCTGCATAGCTGCTGGCATCCTAGAAGTACATACTCATCTTCCCCCTTAGTTTTTTGTGGTTGTTCTGATCCAGTATTTCTGAACACAAACAGTCAAAAATGACAGCAGTGGCTTAATATTTGTTAAATGAACTAAACCCTGAGTTCTGACTACTTTTGGTTTGTTTTATTCAGTCTGTCTGAGTTTATATGCTGAGTTTATATGCTTAAAGGCACATTTTTGGAAGCTTTTCACTGTGATATTGAAGACAAGGAGTGTATCTTCCAGTGCCACCAGGACTGTCCCCAGTTCATATGCGTGTAGGAAATCAGGGTTTAGGATCCATGTGAGGCACAATGATAATCACAGGAGTTGATAACAGGGCTGACTTGTATTTGCAGATGGGGGCAATACACAAGCATGAGCCAGCTGACCAGCCCTGCCTGTGGAAACCAAGAAACATCCTTAGATCTTTCCATCTGTTCATTGGCATCTGAGATTCTCTTTTCCTAAGTGGCACGTACATTGCTTCAAGGAGGCTGGTGACATTCTTGCCCAAACTGTACTTGTTAAGTCAAAACCATCTAAATGTAATTCTGCAGGTTGCTGTCTCCTGAGGCTTAAATTTTTCCACCTTTTCTGTTTTACAGTACTGAAAGTAGTTTACTCTGTGTGCATTTTTCAGTCTTAGGAAGGGAAAGCATTTCTAATCCTTCCAACTCAGGAGAATTTTAATGCACTGGGAACACTGGCAGTCTCTCAGTATTCCCCTTCAATATACATTTTATATATAAATATATAAAACTATAAACAAAACTCCCCACTATTTACTAAAACTGCATCTTCCATAAGGCAAGGCCAGAATTCATAACAGTCCCTTGAGTGCAAGATCAGCACCCAACCATTACTTTTTATGTTAGGAAGAAAGGAGTGTAGAAGGGTGTTCTTGTATGGCAAACTGTTCCTCAGAATGTTTGATGTGTGTCCAAATGAAAAAAGGATGCCTCTGTGTTTAGCTTAATCCAGTTTGTATTCCCCTGTCTAGAGTATTACACTTTTTATGACAATTAGGGAATTTACTTCTCACTAGACAAAGTATCTACACAATGAAACTGGACTAGTTTTTTTCAATGAACAGGAAATCCTCTTGACCAGTTTAGTTCCTGCCCTAGAATATAATCTGTGTGCTTTACCTTTCCTCACATGTATATATATATATATATATATATATATATATATATATATATATATATGTATATGTATGCATACATCTGTGGAAGGTTGGAGGAATTAACAAGTAATCTAGGGAATTTTTAATTTTTAAGAATAAATTCCTAACCCTCAGCCAGTCTGTTACCTGGAATTTGTCAGCACTTCTAGAGTTTTGACTGGAAGAGCCAGGCTCCAAACTGAAAAGTTGTCTATTTTGAATAGCTTAAGGTAACAGGGATCAAATTGTTAGGCATGTTACTATTGGTTAACAGAACTGTTAGAAGATCTGGAAGGGGTTTATCTTGATGACCATAACACTGTGCTCCTGGCTGCCTGAGTGAGTAAACATCCCTGTGTGGAGCTGCAAGTGCCACTGTTTCAGTTACAGCTGAATTTTCAGTTGGCAAATCTGTTTGGTGTCTCTCTTCAAAAGCTACCTTGCTGTCTTTATTTCCTTGAGAAATAAAACCTCTGATTTTCTTCAAGGCAGCCACAGGGGGTTTTATGTACATTAATTACCTGCATTTAAAGTGCTTTGGGAAGGATGTTGCAGAGAAACAGTGGATGGAAGTGTTGGTTTGTAGCTATCAGTCAGTTGCAGTCCTAGGTTTTGAGATGTGAAGTTTCAAGCTATGCAAGACCCAGACTCTTTTCTGACCTCTCTACCAGCTGGGCTTGTCTAGCTTGTAATAAAGGGGGGCAGAACAGTCATGGTGTGTCTCTCCTCCCTGAGGTGATTGTACTTCCTTCATGTGATGAAGCAGCAGAGGAAAGGAATGGAGCAACAGGGTTTCAGAGAAACTGGCTTGTGCTAGGGAACCTTTCCTGGAAACATAATGAAGCACAGGATGTGATAAGCATAGCTCATAGAAAAGGAAACTGCTTCAGAATGCTGCAAGGCACAATGCTGCATCGCTTGAGGCAGACAGCTCCCTGCAATTAGAATGCATGGGCTCAGGCTGAAGAAGAAAGACAATCTTGAAAGACAGTTTTGAAAAGTTTTTATTGTTTATGTATGGAAAGCATATGTGTTTCCTTAGCAGTTGCATTTTGCAAGTCTGCACGTACTAGCTAGAATTGACTGTTTATGAAAAGTGTGAAATGCTCCCTGGTGGTACATTTATCCACTCCCTGTTTTATTCCAGGGAGATGAATTGCCTTCTAGTAAACATTGTTCCTGGAGCTGGAAGTATCAAGGGAAAGGAGTTGTGGGTGGGCGCTTGGATATTGCCTGAATCTGCAAAATATCTTTGTGCCACAGGGGAAAAGGGAAGATTTACTGAGGGGCAAGGAAGAGCTCTGTCATGGTTTAACCAGGTCTAGCTCTCACAAGGGTGAGAACAATATCACAATGTTAAATATCTTTAATATGACAAGACCTGTCAGTGACACATCGATCTCAGAATCCTTCACAATGCCAGGATTAACTGCACAGGATTATGATGTAAAGCTGAAGGTTGCCCTTCTGCCAAGCTTTTTGCCTACTGCATTTGATGTTCCCAGTCCAAGCTCTTGCTATGAATACTGTACAGTCACCCATCACTTAAAAGGCTGAGGAACATGAATGGCTCTAGTTACAGATGTGAACAGTGGGGCTAATATTATGAACTGCCCAGTGCCAAGTTGTTTTGTTCACTTACTTACTTGCATTATAGGGTCAATGAAGTTAATATCCTTAGTAAAACATTTCTTTGAGTCAGACAGAAGTCTCCAATACAGTCTTTGACTTGGAACTTCAAAAATATTGAACTCTGGATGAGTGGATGTGCGCATAACACTTTCATTATTTTGCATTAAAATTCAGGTGGTTTTAATTTAGACCAAAATAATCTTTGTTATACCTTAGAGACAACTTTGGCCTTGTATATTTATGAAATTAGATGGTAGTTAATTTGTGCTGATGCTAGGAGGAAGTATGCAAGCACTGAAGTAGTTTAACCAAAACCAGGCAACGTGGTTTGCTCTTTTGATAACCACCATCTTTTTCCATCACAGTGAAAGTCATCTTATGAACCTCTGACATTTGATGATTATTATGTCAAAAGCCTTGTGGGGTAAGTAAAGCAGACAACTTTTTTTAATGCTTTCTTACTTCTCAGCTTAAACTGAAAATGGAAAAGTGTAACTCAGATAATATTTTAAAGTTTAATTCTTCATATGCATAGCTCTGCTTCCATTATACAAAGTTGCAGATACCCAGAAAACAGAAACACTATGATCTGCATTATCAAGTGACATGTCACAGATGACAGATAATTGTTAGGACTCTTGTTACCATGATCAAATGGTTTGTACATGAACAATGTTGACAACATATTTATAGAAAGCATATTTAATTCAGAGAATTCATAAGCAAAAACTCCCTTCTGCATGTTTTCCAGTTTTGTTCCAAGTGACTTGTCATAGCTGTAGACATTACAAAAGTGTTTTTAAATGACTATAAGCTAGTACTTCTTTTCTTACAAAATTTGATGAGGCTAATCTTACTTTGTTCTTGGCAAGTTTTTTAATCACTAAAGTTGATAGGGATTATTTCACCCTTCTGTGAATAATATCCTGAACAGTTACACAGAGCAATGCAACTGTTTAGAAAAGGAAATGCTGTGTAATCATAGAAATCATAGGCAAGATTTAAGTTGGCAGACAGCTCTTGATGCAGGTTGAATGTTGCAAGGTCGCTATGTCCTTCCTGCCTATTATTTGCTGAAAGAAGAATTCCTGGAATTCTTGATTATGGCCAGAAACACAAGCTTCTTATCTGAAAGCCACCATGTCTGATGCCCTTAACATTATGTTTTAGGATTAGATCTTGATGAAACATGAGAAAAACCTGAAGAGTCATCTTAATATAAAATGTTTCCTGCAGTTTCATTTCTCTGATAGTTGGTCAAATAGATTTCAAAAAGCCTCTTTAGCTAAAATGTATTTCCGTGTAATAACATATCCAAAATAAAATTTTTAAATGCAAACACTAGGGAGGAAAGTAGACAACCAAATGTCCCTTCCTTTTCTCTGGGTTTATGTGTGGAAGAAATACATCTGTGGCTCTGTATTCATATACCTGAGACCAGTGCATGAATGTTTTGTAGGAATCCCCTCCAGAGTGGCATGTGTTACACACTGGTCCTGCTGTGTTCTCAAAACCTCACAAGCATAGGAAATAAAATGTACTTCCAGCACTCTTAGGATTATGGTTTCCATCACAAGCCAGGGAGCAGTTCCAGAGGCAGGCTCTGAGAGCAGGCTCAAGTGGTGCCAGCAAGTTTAGAACACATGGTGCCTCTTTAGAATCCCTTCTTGCAGAAGAAGGGTACTTAAAATAGACTCATTTTCTGTAACACCATATGTAAGCTATTATCAATCAAAACTTTTCCAAACTATTGTTTAACTTTCTATAAAGGGAACCTTCTCAAGCAAGAGGGAGCCCCCACCTTATGAAATGCAGAGGAAATGTGCTCAAAACAAAGGAGGAGTCCTCCATTTTAAAACCCAGAGAAAGGTTTAGAGGTACAAGAAAAAGGTTTTTATGGCTGTGTTTATGTATTTTATATATCTAGCAACGTGCCTCTTTAATCTAAAAGTATAAAATCACGCAATGCCATTCTGAAGAAGAAGGTTCTCTTGTTCTGTTTATATTTTTAGGCTGTGTTTTATAAGAAGCTAGACAGTGGCTCACTGAAAGCAGAGTTAACCTTAGTAACTTAACACCAAATTTCATTGTGTCTTTAAGCACAAAGCAAGCTCTTCCTTTGCCTGCTCAGTATGAAAGCAGACAGTTTATGAAGCACCAGCTCTCTCACCTTACTCTGTTTGTCTGTGTAGTGTGAGCAGCACAGAGCAAGTGGGCTGTGCTGGGCTGTGGGAAGTAGCCCGTGGCCCCCACGCAGAGCCTGAAGAGCAGCTCTGGGCGTGGGATAGAGCTTTGGGAGTTTCAAAGGGATTTTCAATCCTCTGTAACTATTGCGGCAGCACTTTTTTTTTCTTCATGGTTGTGGCCACAGTGTTTATTTCTGTCTTGGAGGTTGGCTGCAGGGGAAGCAATTTTAAAGGCATCAGGTAGATTAGAACAGTTTCTCGCACTGTGTTGCGTAACCATCACTTATCTCTTCTTGACAAAACTTGCAGTGCAAACATGATATTACGTCCTCAGGGAAATCATAGCTGAGTTGCAGGTTTAGACTTTGGAAAAAAACACAAGTGTTTTGGACCATCATTTCTTCTTTCTGCTTTCAGTCCTAGCTTTTTTGGAGGTACATAAATCCCCAGTACATTAACTTAGTGTCTTTTAAAGCTGTGTTGCTACAAACACAAAGCATGTCCTATGTGAGCTGCTGTCCCAGAACAGGTAGAGCTCCCACGAGCTGTCTTCTGAAGTTACCAGGGGCAGTCTGGTGAGGCCATTTCCTGAAGGGGTGTTCTGATCACATCCGTGAGGTTTCTAGGACAAGGTTTCTAGGGTAAATGCTAGGATATGAGTGTATATTGCTTCTGGCATGTAGTTATTCTTCAGTATGATCTCTCTGCATGTTACATACAGTGAAAATCAATAAAAAACAATAGACAGGCTTTCTCTGCACCAAATAGTAGGTACTCAGGCCCTCAGACTCTGCATGGCTGGACCATGCTGCAAAATAGAGTGTGGTTGTCTGCCACCTGTTTGGGACAGAAACACATATCAATACTCAGTTCAGGTTTTAGCTGTGAGACCAGAAATTGGTCTTACACAGTACAGGTCACTGAAGCTGGTATTTGCTACCAAATATTTTGCATGTGATCAAACAGGGTAAGATCTTAAAATCAGTTTGGTTTTTTTTTCACTTAAGTACAAAACTGGGCTAGGTGCTCTTGGGAAGTCTCAGAGGATATCTGAACAACTTTGCATGTCCAAGCCCCTGATCTTTGGATAGGGCACAAGGGACTTGGGCTTCTGTATTCTGTGATCCTGGGCTTGGCCTTCAAGAGATGTCATGATGTCATCTGGGACTTCAAAGTTTAGCTCCTATGAAGTGGCTTTTTTTTAAGCTGTTATATTGAGAATTGATGTGGCAGTTTTCAGCAATTTGATGCACATGTGAAACTGTTAGTCTTATTAGTTCAGTTTTGTAAATACTGCATTAGCTTCCAAAAGCCACATATAACTACTCAGGATGTGTTTTCTAAAACTGCTCAGCAGGCAGTGCCTTTGAGACTGCTCTGATTTATGAAGTAATCTATGCATATCAGCTAGCTCAGTTCTTTCAGTTCTTGATAGATGGCTACTGAGATTAGTTATATGTGCCTAATGATCATCCAGGAAATATGTCTAACCCAGGAAGAGGGCAAGAGGTGTGAGAGGCTCTGTGCCAAAAAGCTTCTGGTTAAATTCTGCCATACTTCCAATGCGATGTCCTGTTACACTCTAAAAACTGCATACACTGCAGTTGGGAACAGCATTTTAAAAATAAAATTGAGGTTTCCAGGTTCACATTAATGATTGACTGATTTAATCATGACTGCATAATAGTGAGTTGAGAACTGAATCCCTTAAATTAATAACATGTCATTACTTTTGAAAATAGTGAATAACAAAAAAATCAAATCTGGTCAGTGGAGAGCATCTACTTCCAGAAAGCTAAACTGGGAAAATAATTTGAAGTGAGGAAGTTCTTTAATATATTACTTTGAACAGCAGCCCAGTTAAAAAAATTGGATCAGATTCACAAATCAAAATGTTGCATTTTTCCACAAAGCTAGATCTCTGCAAAGAAAAGCAGTGACAGCTTGGGAGTACCTGTTTTCTCTCAAACTCTGCTAGTCTTTTGAAAACTCCAGGGCATGCTTCATTTTAGTGCAGATTTTTTGAGTCCCTGCAGGATTTCACTAAATTAGTAATACTCCCTACAG
Source organism: Coloeus monedula (assembly GCF_965178545.1). Taxonomy (NCBI): domain Eukaryota; kingdom Metazoa; phylum Chordata; class Aves; order Passeriformes; family Corvidae; genus Coloeus; species Coloeus monedula. The sequence goes on from NC_138787.1 coordinate 12,020,202, forward strand.
GGAATTTTTCCTTTCTGATCTCTGTTATAAGCAGTTAAATAAAACAGGGGTGAGTAATGGGAGCTCAAGACTGGTGGTAGAGCACATTATGGAGATGGGCTAGCAAGGGGAAAGTGCAGATGTTCAGGATGTGGTTCTGGCCATCCTGTTTGCAGTGCCTGTGCTCTGAACACTGGTGCAGGTTAGCCTGGCTGGCCAGCGTGGTTGTGGCAGCTGTGGAAGTGTGGCTGGCCTGTCGTGCTGGAGGGCACTGGAGAGTGCTGTGTGGGCATCTCCCAGTTTCAGTGACAAAAGTGTGCCGAGAACAGCTGTGGCACAACATGTGCTAAGTGAGTTGCCAGATGTGCTCCAGAATTAATCTTCTTCAACCCAGAGACATCCAGGACACTGAGGGGATGGCTTAGACTATTGACCTGGAGCTGGAAGTTGTCACCTGAATAATCACATTTAGCCTCTGACACTGGCTAAGGGTACATCTTGTAACCTTATTATTAAACTAGTTGAGAGGGGGGAGCGGGTTTTGCTTGGGGGTTTGTTTTGTTTTGTTTTTTCAATAATACTAGCAGGAGGTTGTTCCAGGTCTTTAGCAGTTGCCTATCTCAAGCATAAGTGTTGCTTAGGTGATACTTTCATGACATCACCTTTTTTCCACTGCATACTGCACCTTGACCCAATAGTACAAGAATGAGTCTGTCTACTTGAGATACACTCATGTACCTCTATTGAAACACAGATGTTTGTGGGTCACAGATGGTATGAATAGGTTGAGTATAACTGGGGCACTTGTTTGATGTGTAGAGAGTAAGTAAAAAAAAATCATACTCCTGTCTTTGTCTTCCAACCCTATCCCCATTGGAGCTGCCAGACAAAGTAGGTACTTAGCTGAATCTTGATAAACTGCACAGCACATAAAAATAGACAAGGTGGGTAGCTGTAGTAGTGGAAATCACAGATTCATACTAACCAGCCCATTTTGGACCAAGCCAATATCCTGACTTTCAAAGGGTCAACATGCGAGATTTCCCCCCCTGCCTCAGGCACAGTTTTTTATACTGGACCCAATGATCATTTTGTCTATGGATTATATATTCTTATTTAAGCTTTTATATATCTTTCTAAGATTTTTGAATGCTTATCATTAGTCCATATATTTTTGAGCCCAGAAATACACTTTGCAAAGCAGGAAGTAATTTGCTTGCTAAGCAATTGAAGTCTGTGTTTTGCTGCAGTACTCTCTATACCTGGCATAGCTCATAATGATGGTCGGGTTTTGCCATTTCAGTCACTGTACCTTTTCCCTTTGCTCAACCAAGTTGTTTAGGATTCCTATCAAACCTGCAATTACACAGGAGTAAACAGAGTAAGAAGTATTTCTATAGAGCTGTTGGATCTTAAGTCCTACAAAGTTAAAATGGTTATAAATGTGTTTATCTGTGCTCACTAATGTGTAAACCCTTTGTTTAGTTTATTGAGCATCTCTAGGTTTAGGATTGACTCATCCCTGTATTCAGTCACATGGCCATATGCCCAAAACTGTTGTTTTACAGAATAAATGGTTTGACAGTACTGCTCCAGCATCCTGTGGGCTTGTTCTGCCCACATGTGCCTACAAGTATGTAAAAAGCCAGCTGTTTGCAAACTTTTGTGTCGTGTCCTGTTTTAAAGACAATGTCCCATTGACATGCCACTTCCATTCAGGGCCACCTGTTTTTCTGCATGGATCATAGCTCCTCCCAGTAGTGATCTCAACTGGTATTCAAGTAAAAGAATAATTGTTTGATGTGGCTTTTACTGTATTTAGGACAAATTGATTGCTGTACTACTTGAAAAAAATTTCATGTTTGTCCTTTTTTTTTTTAACTGCTTCTCTCAAGATTGTTTCCAGACAATTTGCACCTTTTTCTACTCCTGCTTATACCTGCAGAAATCACAAGTAGCTCCATAGGAAGCAATGATTTCATATGAGAATGTTAGGAAGAATGGGAGTAAGGTCTGCACCGCAATGTGCTGTCTTCTTGCCAAAGCAACCTGTATGGGCATTGATTCCTCTCTGTACCTTTCACTCTGATCCTGTGAAGTGCTTTTGCTGCACTGGTTGCAAGTGAGATTCTTTGAATGTGAATTCAGGTTGTGCAAGGCCGCTGCATATCAGAAATGTAAACTAAACTCCTGTGTGCCTAGTCCATCACCAACACAAAGTCAAATGTCTTAGGTTAATCCACCACGAAGGTACTTGAGCAGATGGTAGTAATACCCAACATACGGGCTGTCATTCTTTTACCATCGTGGAATCATACTTTTATGGTTTCTGTAGCTGTTTGCTTTTTATTATTGATCAGTTTTTTAATTTGCAGAACAATGAGGAAGACATTAACTCGGGTTATGTATCCTTGCTCATCAGTGCAGATTCAACCTTCTTGAGTGCTATTTACTCTTTGTCTTTCAGCTATAAGATTTAAATCTTCTCTAAGGAGTATGAAAAATATCCACAACTGGACATACATTCACACTCACTGTGGCAGTCAAATTATAGGAAAATGTGGCCATTAATGACATATGAGAGAGCAGACAAAACAGAAATGATGTCTTCTCTCTTTTTCAGTCCCTTGATAAAAGCATGAAGGCAGTACAATCCATCTGTCATCATTGTCCTGGGACTTAATATCCAGGTCTCCAGGCCGTAATTGCTGAAGACTTTGTGGCAAGAAGTCACAGCTATTTTTGCTCACATAATCTTCAATCCAGTCATGTTTTTTAACTGGCTTTTCCTCATCTACTTCTACTACTGTAAATTAGAGGAGGCTTGAGGCTGGTTTGAAAGCACATTTAGTACTGGCTGTGGTTGACTGGAACACTTGTCCTCTGGATTTGATGGGAAATGTTTTGAGCTAAAGAGAGTAGGCTGTGTAAATCCAGATCTATAAATATGTTGATAACTTTTGACTGAGTAGAAACTCTACAGAGATCACCTGACTTTCTGAAGAGGTGTCACCAATGCGGAGTCAGCTGATGGTCTCTGTTGATGTGAATGTCAGAAATACCAATAAAACATGTAGAACTGCCAAATTTAAATTTTTCTTTCAAGTGCACACATTTTTCTATGTTTCAAACGAGGCTGTTACTGTGTTTTTATATGTGCTGAAAACTTAGAGTAATTTTTCTTCTTGTAAAAAAAAAGATAGAGAAGCTGACAGCCATAGCCAAGAAGTACATAATGCAAACTGCTTGTCCAAACACATTCCTTCTAACTTACACCACATCCTTTTACTCCCTTAATAGACCTTGTATGAATGGTTAAAGCAGATTAGAGGGTCACCAACACCCTAAGCTAGTTCAAAAAGACCTTAAAGTACAATTCTACCACCAGGACTATTCGTTGGAGTCGGCTGTTGTGAGTGTGTGAATGCAGATCCAACTTCGGACATTTTTCTCATTCCTTAAAGATATGAAGTAAGAGTGAGAGATTCTTAACTTCAAAGCAAAACAGACAAAAAGGACTCCCTTGGGTATGTCTAAATAATACTTACATTGAAGTGATTGATTTGGGATTGTTAGTAAGGCTAATTCTTGTGATTAAAATCAACATCTGAGAAGGAGCCCTGTCCATTGTGTGAGAGGGAAAAAGCCCTTAGTTCAGCCTGGACTCTGAAGTTTGGTCATGAGTAGACAAGATCTGTGCTGGGATCAGTCTCTGCCTAAAATGAGCTTTCCCTTGGGGAGTTATGATGTGGTCAGTAGGGCAGCTGTGTGATAAGCAAACTCACTTCCTATCTGTCTGAATAGCTGCATTTCCCTGGGCTATGCCTCCACAATATAAATGCGGCAGGAGTAACTTTCTATAGAATAAGAAGTGCAAAAGAAGTTCTGCTCAGGTCCTTAGAAGTATGTTTTGGGCTTCTTTCTCTTCTCTTTCATTCCCACCCTTCCCCAGATTTGGTCTAAGCATTTTATCTTGCTCTTTTTTTGAATGCTTTCTCTTCATTCACTTTCAGACATAACCATCAGATGGTCACAGAGCTGTGTGTGTTTATCATTGCAGCATTTGAAAGTATGTAAATGACTTGCAGATGCTCTACCGGGCTGTAACCAAACTTGGCTGTGTCAGTTTTAACATACACATGACAAAATTACACTGGCTCTCAACAGACCTCAGTGTAATAAGCTCTCTAGGCTCTCCTTCTGCATAAACACTTTTATGTCCCTATTAATTAGAAGCAGGAGTCTGTTTCTTTCAAAGTTCATGTGATAGCTATCAGGCCAAAGAATGAGGAACATGTAATATCTGAATGGTTTTATGATAATACTGCCAGGGATCTGAAGTTTATTTTTTGGGAAATATATGTTTATGAGTGTGTTTATATATGTGTGTGTGTATATATATCTATAAAAGTTAAACAGGCATAAACAGTAAAGCTCCTGGAATATTTGATGTGGTGTATTTGCAGTTAATGCATTTCAGGATATATTTCACATGGCATATCGTTGACCTTAAACTTCAGTGAATATTTTCTTGCCCTTATATCTTAATGTCTTTCAGCACAAGCAGATCTTGAAGCTGCTTTATGAGTTGGCAACAGCACTGTGACTTACTGAAATAAAAATATAAGAGCAATCTGGTAATAATTATATAAATCTCCACTCAAAAAGGCCTTTAGGTTGGCTGTAATTAGGAGTATATATCAGTAACTTCTATTTTATAGCACTGTTTCATAATATGGCAATATTTGAATGTGAAGTGTTTTAAATAGCTGTGGCCAATTTAACTCTGCACAAATGGGGAGTAACTTCATTATTGATCATTTATTGACAGATAAACTGACACAAGCGAGGACATGGTTTGATTACAACAGTCCAATTCCTTGAGTAATTTTTGTCAAGAAGTTCTGACCTGCTGTGCCAATCAACAAATAATTTTCAGAATTTCCTTTGGCTGTAAATCACCACAAACTGTAACTTTCTGTGCACTGGCGTCACATAAGTTGCAGACTGGTGGTGGTACAGAAGCCAGGAAAAAGGATGGAGAGAAGGCAGCTGGTAATGAAGAAAGCCCCCTCTGGCAGGAAAGGGTGTGTTTGCAAGTTGCAGTGATGATGGAGGTAATGAACAAGCAGAGATTTGGGGCCCTTAGTGGGCCCATCTCTTGGGGCTGTAGTGTTATTGGAGAATAGTGGGAAATTCAGATAAATGTTGACAAAAATTCCCTAAGCTGACTGAAGAAGCCAGAAATGTTGATGAATTGCATGCTAGTTGATGCAGACTGCTTCATAAAGATGTGGCCTGGCTTAGCACATATCATCAAATCTGCTTCCCTTCAAAAATTCATCAGCATCTCTTTCAGTCCCAATCACTTTCCACCTCCAATTTATACCAATTTAAACTCCCCAGAAGAACAGATTAATATTTTCTTGTTTAAATTTCTCTTCCCACCAGAATCCCACAAATCTTGCTGCTTTTGTCCTGCTTTGTGCGAAAGGGGCAGTAACATTCATCTCAAGTGAACTTTTCCATTTAATTTTTTTAATTACTTTGTGCCTTGAAAGGATTGTGTGAATTTTCTCAAAGTCTTCAAAATTCAACCTATTTTGTTTTTTCAAGAATATTATTCCTGAATATTGTATTTTGTAATTCACCTCTGTGCCTCTTCAGGAAGATGTTCAATTGGCTGTTTCAAGTAGTTGCTTGGGAGCTCCTTTCAGAATCTTGGTTTACTGCACTCTGCCCACCACTGATGTGAAAGGGATGATTCTGTCAGTTCCCTGCCTTTCTCTTGGCAGTAATCATGTACATGGAAAAGATATGTATAAAGACAGCAGGTTCTTTCCATGTTGCTGCTAGCAGGTTGTCTATCGTCTTTATCTTTTCCTCTCTCTTTAGAGAGAAATACTCCAAGTATATTCTGGAAACCAGCACTGTATTTTTGACTGTGTAATTAAGAAATGCCAGATGTATTATTGCAACTCAGTTTAAGGTTTTCTTAGTCTGGACTGTGGCATGTATGAACTGTAAATGCCTGAAAGTGAGCTATTTGAGAAGCTGTAAACCTGGATCAGAAGATTCTGTGTTCAGTTTCTGCTCCTTCTGAATTTTTTCATGATCCTGGATGAAATGGTTTCATTTGTATGCCCCTCCTGCCTCCAGACAGTAAGGACTGACTGGTCTGCTTTTCATCTGATGCTTTCTGCACATGCGTGCTTAGACCCAAGGACCAGAGCACTCAAATGTGAACATGGCTTTATTGCTACTGAAGTGCTAGAGATAGCTCAGTGTTTGTACAGCACCTAGCAGATGAAAAGCAGAGCATCATTGGGACATCTAAGTAGTGTGCTGATACAAATAACGATGGTACGTTTTACCATATAACAGAGATAACATGCATACTCTGGCAGTGAAGTCTGTTTTAGATAATTAGCTGCATAGCAGATTGGGGAGAATTGCAATTAGCTACAATCACTAATTTAAAAGCATGACACTTTGACAAGGAAACAATTTAGCAGATTAATCTGCAGGATGGATGTTGATTGTGATTTCTAAAGGAAATAAAAAGGTCAATAGCGATACTAGAGTTTGTATGGCATTAAGATAATTAGGTTGAGGTATCTTTTTATTTTAAAAAAGTCTTTAGTAACAAGATAATAGTAGTTCTGCAAAAACTATCTTACACTGAGGCTAAAATATGATTAGAGATATCAGTTCAAAAACTCATGCTGGACAGAAATAATGTGACAGGAGCTTTATATATTGTACTGCTGTTGGGACGTTGAACAGTAACTGCTGTAATTTGTAATTTTTTTCATTATTTTTAAATATCAAGGTTTGTTTTCCCAGTCAGCTTCTATACTGTTGCTCCTCTGTTATTTAAATTAACATCCGTTCTGTGCAAACTCCAAGAAGACTAAGCATTTCCTGAAGTTGCTGGTTAAAGCAAAGTAAAGACTGCATTTTTCCTTGGATTGATTCTGTTTGCCATTTGTCCCTGGCTCTAATGGAGAACTGGAGAGAGTGGCTCATGTGTCTAATGCTGGATGGCAAAGTAAAGCCTGTGTGTCATTAAGGTTTTGGTTTTTTTTAAATTCTCAGCTGAGCCAGTGTGAACAGCTATGTATCCATTCTCAGTCCTCCTCATCAAAGCACAGTCTTTTCAACAAAGCATCTGATTCATGAGACAACCCTACAGGAGTTAAATTTGCAAAGGAGTGTGTCATATGTGGCCATGTTGCATTTATCAGGTGTTTGGAGAAGGAAAGGTAGTGGGTGTTCGATTCAAATCTGTCCAGTGAAAGCACATTGCAGCTCACATAATTTCTCATGCTGGGATAAACTTGGATGAAAAAAGCCTATTTGTCCTCTTTAATGACTTGCTTTACTCTGTGTCCAGTTTGATCTTGTTAATTACGTAGAGAACACAGATTCTGCAAAGGGAGAGTTTTTGCACTCAGTCAGGACCCACCAAGGCAGGCACCCTTTCCTCACAGGAAATTCTCCAGAGTGACTTCATAGGCCTGGGGTTGTGACTGGCATCTTCTGACTCAGAGGAGAATGGAGATTAGTGAGTACCAGGAGAAAGGATAATATTTTTGCTTTTCAGCATCTTCTTTAAACTCTACCCCTGACACTAGGAGAACGACAGTAAAGCACACTTCAGCTCCATAAACTCTAGTTTAAGACCTGAAAGCCTTTTCCCAATGTTGTTTTATAACCCTGAAATTAAATTTAAAATGTTATATTGTTAAGACTGTAGAATGACAGTCTCTCCCTTATGCTTCCAGATTTCTTGTTTCACCACAGCACCCAGAGCACCGTAGTCAGGTGAAGGCCATCAGGGCTCTGACACATTTTCAGCCAAGCTTGAGATGCATCATCGCAGTCTGAAGGGTACATGGCACTTTCAGCTCTGGAAATGCACAGTATCAGGTGGAAATCAGCAAAGTAACATTTACTTAGCCCTTTGTGAAGTGGTCCTGTTTTCCTCTTGCTTGTAGAACTTTATTACTTCTGTAAAACACGCAGCCCCTGTTATAATTAGATGCCTTTATATGACCCCGGGGTCACAGACTTCTGAAATGTGATTCCAGCTGTACTGACAGCAATATCTGCTGTCATGTTGGCAACAAAATCCTCTGTTGGCGACACACCCACATCTCAGAGCAAGCAAAACCAATTTTCATTACCACCAGCAAAGAAAACACTTTCTTCTATATTCAATGAAATTCCATAAAGGTGAAGGGCAAGGTCAAAGTGAAAACTGAGTTAAAACAAGAATTCAAGGGAGAAAGGAAACTGGTGCCAAGAATGCTTTAATAACCTTTATCTGCTCCAGTGTTTGTACCAAAATAACCTCTTAACTTCTTAAGCAAAATACTGTGTTTGTTGTCTACCATTCAGTCACTTAGGGGAAGCATTTAGTCCCCTATTTTATATGTGCTGTGATACTGTGATGGGATTTGTGTACCACTGACAAATCAATGTGGGAATAGTATCCCATCCAGAAAAGCTTTGAATTTTTCCTTCAGAACAAAAAGAACAACTGAAGTAACAAATCTGGTTTCTATAGATTTCAGCTACATGATTTATGCAAACTTTGACTTTTTTATAGTTGTAAAATTTAAAAGAGTAGCATTCCAACAATGTTCTCTGATGTCAAAAGCTGTTCCCTCAGCCAGATGTTGAAGATAGTGTCCTCTATTTAGCTGCCTGTTTCCTCTTAACTCTGAATTGCCCATTCCTTTTTGTTAGAAATCTGCTAATAAATTTACAAGTCACACAGGACCTGAGCCTGCATGCACAAAAAATTACTCCTCCATTTTGACTGTCACCATTCCATTTCCTTTGGGAACCAGCTGATTAACCCAAAACAGAACTCCTTGAGCTGCCAGGAGGTGCTTTGTAGCCGAGGGCTAGACTTTGTCACACAGCTTGGCAAATTGGTGCTCTCATTACCAGTCAGTGACAGTCAGGTCAATCTTTTTTTGTTTGTCTGAAGTCTGGGTTGCAAGATGTGTGGTCCTGTACAGAAAACACCTCTGTGTTTGTTGAAATAGGTCCATATCCTGTAACACAGACTCATTGAAAAACAGGGCTCCAAGAGAAGTTTGGAGTCTGACCAAGGAGGCCATCCTTCCCACCTCATGGTGGGCTGATACATGATTATATCCTGGTTTGTAGTCATTTGCCTTTCTTATTCTCAAGTAAAAACTTAATTATCTCTCCAGGTAAGATATTTTCAGAACTTTCCTACTGCTACCACAAGATTGTGCTAAGAATTAAGAGACTTTTGAAAGTTGCAATCTCTACTAAGAGTTACATCCAAGTGAGAGTCTGTTGGTCCCAGGATCACAGAGGAAGATGTAAAGTATTAATTTATTAACTGTGTTTAATTACTAATATACACCATTCTAGCAGGGCAAATACAGATTTCCTCCTTATAGTGAGGCCTGTGAAGTGTCATCCAATTCCTGTTCTGTAGTCCTGATTCTGCGCCTCTGAAGGGGAACAGACTCTGAACCCAAGCTTGTCTGCCCATGGAGGAGATTATTCTTTTTCCTCTCATTTGTCCCACTCATCCCTTTTTTCTTTTTCTTGGCCATACCAACATCTTCACGACTAGAGCTCTGTTGCTTTAACAAAACAAGTGGCCTCATGATTGAGGTATAACTGCACACTGCTTTAAGGATACCTTAATGAGAGCACAGTCACATGTCAAAATGGCACACAAAAGATCTCACTGGTTTCTCTGACAGGTTATGTTATTCTGCTTGCTCAACAAAAAGCGCCTCAGCTATGACCTCAGACAGGAAAGCTGAAAGGGTAACAAGATCTGTTACAAACATCCACTACAAACTCCACACAAATGTCTGAGCCTTTTGGGTTGATCCCCATACTAGACATGTGAGTTCATAGGGGTGCAGCTCTCTGAATTTCCAAACCTGTTTCTTGTAAAAATAAACTGATTCACAAGGGCAGAAACACATGAGAAATTTCCCTACTAGCCCTGACAGCAATATCCATCCTGCTGGTGGAGGGATATTATTTTCATTGGTGAGTGATAACGTCTCCCAGAGTTTGTAATCTTCTCTAAAGCTCAGATCAGGCTACCCTGGAGGGCCAAGAAGTTGTTTGCTGCCTGCTGCTGCCCAGTAATTCTCTGTTCTGCAGGAACTCGTGCAACTGGAGATCTTTACAAGTCGCCTGTCTGTGTAATTCTCTGGGAACCCATCTGGATGTTATTCAGCAATCTTTTCCACATCTCTGTTTGTAGGGGACTGTCAGGGTTCTTGCATTCAAGGTATATAGGTGCTGCTCTTGTGATCTGCTATGTAAGCATCACTCTGCTGACCACCCCATATGCAGATATGGAGCCTCCCTTTTTAAGAGCTACTTGTTAAGAAACAGTTGCTAATATTTTGTCTTGCATTATCAATCATAGCAACAACTAAGTTACTCATTTATGGCTTAAATATTACTCAGAAATGCCATTTTGTTAAGACTAGACAGATGCCTCTGGAAAATCCTAACATCCCTACCTGTCTGTTGTGTAGAACTTAAGAGTTCTGGAGGAAAACAGTAGAACAGGATCTCAGAGGCAAAATACCTTGGTACTGTTACAAAAATTGCAAAAGACTTTACTATGGATAGATCATTTTGCTTCTTGGATTCTCTGTTTCGCTTTGCCCTTGTGTCAGTTTAGATCATAATTTCTGAGGAATGAGGTCCTGTATTATATATGTTATCTGACTTATGCCTCTGCCATAATGCAATTAATTGATACTTTTTAGTGGCTGCAAATAAGCCACAGTCCATAAGTGTTTAGCATCATTCCTTCAGTGATGAATCTCTAGTTGTCACAGAAAAGCAATGTTAACTTCAGTTAAAAGATTTGCCAGAAGTATCTTTGCATGCTTGTCAATCCATCGTTCTTGCCCATGGAGCTGCAAAGGACACAAAGCGTTCTCAGCACCACTGAGCACTTCAGCGTGGGTAAATGCATCTCTTATAGTTTTGGCACTTGTAATTGGAGGCCAGCTCACTATAAGCTATTAGAGGGTTCTGGTAAAGGCTGTCCTACCTTGGCACCTGAGAAAATGGGACCAGTGAATTCAATGGCTTCTGGGCCAAATTTAGGACTGCTAGAAATGGGTGCAATTCTGTTAAGACAAATAAAGTCATAGTTACTAGTTACCATTTTAAATTTAACAGTCAGAGTTCATTATTAGAGTGCAGTAAGGAGAAGTCTGAAAATTAAATAGGCTTGGTTATTAACAGGTTAATGGCTTTTTAGCCTAAAATTGCCATGTCATTAATTCATATGTTACCTCAAGGTTACTGTGTTTTGATGCAGGTGTACTTCAGAGCAAGAGCTTTGTCCTCTGCAATAATCCAGCTATGACAGCACTGAAAAATGAGGCTACAGTGGTGTCTGATGTATGAACACTATGCTAGAGAGCAAGTGTGTAGAAAGCTGATACAAAGTGTGAAAATGTAAATCAGGTGCCCGCCAAGCCAGGACATGTGTGAAACAAATGTTATCTCAGTGGTGCTGACAGGTGTTAGCAGCAGCCAGCACGGGGCGGTTCTGCTAGTGCTTTGTACTTAAGTCTTTCTGTTAAGTGAATCCCAGGTCTCCTTTTTCTATGTGGAGAGCTTCTGTCTTTTTATTGTTTTTATATAGCAACAGATATATAGATAATATGGTGGTGTGATTGGTTCTGGACTAGTCCAGGCCCTGCAACCCACGGGAAGGGGTGAAGGGTCCTGATTTCCTTCCTGCCTCTGGCTCCCTGCGTAAACCTTGAGAGTTCACCATGCCTGCAGGAAGGGATAAAGGGGTGGAGGTGACTGAATGCTGAAATTAAGTAAGAGTTGTGTTAGATCTCCAATTCTTGTGTTGTGTTGGGATGCACAGCTTCTCTATCAAGAATCCATGTGGTGAGGCTGATGGGAATTTTGGGTAAGGGGTTGGAAGAGGAAAGGTATGGATACATTTAAACTTCAGTGCAGTACATACATGTGGAGCAATGCAGAAGGAACCCCTGAGGGTAGACTGGAAGCAGGATATAAGGATGAGCTGGTAACCTGCTTTTTCACATGGAGGTGAAGCACCAGGTTTCTGGTTTTAGTGACAAGCAAAAATATGTCCCCAAAGAACACTTCTATGTACAAACATGAGACTTAATACTTACTTTCTGTGACACTGATGTGTCATCTGACTCAGTATGCAGTAACTGAATTGTTTGTCAAAGACAGGAGGCAATTTGACATTGTCTGTATGCATGACCAAGTGAAATTTGAGGTAAAGAGACATATACTGGTACCAGAGAGTCTTGAGACCTCTCCGTCTTTACCTTGGGGGTAAAATAACCACCTGTGGCAGTTTAAAATGAGAAATGGAAGCTGTTCACATGCTCTGCAGTCAGCTGGGTATGAAATGCTCTCTTCCAATGCTGATGTGGATCATCTGTGTTGTCCGTGTTTTTTCTACCAGCTGGTTCATGACAAGGGATTTCTGACATCAAGGTGCAGAGACACGTGAAGACCCACAAGGATCATCATTGCCTGAGCATCTGCCCAGAGCTTACTGAACCTGCCCAGAGCTGGTACAGTGCACGCAGAGCAGGCTGTGCCTGGCATGAACCTGCAGATGGGCTCTTTGGGCACCTACTTAGGAAAAAAAATGTGAGTAGGAAAAGAGGATGAGGAGAGGATCTCTGACATGATGCAATAGAGGCTGGGCAGGTTCTAGGGATGTTGTATCTGCAAATAGTTCTAATTTACCTTTATTTCTGTGCCTCTCACATTCACATCAGCAACTTGGTAGCCAGTGGGAGTAGACTGTGGGTGTGATGTGAGCATTGTGGGTGACAGCAGGTATCTGTAGTGCAAATGATGGAGCAGCTGCCTGAAACCTCTACATTTACAGTAGAAGCCAAAGTGAAAGTCTGTCCAACTAGTTGAGCAGATAAGGAGCTGATTAGCACCAGTCCCTGACAAGTACCTTCACAGAGGCCACAGGAGGTTGGATTGGATAATCTCAACACAGAGGTAACAAATCCTGCTCTTGCACTTCATTCCATTGTGTCGACAACAGTATTTTGTGACCAATTTAATTGCATCTAATCAAAATAAATGTGTGCCTCACCTTTGCTGCAAGATCTGTAGTTTTCCTGCGCACGAGGCACATGTATGTCCCACATACAAAGGCTTGACAAAAAAGAGTGAGTTGTGGTTTGTAGTTTTCTGAACATTGGACTAGAGCTTTTCAGTAATCATGTCTTAAGTATTGCAACGAAGGACTTGGAAGTCATTCTTTTGTCTGTTCTAGTCAAAGGTGACAATGGGAAGTGTTTGAAAAATACTTCCCTAGAACATTTTTTTCACTTAAATTATCTTGCATTTGGCAAGGATTGAGTTTAATTATTTATTGCAGAGGGCTGCAACCTTGTCATAGTCCCCTAAATTGCCAAAAAAAAAATCCATAAAAATGCCATAAAATCAGAATTGATTGACTCCTTTTGATATCCTTGTAAGTCACCTTAAATGTCTGTAACCACCACAATTACCTATAGAGAGAGTTGACAGCATAAAGGAAGTCCTTATGAGCTCTCCTAATAAAGAGCTGCACCAGTTTTTGCTATGTGAGAATCTAACCCTTTTTATGGGAATCTGTTATAAATTCTTCTAGCTGTACCATAAGGCCTGGGTCCTGTCAACATGTAAACAGGTATAATTTTACTTGCTGGTTGGTGCCATTGCTCTGTGATTGTCTGTCCCCTTACTTAAACAGAATAAGATACAGAAAGCATTGCTGAATAAAGAACTGTAAAAATCTGTGTTGTAGGGGGTATCCAAGCTCTATTTCCTGTAGAATTAGAGGACCCATCCAAGTCATCTACAAAAGTGTCCAAGGTCATCTTTAAGTCTGTTGTGTGATCTGATGGATAGACACACAGAGCTATGTATTCCATGCTGTTAAATATTCTCGGTTTACCACAGCTTTTTTCCGTGGGCACCAAACATTAATTGTCTCAAGAGGCTGTATACAATGGGAGCAAATTTTAAAAGTTACTATTTGTGTTGAAATAGAGTTGATTATGTTGTAGCATGAAGCAGATTTTTCTTCTTGTGGCAAGACTCTTCCAGCTTCAGATCTTAAAACCTTAGGCCCAGATCCAGTCTCTCCAGTGCTTTTGCTGGCAGCTGGGATAGGCCTTCAGTACTCTTGTATTGGCCCAGTACCTGGTAAGTCCTTGGCTCCTCCATTTTCTGGCATCTTCTGCAATAGATTATATGATACAAAAAAATGCCTTGGCTTCTAGTTGCAACTTCACATATGGTAAAATGAGCTCAGCACTTAGTTATGGGACTTTTTCCTCAATCCTCCCTCCTGGTGACAATTCCAAGAGCTTATTTGGAAAATAGAAGTGGAAATTAGGAAAAATTGAAACAAGTACTGGAGATCTGAAAGTATGGAGCTCTTGATACAAGCATGATATGTTAAACAGAAAAACATCTTCAAATCATCTCTGAGAACTCACAGAAGAAAATATGATGCATGGGTCTTGTGCAAAAGATGAAGAATCTGGAATGTTAATGCTCTGAGCTAATTTGGAGGCATCTGTACTGGCCTGATACAGAGGCAGTAACATGAATGAGAAGGATTATAACCTATCAGTTAGCCAACATTTGTTGGAAACCAAAATTGAGTGAAGCACTAATGGAGCCAATAGGACAGGAAACATCTGTTATACTGGCATAGTCAGCATTATAACTGAAAAGGACCTTACCTTGCAGTCTTTGCTAGGGCGGGCTGAAGAATTTTAGGTTGAACGATCTGTAGTTAACACTTTAGAGAGCATATTCCAACTTCCTGCTTCAATGACAAGTATGTGTTATTTTGTTCTCAACTTTGATGAACTAGAACTTACTTATTCGATCCTGACCACTTGGTGGGATTTTTTAAGCTATCCTCTTGACAGACCACTGTTAAATGTTTTCCTCACTTGTGCACATTTGCAGTTCAGCCACTGAAATAAAAAAAAATAAATTCATCTGTAGTCACGACCATTACGTCAAAACATTTATATCTTCTTAACTGCAGTATTTCTAAAGTTACTAAGTGTGGGTCTTATTAAGTGACAGAAAAAGCAAAGTTGCCGCTAAAAGCCAGGCACTGGATTTATAAAGATACATCAAAGTACAGTATCCTCACAGTGCCAAAGTCCATCATCAGTTCTACTCCTTAGGGTGGTAATAGAAATAGGACTATGTGCAGGTGGGATCACCAGATTACTTCACCCAGGCTTACCCAGTGATTATCTCAGCTCTATATGTAGTTACCACTCAACTCACAGCATCTGTCAGGACATGAATGTTTTTGACAAACCTTGTAACATACATATATCTGCCTTTGAGCTTGCTCTTAATTTCCTTTTCTTGCATAACCACTGGTGATGCTTTATACTACAAGATTATATTGCTGAAGCTGAATGTAATTAAATTAGCATTGAGATACAATTTTGGGGAATAAAAGAACTCTTAAGAAGGGAAACATGAAAGAGCTAATAAATAATCCCTAAAAAACATCTCTGCTAGGAAGCTTTGTTTACATGTTTAATTTAACGGGCAAATTATTAACCAGCAGTATGTATCAAAAGCCTCTTTTAGTCTGGCTTGCTCCTACTGTTTTTCTAGTAACTGAGGAGAGTGCTCCTAGCCATTTTGCAAAGCTGGTGGAAGAACAGACCCAAGAGATTTCAGAGATATAAGCAAGTTCCTAACAGCTGTAAATAAAAAATGTATTATAATGTCTTCACATTAGCTTGTTTTTATAGTTCCAAATATATCCTGCTGTGGTCTCTGTGGGAGATGTGCTCCTGCTGTGCATCTCCCTAGGGACATGAGGCTCTTCCAAGGTCACACAGTGCGTTCAGCCCTGCTCTGCAGTGTGTTCTCCTCACTGATGTGCAGCGTCAGCGCTCTGTCCACAGCAGGCTGCAAATATTCCCGAGGGAGAGGCTTTGCTCCTGTACTGTGCCATATGGAGCTGAATGCTTTAACGCAGCCTGGCAGTCAGAGTGCTTCAGACTTGTCTCTGAGGCCATTAGGATTGATGCCCCACTCTTGAACTTGATGATCAAACAGCTTTTATTATCAGCTGAGCTGTTCTTTTGAAGAGGAGCATCCTTGGCTCCTGATGAGACTTGAGACAGGGGACTGTTGATTGTGGATACACACAAACAGCCTCTGTCAGGAGAAAAGGAACTGGATAGCTGTCTGGCAGGGCCACTCCCACAGGGGTCTGTGGAGCAGGTGGCTTTCCCAGGATAACTGCATTGGTTGGTGTGGATGCAGGAACAGGAGAGCTGTGTATTGTCACTGTAGCATGTCCACCAGAAGTCCTAGGAATATATGCCCCGTATGACAGGAGCTGAGAGGGGAGGGACAACCATCTCAAATCTTCTCTATTAAGTCAGCCCCTGACAGGGGATTCCAGTTAGGCACTGTGGCTGCAGTGGATTTATACTTGAGTAGAAATTAACCTTTAACCTTTACCAAAAAAAATGGGTGAAGGAAGCAAACTTTTTGATCCATAAACTGAGTTACTGTGAAATGAATACCTACATTTTCCTGGAACTCCTTGGCCATGATGTCTGGGGATTTCTTCAAGCTGAATCACATAAAGCCTTAATATTTGCTTTTTCTGGAGTAGTATTACATAGATACATCCTGGGACCATGACATCTTTCTTACTGATGTGAAAATTAAATCAGACTGATGCTTTTTGCATGAGCATTTTTCTCTGTGTGTTCCCGCTTCCTAGTATAACCTTGGCATAGGCAGTGGGATTTTTACTAATTTTTATGAGAAGGATGGGCAGAAGTCCAGTGATCTGTGAGACCTTAGCACAACTTTTGCATTCTTAAAGTACAGGAATTGCTCTTGAACCTTATGATCATTGCAGCTGCTTGAGATTCCTTAATACTAAATTTGTGCCCCAGTTCTGCAGAAACACAATTAACTCTGTTGTCTCTGTTACTTAGCAGATGATGCTTATTTTAAACAGGTGACATTAACATTAACATAAGAATTATTAAAGTTTTAATAATTGTTGTTGATTTAGATGGAAAGCAAATGCTGCCCTTGTAAATTGTTCTTTGAAATTAATTCTATAATGGCTAATTGCAAGGACTTAATAGATTAGTTAAAAGAAGGGCTGGTACTGGTAACAGTAGCATTGAATGATTTTTATAATGGCCAGAGTGATTCAGTTTTAAGTGTAATAATGTTCTTACTGTGAGAACTGTCAGATGTATCTGACATCCTACTGAAATCAGTAGGGCCCTGTCAGTATATAGGATGCGTTTTATGGGTGACCCAGTAAGTTTCCTGCAAGGACTTGATGACAGGAGAATGTTTTTTTGTTGCATGAGCTTACACAAGGTATCTGAATTTTTGTAGTGTACTGTGGTACAACTCTGTGAAATGAACCACTAGTGAAATGAGTTCTGAGAATCCATGTAATTAAACTGGTAAGAGCTATAAACCCACTATGTTAAAGTACAACGTGTACTTATTGTAAAGGAGGAGCTGTAAAGTTGTAAAGCTGCAAAGGGAGTAGAATCTAGCTATAAATTACCAGTAGTTTTTAAAACTCTTCCACAAAGTGGTTCCATTTTTCAAAATTTTCATCGTTTGGTGTTGACAGTGGTTTTCTTTAGAAGATTATGGGTCTGTCCTCTCTTGATATATCCACCGCCCCTTTATTCACATTTAATCAATGGAAGAGCAAGAGAGGGATCTGAGATTGTTCTTCTTGCTTCTAATGTACCCTAAGTTTTGGTACAACTAAACAATAGAGCGTTAGTTCATAATGTGATACATCGCAAAGTATTTAAAGCTTTATCATTAATTGCTTTGTATATGGATTGTGACAGAGCTTCCATAGTGCATGTCCTTGATATGGAAAGGTGAGGGGGCAACGAGGTAGAACTTTCCCAGCCTCTGTCTGTGGATCTGTAGGGGAAGGCTGTAGAGATTATTGGAACTATCAGTACTTGACTGCTTAGCAAGTAGGGGGAGGAGGATTCTGTATTCCAATACCCTGATATAAACTCATACAAAGCCTATTCAGACCCTTACACAGGGTGAAGAAACTGAATCATCAGTACACATACAACATTTTACTGGTTTTAGAAACTGGATTTACCTTTACCTGCCACCTACCAGAGCAATAAATTCCAGCTCTCCACTAAGTCAGCTCATGGACTAGGACACAATGGAAGATATGTATGTTACTCTGAATCTGGCCACTATGTGCTTAACAGAGGTTTTGGATAAAAGGTAACATAGGTAGTGTAGCTGCCTGGTTTTTCTCGAGTCACAGAACTGGAATAACAGGACAGTTTTGTCATATTCACTGAGCTGCTCATTTGCATGTGGAATTCATTTGCATGCTATTGACATTTGGGGGGAAAGCGCTGGGAAGGTTCTGGGAGGATCTGCATTTGATGCAGAACAGATCTCTGGCTGCAGTTGGATGGGAACAAAATTATCCTGGCCTGTGGGAAAAATTGACAAACTTGGCTTCACAAAAATGTCTCAGTCGTGCATTTTTTGTTTGGAAAGATGCAGCAGTACCTTGTAAGTAAGGCATGAATATTAGGTATTCATAGGAAGGAGAATTTCATTTCAAATCACTTTCTGCATAGCTTCCTTTCATCTTTGGGAAGCTCTTGTACATTCACTCTTTCCATCTTCAAAATATTTTTCTGATTTATTGAAAGGCTCTATAGAGTCCAAAGTTCTGTTCCTTACTGTGCCAACCAGGTTTGTGATCTTGTATGAAAGAGATTTTTTCAGAGATAGCCTGTGAATGCTTTCTGGGGTTCTGAAATACACCAGCTACACACTTGTCAGCAAAATGTTCCTTTGGTTTAGTAAGTACAGGATCCAGGAAAACTCGTCCCGTGTTTACCAGGACCAAACAGTCTGGTGGAATGAGTATTTAAGGTAGTGAACCGTGGCTGGAATGACGCAAATGTGTGTGGACACACTCAAAGCTACTCTTTTGCTTGGGGCAAATGTTAATGACACTTCCATGTCTCATGATAAATTCATTCAGACATTAAGTCACTGGAAAAATTACTCTCTGAAAAATATGCATGTGTTCCTGCTGACTCAAAACCTTGTAACGGCAGAATGCTTGGGGAAGAAAAAGTTTTAGTTATTTTGTGATCTTAAGAATCAAAACTTGGCTGAGAATGTCCCGGATTCAGACTAACATGGTCATTTCAGCTTGTCCAGGACATCTAGTTTCCCTGTGGTTCAATTAAACTCTGAGAGCTGGGATGTCTGTGATTGAAGGAGGAGGCCCCTGTTGCATATAGTTGAAAAGGATTTGGAGCAATTGGTGTACACTTGCACTGGAAAGAGGGGTTTTGTGTTCAATTAGTCTGTTTGGTAATTCATTCTTTTTAAAAAATATTTTTCAAAGATTATAACATGGTTGTGATCTAATTTATTAACTTATTTCTATAATTAATTTCTAGACTGGTACTGCAATGTTAATTTTAATTGGTGGAAGACTACTGTCTGAGCAAACAGAGCAGCACCTTTTGGGACGTCATCTAAGATGAATGTATTAGAGCATTTTCTACACAGTCAAGCAGTAAAAGTAATTGTTTAGCTTGTGCAGTGGTGATGTGCGTATTCTTGGCAAGGAATAGCCAGTTCTGGACTTGATGAGCCTTCCTGTGTGATTTTGG
The DNA here is from genome assembly GCF_965178545.1 of Coloeus monedula. Classification (NCBI taxonomy): domain Eukaryota; kingdom Metazoa; phylum Chordata; class Aves; order Passeriformes; family Corvidae; genus Coloeus; species Coloeus monedula. The sequence continues at coordinate 12,039,959 of NC_138787.1, forward strand.
TCTCCTTTTACTTGATCATTTTATGTCTTGAGTACATCTGTTCAAAAGGCTGGTCATTTACCTAGATTTGTTGGTTTGGTTGTTCTGTAAGGATCATCTATTCTTCCAGGCAGAGCTGTCTCCTTCCTACTTGTGATGTGTGTAGCACCTGGTACAGTGTGTCCTCAGAGGTGCTATTGTAATACAGAGCTCACTCCTATTAATAGTTATAAAGCATTCCCATTCATTTGAGCAGGAACTGGGCCTTGGTCAAACCAGGGAAAAGGCTTCACTGGGTGATTGGAGGGTACACCGGCCTCGTGCTCGTGTCCCTCAGAGGAACATTGAGTGGCTGCAGCATGAAGCAGGGCTGGGCATTGTGTATGCCTCCTCAGCGTTTTTTCATGTGAGGAAGTTTCAGGATGAGCTTTAAATTCTATATTTAATTCAGGCACCTGGAACGTTTGATATATGTTGCATGTAGTAGCTCTACAAAGAGGGCTTAAGGGAGTTCAGTTTAGGGTTGAGTGGAAGAAATATATCTATGGGAAGAATTCCTCCCCACTTCCACAAAGGTGTTGTTTAGATGACCGGTGGCTGGCATGTCCTGTATAGGGAATACTTCCATATATATGAGCAACCCCCCCCACCCCCACTAAGATGCTTTCTGCTAAGAAATGGGTAGCAATGTGCATAAGCCAGGAACTGATAAATTAGTCACAAAACAAAGGCTTGCCATTTTCTCCTTGCAACTTTTCCTTAGAAACATGTATACATGTTCTTTATGTGCAAGAATACGTAAGCTTGTGCTATTTTTTAGTGTGTGGACAATGCACACAAGCTTACAAATCAATTCAAACTAAGTGCTTAGGTAATCTCAAGCTTGAAGACTAATTTGCAGTAGAAGTTGCTGCTAGGTGAACTCTGAAAGGAACATCAGTTTCCAGTTTCTCCGTCAGTGGCTACTAATAGGAACATGGATTCCTCATGCCTGACATTACATAAAATTTTTATAAGTGTGTGGATTCCAAATTCTGTGCCTTTTAGGTTCTAAACTTTTAGATTAAACCATATAAAGACACACCTTTGAAAGGTCTGATGGGTGCAGATTTACATCAGCTAAGGATCTGGTTCAGGGGTGTGTCATCAGCCCAACAGGTACAAATCCCACTGTGATGAGTTTCCATCAGTTCCTGTTCTGTGGGGAATAACTTGAGTTTGCACAGTGCTCTGTAACTGAACTGGAGTTCACAGCTCACCCAGAGTCACTTCTGGAAAACTGTTTCACAAGGGATTTATTTAGGTTTGAAAGCTATCCAGGTACTTAGAAATGGCGGGTAAATCCCTCATTGCATTAGAAAATCTCATTTAGTGCTTACTGCCAGTTAACTTCCATGGGAATTGAGTTTGTGTTTTTGGAAAATCCTGTGAGTACTTATATGAATCTTTATCTACTCAAAATTCTGACTGTTGACAGTTTTGAAACTATTGTCTGATGACTAGCAAAGTGGAGAGTTGTTTTGTGTTCCTGTTTTAGGATTTTAGTGATTGCTAATATGGTCCTGTCCAAAGGGTGAAACTTTCCTTTAGCAGGAAGATTACCTTCTGGCAAATGCCAATTAAATGATTTGTTATTTAATTTATATTTGTGATATTTCTTCTGCCATGTTTTAAGGTGTTGAGCTGCATGGGTCAGAAAGGATTTCTGTGCCTGGAAATTAAAAACATTCAGTAGAAAACAGTGTTTATATATGCAGCTCCTCTTGCATTGAAAAATTTTCACAAAAGCAGAGTCTGACCTTTAGAGTTGCCAGCACTGTATTTAATGTGCTTGTAATTTATTTGAAGGCTCCACTGATTTTTATTTTAGCTTTTAATATCTGACACATTCACATTACTTAAGGGATTCTGCCAAGAGCAATTCCAATCACAGGTGAAAAGAAAAAGATGCAGAGTCAAACGCCTCACCCATTATTCACTGTTCATAGAAAATCTCTGTGAATGGGGATATCAGATATCTGCCTAGTCTGAGAGATCAGTGATTTTTGGAAAGAGTATCAGCTACTTGCACATGCAAAAAGTGTCTGATTTTTAACAGCCAAGTAAATAACTAGAAACGCAGAGTGAATTTCACCTTATGAAGTGTTAGTAGTGAAGAAACTGACAGATCATGAAAGTCATCCAGCAAAAACTAAGTTGGACTTGGGTTTGTTCTTTGAGTGCTGGCAAGAAGCAGTAGCCATGGCTGTTTGTCTGCTGCAATGATACTCTGCAAGAATAGGCAGCCAAGCCAGGATGGGCAACGGCAGCTGACACTGGCTGCTCAGTGAAAGAGCTCAGATGGGTTTTAGCCCTCTGGATAAAGTTTACTTGCTGCAGCTCCAGACCCAGAACTGCTTTGAGACAGCAAATCTTCAGTAGAAAACAGGAAGGTACAAACACTGCAAATAGAGGCAACAGACCCCACACTGTGCAGCATTTCTGACTGAAATGAGTTATTTGGCTTCAGAGTTGAGTAAGACTGTACAAATACAGAAAAATACTGCTGGAAATGGAATTTCTGCCAAATTCAAAATTAGCAACTGTGAGTGACAATAGTTAGCAGATGTCAAGTTTCTATTTATTTACTTATTTTATGGAATGGTTATAGGTTTCATTTTAATTTTTTTTGTATGTTAGTCTTTCAAATTTTCTCATGTGAGGTGCAGAGAATTTGTGTACCAGCTCTTTAAACTGGCATCGTATAGCCATCTGGGTGAGATTGTATAGGATAAGGAAATTTCTCTGTATGTTTTTTGTTGCTGTAGATCTTGTTTGTTTACAGGTGAAACAATATTAAACAACTCAGCAGACAGGCAGCATAACCATCTACCCACACTGGCCTTTTGTTGGCCATTATCACCCACCTAGCTTCTCTGCAGAGCCCTCTGATAAAATTAACATCCCTCCAAACACTAAGTAGCTGTCAGACAAGAAGTCTGGGCCCTAGCAAAGCAATGGCAAGACCATTTCCCTTCCCTGGAAGAGAAGAGCAAGGACTTGCCACAACTGACCATGCACTGAGCTGCAGCAGTTCTGGAGCAATCCCAGGAACTGGCCTCTGCAGTGTAATTGCCACAGCTGTGGGTGTCTCCTGTGACTCCACATTTGCAAGGAAAGCATGAAGGGAAAAGAAAGAGATGTATAATTTTGCTTCCAAGGTAGTCCTTTCACTCCTGGCTGACATTGTTCTTGGTACAACAGACACCACGAAAATCCACGTTAGCAGCTGCTTTCCCAATCAAAGCGTTTTCCTTGGACGAGAGTGTCAGCTGGCTGAAAACTGTCTCCAATCATCTGACTTTCCATGCTGGGCTTGGGGCGTGTTACTTTTATCACCAATAAAATATGAGAACCTTTGGATGTGGCATTACCTGTCTGACTTACACATCCTGGTAAAATTTCCAACAGCTTTCTTTATTACTGTCAGCTTAATTTAAATCTCCTAATTTTTCTGTGCAGGAAAATGAGTAATGCAAGCTGAAGGGTGGCTTTCTCAATTGGCTTCTTCACCAGAAGGGCATGTATTTTGTATGTTGAGGAGGGTGGAGATGGAATGGGATGGGAAATAAGTTTACTTCTCTGTAGTTTGAAAGGGAATTTGAAAAATCAGTCTCAATTTATTTCCAACTTCCTTGTGTAGGCAGCTAGACCACTGGCAAGGACTTAGTGTCCTTCACTTCAGGAATGATGTCTTGGGAATTTTACATGTTGACTCTCTGGTTTTATTCCATTTTAGAAATATATGGAAGAGAGGAAAAAAATTTCAACAACCTACTTCAAGAAAACAAAAAGGCAGGCTGGAGAGGCCAGAATTCTGAGAGGCCAGACACCTAGGTCCTATTCCCCTATCTATCATTTAATGCCAAACTGAAGGCAAATCACTTTAGGTCTCTCTTATATTTTCTTCACATGCTTTTTTTTCTGCTTGCCTATCGCCCTTGAAAGTGCTGCACCTGACACGATAAAAACTAGAGGTCTGGGTGGGGCTGCCATTATTGGCAGTCATGATGACAGTGTCTCTGCAGTGTTTCAGCTGTGTCACACTTGCCAGTCCTTACCTGTTCCTACTTGGCAGCAGCAAATAGGAATTGGTTTACTTACAGGTATTGTCTGATCAAAAATGTACATTTCAGTGATCTGGAAATTTCTACAATCATGAATACTTTGGCCAGCATCTGGGATTCAGATAACTTTGTTGAGCCTTCCTGTGCTAGTTAACCTGTCCTCAGGCTTAATCTGTCCATCACACTCTTTTTGACATCTTAGTTCTCTCCTGGATACAAGGTGTTCCAAAGATCTCCTAGGTGTGGAGGTGTTACTGAATGTATGCCCAGATAACTTCGCTATTACAAGTGCTCCCATGTGTTTGATATTGCTGTGGAGTATACAGAGAACAAGGGTTATGCTAGAAGGTATGGAATCTTCCTGAAGCTTCTTCATAACCACAAACCACCCCCCAAAAAAAGCATTATAATGCTCCTTTCTTTGGTGGGCATTGAGACAAAATGATGGAATTAACATTTGATTAATATCTTCTTTCATCTTGATGGGTGCAATTGTAACTCCAGGCAAGACAGCAGTCTGTTAAAGATTTAACTGAGAAAAGTGTTCACCTTCTCAAAAAGGAAATTTGGATTTGAGTCTGCAAGCTACTGTGTGCAGCTATTGCTTATTCAGAGCTCTAATATGTTGCAGAGATGGAAGATAGGGAAAAATTTTTCAAAGGTACTCAAAAGCCTGTCTTCATTTCAGTGCTGGCATCCTTTCAGCCATAGGCAGGGGTGACATTGCTTAGCACTGTCTGCATCTGCCTGCAGAACAGCATCTTCCATCTGTGCTGTCAGACTGCTCTGCTTAGTTGGCTCTGATGTTTTCAGGGGCCCCCAGTGAGTTACATCAGAGATGGACTTTGGCCAGGGATTCAGCCTTAATTTGAATTTACCACCTCCCCACCCAGAAGCTAGGCTCTGAGGTTATTTTAGGAGTGTATATGTATGTGTAATGATTCTCATGTGTTTGCCTCAGCAGGGTCTGATGGACTGCTGTGCTCTTTTCTTTATTTCCCATCTTTGACATAATGAATTGTAGCCACAATTGCATGAAGCCATCTACAAAGTAATTTTTTCCAATGGTGACGTTTTTTTCCAAAAGGTTGCAGACTACTCTGCTGCTCACTGTTTACTTAAAGAGAAAGAATGTAGCCACATATGTTCACATATATAAACCATAACTGGTCTGATATTGTACTGTGTACAATGCTTTTCTAAAAATAAGTGAAAACAGACCAGCACACTTAGCTTCAAAAGCTGAGTGTGCAAGGGAAAAGGAGGAAAAAAAGCTGAGATTTTTGTTTCAATTTTTTTTACAAAGTATTGTGAGTACTGTCCAGCAAATAAATGGGTAATTTGTTTGAAGTTTCTGCCCAGTCAGGACATGACTAACAGATAAAATTGAAACCCTGTTGTAAACATTTGGAAAGACAGTACTACTGATGTGAGATCCCCTGGTACAGTGTCACTGAAGCATATCTAGCATCCATGTTTCTGAACAGGGCGGGAATGGCTTTGTAAAATCCTGCTTGGCTGGTGATTTCCGAAGAAAATAGGTCACAGACTCTTGATGGTCTTCTTGCTAAGAAGTCTATAGTCCTCAAGATAACCTCAATACTTAGCTGAATGGGCTTTGTATCTTCCTGCCAAAGGAGGCATGGATTTCAAATTAGAGTGAATCACACCAGTAAATGATTTCTGAGGCCCAGTTATGACACCCTTGTTCCAATGGCCAAGGAGCACATGACATTTCCAGCTATCCTGCTCTCACTCCAGGACTGTCAAGTAATTTGGCTAGTGTTGTTCCAGGGACCTGGCAGAAGTTTTTTTTCCCTGTAAAAATTTGCTAGAGTGATTGCTACAGCTTTTAGTTTAAATTACAGAACATGAGAGGGACTGTGCAGAAAAACATTGGGTTATGGATAAAACACTGAGCAGAGATGTGCGGGAGAATAAGCCACAAAATGTTGTAAAGGAGTAGTAAAGGAGTAACACGGGCTAAATGTGGCAAGTAACAGGGAGAAAGATACCTCACCATGATGTTTGGATACATTCAGCAAAATTTGGTGTTGATTTATCAGAGGCTGACCTGTAGCCCAACTGTGGTTTATTCCATGCATTATGTAACTCTCAGGGGACATAAACCATGCAACCCCAGGATCCATGAGATTCTTGTGAAAGCTTCTGAAATGTCCGATTGCTCTTCTGGTAATTCACAAATGGTCTGCACATGCAGACCTTGCTGCTTACATCATAGTATTGTTGTGTGAACTCTTCTTGGTTTTGCTTTCATGTTAAAAAATATGGAAAGAAGGTTACAGGAGCAAATGGGAGGCATAGTACAGGTTAGTAATTAATTTTCTGTTTCTGTTTTCCCAAGACATATATGTGTGTTGAGATATGCTAAGTACATGGATGTTGTTGCAAGTGTATATGCAACATATCAGTGACCATAGAAGTATGCAAAAAATTACCTTCACTAGGACCATGTGCCCTGGCAGTAATGTGCATTTCCTGCTAAATGTTTATCTTATTGTATCTGTGTTTACTTAGATGGCTTAATGTGTGCTTTGAAGCTATGGGGCTGCATTTGTGCCTGTTTCCCCAACCAAGGATTATGTGGTAGACAAGCAAATGAGCACGTTAATGAAATGTGCTGAAGGGAATTTAACACATTTATATCCTCTGAGTATTCCTCTTCCTTTAGATTGAAGGGTTGTGCTGTTGATAGTGAAATGATGTGCAAGGATAGAGGACGGTCAGTTAAAATCCAGTTGGAGTAACAGATAAGGCTTAAGAATTCTTGCTTTGAATGACAATGTCATTTAATGATAAATACAGAGGAGTCTGTTGTTGAACTGGGAACTATGCAAAGAAGATTGCTTGGTGATGTGCACTGTCTTTGCGGGATAGGTGTTAACTTACTGACCTAAGACTGTCTTTGCTTTTTCTGAAGACCTGAGAACAGGATGTATAACTAGCATAGGATTCTTAAAAATAGCAGAGAAGAATGTGTCCTTCAGATAACTCTCAAAACTCGCTGAACGACAAAGGGCTCTTCTACACACCAAGGCCCAAAATACTGAATTTCAAGAATAGTTTCTACCATAGCTGCTGCTGATGATCTGTGCTGTTGAACTCTGTAAGATTGTTGATTGTGTTGTCCTTCTTCTGATTTATGCACTGTGCTTTCCTCTGGTGTGTTTACTTTAAGTTGTCCACCACACAGAATTCCTTCTGACTAAATAATACAGGTTGAGGCTACTTCAGAGCTCTTGGTTATCTCCCTGGCCGTAAGAAAATTCACTGAAAAATTAGGCCCATTGAGCCTGAACCATTCTTTTTCTGAGCTCAGGGCTTTTCTCCTCTGGCTGCTGTTCTTGGTAGATGCATTGTTTTGCGGTTTCTTCAGGGATTTCAAAGAGGACAAAATACTTAGTAAAAAAAAAAAAAAACACACAAGCAACAACACTTTCCTTACTCTGCTGTATTATGACAGGGAGTGTAACAAGAAAAATATGTGCCCATTTAGGGACATAAAAAAAGGCAGGCATTTAGTAGGAATCCATTTGAGCTTATAAGAATATAGAAAGAATTTCTGATTTGAAACAGGAGTAATTGTGCTGACAGAGGGAGACTGACTTCTTATACCCAACAAGTTATCATGTGATTTTATTATTCTATAAAATCTCCTTCACAACTGTATGCAATATCATACTGAAAAATTAGTATTTAGTTCCTCTATGTTATATGTTTAATGACATTAAAAAATGCAAAAGATGCTGTGTAACTTAAAGTAGAAAACCAAACAAGGCTTATGGTGTCAGCCAAAGTCCACCGAATTCAATTGCATGATTTGTATCAAGCCTAAAATAACAAAATGAAATTTAGCAATTATCAGTGTGTTCATTTTCTGATTATCAACATATTCATTTTCTTACTGACTTTCTAATGGAGTAGTAGATTTTTCCAACAAAACTGAAAACTGACTTCATCGTTGTACATGGGGAAGTAAGAACCTCAGATTACACATTGATTTCTGAATATACAATGCTGCATAAACATTTGAAATCATTGAACGCCATTCACATGCTTAGAAAGTAAAGCAATTTTAAAGATAATTGATCTGCTGTCAAATTGAAAGAAATTTCCAGAAATGCTTTTAGTGAAAAATAATAAATAGTGGATGAAGAGCACTTCAGAAGTGTAACATTCTTATTCCACATTGTACACTATAGCTGGAAAAGGCTGTTAAAACAAATCTGATTTGTGTAAATGTAAACCAACCACCTCATGACATATTTTTCAATTGCAGCTTGTAATCAAATCATAGGCCCAGTGGAAAGACTGATTCAGTAGTAACATAACCCAGGCTATGCCGTACGTGTGTGCAGTCAGGAGATTCACAATGGTCTGTGCTGTGTGATACGATGTGGATTGTCCTGAGTTTAGCAACTCTGAGGAATCCAGCTTGAAACAAACTGTGAGCACTGTTTGATGCTCTTCTGGATGTGTGTGTCTGTGATCTTTGGAACAGTTTTGGTGGATGACAGTCAGTTATTCAGCTGCTCTAAATCTACCACATTCCAAAACCATCAGTGCATCTGCATTCTTTTGCACAAGCTGATACTCCCTCTCAGAAGACACTGCATTGTCTTACCATGCTGCTAACAGCAAAAGCATGTACAGCAATTTATTTAATTTATTAAGGGGAGTAGACTCATGAAAAACCTGTTGGATCACATCCTGTAAAATTAACTTCAGCTTAACTGGAAAAAAATAGATTATTGTTTTCTAGAATGGATGCTTAGCAATAGATTATGGTATTCATATTTGAGCAGTTCTGAAAAGAAAAGCGCTGAGAATTGAATTCTCCTACTTATATGTGCTGAAAAGGCGCTAAAAACTATGACTCTGTTTTCTGTTCCAAAATCTCATTACCCAGTAGGACATACAGAAGATATCCCACTGAGCTATGGCGAGCCCACCCATTGTGCCCTGGCCTGAGAGCACCAGTGGTTCAGTGAGCAGAGCAGTTGGCTATGAAATGCAAAATGTTCTAGTTGGAGTTTGATCTGTGTTGACATGCCACAAAGTAACCCACTGGTTCCACCAAAATGTTTATGGTGGAACCAGTGGGTGTTCTCCCATCAGCCAGGTATGGAGTGAACCCATCGCTGGGAGCTGGAGTGTGCGGGAGGAGGAAGGGATGCTTTGGGACACAAAGCTGCTGTCCCAGAAAACAAAGATATACTGGTTGTGAAGTGATATTACTTGTTTGGATATGAGAGCAGCATAATCTGTCATATGGTGTCGTTTCTTCCATTTATAATAGGCTGCAATTATGAAATACTCTCATTTCGAATTATATATAAAATTCATTTGGTTCATATCATAAGTACCTCTCTAGCCTTATCTGTCAATTTCATTATAATTCATAGCTTTCTCCTAAGGTATCCCCAAATTAATCAGTGCTTTACAAGCTAATCAGCTCATACTGTCACAAGTGGCATAATGCAAGTAATTATGCTTTAATTCAACTTCTAAACAAGGAGAAGAAAAAAATCAGATTGAACAAAAAGCAGCTTATCATGAACTCATGAATTGATAATCATGATTAATGGAGGTTCTCTGGGAGAAGATGTGGTTAAATCTCTTGCCTGTGACCTTTTCATTGGGCATGGTAGAAAAATAAGCACACTTACTCTTGTGGTATGTTGACCCAGCCAGCAGCCAAGAACCTGTTATCTCCAGCATCTTCTCCTAATCAAATCTGTTACCACTTTCACATATTTAAAAAAAAAAATCTTTTCTCTCTTATACAATCTCACTATTAAATATGTATGTCCTGGTTCTTTATGTCACCTATGTATTCAAGTGAAAGGACAAACTGTTTCTCTAAAAATGCATGATTTTGACAGTGAGTGAGGATTCCCAGGTCCCATTCTTCATTGTGTTCTTGGATCCTGGTAAACATATGAACAATAATTGTCTCTGTCTCATATTTATATCAAGATCTGCAAGGGAAGATGATAGAAGCACAAACAGTTTTCCTAGAGAAGCTAACTTTTAGTAGGTCTTTGTTTTAGAAAAATGCTTCTGTGGTTTGGCTGGTGATTCAATGTGACTGAAAGAGAGAACCTCTATAACCTCACCAGACAAGCCAGGTGAAAGGGGAACCCTTTGAGAGGGGAAAGGGAAGTAGTCAGAGTTCCACCATTGTATCAAAACCAGATGATGTAGTGTCTACTCTGTGTCAGAAATCACAAACCAAGTATACCTTCTTTTCCTAGAAAATAAATCTATATCAAACCAGAAACCAGAAGCTTCATCTTATTTAGCACCAGTAGGAATTATTTCTAACTTGGGCCCATAAGGCTGCTTAGGAGTCAGTCACTAATTCAATTAGAAGTTGTGCTGCATTAGAACTCGTGTTTGAGGAATAGATGGATTAGATTTCACTTGAACATTTGCCTTTGCCATTTGGCAGAAATAATGAATGGCTTAAAAAGGGTAAATCACGGTAAGAGCCAGACACACACAGTCTGTCAGCTCTGCAGTTTCACTTTCTTGGAAATGAATTGAGATCCATATGAGAGAACAGGGTTGTAAATGGAAAAACTTTTCTCTTTCACTGGACTGAGTCTAGTGTAATACTCAGGATTTTTTCATGTGCCAAGAAATTCTGCATGATATTGGATTTTTAAATCTTATTATTTTTAGAATTTACCTATTCTCTAAATGAACAGAACTGTAGTTATCTGATGAGACTGAAATACAGGTGTTTTAAACCAGTTAAAATAAATACACATTTGTTTAACATATATTGTCCTTTGGTAATGAGTTCCATCAGTTTAAATCCCAGAGATTAACATGATTTAAATATCATTAAAATGTAGATAGGAAAATCAACTCTTACGTATGCTTTTTAAGATTAGGTTGTATATTTAAGATAAAGTTATATATTCCTGAAGCCTCTAACTGGAGGATATGAGAAGAAATCTCACATTTATCAGGTCTCCAGTGAAACCAGCTGCTCAGTTAACCAGACTAGAAATGGGAGAGCTTGGTTTGTTCTCCAGGAGTGTGTGATGTGCAACCTGGATGTGAAATGGGCTCTCTTAAGTGCCACAAAACTGCACACCAGCCTCCACTTGCTGCATTCAGCAAGGAGCTGGTGGCTGGCCCAGGGTGCCAAATGTAAGTGACTGACAGTAGTAGCTACATTTATGTCTTAGGGTTTTATTATAGGCACATATGCAGGTAAAGTGCTCCTGAAACTGTGTAATATTGGACATTGAAGGATTCTCGAACTGGGTGAAGAAATTCCAGGCAGATGCTGTTCTGCCTGTAGCTGTGGTTGCAAGTCTGGGCAGTTGCAGTAAATGCAAACACTGCAGTTAGACTGATGTTTTTCCTCTTTAATGCAAGGTAAGCGCTGTGAAAGCACGGTACTAAATAAGGTGCCTCTTCTTCTAACCAGCATCTGACCCCAGCCAGCAGCTGATAACACTCCCTGCAGCAGCTCCTCACAGTGGGGAGAAAATAGGAAAAATGAAATTGAGAGAACTCTACAGTGGAGATAAAAACCAATTTGATCGGTGAAAAAAAGAATGGGGTGGGGGAAAACAAGTGAGGCAAAGGAGATGGCACCACCTCCCACAGGCAGAGTGATACCCAGACAATCTCTAAACAGCCACTTTGGAAGCCATAGCCCTTCCCCCCTCTCCCTCCCCCCCCCCCCCCCCCCCCCCCCATCTTTTTCTTCTTCCAGTTTTTATTTCTGACCTTGAGGACACATCACATGAAATATCCCTTTGGTCACTCTGAGTCAGCTGTCCCAGATGTGTCCCGTCCCAGCCTCTTGTCCACCTTCAGCCTGGCTGTGGGGGTGTAGTGGGAAACAGAGGTGGCCTTGACACTGTGCAAGCACAGCTCAGCAATAGCCAAAACACTGGTGTGTTGTCAGCGCTGTTGTAGCCACAGATCCAAAGCACAGCACCCTGTGGGCTGCTGTGAAAGAAGTTAACTCCATCCCAGTCAGACCCACCACAACCCCAAATCCTACTACCTTTTTTTCTTAATTTACCATTGTATATCCTAGTTTAAAATTCAGATTTTCCATTTTCTTTGAAATAGTTTTCTCACTGTAGAGACATCAAATACTCAGTTTTCCTTGGATGGTTGCCACATTTCATTGCTGCTGAGACTCCATGGCCTATTCAGCTATGGTATGACCTCTGACTTGTTTTTCAGAAGCACACTGAGGTCCATATTTGCTTATGTTACAAGCAAAATCTGTCTTGCTTAGCCTGGCGTTCCTCTTGATACTCCTCGTGGTTCTTCACATGTTCTTCAAAACTATTCATTTAGGGCCAGTAGAAAAAGTTATTAGCCCTCTTTGTTCAGTCAACAAATGTCTTTGAAATTTCTCTCTTTTATGAGTGCTTTTCTACCCAACACTTGCAAATCATCTCTGTTATGACAGACATCTGCCCCTGTCTTGGCAGATCATGGCCTTTGCAGGCACATAGAACATGTTCACTTTATTCCAGTTCTCAAAATCATTATTGTGAGATTCTGGGGCAATGCTGCATCCCCATTACAGTTTACTACCAGACAAGGTGTGTCTAGTTTTTAATCAAATTGCTGTGTATAATGCCTAGCTCTAGACTTGGTGTCACTGCATGTTTGCATATACTCTGTATTTTTCTTGGAGCAGTTGTGAGAAATTTACTTTTGCCTTCACTATCGTATTCCCCTATAACTGGAACCCACTTAATTCCTTCAGTTTCTCAATGTCTTTATTAAAATTGACATCCCACATCCATCCTCATCTTTGCACAACAGTTCTTTTAGGTTACTGGTTTGGAGCAGCTGGATGCCAATTTCACTCCCTAATTCACAGTGCTAAGGAGCCTTTGTAACCCTTACTTGCCTGCAGGAACAGCCCCAACCTTGCACTGACCCACTTATAACTCTTACTCTGCAACAATCTCCTTGCCCAGCATCAGAAGTTTCTCGTGGCTGATTCCATCTTCTCAGGTCAGTTTATAATCTCCCCTTACAGCTTTTCTGCCTTTCTTTTCACGTTTTTACGTTTAAAAAATTTACTATATCCTGTTCTCACATGGAGTGAAATTAGTCGTACAAGTTGCCCCCTTCACCTGCACTGGATCAAAGATACTACAAATACTTGCTGGATGTAGGGAAAGGAATTTGATCTCTTTTCCTTTCCTTTGCATCTGTGGCTCCAGACATTTGAGCTTCTCTCAAGTCTTCTCTTTGAGAAGAAAACATTAAAAATTTTCCAAATTTCATCACCTTAGAAGAAATTAAACATTCCAGTGATTTTAAAATGTTTGAAATTCAGAACTACTGGTGATATTATTCAAGGGCTTTGTACATTGTCTTAAATGTGGAAGGTGCACTACAGAACAGACATCAGTGAAGTTCTTCCACCAAATGTAATTGAAAAAAGTACTGCAGGAAAAGAGAAAGATCATTGTGGAGGGGTCATGAATCTTTTGGCAGTGATGACACTGTTGACTGACAAGTTATATTAATATGTTAAAATGTAATGGGTTTTTGTTGTGATTGATTTAATTATTGTTGTTTATATACGTACTTTTTTGGGTATATATATAAAGTAGGTCACAAGTTTATGTAAGAGGAGAGGGACTTCTTAATCTAAAAGAAGGAAAAGCAAAATGAAGATAAAAATGAAAACATAAAAATTGTTCTAAGAAGAACAGTGATAAGTTGTCCTTCCACTGCGCATGGGAAATTAATTTAATACACAGCAAGAAAAACAGAAGTTTGATAAGAGGAAAGATTTTTTTGATTATACTTTAGGCTTTGATTATACTTTAGGCTTTGAAATGCTGGAGTACTGAAGGAGGCTGAGGAACTTTCCTCAGCAATGTTGAACATACACCTGCCAGGATGGGCTAAGTCTGTTCTGGCGTTCTCCTGTGCACCCCATCTCTTTTCATATACTAACTTGATTTTTAATACTACAGTAAAGGAAAGATTTTTCCCACTTTTGCCCTCACAGAAAGCTGATTCTTAATATTATTAATATTCAAGTAGTAACGAGTATAAACCTTCTGGTTTTCTAATTTTTCTTTTTTATTTATTTTTTCTAATTTTTTTGAATATTTAACGTAGGACGCATCACACCTTCCCCCATTCAGTTCAGTTTTGTTCACTCTCACGATTTTATTATGATTTTTGCACTATATTATATTTTTCTTCAAGTTCCAGCTCCTTGGCAGCTATGATCAGGTGAAATGTTGCTTCTGATTTTTCAAAACCAGTAAAAAAATCATTCATCATGGGAGTGTTTGACTAAACAGCAAACACTCAAAAAAATCAAAAGTAAACAAATGATTTCTGAAAGATAGTACTGTTTGAAAACAAACTCATGCTTTTGGGTATGCCGGAACCACAATTTTTGAGGCAGACAGTGCTGAGCCTGTCTAGACTATGCTAAGTTATTTTAATATATTTCCCCAGTGTTTCAGATAGGAGAGCTGACTGGCACTTACATGACTTCTTGCTTCAGTTCCTACATAGCAAACAGGAAATGTTTTTGTGCAAATGGCAAAAGTGCCAGATTTTGTTAAGGCAAGAGAAAAAACTTTCAGAACAAGAATTTTGGAAATGGAGAGGACTTTATACTGATATGAGTTGCTTTCATTGAAATCTTTGGGTAACTTGCTGCTGAGAGTAGCTCTGTATTTGGTTTACATAATTTGGCTTTTTAATTTGTATATTTTTTGTATGTATTGCAAATTATTATGAAATATTTATGCCCTGCATATAAGCAAACCCCAAGCTTTCTACATTTGACTGTTACCTGTGACTGTATGTAATAGTCATAATTTATTTTTTTGTTTAATCTTGTAAGTACAAATTTTAGGTTGATACAGAAAGCTGTTTCTCACCTTCATTTATGTTGCACTCAGGACAGTATTTTTCTGATTTATTTTACTGAAGGTTTTGAAAACATGTATCTTCTTGTTTGCAAGAAGTTCTGAATCCCAGACTTCTTTTTGTCTCTCAACTAAGGAAAAAATGCAAGAAATAATTATTCAGTAATTATTATATATTTAACGTGATCAGGAATTGGGGATAAAATTCTCCCTCAATAAAGTCAGTTGCCTTTAAAGGGATTAGATCCTGAAGCTGGGTTGTTTCCTTTCCTAGTATTGAACTGCAAGTAAGTTTTCTTTTTGAGCTTCATTTACCTTAGGCTGAAATATTATAATGCTTGCATAACTTGTTAAAGTTCTTTTGAAGTTTGCAGAACTGGAATGGAGAAGATCTCCAGTCTGGCCCAGTGTTTCTCCAGATTATACCTTTGAGTAACCACTGAGATCATAACACAGTTTAGGCTTGCCTTCCTTCAAACTCTGGCAGCCTCAGAGTAAAATCAACCAGGATTAAGAAATTATCTTCCTTCTCCCATGGTCTCTTAGACTTTAATGTTTCAGTTCTGCATGGGGCTTAGGAGGCTGGCCTTGATCCAGGCAACTATTTGGATTTTAGGAGTTGTCACCCATATAAAGTGACACACTCGGGTGCTGTTTGCCATTTCCCTTGTTCAAACCCTGAAAGATTAAGATCTTCATCCTGATAATTTCCACCATGCCAGAAGAAAGGTGCCCAAGCTGCACAGTCCTGGAAACTGGGAGACTTTAGTGGAGAAGCTACACTGCCCACTTTCTTTCTTGTCACACTCTTAACCATCAGTTACTGACTGTGACTGAGAAATGAGACACTGAGGTCAGATCTATGATCTGCCCCCATGCCACTGGTGTTAACAAGTTCAAGTTTTCTTTCCAGGCTGAAATGTCACCCCCTCAGCTGACAGGAGGTGTGTCTCCTAATCTTTAAAATGTAGAAATGAGCATTGCTTTACTTTACCAAACAAATAATATCTGAAAACCACAAGACTGACAAATATGCTTTTAGTCCTTATGTTGCAAACTGCTGAGTTGTCAGGGAACAGAAGGTGAAATCTTAGTGGCAGTAATGGCAGTGGGCCCCTTATTTTCCCTGTATTATTTTCCTGGGACCAAGTGTTTTAGATGATTGGTTCCAAATTTTACTGCCCTACTTATCTTTTAACTCTTCTATTCCAATTTAAAAATGGGAATAAATATTTTAATAAAACATACTTAGTAAGAGATGTGAAGTGCTAAGAGAACTAATCTTACGGGTATGAGGAAAACTCCCACTGCTCTGGACCACTTGCAAGTTATACTTAATGCCAGTCCCATATCTCTGAAATGATGGGAAAAGATCTTGATGAAAGAGAAGTTGCTGGTTTATGAATATTCTCAGGATATGCATTTTTCCAGACATAATTTCTGGAGTGATTATTCTAATTATTGTTAAATACAGTCAGAAACTGGCAATAAATATAACTGAAGTGACAGATTGTTTCAAAAACCCTCATAGAAACTTCTCAGTTCATTCAACTATCAGATGAGCTGGTTGGCTAGCAATAAATCACACATTGTAAGTGACAGTTGAATATCTTTTATTTGGAGTGATAGGCAAGAGTAAAAGATGTCAGAGAACATGACATTTAATTGATAACATCAAATGATTAGTAATGGGTGAAATCTGCAGGTCCTTCCTTGGTTTTTGATTCAGGGCTCTACTTTAACAGAAGCTGAATAAACATTAAGTAACAACTGATTCTGAACCTCAAAATGTGACCCAGTAATACTTACCATTTATGTTGTGCTCTAAACTTTCAGAGCTCTTCTGTGGGTCAAATTTTGAACACAAAGGGGTTATTGAAGTGAACATGATTTGGTCAATTAACCTGTTAAATCTTTGCGTGCAAGGCAGTCAGAGGCCTGCTGTGTTTTTGGAGAGGGGTTACTCAGATCCAGCAAGTTACAATATGTTGAGAATCCCATAGAGGTTGTATCCAAGTAGGGGCCTTGTTGGACCCCTGCTCCTTGTGAAATAATAAATCACATGGAACTTTTTCAGTTGGAAAAAAATATTAACTTGTCTGCTACTCCAGCTGGAGAGAATAAAATCATAATGTTTTATGATAAATTGCATATATTTCTTGTATATATACCATTTGTGAGACATTTTTCCCCCGAAGTTGAAACCACAATGACACATATAAACGGGGTTTTGTAATGCACCATCCATGGAGACTGGAGAAATATTAAGGATTAATTAAAAGCATAAGTCACCAAAGTTGATTAGAATGCAAACTAGGTCTAATTTCATGCAGGATCCATTAAAGGCAGCCAAGGTTGTAGCAGAGAGACAAAAAGACTGAAGAGCTGCTATATTTAGATGAAAATAATACACTAAAGGCAAGAATCCCACAGATGGGAGATGAAGGGTCAAAGTGAGAAAGGCAATAGGAAGCACAAACCAAAGTGGGGAATACTGTTGCTGGATTTCAGTCACATTGAAGGCTTCTCTGAGGTGACTTACCAGAGCAAGCGAAGCAGTAGTTGGTCAGAATTGCTGAGTGTCCTTGAATCCTGCTTTCATGGAGGCAGAAGTGCCCAATTGGTTTTTGCATGGACAGTCCCTGTATTTCTCTCACACCCTGTCTAGTAGGCAAGATAGAGGCAGAGTGCTAACAGTGGCCCAAGCAAAATCAGTTTTGTGTGACAGTGGTATTCCTATTACCAGCTTGGGAAAGCTGTTTCCAGTTGGTGTGAATCATCCACCATTCTGATTCTTTCTCTTGGTGCTCCCTGAACATAGCCTGTGACTGTAGCTGACTAGGAAGAGAACTAAGTTTCTCTGCTTTTACCAGGTGAAGAAATGTATAGACACACCTTTTGTTTAAATCGTGAGATTGTGAGAAGCAGGCATATGTATCTTTCCTTCAAAAATCAGCATGACATGATTTGGTTTGCTTTTAATAAAACTTTTGATATCATTCCTGTGTTTTGGGTATTAGCAATTACCATGCTGCTTTTCCTTTCCTCTAAAGCTTTCTACATGCTAATAGCAGCTTTACTTATTAATTTCTAGCACCATCCCTGCAGCCAGCTGTGTCATCACAATTGCTCAGCCATTCGACTCACTGTAGTTATTGGTTTGATGGATTACAATCAAGATTTTGATCCCAGAGCAGCTTTGCAATAGCAATCAATGCTGAGCATGGCAAATTATATCATCTTGAACCCATATTTGGCTAACTGCCCCCATTTCATCTCACTTGACCACTGTGTAGCTTTCTGTCTTTTCAATCACAACACATTGCTAAGAGGTTTGTAGCCATTTGTTGGTATCTCTGGAACAAGTATCAGAACTACATTTTACTGTACCTTTAAGTCCTGCATTAGATTTTATTGTAAATCTGATGTTTTCTCCCTTTGGAGAGCCATTTTAGAAGAAATATGTATAGGCTTGTCTTTTCTTCATTGCTTTTTGTTGTTTGGGACTTTGTTCTTGGAAATGCAGCTGTTCCTTTATATAATTTAGTTTAAATTAACAACTGCTTCCTAGCCTGTTTTATTACAGCTCGGTACTTCTGGGACTTAAGGTTCGATATTGCACATAGTCAAGTTTGCAGTTCTTAATTTACAGCTGTTACAGAAATACAAATGCACAGCAAGTATTTGTTGAGGCCCTCTTCATCAGTGGAGGATTTGGGGAATTTTGATGCAGATATAAGTTCTATCAAATCTCCAAAGTCCTGGGAATCCCGCAGGTAGCAAGGGTGAACTCTTTAAATACTGACGCAAGATCTATATAGCAGAAAATAGCAATGACATTCTCCTACTGTTGTGTGTGGATATTACCCATCATTCTGAAAGCTCTGTTAGACTTGCCTCCTCTCCTCCAACTTTCTGGTTTTAACAAAAGGATAAACTATGTGGATTTGATTGGCAAAATTGCCAAACTTCCTCAGGTAGGTGCAAAATTAGTCTTCATTTAGGAAGTTATTTGCACTTCTGCTTGGTATTTATAGTCTAATTTAATGAGGTGTAGGAGAGAGGAGAGTGCTATGAAGTCCAGCTCAGCAGCTTCAGCATTTATTTGTTCACTTTTGTAGCACTAAAGTTCACAGAAATAATACATAATATTTTTCCGTAGTTAATTCAGACTTTTCAGTTGTGAAGCTGTACCAGATGACGGTAAAGCATTTGAACTGTGCCAGCAAAACAGTG
Organism: Coloeus monedula; assembly: GCF_965178545.1. Classification (NCBI taxonomy): domain Eukaryota; kingdom Metazoa; phylum Chordata; class Aves; order Passeriformes; family Corvidae; genus Coloeus; species Coloeus monedula. The sequence goes on from NC_138787.1 coordinate 12,059,202, forward strand.
TCATCTCTTATTGTAAGACAATACTGCTGCAGCTAGTAAGTGTTGGATGTGGCACAGGAGCTGTGGGAATGATGGGGGTCTGTATATGAATTCTCTGCTATTTTTTCAATGTTGAATATCCAGTTTAGAGTTCAAGTGGAGTAATTTTTGCAACTTTATACAGCGATGCAGACGGAAAAGCAGCTTTTTTAATTTAAAAACCCTGTTCTACTTCAAAGGGTTTATTTAAAGCTGGGAATCAAATGGCATAACTGTTGCAGCCTGCAGCTTCACTCCTTTACCTTGATTTTTTTTTGTCTGCCTCTGTTCCTGTGTGGATATTAACTCTTACTTTGCTGTAAACAAAGCACAGCTTCTACAGTGTTTGTGACATACGGGGGGGACAGCTAAGTACTTTGTTATTTTGTGGTTAGCTCAGCAGGATAAACTTGGATTACATGACAGGTTTTACAAGAGGGAACAGGTTGTTCAGGTAACTGTCTCCCAAGACCTACATGAGCAAACTACACTGTTGGGTGGAGAAGACCATCTGGATCTTTCATGATCTTCACACAGACACACTCTGAACCTCCTGTCCAGAAGAGTAAGACTTGCTGCCTTCTGCTTCCCCTGCATCTCTCTGTCTTCTCAACCTTCCAGTTGTTTTCCAGCTTGTTTATGTCAGAGTTCTGTTTCACTCAGCCTTGCTCTCCTGCCCTCTATATCTCCTCCCAGTTCTTTCTGCTCAGAAATGGTGGGAGAACTCCTATGAGTTGTTTATCCATGAAGCTTTGGTGAACGGGATTGGTGAAAGAATTTTTTAATGTCAGAGTGACTCCTTAATTATTTGACCTGTGCGGAGCCAGATAAAGAGCCTGAACCAGCCAGGAAGTGATCAGATTCCTTAGGTTATTTGTCTGTGGCATTCTTTCCCTTTGTTTTTTATTCTTTAGACAAGCTCTAAAGTGTCGGAGTACATCAGAAAATGAAATTCTGATGCACCAGCAGCCACCTCCTGCACCAGTTGTCCTTCTAATATTGATAACCTATTGGATATGCAGATGTGAAGTGTAATGATGGCTGGCATGTTACATGTTCTTGACTACTCCTTTGGTGCATTCCACTTACACACGTTCCTGATGAACCTATTGTAATTTCACTGTACGTGTTCCTTCTTGGCAATCATAGGTGTCCTGTAGGCAGCAGCAAGATGCTGATCCCTGCACTTGTCTGTGAGCAGCAAAAGAAGATGCAGATAGTTTTTTGGGCACATTTTACCCAGCAAATGCTTGATCTGAGTGTTGTTTGATTCTTTTCGTGCATGTTGTACTGCAAACAGCATAATCAGCCTCCTAATGTTCAGTTAGCCTTATGAAACGGCAGCCTTTTGTTCCACCTTTTCATTAAACTTCCTATCAGATTGAGGTTTTAGGACACAATGAAAAATCTGGCCTCAGACATTAGTTTCTGTTAAGATTCTGAATTTGGAAGTGAACTGTCAGTTCTGAGGGAAGAATGGGGCAGAACAAAATGGTCTTCGCCTTGCTGCCATGGTAATGGCAGTGAAGTGCTGATAAGTAACAATATCCATCTATGTGTGAGTTAACTCCTTATGTATTCTTCAGGGAGAAGTACTCTGGCATAGAATAATATCATCTTTCTCATAAAAATTTGAAGCCATCCTAAGGATTATAATTAATAAGGGTTTATATTCTTGTATAATAAATTGGGTCGCAAATCGTACATGTTCTTTACATTCTAGAAGATTTGGGGACCATGATGACAGAAGTATTGTGTGAATTCTGTTACATGCAGTAAGACACTTGTACAAAGGATGACCTCAAAGTTTGTGGGGTTTTATACTGGTTCTATAAAGTTTGTGGGGTTTTATACTGGTTCTATCTATCTATCTATCTATCTATCTATCCCTTTTCCAGTTTTGTCTTCTAGGTTTTTTATATTATCTTTCTCTTCTCAGTCCATGAGCAGTCCTTTCTGGTCTTTCAGAGTAGCAGGCTGTATTTGTGCACTAAATCAAGTAACTGCACCTAGATGGATTTTGTTCTTGTTTTAGCCAGAGTGCTGTTTTAAGCAGATTTTTTTTTTTTTTTTTTTTAGGATAACTTTCAACAGCTACTATAAGGTAGGTTCCTGGTGGAGGGCTGTGTTCAGTCCTCACACAGCTTTCCTGTGCAGCCATGGATGAGGCACTTTCTGCACTCTCTCTTCTTGTTAAACAGAGGTGTTGCTTTCCTCGTGCGGAGCCCTGGGGACATTTTCCTTTTGCTTTTGAGGAATTTGGATTCTACATTGCTAAGCCTCCCTTCAGTCTTTTCTGAGATAAATAAAATCTATGCTTGGCATCCTTCCATATTAAACCTTACGCTACCTTGGTAATTTATAAATCACATTGCTCACATATTTTCTATTATGATCATTGGACTTCTAAAGCACCCTGCTGATTGATCAAACCTTGGGGGTTTGATACCTTTTAGTTTCTTCTGTAATTACTATGTTTTAGTACTTTCCTTTAATTCCCTGTGTGCTGTGAAACAACACTAAAGGTATAGTAGTTGCATTTATTGTTTTTTCTAACTTGATTTAATGTTTCTGCCTGTTGATCCACTCTTCTTTCAAATACTGTCAGACATGTCACTGTATCAACCATCACCTCAACTGCCAAACTCCTGAGCTAGTAGTTAAATCATAATTTAAATGTGCCACTTTTATTATTTACATTACTTCCCAGATAAGTTTCATGTTGATCTTAAAACCACACTTCAAAGCACTCAATACTTTTGCTCTCTTTTTCCTTCTGGCTAGGATTATCTCGTGCAGATGACTTTTTGATGTGAAGGAGACCAGGGTAATGTCCATATGCAAAGCCAGTCCTTCAGTGTGGTCCCTACTTTGCATGGCTCCCTGTTACATGCATTTTTTCTTTACACCAATGTAAGTGTCATTTAAACTACCCTACATCTCCAAATGGCACTGGAAAAATTTGTTATCAGATTGGGAGTTTAAGGGAGATTGTCTTGATTTGATGATTAGTAAATGACATGGTGGTTTTTACCTGAAGATTTTTGTTCAAATTGAGCCTGGCGTATTAATAGCAGAAAGTAAATTGTCATCTATAAACTCACCCAGCCCCATGGAAAAAAGTTCAAACTCTTGTAAATTATTCTTGTTAGCAAAACAGAGAGTAGGGCAGGGTCTGGAGTAGCATTTTGCACCCTGCCTAGAACAGAACTCTTAAGCAGAAATTGGAATTGCTACATTTTTTGTGGAGCTTTTTTTCTTTTTGTCCAGTGGTGTGAGAGAAAGGATTGTAAATATTTTCTCCTATAGATCATCTTGCACTGCAAAACTTGGAAGCAGATTCACGTCTTTTAGATGTCAATTTTTTCATCTGTCTTTAGTTCCCACATGAGATTAATCAGACACTAGGACTGAATCCACTTTAGAGAAGTGGGACAACATTTAGAAAGTAAATCAATTAATTAATTTAAAAGTCATGGTGCACAAACTAAAGATTCTCACAGAGTTGCAGCATTTGTACACCGAATCTTTAAAGCTGAAAAAGTTTGCACACTGGACTATGACACAGTACTGAGTTTTCATGTTCTAGAGTTACAGTCATAAAAAAGAGTCAAAAAAAATTTAGCTTTTTTGCTAAATTTTGTTCAGTCAGTGTGTTTGCTTTACCATCAACACTCTGAGTTGGCTGTACATCTTTGAAAGTTAAAAGGGAAGAAGTTACCTCTCTGTCAAAAGCAGCTCTCACAGACCCTCGCTTGTGCCTAGAAAGGCAGGGCTGTTGGATATAAAATGGAGACTGGAATGTTCAAAAGCTCTCATTCAGCTTATGAGCTCTTGATCTTCTGCTCACAGTATCAAGTCCAGACAGAGGACAGCAGTCTACCAATGCTACCAGCTAATGGAAGTTCCCTATTCTTCGTTGCTGAAGTTTTGGGGCGGCCCAAGTGCTTTTGGAAGAATAAAGCTGCTGGATCAGACAGTGGCACGGTGCCTCTGGGTTACTGAGGGTAGTTTGCCTTACAGGCAGGTGCTGCAGGAAGTAACACAAGTAACGCTATGATAAAGTCATCACTTCACGGGGGATTTACACACTTTAACTTCAGGCACCTAAGTCTAGTGATGATGGAGCTGAAGGCTCCTGCAGGGTCAGTGGGACACCTATGGCTCCCCTGACAGCCCAGGCCCTGAGGCTGCTGGCTTAGGACTCAAGTTGGATGCCTGAAGCTAAACAGTGAGACCAGCCTCTTCAGCCCAGGGTCTAGTTCAGCCACAGAGCAGGAGTCTGCCACAGCTGCTAGCAGAGGTACCTCTTTGGCTGTCTCTTTAGTGCTGAGCACATAGCAGCACTCTGAATGCATGATGGAAGTCCGCAAAAAGATAAGCATTAACCCAGCTTCAATATCCTGGAACTGCAAGCCATTATCAGGAACTCTTCCAACCAACCACAAGGGGTTTTTTTGGTTGGTTTGGTTTGGGGTTTTTTTTTGAGATTCACTGGTGTCACTGAGAGCTGTCTCTGTATCTTTCCCCTCCTTTTTGGATGCTCCCTCAGGATAAGGAGTGCTGTGGTCTCAAACAATTCCATAAATAAGTATAGAATATTTTTTTTTTCCTATGCCTTTCCACCTAATGATGAATTAAGAGCTTGTGCAAAAAGAAACAGAGAGAGAACCAAAGATATCAAGCCTTATCTTGTTCACACAGAATCTGCTGCTTTGCAGACTGCCCTTCTCTAGAGTCCTGGGAAACACAGAGAGGAAGAGGATGGTGGGTGCCAAAGTGAGAGTCAGAATCCCAGGACCTGATATATATGGTGTATTGTTAGCTGTGTTTGTTTTGGGAGCTTTTGGTAATTTTTCTTCTAGGTTTTTGTCTCTCTATTTAATTATCCTTTTCATTACTGATTTCCTGACTTAATCTGAATGTGCATAAATCTCCACTGCAGATTTATCATCTCTATAGAAAGCGCTTTCAGAGTGGTTGTGCAGCTTCCCAGAAAAGGGACACTGTTGGAAAATGAAGCTTTCAGGTTCAACAATAAGCCCACTATTATGCTGATTTTTGCCAAGCTTTCCCTCACTTTTTTCCCATTTACTACAAGAGTGATCTCAAGGCTTCTTTTTGTTTGTTTTCGAACTTCAGTCATTCTTAAGTGTTTACCACCCTGCTCAAGTCCACATTAGACACTACAAGATATGGCTGCATTGCTTCTGGAATCAGAAAATGCTCAGGTTCTTTTTTTCAGCTGCACATTTCTGTGAAGGTTTTAACCAGCCTCTTTGCCAATCTTAAAAATAAAAAAAAGAAAAGAAAAATATTTCTTAGAATATTGCATTTTGATTGTCACAGTCATTTGAGGACTTTGTATTTTTAACCAAATGGGAGATCTCAGAGAAGCAGTTGAAATTATTTTGATATAAATAATCTCATTGCAAAACAGATTTTTGTTTATATAGTATATAGTCTGCATGCTTATAAGCATTTAATCAAATTCAGGTCTTGTCTGAGCAAACATAATGGCCATTGACTTACGTGTGAGTTGTGAGTTATTCTTTCTGAATTTGACCTGCTTTGAGAGCTAAAAAAGATGCCATCCTTCATTTTTTTGCTTGGGATCACACAGGCAAGTGGAGAGGCTTTTCTATTTCTAAATTTTTTCTGAATGTTGAATACAACTTTCTGCTGTAGGAACCCAACCTCTCTAGGGTTTTGGTCCACTATGACTGTCAGAAATTTTTATAGTTATCATGAATTTTCTTTTTCTTCTTTCCATGCTTGTACTCTATATAATGCTCTTTGGGATTCCACCCAGGTCCCTTGAAAGGATCCTGTGTCTTTTCTTTGCTTGGCTGCTTTCTCCTAAGCCAAGCATATAAACATCTATCTCCTGAAGATATATTCCTGTTAATCACTTCTGGTGCCTCTCTTTGAACTTCTTTCCGCTAACATTCCAGTTTTTAACTGCTGTTAACAAAGGCCAGGATAAAATGTTATTCTCAGTCCTTCTGACTCAAAAGATCCTTGTTATATTTATGCCCTAGATTAGCAACTGCTGGACAACATGTAATTTGCTGTTTTCCATATCTTCACCCTCAGATCTGTTGCCAGACCACTGTGACTGTACCACTTGATATCCAAATTTTTGTGTTGAATCAATTTTCCCTTGCTGTGAGCCAGAAACAGCTTTGAGCCAAGGGAATTTCAACTGATTTAATTTGTTGCCAATTAACAAACTTTTAATCACTGATTCTGGTATTGAAACCAACAAACAAATACATATTTAGAGAAACACACCTCAGCTCCCTTCCAGACACCTTTCCTCCCTGCTGCGTGGTCTCCTATTGCTGGTGCACATGGCACACAGTCCCTTTGGGGAGGCAACAGACCTCACCAAATAGCAGGAGATGAGGCTTTGTAGTCAGTGCATTGGGCAGGACTCAGAAAACCTGTGCTTTATTTCTGCACCTGAGAAGTTCTCTGCACCATTTCTTTCTCTGCTACTGTCCCTTATCTGTAAGCCAGGAAAAATGGCAGTGACCTGCTTCGGGCAGTACTGATTGCCAAGAGGATGTGGTGTTACTGATGCAACGAAAGTGCTGGAGCCTGTCAGTCTTGTGGGAGCAGTAGGTGTTTGAAGGAGATAAAGGAGATAAAATGTATCCTATGTAATTGTTCTATTACCTTTGCTTTCAGTTGGCTCCTGTTCCATCCCTAGCCCCAAAACTAATCAAGTAGGACCAGATACAAACCCATATTATGTGTGAGGGGTGTTCTTCCCCTTCAAAAACAATGATTTTACAAAGGCTGTGTTGTGACATCCCTCTGGATTACTGCAGCTCATTATCTGATATTAGACTATGACATGTCAGTTTTCAAGGTCGTTTTCATGACAGGTCACCAGCTGCTGGAGCTTCAACATCAACTGGATCTCAGTTAAAAAAATCTTTAAAGAAAGGGGGGGTGGGGGTGGTGTGGTATTTTTAACCCAGGTCATTTCAGTGGTCTGGACTGTGGGTAGGTTTCAAAAACTGAATAGAATAACAGATTACAGTGCCAGGATGGAGTCAGGGAGGCTGCAAGTGAGCAAGAAATCATTGAGACACCTTTCCTGCCAAAGTTACTACATTGTACAGTTACACCTGGAGTATCTCTTAATCTTTGTCATATAAACTGAGGAAATTCCTTTCTTCTTCTGCAGATGGCAAACTGAGGCTGAGAGAAACCAAATGAGTTGTCTGGGGTCATATCAGAAATATGACCATGGTTGTGCAGGAAATACAGTGACCTAAGGACTTAATGCAAAATCCAAAGTTGGTGCTTTGAGCAGGTCATCTCACTTCTAATATAGCCCAAATGATCCAGCTGGGATGCTTAATTGTTGTTGCTCATTTTACCTTTATCAACTATTACCCTCTCCACAGAAAGTGAACCACTGCAACGTGTGTTAACTGTAAAGTTCATACTGCTATTTGGCATAAACAGAAGATGAGAACTAAACTCTGGGCAGCTGGTGTCCCCTTTCTGAGAATGTAAGCTCAGCATACAGTCAAACATGCTGCAAGTCAATGCAGATTTGCACATTTGCTGCAAAAATTAAAAATCTGGTGGAGTAATGCTAAATTTTTTTCAGTGCTGCTGTAGAATCTGTGTCACCTTGTCTGGAGATCACCTTCTACATATGGGCCCATTATTCCCTAGAAAAAAAAGCTGGCAGATGTTGCACCAGTCTCCATATGAAGAGCTCCTGTTGCCTGAAGATTTGTTTGAGGCAGCCATTCATGACCCTCACAGCAGAACATACATTATCCCTTTTACGTTCCCATTTCAGCCTCTGCTTCCAGTTGCTGTGGATGGCAATTTCCTTGTGCCAGCTTTTGCATACACCTGAAGGCTTCCCAAAGCTGTTATTCTTCCTCTATTTGTTTACAGCTGCCTAGTACTTAGTGGGTTTTTTTCACTTGTGTTTAGAACCCAGAAAACTCCCCCTCAAAACTGTCCAAATACACCATTTCTCACAAGAGTGGTAGATGAAAAAAAAGCAACCTTAGGAATTAATTGCAGTGTACACAGAGTATAAAACTTTATTGGAAAATACATTAAAAGTAGACCACTTAATTTTTGTTTAACTTCTCTAAATAGATTTACAGTTCATCTTAAACAATTAACTTTAAGTCACTACTTTTTCAAAAGCCAGAAGTAAAGATCTGGAATGAAGTTTCAGTTCAGGTTTTTCTTCCTGCCACGCTGTCACACAAAAACCTAAGCTATTTCTGGCTGTTCTTATTTTTAGATTGTTCTTCATATACCATTTACCGTCATTGAAATTAATGACAAAATAAAAGGAGTGACCTTTGGCTAGGCACATACAGTTTATGCATGAGCTAAACAGCAGGATCCTTTTTCATTCTTCTTTTTCCCACATTCTCTTTCTCCCTGCTCTCCCCCATCTAAATATAATTTGTAAAGCCTTTAGAGCCTTTCATCCTATGTGTTTCCACTGTGTTCTTTTAGATGAATCTCAGGTCCATGATTCACATCTATTCTCTTGTGCTGAAAGGTCAGTGGCACCCTTGTTTTATGAATATAATCCACCATTCTCTTGAACTTCAGAATCGTTTCCAAAACTCCCAGGCAAAATTCATACAGCTCAGGGTGCAAACAAATGTTAGCATTATTGTGAAGCACACTCTCCCTACACAAATACAAGCCTGGACATACCAAGCCACATTGTTTAAAATAAACCAGCATTTACTGAAGGTCTGAATAGTTTTGAAGACATGACTCCAAGTACAGACATAATTCTCAACCTGTAGCCTCACCGTAACACCATGTCATTCATGCCCAGCTTTCTGCAGCAGGTAGACAAGTCCATTTGACAGATCCTCAACAAAGCCACCGTGCCCGAATAGAGTAGAAAGTGCCCAGTGAGGTTTCCTGGGGCACCACTGTCGCAGCGAACCTTGCACCGTGCTGCTGCGGCGGCTCCCTGCCAGCCCCACTCCCTGCCACGAGGAAACGCTGCCAGCTCTGCCTGGTTTGCAGGGTGGGTTGGATACGTTCTTACTATAAATTGCACCTGGAATGATTTTCAGTGCGGCAGTTTTGGAATCCTTGGTTGAAAACAGTAAGGCCCAAGTGTTGTCTCCAAACTGTGTTTGAGGGTGAAAGAAGTTTGTTTCCTGGCTGAGGGGAGGGAGTCAAGTAGAGGTGTGCTATGACCAAGAATGTGCCATTTGTGCTAGCTGGAAAAGAGGTATGCAACCATTTTGAGAGGGAACACTATGATTTTCCAGTACTTGTGGCACACATTGCTAACAAAAATGAGAACTGGTATGTGTTTGGGTTAAGGGCAATGCTTATGACAGTGTAAGACACCAATACTGATAGTAAATCCAGTTTATAGTTGTTATGGAATTTTTGGGGGTTTTTGGTTTTGGGGTTTTTTTTTGGTTGGTTTGTTTGGGTATTTTGTTCCAAGCATATGGTTATACCTCTGCATTCTAGTGTTTAAATTTAAGTGGATAGTTATTTATGGCTTCTTAAGCTTTGCATTAACAATCCTGACTGTATTTTATTTGGAAGATTTAGGTGGCACTTTAAAGCACTGATTACTGAAAAACTTGTGGTAAATTTTTATATTCTCATTGTTTGCCATGAGTATTCATTGAAATTTACAGCATCACAGAATGGGTAAGGTTGGAAGGGATCACAGTGAGTCATCTGAGCCAACCTCCCTCCTCAAGAAAGGTTATCCCAGAGCATAAGGCACAGCATTGTGTTCAGATGGTTCTTGAACATGTCTAGAGAGGGAAGCTCCACAACCTCTGGGCAAGTCGTTCCCATGCGTGGTCACCGCACAGTAAAGTTCTTCCCCATGTTCAGGCAGAACTTCTTATGCATCAGTTTTTGCTGGGTGCCTCTTTTCCTATTGCTCAGCACCACCGAGAAGAGCCTGATCCATTCTCTTAACACCCCCCCTCTAGATATTTATACACATTAATGAGGTCCCTCTCGGTCATCTCTTCTCGAGGTTGAAATGTATCTCCTGGCCGTGACTGATGTTGCCTGTTTACTTTCACTTACAGAGAAGTTCCTGAATAGTTCCTTACATGAGGCCCAACGCTCTCTTTGCGCGTCGTGGGTGGTTTATTTGTGCGTGGCAAGCGGGGCACACGTAAATCATGTGCCCGCGGCTGTAGCCAACCCCTGCGGCCGCTCTCCATCCCTCACAACTCCCCCGGCCCGGCACGCAGAGAGCCCAGGACCCGCGCAGCGCTGCGGAAGCGGCGCCTCCGGCGGCCTCGCCCTGGGCCCGTCCCGCCGCTCCCGCCCGGCGGCGCCCCCGGCCCCGAGCCCAGCCCGGGGCGGGCCGGGGGCGGTGCTGGCGCGCGGGGCGGGGCGCGAGGCGTGTCCGCGGGAGGGCGGCGGTGCCACGGCCACCACCGGCCCCAGCCCCTCCTCGGCCTCCGCCGCGGCCGCACCAGGTAAGGCGTCCTCGTCGCGTCCCCTCAGCGGCACCTGCGCGGGTCGGTGGGGGCCCCGCCGGGAGTTTCGTGCCCAGGGGTGCCGGGGAGGGAGGGGTGCGGCTGCCGCGGTGCCCCACCCTCTGCTCTGTCGCCTCGGGTCCCGGCGCCGAGCCCCGGTTGCGGGCGGGCCCCTCCTGGCGGCACGGGGACCGCAGCCGGGCCGGCCCCGTTCCCTGGACCCCGCCTGGCGTGCGCTGGGACCGGCTCCGCCAGCGCCCGGGAGCTGCTCGCCGCCGCTCGCTGTCGGCCGCCGCTCCGCCAGCTCCCGGCGCCGCCGGAGCCGAAGCGGGGCTGGGCTGGGCTGGGCTGTTCAAGGCTATTCGGTAACAGCCTCGGCCATAAATGATTAACTGCGCGCCCGGGGAGCCGGGTGTCGCCGAGCGCAGCCGCCCGTGCCCGGCGCGCTGAGCCAGCGGAGCGTTCCGTCCCGAACCGCCGCCGGGGGCTCTGGCACGGCTGTAAACGCTGCTGCCAGCGCTGCCACACCGCAAGGTAGGCACGGAGCTTGCTGTGCCTCAGCTGCTGTTTCGGCATAAATCCACCCATTTGACGCTCTTTTTTATATGTGCCAAGGCAAAAGACCGCTACGATGATAGGGGTTTTTTTGTTACTGATTTTGTGTTTGGTTTAGGGTTTGTTGGGTTTTTCAAATCTTTGTTGTCTTTTTTACTGTGCACAAAAAAAAAAAATTAGTAGGTATGGAATTCGTTGATAAGCGGTGGCAGCTGGCAGTACTCTTTTTATTCTCTATCAGAATGCAATGTCTCCTTTGTTGAGCTGTAAGTTAATAGTGTAAGCTCCTTCCCCACCCTCAGCCTCATCGTGTGGAGATGTGAATCACTTGTACTACCAGATTTGTTTTCTTTAGGAGAACTAAGAGGCACCACAGAAAATCCATCTGTTTCATTCCAGGTCACATTCCACTGGATTGATTTGGTTGATTTCAGCTTGAAAATGTGCTTCAAGGCAGCTAATGATATTCTGTGGGAATTTTTTTTTGGTTAACCTTTAAATTTGAATTACCAGTGTATGCAAGAGGCATTTTTCTTCTGTTTCTTTGAGCTCTTGATGCAATTATAAAATGTTTTCCAAAACATATTGATTCAAGAAGGTAAACTAAAAACTTTCTACACAGAAAGTAGAATGTCAGGTTAACAGGAGTGTATTTGCACGGTCCAGGAAAGAAATCCTAGATGGCAACCTGTTGAATGCCGCTAACCAGAGTCTTCAAGCTGCTGTGAGCAGGACACTGTGCCCTTGCCACAATTGTTTCTGTGAATGCAGTCAAACCGTGCAAATGCAGAATGATTTCCAGGTCAGAACAGGTTGATGAATTTAGTGAGCCGCCATCACAAACTCCTGAAGCTGAACACTGCTGCAAGGCTGTGAGTGTTCTCCCACTAATTGTGCTGGGGAGGTGGAAGGTGTTTGGCCCTTTGAGAACAGCAGGATCTGTTAAATGTAATGAGACACTAATCAAGATAAGGCTTGTACTGTGTCAGGTGCTGTATAGCTGTGTAAGGAGGTAAGGTCACCACTCCGGGAAATTTACGGCATAAAAAAGTGTTATGATTAAGATGAACTAAACTAAGTACCTTTCAAAATGTCCTCAGGGTTATCCTTAAGTCCACAGTCCTTATGCCTAGGCAGTCTCCTGAGAAGAAACATGCTTGAGAATTATTGTTTTGTCTGACATACAGTAATGAGCCTAAAAATTGAACACAAGCATCTTTCAGTGTTGAGAGAGATTTGGTTCTGAATATGGATTGCTTATTCTTATCTAGTCCTTCTTGCTCAAAGAAACGGAAATGAGGCTATGTCAGGACACCTTCCTGCTGTTTCCTGAATTTTAAGGAAATGCTTGTCTGGAGCTGAAATTGATTCAAGCCTGTTTTTAAGAGAAAGTACAGAGTTTCCAGTGGCCTACAATGTGTTTTATATTTTCTTCAAGTTGTTCTCCAGAAATCATGGAGGTACCAAACCTGTGCCTGTCAGCAGTTGTAGACAACCTGTATTTGGTATTAATTCCCACAAACTATTATATTTGTATACCTTTTCACCCACACACATGGCCTCTGTTGTCATTCTAGGGGGCTGTGTTTCCTGGTGTACTTTCAGAGGCCATGTCTTGGAGGTATTTAGACACTGTTAGCAATGTTAGTCATGCAGAATACAAAAAACTCCACCTCAGTCATGTTCTCAAAACAATCTGCTGTTGTGCTTTACAAATCTAAAGGAAAGGTCAAACTCCACTTTTCACTGTGCACTGGAGGATAAAAGTAAAGCTGTGTAATGACTTGGAGTAGAAGACCCAAGGGCAGTGAGACTTTGCACGAAGATCTAGGGAAGAAAAATAACAGTTAACTGTTAATTGTAGTTGATTTGTAGCTAATATCAAGGATTTTATTGTTCACATTACTCTTGAGAAATATGACTCCTGTCTCGTGGTACTGTCTCCTCTTTGTTGTTTTGCACTGTTCCAATGCTTCAGTTTCTCTATTCCCCCTGCCTTCCTTCCTCAGATGCTTCACCAGCTTTCTCACAGTTTTCTTCTTCTAATATAAAAACAACAGTAATGAAATACCTTTATTTTAGACTAGGCACCTTCTCCTGTTAAAAGTTGTTTGACAGCAGTGCTCCATATCATTATTAAATCAAAAAGATTTGGTCCTGAACTTCACTGAGGTTAGCAGGGGGCTTCACACGTCACACCACTATGCCCTGTGGTTTCTGAGCACCTTGAACTTCAAGATGTGCAGCATTGTTTTACCTCTACTTTGCATTGGCAAGAGTCTCTTTACAGTCCTCCGAACTGTAAGCTCTTGGTTTGGAGAGCATGAGATGATGGGGTGTGTGGAGTTACCCTGAGGGTGTGTTTATCATGACAGGGCTTTTACTTCCAATGCATATGTGGACGTGGTATGGTGGCTGCTTCCTACAGCAAAACTTCTGGCCCTTGTGCAGTCTTGTAACATGCCAAGGACCAGCTCCTTGCCTGATGTAATTTGATAAGGTGGTCAGAAGAGCTAAATGTAACTGGCACCCTGACCAATGGTGTGTGCAAAATACATTGTTTGGCTTCAGTGCCGTTGTGGGAGCACAAGGAATATAAATTTTGGGATGTGGCAAGGAGCTGGGGAGTGAAAACCGACACTTTTTGCCTGTTCAGTTTCCTGGTATGTGGGTGGAACATACAGGTGAAGAGAGCAAGTCTGTCAGCCGTAACTCTTGTTTCTGAATGGAAGTGTAGTAATTCCCTAGTTCTGGGTATGGGTTAGAAGAAATCTATTTTAGGTTATTAGCTTCCGCTGTCATTCCTGCTGAAAATTTGTCCATGTGAGGGTTTAGAAATTTCATAAGGAAGTCATGTGTGCAAGTCCTGTTTTGAGTGTGTGTGCGCCTTCGCGTGTAAAATCTAAGAAATGAAGTGTCATTGGGGTAGGGGGAGAAATAAAACATTTTTTTCTTCTGGGAAGTTGTCAGCAATGTAACTGACATTGTTTTGGTGAGGGACTTCAGAAACAGACTTCAAAATGAAAGTCTAATGCTGGTTTCTCAATATAAAAGAGGTCTTTTTCTTGAATTGGCCATCTTATACTTTATGGGTGATGCCAAATTTGCTCAATTACTAAAGTGATTATTAAGCAACAGTGACAGTGGTTTCACTTATTATCCCAGTACAATTACACTTTTACTAGATGTTGTACCAGAAAAAGCTCCTGATGATTTTCTGTTTATACAATAGTGCTACAGACCCTAATTAGGGTTTGGGAATAAAGTCAAAACTCTGCAAGTGTTTTAAGCTTCTCTTGTAAAACAACAATAATCTAGAATGCCAGCCCATCTTTTTGTAATACAAAAGAGACTAAAAATATGCTCTGCATGTACATAGTAGGAAAGGATTGGGGCATAACATTTTCAAAGCTTGTTCTTTTCTTGGTTTGCTTTTAACTGAAGCTCTGCAGTTTCTTCAAAAGCTGTGAGTTACAAATGAATCTGCAATACTTTGTGACTCCTTGTCCTTTCCTTCAGACAAAAGGCCCTTTCAAACCATTGTAGAACAGTCACTGATTTTCATGTGGTCATTCAAGAAAAGGATAGCAATTGGCCTTCATAATAGGCCTTTCAGTACTCTCTCGAGTGGTTTGCTGGCTGAAAAAAATGCCTATGGCAGTGTACTGTGTCCGGTGTTTAAATTACTGATGAATCTAATCTCCCAAGTGTTGGAAAGGTAAGAGTTCAAATGGCAAAGAAGCCTCACCTGTTTGTGAATACCAGTGTGCTGCTAGTCAGAGTTGGGGACAGATCTGACCTGTGTGATTTTCTTTGACTGAAGGTCTCTTCTATTTCTCCTTTTTTTTTTTTTTTTTTTTTTTTTTTTTTTTAAAGTGGTAACTTAAGCCAGGTGTTATCATGAACTGTCTTTCTAAGAGGGTTGGTGCTGTTTTATATCCTGGGTGGAGTTGAGCAGTGTTATCTGTTTGTGCTGTGCATAGCCAAGTCAACTGTATGATTTCTTGGAAGGTGACTATCCTTGAAGGTTGTGGGTGTGTTTCAAGTTGGTATTCAAGATGCTGCTGCCACTGTTGTGTTGACAGCTCAGTCTCATGGAGTTGTCCTTCTGTGCTGGTAAAGCCAACCTGCCTGGCAGCATTTCAAAATAAACACCTTGTGTTTGGTGTAGGTAGACTGGTATTTGTTGGCCCAACCTTGTGTAAAACCCATGCAAGAATTTATGGTGCTTGTCTGAGTCTTACCTGGAACACCACCAAAAGATATTGTTGGTGCTATGAGACATTTCCAAATGAGAGTAGCTCTCATCTCAAAATTAGCCAATTAGGATCCTGGCTATTTTGTTAGAGATGTGTGTGGTACTTGCCCTGAAGGTTCAGCCTTGGAGTGTCTGCCTGAATGCTGTCTGTGGCACCTGGCTTTCATTGCTGCGGAGGAGTGGTTCACAGTGGCAGATTAGGACTTGAGGCTTTCTTGCTGGGTTAGATACAACTACCAAGAAAGAGTATTTGGGCTCTGGACAACTCGAAGCTCCTGCACATACTCAAATGGTTGTTTCAGACTAAATTACTTAGTAATACATAAAACCAGCTTTTAGTATGTACTGTCCTACACACATCCAGTTTGTGGCTTCCTCTTCTGCACTACACTTAAGCTATTCACTTTTAGTATCTAAATTACACTGCTGTGTATGGTTCTCTGTGTAAAATTAAATGCAGTAAAACCATTGCACATGCAGTTTGGGCGTGGTGGTACTTCTCAGTTGGAATGTATTCAGAAGCTGTGGTTTATGCTAGCAGTACAAGTCCCAAAATGTCATCACTATGGGACTTCTCCTTTCTGTGTTCTGAAGGAATAACCATCTTAGCAGTGATACTAGCCTGTGCAGTATTTGATTTAGTGATCTTTAGGACAAGGTCTGAATGAAATGTTGCCTTTTCTGTGTTTCTGTTTTCCGTTAATAACTTAGTTTTGGCTAGAAATTGTTTTGAATTGGCTGGTTTGTTAAGGTGCTGTCATGAAGTTGTGCTTTTGTGTTAGAATTGGAGCTTGTGGTCCTTGTGCTGGGTACGTCGGAGTGAGGGATGGTGTGGAGATAGAGCTGTGCAGCTCTAAGGTGCAGAGAAGCTTCATCATGTGTTCCCACAGGAACTGAGGTCTCCTATGTACTGCACGCACTTTGTTACTAGGATGAAAGAAGGAAACCTACTTCTCATTATAATCCTTGAGGGTTTGTTCCTCTACAATAACCTCTGAAGTGTGAGGCAAATACAGATGAACTAGAGCAGCTGCTGTGTAAGAAGAGTGCCTGTAGGGTTGTGGTAGGGATGAGAGCAGAAGGTGGTGGTTGGAGGAAGCCCGGGTGGGGAGGAAGGTTGGGCTTTTTGATACAAGATGATTCAAATTGTGTGCTACTGGGTCTGCATCACAGCATGGCTGGTAGCCTCACAAATTTTTCCTGTTGTGAATGACACAAGCCCTTCGTATATCTGAAACAGGTGCAGTCTACATTCTCTGTAGCTGAGTTTCTGGGGAAGAGGTATTTAAAACTAAGGTCCTGTCAGACCTCTACATGTATTGGCAGTTTTGCAGCACCTTGATGTGAGTAGGAGTTTGGTTCTATGTCCGTAGCCAAGAATATGACATGAGAGACAGCTGTGGAGCAGGCTACAGCAGTATGCTGCCTTTCATTCCACTTAGTGCTCAGTCCTGAAACTTCTGGCTGTTCTGTGTGAGGCTTCAGAGTCCCAGGGTGTTTCAGGATGAAGGGTACTCTATAATGGGAAGTGTTGTACTTTATTTTGTAGTAAAGAGAGTGAGCCTAGAAACTAAGGAAGTTCTGAACAAGGAAAGCTGTGTGGATGTGGATATCATCCCTGGAGGTGTTCAAGGCCAGTTTGGATGAGGCTCTGGGCTACCAGATCTAGTGATTGATGTTCCTACCCACGGCTTGGGAGTTGGAACTAAGTGATCTTTAAGGACCCGTTCAACCCAAACCATTCTGTGATTCCATGATTTGGCAGTCTGGGAAGTCACTCTGCTGTTTCATAATCTGGCAACAGATGGTCATGTGTGTAAACTCATCCATTGCACTGCCGTGAGTACAGTGAGGATTGCAATGAAGAGATGACTGAAAGGGGACCTCGTAAATGTGTACAAATACCTAAAGTGAAAGTCCCAAGAGGATGGATCAGGCTCTTCTTGGTGGTACCAAGGAATAGGACAGGAGGCAATGGGCAGAAGCTGATGCACAGGAAGTTCCACCTGAACATGAGGAAGAATTTCTTTACTGGGCCGTGATTGAGCACTGGAACAGATTGCCCAGAGAGGGTGCAGAGTCTCTTTCACTGGAGATATTCAAGAACCATCCAGATCTAATCCTGTGCAGTGTGCTCTGGGATGGCCCTGCTTGAGCAGGGAGGTTGGAGCAGGTGACCCACAGTGGTCCCTTGCAACCTAACCCATTCTGTGATCTCTTGACAGAGAACAATGGGTTTCTGTTTTCTTTGCTTCTGGGATGAGGTTGCTGTATTGGCATTTTAACACCTGATTTCCTTCTCTGAAGTTAACCTGTACGCAACCGTGATTATTTTATGCGTTACCCTACAGATGAGGAAGGGGTAGAAATTTTTAATTGGTGTTCCAGTGTTGGATTTCCAGAGACATTGAGCGCAGGAAGTTATAATTGCCATTGTGTACAGTCAGGTCCACTAAACATCAGCCTGTAAGTGACTGATGGTGCCTTCCAAAGCATTTTAGTGAGAATTGCTAAAAAGCAAAACATGATTTATTAAGCTGTAACAAGGGACTTTTTAAATGAAAGAGGGATCATCTTGTAGTTGCAAGGTCTATTAAATTGCAAAAAGGTTAGTCATTAGCATTGTTGCATCATATTAAAAGAATACAGCAGTGTAAACTCAGTCATTAATTAAACTGAATAGCACATTTTTAAACTATTGTTCACTATTTTAAATGAATAATGTCTTCTTCCATCTAGAGAGCTGCTTAGCCTGCTATTAGAAATTTCTGTGAATTAAAAAAGAAAAACCTCAGGATTGCTGTTACTGATGACAAAAACCAGACATTTTGTACCATGGTATGGTGCTTATTCTGGACTGAACTCAACCTTCCAGGCTCTGCATCCTCACTGAGCTGGCTGTGAAGTCAGAGTCCAGCTCTGCAGAAGTGGTTTGATAGAGGGAAATGATCAAACATGTGATAGCAAGAGCTGTTTCTATGCAGTGCCAAAGACCTGGGCAAGGACAACTCATTTTGAAATG
Source organism: Coloeus monedula (assembly GCF_965178545.1). Taxonomy (NCBI): domain Eukaryota; kingdom Metazoa; phylum Chordata; class Aves; order Passeriformes; family Corvidae; genus Coloeus; species Coloeus monedula. Next base: position 12,077,539 of record NC_138787.1, read on the forward strand.
TCAGTCTGTAAGGTTGGAGTGTGGTGAGGGTGCTTCCCCACGTGTATGGGAGCGATGCTCCTGCAGAGCTGCATTCCTTCTCCAGGCCTCTGGCCGACATGGGGAACCGCTGGAGCTGCCGCCAGCTGGCAGCTGGGGTGCTTCGCAAGGGCTGTTGCTGAGTGTGCTGGTTTTGTTGGATTTTGTCTTTAAACAAATTTGGTACCAGACTCCATAAAAGGCTTTGCCTTTTGTTCATTTAGGATTTTTTCTGGAAGGGACCTCAGGGACTCTTAGACACTACATTTTTGGACATTTTTGGTGTCCAGTACTGATCACAGAGCTTTGGGAAGGAATCTGTTGTTAATTGAAATGGAAAATACAGCAGATGGACTCCTTAAGAGACAGGCCATAAATCGTTAACTGTCTGTGTTAATACAAAGGTAGGAAGGTATCTGTTCATGGGTTACAGTTTAACACTCCCTACCTCCAAAACCAGCAACACAACCACAGAAAGTTCCACCATAATATAAGGAAGAACTTCTTTACTGTGGGAGTGACTGTGCACTGGAACAGGTTTCCCAGAGAGATATTCAGTATACCTGGAGATATTCAGGAACTGTCTGGATGCAATCCTGTGCAATGTGCTCCGGGATGACCCTGCCTGAGCAGGGAGGTTGGTCCAGATGACCCATGGTCATCCCATCCAACCTTACCTAGTCTGTGACTCTGTGAAAAGATATAATCATATCACTCGTTATTTTGTAATTTGATAATTCTGCTTTTAATAGTCAGCTTTTACAGTGTGCTGTATTCCTGAACATATACCAGGAGTTGCTTGTCTGGCCTCTCAAGTTCACTGACTTTGGTAATTCACTAGAAGAAATGTGCTTATGTGCTAAGGTGGCTGAGATAATTTTAGGATTTAATATATTGGTGATCAAGGTGAACATGAGGTGGTCAGGCAGTGTGTGTTTCTGAAATCTGCAGCTATGCATGTTGAGGGATTTGCTTACATGTGAAAGCTTTGGTTGTTCATACTGGGGACGGGAGTTACGGGTGATGTTAAGCAGAGCCTACGCCATGCAGGTCCATCTGTGAAAGCCAGGAGACCTTGGAAACAAGAAAGATAGGTTGTAGCTACTGTGTGCCACTCCCCTCTTCTACTGAAGCAGCAAGTATCTTAGGAAATAAAATGGAAAAATAAATAATATCAATGCACTATAACTTTGCAAAGCTAAAACAAACAGAAGTCTGGTAATTCTCAAAGCAGAGGTTGGGCTAGAGATGGTAGCTTGGCCACGTGGCATGCATTTAATGTTTTCCATGCAACATTGTCATTAAATGGGATGTTACTTTTTTTAGTGTACCATAAAATATTCAGACTATGTCTTGTGGGTGAGTGGTTATTACTGGAATAAACTTTACTCTTGGTACCTCAAAGGCACTTAGAGCAGAGGTGCCAAGTCATAGATCAGTTGCTGAGGCTCAGTGTCAGCAGTAAATGCATGTTTGTTCCTAGGAAAGTAAATGCAGACATGAATTCAGAATAAACGATCCATATAGAAGATGCTATACCAACAAATTGAGGCAAACTCCAATTTGCTTTAACATGGGGTATATCTGAGTTCCCTGAAGGCGTTCCAGATTTGCACCAGCACCTATTTGCTTTTATCCAAACTTACTAGCAGAATAAAAAACCACACTGTATTTTTGCTTTATTTTACCCAGATTCCTTCATAACTAAAAGACTGACACAAGCATTTCAGCTGAAGCCCAGGCCAAAGTCATTTAAATCACCAGTGAAACAGTCTCAGTTCCAACGTGAGAAGTTTGCTTACAAACTTTGGGTGTTATTTTGTTACTTGTATGTCATTCCCATGAAAAGACTGCTTTGACAAACAAATTGCTGTTTCATGGAACCTTCTGTCTCAGGACTGTGAGAGATCTGTGTTTTCCTTTGTGATGTGAAATACCACATGGGAATGAGATCTCATTTACACTCATGGCTGAGTCTGACCAAGATGCCCTGGGTAATTTTGCTCCTCCTTCCTAGTAAAGCTTCAAAAGAGGTTAGAGTCGTATTTACATTTGTAAATTGATTTCATCTTCATTTTTGTTCCTTATGATCCCACTCTTAGAATCTGAATGCACAAGAAAAGAGTATTTCTCCATTTTAGGCGGAGAGAAATAAGGATTGGAATTTTATACGAGAAGGGATATGTCTAATCTCTGTGCTGTCCAAATATGCTTCATGGTTGTGTTCAGCTCTTGTAGGAAGGAGAGAAGTGTGAAACTGCTTAGGTGATAGCAGTCTGGGAGTTGTTAATCCTCCTCCTGTCCACACACCAGGGCAGCTACAATGGAGTGAAGTGGAATTGGCCTTGAGGATCCCATTGCTGCTGCCATACTGGGCCCTGGCATAGTGCTTTCTTTCTGGGCAGGATGCAGTCCAGTAGTACCTGCTCCAGTGGGTGATGCAGAGTGTACATCCCTCTGCTGGGCTACTTCCTGGTAAAGATTCCCAGGAGGTACTCTGTTCTTTGAATATTCAGACCCACTTACGCTGTTACAGAGGCAGACTCAACACATGATGTTGTGTTGACAAACAGTTCTACTTTTCACAGTCATCGTGTGATGTTTTTTCAGGAGCCCAGCAATGGTGGCAGTAGACCAAGTCCCCTGAAGCCCCCTTATGTCTGTGTCCCAACAGAGCTTTTAGGGGAGATCTTTGGTCTCTATTTGGGGCTTTTTGGTGATTTTAATTCTTATTTATTGTAGTCTTTGATATCGGTTACTGCACAATAAAACCCAATATAAATCATACAGTATGAGGAAAAGTTGGAAACCTGTTCCGCAGGGTTGAGCTTTTTAATGCTGTAGCTGGGCTGTCCTGCTTTTGGTACTGATCTCACTGTCTTACCTGTGAGACTAAGGTGCTGTCTGCTGAATGGCAGCATAAACTCAGTATCCACAGCCTTAATGGATCCACCACACGTTGGTTGTGTTCAGTAGTCATCCTTTGTCTCCTAAAATAACCCCTCATTCAATTTGAAGCATATGCACTCAGACATATTTTCTCTGCTTCTGCTTATTTGGGTAAGCAAATGATTTTAACTTTTTAAAAAAGCATCATTTGTGTACTTTTCTTTCTCAGAATATGATTGTCTTGAAATGTTTGTACAAATATATATATATATATAGACTTTGCTATTAAGAAAATACCTACTTTTGTTTTGGATCAGTTAAAAAAATTATTTTATAAAATGCTGAATAAAAACCATTTGACAGAGGGAGGGCACAACTGATTTTGCTTAAGTGTGCAAAGTAAGAAGTACCGCTTCCTTCAAAAGCTTCTTTCCTTCTGTTGGGAGGCTGAAGACTGATTACAGGGAGGATGTGCCAGTTTGAAAATAGTGCTGATTGCACTTGCATGGAAAATGAGTTATTTCAGCTGTTGTTCATTGCAGAAGCTGTAAAATACTTGATTGTTCTGATGTGCTTTTCCGACCAGAAAATAACATTGTGGATATTTTTTTTTTTCAATTTAGTTACACTTTTTATCATCAACATTCATTTATAAGGTTGTGTTCTGTGTGAATGAACATACTCAAATTTACATGGATCCACAGTGATATTTCTAATAAATCCATGGATATTATTTTTAATATCTTAACAGTTACACTGTCTGAGACCCAGTATTTTTGAGTTCCCAAGCCTCAGTAAGGGGAAGCTCTCCTGACAGACTGACCTTGCAAAAGTGGCAAGTAAAACTCACAGTGGACTCCCAAGTGGCAGCAAAATTCATTTCTGAGGGAGGCACTTTTCACACTGAAGCATCAAGAATCCACAGATTGTACAAAATATTTTCCTCATTCTTTTTAGGATCTTGTGGCCCCTGGAGTGTACAAAAATGCAGATCCCATAGCTCCTCTAGGCACTGAACACATCCTGGCTCATCAGGGTATCAGCAATTGTCTTAACTAGGGCTTTCCAGGCTTGTGGTGTTGCTTGGTTACCATCATTCCCCCAACTTTCAAAGAAAGAAAGTAAAGCAAATGTAGAAAAAATCCACCTGGTTTCTATTTATGGGCTAGGCTACTGTACGGATCCAAACAAAACAGAATTGTAAATCCTCTACAGCTTCTTTTGTGATCATTTTTTTTCCTCAAGTATTCCGCTTGGCTATTCCCAAAGGCTTTCTGTTTTAAGTATGTTGTATACTGGACAGCTTCTAGGATTCTGCACAAAGTCATCAAGTTCAGAAGCTGAAATCTTGACAAATAATGGCTTGTGTCATCAAGCCAGTCTTGGTAATGCCAGCTGGGATGCCTTTTCAGGTAGACTGTGTGCATCCTTAGGTCAGGGCAGGGAAGAGTGCACAAATCTTAGCTTGGAATATGTAAGGGAGTATTTTCTTTAGTAATGATGATAATGAACTATCATAACCATTTGGCTAAGGATGTCATATCATTTTTTGAATATTTCCAACTGTAGCTTCAGAAGTCCTCACCTGCCCTTAAGTGGAATAATTTTGGCAATGTGAGCTCATGTGTTTTAGGAAAAATTCTCATCTTAATTTCAATTAGCTAATCTTGACAAAATACTCTGAGAACTTGAGTATAGCATATGTGCCCGAGTAGCTATTTTGTTGCTATCCCTGCTCCACCAAAGAGTTCTGCAAAATGAAAAGTATCCATTTTTTCACTTCCAAGCTGAGATAGATAACAACTCTTAAGACAGTCATTCTATTGCTGTGTAACAAATGAGTTTAAGTTTCTTTTCTCTAAGTTAATTCCCAAAATAAGACATTTTTGGGAACATGTGGATGCGTTTCTTAGTGAAGAGAGCTTTCCATAAATATGCTAGGGTCATAGACTGTACCTGGTTATGATACAGTTGGATACAGAAAAACTCTTAGTTTCTGAGAGTGAAGAAAACTAAAATAAATGGAGATATCTGTGAGTCAGACAGAGATTGAGGAAAAATAAACACATCCAAGTAAACCATCCCCAGCTGTGGAAAAAACTATCCCCATCTATCAGAAGTATGGTGTGTATATGAAGCAGACAGCAATTCTTGTAGGAAGTAGAACTTGTACATGTTGCCCTATGTTCATTGTCTGAGAACTTGTGCTTTAGTGGGGCCCACAACTCAGTCTTCTAACCTTTTTGGGCTTCCAGTGGGTCCAGTTCTTCTGACAGTGGAGAGATTTCTCATTTGGTGAGATACTAGCTTTTCAACGCTGTGCTGTTGAATTTCCAGTGTCATCTGGCTCATGTGTGTCCGTGTTACGGATCTGTTCCAGCTCCAGTTCTGTCAGGAGGAATTGGGTTAGGCCCACAATGCTTTGGGAGTAAATTGTCAACTCTTGTTACGTTAGGCAGAGTAAGAGACTGAAATAATGGGAGATCAGTGGTAGGAGAATAAAGGTGCTTACAGACAGCTGAACACAAATCCTATCCTTTGCCCTACTGTGGTATCATTGCCTGACTTGTGTCACTGAACAGAAATCTGGCATAGTATGAGAGGTGGTCCAATCCTGAAGCTTTTATTTGGTTGTTTCCCAATCCTAAAGTCAACAGATTCTTTTGCTATACAATCTCTGGCAAATACCAGATGAGGATGGTTTTAGTCAGAAAGCTTATGCTGCTGTACAATCACATGCATCTTCTGTTGCAATAAGAAATGCACGTTGTAAATGTCTGTATGAACTGTCCTCTGAAAGCTGGATCCTGCTGAGTGTGCTTAGCACTGCATGCCCTGGCCAGAGTTAGAAACTGCAGTGCACAAAATGGAGCATCGTGAGTTAAAGGCAAGCAGAGTTCAGCTTTGGAAGTTGTTACAAATTGGCTGATACTGACAGGATCTTACCACTGTTGAAGTGTAGCAGTGACAGACAAGGAGAAACCCTTACTTGCTTTGACTACATCAGAGCTTACATCTGTGTGGGGCGTAAGGTTGAGATAGATGTCTTAAGGTCTGACTGTCAAAGAAAGTGAGATTTGCTTTCTGTGTGCTAAACAGCTGCATTGGCAATTAGGGAAACGTGACTGACTAGCTAGGCCAAAATCAAAACCCAGAAAAGGGCCAAAAAAAATCCAAGTGTCATGGTAATCAACAAAATCTCACTTTTTGTGTATGTACCAGCAGACTCCAAATAGCCTTTGCAGTCATTCATATAAACATTCAGAAGATTCCCTGCCTTCTGCTGACTTTCCTCTCACCTAGATGTTCTATCAGTGGCCTCACCAGAGAAATATCCTGGAATGAAAGCTGGCTATCTGTAGTCCAATGTTTTCTTGTGTTATCAGTGTTCATCCTGGCTCAGCACGCCTCTGATTCCACCTATAAACTTAGCTTTTAATATTTTTTAGAAGTAAGTAAAAAAAAACAACCCAAAGCAGAAGCCAAACAAACTAGTCTTAGCAGACTGACAACTTCCAGTTAATTTCAGTGCTACTGTGGTCACTATGCACTGTATGGGATATATTTAGCACCGTGTTTTGCACAAGTGTGCAAATCCTATCTGTATAGGCTATTTACTTGGGAATGAAGGGATTGCAGGTTATGTTTACTGTTAGGGTCTAGAAGGCTCATGGGTCTACAGTGGAATTAGCAGAGTGCAGTGTTCTAGTTTTTGAGCTCTTCTGTGATGGGTGTGTTGTGAAATCCTAGGTTAAGTTTGGGGTCAGGGTTAGATGTCAGAAGAAGAGGGTTAAAGGGCTTGTTTTACTCTTCTGAAGAGTAAAGAAGATTCCTATAGGATGAGGACTCCAGTCTAGAGTGTTCCGTAGCTCATGTTATGCTTTGATTCTGCTCTGTAGGTTCATTAAGGGCCATGTCACAATGAATAGCTGTTCTGATCTAGATTTAAACTTAGCTTCTGGTTCTTGTATTGTCACATATCACATTAATACTAGGATTAGGGAACTGTTGAAAAAGTCACAGCTCAAGATGGGAAGGCTTTTAAATGCTTGGTTTATTTGTATGTTCTGCCGGGCTGTAGGGCTGTGATGAGCACTGATTCCTGGCAGGTGTCTTGGCTTATGTTGGTTTTGGTGCAGTTGTTTGTCACTGAGCTCTGGTAAATGTGTTTGGTGATGTGATATCTGAAGCTCTGCTTTTCCCCCTCTTCATACTCTGCAGTGGAGGACAATATGTTGAAGGTTCTGTGGGGGGGGTATCATGCCATCTCCATGCACATGGCCTTCATCAGCCATGGATCTGCCACAGAGGAATATGGACCGCTGTTTTACAGTCTTTATTCTATGGCCTGCAGAGTGACAGCATGCCTTCCTATTTTGGGGTCTTTTTGTTGTTTGAGAATAAAAATCACTTCAAGAATTAACCTTTCATTATAATGGGAAATTACCTTGAACATTTACAGATGTTAAGCAACAGTATTTTCTGTGGTGATACATATGTGAAATAAGTTTCCTTTTAACTGTTGTGCCTTTACTCTCCATTTCCCTTCTCTGCCCTTGAGTCATTTTTTCCTGCGTACTGTTTGATAACATGTCATGGACCATTGAGTAAAGACAAAGTGGTGATTTAGGAAGGTGATCAAGCTATGGAAAGATGTCCCACAGAATTAATTAATATTTTTCAAAGTAATTTCAAAAAATAAAATTTTTCAAAGTAATAAATGTATTACTTTGAAATTTGATAGATGTGATATTGCTTGGAAAGAACAAATCTTTACATCACCCAATAAAATGCGGAGGTATAATTTTGCATGTAGTGTACAGTTGTCTTGGCTGTCTGCTTTGTTACTTTATGGTGATGCAAAATAAGAACTTTGGACTTCAATTTTTTGCTTGTGTTCCTTTGTCTTTTAAAATAGTTTTTAATAATAGCTCTTAAGGGCAATAATTATAATTCTAGCTTGAATAATTTCATACCAGTGACCATATTTCTTGACCACATCAAGAAATGGGATTCTGACATTATCTGTCACTATCTTCTTCAAATCTTGTGAAGTTCAAAAGGACAAAAATTGTCAGAAGAACTCACTTTTAAGCAGGAGGAAAAAAATATTTTGTAAGTTGTAAAGCTCTTCCCATTTGGCTTTTTTGAGTTTTAGTTTTCCAGTGAAGTTGGAGAGGATTCTCCTCTACAGCTTGGGTTGAAAAAGATCAGAACTGGGGTTTAGCAGGTGGTGTGTTATGCAGGAAAAAAGTGGAATCACTAGGGTGCCTCAGTGCAATAATGTCCGTATCTGATTTTCTGTGTTTAAATCCTAAAAATACTGCCTGCAGACTACAGGCGGTACTGGAAGGGGTTAAATGTCTGTATGTTGGCATAAGAAATGCAGTAGCTATTAGGAATGTTGCTGTCTTTCTCAGTTTAATTCAGGTGCTCAGTGGACAAAAGGGACAAGTTCTCAGCCCTTCCTTGTGTCCCTTTGAAGGAAATAGCCAAATCTTGCACTTGCTTGCACCAAAGAACAAACTTCTGGTAGGGCCATAGCATAGGCGCCTTCCCCAGTGCTTGGTTAGGGATTCTGCCCAAAGGCAAGGAATTGGATACGCTTCCCTCACCAGGTTTCCAGCCCCTCTATTCATCTCATGGATCTGTGCCTGTTGTGTAGATTCCAACACCCAGAAATGCTCTTTAACACTGACATGTGTGATTACTTGTATTTCTTCATCGAAGCATCACATTTTAAATTGCTCTATTCATTCCTTTGATTTTGAACATAACTGTGACTCAGCAAGCCATGCAGAAATGTGCGTTTAGATTGTAATGGACTTTGGGACATAAGCTGTGAGAGTCTTTGTTGTGGGAGCCTTTGCCAGGTGAAGTGCTTCAGGGAACATCTGGCTGTTTCGGATGCAGAAGCAATTAAGAGCTTTCTGCCTTGCTTTAAAATAAAATCTGTGATGCTGACAGGACATTTGCAGTCTAAAATTAGTTTTGGCCTTGGTAAAATACGTAGTTTCAATAATGATAAAATAGGACAGCAGTGACACATTTCTAGTCTAGTACAAAGAGTGAGTATTTTGTAGTACAGAAGGAAAAATTAGTCTGTAAAGACAATCCAGTCATAGTGGCTTAGTAAAGGCTGATTTCAGCAGTCAGGATCTTCAGAAATGCCACAATATGCTTTTAAGGTTAGCCGAGGGACTGCTGAACAGATCTTATTCCAAAGCAAACAAGGACCAGTGTGCAACTCTTAATAGCAGCCAAAGAGGAATAATTTCTATCTGGCATGCATGGTAAACCGTACACCATGTCTGCCTTCTCTTCACAGCTGCATGAGAATACAAAACTTTACTTCCCTGCACTAATGAAATTGGGAGATCAGTTTCCATTCATCTGTGTATGGATGTAAACAGGCACTCAGTTTTCCATGTGGTTGTGTGTCTTTAACTTTGAGGACAATTCCTCTGAAATTTATATGCAAATCAGCAAAGGCCTTGTATTGTGAACAAAGTGCTGGTGTCACTCTTTGGGTTTCCCTTTGTCTCATCTGAGTTAGTATTCTTGAGATGATAATGTTGTTTCTGGATAATGACCACCGTGAAACTGCACTGGTGCTGCTCAGAAGGGTTTGCTTAGTAACTGCTAAGTTACTGTAACTTGTGCCTACGGTCCTCTTGCATTAATGATAAAATAGTTTTCATTGCTTACGTTTATCTTTCTGCATATCCCATGTGCTGGCTAGTTTGAGCATAACATGTGTTTTAAAAATGCGTTTGTCTTAGGGGAGAATTGTGTGTGTGGTCAGGAATGGGACTAACAGCAAGGCTTAGGTGATTGCCTAAGCTTTCATGGCAATGAAGATAGGCCCTTAGAAGATAGGCCCTGTAAAAACAGGTAAGGGCACCCCCACGTGTTGACCACAGCAGTAAAGGAATGAGGGATGTTTATTTCACAAAAGTCTCTTGTGAGAAGACAGTAGAGTAAATCAAGAGTAAATTAACTAAGTACTTCTTTTTTTTTTTTTTTTTTTAAACTTCCAGCTATTTTTGCAGGAGATACCGTCTACTGGAGAAGATAGAAAAATAGGAACAGAAACTGGAGTCATTCTCAGTGGTAAGATACCTTTTATCTCTCTTTGCTGATCATTCAGATAGGAAGGTTCTTTACTTACAGGTCTATCAGTGCAGGAACAAGAAGCCAGGAACTTTGGGGGCTGCTTTCACCAGAGCAGTGCAGTCTATTTGAACATCTTGGAAGTGGAATCATATGGAAATCATGGAGTGTCTTGGGTTGGAAGGGACCTTAAAGATCATTTTGTTCCAAACCCCCTGCCATGGCCAGGGACACCTTCCACTAGACCAGATTGCTGAGACCACCACCCAGCCTGGCCCTGAACACTCCCAGGGAGGGGTAAATTTTATCTCCAGAGTCTATGATTCACCACTCCAGATAAATTTCTCTCCTTTGTCTTCTTTTTTTCTGTGTCAGCAAGTTGACCAGCTTATGCTATATGGTCCTACTGCTTCTCCTCACCATCTCTCATCTTTGTAACTGTTTGAACCACAACTGAACTACAATTTGTAATTGTTTGTGAAGGTGTAGCATGGTTTGCAACTGAAAGTTCTGCTGAACTGGTATTCTGAAGTCATATCACACTAAGTATAGTCCAAAGTGATGTTCAGAGGGTAGTGGGAAAGGGTAGCTTTGTAGTAATTTAAAAAAAAAAATAAGATGCACATATAGACTACAAAACTGAGAAATGGGGTCTCTGCAATTGCCTAATTTTAGAGGTGATCTAAACCCCATGTTTTTTCTCACTTGTTTTGAAGAAAATACTTGTTTGGACATATCAAGTAATTCCTTTTGCCATTTTGTCCAGAGGCAGTTTCTCTATGTCCAGCATGTTAAAAAACATAAGCTAAGCCTGTTCCAAGCCTGAATCTAACAAGTGGGCTAATGACCTCATCCTTCTATGTAATTCTAATGGAGGTGACCATTTTTTTCAAATGTCTGTAAGGTTCTCCATTTTCCTTGCAGATTAGGACACCTGGATTGTGTCCCCTACGAATGGCTTCCTGAGAAATCATCACTGAATCATGTAATTCCTCAATTTTAAATCTGTAAAATGAGATAACAATACTCCTGCACTTAAGCACGTGTGTCAGGATGGTAAATGTATTTATGTATTGAAGTTTCTGAAATGCTCAGGCATTATAATAAATAGACTGAAGGAGAACTCATTTCATTTGCACATTATTCACTTCATGCACCCCTTTCTTCGGTGGAGGCAGTTATGCTGTTTCTTAAGGATTTCCTTTTTGCTTCAGACTTTTTACACAGAATTGCTACTTGGCAAACTTCCAAAGCTTTTGGTAGTGGAAAGATCACAGGGAGTGGCTGAATAGAATCAATCTGGTAGTTAATAATTCAGCATGCTAAACTCGGTAGTGGTGAGCTGTGTGACTTCCTCAAAGGAAAGAAGAAAAGTATACGTGCCCAAAGTGGTTCTTATGCATCTGCTGATTGCAAGTGTGGCCAAGTACATGATGAAATATTGCTTGTCTGGCTCTGAGCTCTGTACAGTACAACCAGAGTGACTCATCGGGTCAGTTGCTGACCAGAAGTTGAGCTGTCAGAAACAGATGGGCTGCCTAGAGAGCGAGATATCTTGGAAGTATCTCCACCCTTGTCAGCAGTGTTACAGCACAGGGATTTCTCAGAAGCAGTAATTTCAGTGAGAGATGGTAGTTTTTCAGCTGCACTTGATCTTTCACATCTAGAATGATGCCTTGTGGCCCTGAGAATAAGAAAACTTGCTGGCTTGTTAGTGAAGGTCCTTATTTGTGGATCCTGTACTTGGAGGGGCAGTAGTAGGGAGGTCAGTAAAGTCCTCAGACTTGCAAAGGGATTGTTTTTCAGCTCTGAGAAGCCTTCAGGTTGCTATTAAAAGATGGTTGGTGTGTAAATGCTCTTTCTGCAAATGAGGCCAAAATTTTTAAACAACTCTGAAAATCTTTTCCTGTAGTCTCTCTCCACCTCTTTACTCCTGAGCAGAATGGGAATAACAAACGCTTCCCCAGACTGTAGAGCTGGGCTGAGGATTATACTCAGCTCAGATATTTGGAGTTCAAGTACCCTACAAGTATCTAGGGAAATAGTTTTGTAGACACTGAATACTGGAGCAAGTTCTAGATCAGAATCTGAGAAGAGAGTACACCAGTCTGGGATGGGTTTTCAATTTGACTTGCTCTGGTGGGTTCACCCTGGGCAGCAGCCAAGCACCCATACAGCTCCTAACTCACTTGCTGCAGTAGCTCTCCACAGTGAGCAGGAGGAGGAAAATAGGAAGAACAAAATCGAGACAATGTTGAGTTGAGATGAAAAACAGTAAGTGAAGAAGGAAAAAATGGATTCAGGGGGTGCAAAACAGGGGAGACAGCGTACTGGGTCATGGCAGACTGATGCCCAGCCAGTCTCCAAACAACAGCCAAAAAACTTGCTTGAAAACAAAAAAAATCCTTTTGTTCCTCTATTCCAGTTTTTATTTATGAACTTGAGGACACATCACATGAAATATCCCTTTGGTCACTCTGAGTCAGCTGTCCCAGATGTGTCCCGTCCCAGCCTCTTGTCCACCTTCAGCCTGGCTGTGGGGGTGTAGTGGGAAACAGAGGTGGCCTTGACACTGTGCAAGCACAGCTCAGCAATAGCCAAAACACTGGTGTGTTGTCAGCGCTGTTGTAGCCACAGATCCAAAGCACAGCACCCTGTGGGCTGCTGTGAAAGAAGTTAACTCCATCCCAGTCAGACCCACCACAACCCCAAATCCTACTACCTTTTTTTACTTACTTTTTAATGTAGTACTGTAAAAAGAAGAACAAAATCCTGTTGTAAGATCTTAAGAACAGAGTATTCATGATGAAAAATGTTTCCTTGTATGTGCAGATGTGAAATTTTTATTAGAATCATGCACACTTTGAAACAGTTCAAAAAGACTAAGAATTTGCTGAAGTTCGTTTTTTCTCTGAGTCTCAAAAAATTTGTTTCAGGGAATTCAGTAGCACTTAAGTGCTTGTCTGAATAGGGGCTGCATATTCAAGCTCTGTCCTGCAAGAACAATTCTGGAGAAATTTTACCCAGTGTGAACATGTGACCTATGTCAGAAATGGGTAATCCTCTAACTGCCTATAGGTGCATCTTGTTACTGTCTGTATAAGTATGTAATTTTGTGCCTTAAAATAATCAGCTCTGTGAGTCTTATTTATCATGAGACTGGACAGATAAAATGCTTTCAAAATTGAAACATTAAGAATTAGAATTATGGGGTTATCCTAAGAAATGGAAAAAGTAAAAAATAAAAGATTTGAATTAGGAATGAAAGTTCACTTCTGAAAAAAAAAAATTAGTAAATGGCCCTATGCTTCCCTGCAACACCTTATTTTTGATTATGTATGCTGCTGTCAGTGAAAAGTAAGTGGCAGCTGTGTGATGCAAAGAGTTCAGATAATTCTGATTAGAGCTCACTGATTACTTTGATCAATATCAAAGTCAAACTGAAAGCAAGTTGAGCTTTCACAGATTTTTTTAGAGAGAATAATTGAGATTAAAGGAGACTCTTGAGTTCTTGAATTGATTCTTTATTTTTAGGGTATTCGGCCTTTTCTATTATTGGTGGCTCTTCTTTATTCCACTTGTCAGTATGAGGAGAGATAAGCATTTGTTCCTGGTAGTGAAAAGCATCACAAAGGCTTTGGTGGATGTGTAGTAGTGTGACTGGTCTGAATTTAAGAGTTCAAAGCGGCCACCTCCAAACCTCTTACTGGGTTTGTCAGTCAATGCTGGCATTCCAGGAGAGAGATGACATTATGGGATTTGGTTGATCATGCAGTAAGCACAGTGAAACTGAGACTTCGGTGTCTTCATAAGAAGTTCTGGGAAATTTCTCATGACTTTTTAACACTGAAGCACTGACTTGAATGAAATGTTCCTTGTATCATGGGGAAAAGTGAACATATTCATAAAAAGGCAGCCCACAGAGCAGAATTGCCCCCTCTAGTATGTTCTGAAATGGTTCAGCTCTAAAGGTTCATGATTAGAGCAGGTAGTTTTTCTTTGCCAGTGACAACTTCAATTTTTTTGTTCCCTCTATGGAGCAGGCAGTTAGAGGAGGTTGGAAGAACTATGAATATCTTTGTTTTCAGCAGCGGAGGAACAAATGTTCTCTGAGGCCACTAGGATGGAGTGTGTATTCTGCTAGAAGGGAGGATCAAGGCAGTAATTTGTGCCCTGCCTAAAAGCAGGGTGTATATGGGCATAAAGTGTGAAAGAGTTCTTGTATTTTTCCTCCAACTGCACAGTTCAGGCAGTTTAAAAAGCCCTGTTTGCTGTGCTCTGATTGTGAGCAAAGTGGCTAGACTGTCCGATCTCAGTTAATGAGCAGAACGCCTGGGAAAATAATGATAGCTAAAGTTAAGGTCTTGGAACAACTCTACCTGTGTCAATATCATTGGGAACCAAATTGCATGTTTGAGGAAGACAGCCAATGGAGCTGAATCTCATCCTGTGTAAATTGCTTCTCATACATGGGTCTTCTTTTTTTCTCCATTACTGGAGAGTCCAAATTATGAGCAACTATAAATCCAACTCTCTTCAGCCAAGGTCCTTGGTTCTGTGGATACCAGGGACAGAGCTCTGTTAACCACAGAATCCCGTCACAGCTCACGTCTGCTGCCTGCAGAGCTAGCCCTGCTTGTTTTGGTGTGTGGCTAAATTGGAGACGTGAATTTGTGGCAGCTCAGACTGTGCTTTTCTCTGCAGTAAGAAATCTGTGTGAGTGACTGCCAGAACTGCTCATTATGAATGAAGATGATAACTCTGTGCATGGCTTCATGAAAATGCAGTCATACACTTTGAAAAAGAGTAGCTGTTCAGGAGTCACCTTTGCCTTTACTTGGTAAGGCTCTAGAATAATGAGGCATAACTGATACAGGGCTTTACTTGATAATGAATGCTGTGGTCACCTCTTCTGTGTCTGCACAAGCTACAGTAACTTCCTGCTTTGTTAAGCTGAACTTTGCTTATCCCAAGTTTTGCTGTGATTTGGGCTTTCTGGGAAAGGATAACTGGCTAATAGGGAATTCAGTTAGCTTTTGGGGAGCCCTTGCTTAGCTGGTGTTTGAGAAATGTTTTGGTTATGCTGAAGTAGCTTCATCCAACCCCAACAAAACCCATTTGATTGGGAAATTCCTAGCTAGCTCATTTTATTGTCTGGCAGTTCTTACTGCTGGCAGGATGGTTAGAGGAAGTTGAGATACAGGGAGTTGGACTTGCTGAGACATTGACTTGCTTAGTGTGGTAACTCTGTTAACCAGCACTGGTTTTTTGATAGTGCCCACAGGAAATATGTAAGAGCTTGTCAGTGCTGTTGTAATGTTGCTAATTAACAGCAGTGAGAAGAGGAACATGGCAGTTAAGGCAATTTTGAGGTTCACATACAAAACATGCTTTTTTGTGTGCTTATGGTGGATTGACCCTGGCTGGATGCCAGGTGCCCACCAAAGCTGCTCTGTCCCTCCTCTCCTCAGCTGGGTAGGATAGAGAAAACATAACAAGAGGCTTGTGGATCAAGAGAAGGACAGGGACAGTCATTCAGCTGTTACCATCACAGGCTAAACAGACTAGACTTGGAGAAATTAGCTTAATTTATTACCAGTCAATAAGAGTAAGATAATGAGAAAAAAACCCCTAAATTTTAAAACACCTTCCCCCCAGTCCTCCCTTCTTCTCAGGCTTAACTTTATTCCCAAGTTCTCTAATTCCTCTCCAGAGCAGTGCTGGTAGATGGGGAATGAGGGTCATGGTCAGTTGCCTCTGCTGATCCTTCTTCCTCAGAGGAAGGACTCCTCACACTCTTCCCCAGCTCCGCTGTGGGGTCCCCGCCATGGGACACAGCCCTCCGTGAAGTTCTCCAACTTGCGTCCTCCCCATGGGCTATAGTTCTTCTCAAAATGCACCAGTAGGGATCCCTGTACTGCATCAGCATGGGTCCCTTCCCATGAGCTGCAGTCCTTCAGGCACAGCCTGCTCCAGCGTGACCCCCCCATGGCATCACAGGTTCTACCAACAAACTTGCTCTAGCATGGGCTCCTCTTTCCATGGGTCCGCAGGTTACTGCCAGGAGCTTGTTCCATTGTGGGCTTCCCACAGGGATACAGCCTCTTCAGGCATCCACCTGCTCCCGTGTGGTGTCCTTCATGGGCTGCAGGTGGATCTTTGCATCCCTGTGGTCCTCCATGGGCTGCAGGAGCACAGCTGCCTCACCATGGGCTGCCCATGGGCTGCAGGGGAATCTCAGCTCTGGTGTCTGGAACACCTGCCCCTCCTTCTTTACTGACCTTGGTGTCTGCAGAGCTGTTCCTCTCACATATTCTTACTTCTCTCTCTAGCTGCAATTGCTGCTGCACAGCTTTCCCCTCCCCCCCCCCCCAGCTGTGTTTTTCCAGAGGCACTACCATGGTTGCTGATGGGATTGACCTTGGCCAGTGGCAGATCCGTCTTGAAGCTGACTGGCATTGACTCTATCAGACATGAGGGAAACTTCTGGCAGTTTTCACAGAAGTCACACCTGTAGCCCCTCCACTATCAAAACATTGCCACAGAAACCCAATACAGCATCTGAAATGTGCTGGTATCCATGTTTGCCCAAGAAAAGTGGGTTTGGCATCCTTTAGAACACTGAGGGTTTCAGCTGGTAGGGCCTGCAGTGGTAAGTAGTAACCTAGGTAACTACAAGTTAGAGCTTAATTTGATGCTTTTGAATTCTGTGAAGCAAATAGTATGTTACCTTATCCTCCAAAGCTGTGTTAAATACTCGTCTTCAGAAATTCTGGACAGATGCAAAGTGAAGGTTTGTCCACAGATTTTATCATTATTTCAAGGATTCTGGCATGCCAAAGATAGATCACTTCCAGTGAATGGGCACAAACAGATGAGCTGAAAGATGCTCTAGAATAGATATCTGTGCTATACAGTGTAACTGAGCTTACCTGTCTTTGAGAGAAGTACCTTAAAATAAGACATACTTTTTATTTTCTTGAAAATGTTCCTCAACAAATAAACTATCTTCTTTTCATTCTGTTGTTAAAATTACTCCATTTGTTATCCATATGTCATAGCTAGTCAAACAGCTTTATCTTGGTATTGCCCTTGCCAAGTTAAGAAACCTGAAATTTAAAAAAAAATCCAAAACCTTAATATATCTGACTAAACAGGAACCTCAGTTCATGCATGTCAGCAATACTTAGTATGCTATTGACCTTCAGAAGCAGAAAAGTTTTTTTGAGATTGTCTCCTCACTATTGGGGAGGCTGTGAAAGGGGGGACTGGTTAAGCTGTCTTTGCATACTTTTGGCAGTACAGAGTCTGCATTGACTGACTGTACTTTTACGACTAATTTTGATGTAGATGGGTAGTGTGGGTTTCAGATGAAAAAAATAATGGGTTTCTTTTGAGTTTTTCCTCTAAAAAGTGCAGTTCAAAGTCCAGTAAATGCTCTAATAGCAACTTATTCATGTGTAATAGCAATTAGGTTGAAGGACTGTATGAACAATAAGTAATTATGGGTTAACTTATTTGTGTGCTTTTGTTGTTGTTTCCAGGAATACCTTTTGTTAACATCAGAAAATCAGTGTTTTCCTTGGCAGTAGGAAGGTGGGGGAGGAGAGGAAGATTAGCATTTGTTGTAACTCTGAGAATACCAAAATGTCAGTGGTGGTGTTTCCAGTGTAGTGTGTGACTGTACAGGTACTGTTAATATGGGAATACTGCTGGGCCTGTGTCTGCTCATTGTGGATATACATCAGGTCATTTTACTAGAGAAACTTGTCAACATTTTTTAGAGCTTTTATGTACATACATTTTGTGTGTGTACATATGTATATAATATATAATAATTTAAAATACTGTTCAAGGAAAAATTTGCATCTTCTTCAAAGGACCTATATGAGGTGACTTAGTTATGGAAAATGAAAGGCTGCACTTAATTTCAGTGTTTGGGTTTGGAAGGTTCAGACTGCTTTGGCACATTTAAATCAGGTGTTTACCTTCAAGCATATACATAACCTCACTGACTAATAAAGTATGCTTACCTATACTTTGAATGTATGTTACTTACCTGAGGTCTTGCCACACTAAGGCTGCTTCAGGTCTGTTTTGCCTCCAGTTGAGCACCTGGCTTTATCAGTTCTCATCAGAAGCCCTTTATTCAGGGAGCTCTTTCAGAGCTCTGGTAAAGTGCTTCCTTTCCCCAAACTCCCTGTAAACTTGCCAACTCATCATGACTGTGGTGCTTCCATGTGTGCTTGGTCAGGGCAGCTCTGATGACTTCTCTGCCTGCAGCTGGGGGGGCTCCTGTGGGACCAGCAAGCAGCTGGTTAAAGTCCATGTAGCTCTTTGAATTCAAAGGATTATATTTGCTGAGAATCAGCCTTGTACATCTAGCAATAGTAAACTGGCTCTTCAGAGATGCCTGAGCAAGAAGGAAAGGTGATGTGAACTTCAAATACTTCATAGAAAGAAGGCTGAAATCAGAATAGCTCCAGGACCATCTTTGAACTTGAGGTTTATTCCAAGATTGAGAACTTACTATACTGTACCAGTCTGCTGGTAGAAGTTTGATTCCTTGTGATAATTTATTTCTTGATGCCCAAAGCAAGTGTGAATTTGAACACTTCTGATACTCACTTTTGTACTTCTGCTCTTACTGTTGAGAGAAACCACTGTGATTGAGGCAAGTTATGCTCCCACTTTACATCCTTCCCTGTCAGCATTCCCATGCTGTGCTCTTGTAGCAGTCCACATTTGGGCAACCGCAGAAGCAAATGGAGCGACGCTGTCTCTTGGCATTCTGTTCTGAGCTGAAATAGGAGCCAGCATAAATGGCTTAATAGCTCAAGTCCCTGGCAACCACAACTTGGAAGATAATACCTCATTTGTAAAAACTGAAAGTTAACCTTTTTTGTTGTTGTTTTGCAGGAGGGCCACGCAGATGTAGAATTTGAGTAGATTGTATTTTGCTATTTGACTCTTCTTTGTCAGTATGCCTGGTAAGATATTTTGAGGCACTTGAGGAAGAGCAAGAGGGTAATGTTTATTTTGGCAAGTCTTAGCTGTTGAAAGCGAGTTTTCTCAGTCTCAATTTTTCTTTCCAGAGCCCCCCATCCCTCTCTCCTGCCTGTTAGAGAGAACCATTTTGCTGACCATGTAGCTGAATCCATTTATTGTCAATTGGCCTCAGCTCTAGTAGTGTGATATACGTAGTAAAACCAGGAATTCAGGTTATGCTGAATCACAGTGATGCTCTGCAGATGTTCGTCTAGGATGCCAGCCAGCAGAGCACAGGCTGTAGGCTTCCAGCAAGATTCTCCTGCTGAGTGGGGAGGATATAGAGCCCCTGGATGCAGTGTCTGAAGTGGAGAGCATCAGAAGCCAGCAAATGGATACTTTATCCTGGGCAGCCACTGGCAGTTGTGGTAATGATGGAGTGCTTCTGGGTTTCCTACCTTTGGAGCTCTGGAGTGGGGGATATGCCTTTGCTGGCTCTTACCTGGTTCTAGGAGGCTAATACAGGTGTGTTTGAGGGAATAAAAAAACTCTTCAGAAAAAATCTTCTTTTAAGAATGGCCTAGGGATTAAAGTACTCTTCTAGTGTAACAGGAGGCAGATTTGGAACAGGCACTAGATCTTCAGTGTCTGTAGGATGGAGATGGTCCCTTGTCACTAGGCTGCTGGGATGAGTTCTGTCTCTTCCATTTGAGCTGTTTCATTTTCTTTATATAAACATTTATAGAAAATGACTCCTCGTTTTTTCTGAAGTTCTGATTTTAATGAATTGATAATTTCCTACTCTGAAATGAAAAATTGTTGGGAGACTTTCTGCCTTATCCTATTTCAGCTTTTTGATATTTTTGTAGTTCACTATAGCTTCTTAATGTGGAGAAGAGTCAGTGGTGTAGCCGAGTGTTCCCTTCTTAAGTGGGTGGTATAAATTGGATGGGTCAAAAAGAAGAGCAATAGGAAGTGCTGTCACCTCAGTTTAGAACTACATGTGTGTTTGACCACTCATAGACTTTTAGCCTTATATTTGATAGTTATTCAGGTGACAAAACCAACTGGATAGGGAGTTCAAACACATGATATGTACAATAGTTTAGGTGGGAAACTGTTGGCTTCAGATTACTGATTCACTGCTTCACATGGCAAGCTGTGCAACTTTAGAAAGGATCTGGCTTGAAAATAAACGTTTGGCTACTAATCAGTATGGAAAGAGGATGGTAGGAATTTTCAGAGGTTGTGCCTAAGTCCCTTGAATGTTCACTAGGAAATAGCTCTTCTATCCTGTAAAATACCCTTTCATGGAAAAAAAAGTTGCACAGTCTTGCTGCTGTGCAACAAGACTCCCTTCCAGAAATTTGACATTTTTTAAAATCTGAATTCCTAGGGTTTGTTTAAGAAATGTGCAGTCACATGTGTTTTGGAGATGTTTTTCAATGTTTAGAATGCTATTTTTTTTTTAATTAATGGTGCTTAGTTTCTTTTCAAATTTATTTTACTTAAAAGTATGATTATTTCATAAAGCATTTTATTCATTCTTTGTATGTGCCTGCCTGTATATGTACACACACATATATATGTCAGCAGTTACAGAGTATTTACTTTTTACTGTTACCTGTCTGTTGAAACACGGATACATAGCTCTACATCGGACTTGCATGTGTCCCCTCCTGTATCTCTATTCTTCATTCTAATATGTTGCTGTAAATAATGCAGAGCTGGCCTTTCTTTAGTGCTTTTTAAATTGATCTCCATTGCTCAGAGGCAGGATGGTGTTAATGACCTAAAGTATAAACTACTGTTCTGGGTTCTTCTCCACCTGAGCTATATTCTACAGAGGTAGCAGCTCCAGGTCTCTGAGGTGGTAACTGGTGTCACTGTTTGAGGGTGTCAGTCACTTGCCATGAACAAACACCAGCTCATGCAGTGACACCAATCTTCTGGGGAAGCCACACTGAAACTTGTGTCAAAGACGAGCTTAGCTTCGATAGGACAGACCCAGCATTCAAAGACTGTACAGGAAGAGGGTTTGCAAGCAGCCTTGCTTGTAGCCAAGGGTGAGTTGTGGTCTGTGGACCAGTGATAGAAAATACAGCCAGAGTCTTTTTGTGATGTCCGTATCAAAAGATACGTTATATCACTGAATACTTGTAAACTGTTTGGATGAAATATTAATGGAGGTGGGGAAGATGCCAGCCAAGTAGCTTTCTTTTGACACTCTCTTAATCTGATCTTGGTAAGGGCTAGAGTGTTCCTCTGCAGGATTCTAATACAGTGGAGCTGCAACACCAAGTGCAGGGAGGACCTGAGGATCCCTCACACACCACATCTCTGTGAAAACACAAATGCCTGTGGAGCCCACGTATGTAGTGGTCTGGTTTCTCACACACTTGAACTGGGAGAGGGAAGCAAGTCAGGTGACAAGAGGGGAGAAGCACAGGCTCTCCCTGGGTTACATGCATGGTACCATCTCTGCTTAGGAAGAGGAGAGCAGAACAAGGTCAGAGAGCAATGGGTTTTATCAGAATGAGGTACAGAGCTTACTGGTGCCTAACCGTTTTGTTGCAACACTGACTGGGCATGATGGTGTGTCTGTGGTACCTGCTTAGAGCCATTCCTGGCCTTGGCAGAAATCTGAGGAAGATAGAAGGCAGAAGCACACTGACCCAGGTGCTACAGACTGTCCTTCCTCACGTATCCCACTCTCACCTCTGTCCCTTTTTTCTTTTTAGCAGATAGGTCTGTGGTCTTTCAGATATGGACTTTATAGTGTTAAATAGCATAACTGAGTTCCTGATGCACTACTGCACGTTTTCCAAACCTTTACTCCTTACTGCCCATTTCCAAGTGAGCAGCCTGCAAGGCTATAGATCTGAGACATCCACTTCTTCCTCAGACTGGGTAGTCAGGCATTTCAGAAACCCTCAGGAGGAGGTGATAAACAATGGGGGAGCATAAGCCTCCTTTCTGTAGGAATCCAGAGCTACATGTGGAATCAGTGAGACATTTTATTTCCTGCATCCTGTTTCCAGATCTGCAGCCAATAGGTTTCAGTCAGAGTGTGGTGACCAGTAGAGAATCTGGCTGCAATAGCTGAGCAGGAGGAAGAATGCAGAGGCAACAGCTGCATTCTGTGATTGAGAAAAGCGTGACCAGGGATGGAAGTGGGACTGGACTCTGCAAATGGGGAATATTCTGGAATGTATGTGCACTCTCATACATATGTTTAGGCAGGCATTTAAAAGAAAGGATTTTAAAGGCCTCAGATGTCATGAAAATTACCTGGGGTATTTAATTAGTCCGAAGTGGCTAATCTCAAACTTCAGAAAACCAGGAAATACAAAACGATGGTGTGGATAGAAGATTTCTACATGCAGTCATTAGAAAGATGTTAAACAGTATTGGAAACCACTGGTTCTGTTTTAATAACATTTTATGTTGATTTTGCTAGGTGTGTTCATTTCTAGTGACAAAAAGGCTAAAAGGACAGCTGTGAGGACACTTGTTAATATGGCTTAGGTGCTCCTGACTCTGGTTATGTTTATGCATTTATTTTTTAATTATTATGTTTATCTTTAGACACTAGACTGCAGCAAATAGAAAATCATACCCACTGCTAATCTCAAGATACTGAAGACAAATGTCTGAATCTTGGATTTCTTGTCGTTTCAACATCAGTGGCAGGGCTTTGTGTACAACTAAGAGCAGTAATTGTTGTCACTAACAATCATATGCATGTTGATGTTTGCCTATTTGACCTAATTATTTTTTCTTCTATTTAAATAAAATCTGAGTGAAAACCAAAATAATTTCTTTCTGAAATACTTGAATTTTGGAATCGCACTCTTGGAGTTCTTTCAATCTTTCTGGTGCCAACAGTGTTAGCTTAAAACTGCATCAGAAAAATTGTGTTAATCTCAGGCTTCATGTGCAGCTCTCTAGTAGCATTTCTTTGTAATGAAAAACAAAGTCAAATGTGAAATGGAGGCCACATGTCTCTGATTCTGCTGGTTTTGCTTTTACCTGGAACATGTGGAAGTCTGCAGGCAAGGCAGTGTAATATAATATATATGGACGGGTAGGAATCCCATTTGAAAATGAGATGTAATTCTGTAGAGCAGGTAGAAATAGAGAAGATGAAAGCATAGTGCAGGCTGCTACAATCTCATTAGATACTGTCATGGTTTAATCCCAGCCAGCAACTAAGCACCACACAGCTGCTCATTCACTCCCTCCCCATGGGAGTGAGCTTGAGTGGCAGAGCTTTGTATGCTGAGCATTACATCTTATGATATGGAATATCCCTTTGGTCAGCTGTCCTGGCTGTGTCTCCTCCCAATTTCTTGTGTCCCTCAGCCTCCTCGCTGCTGGGGTGGGATGAGAGGCAGAAAAGGTCTTGATGCTGTGTAAGCAATGCTGGCAGTAACTTCAACATCCCTGTGTTGTAGCTGCTGTGAAGAAAATTAACTCAATCCCAGCCAAACCCAGCACAGGTACTTAGCATTTTTTTTCTTGTCTTTTGAAGTTCCTCTAAAATTGTGATTTCTTTGTTCTGCCCATACCTGTCTAGCTTTTTGGAGCTGGGTGATTTTGACTGAAGTATTTGGAAATGACAAAACGATCTGTAGTTAAAAATAGAAAATAATTAAAATTCATATTCTAGTGTTGTTCTACTTCATGAACAAATTTGAGTGACAAAATTGTAAACTCTAGTTTCTCTGGTAATAGAGAAAGCTCACTCAGTGACTGGGATTAGAGAAGCATTGGCAAGGGTCAAGTCAGTTAGACCTGGAATTCTTGATTTGCTGGGGTGGTGTTTCCTTATAAAAGGAAACAGTTGCAGTGGGCAGATGAGGAACTATGACATTTTTTGGGGCGTAGGGAAGCATTCATCCATGATCCTACTGATGGGAAATCCTCCCAACACCAGATTATTATGTGCTGTTTAATGGGGAATTTTCTGATCCCCCTTGCCGAAGTTGTGTTTTCACATGTCAGAAGTGGTGGAGCAGGTGTCACACACAGTCTCCACTCTGATAGACTTTACTGTGACAGGGTATTTTCACAAATTTTATCTTTCTGGCAGCCCTTATGCTTTCATAAACTACTTTTCCTCTCTGTGTATTTGCAAGGAGACTTTTGTTGTTGTTGTTGTTGTTGTTAGGAGTGGGGACATACCTCCTCTTTTTCTGACAGAGTTTTGAAGTCTGAAATTTACATGTGCCAGGTTTTGCAGCAGTGGCAAGACACAGAGTTGTTTTGATTCCTTGATATTTGAGATGCAGACAATCCCACCCATCCATAATGTTGTATAGAATGGAGTCTGTCAGCTTTACCCAAGGGCCTGGCTGGCTGGAAGGTGTCTGTGGACCAAACACCTCTGATGCTGGTACCAGTGGGAAGGTGGTGGGCATTTTTTGGGAGTTTAACACAGCAGCAGTGGGATTTCACAGCTGCTTGGAGACAGAACGCAAACTTCTGTAAAGGCTGGGCAAGCAGCCACATACTTTAAGCTGTGACAGGTGAGCTCTGACATATTTTTCTGCAGTGGTTAAAGGCTGTTCCTGTAACTATCTGCCTGCTGGACGTTGCTACTTACAGTTAAGGTCAGCAGGACAGAGCACGTGCCAGCACTGTAGATGCCCTGGTTCAGGTTCATGATAGCTTCAACCTGCACGGACTAATACGAATAGCTTCATTTGGTAAGGGAGAGAAGTAAAACTCTAACAAAAGTAGTCCAGTCTTCTCTGCAGCATTCCCTTGAATGCTACTGAAATGCTTCATTTTACAAGGCAGGTGAAATGTTTCATTTGGATTTGTGTAATAGGTTTAGAAAAAACACCCTGTCAGTATTTGAGGTCAGGATGCAATGAGAAACTGAGACTGATCTCCTGCTTCAGGTAGTGCATTTGGAAATTTGTATCAGAAATTAATGATCCATTTATATAAGGGATTTGGTAGGTTTTTGGGGTTTCTTCATTTATTTTTCTTAGAAGTCTGTTAGCATGATACTCAGTGACATTTCAGGAGCACAAATACAAGCAGGAGATGTGGAGAAAGACAAAGCATGTAAGCTGACATTCAAGCTGAGAATCTCTCATATACAGTACACTTTGTGTGTTTTAAATTTAGTACTTGTGTTAACTTAATCTTGGCTAGTGCAGAAAATCTTGTCAAAGATCTTTCTCCAAACATTCTTTTGTGTGCATGCTGTTGGTTACATTAAAGTACTGTTCTTTGGGTGCCTTTAGGGCTCAGCTGAGGGTCCTATCTTGATGTTTCACAACTTGCGCAGAAAGAAGCTTCTCTGAAGAATTCAGGATGAGAATGTAGCAGCTCAAATTTAGATCCAAGCCTGGAGATAAAGCTTATAAAGCTTCAGTGGGACTATTTTGTTCATAAAATTATGGATGTGCTATAGTCTTTTGCCACAGGATTAGAAACTAAGTAGTTGTTCAATACTGAGATTAAAATAACATCAGACCAAAAACACTAGTTAAGTCAATAAATCAGTTGGTGCTACAATAAGAAAATTAAATTTGTTAGCTATTAAGTATGGGCATAAAGGATGGTGCTTTTAAAAATTAGTGCAGCATTGACATTTTCTTTTTAATGTATCATCTGTATTTTATGTAACAAGCAGTGCTGGACTGAGTTATATAAACGAGTAAGTGTTTTATGCATGTTATTTCAATTATCTGTCCTTGGAGAAGGTGAATGAAAAATAGCTCCAACTCAGTTTTAGCATCTTCATTTTGACAGTTGTAATATGCATGTTAATGGAGAGTGTGAAGTGTAGAGAAATGGGTTCATATGTAAAAGCTGATGTCCTCTTAGTTCTTTATCTTAAAAGGAAAAGAAAAAAGAGAATAAGGAAGAAAGAAGCAGAGGGTATGTTTTGTGTGGCATACCAGATCTTTTTGAAACAGCTTGCACAGTTCCAAGCTAGCTGAATCAGCAGCACGTTTATTGGTGGAAGGCTATAATCGTAGTAACACCTGCAGTGTACAGCAAAGAAGAGGCACATCAAATCTGGCAAAGTGTTGAATGAAGTTTTTACATCTGGTTTTAAATCAAGTCAGAGCATTGCTACAAAGAGTAGAATTGGTTAAGTAGTAGGGTTTAATCAAAAAAATTATTTTAAATTTGAAGGATTATTTAGCTGGTATCTTTGAAGAAACCTTAGTTGAGAGGCATGGGGCTTTCACCAAGGATCATTATTTGGATTAGTTTGCTTCATACAAGATGCAGTTTTAAAATGTACAATTTTGGTACAAAATTGGTAACATATATGTTTGAAAAAGGAACCTGAGGATTTAAAGTGACAAAGATCTTTTCAATTACTTATTGGTTTTAATATATTAATAAACTTTTAAGGCCAGAAGAGTTTGTTAGCTCTAACTCTTATTGAGCTTGTTTTTGTGTTGTGTGTTTGGCTCTTGAGTAAAAGATTTTACTGCTTTTGTTAATGTTGTTATAAGGTGCTCGGTCAGGTTAAGTGTATTTGAATCAGTATGCAAGAGGGCAGGCATTGATCAGTTGTCTCTAACATTACAAAATCTGCTCAGTACTAGATACAAGAGCAAACTAGTCAAATTATCTATTCCTTAACATACTGTTATCTCTTAAACAGAGAATAGGACCTGCCCAGTGTGGGTTTGATGTCACTAGGTAGAAGGCTTGCTTTTATGAAAAGCAGTAAGGGAGATGAAGACTTAGAGTAACTTTAGAGCTGACTTTTCCAGTCTGCATGGGAAATTTGATTATCTGTATTTTATGTTCTTTGCCCCTTTGGAATGAGAAATAGCTGACAGCAAAAGACAAGAAGTACATTAAAAAAATGTTGTCTAGGGACTGCAGACTACAAGCATTTCTTAACACCTTTCTTCTGTTATTGGAACACACTAAATATTGGAAATGGAATTGCCCTGAGCTTACCTTCTGTGTGATCTTCCTGCCTGCTCTGTCCAGATGTTGTTAGTTCTGCTTTTAGCCTTTGGGTGGGCTTGATAAAGAAACTAATTTGAGCTCTTTCATTCTTGATGTAAGGAGGGGCAGGAAGGGGAACCTTCTGCTCTGAGATACCAGCAGACAGTAAGGCCTTCAGAGTGACACAGTGGCCCAGTTGCCAGGAAGTCTTATCAAACACAGTGAGACTCCAGTCTTGGCCAAGCATTTGAGCCCACTGACTTAATAAAGGTAAAAGGTATTTGAGTTCTAGTAGAGCATCTGTTCATGGTATAGTAAAATGGAGATGGCACAAGCAACCTTACTCATTTCAAGCATGTCTTTTTAATAGCTGGCAATGGAAATGGTTACTTTTGTCTTTTGGCTCTTCATCAGACCAAAACTCAAATTAACTTCTTTTTCTTCTTCCCATTATCTCTTTGCCATATGCTTCCTCAACTCTCATCTCTTTAGTTAGAAAACGGGTGCATACAGAAATTAATTATAAGATCTAAATATTGTCAGTGAATACTGTAAGAGAAGTGCTTAATTTCTGGAACTCTACTAAACTCTTATGCTTCAAAGAAGGAGTTAAGGGAGGATTGTTTAAGGGCATTAAAAGAGATTTAGAAGAATTTTTGGAACACTTACATCAGTCCACATAGCAAAGGCTCAAATGGGTAAAAGGAGGTGTTTCAACTTAAAAACTTAGAATGAACTTAAGGGTTCATTCTCACATATCTATACCTATACCTTTTTATCAACGTACAATAGAGCTAAAGAGAGTGACCAAACCAGGCTTGTATTTCATTTGACTGAGTCTTTGGTGTAATTCTTTGTGTGTGATTTAATTTTAAAATGTGAAGATTCAACTCTTTTCCTTAGTGAAGTTTAAGGCAGTTGCTTTTGTTGGAAGCAAGATTAGGCAATGGGACTCCTTTCCCTGTGTTAACTCTTCATCATGTGTTAGAGTGTCTCTCACTTACCCAGCCACATAACTGGAAATAGAAAGCATATTGCAGGGTTTCTTAATCACATGCAAATTCCATTCATGTGCCCAAGTTTTCAGAGAAGACTTAGAGATTTAAATCTACAGACCCTGTTAGTTTCAGTAGGAGCTGTGTGACTAAATCCTCTGAATTAGTTTTGAACTAAAAAAACAAACAAGAAGCCATGCAGCACTTGTCAGCCCAACCTCCTGGCACATTTAGCTGCTTTTTAGGACTGCATTGATTGATAAATTGTTTTGGCAAAAATCGAGGATGCTGGTGAATGAGAAAACAGGAGCTGTTGAGTTCATCTAAGGTATTCCTGCTCTTCACAGCCTCAGAACAGGGTCTGGGAGGCATGGCTGGGAGGAGTGTGATACATCTTCTATCCAGATTCATAGCTATAAGGCATTTTTAAATGTGCTTGCAGAACTAATCTGGGGAAGGTTGAAATTTGGACTAGCTTTGGTTTTTGGCAAGATTGAGCACTGTTGTGCAGGACATTGTGTTCTTATGTTTCTCTAATGCTTACAGGTAAGCATATGCAATTAGTCATTACCGCTGTAGCTTTGACAGGTTTGGGACTAAAACTTCCAAATTAATCTCTTTGATTTTTTTTCTCATTTCAGAGACACTACTTTCCCCTGAATAGAGATGGCAGAAATCAATTCTCCTGTAAATATCAAGGAAAAGGTAGGTTTAAGTAACCATACAATGCAAGCCAAAATTATATTTGCATACATATTTCATTTTTGCTCTTTCCAACACTGTTCACATACTGAACTTTAATGTGTATTGACTCTGTGCATTAAGTACACAGATGGGTATTGATAGGACTAATCTGAATCTTGCTTGAAAAGAAGCATTTTTGGTTTTTTGCAGAGAGACTGTTTTGTCAGCTAGTCTTCTCTTACTCCTTTGTAATCCCTGTGCACACTGATGCTGTGGAGAACAGCACTTTGGGATGATTGCTGCTGTACAAAACACAATCATGTTGAGGAAACATGCCCTTTAGAAAATAATTTTCTGCCCAAGAATGTTATGCCTGTAATACTTAAAGCAATTCCTAAAAGTGCAGGATCTGAAAAGAGCAGATTGCTTTTTCCTATGAAAGTATGTCTGTTTTAAACTGCAATCAGTGTGCTTGAGTCTTCTCCATATCCTTGGCTGGAGCTCGAGCCTCATCACCCTTTCAGGAGCAGTAAAGGACCTAAAGCGAATTAGGATAAGAGGTAGGTCAGGAGATCTTTTGTGACTCCCAGCAGGCAGATTGTGAAGAGACAATCTAACGATAGAACTTCTTTTGCTCTATATCTGTTTATGGGTAACAGTTCCTTACCTGTTGCACTGCGCAGGTGCCTGTTTTTTGAGTGGTTTTACCTTATGTTTGATGTTCACATCTCAATTGCTCATTGTGCTTGAGGATTTGCATGTCAATATGAATCTCTGTTTTGGTGATGAATATCTTCTTTAGTCCTTAATAACAGCACAGGGTTTTAAAATTGAGTAGCATGATGATTTTGCAGTAGAAAGTAATGTCATCTTTTTCCCGATGCCAGAGTACTCAAAGGTAAACTACAGTAATTCTCAAAATACAACTCAGTAAATAAATTGAAGCTCTGCATATTTACTGTGTAGCTTGAATTTTTTATTTAAATCAGTTTTACAAGTGCATGATTTTACAAATCACATGTTTGTCTTTTGCAAGTTTAAGAATGAGGAACTGCAACAGGACTTTTATTCATGCTAGATATCTGTTATTCCATGTGTGATATCTGCTGGGAGTGTCCAAAATCAAATGTTTGTGAGCATATGCATTTTAAGGCAGGAAAATAATTGGATCAATACATTCTGTTATAAATTGTTCTACTCTTTATTCCTGTATCTTCCATCAGTATTTAAGTCCCACTAAATCCCTATGCCAAATTGAAAACTTAGTTTAATAGCAATTGAAATTCTTTTGCAAAATCACTGGGTTTCGTTCTGGAAAATAAAGATTAATAACCTACTAAATAAAGGGTTAGTGACCAAACAGCATAAGCCTCATGCAATCTACATACATCAGCTGGGAAAGTGTCGTGCTCAGAGAGCCATTGCACCGGGACAAGTCTGTCCTGTTTTAGAACAGGATTGCAATGGCTCTATTTGGTATCTCGTATTTTGTTTACAGCATGGGCAGCAACAAACTGAGTAACTAAAACGTGACTAGCTTCAGAACTCTTCGAGTGATGCACTAGAAATGTGAGGAAAGGGTTGAACATAGAAGTCCTGCAGAGTTGCTTTTGATTATATTTGCACATAAACTGCTGAAACGTAAGGATTTCATTTGCATGTTTGAAAAGCTGACATATTTACAGTGTACTGGTAAGAGTCAAAATCACATCCCTTTCTCTTAGTTTGCAGAGCTTACATGGTCATGCTACACAGCATTTTTATCCACCTTTTGGGAGGCAGTATTTCTGAGTAAGAAAACCAAGGTTCATATGTACAATACTTCTGCTGAGCTCCACAAATCCATTGCCATCAATGTAAATACAAGCAGGCCTTGTTTAAAAGAACAGAATAGAATGCAGTTCCTTCCCAGCTCTCCCTTTCTTCTTCCTTAGTGCTTGCCGATCATAATGTACTTAAGGCTTTGATCTTGCTAGGACTTGCATGAAGCCAAAGGAGCTGCACATCTGCACACAAATACTTACTCATGGAAGTTTCTGCAAAAGTAGCACACAGGTTTCTCCTTAAATTGAAGGTTGTTTCACTGTGGTAAGAATGTGGTGCAGATCCCATGCAGATTTCAGCATGTTTGTTCTTTTGTTTGAGGGTGGGGGGCAGTTGTTTGGGGGTTTTTCAGTGGTGACCTTTCCCTGTGTTCTCTCCATGATCAGCTTCTAGTTATTCAAGAAATTAAAACCTCTGCCACTGTTTTAAAAGTGATGTGAGGCCAAGGCAGACATTTTGGGCATTATGCTCACACCCAGACTCTGTAAAGCCCCACCCCTGAATTTGAGTCATAAAAGAATGCTACTGTGGTAGTGATACTTGTATAATTCATTCTTGGCATTTCAGCTGAAATAGTTCATAAAGTCAATAGGTTAAACATTCTATTTTATATCTTATTTTTTCTCCCCCAAGAGATTTATATAAATGTTGGCCTGTGATGTTAGGAAGGCTAATGGAAGTTTCCATAGTTGGCAGAAACTCCTGCAGCTGTGATACTTTGTGGGGGAGCCAGGACTTTTTCAATTACCATATTTTCATGCATATAACCCACAGATTTTCTGGAATAACCTAAGTTCTGCATTTCAGCAGACACAAAGGTCATTAATTGTCTGCATAACTAGTATAAGAAGTTTACCATCAGGATCTCTCTCAGAATAATTCCCTCTGCCCTGACCCTTGCTACAGTCTTCCTTCACTGTGCCACTCTCCCTCTTGCCTCTGATAACACTCATCTCTGTGCCTGATAATACAGGATAAGTAAGGACTTTTTTGTATCAGGATTTTCAGAGACTGAGTGTTATACATAGTTCAGATCATATGCACAAAAGTGCACTGGATTAAAGAATAAAATGAGCCAAACTCATTGGCTTACATCCAAAATCCATAAAATCAAAGGAGGTATTCAAGCATTAACCTAGGACATCACCAGAAGAGGTGCTGAGATTCTGAATTACAAGGCTTCCAAAGAAGAAGCAATTGGAGTGAGGAATACAAGTGATGTATTGTCTCCTGCAACAATTAGACCCTCTTAGTTTAACAAGAGAAGAGTGAATATCAGGCACTCCCCAGGATAACCATTCAACTCTGGCATGTGACTCTGGTTTTGATCCAAAGAAATACCAGGAATTGTTTAAACTTCAGGATTTGCTTTTGGGCCCATATTTTTTCATTTCCTTTTTTTGTTTTTTTAATTTGCTGTGCGTCTAAACATGTGAACAAGTGAGATCTGCTGTCAGCTGGAATTAGCAAAATACTCATTCAGGTGAAAATTCTCCTTTTGAGATTCTCTTAGGAGTGAAGTTTTGCTGAAATTCTCCTGAAAGGCTTGCTTTCTCATTTGTCATTTCAACTGTCAGAGCTGGAGGAGCAGATGGGCAGCACTGCAAGAAGGAAATTTTATTCAGATGTGGTTTTGGAGGTTTCACAGTTTTGTTTGCATTACACCATAAATGTGGTTCTCATAAGCAACAGTCAGCATGCAAGGAAAGAGTAGGATTTAGAGTGGAAGGAATGGAAGTAGTATGTAAATTTAAAATCATACATTACAAAAGCAGATAGGTTCCAATCTGTGATTTCACTTTCTCCTTAAAGTTGACCTTTGCAGCTGTTCTTTGCCCACGTGTTGAAGTAGATGGACTGTTCAAAGGCCAGAAAAGTTGATCAAAATGCACTTTTGTCACTTGATGAGCCATTTAACTTGGGTTAAGGATATCACAGACTCATGTCTGTAAATGGTGCTGTCATCACTCAAGCAGAACAGTTCTTACTAAGCCAAACTTTTCAGGAATCCTGAAATAGCATATTAGAATGTCTGTCTTTCTATTTGATGGGTAAGAGTGAAATAATAAATCCATGACAAGTGCCTAAAGAAGTTTACTGCAGCAAGTAGAACTTTTTTGGGGCTTACTAGGAACAAATGATCAGAAGGTATCAGAGTGATGAACAGATCATGTAGCAGAAAGAGAGGTACAGACCTGCTCAAAGGGGGTATTAGCAGCATTTGTTCAGTTTGTCAGGATGAATTTAGTAAAGCTTCTGGGAAAATGTCTCCAATGTAAAAAATAACCTCCAAATGCAACCAAGTCAAATTGTATTCATGAAATATGTTTGTGTAGAAGTTCAAAACCTTTTAAAAAATTTTGCCATGAAGTGGTTTTAAAATGCATTTTCTTGCTTAATGTAGCCAGGACATCTGCTAATGCTAAATTCCTAGATTATCGAAACCAGCAGTGTTCTGCAGGCAGCCCTTCTTCTTCGCTTCACTTGCAGGATTTGGGAGGAACTGGAGATGTAATGTAGTTGAATGATGTATATGTGTACATAAAAGTTTGCTACTGACATGGAGTGAAAATAAAGTAGGAAATGTCGGTGTTTCTTGATAACCATACTTATAAATTAGTTTAGTTCTGAACTTAGAGAAAATCTGTTGATCTTAGCGTTTAGTACAAAGTGAAGGTGCATCTGCGTTAGTTTTCCTAACCAAGAATAAATAAGAATATTTCTGTCTAAGTGACCATAATAGTAACTTACTTCAAGGGGATTAGAGCTGCTGTGTTCAGGGGTTTCAGAACAGCCGTGAGCTTTCAGCGAAGAAGTTCAATTTGTCACTATGTCAGAAATACATAAACAAACTCTCTGAACCCCGGATATGTTACTTATTCACCAGAAACATCCTCTTTGAGATGATGCCAAGGGGGACCAGATGGAGCGGAGCAGCAAACAGGCAGTGATTGAGTCCATGTTGTTACAGTTGCCTGGGAACCATTTGAAACTTGATAGAGAACGTAAAGGACTTAGAGGAATACACAGCACTGTCAGCTTGGTTCTGCATGTGGAATAGGTAATCTGGTGTCACAGCTTCCAGGCTGGCTCTGTTTCTTTTTGGCTTGACTTACCCAGAAGATCTTGTGAGATGGGTGTTTGTGAGGACTTAAGAGTAAGCTACCATGAGAGGATAGAATTCAGTATCCTTTCCTGTGTGCTATATTCTTCAGAAGTAACCTGTTACTGATTCATTTAATATTTTTTTTAGGTGAGCCAAAAATTTGCCCCAAGTGAGATGTTCAACAGTAATCATCAGAAAAATAGTCAAGTATATCTGATCAGACCTTGGGGATTTTATTGTGAGGTAGAAGCTTATCTGAGGGGACTAGAAACCTTTTTCAGTTTTGATTCCACTTCTGGGCAGTCTTCAACGTTTTTTGTAAGAGACAGATAAAAACATCCTCATGACTGTGGAATTCTGGTCCTGATGAGACATAATCTGGCTCAAATTGCAGCAAGCATTAGCATGACTTGAGCTCTGGATTGTGAGTTTAAGTGGAGGTGGACCTGCATTCTGTCTTTCATGTTCTTGACTGTATATAGTTTTTTTCAAGATCACAGATTTATATTTCAGATCTGTGATTGCTTGAAAGTAGCTTTTGTAAGCTGAAATTCTGAGAAAGTTTTCTTAGTAGTAAACAAAGTAATGTGCTTTCATGTTAGGCTACAGGAGGGAAAGCCCAGGAATTTAATTACTGTCAGCAACAGATTCTCAACTAATGCTGACATTAATAGCATTAATTTTCTGTGGTTCTGAAGGTATGTTACTGAATTCTCTTGGTGTCCCAGAATGCTGTCTAGCATCCAGATGATGACAGAAGTTCACTGGGAATCTACACCAGATAAAAACAGGATGTTTCACAAAATAATGAAAATACTTGACTTCCTTGTAGTCTGTCTGGTAATGCTGTTTCTCCTATGATCAGGTTTCAGTAAGTAGAAAAAAACCTCTTTTCTCCCACATACATGGAAATCTAATAAAGTAGACTGCTGAGTTAGCTTTTGCAGACTGGCATTAATGCAGTACCATTGCATGGTAAGAGATTCTTTTTCTCTGGTACTTTCTTTCATCCTTTAGCATGCTAAATATTTTTTAAGGGAGTTTGTTGATGAGAAGTCATAAATATCAGATTATTCTAGTTGCATATTCTGTTGCTTACATACTGAGAAGAAGGATGTTCTTGCTGAGTTTGAGGACTAGAAATTTAGAAATTTAGGAGTTACCTCCTGCCCTGGAATCATCCTGTCACAGCTGTAATAAAAATGACCTCTGTACAGTTTTTTTGGATAGGGAAGTGATGGACTTCTCTCAAGCAACTGGAGGTTTGTAAGTGGGTCAGATGTCTAGCTGTACTAGCACAAGGGCTGTTTTATCACCTGAGCTAGCAGGTGAACCAGAGAGGAACCAGCACACCTGGACTGCCTAGGTCCAGCTCACACTGAGCCCTTCTGTGTAAGTCCACCTGTCATCTTATATTTGTCAAGCTTTCATGGAGCTTTGATATGCTTCTGTTCCTCGCAGTCTGTGTTAGGTCTCTTACGACCTACAGCTAGAGAAGTGCATTTGTGTTAGGCTTATGCTGTCAGGAAGTTTCCTATCCCTCCCTTTGCCTTTTTCTTTACTATCACTAGGTCCCTTTCCAGAAACAAATGGGACACATTTTGCATGGGAGCACAGAGCTGACCTTCAGACCTAGAAATCTACACATTTGAAATCGGGGTTAAAGGACTAAGGGGTGTAGTATCAGGGACCTTGAAATTTGCATTTCTAGGTGAAAGTTGTCATATAGCCTGGTCTCCCTCCACATACCTTGTCCTCCTCCCAGATGCACTGTCAGGTCGCAATTTGAGTCTTGTAACCATGTGTCAGTAATTTCTGTCCAGAAATTGCTGACTTTTTCATTGCTGTGTGCAACAGTTCCAGTCTATTCTGGATTAAAACATTGGTCAAACAGTGCGTATGTTGTACACCTGATGTCTGGCACACAGATCTTTGTCTTTGAAACTCCAGAAGAAATACGGTGACATGATGCCATTTTGTTCCTAAAAATTTACAAGACAAAATACTTTGTTTTAGAAGAAAACCTTCTGGGATCTCTGCTCTCTTGGAATTATGGGGTTATATCTACTTTTATTGTTTCTGAACTGAG
Source organism: Coloeus monedula (assembly GCF_965178545.1). Lineage (NCBI taxonomy): Eukaryota > Metazoa > Chordata > Aves > Passeriformes > Corvidae > Coloeus > Coloeus monedula. The sequence continues at coordinate 12,113,183 of NC_138787.1, forward strand.
ATGGTTATATGTGTGTGTGTGTGTGTCTGTATTAATATTGATGTATCCTACTGCTTGCAAATTTTAGTTTTCATCTTCTCACCCACATAAATCACTGCACAAATCTGGAAAGGAGAAACACTAACTTGTAGGGATCATGGATATCACAGCATACATACACAAGAGAAGCAGATTTTTAAAGTCTAAGCAACTTCTGATTTGGGATTTCCTGGGTCTTGGATGCTTTCTTTTGCAATCTGATGCTCTTTTCCTGAGGAATTATTTCATTAAACTTCTCATTTTTTATATTTTCCACATAGAAAGATAAACAAATGTATTTTTTTGTACAACAGCCAACAAAAAATATTGTTGGGTTTTGGCAGTAGAACTGTTGAGCTTTACAGTATATTAATTCCCTAAATCAAAATTTTTAGTAGTCCAGCTAAACCAGGGCTGTGTCCACAGTGTTGTCATATGCTTAATTTCTTTTCTCTGTAATGTTGACCATTTTTCCTAAGATCATCATCTTGGTTTTTCTGGGTTATCTCCACAACTAGAATGTTTCCATAACCTTTTTGTATTTAATTATAGTACTAGTTGGATGAAGCACAGTTTAGCTTTTAATTCTGGTTTTTCTGTTAAGCAAAAAACTCTTAACAAAGACTACACAGTGCAAACAGAAAGTCTTCAGTTGATTTTTTAGTCTAAAACATAGTCTGCTTGGTTGAGTTCTTGAGTGTCAATGTTCTCCACCCCACAGATGTTCTTCTTGTCTGTAGGAAGTTTCCAAACTGCACTGTGGCAAGTTGCCTGATCCTCCAAGTGAGGTCTTAGCCTCACTTGGTTGTTTCCAGATGATTCTTGAGGCTTGCAGACCTTTCATAGCAAAGTAGGACCTAGAAGCTCTGTGAAATCCCTATGCTTATATTTAAAGTTGGTTAGAATACTCTAGATATTTCTTACTATTTTCCTGTAAGCAGTTACCACAAGGAGGTTATGCAATTTTGAGTAGGCAGAGAGATGATCCGCATGATTGTGAAAGAAGAGGGGATTTTTTTGTGAGAATATGAAGATGTAATCCACATGGTGAAAATATTTGGGAGCTACCAGCTTGAATATAAAATGGACTGTAACTTGTGGCCTGCTCTGCCTTAGTGTCTTTGCCAGCTTTTGTTACGGAGCCAACTCCGTTCACGCTTTTTGCAGGTTAATCACTAAATAGCGTGCCTGTGCCCACAATCACTAGATTAATGACGCCGTTTTCCACTGCTTTCTCTGCACATCCTATTGATCTGTGTCAGTTTTCACTTGGCTGCCTGCAGTACATAGCAGAGTGCTATACTCACTTCCTTCCCTGTGCACATACGTCAGCTGAAGAGAGAAACTTGAGCAGACAGGGGTTTTTCTGGATAGTTTCTGGCAACAACAGCCTCTGGGTCAAGCAGTCCACTTGTCAGCCTAGTCTGTATGAACTTCAACACGCAGTTACCCCTGTTGAGTAGACATTCTGAAGCAGCCTCTGTTGGCTGGGGACTGAGCTTGTGGGCAAGCCTGGTTCAGTCATAGCATAGCAACGTTAGACAGACTATGAGATGGGCCTTTGGGAAAGGGTCCTTGGGGAGTAGACAAGCACTTTAACTCCACTGCCTTCTGAGTTATGGCTTTGGCCTGGACTGTCCAAGGCTAGACCTGCTATCTGAAAGGTGTTGTGGGCAAATGTAAAGCTGCAGAGAGGGGTGTGGTGGGATGATGGACAGGAACAGAATAAATCATCCTAAGCAGCTGTACTGACATTGTGTGCTGAAGCCAAGTATGAGCCTTTTGTAGTTCTGAAGCTGAGTCCAGTGGGCATCAGGAATCTGAGCTGTCCATCACTGTGCATTGAGAGAATCTGCCATGATTCCTGGTTTATGGAAGTATGCAGGACAGAGAAACACAGTTCTTGGAGAGGGGGGTGAACATACTACAGCAAAATAGGATTTTTTTGGTCAAATCTGAGCACTTAAGTGTTCTCAATCACCTTTTGATATCTCCATTGATGGAGACTCCATAGAGATTGTCCTTCAGCATCTTACTGGACAGCTAAGACAAGGTAGTGTGAATGCTTTTGCCATGTGAGCCAGCCTAGTTCCCTTAAACAGCTCTATCTTCATGTATTACTTTTTCTCAATTACATTTCACAGTACAATAAAAAGACCACGCTGCTTCACAATTATCATGATGACACTGGGATGCAGTAAATAAAGTATGCCCTAATCAAGGATGTAATCCCACAGAAAGATGGCAAAGGAGGGTGCCAGATAAACATTTGCAGGACAATAACAAGTTCCTGATTGTAAATACATGCTGGATGTCTTGACACAGAAGCTCATAAAGCTAATTTGGAACAGCTAAACTGGTTTGGCAGAGTCTCTCATTTTTTTTCAGAGTATTATCACAGGCTTTTGTTTTGCTAATTATGTTTAAATATTTTTATTTTTGGTCTGATCTTTATAGCCTTAAAATAAAATAGCAACAATGTTTCATATAACTATTTATTTTCAGCTATAGTACATAGGGAAGAGAAAATAAATTATCAATGTGATTCCAGTAGGAATATTTTATTAAAACATCATGAGTTGAATTCCATTTGGTATCAATGGATACTGACAATACAGCAATAGCAAATGCTGTGAAATTTAAGTGTGGCCTGCCAGAGTCATCTGTGGGTGTAACACCTCATCGATCAGCAGTTTCCTGAAGGAAGCATTTGGCATTGATGCCTTAGGTTTTAACTTTCATATTTTTCAAATACTGCCTAGTGTGTAACTCTGAAGTTTCTTGTAGCCTGTTAACTTCTGCTCTCTCATGCTAGGTAGACATAACAAAGCCTCTCCAGGCCTGTTCTCCAAGGACACCCAGACTGTGCTAGGCCCAAAAAGTATAAACCAAAAGACTCTAAAGAGGGGAGCAAGCTTGGGGAAATTACATCATTAACTGAAGCTTTAATTGGAGAATTAACCCTGATATGCAAATGAACCAAACTTATAAAAGTGTGAAGAACTTGTGACCCAGGGTCCATCTTGGGGTCCATCTTTGCAATAGCCTCTGGACTCCCCAGGGTGTACCTTTGAAGGCCCTTCAAATAGATACCTACCTTTATTCCCTTCTTCTTGTCTACTCTCTGCTTTTAGGTGGCCACTTCAGGCATCAGCGTCCCATTTGTTCAATCCTTTGTTCAGGATTTTGTTACATAAGCTTCCTGGTTACTTGTATATGGAACAGCGAACTGAAATTATGTTGAGTAGCCACTAGAACTTTTAAAAATAATATTGTTCTCTTTTAGCCTGTGACTGTTTTCATGCATATGACTGTTTTTCAGATGCCAAAAAACCACCAATCATAACTTTGATGTAGCAGGGCCATGCAAGAGCCTTGTTGCAGTTGTGTGCTCACTAAGTTTGTGTAGGTGATATGTTGAGACCCTTGGCAGCAAATAGAACATTTAGGAAAGAAGCATAAGGCCAAATTCTGTCAGTTGAATTAAGATAATTCTTCTGCTGTGACTGAGAGTAGGATTCATTTCCAGGATTACTGGTTACCAGTTTTGTGATAGAGTGTCCTGAAGAAATTGCTTCATTATTTGCATGGCTGGGTAAGGATAGGATGGAGATTGCTTTGTACAGATACATTCCTATGCTTGTGAGCACGTCAGTGTAACAGGTATTTATATAAACATGCACTGGCACAGAGGTACCTCACAGTCTAAAGGAGTATGATAAATTCATATGTTATTGTCTTCTTTTACTTACAGATCAATGCAATCCGATCGATTGTTCCGAACAAAAGCAATAATGAGATAGTTCTGGTGTTGCAGCAATTTGATAACAATGTAGACAAGGCTGTTCAAGCTTTCATGGATGGTGAGTACAGTGTACCTTTTTCACTAATGCAGGACGGATTCAATTACATGCCAAAGTATTCGTTGTCTCTAGTGGCTCAAAATATATTCTGTAGTTCTTCTGAAATCTGATGTGTGGCACTTACTAATTATAAAAGAATTGATCCTCCTGTCTGCATCTTTGTTTATTCACAGTACGAGACTGACATGGCTGTTCATCTGTTATACCTGACTTTGCCATTTTTGAAGCCATTCTTACTGCAGACCTCCTTCTTTATTTTGCGTGAAAGTTAATGCTTTTAAAGTAAAATGTCAGGAAGTTATTCGCTGTTGAAGATACAGTAACTAAGAACAATTTGGGATAGTTCTGAAGCAGATAACCAAGCCCCATAACCCATGAACTTGATGCATACATTGACATTCAAACCTCAATCTGAATTTTGCAAATAGCCTTGACATTTATAATGGCTGAACCAAGACTCCATTGAAAGTTCGAGCCATTTAAACCTGGATCCACGTTTGTGGTTTGCGTCATGAGACCATCTCTAATGAAAGGTCACTTGTATTTAAATAACGCTTTCCTCGTAAATATATAAAGTCAAGTATTTTGAACTTTCACCACAAGAATCTGTGAGAAACCCTTTGTAGAAGTAATGGCATACCATGAGCAAATCTTTTCAAAATCTCTGTAGCTTGTAAATGATACTAGAAGTTCAGTGGTCTCAAAGGGCCCTGTATATCTTAAAAATGACTCATTTTTGCTATCTCAGCAAGTTGTTTAATTCATGCCTATTTTACTTCAGAATATTTTTGGGTTTGGTTTGGAATAACTTACTAAAATGTATCAGCCAAAAAGCCTCATCATATACTAGGAATTACCCATATGCAAAAAGCAGATGCAAGCAAACTGGACTATTTATAAATGTATCGAAATTCTTCCATCAGATCTATATAGTTCTTTTTGATTCAGGCAGCTGCACAGACAGTTCCATTCTGATGGATATATTGAAATTGCTTTTGTCTATGCACACACACAGAGAAAAAGGGAAGTGTGATACATCTAATTAACAATAATTTTGTTTTCCTGTAATGTATGTCCTGGGGAAGGTAGTGGAGGATTCTACCATGACTATTCAATAAGTTGCTTTCACTTTATTTTGTCTTAAGTTACCACTGCTTGCTTGTGGCTTATGAATTGTTTCCAATGGTTCCTCAAAAGGGGAGCTGCTTTCAGAGCTATGTGTCATCACCTGCTGTAAGGAAGAAACAGTGCAAACACAAGCCTTGGAGGAAGCACAATAAAGTCCTGAAGAAAAGCAAACTGTTGTACCTGAGTTCAGATGATCTTTGTTTGAACTTCACCAGTTCATGATTACTGTTCAGAAGTCTTTGTGAGGGAGTATTTGAAAACAGCTAATATTTGTTACTGTCTGAAAAGAACACAAAAGATACGTATCCATGCAGCTGCCACTGTGCGTAGAATGAGTAATTGAAATGTTTTTTTCAAATGAATGACAAAAATTGCTAAGATTGAAATAATACTTGCAGAGAAGTCCTGCAATGAAAAACATACGGGTGGCCATGCTGAATGGAAAGGTTGAGCCACCTCCATGCAGTGCTTCTCTCAGAGCTGCTGCTTGCTGAATCAAGAAATGTTCAAATTTAGTTTCCTATCTTGCTTCTTGGCAGTTAGAGTGGCATTTAGGAGATGCCTCTGTTACGAATTTTATTCTATATGTGAAATTTGATTTAAGTGAAAGAGGGTTCAAAAGTTTTATTTGCTATGCTAGTGTTTCCCTAATTAAGCATAATCAGAAGGTCTGTTGAGCTGCTTTGTAGATCTGTTCAAGAAAATATACTGGTGGGTTCAAAGGAGGGCTTTGGGATTTGGACAGTTAGTGCATTTCCAATAGGAAGAAACAAAGGTTAGTTGGATGAATCCCTTAAGTAACTCAGCATGTATAGTATTCACAGGGAAGCTGAGGGAAGCAAAGCAAAGACTCCACCAGCCAACAAGGGTGTTGGTTGCTACTGTGAAAACAGTAAACAAAGCTGTCACATGAAATCACATATTTTCAGCAGCATAGAGTAAAATGGGCAGCAAATGTTTATTACTTCATACAGAAACATGGTGCCTGTCAAAAGATGATATACCTTTAGGAGAGGGGATTGTACTTACATGTACGTAAGTGTGTAACTAAATATAAATATGTATATAGTTATACACTAAATTGAAGTTGCCTTAGCCTTCTATCTGCATTGTCATGTCATCTAGCAAATAAAACATGGCTTTGATGGATTCCATGCACATTTTTTCACAATTTAACAAATTCGGCTTAGCACTGCTAATAAGATCCATAATCTTTCCTATTGTGTGTGATAGGCTTACCAGATCATCTTGGATCTGGTTTATTGAGATAGAAAAGTAATTTTGGTACATCTGAAAACCTCACATGTCTTAGGCTGAATACAAGTTGTCAACTCATGGTGATCTGAAAACAAAAATTCTTCTTAATACTAGTATCAGGATTTCACTGAAAGAAGTGAGAAGAATGACTGAGTATGAAATCCACTTAGAAAGGCTAATAAATGAGTATTTACTACATTTGTGAAGGGATGGTAAAGTGATTATTCAGTTCAAGCAGAAGACCTTTAACCTGATGGTGATTAAAAATGCTATTGTGGCAGATACTGCCATAGTAGTTTGGATGACAATTCAGACTGCATGAGCATCCATTTTCAGCTTTAGACTCCAGGAGAGCAAAATGATGATGTTAACTAGAAAGAGAAGAGTTTTCTTCTAACATGGCAGCAGGCACTGGTCTGACCAAGGCTATGTCTGCTTTGTTCCATAAATTTATCTAAGCAACTCATTATGGCTGACAGACAGAATTTCAAGTATAACTGTAATTACTTTTCAATATAACTTTTACCATTCTTTTCTGCCCGGCCTAAGTTTACTGCATTTGTGTGATGCAGATTTTATGCAAGAGTCAACAGAATTACTCTTTTGGATGCTACTTAAGTATTTACTTTTTATGCTCTTACGTCTTCTGAGGATGACAGGTAACACATAGAAAATACATGATAAAGATGCCAAAAATTTTTAAAACTTTCAGATGCTCTAGTGTCAGGGTGGATTATTTTGTGTGCTTAGTGTTCACTCTGGAGTGCTGAGATACTTTCCTTTTCAGGCAAGAGATTTGAGTGTTGATTTTTCTGTGTCTTATGCTAGTGCTTTAAGTTAGGCACACAATCGCTTTGTGCAATGAAGTCCATAAAAAGCCAGTAGTGCCAAGTAGACCATCCACTGGAAGTAGTGTAATCAAAACAGGTAACTGAGAAGAAGAAAGGCAAGAGTGTCCATTTTGTTCTCCCCACATAAGAGAATTCACAACAAATTGAAATGCTCCTCAGCCAGGAGACTAGGGAACTGATGATGAACACACTAGTTCTTTCCCATAGCTGAGCTTTTGTTGAAATGTTTTATTTTTCCTTTATCTAGGCAGCGCAACTCAGGTTCTAAAGGAATGGAATATGACAGGGAAAAAGAAGGTAAGAACTTGCTCTTGAAAATCAAGGGCATTTAGATCAAGCTGTCTGTGCTTGAACTGTAGTACTCTTGGTCAGTACTTGGCCTTTTCCAGCATAGGTGACTTCATTCACACCTGCAGACAGTACTTGAAAGCAAATGTGTGTACTGTTTTTGATCCTGTTCCTCTGTCACTGTCTCACTAAGCCCAGTGTTCTGAGCAAAGTTCTGGGACACCATGTGCATGTACCTGTGTGGGGGAGCTAGACCCTGGACAAGCACAGGACAAATCCCAAAACAGCTCATGTGCAGAAACACTTTTAATAAGAAATCCTGGATAGTCACAGCCACTTGCAATGGCTCAATTTACTGATTGTATTTTGAGTTTATAGGATTTGCATTGAGTGATGTCTCTGTTCTTGCAATATTTCCCCATTTAGAACAATAGGAGAAAAAGAAGCAAATCTAAACAGCAGCAAGGCAATAAAGATCCTAAAAACAAGAATGGTGCACCTGAGAAGGCATGTCAAGAGCCTCAGCGAATAAATGACTGTCATGTGAATGGATGCCCTAAGGACAACTCTGGCCGTGGTTCTGCCAATCAGAAACTGGAAACCACTTCTCTTGACAACAAAGGCTCGGGATTTGCAGGGTCAGCACTGGACTGTTCAGAAATCAGAGGTCAGTTCATCTGACAGAGAGCACCTTCTCAACTGGCAGAAGCCAAGCCTTCTTTGGCATAAAGATCACGGTATTTTTATTGCCATGAAGATGTTGTAGAGATGTTTTTGTGAAAAAATAATGCACAGAACTCTTAAAAGTCATGCCGGTAGATTTGTATCTGCACACTATTCATCTTGCAATATGTTTCCTTGCAAAATGTCTTTCTTCTCCCAGAGACAGCCCAGCTGATACAGAATATTACAGGTTGACCTACAGAAGAATGCAGGGTTAGAAAATGGCTTGAGTATCAAATTGTTAACAAAAGGATAAGTCCCTTGTGTGGGGCAAAGATATCTGAACACTATGAGCTTGTGGTGTATTACTGGATTTCTTTATTGCTTAGTTCAAACTAGTCCATTTTTCGTTTTTCTCACCTTCCCTACATAGGCTAGTTACAGTAGATCTCCACTGCCTCTCCCTAGCTGGGAAGGGAGGGCCTTTGTGGTGTGGAAGGGCACTCTGATAGCCCTTTAGTACATGCTCTTAGTTTCTCATGGGGTCTAGTTACCATTTCTGAAACTGGGAGGGGCAGTAATAGAGGAAGTTCTTCCTCACTGTGGTAAATACAGAGTTAGGATTATAGCAACATCAGTGGGAACAGACTTGCTCCTGTGGGGCAGAAGTTTTGTGAAAGCTTTTGCCTTCAAGTTCATAAAGCTCATATTTAATTGTTGTCAGTACTAGTAGTGTTCTTCCAGCTTTTCACATTTCAGACATCTACCAGGCCTGGATTATTGCTGCTGTTAGTATTTTCTTCCTGTGTCTTAAGAACTTTCCTTGAAATCCCTTTTTCCATGGTTGCAAATACAGCTCTCAAACCCCATTTTAAAGGAATGTGCCAAAGTGATAATTGTCCTGAAATGAATTATCTGCTGCTTTCAGATGACTTTGGTGGTGCCAGCCTCTGATCAATTAAATGAAGACTATGCAACCTGTAGCAGCCAAACAAACTACTTACCAAGAAATTTTGTCCTAATAATTTGATGCCTCGCAAAGGACCAGAGATGCACTCCCTGCCCTTGCTAGACTCCCACTTTACTTTGGATAAAATACTCTATAAGCCAGAAAATTCTGCATTTCTATAATACTAAAAGCATTTTTGCCACTTATTTTGCAAGACACAAACATTTGTGGTATAAATCAGACTTCTTAGAGTGGCATTTTTTTGAAATGATATATGCGTGAATAAAGATATATAGACTTAATTGTGTATGCATGGGGTGTGTTTTCTAGGGGGTAGAGAATGCAAGAAGAGTACCCATGCTGTTAGTGATTTTTTTCTGGGTCATTGGGATTGAGTCCTGCTTTTTTCTCCTTGAAACAGTTAAGACGTAGTTGTACATATAAAGGACAAAAAGTATCTCGAAATTTTTCTTTGCTTTTGCAAGTGGCAAATGAGAAATTACCATAGCTTTTACAATTTTTTTTCAACTTATACACATCTGCCTTGTTTCAATAACAAGGGGAAGAGAGAGTTTTCCAAAAAAAGGACAGAAAAAAAAGGAAACAGAGAGAAAGGAAAACTTGTAACTTTAATATTCAAGTTTCGCTTACATAGTAAAATAATTTCCTGGCAAAATTTTTAGTAGAGAGAAGGAAAGAATTTCTTCTTAACTCTCAGTTGCACTAGTATCCTTTTCTTTGCAGTCAATACAATAACTACTTTCTTAGGGTCAAAAGCCACCTATATTCATATTGTTACATTTGTGCGGAAGTGATCAGGATCCTTCAGGGGCCAGCAGCTGTGCCCTTGTGGTTTCTGAGCAAGTCATGCAGACTCTTCTAAAGCAGTATGAAATGCTGAAGTGAGTCCAAAGTGCACCTGTTTCATACTGCTCTCTCTTGTGTTGTAATCTCCTTTGTATTATCCTTGTCTGGCTTGTTTGTTTTGGTTCCTTCCCTATCAAATGAATGTTACTGTAGTCATTTCACCATCTCCTTCAGAGGCGTCACAGCTTAGAAGGATCATAGGTGTCTGTTTAGAGTCCCTAATACTTTCTTCCCCAGGAGGAACATGAGGTTGAAGCTTTGCTTATTCCAGCTCCAAGTCTGTGAGATTAGGACTCCCAGAGCCATAAAATCCTGGCAGCCTGGAAGGGACTTCAGGAACCAGAAGGGAGGATGCAGCATTTCTCCATAGAAAATTAGGGGGGGGAAACATACGGCTATTGCCTTTAGTTCAGGTCTGCTTATTTCTTGCCATTATTCCATCTTTCTTTTTCTTAGACATCTTTAGTTGCTGTTACCCTTTCTGTGCATGGCCTTGTAAAGAAGCAGTGTGAATGAACTGAAAGGATATTTAGTGCTGCCTTGCCATGCTATTGCTTTTGCAGGGACCTGGGTGAAATCAGATCCTGATCTCTTCCCTACTTATTTTCCATGTAGGAAAATTTTTAATGAATCTTTCAAACTTCTGTTGATATCTCACGGGACTAATGGCTTTTTTCTTCTTTCAGCCAAAGAATCTATGAGGTTCACTTGATTTGAAAGGTGTTGAATGGTAAGCTGCTGCAAAAAGATAAACCACTCTTTTTGAAGATGGCAGCACATTTCAAAGCAAGTTAATCTGGGCTGTTGCCATTACTGGCAGGTGTGGTCATACTTGACTGTTAATACAGTGGATATCAGACGATAGACTGGGGCTGAAGCTCCAAGCCACCACATACTGAACCGTGTAACAGTTTACTTGCAGCTACTATTATCCAGACTTTTGACTTCTCTTGTAGGTATTTGACAGAGACTTTGTCCCTAGATTTTGTTATGCACGTGTCTTAGTTGGTACAAGTCTTCAGAGACTTGCTGCAGACTTTCTCCATCTATTTTTAATTGTGTTGATTGTCTTCAGTCAAATTTGAAAGTTCAGCTGCAGCATACAAAACTACTGTTCGCTAGCCTATGTTGGTCATCTTTCTGCTGGGTTTCAAAGTAGGTCGTGTAGTTTTGGGAGAAACAGAGTCAAAGTACATTGCAGACAAAAGATGATCAAGAAGTTTAATTTAGAGTATAATTGTTCTTCTAGGTGACTTTCTTTAGGCAAAAAGCTGTCAAGTTTATAATTTTTCTTGACAAGTGTACCAAAGCTGCTAATTAAACACAGTAAAAACAATTATGCACTTTAACAACGAATTTCAAAAGATCCAACCTTACGGACAGAACCCAAAAGCCTTTCTTTATAGGTTAGCTGATAGAATGCTGGTTTCTAATTACTTCTTAGTTATTTAGAAAGGGCAGCCTCAACTGAGAACAGAAAGCCTTGATTTATAAAGAATTTTCTGCCTCTGAGAATTCCTCACTGTGTGCAAGACTGGCATCAACATCGAACCTTTGATGTGTTCAGAGTGCTGCATTACTGGTGTTTCTTGCTTTCACAGATTCACAGGTTTCTTTGACTTCTTTCAATGCTTTCTTACATACTGTTTTATGCAAGATACCTTTTCTGTTTTCAGACTCACTTTTTAAAGCCCTTAAAAGCTGGTTTAAAATGTGAGCACTGATGTTCATCCTTGTTCCTCTGGTGTTACGTGATTGCCATGAAAACATATCAAGATGCACTTTACACCTGTCCTAATGCCCAGCCAGGGCACAAAGAAGTCGCTAGTTGATACGCTGCACCTGTCCATGTGATATCCCTCAATCCCAGCAGTGTTTATCCCATTCCATGGGCTGTAATCCAGCTGTTAATCTGACAAGTCTCTTTTCTCCAGACACCACACATCATCAGTTGAACAAAGTGGTGATTAAAAAGCATCCTCAGAACGAACAATCATTCATTCATCGAAGTGAGTACAAAGATTAGAAAAATGAGTTAACACAACAAACCATTTCCTGTGCTTGCTTCCTTAACTAAAATTCACAGTGGCAGTAACAGCTAGCCTTGCCTGTCACTTTTCACAGTCATTCTTCGGCTGCTTGTTCCTCTGCTGTGATGCTGATATCTTAAATCCCTTTGGAGTCTTGGAAAGAGGAAACCAGGTTGTCTTGTGGCAGCCAAACAGGCTCAGGCATTGTTATCTTACCCCTCTGAAGCTGTGGAACCCAGGAGCCTAATCTTTGACATAGTTTCATTTTCTGCTTGGTTCCTCTTAGCAGCAGCTTTTGATAGAAATCTGTAGTCAGGCAAGGTAAGTATTTCAGGTAGGAATGTTTAATCAGTGCTTTTAAAACGTTAATAAAATTAGGAATATTTTTTGTGTGTTATATATGTGTGTGTATATATATCAACATTAAAGTCTCATGCTTTCCATAGAGGACTTCCTCTCTAGTTCTGATCTGAAATATTTGGGCAAATACTATAATTGATAGTATGCTTTTTATGTTACAGTTTTTCATACTGGCATGAAAGAGTTGGGCTTTTTTAATTAGTTTTTCTTTTATACACTGTTGAAATATAGAAGTGTTCCAATTAGTGTTTAATTACCAAAACAGTTTCATTTGTTTTCATAGCTCTCTGAGGTTCTGGAGAATGTGTGCCAGCGAGAACACCCTATACACTATGAGTATATAGTCATAAAGTCATTCTGGCTTAACAGTAAGGCTTCATACCTTTCTTCATCTTATAACTCCCTGTTTTCTTCCTTAATGCTTTCTTGCAGACAGAGAACGAGAACGCCAGAGAGCATCTGTGGAATTAAACCCAAAGACTATGAATGGAGTAGAACAGCCAGAGCCACTTCAGTCATCAGTTCAACTCCAGTGTAACCTAGGCAGGCCAAAGTCAAAATCTTCCTCAGTTAAATCACCCAATGTGTCAACCCAACTTGAAACAAAGACAGATGACTCAGTCAAAAAAAGAGGTAAATTGGATCTCTGGTTGCTGTGTTCTGAGGTCATAAAACAGCTGAGGCCTCTAGGAAAAAAATTGTGAATTCATGTAAGTTAGAGATGTGTTGGAAAATAAGAGTAGAATTATAACGAAATGAGTAAAACTATTTATGGTCTATTTAACATCATATTAAACAAAATTTAAATAATTTGAACTAATAATGCATTTCTAATATTTATTTGATTTGGGGGATGCATTTCAGCAAACACGTTTAGAAACTCAAGAGCACTAGGGAGGGACTATGGGGAGGTCGGATTTATGGACTTCAGTAGAAAAACCACTTCATCCTAATCTGGGAAAATAACATGTTGAACTATTCCTGGTGCCTCATTCAGAAAAACTAAAACCAACTTTATGATTTCCATGCAATTTTTGTTTTCTATTTTAGGGCCAAACATTGAAAAATCAGTAAAAGACTTGCAGCGTTGCACTGTTTCTCTAACCAGATATCGTGTGATGATCAAAGAGGAAGTGGATAATTCAGTGAAGAAGATCAAAGCTGCTTTTGCAGAATTACACAGCTGGTAGGTAAATCAGCTTCAGAGATCCATAGCTCCACCTAGAAATGGGACTAATTAAGCCACTGGCATGAGTGGGGAGGAGTCACTTACACCCTCTTTGTTTGCAGCATTTGGTTTCATAAAAAAAACCAACATGGTGCCATTAGGTAATGACACTCATTACCAACCAGGAAGTAATACATGCATTTATTGTATACATACATAAAGTGCTTTGAAAACAAACTTAGGTTTTTTTACTCCTAAATTATCCATCTTGACCTAATTCTTCTGTATCAGATTCAGTGGCAACATATATGAGCAAATGAAAGCTATTCTAAGTATCCTGTCTGGGATTTTCTGAAGTCTCTTTTACCTTCTTTAAATCTCCTCTTTCTGTACTGCATCTTTGATCTTACCTTCTCTGGTAGACAGTCCTTTACTGTCTCTTCATGTCCCATCATCTTTGCTTCTTATCCTACCATTGTTCTCTTAACTTTCCCTCATAGTTTCTTCTAAGCTTCCCATACATCATTTTATTTCCAATTCACATCTCTAGTTCATTCTTTTCCCTCACTCTTTTATGTCTTTAATCTGTTTTTTCCATTATAATTTTGAATACTCCTGATCTTCAGCATGTATACCTATGCCCTTTGAAAAGTTATGGCAGAAATAATTGCTGTAGTAGCAAGTTGCATGTTTGTTATATTCTTGTCATAGAAAAGTATTTTCTGCTTTGAGTTTCGGCCTTGGTTAAGCATAGATGTCATACAAAACCTATGCATTAGACAGTGTTAAAGTAAATAGAAGAAATCTATTAAAGAAATAGACTAAATCTCTTAAAATGTACAATACTTGGTTACAAATCACAGAAGAGTGAAAAACCTTTCCCCTTTAATTCATCCACAGTATTTGTCAGTATTTTTATGACCGTATTTTATAAAAGAGCAGTAGTATTGGCAGGAGTTTGTTAACTTTAGACTTCAGTGGTGTATTCAATGGCTTCAAAGAGGCATCTAAAGTAACTTTAGGGCCACTTGGGCTCCTGTCTGTATGGGCAAAAAATCCAAGTGCTACTGAGCTGATTTTGGGGAGGTTTCTGTTTCACTAAGCCCCCAGTGTACTTTACTGTATGGCAGGGAGAGCTACATTTCTGTCTCTCCAGTGAATATGAGCTGTGATCACCAGTTGTACTAAACTGCGTAACATTGTCAGGATTGTTCTGGAGCCATCACAGTGATTTTTGCTTATGAACTTAAATGTAGTAATAAGATTGTTAAGATGGAAAAATTGAGCAAAGTTCATCAACTTCTTGCACCATTTTTTGGTAGTTCTCTGAGGGGACCTTTCCTCTGAGAAAACGATAGTTGGATTTCATTTGCTGTGTAGTTCACGCTCACTTTTTTTATTTTTGGTAGCAGTGTTAAAAATACCTTACATCACGTCTCACCTTGGTTGCAGGCAGTCACAGGCAATTCAGTCTTTAAGCAGTTGTCACTCTGGTCATGGAACAGACTTAGAATTCTGTCATGATCTAAAAGTGCAGGGAGGTAGTAAGTTCAGAACTGAATTGCTTCATTTTTCATGTACTTATATTTTAGCTTGAAAAACAGTGAAGTGTATTGCCTAATACAAAAATACCCCAAAAGAGTCTGTAAATGCAAGTACTTAAAATGATGAAAATAGCCTGGACAACATTTTAATAGGCTTCATTTCATTTTGCCTCCTACCAGCTTCAGTGCCTAAATTATTGAAGTGGAGTCTGCTGGAAGCTCTAGAATGTAACAGATCTGTGGTCTGAATATTTGTGCCTCAGCATAACATTGCAACGAGGACAGCACAATGTCAGGAGATGATTATGGAAATCTCAGTGCTGGCTTTGTTGCTTTTGGCAGCTCATAAGTCTAACATTTAGGTTTTTCTTCAAATGAATGAAGGGGATTTTTTGGTTAAACAGTAAACTGCATGACTTAACACCTTCTTTGCTAAAATTAAAGAGAGTTTTGTGATATTTCATATGATCGTGTGGCCTAAACTTTGAGAAAGATGGGCACAGCTGTTTTAATGCCTTGTTTCCAAAAACTCCCTGACAACTGCTGTAGATTTACTGAATTTGGGTAGAAATCACCCGAGCCAGTGATACATACAGCTTCAGACCTCATACAGGGATCACATCATATTCCTGAGCTGCACAGTTTAGTGGGTGTTATTTACATGGGAGTTTCCTTGCTCCAGAACTGAACAAAATACCCCTAGTGCTAGCAGGAGAATAAGGTATTGAGTGAACATATTTATTACCCTCCTCGGGCATGGAGTTTCACTGTGACACAGTCAACTTGTCTGTCATGGAAAAATTAAGGAATTCAGCTAACTGTCACTCACAGAATGCTATGGAGTAACCAAAGCAAGGGCATGCTGTCAGGTCCCCATTGTGATAGTGGTTCCAAAGCTTTTTCCAAGTTCCTCTCCCAGTTGCTGCTGGAGTGTGGACTGGTTGAGATGGACAGATACAACAGCCACCAAGTGCTGTCTGTGTTTGGAACTGCCAGGAATACTGGAATGGGCTCAATACTGTAACCCCTTCCTGTTACACACAGCTGTCACCACCTAAAGGGTTTTAGTGAAGCTAAATGAAGTCAGAAGCTTTTATCTTGCATTGCAGCTGAATGCTGAAACACATATTTAGTTTGTCTCTTTTGGGTTTATTTTTCTTCCTTTGGTAATAGGATAGAAGACCACTTTTGTGTCCTTTTTTGCATTTACTGTCAAGGTCAGAATCAAAAGTGCATTGCAAGAGTCAGTAATATTTTTGACTTTCTGATGATCTGTTTTGGTTTTCTAAATCTTTTCATGATTTTACCAATCACAGAAAGAATGAAGCATGCAAAGATAATAGCATGTATCTTCCTCCTACCTCCAGACAGTAAATGAAACCATTATCATGGAGGTAAATGAATAGCACATGTGGCCTAAGACGTCCTGAAGCTTCGGCAGAAAGATTCACAGGAACTTTTCCTTTTAGCAGCAGAAACTATTGAGTGATAGCTGCCAGTGAAACTCCATGTTTCTCTCCAGCTCAGTATTTCACAGCTTGACCTAACCAATGAAGGGAAGTTACTTCTGAACATGTTCAGTAGGTATGCTATGCTGCTGTGTAAAAAGTCACCTGGCAAAATAGTGCACACCCTCCCACAATCTGAAAAACAGTGCTAGGGAGCAGATGTGCTGTGAACGGCTGTAAAAGCTTGGCAGAAAAATGCAATGCTTACTTCAGTTTTGACTTTCTAGTAAAATGGGGCTAATAACGGTCCCAGAAGGATGTTTATGTAAAAACACTGCATTGGGCTCACATCCTCTTTCTTAAAGAGCCTAAGTTTCTGCTAACTGGAGTAATTCTCTGTGTGCTCAGAAGAAGTGATAACAGCTTGCATTTATTCAGCTCTCTTCATGCCAGAAGACACTAGAGCATTTTACAAGCCATGGGCTGGACCAGGCAGGGCACTTTGCACCACAGGAAGTCTTTTACAGTCTCATGTGGATTGTGCTCCTGCTGTGATCCAGCACTCTGGTCACCCCTGCTCTTGCTCGGCTGTGACATGGCTTTCCCAAGGTTATGAGAGCACTTAGCAAAGCAAGCTGAAGGGGCAGTGTTCCTCAGGCTCACATGAGCCTGCAAATTAGGAGCAAAATCTTCCTGATAGTACTCCTTGATCCAGAATTTCTCCTCATTGCATCCAGCTTTGGTGTATGGTTTTCAGGAATTCCTTTGTGTGTGTGAGAATATAAGGTCCTCCCCTTACGACTAGGATATGAAATATATTAGAGCATAGCCCTGTCTCACAGTAGTGTAGAGCACAGAAAAGGCAGCTACCAAAGTCCTTAAGTTGCAGGGGAGGGTAAGAAAAGCTAAGTGAACTCTCCTCTCACTAGAGTGCAATTGAGACATTTGTTGCCAAGCTTAAAACCTACATGTGTTAACTGTGTTCTCACTGCTTTTCCACCAAGAGACTGAATAACCATCCTGGAGATAAAAGGAGAGCCCCAGGAAATCTGAGTGAAATGTGTAAAGCGCAAAAGGAGCCACCATTCCCTGTAACACCTCTTGCCAGAAAATAATTTTCACGTATTGGGCATTCATACAATCATATGGAAAACTCAAAGGAAACGTCTGCTACTTGCCCATATGGTCTGCTGCTAGCCACAAATAGTCTGTAGAAAGTAGTAAGATCCAGGTTTAACTACACTGCATGCAGAACTGAACCACATAAATACAAGCGTCTTTACTCTTTTCTAACATGTTGGTATGTTCAGTGCTTTGTTGAGAGCATGAAAATCAACACAACTGAATTTTTGGAGTGAAGAAAAAGCAGTTGAAAGCTTTACCATAGGCTAGATAAAAAATTGATTCTGACATAATGCTGGGGAAATGGAGTTTGGCAAAACTGACAATTTAAAAATATATTAAAAGAGATTCAGGGTAACAATTAGAAAGCATGTGCTCTATGTTTGCGGAAAATCAAGCAGTTTTGATATTGATTTCTAAGTTAAGGCACAGGAGGGGTTGAATGGGGGAAGAAATAATCTAAAAGAACATAATTATGTCTGTACTTACATAGTTGTGTCTGTACTGACTCAGTGTGGGGTGCTGAGCAGTGCTGCCAGCGTTCACAGTTGTAGAACAGTGAGAACACAGTTGCCCCTTTCTGGGACCCTTACTTGGCAAACTGTAAAGATGATGGTTTTCTATCACCCATAGCCCAGAATCAGTGGCACCAGATGAGAGCTGCCTGTTTGTGATGTGGTAGTTTGGAGATGGGCAGGTGGCTGGAAAGGCCAGAACTAGTATTGCTTTACACTGAACAGAGTTCCTGTACTGTTCTTCTCTCCATTTACTGGCAGTTCTTATGAGGTTTCTGTCTGTCTGACAGCCGACCTTTGGTAGTCCTTATGCCTCTAAAGTCCAGGTTTTCAAATCCTCTTGCAGTTTGTTGTGATATTTGTTTGCCCATCAGTCACACGATCCAGTCCTTAACCTTGTCAGCACAGAGAAGATAAAAACAGTCTGCTTGCATTCAGGTTTCCTTGGCCCCACTGGGTGTTCAGGTACCTTCAAAGATCAGTGCTTTGACCAAGGCCCCTGGGCCCTGCCCCTACTGCCTGGGGAGTCTGGGGGAACATGATCCCACAGCTCTGGCCTCAGGCTGGGTACCTGCCTGGGGAGCTGCAGCACTGGGAGAGGGGCTTGTGCTGGCATTCTCCTCACCTCCTCCAGCAGTCTAGGATCACCCTTGCTGTGCATTAGTGGAGAGAACAGACAGAGCTCACGAAACTGGGGGGAGTTAGGTTTCAATGAGATACTTAAGTCCCCCTTCTGACCCCTTTGTCTTTTACAATTACTTGCTTCATCCTGGTGTTTTTTAACAAGTTTGTGAAGATAGATTAAAGTGGTGAAATTCTGAGGTGGATTACATTGGTTTTTAGCTGTTGTCCATATTTTATGTCCTTGTGTCTCCCCTCTTCCCTCCCAGTCATTCATAGATGTGTTTGTCATCCTCAGTAAAAAACAGAACACACTGGTTTTGAGGTTGTGCAGGTAGACTATTGCTTTTGTGCATGTCATTGTGGATGAAAAATGAGTATCTCCTTTCTGATCTCAGTGTTGTCAGACTAATAAGAAATCTAGCTTACTAAACACAAAAAGTTTCAACTGATGTTGCACCAAAAAGCCAGACTCTTCTTTCTTCGAGGCCACTTTCCGATGTGCTTTTGGGAAAGTTGCCTCTTTTCTGTAGCAGGAGCTCAACAACTGTCTCCTCCTTGCTGGAGTGTGTTTAGGCTAAAATATATAAAACCAGTAAGGTATTCAGATACCTCAGGAGTCAGATCAGAACTGAAACTCAAATAGGAAAGAAATACTTCACAAGTTCATGTAAAAATGTGCGGGATGCTAACAAGCTGTGGTGCAACTCATACTCACCATTGTTAAAACTGCCAAATTGTGAGATGATGCCTTCATTTCTAAATAACTAAAATTTAGAAATGTTCTTTCAGGAAAAGGTTTTCCATGTCAGTTTTTAGCTTAAACAGGTTTTTGTGATGAGGCAACAAATTTCTGATTGCTTGTAAAGAGATCTTAAAAGAAAATTGCAAATAGACCTTTAATTATGGCTGCTGAAGAGAGCAATGTTAGTGAAGGTAGATAAAAAATTACACAAAATAAACTTGAATAACAAAAAGCCTTTGGGTATTTTCAGTTCTACTAGATTGTACTCTGCAGAGGAAAGGATTTCAGTGAAATTGATTTATGCTGTCTTTTGTTTATCTTCTTATTGTCAGACTGTACTAGTGATCAGAATGAAAATTCATGTAATCTGGTTTGCTGTGTAAACATCGTGCATATGCTAATATGGGGATCAAATAACTTTCAAGCATTGTGAACATTTAAATAATGCTGAGCTAATACTGGAAGAATATCATCTACTGAAACATTGCAAAATATGTAGTGTAACAGCTTTTCCTACAAGATATTTTCTACAATATATATATTTCCTATTAATATAAAGGAAACTTGAAGTATCATTTCTCCAATTACAAAATAGCTTGGCTAGGCAGTAATCCTTTAACACTTGTAATCACCTAGTACAGGTGATTGGGCTTTGTATTTACATTCTCATCACATCATTCTATCTCCTTATGCCAAAAGTTTGACAGGGACAGTTCTAGTTTTTGGATTGAGGTGCAGGATTCTTTTGTGAAATACACAGTTAGATTAGAGGTTCTTATCAGTTGTCTTTTCACACTGCTTATGGGTCTAATATGTTTATGCTAGAAGGGAAGTATGTGCAAGAAAAAGAACATAATAGTTAAAGACCAATGCAGAGCTTATCAGGACCATCTCATGAATTTGCGTGTAACATCAGCTCAAATGTAGCAGAGACAGTAACAGTACTAACATCCCTCAAACTTGCTTGAGCTTGTCAGCAGCTTGTCAATCAGCACAACTTCAGGGAGCTACTGGGGTCTGTTCCAAAGTGTTGACAGAGCAATATCACTGGAGTATCTTGTGTTTTTGTTGATGCCTAAGCTGTCAGACTCCAATAGTGTCTAACTACTCAAACTCCCTTCCTCATGAAAAAAGGGCTCAAATTGTACCTCAGTGTTCAGCAGCTCTCCAGCTGAACCAGCCCCCAGAGGATGCCCATGAAAAAATAGCTCTTCTTCTTCTGGATGAAGAGCCCTGCTGCAGTTATTCATGATGCCACAGCTGACGCTGTCTTCCTCAGTCTCCAGAACAACAGTCATTCTCAAACTGTGCACAAAGCTGGTTCAGGGGAGAGTAAAGATTATTAAATGCTCCAAGGAGAAAATTGGCATTTTGAGGGGTTTAACAGGGTTATGAAAGGACTCATTCGAATTACACTTAACAGTAACCTCTGTGCCATGCAGCTGGGGCTTACCTTTGTGAGCTGTGTCAGCATGTTTGCCTCCATGTCAGCTTGGTCTTTTTATTTCCCCATCTCTTCAGGCACAATAGGTTGGTTTGTCATAATGCCTAGAAGAGGCAGAAGGAAAGAGAAGATTCTGGTCATCTGGAACCCTTGTGATTCTCATCAGTAAAGCTATAAATCAGCCAGCCTGGCAACCTGAAGCAGCTTTTCTCAAGAGGCACTAATAACTTTAATCATTTTAGTGGGATTTGGAGGTATTGCAGCTGACTGAAAATATCTTTTCTTTTTCACTGTGCAAATACTAAATTTCATGCAGTAAACTAGAGGAAGATTAATTTGTTTCCACTAATGTCAGAACAAATTCTGAATTTGTTCTGAGCATGAAACTGTGAAATGAGGCAGCTGTCAGCATAATTTGCCCCTATCATTGCTGTGCCAGCAGCTCATTGTAGTTTGGCATTTGCAGCTCTTTTGCCATTGTACACTAGTGTGAATCCTGCCAGCCTGTGTAAGGCCAGGCATGAGTACTGTTCATTTGACCAGGAACAGGGCACTTAAGTTTTTGCCCTCAAAATCACTTCAGCAAAATGATTCCTAGAGAGCTGCTGTCTCTCCTGCTGCGTTTCATATCTCTACAGCACAAGCATTGGCTGTGTCTCATTTGCATGCCCTCCATGTTAAGCCTCTGCTTTGCCATGTCCCCTCAACAAAATTGTCTCCTTCCTGAGCCTTGCTTCAAAATTTCACCTGGATATTAAGCTCAAAGAGTGCTAAATCCTGTGCTCCAAACTGCAGATACCTGTGGTGAACAGTGATATGATGCTG
This sequence comes from Coloeus monedula, assembly GCF_965178545.1. Taxonomy (NCBI): domain Eukaryota; kingdom Metazoa; phylum Chordata; class Aves; order Passeriformes; family Corvidae; genus Coloeus; species Coloeus monedula. The sequence continues at coordinate 12,134,889 of NC_138787.1, forward strand.
ATAGCTTAAGTTTGGTACCTAGGTCATGATCCTGAAAACGTGAGGGGTAAGGAAAGGAAGAATCAGTCCTTTCAGGAGCCTGGTGTGGTGAAGGGAGACAGAAAAGAAAGGGATAATAATGTTACTCTGTTTTTTTCTGTATCATCAGTCATGGAGATAAGACTCAGTTGATTCAGAGCTATCTTGAGTCTGGTCAGTGGAGGAGGGAATTGAGTCCCAGTGCTTGGTCTACTACAGCAGGGGAACCTGTGGACTGATGATTAGGGCATGGATTCAGGTACATTCAAAGAAAGAAGTGGTTCTGAGTTGTGTGTTTGTCGCCAGAGTCTCAAATGGTATGTGGGAATATATTCAGGTGTTGATACTGATACGCAAGGTAAGGAGATTTTTAGTGCTCAGAGTAATCAGAAAAAATTGACAAGATTATGAACTCTCCAGAACATCAGCTAAAGTAGTATGTCCATGATTTTAAACCCAGTTCCAAACATCTATAGAAAACCCAAGAGAACGTAACTAGAGAGGAAGGAATTAGCAGAATGTTTTCCCTCGGGTGTCTTTAGATCTGAAATGCATTCTGTTCCTTCCTCTGCTAGAGCTCAAATCTGGTTATACCTGAGTGTGCAGAAAGTTCCTGTAGCACTCAGTATCCAGTTCTCCACAGCACACCAATGGCTACAGGCTGTGCACTGGAGTGTACCAGCTTGATAAAACATTTTAGTGTCAAATGGACACTAAGAAGCATTAAAAGAAAATGCTTTCCCAGGAGGTATTGCTGAGCTGAGCTCTGAGCAGTTCTCAATAACATTTTTGCTGTGGTCTAATCACGATCACTGTATTAAGGCTGAGTAGGGCATTTTTCCAGAAAATACATATTAAAAATGGTTGAACTCCTAAGTTAAGGAGCTGTTCAGTGTAAGTGACTGTGGGACCTTTATGTGAAAACAGTGGGATCCTAGCAGGAATGAGAGACAAGATTTGATCCACTGGTTTTCCACACTGTTCTTTTCCTTTCTCCTTCTATATGTTAGCATTGCGATTTCTCTTTGTAGCTGTCTTTTTTTTATCCCCTCAGGCCAGATTTTTTTTCCCAGTTTTCTGTCTGTTGTTTTCATCTGTTTATAATGCTGATAAATTCTTGTTGGAGGAAGTGTTGCTCTTATTTTGCATTTGCTGGTGCTGGTTGGCCTAGGACATTTCTAAAGAAACATTAACTTTTCCCATATATGACACATGGCCATTTATGGTTTCCAAGCTGAGAAATGCAGTTGTACGCTTCCAGATGAAAATTAGTATGTTCCCTCTTTTTAGCCAAGAGTGCTTGTCCTCTGCTGATATAAATTAGTACAGCTGTATTGTCTTCAGGGAGGGGAATCCTCATGAAGGTCTGTACCTTAAAGAAACTTAGTTTATCATATTAACTAGTCTGACATGGGCAAAGGCACCAAACTGTTTTTCTCTTGTGTTATTCTTTAATTTTTCCAATGTTAGTTTGTAGCTAGCTAGAAGGGAGGTACTCAGGTGGTTGTTCTTTAAATTTATCGGTCCTGTCCTCTACTGCTACAACATCACAACATCCAAACACTTTCCTGAAATATTTGTCAGAGACCAAAATGAAACATTAGGAATGGAAAACTGTCTAGTAACACTTAAGATTTGACTATAAAATATGATAAATATGGGACTGCTATGGCCTTGCTTTCATTCTGGTATTAAAAGTGGTTCTATTTGGCATCAAAATAAAATGTTAGGGGCCAACTGGTTTAGTAAGGATCTGTTGTTAGACTGGAGAGAGGATGGTCCTGGAATGAACTGCACTAAAACACTCTTCTCATGAGCTCTGCTGTTGTGACCTTGTTGCTTGAATATGTTTTCCAGACAAAAGTTCATGTTTCTATAACCTGTGTAGTGCACTAGGGAGACACTTTGATAACAGAGGCAGAAAAGACAAAAATCTGCAGTTTTTTTAATTTAAGAGAAAATAGTAGAGATGATTTGATTCTCTTTGTAGAGGGTAGAAATAGGTAAGAACTTACAAGACTCGTTTCAGCCACCTGTTGTGAAAATCAAGGAAGTTTATTTAAACCATGTAGTTACAAAAGCTATTTGAAAGTAGATTAATCCTGAGAAGCTATGACTATTTAGATTAGCAAGCTGAAATCATCACCTGCTTATTTGGAGTTTAAGCTTAATGCTTATGCTGGAGAATACTGAGTGCCAACTGGAACAAGCATGTCCTTCCATTGTCAGAGCCTCCCTCTTAACTGATTTGCTCTACCGTGAAAACACCCTGCTGTTTTATTTCCTCTGGTGTATACGTCACGCTAAATTGATCTGGCAGGCCAAAACAGTAATTTTAGTCTTGTTTCTATGTATGAAACAAAAAAATGTGTTACACTGCAGTTGTGTTGTCTTACTGCAACCTTTGCCATCAGCCAACCAGCTTCTGTCCCTCTTGTTGACTACTGGGAGGCAGTGTAAGGGTCTCCTCCTCTACAGGGGGCATGGGAGGCTGGGAAAACCCAAGGGCAGAAGACTGCAAAGCTTCTGTTGCAACCCTCCTGTATGAGGTTGGTTGGAAGATTTCAATAAATGGCACTTGAACATGCTCTAGCTGGTAAATGCTTGGTTGTCAGCTGTGTGTTTGCTGTGTGTTCCCCACACTGCCTGCTCACCAATCTTTCCCTGTTGTAGTTAAGGACCTGTCAGTTCTTCTCTCTTAAAGTCTTCCATCTCTCTTTACTGCCCACTGAACTCTGCATGATCTTCTTTTCTTGCTAAGGATGTTCTAGACAAATGTTTTGGGTTTAAGTTTTCTATAATGTCTTCCTTCAGTAGAAGCCTGTTCACATGTAACTCAGGGTCTTCACTGGGTACAAAAGCTAATGTTTAAGGTTGATTTTACTAAAAGGGTTGAGAGCTCCACTCTTCCCCTGAGTGTGTGCCTAGATGTACTCCTGGTGTTTGACATACTTTCTGCAATTTCTCCCCCAGCTGCTTGAATTTACTCGCTTATGCAAACACAAACATTAATATTAGTGGTGTTTATTAAATGTGAATTTAACTTTAAGAATAATCTACTGAGGCGAAAACAGAGTGACACACCAGAGCACTGTCCCCTGGAGAGCCTTCTGCAGAGATGCTACTCCACTGGACAATGTTACTGTGTTCATAATGTGACCAATTTACCACATGAGGTGTCTGCTCTCAGACAGTTGCACTTTGACAGCTTATAAGCATTATCAGGGATCAGACACCAAACGTTTGTGAAGGAGAGGCACATGACTCCTTTAGGAAGGCCAAGTAAAAGTGGAACAACTTGACTTCCCAGTCTTGGAGGGAATAGGGGGCAAGGAAACTGACTTCTTTTATAGAGATACTTTAATGTTTATTTACATCACAAACCATTTTCTTGTTTACCCTGACATGTTTTGCAAAAATATCTCTAAGGAAGAGAAGGACCACATTTCACACATCTTTAATTTTGTTGCATTCTTAGTTTTGTGCTGAGACCTAAACTGTATTAATCTGGGTAGCAGCAATGGTTTATCTGGCTTAATTAGGAAACAGGCTGTTGAGTCATTTGAGGATTGCTGTGCTGAATCAGACTGACTTCCACATCTGTGCAGATACATGGGAAGGCCAGTGAGGTGTTTGTGTAAAGCAGCACACATTCATTATCACTAATTTTTTGTAACTGGCTTGCCTAGGTGTTTCTTCAGCTTCAATTTTTTAAGTCTTACTCATTTCAAAACAGCCCATAATTAATGTCTGAAGTCTGCGTGTAGTTACAGCTTTCGATTTTGTTGTAGTTCTAGCATGAATTAAATTATTATTTTTTTCTTTCTTTTTTTCCTTTTTTAGCATCGTAGACAAAGAAGTGTCATTAATGGCAGAAATTGATAAAGTTAAAGAAGAAGCCAGTAAGTAAAAAAAAATATGCAGGGAAATTCTGGAATACTGTGGAAACAGTTGTTTTGTTTGGCAGAAAATTACACAATCCATAAATTTGATTAGCAGCATTCCATCATCTTTCACTCTATATGTATACAGTCAGATAAGGCTTTGATGTTCCAGGGTAGTTTCTGTGAGGATTTTACATCAAAATTTCACTATTATGAAATTAAGGTAAACCAAAAGGTGATATGGAGTTAGATTTAAATTACTTACTCCTTCTGCTTACCTATCAGAGATTTTTGACCACTCTTTTTTTTTCCCCCCCCCCCCATTTCTGTGGTTATTCAATTACTTTGTTTCCATTTATCAATCACTGTTTGCTTGCTTATATTACCTACCTAAGTTAGAATACTGGAATTACGGAGTAGGGGAGTAGGTTATTGTGTTGCCTTGCATAGCTTTAAGGGAGAATGATCAAGCTTATGAATTAGAACAATTAAAAAAAAATCTAAAAACAGATGTTTACTGCAGTCTGTTTTCTTAATAATCTATGGGAGCTGATCTGATTCTAGGCTTTCATGTTGTCTCTGGTTTTTGCATTTTCATGTATGTATATTCTGATGGGGGGGGGGAAGCAAGATGAGCCATGTATTAGGATACCACAATACCTGTCTTACACTTCATCCAAGATACAGTATTTGTATTTGCCCCCAGTAAATACAGGGGAACGTGTTTCAGTAGAGAATGCTAAGCAAGAAATTGAACACTAACCAAAGCATTGTTAGAATGATACTTTTCCTGGCAGATGAAAATATCATTTCTAGGAATGTATATAATCCTTTTATTGATTCCTGAATTTAAGGTCCTTCCAAGCAGGGTCACAAATATATGTAACATTCTTGAATGCTTCATTTGCATTTAGAACTCACTTAGTTTACAAAGGTATACTAATGGAATTTTTTTTTTAAAAAATGGTCTAAATTCTCTGTTGCTGCCCAAGTCTCTTGCAGTTGTATGTTTGGAAACTAGAAGGTATGAGTTATGACAGCAAAGATTTGCATTAGTTTGTGTTTTGAATTTTATTTGTTAAATTTCTAGGAATAACATGAAATAGATGTGGATTGGAAGCTCTGTGTTATTCTGGGAAGGAGCTGTGGAGGGATATGTATCAGCAGTTTTTTGGTTACCTGCAGACACCAGGTAGCCATAATCAGCTACAGAGCATGCACTCATTCCCAGGAAAACCAGTGGTAGAATTCCCACTGATCAGCAGACACAGGTTTAAGCCCTAACTGCATAAACAAAACCACATTTTGGAAATCCACTGCCCAGGGCTGATGGTATTATAGGGTCCCTTCATTAATCTTGGCCAGTTACAGGAATTTTTGTAGAAAGTAAACCAAATTCCTACCTACTGGCGTGCAAAGTGCTCCATTTGCACATGGCATGCTCTGTTTCCCTGTTTTCCTGCCAGCCCCACGCATGACAGTGGATGGCCCCAGTACCTGTCTCCAACAGCGTGGTTTCTGCTGTCTCTCAAGGTTGCTGTAGGCTGTACAGTGCCTTCAGAAACAGGCAGCAAGTTGTTACAGGAATCTAACATGCTAACTGAGATTTAGAATATTATTTATTTTCATATCTTTTTGCTGCACTCGAGGACTGTTTTACAGTGGGTAATCTTATTCTTACTGTCAACACTAGGAAAAATTCCAAATATGATAATTTCAGGGTTTTTTTAAAACATGGGTTTTGGCTGGCATCTCGTGGAAATAAATGCCAGTATGAGATCATATGGTCTAGGCAGTCACTTCAGCAAAGAGGATGTTCATCTTGGGGAGGAACAGTATTAGCATTACCTAGAATAAGCAGTAAAGCAGAACTATTGGACAAGGTAAGCATCTGGTAAACTGTTCAATTAATCTGATAAAATTTTCTCACTCTCGTAGATCATATTCTACAAAAAATGAAATTAAAAGATCAGCTGGAGAGATAGCAGCTGTTCTTAACATAAGTAATGATGTAGGCACAGATTTACCCTAAAGGAACTGTAGCCACCTCTGCCTTCCCTGCCCTGTGTGACATGCGCTCCTCTACAGTCACACAGTTTGTTTGCTCCCACACAGCTGTACAGGTGCAGCTGTGTCTCCCTGTGCCTGCTGGACCATGCTGCACTCAGTGAAACATGGCAACAGGTTTCCCAGAGGAGGGGAGATCCCTCGCAGCATTCAAGGTCAGGCTCTGAGCAACCCCATCTATTGAAGATGTCCCTGCTCATTGCAGGGGGGTTGGACTCGAGACCTTTAAAGTTCCCTTCCAGCCCAAACTATTTATGATTCTATGATACTTTCAAAAGAAGGTGTTACCTGATTAAATAAATGATAATGGGTTAAGAAGCAAACTGTCTGTGAAATATCATTAGTTCTCACCTTTAAAAATAGCGTTAAAAAGTATAAGCTGGTTACGTGACTTCTCAACTGTGCCGTGGAAATTTGTGGCAAAAAGCAGGCAAAGAAGCCAAGGTCTCCACAGCTGTAATGGAGTGTGTCCTTAGGGTAGTTTACATTAGGTACCACTCCCCCTGACTGTATGTGTAAGTTCAAGACAAAAGACTATGACTGTTACTATTTTGCGTTTAGATGTTGTTTCCTCTCTGCCATTAAGTACTGATCCCATCAGATAGTTAATCAGTTGTTGCTTTTACACTGAGTCACCATGTAGGTAATAGTTGGTGTATATTTTGTTTTCCACCAAAATTACAATGTCGTATTATCTTGTGTATAAGTAGATCATTGCCTCGTGGTTTATGATTAATCTTTCCCTATAAGACTATAACTACTCACCCCTTCCTTACATAGAATATACAAGACAGGCAGTAATGAATATTTAGTATTATTTTTAATAAAGACTATTGGCCTTCAAAGCTGCTTTGCTGTTGAAATGGCAAATGTGTATATTCCGTATGTGAAAGCAAAATGGTGATGTATATGAACAGGGGTTTTTTCAGAGGAATTGAAATTCCCCTAGGTAAATCAAATACAGCATGTCTTCAGAAACAGGCTGGTGACTCAATGTAATGCTTCTTTCCATGTCTCAGTGGAAGGCTCCCTTGTATTTGCGATTCAGAATAAAGCACCAGAAAACTCAAAGCAACATGTCTTTGCCCCTGTTTGTCTGAATGTTGGAGGATTGGTTTAACTTTGATTTTCTGACAGCTATCCCATTTTCAGATCTTTTTCAAAATCAGGCAGTTCAGTGAAATAAGCTGATCAACTTAATCTGTGCAAGTAGCATATTGGAAGTCCAGTTGAAGTCAGTGGTCCATGTTTGTCTCGCATGTGATGTACCATGTTAATGCCCAAAGACTAATAAATTACAAAGCAATTTACCTTCCTAGCATTAATGGCTGACTATTGGTATTTGGCAGTGGAAATCCTGACTGCTCGGCAGAAGAAAGCTGAGGAGCTGAAGAGACTGGCAGACCTAGCCAGTCAGATGGCTGAAGCACAACTGTCTGAACTTAGGGCTGAAATTAAGGTCAGGCATTCACTTCTGCTTGGGTATTTTAGCTGTTTGCAGAAATGTCTGGGAAGAGTTGTCACATTAACATGCCCAGGCTGTTCATTCCTGCCGTGGGCCGAGGGGTAAATAGCTTTCCATAGGGAAAGTGTAGCTTCTTAAAGTACTGTAGCACCTCTGAGCGGTGTACAGATGCTATAGGAGAAGTGTAAGCTATCCCCTCTTCAGTGTAGCAGTGGGGAGTTTTGCTGTCTGTGTATCATTTAGACTTGGCAAGTAAACCTGATAGCTTCAGGTTCAGTGATCAAACACATATTCTCTGCTGAAATGACCCACTTCCCAAGTGTGGGAGTGATCCACCCATCACTGGGCTGTGAGACGTAATTTTGTACAGATGAGATAATACTTGGTTCTGCACAGAGATCTTGTTTACAGGGCAGGGTCAAGAATTTGTTGAGCCTTAAAGTGAGCTTAAGTATTGATTGGTTCTTTTACCATCCATACAGTCTTTTGTTCAGAATGTAAATTACTGTTATCATGTCTATTTTTGCAGCACTTTGTGAGTGAACGGAAATATGATGAAGAGCTGGGCAGGTCTGCCCGATTTTCCTGTGATACAGAGCAGCTGAAGACCCAGATTCAGCTCTGTGGAGAAAGTAAGTGCTGATGATTCCTCTCAGAGTTTCTCAGAACATACCTGTTCAGCAGAGCTGACAGCACGTGTGCTGCCAGAGTGTGTGTGTGTAGCAAGCCCAGTATGAGTGGTGTCTCTGGCTGCAGCAGGACTGCTGAACACACACAAGTCAACTTTACAGTATGCAACATGTTAGACTCACTGTGCCTGGGCTGCACAGTCCATATGCAGGTGCACAGTACCGTCTTTGTCAGCAATTTCCATGTATTACTCAGATCAGTTGGAGTTTTCAATCTAAACAGGATCTCCAACTCTAGGGAATACACAAATTCAGTAATTTATAAATAAATAGTAAATTGGAAGCTTCTCTGTGTGAGCATAATGTAATGAGACCAATTCAGATCTCTCCTGCTAAGAAGTAACTCCCCAGCTTTATAACAGTATTCACTGGGTTTTTCAGGAGCCATATGGAGTCCTAAATCATAGAATCATTAAGGTAGGAAAAGACTTCTGTGTTCACTAAGTCCAACTGTCAACCACCATGTTCACAGTTAAACCATGCCCTCAAGTGCTATATCCACGTGTTTTTTGAACACTTCCCTGGGCAGCCTGTTCCAATCCTTGACAACCCTTGCTGTAACAAAATTTTTCCTAATATCCAACCTACACCTCCCTTGGTGATACAAGAGACTTATTTCCTCTCATCCTGTTCCTTGTAACCTGAGAGAAGGGACTGGTCCCACCTTGCTACAACCTCCTATTAGGTACTTGTAGAGAGCAATAAGGTCTCCCCTCAGCCTCTTTTTCTCCAGGCTCCTGTTTCCAAATCATCTGCCCTTCTGCTTGGAAATTCAGTTTTGCATTTTTTTGCTAAAAGTGTCATGTCCCAGTTGCAAAATAAGAGCCTATTTTTCCTCTTTGTCATGCTTTTTTCCCCTAAAAAAAGTAAATAATATAAGGCTTTGCCCAGAATGTTACTCTGTCCTATGGTATTCCAGTCAGGAGAAAACTGGTAAAACAATACTTAACTAGTGCATCTTGGTGGAAGGAAAATAATAAATGTTTTCAAGTAGTTCCTTAAAATACAAAACAGAGAAAATGCTACACAGTCTGCCAATACAAGGTTCTGACTGCATAGCTAAAGAACTGACTGCTTGGAGGCATAACCAGTTTAACTCATTAGACCATAAGAACTGCTTTTGCAGAACACTTTGAAGATCCATCTAACCCCATATCCTGTCTCTCAATGAAACCAACCCAGGATGTTTCAGAGGAAGACGTAAACTTCCCAGTAATGCACCTAATTGTTTACAGTCACCTCATAGACCCTATCTAATACCCTGAGGCATAAGAGATTGAAAATGCCATAAAGATTATTATCCTGACTAATAGTACCACAGCTGCTATTGATACAACCATAGACTATTTTTTTTAAACTCAATGAACTACTTTCCTAAATAACTTCCAGCTGCAGTTAATTCTGCAAGTTAATTATTTATACCTCATTTCAGTAAAGCATTACATAAGCATAGTTTGATGCAGGCCTGTTCAAATCAGGTCAATGAAGTCAGAAGAGCAGCTATTAGCAGGGGAGCAGTGTCATCCTAGAAATGACTGATCGTGCACTGACTGTCTGCAGAACTTTGCTCATACCTGCCCTCAGTGACCTTCGATGAGCAACTCATGATGATGGGTGTCTTTGACAAGAGCTTTTCAGTGCAAAAGATGTTCCTCTTAGCATCATCTCAATGAGACCCCTACCCTGCTGGGAGCTGCAAATACCCCTCAAGCAGAGATTATACAAGGCCTATAGCTACAAACAGCCACTGTTAAGGGCTTTAACAAATGCAATAACCAAACCCACAGAGCTTGTGCAAAGGAAGAAATGTTCTAGCATGAGAAGAGCATAGACAGCATGTACTCAAAATTAAGGACAGGAAGAAACAAAAATAATTGGATTGACATATGAATGCCCAGCAGAGGGTTGTATCCTTTTCTTGTACACCTTTTTCTATTAAAAATACATTTTTATGACAAGCATCTGGGTTTTTAAATGGTCTTCCATGTGCAGCAGTGTGTTTTAGGCAAGAGAGAATTAATAGAATTCAGGGATGGTTGTCCTCACTGAACTCAGAAGGGAAAATTCAGTTCATTGTGCAGGTCATTGCATTGTTTTTCTGAAGAGGACACCTAGTGGGAGAAGTAGCTGATGTTGGCATAAGTGAATAAGATCCTCAGAAAAGCTAACAGATGATGCTTAGTTACTAAAATGATTCCTCATCTTCTTTCTCTGTACTAGAAGTGAAAAAATAGATAAAAACAACAGGTGTCTCTCTGGAGTGAACCTCAGATTTGTCATCTGTACCAGAAGGAAACAGAAAAATTCCATAATCAGGACAGCAAATTAAGATCAAGAACTTCATTAGCCTCAGAATCTTCTTCAAGACTGCTTGGGGGCCATTTCACAAAGGCAGCTTGAAGAAATGCAGAGAGGAATCAAGGATTTTTTTGGGTGCATTTCATACCCAGATATGACAGTGCTTAGTAAATTAGATGATCTCAAAATACTGAGAAGTAGAGAGCAGGAATATGCTGAGATGGGCAGTAGTGGTTCCTGATTGTGAGGAGCAATCTCACTGCTGTGGTCTGCATGAAGTGGATTAGTGCAATGCATTCAGTTCCAGTTTTTATAGATATCCATGATATGGAAGAATCTTTTTTACCCATTTCCTTTCGAGAGGAATAAGTGAAGTTCTCTTGGATGCCAAAATCCTGGCCTTTTGCCAGACTCCTTCCAGTTTTAATGTAGCACCACCACATTGGCTCTTTTATCTCCAGAAGTGCTTCACAGTGAGGCAGATTCACAGGTGTGGAACACTATGGGCTGACTCCCACCACGCTAACTTCAACAGTTAGCTTAAGTTAGCTGACTTCATTATTTAAAGTGAGACTGAAACAATGCTTCCAAAATTAACTGTAAGCAGGGTAAGAATACAGCCCTGTTGTTCAGATGTTGATCATTTAACTGATAACATAATCCTTTTTTTATAGTTTCTCACCCAAAGAACAACTACTCCTCAAGAACACCATGTAGTTTAGTGCTGTCTTCAATGACCTCGCATGCAACAACTGGCAAGCAAAATGCGCACACCCGAAAGTCCTCTAGTAATGCCAAGAACTCTGATAATAAAACAGCCAGCAGTAAAGTACAAAGTCATCCTTCTTCCAATTCTACAGAATCTTCTTCTCAAGGAGTCCCAACAAATAAGCAGGTAAGATGTCAATCAGTTGTGAACTAAACTAAATTACTTCAAAACTTTCAGAATAATATGTAGCATTGAAAGTTGTTAATATGAAATCAAATACTGGTTTGCGGTCTCTATTTAATTAATTCTTTTTGAGGATATGTAAGCATATACTTTCCAGCTTCATTTTCAAGTCAGCTGAACATACAAAGTAGAAACAGCATATGAGTAAAGACAGCTGTCAGTTTAAAAGTGACTAGTGGCAGTAATAGAGTGAAAAAGAAATACCCTCCATTATATCTAATTGCTATGGTGGAAAAACATTTCGTCCTTGTCAAATGGTCAGTTGATGTGCTGTTGAAGCACAATTATTAGATACACTTTGAAAGTAGAATCCTGCCAGGTTTAAAAGCACATTATTTCAGAAGCTCTCTAATACAGGTTATATGCTATGTGCTATATTAGTAGCATTATATTATATATGTATGATACATATATGAATGATATTTTGTTGTAATAGCACCGTAGAATGTCCCTGTACAATTGTTCTTAGGTAAAGTTGCCACTAAAGTTGGTCTGAATTTTGTACCAGTGGGGACCTTAGGCTCAAGTAGATGCCTGAAGGGAAATATAAGAGCAGTGTATAATACCAGTGCATGTATGGAATCAGCTATCCTGTCAGGCATGCAAGTAAAAGTAATTCAGTCACTTCCCACTGAGAATCAAAGCATCCTCTGAGCAAAATATCACAATGGACATGTCTTCCACAATGAGGATTCTTCACTTGACTTTCATTTACATATGAACATCTGTTCTTCCTGCAGTCATACTGTAGGACTTGCACAACGCTTTACTAGGAAAGCAATATACATGATTTGGGAAAAAAATCAGTCAGTATCAAGTTCTTCAGGACTTCTTAACTGCTCAGAGAATCACAGAGAGGTATCCTGAGTCAAAAGGGATACAGAAAGAGCGTTGAGTCCTGCTCCTGGCCCTGCACAGCACCATCCCCAGGAGTCACACCATGTGCCTAAGAGCATTGTCCAAACACTTCTTGACCTCTGTCAGGGTTGATGCTGTGACCACATCCCTGGGGAGCCTGTTCCAGTGCCCAGCCACCCTCTGGGTAAAGAACTTCCTGATACCCAGCCTGAATCTCCCAACACAGCTTCAGGTCATCTCCTCGGGTCCTGTCACTGGTCATTACAGTGCCTGCCCCTCCTCTTCCCCTCACAAGAAAGTTGTAACTGCAGTGAGGTCTCCCCTCAGTGTCCTCTTCTCCAGGCTGAACTGACCAAGCAACCTCAGCTGCTCCTCATACAGCTTCCCTTCCAGGCCCTGCACTGTCCTTGTAGCCCTCCTTTGGACACTCTCTAATAGTTTAATGTCTTTCCTATATCATGGCACCCAAAACTGCCCCCAGCACTCAAGGTGAGGCTGCCTGAGTGCAGAGCAGAGCAGGACAATCCCCTCCTTTGCCCGGCTGGCGATGCTGTGCCTGATGCCCCCCCAGGACATGGGTGGCTCTCCTGGCTGCCAGGACACTGCTGAGTCATATTTATCTTCTATTGACCAGAACCTGCAGATTCCTTTCCTCAACAGCTGCTGTTGAGATATCTAGAATTTCATGCCCTTTTCTGTACTCTCTTGAGTCATGGCATATTTTAATTTGGCATCAGTGATGAACCTGCCATCTGCATCTCTAGGCTACTCAGATGTAGTATGGTATTTGCAGTTCTGGTTTTAGTTATTATAAAGAGACTCTGGTAACAATCAAAACTTTTTCATGTTTTCCCTCTCCTAGTAACAGTGTTAATTTTGACTGCTGTGTTTCTTGGCCTGTTGGAAGGATTCAGACAACCTAACAGTTATCCAATTTCTTTCTGGGTAGAATGGGCCTTCTAGCCAGAGACGAAGATTCAACCCACAGCACCAAAACATGCGGCTCAATGGATCTCATAAGTCACAAGGTGCCAGTAATGAGGCAGATCAAAATACAAAGAGTGGTTCCAGGTCTGAGCACAGAAGACAGCAGCATAACAGCTTTCGATCTAAAAACAAAGGAGCTATGAAAAATCAAGAGCAGTCTACAACTGCAAGGACCACAGAGAATCCAACGCATTCGGAGAAGTCCCGACGGAAGCATCACACGCCCGACGCCGCAGAGCACAGGCCTTTCCAAGGCAGGGTGTCACAATGCAATTTATGTCCTGCAAGAATGGAGGTCTCTGCTGATGCCACTGTTCTTTCAGTGCCAGCTGTGACTTTGGTGGCTTAAAATGTCACAGTGATGGCAGGCAGAGAAATTTAATCTCTTCATTTTAGTTCCTTGCTCGAAAAGCTTGTTGGTGAAGAAAATAAGTCAGAACATAGTCTTTTAAATCTTTTGCTGCTTAAAACTTGTTGGTATCTTTATTACTTGCTAATTATCAAAATTAAATCATACTTCCAAGGCTTTCCCCAGTATGTTCACGTTTATTTTGTCATGACTATACGGAATCTTACCAAAGCAGCATTTATTTCTTAGAAAAAAGAAATCTAGATTGGAAAGATAAATTGATAATTAAATTCATAATAGCAAAAACCTGTTGTAGATACGTGGTTATACCAGCCAACATTATTATTTCATAGAACAGCCTGTATTAGAAGGATTCCAGGAAGTTTGTATGCTGTGGTCTGCAATGAAATCAAATAATCTTATAGAATTTTTCAGCAAATCTCTATACACCTCTTCTTTTTTGTGCGTGTATACACGTACATGCATGCACACTGTATACGCAGAGAATATTGTTCTCTACAAGAAGAGTTGACAAAGCAGTTCATTTGATTTTAGCTTACTGTTCCATAATCTGAGATCTTTAAATTCAAGTATAAATTGTATTAAATGTATTACATATTGGTATTTTTCATGGACAAACTATTTTTATGAGGCTGAGGAAATACGCTCATTTAAGTTTGGAATGTATATATAATGGCTATTCAGATGCACAGCCCTGTTCTCCATCCTTATCAGCCACTTTTCTATGACTAGTTGGATTTATTTTTTGCATATGAAAAGTTGCAGGTCTTCTAGACTTGAATTCAAATTATTTTTCTATATTTTTGCTGTAGGAACCATCTGTCCATAACAAGAGCTATGAGTAATAAATTACTTAGTCTTTATGTTCTGAGTCTGTATTTCAGAAAACCTGTTTCTTCCAAATAATTAAAATCTTCTTTCTAAAATACTCTGGTGTTTGCTGCTTTGCAGTGCCTAATCTTGTGCTCTTACCCAAATTGTATTTGCTTAGTTGAACTGGTATCAGTGGGAGGCTTTCAGCTGAGTTTGGACGGGACTAGGCTTTTGCTTCTAGCTTGATTCTAATGCCACAGCGCACAAAACAACCTTGCCATGAGAGCAATGAACGCATTTTAAAGTAAGTTACTGTTTAACATAGTAAGGTGTCAGAATCCAGAGCTGCCATCAGGTAACCTATTGGCCCAAATGTCAGAATCAGAAAGGTGTAAAAGGTCAGTAAGACTGACCCCTCATCCAGGTCAGTAAAAGCAGGAGGACACTTGAGCAGCTTTAGAAGTTTTTACGCCTAGGTGATTGTTCGCTGTTGCTTTTTACCGGTTTCCTCTGCCTAATTCCTGTTCATTGACTGCACACTTCCTTAGTACTGACAGGATTGGTATTCCTCTGGGGCCCTTGAAAAATAATCTCCAAGGGAAGAGCGAGGTGCATTCCTTAATTTTGTTTTTCTCTTGATATACAGTGTCCCACGTGTGAATATTGGTAAAACCTGATTTTAAAAGGCAAGTAACTCATCTTCATCTGGAAGAGTGGTGAAAGAAAAATAAATGTGTAGGTAGACACTGGCTTTCTTAGCATTGCAAGCACTGCTATTATCCTAGTTAATTACCTATCACTTTTAAGCTGAATATTTTGGAGTAAATGAAAATGAAAGTGCAGCATCTCTGTTGTGCATACCCATCAGATAGGTAGCTTCTCAAAATTTATCTGCTGCCTTACAGTTTGACTGTAACCTCACTCTGAGATGTAATTACAAATTTCATGCAGATATTTCACAGGAATTTCTTATATTATCCATATATAAGTTGTGAAATGTCTCTTCCCGTAATCCTTTCTAAAAAAAGAAAACCTAACTTACCTATAATAACATTTATTCCTTCCTTATAGCTTCTACAGTTGACTATTGATTATTGCATTATTGAAAGCTGCTTTATTCCTTAAGTCAGTTTCTCACAAGCTGCCTTCTGCAGATAAATAAATAAAATCTGTAACATAAGTTGTAACTCAGCACAACAGGACCACCCTGTGCTCTTCAGTACCAGCCAAGCTTTGATGTACTGGAGGCTCAGTATGTGACAGATGCAGGACTAACAGGTGAGAGATGGCGTTTCTCTCTTCTCTTGTGATGCAAAAACATCTTCCTTGTTAAAGAGCTGTGCGTGGGTTTGGTTAGGCTGAGGAGTGAGCTGCTTGTGGGAATGCTGCAGTTTTAGCACACCAAGTTTTGTCTAGTATCTGTACTGGTTTGGGAAGGTTATTCCAATACACATTTTAACCACAATATGTGGCTGTGCTCTGAAACTGTGTCAGAATCTTCATCTTTCATTTCATGTGTCTGTATGCTTGGAATTATATCTGCCAATTTCTAGGAGTGTTTTACTGTTCATGGTAGTTACAAATAGCCAAATGCTCTTGCACCCGTCTTCAGCAGAACTCTGTTTTATCTTCTCATTACAGAGACAACTACATGCAATTCTCCTTTTAATGTGAGGGACTTGTAGAGAGGCAGTGAGGGAGTTTATGGCAGGGAAAGGTTTCCTTTTGAGGCCAAAGTCCCCTCAATTAGCAAAGCAAATGCAGCTGTTTGGCCTCACTCAAACACAAACATGGAATTCCCACTGCACTTCATGCTCTTCCAGAAGTGGAAAAACACCTTAAAGGGGCAGTATTTTAAAGCAGATTGAATCTGTTTATCTTTTGTGTAAGATTAAATTAAGAGTAAGGGCAGAACCCAGCAAAATAAAGATCCAAACACGCAGTTGGAAAACTAAAAAGCAAAGTAACTTTATACAAGTCAAGCTTTTCGGAAAACTTACATTAGTTAACTATGTTTGGGGGAAAAAAAAGTACTTAATGAGCTTGAAAATGTCACCTTGAAAGAAAAATTAATTATTCTGGAATTGGAGTAACTTGTTGACCATGGTCTTTTCTGAACATGATCTCTTCTATAATGATTTATAATTTTACAAAGATTCAAAGTAAACCATTGTCACACCACTTGACAATGCATCTAGTTCCGTTCACCATGAAGGTTAATGCTGTCCATCTATCATAAAACTGTTCAATATCACTCTTAGCAGTTAATAGAAATGGAACAAGATTCTATTATATAAAAAACATGCTGGAAGTGCCTACTTAGATAAAAGACCAGGTTTACACCCCATCAAGTTAAAAATAAGTAAGTAAAATCAAGCCTTCTTTCTTTACCTTTTCACCACTTTCTCATTTCATCTGCTGAAATTCAAGGGGGTTGTTTTTTATTCTTTTAACCACAAGCTGGTATGTCCAGGACAAAGAGAAGACTCATTAATGCTGCTGTAATGCAAACTACACAAATGCTACTTGAAAAATACTGTGCTACAAAATAATTAAGTGAACACTGAGGTAGTCCAAACTCATAAAGTCCTGTAGGATTATTCTCAAAGCTTTTTCTTTTATGTCTTTTTCTCATCTAAATTATATTCTCTGATTCTATGTTTATAGAAGCTTTCTAAAATCAAAAGTTGAAAGAAATCAGCCTCAGAAAGCATTGTAAAAAGATTTTAAGGTGCACGGTGAAGTGCTCAGCTGTTGAATAAATAGTGAAGTAGAAATCACACAGAAGATAAGTATTAAAAACTGTTTCAGTCAGATTATTATGAAAAACAAATTTCACAAACTTAGTCTCAATGATGAATTGCATGTTCAGTGAATAGTAGATTATGTTATGTTAGTATCTTTCCATAATTTCTGCTTTGTCCTTTGTTCAGTGAAGGTTTTTTTGTTGAGACAGGAAGAGCCTTGGGATTGTTGATCTTCAGGTTTATTTTTAGAGAAGAAACACTAGCTTAAATACTCTAAAGGTCAGCTGGTCTTCCATATACACACCAATAGCAGAAGTTATAGACCTCTACACCTTTATAGTGCCTACTGCTCATGGCAAAATGTCTCCTTAAGAGTACGTTAGTACATGAAAAATTGGGGTTTTTTCACTTGTGCAAATTATGTTTCAAGTCCTTATGGCTGGGATAAAAGCCTGAAAATGTGATGGCTTTAAGTGACCTAGCAAATAAAACATTTAAAGAACCCTTCTGAAATTCTAACAGTCTCAGGAATTTTTAGAACTTGCATTCTGGCAATGTTCTCAGTGTTCAGAGGCAGCTGTATTTACTGTGCTGGAGAAGCAAAAGCAGTCATAAAACCAGCAAAAGACCCCAGCACGCAACTGTAAGCAAGGGTACAAAACAAAGCCAGGTTTTGTTCACTGATTTAAACAACTAAAAGGGCTCTTGAAAATCAGTGATCCAAACTTGCCTTTCCTCTGCTGATAGAAACATAAAGCAGCTCTTTGTTTCACTATCGTTACTCGACATCTGCCCTGGTACAAGAATGTCTCCTCCAGCCTGCACGAGGGGAAGAAGGGAGACTTTTACTTCAAACTGCTGCACTCCAACCTCAACTTCTGTGCTTTGCTGCCTGCAAGTTGAGGTTGTCCCCTCCTGATGTGAAGGGACCTGCAGAAGGACACAAAAAGCCAGGTGTAACTCAGACGCTGCAGCCCCAGAAAAGCCACCCCCCAGCGGTGTGACACAAAAATGCCGAGGCTGCACCGAGGCTGTACCAGTGGCAGATCACACCACGGTACTGTGTGTCTGTACATGTGTGCCCCTGGAAAAGCAGCCTTGTTACTCACACAGCACACTTCTCGCCTTCCTGTATTTCTGCATTTTCTCTCTGTGTACAAGCACAGGTGATTCCTTTCATTGCTGCTAATAACAAAAATGGTGATTTACCCTCACCAGAATGACAGTGCATTCAACTTCTGGTGTCTCTGCAGCACTCAGTATGTTGCACACTTGTGGCGAACTTGTATCTAATAAAAGCTTATTTTTATCTATTTTTCCCCCACTTTAAAAGTACAAATTGAGGTTCACTGTAGTTAATGTTAACTGTAGTTGAAGTTGGTGAAGAGGTCTTCTTTTATGCTGTGCAAGTACTCACGTTAAGGTACAGCCCAACAGAAATACAAATGGGAGTTACTGGAATGTTAAACTGCATGTGCTCTGTGCTTGAGTGATTTTTTTAATCCATTTTTCTTCCTCCCTTCCCAACATCTAAAAAATATCTAGAAATAAAGCAGAAAACACACTTCAGTGCTCACTTAAAACAATTTCTTTCTGTGCTTTTCACTATCTTTTTCGTCACAATTTTCTACCTAATCTTTGAATAAAGGATCACATGAGATGATGACCTCTGACCATATAGTGCAGAGCTGTCCAGTCTATCAGGCTGAGACAAACATTAGCCATCCACTTTATCATTCTTAAGCGTAATACTTTCTGCTAATACAGCTGGATCTTTCTTGTTTAGTACTGTAGAGGTAGTAGGAATTTCAATAGCAGCACTGTCCTGTTGGCTTGTTTTACTGGATGCAGAAGAAGGTGGCTGAGATGGTGTCACAAGAAAAAGCAGAGTCCTTTTCAGCTTCACTACACGGTTGTTCACAGGCTTCTTACTCTGTGCAGCTTGGAATGTCATTTGGCTCAGTGTCCCATTTCCAGCACTCTGCCTTCCACAGACAGCCTGGGAATTGCTGGGCACTGATGTGCATGTTGTGGATGTGGTTTCAGAAGCTTCTTTGTGCAGCATCAAACTTTGACTATGGGGTTGTTTAGGAATTGCTGCAGAATATGAAGCATTGCAAGCAGCTACCTTTAATGAAGATGAATTCTTGACTTTTATGTGGGTACTTGTTGAGGGACCTGAGAATCTAATTGGCTTGGGACCCACTTTACATGGTAAACAGCCTTCCTCTTCAGTATAGTCAATTAATCGTCTGTAAAACAAAGAACTTCAATTTTAAAAATGAACTGTATACATAAATTATTATTTTTATAACATTATTACAAAACAGACCATCTGCAACAGCCATATACAATTAGATTTAAATGATACTGTAACAAGCATAAATTATGGTTCCCAACAGTTCATGACTACAATCAGGGTTGCCTTTTGTGAATGGAACTATCAATCTCTTCTCCCTCTCTAAGATGACACATTAAAAACCGTAGCAGCGAAGTGGCTGTCGGCTGGCTCAGGTACCTGTGCAATGGCACCTGCAAAAGGCTGCTTTTAGGCAATGTATTGAGAATGGAGGTGTAATCAAAACTATCGCCATAAAACTGCAGAGAGGAAGTTCTAGAAATTCCTTCTAAAAAGAAGACACCTTACAGCAGTGAAAATCAGTTAACCTT
Source organism: Coloeus monedula (assembly GCF_965178545.1). Classification (NCBI taxonomy): domain Eukaryota; kingdom Metazoa; phylum Chordata; class Aves; order Passeriformes; family Corvidae; genus Coloeus; species Coloeus monedula. The sequence goes on from NC_138787.1 coordinate 12,154,707, forward strand.
TTAAAGTTTTCACCTAAATTTCTGGTTTAGCAGTCCATTCAACTAATACTGCATGCTAGTTTTTGAAGTTACTCCTTGGCAGGCTGCTGAGATTTCTCAGCGGCCTAAAAAAAAATGTAATTTGTTTCTAGCAAGTTCAGTTGTGCAATTAAGCTCAGACATTTTATTAAAATGTAAATTAAAAAAACAGAAAGTTCAACGTGCATAGATACTTAAAGAACCTGAAATTATAGAGGGGTAAAAAACCAGACTGCACTGTATCTGTGCTTAAATTTAAGCCATTTATGCAAATCAGCATACCTTTTATAAACTGGAGGCATATGATGCAAACTGCCTCTCAGAGGGTGTTCTTCCAGAGTCCAACATTCAGTCAGCTCCTGAGGCACTCTCCAGTAGCTGACACCTGCATTTCAAAGCAATATTGTACAGATAAGCTGAGACAACACAGCCATGCATGTTTACACCTGACTAAATACATGAATACATGTATTTTATTATGCAGAATTTCAGCTCTGAACCTGCTGACATGAGCACTGCTTACAGCCAGCATGCTGCTTCATTCGTGTTAACTCGTGTCCCCTCTCTGAACATCCTGTAAAACATTTTCCCCCCTAAACAGACACTACTATTTTACAATGTTATGTATGAAAGTTTATCCAGAGTTTTTATTATACTTAATTGGCAAATATTTTTCTTATTTTTATGTTAAAAAGTAGTAATACTGAAATTAAACAATTATTACCTCTCCCTTCCCAGGCATTGAAAGCATCCATCATCTTTTTCAGCTCAGCTACTGAGTAATAGCTCCAGATGTATTGGATGTTATTTCCAGCTTCTCTAGAAACATTGTTTTAAATGTAACAGTTATGTGATTAGTTGGCTAAGTCCTTAAAAATGTACCACTGGTGAAATATATCATTCTTTTTACCAAATCCTAACTATAAGGACTTAGCAGTAAATGTTTTATAATGCAGAAAGGAAAATGTTACTCTGATTTTGGTTTTATTCAAATAAGAGGTGGTAACCCTCCTGTGAATGCCTATTGCCAGAAATGGATAGTCATGAAAGAATAGATGTTCATAGAAGAATAATTACAGAATTAATTATGTAAAACCTATTTTTCTAGAATACACAGTAGGAGAACCGATACCTGATATATTATGTTTCTAAATACTCTTGGAATAAATATTAATGTTCCCAGCCTAAATTTAGGAAGATGTCCATCCTAATTATAAAGATGGTGAAGTATCAAGAGCTTTATCTTAATCAAAAAATGCACAGTGAAGTTCACTTCTGACACTGCACTGTGAGAGTGACAAAGACCAACTGCTTTCAGCTGTAAGTACGGGTCTACCAATAACTTCCAATTACTGCCATGTAAATACATTAATAGTGTAGTACAGCTGTACAGGTTCTTTAAAGAATTAAAACCATTTCCTTTCATCTTTGGTTCTCAGTGTTCAGCTATCTGAACTGCATGAATCACAACCAACTTTGCAAATATTTCTGGGGGGTTTTCTGTAAGGGGATTTATTCACTGTATTTAGTGTAAATATTAGTAAATTTTAATTGTTGAGACATTTTAAAAATAATAAGTCAAACAGAGTAAGAACTTACAATAACAGCATGCTAACCACCTTGTGTATACTCTCAAATTCTGAACCTCCAGGCTTAGTTTTTCTCTTATTTGTTTAATGTGACCATTCTATTATCCAGCTGGAAAGATTCCTTCCACAGATTTATAGTACTATAATGCTGCATTATGCTACATAACATAATAATCAGGCATAATTATAATATGTATTTATTCTCACTTCACAGTGCTTTCATGTGTGACAGTCACCTTACCTTTTGTACATGCTTTTACTATGAATTTTCATTCCTAGCACCTTATTAATTGCATCAGTCCCATCAGCTCTTGTGGCATACACACCAATAATTTTACTTTCACAGCTTGCTCCGGAAGTGTTGAGATAGTGCAGGACCCAAACTGTAGGCTTGGTACAAACTAAATTGTAAGAATCACAGAAATCCAACAAAGCCTGGAAAAAACATAAAACATATAGAATACTAATAAGAATGCAGTATTTTCAGTTGAATGAGCTTTCATAATTAAGTTTTCTTAACTGTACCAGTGAGCTCTTTTACGTAAATCAAGGAGGCAGTTTTTCTAGAATAACGTCTGCAGTTATTTTTTATCTGATGTTACCAGAGAATGTTGTGAAACTAAGAGGTTCACAGAAAGGCAACAGAAATAGTTAAAGGCAAGGCAATTCCTTAACATGCAGAGAAACTGAAAGGCCTGGAATTGTTTTACACCTTTCAAAAGGAAAAGAGGAAGAGAGAGTGTGAAATACAGAGAAAAGTACCTTGCTAAGAGAACACAGATGACTGTCAGGAATAACACAGCCAGACCTGGTAAGACAAGTTAATTTCCTACTAGTTAATTAGAATTAGATTTTAAGCTACAATACTCTAAAACCTTAGGATTTTAAATAATACACTAATTTTCTTTTCTCCTTTCTCATTCTAAAAGACCAGTCAAGTACATTTTGTCATTACAAGTTTTAGGATGAATTTGTAAAACTGAAAAAGAAACCCCAACCCAAACACCTTGAAGGGATCAAATCTAATTTCAAATATAATTTGAAGCCAAATAGGAAAGTAAATGTCCTTCCTACTACACAAGTTCTACAGCAGATTTGCATGTATAACACTCAAAACTGTTGCTGTATTGCAATGATGGTAAAATCTGGTGACCTTAACTATACTGACTGCATTACCAACTCTAGGATTTGTTAACGTAAAACTCTGGATTTACTCATGATTTAGTGTGGTCACTATAAACTGCTAACTTGGACATTCTATAGCTTTAGTGTTTGGTGCTAATGAACGGCATGGGTTAGAAAGTTCAGCATTAAAAATGTTAAGAAATGTCAAGACCTTTTTAAGCTCTATACTGGACCTTGAAGAATATGTCTCCATTTCATTGGCCAAATGATCAGACAGACTGTATGGATAAGGGATTCCAAAATAATCTGCTTCCTCCTGCAGTGCAGTTCAAACTCGTTCATCTCCAGGAATCCGAACTTCTCCATGAAGATAATCCAAAAGATATTTAAAGAGGTTTCCATCTCGATCAATTTGACATGCTCCTGAAAACATAAAATATTGTTTCCAGCAAGTGAAAACAAACATATCACATTCTACCAAATCATCAAACAGAGCCTTTTGTATAAAACTTCTGTACTGGTTTTACTTAGTAGGAATATACTGTCTTTACTCTTTCAATATTGTATTTTGTTTCCCTGGGATATTTGTTATTTGAAGATACAATTCTTAGTGCAGTAAACATTTATTTGCATTTCAGTGAAATCACTAATCTACATAGGACCATAGCAACATACAACCTCAGCTGTGCTGTAATTGCTTAAAATGCTAAAATCTTATTCTAGACGCATTTCTAATTCTAACTGCAGGTGCAGCTTTACTCACTATTGCAGGGATCTTTTCAATTTTGCTTCTAGACCATTTAAAAGTGTTAAAATTATCATCAGTTCCAGTACACATCTAGTCAAACCTTCCCTGAATATTGCTCAATTTCTACTGTATTTGTTTCTTTTTCTCTCCTTTGCTTGAAGGGCTCAACCAACCAAACCATACGGTCTGTACAACAGGCTGTTCACTGCAACTGTGAAAGATGGTAGCAAAGTCCTGCTCTGTTATGCAAAGTCCATATGTTAAACATTTTAGGTATTTTAAACAGTCTAATGTGTGCAACAAGGCATTACTATTCTTCATCCATTGTGTCTTTTAACTGGACCTACTTTGGCAGGATTTCTAAGGCACAAAAAGTGTGAAATTTGACCCATGAATAGTTTTATTTGAACTTTTGTATCAAGCCATGGTGGTGAAAAATGCAATCTTTACTGGGTAATGAAGTATTCTGAAACAAAGTATTCTGACCCAATTCTCCTTATGTAATGAACAGAGGGAATGAGATGCCTCTGGATAATATAAAGGTTCACAAACAGGATTCAAGATAAATGCCACATACTCTGCCAACTTCATTTTATCTATTTTCATATTCTCACTGAAGAAGTACATTCTAAAACCCCAGTTTGGATTGGAACAAGGCAGGGTAAGCACTGTATAAATGTGTGTGTTTGCAAGCATGAGCAGCCTTGTGGAATTCAGATGAACTACCTGTATGTATAAAGTCATGCATGCAGAATTGTTTTACATCCTGGAATTAGAAGCCAACTGATGCTCAGCAGACTGGGAAAAGAGATATACTATAAAATGCATGAATATATATAAAAGCATGTATTTGCCAGAGAGTTCCGTGATCAGAATGTGATATTTACAGCTTCAACATATTTACCCGACTCAACCACTTTTAGAGGAAAGCGTCCACAAAACATGGAAGCCAGCATGGAATCCTTAAAGCGGCACAGAGACTCGCGCCTGGTGTATAAGCAGCCTCGTACATTCAGTCGTAGGATATCCTGGACATCTTCAACCTTGCCCTCTTCCATTGCATTTGCCACTGATGATGTTCATTACGAGCTACTGGAACCTAAACCAGAAACAAACAGAAGTCAAACTACTGCCAGCTACAGGCTTAACATATCACATACAAGACCTAAGCAATAGTTCAGCTCCAGCATGCCTGTAACAGGAAACTGCTTTGAAAACAGTTCTGGAGACTAATAGTGCAAATAGCCAAATATTCTGCACCTTTACTGTAAAAAACTATGGCATTTTCCTTTGCTAGGAAACACAAAGCTTACCCTTTCAAGACAAATGGGCAAGCAGAGTTACATGGTCAGGGTGTGCGACCAGAGCTCTGGAAGTAAACCCTGGGTAATCCTGAGTACAGTTCACAGTACTAAAAATGCAGCTATTTTTGTACGAATGACAACGTGGCTTCTTTAAAAATCTATTTTTAATTAAGGCTGCTTTAACTTCCTGGGCCGGCCGCTCGCTCGCTCGCTCGCTCCCTTGGGGCGCTGCTCCGCAAAGAGCGCTCAGCGCAGCGCGCCCTCCCTCCCTCCGGAGCAGCCGGGGCAGCGCTCAGGGCCCGCCCGGGGGGTGCCCCGCGGCCGCCCCGCGTTACCTGCGCGCCGCTGCCTCAGCGGCCGGGCCGCCCCGCGGGCCGCGCTCCGCAAAATGGCGGCGGGGAGGGCCGGGCCGAGCGGGGACAGCAGAGGGGCAGCCGGTGTGCCCCGGCCGCGCCATCCCCACCCCGAGGTCCCTGCCCCGGGCCAGGCGAGCGCAGGGGCCCCGGGGCTCGGCTGCCGCTGCTCCCCGGCGCTGCCCGCAAGGGCTGCCTCAGGCACGGCTGTGGTGCCTGCGCCTTCCGAAGTGTGGCTGACCCGCCTGCAGTCGGCTGCTCTGTAAGGCACAAACCGTGCTGATATTTTTGTTTGTTTAATTACAAGTATGGGTTTATTCAGAGTGGGTTTGATTCTATTGCTGTTTCTATAGTCTCAGTAGTCAGAATCATAGAATGATTTGGGTTGGAAAGGAACCTTGAAGATCATCTACTTCCGACCCCCTGCCTTGAATACTGAGGGGGCATCCCCAGCTTCTTTGGGCAACTTGTTCCAGTGCCTCACCACCTCCACAGTAGAGATTTTTTTTTTTTCCCCCTCATAACTAATCTAAACCTGTTCTCTTTCAATTTGAACTCATTTCCTCTTGTCCTGGCACTACATGCTCTTGTAAATACTCTAGGCCCATCTTTCCTATAAGTTCCTGTAAGGTAGTGGAAGGCTGCAATTAGGTCACCCTGGAACCTTCTCTTTTCCAGACTGAACAATCCCAGTTCTCTCAGCCTTCCCTCAAAGAAGAGGAGTTCCATCCCTCAACTTGGTGGCCTCCTCTGGATGCACTCCACCAGGTCCCTGTCCTTCCTGTGCTGGGGCCCCCAGAGCTGGATGCAGTGTGCCAGGTGGGATTGCAGAGCAGACGGGCAGAATCCTCTGCTCACTCTGCTGCCCACAGGGCTTTGGATGCAGCCCAGGACACATCTGGCTTTCTGGGCTGCAACTGCACATTGCTGGGTCATGTCCAGCCTCTCCTCCACCAGTTCCCCCCAGGTCCTCAGCAGGACTGCTCTGGATCTGAGAGCAGCTTGAGCTGACTCCTGACGTGGTGGTGCTGGTAGATGATCTTGAAGTTCTCTTCCAACCTTGATGATTCTGTCATTCTGTGGTTCTGTAATGCAGGCAAGATGCCTCACCCTTAGTCATGTCAAAAAGACATACAGAAAGTGTCCTGTTAAATTCCTGATGTCTGACATAGAGTTGTGTAGTCATCAAAATGCAAGTGTAAACAACAGAAAGGTAAAGAAAATAGGTTCTCGTTATGCTGTTGTCTCAGCCTCGTTACGCAGAGTTTACGTGCATGAAAAATATTTCTAAAATGCAGCTGCATTTTCTAAAAAAAAAAAAAATTACAACATTATCTCTAGTTCCCACTTAATTCTCCTTTATTTGCTTACAATGTTTGGTTTTTTGCCATAACATACAGTAAGAAACTATCCTTGTGGATACAACTGCCCAATAACTAGGAGTTGTGTGCAAAAGCTAACAGCGCCAAACTCTGGATTTCTGCAGGCTTTCTGGAAGGTACGAGCTGGTTATATGTTTAGAATATATAATATGCAATATATTATATAAAATATGTAATATTTGATCCATCATATTTACTATATAATGAGATAACTATATCTAAAATGTCAACACTATTTTAATTGCTACCTCAAGTCCAGTAAAAATCCACTTACTTAACTGTACGCTGCACATATAACAAATGTGCCTATATTGTATTTAAATAGTTTACTCAGTTATATCTGCAATTCCTATTGATTTTCATCTTGTATCATCCTAACTTTTTAGTCATAATTTCCTTTTGGAGGTGTTTTGTCACCAATTTAAGGTATTTAAAACTTCAGCCAGTGAAGTTCAACCACTTAACTTTCTAAAGGGTCAAATCAAACAATGTCTAACACAGAGCAGCTTGTGCTTGCTTTATTCTGGTCTGTTACTACACTTTTATTTTTGAGAATATATTAATAGGCTACAGTGTTTTCAGTTAATATTTAGGACAATAAACTTTTAATTCAGATTTCCCTTCAGTCAAGTGAAAAACATTAAAGGCAAGAGCCATATAAATCACATAAATCATCATCTGGTCCTAGTAGGGCGATAATAAATTCTCTTTGAAATTGTGTAACTTTGAGTGATCACTTACTACTTAAAACTCACTTCTTTTTATCTTAATGCAGATTTGCATTAGAATGGCAGTTCAAGCCATTTAGTAAAGCCATAAAGTAAACACGTTTCATTTTTCTTGGCCTCTAATCATGCTCCAGTTGCAGCAAAGAGAGGGAATGGCATGCCAAGCACCATAGCTCTCCTGTGCTTCCTGGACAGTTCTTGGCCAAGAGTGTACCCAGAGGCCAGGTCTCTGATGTTTAATGTCTAATGAATTAACACAAGTTACATGTGACTGAATGCAATACAGGCTGATAATTCATGGATGTTGGATTTACTGTAAAACAAGTGAAAATAAGTATAACAGATTGTTTTCGGGGAATAACGGTATCTAGTTTAACTGTATCTTTTGTAAGGGTATGTTTTCCCTTACTCACTGGGAATTGTTCATGCATAGCAATTGCAACTTAAATGCGGCCATTGTTGTCAAATGTTACAGTGTAAGTGCAAACTCCAGCCTTTCTCACTCTAAAACATTCACTTAATGAAGCTGCAGCTTTCCATGCTTCTTTTCACCTTTAAGCTTACTAATTTCAGTAAAATTTGACAGACAGGCAAGAGGCATTAAGAAATGGATTTTTCATTAAGCTTTTGCAAGAAGGGCTGTGATTAGAGGAAGATTGGTTCTTAATGCTATAATTTCAGGAAAAGCTATAGCATGAGCTTGGGTCCTGTTGGACATCAGAAAATCCACAGAGGGAGAAGCTGTTCTACATAATCTACGCACCAGAAGTGCTTTAGTCATAGCTCACACTTTATTAGGCCCTACAGGATTAATTCCTCAACCAAGATTCTTCTCAGACAGAATATGTAGGTATCTAGTAAGGTACAAATTCAGTTCCCACATGATTAGAGCTTTCACAACAGTCTGTGTGTTTTTCTCTCACTACCTTTCATTTCTATTCAGTTTAAAGACCAGTCATATGATCCCAAGTGACTGAAACCCATAATTCTGCTCTTAATATACATTTAAGATATATAGGCTGTGAAAGTTGGCAGTGCTTTAAGTTCTTCCCCACTTTGAGTAGCTGGCAATTAACTGCAGATTTTTACATGTGAAGTGTTACAGTGTGGGAGTTCCTGAGTGAAGTGTGAAGGAAAGTATGACCATGGGTGGAAATGCAATACTTCTCATTTTGTTTTAAATTTATTGCCTGCAGTAGTGACATAAACACTAAATGGAAGCAAATCAGTGATTGCCTCTTCAAGACTTGAGACCATTGTGGAATTGGAGGAAATGAAAGCACATTGTATCTGGAGGAAAACACTGCTTTGTGGAAAGGAGAAGGAGGTAAGTTTTATTTGATTGCTTTTCTATTTTTAAAGTTATGCAAGATTATTTGCTCTTTTATTTGGCCAGAGTTTATAGTGGCTACAATCACTTCCAAGTTTCCTTGTAAGGGAAAATGTACCAAAAATATATGACATGTGCTGGATCAACGCTGTGTTTTAAGGGTTTTGCATAGAAGCATAGGGTTTTGCAGCTTCAGGGCCACACTGAGAACTCTGTCATACATCATTCACTATAAAAGGGAGAAGAGAGGGACTCTCCAGATGCTCTTTAGAGCAGATTGTGAAATTAGTACATTCATGAAGATCCATTTTCACATAATGCTACTGATATTTCATGTGTGATTCCTTTGACTTACTTTATAGCATATTGTAATGTTAGCACACAGCAAGGCAAGGTTTTTGTGACAATTACTACGTTACAGAAACTGATGCTGTTTTTTATTTCAACCTTCTGCATCTCTGTAAATCTTCAAATAAAACATTAACTCTGCTTACTCCAAAATTACCAATTCCTGGATCAAATTTTGCAGTTAATGTCCACGTGACCTAATGGTATAACTGGGCACACATTGCCAGTGAAAGAGAATGTATGTGAAGAGAGTGTTAAAGAGATTTTGGACTTAGAAGAGATCTTGGGGAAAAGCATTTAATTAGACTAAAACACTTCCATGCAATTCAAACTCCTAATAATACCCGAACCACATTAAAAGTGGGCTTGCTCAAATTCTATTGTCAGAGAATTCCTGCCCTTGCAAGTCTATAGATATGCAGGCAGCATATAATCTACTAGGCTGTAAATTTATCACTGTTGTCTTCCTAACTGCCCTGATGCCTGTCTATTTTGTTTGTTATTCCATGTATTAGTAATAGCTCAAAATCAGCCAGAAAGAAATGTAACTTGCCATTGAGAAGGAATTACAGGTTTTTCTCCCTTAAACCTAAAGGAAATCTTTGAACTGAAAGCCAAACACCTTAAACTCTTCCTATAAATCTCTGACAGCTAAGTGGAGTATCTGGAGTTTTCTACTCCCTTCCTCACAGGGCACTGAGACCGATGCTAAGCGTTCATACTCTTAATATCTATCTTTCTTAAACTTACTTGTATGTCATTAATGGTTGGTATTTAAAATGGTTTTCAAAGATACATAGCTGAGAAGTTATAGACAGCCCACTCCTTTTTAAAACACGCAGAGATGTCACCAAAGAGCCGGAACCGTGGATCAGCCGTTAATGACTTACGCATATCCCACTTCTGAAACGTCCGTGACCGAATGCAAGAGCCCAGGTGAACTGTTTTAACATGGGAGATTCTGCATGTATGTGGCCTGTACAGCGCCTTTCCCGCGGCTGCGGCTGTCCACAGGGGCCGGGATTGCACGGAGCCGTCCCGGCGGGGCTGTGCGCGTTCCCTGCGGAAGGCGCAGCTCCCGGGCAGCGTGAGGCGCGCTCCGCTCCCGGGCTCCCGCACGCGCCCTCGGGCCCCGGGCTGGGCTCGCGGCGCCGAGGCCGCCGGCGCGCGCGCGGCCGTTGGCTCTGAGGGCTCCGAGGGCGGGCGGGGCCTCGCCGGGGCCTCGCCGGGAGCCCGCCCTCCCTCCCGCCCCTGTGCTGGCCGGCCGGTCTCTCCCTCTCTCTCTTTCGGGTTAACGTTACAGCGTTTGTAATGCGGTTTATTTAAATGTGTCGGCTTTAAATCTGTCCTGACAAAGAGCAAGCTGGTCTGGTGGTATTGTGAAGTGATAGAACTTTGGGGTTTTCCCCTTTTGTGTCTAAACTTGGATAGTTAGCTGGAATAGACAGGTTAAAAAAATCTGTGATCCTTTCAGGTTTCATGGTTTACTAGTTGAGTATTTTGCCTCTCTGTGTTAATGTCTCAATGTGTTAATTCATTAATCTGTTTTAATTGACTGAGCAAAGGTAAAGACCAAAGCAATGTCTTCAACTTCAGACACAGAAATCCTCATAAGACATAATAAATTCAATTTTAACAAGTGTCAAGAAGATCATTTATTTATTTGGACGTTCCCCTTGACAGTGTACAGGTTCATTTTGAGGATGGATAAAGGCACAACTGTGAAATCATCATCTACCATGTTCACCTCAAATGCTGCTAGAGGACATGTAAAGAAGAGGGATGGAACATTACAAGCTGCAAAATGGAATGCTTCTTTAGCTTCTAAAATCAAAACTAAATTAATAAGTAAGTCCTGTTAAAATTGAGGCCATGTACTGTACTTAGAATGTACAGCTTCAAAAGGAATAGTAATTGTATTTAGCATGATTTGCTGAAATTCTGCCTGTTAAAAACGTTCTGTAACGTAAGTGTAGGTAGGTTTTCATTAGGACAGTGGAAGATATATGTTCATATATATAAAGCTTTTTTCTTTATGTTGGCAAAACTCACATTTATTATCAGAATCTTTGAATGTTTTAATTTGTAGAATTTATATTTTTTTCTTAAATTTGTAAACATTTTTCTGCTTGTGAAACTATCCATTTTTAAATGTTTTCTTCTTAAAATAATCTTATTTTTAAAAATCCAGACTAGAGCAGAATCTATGCATGAAATAAGCTTGAAACAGACAGAGTAGTCATCAGAATGACAGCCATATAAACAGTTTTATATTGGAAAGTGTTAGGCTTTGCTGCTGTTGCACCAGAACCTACAGAAACGTTGTCATACAGTGATAGTTCACACAGGGAATTGAAGCTGTTGAAAATAACATTATTTTGTCTCCTTTAGATAACTCATCTATGTTTAAAGTATCTTTACAACAAAATAACAAAGCATTAGCTGTGGCTTTGAGTGTTGAAAAAGAAAATTCTCGCAAGCTAAAGAATGAGAAGATTTTTCTTCAGAAGGAAGTAGAAAAACTCCAGCTTCATAATATCTCACTTCGTCAAAAACTAACCTGTTTGGTATGCTGTAAATAATATCATTTAAACTTAGACCAGCTAAACTAAGCTTTTAACTTTTTTTGAAACTTAATATTACTTCTTAAAGTGGTGGTTTAAAACACGTCTCATTTGTGAAGTTGTAACACCTGACAGCATAATATTTACATTTTATTTTTCTTTCATAGCTTTTTTTGAACTATTTTGTCTATCAGCGTGTGTATCTATAGCTATTTTAGTCCCAGGTTCACCTTTATATTTATAGCTATTTAGATGCGTTTGTGCTCAATTAAATCTAAAAAAAAATTGCAGTATAGATTCACCTTTTATATCTTGTCTCTTCTTACAGCAGAAGCCACTTAAAATACATTTTTTCTATTATATGCAGAATAAAACTCTTATTGGAATCGATGCATTTTTGTATGAAAACCTCTTAACTGCAATAGAAATAAGCAGTCCTTCTGAGGTAAGATGTTTTTTGAACTTTACCGTATTGAACTCATCTTCCAAGGTAAGATTTTCAAAGCATCAAATTGAGTGCAATGTTAAAATAATATTTGAGTTGTAAAACATTTATCCCAATTCCTTAAAACTTCAGGTTAAACCAGTATAGTAAAATAGATTGAATTTTACTGTACCGAAAATTTAGGATTTAATCTGGTTTCCAAAGTATCTAAAAGTTAAATATCAGTTAGTCCGAAAGAAGAATCATGTGGTTAAAAAGAAAAGCTTAGTACTTCAGTATGTAGTGAGCAAGCTACCTGCCTCCCTTGCTTTGTGCTGCACTAAATATGTTACATCTGGAAACTTAACCAGAAAACATAGTCCATGTTAGTCCTTGTGTCATGGAAAAAATACAATTAATTTTAAAAAAAGGCAAATACTGTGTTGTCTGTTCTAAACTGTTGGTTAGTGTTGCTCTGTGCTTCTGTATGTATAATGCAGTTTGCATGAGTTATAGCTACATATAGAAAGCTTGTATATTCCTTTGGGATTCAAGTAGCTTATGGATTTTGATGAACTTAGTTACAAAATATTTTGCTTTAAAATTACTGTATGTGTTTGGATATCATGTGCCTTCCATCAGTGCATGTATTTTTTTCCAATTGGTTTTTGTGGTTTTTTTTTTCCCTGTGGATATTTCCAATACTTAAAACATAAGAGAATATTTAATTATTTGTACTTCCCTGCTGGTTTTTTTTTGAAAGCCTCTTCAGAGTTCCTTTCCTCTGTCAGCTGGCCCAAGTAGCCCTACTGGTGACGAGTTCAGGAGTGCATGTCAGTCAGCTCGGTAGGTGGTTGTAACAAATGCCAAAGGTGGTTGGTGTCTGTGGCCTTCTCTTACAGCTAATCTTTGTATATTGTCCTAGGTATTTTTGAGAACAATTTCCTGTCCAATTCAGAAATTACTTGTTTGCAACTTGGAATTTATAGAGAGAGTGGTAGACAAAACTTGCATTTGAATAACTTGCTGATTGTTTCATGTGATCTCATCAGCCCAAAGCAGGGTTCTGTATCATCAAAAACACATTTCCCCCAAGACAGAACCTGATATCATACTCTAGTTCTTGTTTTCTGCTATTATACATTATTAAGGGAACATTTTAAACAATTGAATGTCATGATAGAAAATATAATAAATATCTTCACAGTAAAATTTCCTCTTTTCAGATCTGTAGAATTGCCAGCAAAGCTTCCTTTCATTGCAACAGCTAATGCAAAACAGCAAGGCAGCCCTTCTCAGGGTGAAACATCAAGTTCTTATAAGTGTACCACTAATTTGACAGAGGAAATGCATTCAGATCAAGTCAAGTTTGCATCATCCTTGCCTTCTGGTACAAATAATCAAAATTTAATTGAAACAGAAACAATGGTTGACAAGAATAGATTTTTGAAAGGTATGGTGTGTTTCTATATAAGTGATTTATTTTCCCAGCTCTGTGTAATAGAGAAGGTATAGTAAGATTCCTAAACTGTAATAAACTAATGAGAAATAAATGTTCACCCATAAGTATAGGTGTCCTGACAATCATTTATGGAATGTTGTTCACTGAAATTACATAGCTAAGATAACCAAATAATAGCTGAAGTAGTTATAGAAAAATAGTTTTATGTCCAACTTCAAAAGCCCAACTTCAGTAAATTATGAAATTAGCTTCAGTTTACTAAATTTTTAAGGACCAACCATAGAATGTGTGTATTCAGCTAAAAAAAAAAAAAAAGTGTATAATTTTCCACACTTCTTGTTCAACTTTCAGTAGTGTTATGCAGATAACTACATTCTGTTCTTTTTTCCCCCAAGCTGCTGAAATTTTTCTCTTTGCAGAAACTCAACTGCATGCAGAATTAAGTTGCAATAGTGCCTTCGTGATTCATGGAAAAAATACACAATCCTTAGAACAGGCTGAGGAGGCCACAGAACAATATCGTGGTAGTTCGTTGCCATCCTGTGAACATGGGACTGAAAGAAAGAAAAATGCAGTACTTTGTAAGTCAGAACCTCAACCTAATATAAAGGATTTTGATAAAAAACATAGGTCATTGAATCTGCCTCATCGTGATATCAACAGTAGCAGCAACGCCAATGATACAAATTTGCAGGAGGGTTCAAGTGACTTGTCTCGCATTATTCCTTCACCTCTTAAATTTAGCAATGAAAGTCAGACAGATTTTAACAAGCTGCTTTTTACTGACAAGATGAAGCCTGAAGAAACTGTATATGATGCTGAGATGGAATTGACTGCCAGTGATGCCAGTGAACTACTCACAGTTACAGCAAAAGGCAATTATAATTTTCACAAAAATAAAATTAGTAATGCCAATTCTGACCAAATATTAGCAAATTTCAGAAAAGTAAAATATTCTAAGAAGAATAAAGAAAAAATTAAAAGCAAGACTGAAGTCCATTCAAATTTACATGAAAAAGAAAGGTACACTAGGGCTGACAATAGTGAAACTTCAGAAACTACTGATTCACAAGTTCAGCTCTTCCAAAGTCAGACAGAACAGCTACCTACAGGAAATTCTGTAGAGAAACAGAGTAAAACAAGTAAAGCTAAAGATGCTAGGAGGACATACCAGGTTAATGTAATGAGTCCAAGAAAACAAGAGACAAATAAAGGAACTTCCTCAGAAATGTTTGGAGAAGTGGAAAGCAGAATACAAAAAACAGACTCAAGCTCATCTGTTAACAAGATCCCACCAGAAGCTTATTGTGCTGAAAATTTAGCATTCCAAGATAACATTTCTGATGTATTGCCTTTCCAGGAGGACTTTCTAAATACAAATGAGAAAGATAGTAAATCAACAATAAACAGGAAAACTTCTCAAAACCCTTCCAAAGCAAACACAGCAAAATCCTGTAGAGAGGAAAATGGCCAGTATGGAGAATATATTTCAAAAAAATCTCAAACAGTGATAAACCAATGTGACAGCATCAAGATAAAACAAGACCAGAAGAATATTATAAAGAGAAAAAACAACAAAAAAAGTAGTTACAGACAAGGTAGAGAAACTGAAAATGACAGCCCTCATAAAGTTAGTCAGAAAGTAGACCAAAAGAGCAGCCATTTTTCACCAGGCAGATTAAAACGTACATTGGCAAAGGCCAGCCGGAAAGCATGCATAATACCAAAGGAAAATCTTACCCGGTTCTCAGTTTGTAAAAATGAAGAATTAAAACATAAGGATTCATTGCCTGTAGAGGCTGGAAAGAAAGAAACTGAAATTCAGCAAATGCAAGTAGCTTTAGTTACTCAGAATGGTGCAGCTCTGAATACACCACAAGCTAAAGAACAAGATGATGATGCTAACAGGTTAAAGAGGGTAGATTCCTCAGTGGTGGCAAGTAAAGACCTCCACATTAGTAGTTCTCCTGATCAGCAGGTAAAGCAGAAGCAGAGGTTTAATTCTGATATTACTGAGACCAGACAAGAAAGGGGGGGTCAGAATATTTTGGATGACCAGGAGGTGCCTCATGAAATTACTTCCTTTGTGAGTAAGTTGAAGCCTGTGATTGATGTTGAATATTGTAAGAATATGCCATTAAAGGTTGATAATGTTTCTCAGGAAGATCTATCCAGTGTGGAGCTCCCAGCTCTTGATAACCACAATGCTTCCATCAACTTCTCTGTACTGAAAAGCTCTGAAATCCATGGGCAAAGTGATTGTAATGAAGCCCTGGATGCTGAAAAAGCAGAACAAAATATGGATCATATTTATAAACGGAGTAACAAAAATACTCTGACACCTTGTCCTGGTAAGTGTATGGGCTAGAAAAAGCAAGGCATTTTGAATTAGGTGGTGCCTGAAATAGTGGTAACGTGTCTTCTCTTAATTCTGTCCTCTCATTGCTTGTTTAGAGCAGATAAAACCGGAGTGGAAAAAGGTAAGAATGCAAATCACCAAAATCTATATCATGTATCAGTCACAATATCTTTTTAAACTGTAGTAACTAATATCCATGTTACTTTTCAATATATCTCAAGATGATACTTAGTCGGGCAGATTTAAGTAGTCTACATTCTTGAGAAGCAATTTTAGTTAAAACATGTATTCCTTTTTTGAAGAATGTAACGGAATTCAGAAAGTTGGGGGTTGAAAGATAAAATAGCGTGAGCTTTTATACAAGGAAAACAAGAGGACTACACTGTTCCCTTCTTAAATGGAAAATATTGCTGGACCTAAAGATTTCATTTTTGTTTCTTTAGAAACACTGCAATTAACAGGAATTCTGATTTCTAAAAAAAGTATGTTGAGTAGGTTTTTCTATAAGCTGCCCATGTGCAAACTTTGATGTGACAATCTCTTTTTTTAAGTAAGATACATTAACAAAATAATTCAACTTTATGTAGTCCAGAAGATAGCTTTAGAGTCTTCTATAATAAATGCAATTATTATAATGAAATGTAATGGAGTTAATGGAATATATAGCTAACACAGCTATACAAGAGTTTAAATATACTTTTAGAACATAGCTTTGAAATTTCATAGCATTGGGGGTCTATTTTGTAAACATACTTGTTTTCAACAAGTTCCTGTTTATTTCATAGTCTCTGAGAAAGCCCCAACACCTAAACAGTATCCTAGCTCAAATTAATAGTTTGAATCCCAGACTATTAAGCTAATACTGCCTTGATTACTAGGACACAATGGCCAAAAAAAATCTCCTATTTTACATGAGCACTGAATAGGAACCCTGGCAGAATGAGACCACTGTGTTAGGTATCAGTCTTTGTAATTTTCAGTTGCATCTTGTCATCTTCATTTCCTTCTTTGGAAAGTGGAAAAAGGATCCCATAATTTTAGTAGCTTTAATGGTCAATTAGTAAGGCCTTGTGATCAGCAGTATCAAACACTGCTGACAAAAAGCAAGGTAATTATTTGATGTTCATCCATTTAAGCATGGTTCCAAAAGCAGTTTTCATCCTAGATCCAAATCCAGATCTTGAATTGAAAGATTGCTATGCTCATTTTTTACTCATAGGCCCAAAAAGAAGGCATAAAGCTGGAAAATGCAGAACTAAAGAACTCTTGTACAGCCTGACTCTTCAGATCATACATGTGTGTTCCCCTGCTGTGTTCAAGGCTGTGAGCTGTGTGCAGTGTTACTTTTATAAATGCAGTAAGGGAGTCTTGAGCAGTCAGCTGCAAACTGCAATGCTCACGGGGCTTTCTGAAATGTCCCATGAGCCAAGGCAGAGCTCAAACAGCTCCAAGTTTGTATAGGATGAAAGCTGCTCTAGAGGCATTTTCTTTGATCATCTATCCCATTTTGTGTTGAGTATCTTTAGTGTTGGAGCAGTAACCAAAGTACCTGAATTAAGAAATTCATATTAAAAATAATTATTGAAGTTTACTTAATGATTCAGGAAATATTGAAAATGAGGCATATAAACTACTGCATTTACAGGGAGAAAAGCTTTCCAAGATCTGACAAATACTAGTATACAATTTCACACTTCTGTACCTAAATCCCACCAAACTTTAGAAGACTCAGCAGCACCATTGAGACGAGGCAGACCCACTGTTTGCTACAAGGAACCCAATCTACACAGGTAGGTACATGAAAACTGGGGCTTTTGTTCTTGTCTTTTGCTTTTGTAACTAACCTCAGTAAAGATTGTTTATTAAACCCCCAAATAAACAGTTGAACTGTCACAAATCTCTTTTGCAAAGATACTTTAGTGTTGATACAAAGCTTTTACAGTTAGTGTGGCAGGATTTCCAAGTGCCAAAGTAAGAAAACTAGTATTCAGATTCTAAAATATAGTTTGTACTCATAGAGAATAATAGTGAATCTTAATGATATAAACCCCTTTAGAAATGAATAATTATAAATGTTATACTTAAAGGTAAATTATACCATAATAATGTCCTCGTAATCTTGTCAAATGGAAAGGAAATTTATGTACTAATATTATATAATTCAGTACTTTTGCTTTAACTAGCAGTATGTAATATAAGAAATCATTTAAGATATATTAATTTGATAATTAGTTATATTAGATATTTTATTATTAACTTGCCTCAGTATTCTTAGCAAATTTAGTGGTGCAGGATTTTATAGGTTATTAAAAGACAAGACATAAATTGTGTAATAACTTAAAATTTAAAAGAGGGTTTTAAAGCCAAATTTCCATTAAGAAAATTAATATATTTGCAGTTACATGAATAGATCTAAATACAAATGGACCTTTCATTACTTCTGAAAATATTCTGTGAGTTTTTGCCAGAAAGCTGGTTGAGTTTTTTTGTTTGGTTTGGATTTCTTTTAAAGTATAATATTAATTTAAGGAACAGTTACACTGTGTTGAGTGTGTGTTAGTAGAATGTGTATTCATGAGGTAAAGACAGTAGCAAGGCTACCATGTAATAGTGTTGAGAGTGAAAGGATTATAACAACTTACTTTATGACAAAGGTATAAAAAGAGTCTTTTTTTTTCTGGCAATACTGTGGCAGGAGAAAGAGATAAATGCACAAACCAAAAAAAAAAAATAGAGCACTATTCTCATACAACCTCAAAATATTTTTTTACTTCGGTACGTAAGCTAAAAATTGAAGCAGTGAGACTGAGGAAAAGTAGGAGCTAAAACTAATGTAGGAAGTGTCTTCACCTTTACCACTGGCAATTCAGAAATATTTATGCCAGATAGCTTGTAAAAAAATTGGAAAGGGATTAGTCACACTTTTATTTTACTAATTGACTTATATGTTAAAATGCTCTAGTATTATATATCAACACATTGACACTCTTTTACCCCAAAATGATAAGGTTCTGTATTTCTGAGAGATGGTAACTAATATCAGAAAATGTATTGAAGTCAGTCAAGACTTTAGATGATTGTCTCCTATTTATATTTTAATTAGAATTATACTGTCCTGAATGGATGCTGTTAAGTGTTTGGTTTAAATAAGTTTTGAATTTTTTTTTATAGGAATATCACATCCTAATATGATAGAGGTCAAATAAAAAGACTAGTATTTCTAGTATTATTTTGGAAAGCAGTAGTTATCTATGTCTTGCTTTTTCAGACATACTTATTTTCCATAGATTTAATTTCTTTAGTGTATCAAGCTTTCATTAATACTATTTACCATTTGATGTTATGATTACATTACTATAATTGCAGAGGTGTTTGATGATATTCATATGTGATGTCTTTTATTTCTTTCCTTTATAGCAAATTAAGGCGTGGGGATCGATTTACAGATACACAATTTCTGCATTCCCCAGTCTACAAAGTAAAAAATAAAGGAAGTTTTAAAAGCAAATCAAAATTTAATTGAAGAACAGAGAGTTGCCTTTATGAACAATACTTCTAAAATGGGTACAATTGTTTATGTATATATATAAATGTTTAGCAACATAGAGTGTTTGTTGTTCTTTGATCAGAAAAGGTCTTCCACAGCAAAATTTTCTGGAGAAGAACCTCTATAAGTGGGGCACAGAATACTTTACTGAGGAAGGCATGTACAGGTTAGGCTCACTAGTGTTTTGCATTTCTGGTCAGTAATTTATAATCTGTTCAAATGGTTTGGAGCACTTCTTAAATTGTTAGAAAAGCATATGTTTTAATGAGAAATAAAAATAAACCAGCTATGGGAATTGTACTGTGAGTTTTCATATTTATTTTGAGTGGAACTGTTTCTCAGTACTGATTGGAACAGACACACACATCCCAAATTTTTATGGATTTGTTGAAATAGATGGAGATAGTCCCTCTTTTTTTGATAGTTGACTTTTGGATTCAACAGAATCACACTGAGATTTGAATAAGGAAGTATCACTGAGGAATAATGGAGAGAAGTCTAGTGTCCATGGTATGTGCCAGAGGCAGCAAGGAGGAAAAAAGCACTGCAATAGGAATTCAGTAGTAAATAGGATCCAGACAAAGCAACACCTTGCGTTTCCAACTGAGAGTGCCAGTGTGACGAGTAATAAAATCACATCATACCAGTCAGCTTTCAAGTTTTTGTACTGCTTCCCCTCTGCTTTCCACAGTGTGCTGTCAGCTGACAGTTTTCTGGCATTATCGGATTTGTAGATGCTGCCAGGTGCAGGCGGTAGCTCACTATCCACACAACTTCTGCACATTACACTGAATAAGGATCAGGTCAATTTTGCAACAGAGAGCCATTTTTAATGAGATAGAAATAAGTTAACTTATTTTGGTTATAGATGGTGGTTCTTCACGCATATTCAGTAGATGTTACTAGTTTACACAGGCTTAAAGATTGATCAGTCACATTAATGGAAGAAAAATCTATGAGGAATTACCAGAAACACCATTTCTGGCACAAGATGTTCCTGAATTGCAAGTTTTTGAAGGCTGGAAGATTATTCTGGTGAAGCCTTACTATGCCTTTGACCAATTTTTATTCATTTTCCAAGGACATTGCCTATTGAAACTTTGAGAGCAGTTATTGGGTTACCTTGACCTTTTGTCTGATACAGTATGTCTCTTTTTAAGAGGTACAACTGATACTTTTAAATTTATAATATATTCTTTAAAAACATATTCTTTAAATATAATATATTCTTTTTAAATTATTATGTATTCCTAAAAACATTCTTAAAAATGTACTGTTTGTACTTCATTGTAGAATTCCATTGTAAGCTGAGAAGCTGATGGAGAAAATAGTCCTTGAACACATGTTAAAGACAAGAAGGTGGTTGGGAGTAGCTGGCATTGATTTACAAACAGAAATCAGGCTTTATGAACCTGATAGTCTTCTACAACTAGCTTGGTGGGTGAGGGTAGAGCAGTAGATGTTTATCTCAGTTGTAGTATGGCTTTTTACATTGTCTCTGATTCCACAGTCAAGCTGACAAAGTATGGTTTTGTTAAGTGCACAGTGAGGTGAGTTGAAAACCTGGAGGGTTGCGATTGGCGCCAAATGGTCCAGATGGAGGCAAAACATTAGAGCTCCTTAGGGTTTTGTACTGCTGCCAGGAGTGTTTAACACATTCACTAACAACCTGTATGAGACAGTGCACCCTACACTAATTTGCAGTTGATACAAAACTGGAAGGAGTGGTTGAAATACCAAATGGTTCTGTCACCATTCAGAGGGATCTGGACAGGCTGGAGAAACGTGCTGAGAGGAATCTCAAGAAGTTCAGCAAGAGGAACCTACATCCTTCTCCTGTGAGTTGCCAGAATTTCAGCTGCATATTTTGACAGAAAAGTGAATCATACATATCAAAATACACTCCTGGATGTAGCTTTCAGGTGTGTCCATTCTAAATGTAAGTCTTGAACTATAACCATAAACACTAAGAGGCATAAATGTGTTGTTTACAAATACTTCAGTAATACCACAGCTATTTTCTGCTGTGGTTATTTTATTATGGTCAGTAGCCCTAAGGCAGCTTCCTCAAGATCCTGTAGGACATTCCATGTATGAATTTAGAGCTGAATATATCACTGGTGAGAAAGTGTACAAAGAGAACCTTTATTCCCTAAACAGAGAGTTGTCTAGCTGTGGTTACCCGTTCCAGAGATCATGTAAAGATTGTAAATATACACCAGTAAGTAGAGCAAGGTGTTTTCGTATAGAACCTTGCAGTACAAATAGAGTATTCAATCAGTATGAAAATTCTTCCAATAAAAAACCCAGGCAATGTGATCTGCATTACAAAGCAGAGCTGTTAAAATTACGTGCGAAGTTTCAGCAGACAGACATTTTTCTTTCTGAAACATGCTGTGTATGTCACCCCATTAGCAAGACAATTAAGAAGAGGTGCAAAAATGGTTGGGAAGATATATTCTATCCTTATTCAGTGTTATTTTTTAAAAAGAATTACACATAGAAATTATTACGCATTTTTCCTTGGTTTTTATTACCAAGTTTGTGATTAATTAATTTTATTTTTAATTGAAATGTTCTTGCTAGCTTCCACTATTTATCAACATCACCAGCTGTGTCATTAGAAACCTTCAAGAAATACCCATTAAAACTTTTGTTCCCAGTGCTGGCACTGCAGCAGCAAAACACAATGGTTTTTTAAATGGTTTCTCTCTACTGCCTGCAGTTTGAAAGCTAGAAACAGAAATACATACTTTATCTTCGCTGAAAATAAATAATCTCTTTGGGGATAGGCTTAATTATTTTTTCACTGAAGGTGCTGTTGTTCCACACAGCCTCAGGTGTCACCAGCTAGACTGCTAGGGTGTTCCAAATTCAAGCATGTAATTTTCAATAAAAGTAAAAGGCCTCGGGCTTTATGCCTTCATTTCTTCCATTCCTTGTAGTATAGATATATTGCAAAGTAAAAAAGGATAAAGGAAATGGCCTGAAGATGCACAGAAGTTATTTTAAGTAACTCTAAAATAATATTATTGCTACTGCTCGTCTTTCCTTGTTTTCTCCATCCTTTCTCTTGTTGCTCAAATTGATGTTCAATAATAGAATACAGAGAAAATTTACTTTGTTATTTCCTAGTGTCAGAAAAAATAACCCACAAACACCAGAGGTTTATGTCCAAAAAGGAGACAGAGGAGTCCTGTAGCTTTATTTGAATAAAGGGAGAGGTCATGGGCATTTCCCATGGGGTCTCTCAAATTGTTAGGAGGATGCAGCCTCCTTTTTATCCTAATTTCCTGGCCGTGTTTTCCTCTCTCTTTCCCCATTGGCTGAGGTACTTGAGAGGTACAGACTTCCTGAATCGCTTAATACAAACCCCCTTTCTAATGTGTACCACCCCCCATTTTTTCCTTGTGTCTCTGTTCTTTTTCTCTAAATTCAGGGATTAGCAGAGTCTTGAGTGAGTAACAGTCTGTGTCAATTTAGTGGAATTCCTATGGAATTTATGGTTCCTCCCATTGCTTCTTTCACCTCTCAGTATCTGGCTTTATCTACCATCAGGCCCACAGTTTGTAAAGACACCTCCTTCTCATTCCTTTCACTAGGTTGCATTTCTTTTAATTGTTACACAAAATGATCACATAAAAGCAGCATAAAGAATGTTGCATTGTCTTTGAACCTTCACTAAATGTACTTGTTTTCCCATGTCATTTGAAATATTAGAAGCTCTTTTCAGGAAAATTAGGTAAAAGCAGCTCATGATTTTTGACATAAAATAAATTTGTAGCCATCACCAAGAATTAGGATAATTTTGCTGAGGATAAGGTAATTTGAACTTCTTTTTATAGTTTCAAAGGTGCTTTTTCTCATGTTTACTCAATCTAATTTCTTCTCCTTTTCTTTGCTTTTAATAGTTTACACCTATAAAGATTTTTGAAATTTTGTAGGAAATTAATTCCATATATTTTGATTATACGGAAAGAGGAAAATATTTGTTTCTATAAACCCTTGCCCGCACAAGTAGCCCTTACAAATGGTTATCATACCTGGACCTTACTGCTGATTATTTTGTGAATGCAAATATAACCAAAAATCCCATTGGTCTCATGATCACTACATTGCTGGATTTTATTTCGTATAAAATTACTCTTGAAGATTTTGTTATAGGAACCTGACAACAGGAACAGCTATGTCCTTTGAGAAAATGTGAGGTATGGCTTAGCTTTTGAACACTTAAATAACACTTTAAAAGGCTGCAGTAAATAAATATTTGTAGTCAGATCGAGCTATTGAGATCAATGGCCGTGTTCCCCCTTGGGTCGGGTTGTGGCGGCGGGGCGCGGGAACCCCTCCGAGCGGCCCCGCTCTCCCCGCCCGCCCCGCTGCGCCGCGGCCCCGCCCCGCATAACGAGGGCTTCCCGGCTGCTCCCCGTGCTGGGGCTGCGAACGATGCCTCTGCCAGGGGCCGCGGCGGCTGCGGAGCTCATTTTCTATGTGAATGGGAGGAAGGTAAGTATAGCCCGGAGAAAGAGGGGCTGCTGTGCCAGAAGGAACCGTGAAGGGCACAGATTTGGCTTCCTCAGACTTATTCATGGGAGTGAAACTGAATCCTCACACAAACCTCCAGAAGAACAGGCCTGGTTGCATCCCATTTTGGCTAGTTCTGCTGTGTTTGGAAGAAAAAACGAGTCAAAGTGAAACACACTTACTTTCAGCTGGGTATCAAACTTGGCTGGTAAGCAAACCACTTTTTTCATTTGGATGTGTCTGGCTTCTCGTCTTTGATGGTGTCAGGTTTTCAGAGGCACAACTGAAAGCAGGACTCCGGTGCCCAAATTTGTACTATTGACCATAAAGATAATATTGCAAGGCCTGGTTGTTGATCCAAAGCAACTGTACAGAACTAGCTGATTCTAAGGGATGGAATAAGAAATACAGTACTCGATCAAGAATGTGTGTATTTCTGTTGCTCTCTGTTGTCATTTTTTTACAGCTCATGAAAGTTACTATAAGTAAAACTAGAAAATAAATTGCTACTGCTGATAGCCTTACAGGTTCCTCCCGTGTTTATTCCAGTATGTCAGAGTGCCAGGGAGACTTTAAAATCTGCAAATCATTACTTAGTTCATTATGCTGTCTCTAAAGTTCTGCTGCATTTTTCTTTCTAATGTGGCTGAAGGTCAGTTCCCTCAGTATAACATTTCACTGAGCAGCAGTTATTTTTAGTACTTGCAAGGTACTTTTAGTACTAACACTTCTTTTCTGGAAACGTATCTGTCTGAAAAGGGGTTTCCAGAAGGAGCCCAAACTCTCCTGCAGTGTTTGGCAATTAGTGTAGTTCTATGAGAGGGAACCAGAGAAGGATTCTCCTCTGGCTTTTGTGGGAGTGTAGCCTGTGCCCTGAATTTTGAAAGGCCTTGGTTTCTTACTTAAAGCTTGTTTTTACTTTCTTACTGTAGGTAATAGAGAAAAATGCTGATCCTGAACAAATGCTCTTATCTTATCTGCGAAAGAGGCGTATCCTTTTCTTGTCTATTCCCTAAAGTCACTCGTGAAAGCCTTATTCAAGCAAAATTTCCATAAGTTTTAATTCAAGGTTTAATTACGAGATTAAGGAAGTTGTGATTCCTTTAAGATAAATCAACCATACTAAATGATGTCTCTTTCTTAATCCAAATATTCTTCAACTGAGCTGCTGTACTTTTAGCCTAGTTTCTTAACACACAAAGTTATGCCATCAGGCACAATGAATATGTGTCCGTGTTCCTCCCCTTCTACCTCATGGTCAGTATACAAAAAGCTTGACAGAATAGAAGTCTCCAAGTTCTGTAATAGTCTCTCTCCTGGTAAAGGGGAGATCGTGTGATGAGAACCTGAGGCTGATGGAATTTTGAGGAGCACAAAGGCATCTTCCTTTTGGTGGCTTTGGAACATTAAATTAGCTGGTTGTTGATTCACAGCTTCAGGTTGAACACTGTTCCAGATTCACAGAAATGAGCACTTCTCTCAGAAGTGTGATCTTTCAGATGAGATGCAAGGCAAATATCCTGACTATAAATGGGCCTTCTGGGAGAAACTGGGATATTGATTTTAGTGTTCCCCTGGAATTTCAGATATACAGCTGGTTTGCCAATTACACATTTCTTCTTTTCATATTTTTGCTTGGAAAACTATTTTTCACTTCCCTTTTCTGTCTCAACTTATTCCTCTTCCAAAATAAGCCATAATCAAGTTTTCTGTTGAGAAGATGATTTTCGTCATGTCATTCCTGAGCTTCAATCTTGCTTTCACTGAAAATTTTGTTCCAATAAAAAATTCCAATAAAATATAGAAAGGAGTCTGATACATATGCTATGATACAAAACTGATTCTATGTTCCTTAGAGGTTTAGGAAAAAAGGTGGTCTCAAGCCTTTGAGCAGAATAAAGACTAGAATGGAATTGCATAATTATTTTCCCTAATGACAGGATTTTCAGTCCATCTTACAGGAACTAAGTATGGCTGTGGAGGAGGTGGCTGTGGTGCCTGCACAGTGATGATATCAACTTATGAGCCAGCTTCCAAGAAGATACGGTATCCTTAACTGAGTATTTTGAAAACCACAGAGAATTTTATGATTGTAGATACCATTTCCAGATATGAAACTTTAAAAACAGAGTTGTAGAACTTGTACTTAATAGTAAAAGAATCTAGAGGAAGGGTCACTGTAATCCAAGAAGAGAATGCTATTAAAATTACTTTGGTTCAGCTATATTGTAAATTTGCTGAACTATCATACTCAAATGCTTGGTTTACTTATAAATACTGACAGCCCCTGCAAGGAGGTTTTAGGAGGCATTAATATAAGACCCTTTGGCATGACCACTGGAATGTGGCTCCTCCCTGCAGCTCTGTATGGTAGTTTAACTCCAGCTGGTAACTGAGGACCAGGTAGCTGCTTGCTCACTCCCCCCAGTTGGATGGGGAGAGAAACAGAAGAGCAAAAGAGAAAACTCATGGTTTGAGAAAAGACGTTTTAATAGATAAAGCAAAAGCTGGTTGTAGAAACAAAGCAAAGTAGGTAATTTACTCACTACTTCCCATCGTCAGGCAGGTGACCAGCCATCACCAGGACACCATCATCTGTAATGGTTATTTGGGAAGGCAAACACAATCACTCCAAACCTTTCACGCTTTCTTCTTCTTCCCTTGGCTCTATATGCTGTACATGATTCCATATGGTATGGAATATGACTTTGGTCATTTTGGGTCAGCTGTCCCAGCTGTGTCCCCTCCCAGTTTCTTGTGTCACTCAGCCTCCTCCTTGGTAAGCTGTGTAAGCCCTTCTCTGCAGTAACTAAACATCCCTGTGTTATCAGCAGTTTCCAGCACAAATCCAAAACACAGCCTTCCACTGGCTACTGTGAAGAAAATGAGCTCTATCCCAGCCAAAACCAGCATACTGTCATATCATTGGTGGGAAGGTAGGGTAGGCAGAAGTTTGAGACTTACCAGCCCTTTAATACTGAACTCCATCCCTTTCACCCCACCCACAAAAAGAAATATTTTGAAACTCAAAATCCAAGTTTCATTAAGCTAAAAATTGGAATAAATTGCTTTTAAGTTGAGAAAACTCCAATCAAATTGTTAAGTGGTTACATGCCATTGTGCACTGAAGCGTTTATTAGGTGGGGGGAAAAAGCGTTCCAGTTGTCCTTTTGTACAGTTGCATTACACTGGAATGCAACACAAATGAAAATGTTTAAAGGTAATGAAAGAGCTGAAATTAAAGCAGATGGCCTCTTGAAAAGAAACATTTCAACTCTATTAAAAAAACCAAATAATTTTATAAAAATTATTAAATGCTTTGAAGAATTTTCGTTTTGGGGTGTTGTTCCTATATAGTATGATATTTATTTTACATCAGAATTTGGATCAGAAGTTTGATTGTAAACTTGAAGCAATAATTCTTTACTTCCTTCCTACACCAATCTTCCCTTCCCTATCTTCCTCCTCCAAAATACAGTTGACAGATTGCTTGTGGGCAAGAGAGACAAGAGGGCAATTAGAAAAGATTGAACTATTAAGGAAGATGTAAATTCTGTGGAAATGTCCTCATAGATATGTTTTTATACTGGGGACAAGAGACATAGCTAGAAAGTGATCCCTTCTCATTCCAAATGTTGATAGTGGCTGCTTTGTAAGTATGAGCTATGTCTTGGTTGACTGAAAAATAATATTCACACTTGTTTATTAAAATAATATTAATGTTCTTTTTTCTCCTTTGTGTTCCAAAGACACTATTCAGCCAATGCATGTTTGCTTCCCATTTGCTCCTTGTATGGTGCAGCAGTGACTACAGTGGAAGGTGTTGGAAGTACAAAAACAAGGATTCATCCAGTTCAGGTGAGAGTACAGTATCACCATATAAAAGGATTTCTGATTTCTTTTTTGTATGGGATGGCTTTAGTGACAGTGCTTTTAGGGCATGGGAATTCCTTAAGATGGTTGCTTTCCCTGCTAAATGACAACAGAGGACAACATTGGTTTCTGGTGGTTGATTAATCAAGGCTGATGACATATGGCTCATAATGGATCTTACTTTAATATTGACAGTCTGATCAAGTAGTTGGTATGTAAGGATTGTTGGAGTGAGTCAGGGTTTGCTCTGTTTGGGTTAATGGCACATCTTGAACAATGTCTCTGGCTCATGTTTTAGTATAAATGCAAAAAGACAGAAGTCCACTGAAGGTTAATTAGCTTCTTTAGTAAGATGTGCCTGAACATCACACCCAAAATAATTATTCTC
This sequence comes from Coloeus monedula, assembly GCF_965178545.1. Lineage (NCBI taxonomy): Eukaryota > Metazoa > Chordata > Aves > Passeriformes > Corvidae > Coloeus > Coloeus monedula. The sequence continues at coordinate 12,182,773 of NC_138787.1, forward strand.
ATTTGATATTGCTTGAAGTGTTTTATTCAAAATTCTGATTTACTATGAAGGCAACATTTTGTATGGCATCTCCCATTTAAGAGAGCATTTATTAGAATGGAGGTGAGTGCTGGAAGGAGTGCTGTTTGTGGTATTTCATTTCAGGAAAGACTTGCCAAGTGCCATGGCTCCCAGTGCGGTTTCTGCACGCCTGGAATGGTGATGTCCATATACACTTTGCTAAGAAACCACCCAGAACCAACTTCGGAGCAGATGATTGCAGCTCTGGCTGGTAAATATTGCCCCTTGTTAGTTTGCAGGTGTGAAGCATTTCTTCAGGTGCTTTGTGTATGTGAGTGCCTGTCTGTGTGAGTACACGTGCCTGCATGCATGGATGATGTACTCTTACAAATTGTGCTTCTCAGCTTCTGCTGCTGGATGCAGACTTTGTATTCTCTGTCATTCTTTTCTCCTGGAAAATGAAACATGGAGCTGTGGATTTTTTCAGGTGTTCAAAACACCCCCATATATGTCTTTTGAAGTGCTTTAAATCAGATGAGCAAAAATGATGTCCTCTTGGAGAAGGACCTGCATCTGAGCATCTCCAAGGTCCCTTTATATCTGGAGCTGGGAATGTCATAAGCCTCACAGGGCAGCCCCTTTGCAGTAGGATTAAAACAGACAAGGCAGAGAGATGCAGACTATCTTCAGTAAGGGAAAGTGTGAGCATTTATTGTAGGTAAAATAGCCTTCTGTCATCTGTTGTGCTCTAGAGTCACAGTGGAGCCAAAGACATTTCCTGTTGCTGTGTGGTGAACTTAGAGGTGTAATGTTAACTTCTTTCACCTCTAGAAAAAAGTCAGGGGGAAAGAGAACAACATCTTGAGTGGGTGAAGAATATTGTACAATCTCTTATTGTCCTGCATACTGAGCTGTAGCCAGCATTCACTCTCGTGCAGATCTAAAGTATTTCATACTCCCCTTGAAACAAGCATGTTTTTTGTCAGGAGCTGCGGGGTTGTAAGTCTTGTGACACTGTTCTTTTTTTGTGTTTCTGAGAGCTAACAGTTCTCCTTGAGCTTCAAAAACACAAGACTCACATAAAGACATGACATTCTAAAGCCACGTGCTTTAGAGCAAAGTCTTTTCTGACTGATTTCCTTTCTTCAGGGAACTTGTGCCGCTGTACTGGATATAGGCCAATCCTGGATGCCTGTAAAACCTTCTGTAAGGTAAGAAGTAGTGGCGATAGGATTACTAGATTGGGCCTATCAATGTATGTGCATGTACAAGCCATCAAGATTTTCATTAAGATCATCACTTCCCTCTGTTAAGAGATGTAGTTCTGAGTAAATGGCCTAACCCATTACAAAAATTGATTAACACAAATGAACATGATGTCTAGCCTGGATTATGAAGGCTAATCTGAAGTAACTCCGTGTGGTTTACTATGGGTTAGTACTGGCATGAATAAAAGCAGAATTTCAGTCCAGGTTCTTAGTAATTTATCATGCAATGCAATGTGTCAGAAACCTACAGAGAAGAAACGGGAGTGAACAGTTGGTAGAGGAAGCAATACAGACCATCTACATCTGCTCTCACAATGTCAACTGAATTCCACATAGTAAGAATTATTTTGTATTAAGGACTTCAACATCTGATTTTTTTTTTTTTTTTAATATCACTTCTTTAACACTTAATCCTTCTAATTCAGCTTGTTCTTAAGCTTCATCTAGAACTTTATTGAAATACAGAGTCACTCTTATCAGCTTTAACTCACTGCCATTCTGGGCAGTATTTCACTAATGGGATATTCCTATTTTAGGAATCCATTTGTTGTCAAAGGAAAGCGAATGGAAAGTGTTGCTTGGATCAGGAAGATGATTTGTTTGACAACAAAGAAGAGAAGGTAAAGTTTTAAGTATATTACCTACCCTGCTTCAATATAAAACTTAGAGAATGAATATTGCATATATTATTTGAAGAATAAGACATTTTATTATTCCTACAAGAAATTTGGAAATATTTTGAAAACTGGAGGATTCTATATGTATATTTTTATGAGAAGGCAGTGCCTATCAGATAGTTGGTATAAGGCAGTTTGGATCTCCAGAGCTGAGATTTGAACAGCTCTTCAGGTTCAGTAATATTAATAGTCTCAGATCTACCCATACAGTGAGAATTACAACATTCAGGCATATGTGAAATTTGCTTAAATCAATGATCAGTGTCTAAGTACTGATCTCTTAGGAAAATTGCTGACTTGAGTCTGAAGAATTGATATGCCCTTAAAAATTAGAGCCATGATTGTGATTTTATGTGAAACATCTTGTCCATACAAATATTTCACTTTGTTCTCAATTTTCTTTCAATAGTATCTGATCTGCTTCTTTGGGTTTTGAGTACTCTAGGTTGGCATGAAACTGCTTTGTTATAGTAGAACTACAGGAAGCCTGTACTTAGTCCTTCAGTTGCTTGCTTCTCAACTGTCATTTGTGTTAGCAGTAAAATTCAAGAAAATGTTATTGAACATTTCTTTCACCTCAGCACCTCCAAATGATGCATGGTGATTTAATAACAAATCCGAAGGATAATGAAATGGCTAATTTTTTACTGACTTCACTGGGAGTCTCCTGGTTTGCTTTTGCTTTTGTTGTTGTTTTATGAAATTAATGATGAGAGAAAATTCTTGCTCTTTGCATGTCTTCTTTTTAAGGTCTCCACTAGCCTGTTTTCAACAGATGAATTCCAGCCCTTAGATCCCACCCAGGAGCTTATATTCCCTCCAGAACTAATGGTAATTAATGGTAACTTTTGCTACTTTATAGACTATTCTTAAAATCTGCTCAGAATTAATTCTTAAGTCCAGCTTAGCAGTAATTCATCAGAAAAAATGTCAAAATATTTTAATGTCCAACCATTATTATACTTTTTTTTGGTTTTTTGTCCAGTAAGCTTTTTGAATATTCACATACAAAAAAAAAATCATATTGGGAAAATGAAGGTGCAGATCTTGGTGTTAGAGAAGATGAAGAAGCAACCTAAACTGGGTTTTCAGTCCAGGAGCTGAAGATACATATACTTTACAGTAAACTGAATGGCAAACACTATTTAACATTGGAAAACAATTTTGTGGCTTAACAGTTTTGTTAGTCTTTTCTGAGATAGCCACCCAGATCAGGGAGTGTTTAGCCCCAGTGATTAAGGAATGTCAAAGATATAAATAGCTGGAATGGAAAGTGTTAGGCATCCCTAATTATTGGCAGTAGTATTTGCCCTAGAAAAACTGAAAGCTGGTTTTTTTACTTTATTGTCAGTGTAGAGATTCAAAGCCAAATTCTCTGTAGTTAGCTGACTGCTTCTGGAGAAATGTTGATAACTGTAGGATGGGAGTTCTTGACTGTGTGTTTGTACCAGCACTGGTTCACAAGCTGTCTCCAAGAGATCAGTGAACAGTGCTATAACAGCCAGAGACACTTCAGTGCATGCATAATCTAGAAAGGGATGCTGCTGTCAGTGTCATTGGTGACCTCCAAGCAAGCTAAGTGGGCAACACCTCCCTAAGTATTTTTATCACTTTTCTAACAGTTTTAGCAATTGCTATTCCTACATCTTTTGCTTGGGGACTATTTCTTATCAATCTTGTTTTTTACCCCATTGGAATTACTTGAAGACATTTCACCCACACAGTCTAGAATTTCACCACTGTGCAAAGATCCAGCGTAGTATTTCTGCCCCATTTTTGTCCAGTTTTGAAGGATTATGTAGAACTGCTGTTAAGAACATTTTTGACTTTCAGTCTAGTGTCTATTAGACCTCACACCTGTCTATATGTCTAAATATTTAAATCTGCCATGTTTCTCCATCAGAGAATGGCAGAAAATCAACCAAAAAGAACTCTGCTTTTTCGTGGGAAGCGAGTGACATGGATTTCTCCTGTAAGCTTGGATGAGCTACTGGATCTGAAAGCTGCCCATCCTGAAGCACCTCTTGTGGTTGGGAACACCAGTGTGGGTGTGTATGTGATCAGAATGGCTCCTGTTGCTGTATTTCCAGTGTGCATGAGAGGAGTGGGGCTACATTTGTTGTTCTTTTTGCATCGTCATCCTTAAGCTTACATTCCACTATGTGGGAGTCATCATTATGGAAAAGCCTTTTGTCTAAGTCTATTCTTATGTTGTAGGACCTGAGATGAAATTTAGAGGTGTGTTCCATCCAGTTCTTATTGCTCCTGCAAGGATCCCAGATCTGAATGTGCTGAAATACACAGATGATGGTTAGTAGACTTTACTTTATTCAGAAATAGGAGATTTCTTTGCAGTAAGGAATGCTGCACCATTCCATAGCACTGAAGGTGTGAAATGCTGTGCAACTCATTCCTAAGCATGCTTGGTTCTTTCCCAGGTCAAGGGGGCTGTTGCCAGCATTCCAGTGCAGGATGGTTTTGTCTTCGCAATGCAGTGCAGAGCTGACCAGCAATATTAACTTGGGCCTTAGTGCAAGGGTGATTACTCTGGTAATACTGGTTTTGGTGCCAAGTCATGCAGTATGTGCTTTCTGATTGCTGTGCTGGTCTCTGCAGGTTAGCCGAGAGAGACCCATACAGAACCACAGTGAGAGTTAGCATGTGGCATGCTTGTTTACATTAGAAAAAAGGCTGTGATTAAACTGGCATTGCTAATATGCATTGACTAATCTTGTTCTCAATCATAACAGCAATAATTATAATAGGTTAAAATTTTGTACCTCGACTTACTTGTTTATAAGCATGGAGGTTTTTTAGTTAAAATTAGACCCAGGCTTTGGGTTTTAAATAAATTCTGGTGGATTAGAAATACAACTAGAAATAGGTTTCAACTTACTATAATAGTCTAAATTAATTGAATAAAAATTACCTTGTACAAGTTTACAGCCAAAGTTTTAAGGAAAGTCATATCTGATGAAATTACTTCCTATATGCCTGAAGCCACTTTTTTAAAGTGGTGAGCTGTGTTTGATAGTTCTGTCATTGCATTTAGAATACGTATTTTATTTCAGATCGGTCATCCAGTTCTACTCAAAAACTAGTTTTTCCTTAGCTGAAAAGTAGCTAGAAATTGAAAAGAAGCTGGGAGAATGGTTACTGCTTTATTAAAGTGTGTAAATAAAACCTACATATGCAAAGGTGAGACTTACTAGTTCAAAAACAAGAGATATGCAGTTCAGTTTGCTAGCCAGAAATAACATTTCCTCTCCTTAATCAGATTTAAATGCAAAACATGTTTTGATTAAATTTTGCTTTTAAATACAAAAAATTTAACATTGCTTTGCTTGATTAAAATTAATTAAATTTATATATATTTTCATTTATATTTTTTATTGAATCCCAGTATTCATTGAAAACATACATCTATTATGCAAATAATTATTTTGAATAGAAAGGAACTGTGTACCATTTAAAAGAAAATTAGAAGTATAATCTTACCAAAAAAAATCTTTAATAAATGCATATAAGTTGTCTTTCTAGTGGAAAAAAGAATACTATCTTCATTGTTAGGACCGTTAGGGGTTTTGTTGCCAATGCTACCTACCCACACCTTAGAAGAATACCTAAAAGGTACATATGCAAAGCTAGATCAAATTACAATGAAAATCGTGCTTAAAAATAGGAAGAGTCTGTTGAAAGCATTTTGAAGCTGACTCACCTTTGTGTGAAACGTCTCCTAAACGTTTACTCAGTCAAAGCAAGATGCAAGGGAAAGAGTTGGGATTGCAAGGTGCAGCTGGAAGCAGAGAAAGAATTTCCCTTTATGCAGAAGAGTGAGATATTAGTTCATTCTCATCATTTCTAGAGATTTCACCCTCAGTCTCCTGAAATGAAAGGTTCCAGTTCCTTTAAAATGCAAAGGCCCCTTTCCTTTTATCTGCCTGTAGCCCACATGAGCTGTCCTAGTCTACAGTCTGAACACACTTTAAAACCCAGGCAGTGAAGCAATGCACACATTACACTTTCATCATCTTTTGGTTACAGGATTAACTCTGGGAGCTGCCTGCAGCCTCTCTCTAGTGAAAGACACCTTGACAAATGCAATTGTGGAGTTCCCTGAAGAGAAGACAAGGGTTTTCCATGCTGTCTTGCAGCAATTAAGAACTCTGGGAGGAGAACAGATAAGAAATGTTGCTGTATGTTGTGAATAACTTGCAATTAAAATTTGAAAAAATTGTAATAAATGTGAAATTGATCCTGACTACATGTAAAACTTGCATTTTAAGTTTTGATTTTGCCATGAATTTTCTATCAATACCTCTTTTTTGAGCTTTCAATATGTATAAATGTATATATATTCTGCATGTCTTATTGTCACTTAACATAAAAATATGAAGGTTATAGAGAAAGGTAACATAAATTACTTTCTTTTTTTCCAAGTCATTTGGCGGAAACATCATAAGTAGAAAATCAACCTCAGACTTGAATCCTGTTCTGGCAGCCAGCAACTGCATGCTCAATCTGGCTTCAAGAGGTAGGACCAAATAGCCTGTCTCTGTAGCATAAATGAAGTTTTAAGTGTTTAAAGGACTCATGGAGGTTTAGGTTCCTTGCAGAATTTTGTCATCTTCTCTTCTGAAAAATTTAACTTCCATAACATATATAGTAGAACAACAAGTATGGTCACTTTTAGTGTAAAATATCAGAAGGAAAAAGCAATAGCATTTATTTCTTTCTGGACACCTGGAAATGTTCAGAATCTCAGGGGAAAAGCAAACAAAAGAAAAGAAGAAATAAACCCAAAACCTAAACAACAAAAACCCCACCCCCTAATAATTTTTTACTTTTCCAGCATTTCTTTGCCACTCTGTTTGCTTCCTCATTTTTTATGTTTTAGAATGAAAGGTAGTAAAGACAGCAGCTGCAGAGATTTGGAACAGATTGACAGGAGTGAGGGTGGAAAATCATGGCAGTATCGAAAGGGAGGATTACAGAATGGGGATTGACCTCTGGGTACTTTTTTAGGAAACTGGTATTGTGATGTTATGGAAGATGGAGCAACTATTTGAATTTATAGAACATATCACTGATAACTTTTTATGGACACTGTAGTGGTTATTTACTCAGGAAGGCAGCAGGTATTTCTTGCCAACTAAAATACTATTGATATGTGTTAATTGCACAATTGCATGGAATTTTCTGGATTTGGGATTTTTTTTTTTAGGACAAAAGCGACAGATTCCTGTGAGTGATATTTTTGCAGATGGAGTTGGTAACAATACCATTACACCAGAAGAGATCTTAGTCTCTATCCATATTCCCCATTCTAGGAAGGTAAGTTGTTAGTTTGTTTAGATTTGCTTTAAGCAGAGTTAAAGACTATGAAATAAAGAGCAGAAGGGGGCATAATCCATCTGTTTAAACTAGCAGTGTTACTGCTAGCTTTCTGAATTCCTTATGTTTATTCATTTCAGTGCCATACTGTCTCTCAGTTTCAGCCAAAAAACACAACTCAGCAGGTAGCTGGCGATGCTATATGAAGAGTAAAATTTAGAGAACAGTTTGTCCTAAAATGGTGAGGGCAATAGCAATTGTCTAGATCCCCTACAGAAAGGGGTCTTGGACAAGCTGCCATTGTGCTTACCAAAGCAGGCTGTTCACCTGGATATGGCTGGCATCAAGTAGGTAAAGCACTGTTGTCTCTTGAGGATTTTTCTTTAAAATGGGATAAGATTGGATGTGTGTGTGGCAGTTCCATAAATGTTGTTGAACTGAATGATAGTCTTTAACTGATACTGGGTTTGCAAGAGTGGATAGGGGATCTTCTAAGAGAATTATGGGTCCTGTTATCTGAATACTGAAGTTTGGCAATACTTTGAAGCCTCTAAACTTACGGCCTTGTTATAAATACAACTCCACTCCACAAGATCCCTGTCTTCCAGCTATTTACCATGAAAAATCTAGGTCATCTGAACTGCATAGGTGATGGAGGATTGGGTATGAGTTGCTAGAAAATCAAAGATGGTAAAGCTACTGAAAGGTCAAGAGAAGAATGTGCATGGTCTTGAATGCTCAGGAAATTGAATTTGTGCTTTTCATTTTTTGTTCTCTTGCTTCACATAGTGCAATAACAAGTTCTGCTTTCAGATACTTACATGTCTGCACTTCATCTTGCTCAGGGGGAGTATGTCTCTGCATTTCGACAAGCACCAAGACGGGAAAATGCTCTTCCAATAACCAATGCTGGGATGAGAGTCCTTTTTGAAGAAGGTACAGACATTATAAAGGATCTAAGCATTTTCTATGGAGGTGCTGTCTTGACAACAGTCTGCGCAAAACAAACCTGTTGGACACTTATTGGAAGGTAAAATTTCTCTGTCTTGTCTGTGTCTCTGAGTAAATGGACTTTGAAAGCTTTGGTTCATGTTCCTTGGGACATGAAAATGCAGAAGGATTTCATTTGCCTGACTGATGCCTTGTATGTTCAAGTGAATGATCAAGCCTTAATGATGACTTTTCAGGATTGTTACGTTTTGGAGTTTGCACACGAACTCCAGTGTGAATTATGCAGAGAGATAAGACAGATGAGCTGTGAGATAGGTGGATGAGGTACACATCAGTCAGTTGTGCACCTAAACCCAAATATTGGTAAATTACGCTGTATCTTGTACATGTGATAATCCCCTCATATCAGTGTTCGTGAGTCCTTCAGCTTGTGTCTAAAAGCTACACAGTTTGAGAAGTTCAGATGTGCCCGATAAAGTTAGAAGCACAAAGTCAAGTCTTCACTTTTTCAATACCTCTTCATCTGCAAGGTCCCAGTAATCTCAAGAATTAGTCCCCGATTTTCCCTCCCAGTTTGCAGCACCTTTCCAAGCTTTGGAGGAAAAAAATTGCAAATAATTCAAGCAGCATAAAAACAGCACTAAACAAAGCCTCACTGGCCTGTTTTGCCATTTAATATGCAACTGTTTCATTAGTTGAAGTGCTCATTATTTTTTGATCCCTTATATGATTAAATTTAGTCTAACAGACTAATGTTTTGATATCTAGGGCTGTGTAACTACAGAGAATTAACAGTGTTGAGATACTTGAAGAAGACAGCCCTTTCAGGAAATGTAACAACTAATTAGATCCCTTGAAAGTATCTACATTTTTCATCTATATCTTTATCTTCTTTTCTTCAAATGTAGGATACTTTCTGTAATATGGTGAGAATCTGTAAGACAGCTAAAGCAGCTTTAAAGCTGTAATAGGGTTTGTTTAATTATTTATTTGTTTATTTTAAATATTCCATTTACTTACAGGAGCTCAGTTCTGTGAGCAGCATTGATCCACACCATTTTAAAAATTGTAGACATTATTAGAATCAATATTTTGGCTTCACTGTGAGCAGGATTATGCCTGTGGTCCATGGTACACATATATTACTGCAATTTGTATTTACTTTTTTATTAGTCCTGGTCTGATTGTATCTATTATTCTTCCTAACAGACACTGGAATGAAAAAATGTTGGATGAAGCATGCAGACTAGTTCTTAAAGAAATTGCTCTTCCAGGTTCAGCTGGAGGTGAAAATATAGACTATAAGAAAACTTTGATGGTCAGTTTCTTCTACAGATTTTTCCTGGAAGTATCGCAGTCATTGAAGACAATGGTAAATTAGTTCATAGAATCATAAAATCACAGAATATACTGAGTTAGAAGAGACCCATCAGGATCATTGAGTCCCTGCACAGAACACTGCAGGAGTCCCACCATGTGCCTGATAACATTTTCCAAAGCTTTTTGAACTCAGGCTAGGGGCTGTGACCACTGTCTGAGGAGCCTGTTCCAGTGCTCAAACACTTTCTTGGCAAAAAATCTCATCCTGATATACAATCTAAAGCTCTCCCCACTTGGCTTCGTGCAATTTTCTCGAGTCCTGTCACTGGTCAGCAGAGTGAAGAGCTTGGTACCTGCCCCTCCACTTTCTCTGGTGAGGATCTTGAAGACCTCAGTGAGGTCTCTCTTGAGTCTCCTCCGCGCTGAGCAAACCAAGCATTCCCCGTGTGTGCTCTTGTGCAAACAAATAAAAGGGATGTTCTTGCTTTCTGTTAGTGCTTGCAATTTGTACAGTGTGCTAAATCGTTGTCTTTGATGCTCAGAGCTATACAATAACTTAAGTGTTTAACTCCTGAAGAGATTGATAGAGAGATGCCCATTTAAATTTTAGATGTTCAGATATCTTTACCTTGGACATTAGGCTTTAAAAGACATTTGAGAAATACTAATACAACAACATATCAGTACTGAGCTCTCAGGCCCAAAGAAAATATACAAGAGATCTTTATCTGTCTGTAGTTCAAAACAGAAATAGATTAAATAGAAATAAAGGCTTTGGAAAGCAACTGTAGATGTTAAACCAACACTCCTTGTATGAGCTGTTGACTGGGAGATGAGGACACTAAAATTTCACTTGCCAAGACATTCTAGGTGTAATTTACTTTTCTTTTTGTCTTAACTATATTCTTACAGAGAAAAATATCCCTTATATGTTTTTCTTCTGTGTTACCTTGAGCTCTTTCCTCTAAATTGCCATTACTAGGCAATTGACTATTACCAGGAGTGATTCTGGGCCCGTTTTGATCTGACCTCAAAACAAAGCTCCTCTGCCTATCCCTACTTTACATTGCTTACTTTAAAAAGCATATTTGTTGAATCCAATATATTTTAAAATATTATTTAATGAAATCTAAAACCTCTATATTGTTTTCAAATTGTTATTTTAGAGCCTTTCCAGTTTGAGTCTGGAAAGACTTCCCTGTATAAAGACTTTGTATTTGATTTTGGTTGTTGGCTTTTTTAATTGGAACGTTCAAAATGTGAGTTTTAGTAGTAATTTGCTTCCTTTTCAGGATCCTTGCCACTATCCTGGCATACCTATGGAATACAGAAGTGTCCTACAAGATTTCAAAACCAGAATGCCCCAGAGTATCCAAATGTACCAGGCAAGTGATTTCATTCTGACATTGTTTTGTGCTTCATAAGAATTGGTAAAAAGTCATGGTTCAAGCATGAGCCTTGGTGTGAAGGTCAGGTACAGATTTTCCTAAAGGACTGGAAGCAAGAGGCTTTTAGTGGTTGTTTTTAATTGTATCTCAGTTGGAGAATTCTTGTTTGTAAAATAAGATTCTTGGGATACTCACTTTTTCTAGACAGTTCTTTAAAGATAAATATGCTAAGCAAACTCCATTGTCAGACTGCTTAAAATTGGTATATTTCAGTGTGCAACCCAATTAGAAAGAAATTAGATGAAAACAAAAAACACTGAAAATCCCAGATATATATATATACTATAGTATAGCTACAATATTCTTGTCTCAAGATCTCAGAGGGCTCTTAGGTCTTACTGTAGATTTAGGAATTAAGATGGAGTGTGATGGCTGTCTGCTCAAGTTAACACGAGCAGGTTGTCCTAAATCAACAGTAGAGAGCAGCAAAGGACACATTTGGTATTTTCTGAGCTCACCGTATAAATAGATTATGGTGGAAACACCCACAAGGATTTTTGATATTTTGATACCCTCAATACACAAGTCAAAATATCCAGCTTTTGAAAACCTAAAGAAAAATTCAAATGAAATATAGGTAATTTTTTTTTTTAATTTTTGGATATTCCCTAGAATAACACTTTACCTTTAAGTACTTTAAATTTGTTCAGGTTGTTATCTTCAGTTTCCTTCAGAGTTATTATTATTCTTATTTAAAAAAAAAAAAAAAAAAGACTGCAGGCAATAAGAGGGGCCAGGATCAAGGAGACTATTTCTTTGTGACTTTTCCCCAATTTATTCCCCATCTGTAATAAAGTGACTGAACAACAGGTATTGAAACAATTTGTTACTCAGATCAATTGGCGCTGAGCAATAGAAATTTAGAAACCCAGAAAATCTGAGTTTTTCTGCTTTAAATTTCTATCTAGATTTTGTAAGACTGTGTTTTTTTGTCTGCACTCCTTCATTTGGACATTATTAAGCTTTTAAAATTAAGAGGAAAAAGTGAATGTGTATCCTGAAATCCAAACACCTTGTCATTCTGCTGTGGAAAAGTTGAAGTGGTTTGGCTGAGACATCCATTTGAGGAACTTTAGGCAGTCAAGTGAAGAGTGTTTGTTCTTGACTTTGTGCCAATAGCAGACGGTGTACCAGAAAGTGCAGGAGGTAGGAGTGTGTAGCCAGAACACCTGTGTGCTGGAAGCTTTAGGAGTAAAAACATTTTAAGTTGTAAGCTATTAACTAATTCTAAATGTAGAAAAGGGAAAAGTTAGCATGAATACTGACCCAAAAATTGGAAAGGTGTTCTGGAAGTTGGTAACATTAGTTGATATGGCAGATTTAACTGGAAACACTGAATTAATTTTCAAAAAACATAGCAAAGTAAGATTAATAAGACACTAAATTCATACATGGGTGCAAGGAAATAATTGGGCAGAAAATATTTAGGCAACATTTTCTCACTGATTTACATTGATCAGTTGCAATCTTTCAGTGAGGAAGACAAATCCTAGAAAGGATTGCAAATAGCTCACAATACACTACCAGACGCTGATAACATTCAGAGCAGAATCTTGTGAGAATAATTCGGAAAATTATCAAAGCTTCATGACACCATTCAGTAAGGGAGGAAACTGTCCTGAAAAAGTGCTGGGTTTGTCACTTTGATATAAACAGTTAAGAAAAAAAATCCAAGTAAACAAACCCGTGCGCTGCTCTCAGAAGGGTACATAAGAGAAGAAAAGCGGAGAAAGAAATCCCCAGGAGCAGCAGTCACATCCTGCAGCCACATCTCTTTCAATGTTGAACCACAAGATGATAGTATGAGCAGCTGTTTGGTCATCAGATTTTCTGATTGCTGTAAGAATAACAGGACTGTTCTTTTTTTAACTGTTTGGGGGTGCTGGGTGTGTGGTTTTGCCTGTACAGGACATAGAGCCGAGTCAGTCTCCCCAGGACCCTGTCGGACGGCCCATTATGCACCAGTCTGGGCTAAAGCACGCCACTGGTGAAGCAGTCTACATTGATGACCTTCCTTCTGTGGATGGGGAGCTTTTCCTGGCTGCCGTCACTAGCTCCAGAGCTCATGCTAAGATTGTGTAAGTGTTCAAAGTGGACCTGAAGAAAGTGTTATCATGAATTGCTGCCTCAGAATTTTAGAGAGACTAATGAGTCAAGTGTACAGAACAGCATGCCTGCAGGCAAATCCATGCTGGAAGCAGTATTGGTGCACTAGTAGAAGGGTTTGTTAGGATTTAAGTGTCTCACCCCATTTTACTGTACTAGTAAGAGTGAACTGTTTCTGGTCCATAAGCCAGCCCAGAGCTAGCCTAGCTACCTCTACAAAGCGCTTAGCTGTGCAGTGCAAGCAAACTTTGAAATTCAGTGTTACCAACACTGCTTTGAAGCCTCACCTCTATGATGAAAGAAGAAAATTGTTCAAAATGTAGGAAATAGTGTTGCAACATTGCAGCAACAAGGTGGCAAAGCTCATACGAGGCTTACAGGAGAGAAGGGGGAAGAAGAGGATTTTATTTTGCAAGAAAACTGTTTTCACATATGCTTTTATGCTGCCAAGATACACCTATTCTAGCAGTTTGTTCAACATTTAGGCACCAAGACATATTCAAATGATCTAGTTGTGATTAATTGTCATGACAGACAGGACTGGGGCTTCAGAGTCCTTGTCATATTCTGGCTTACTCTTAGGTCAGTGCTGGGTTTGGCAGCCCTCTTTTTGGTACCACCACAGAACTGGCATCACCCCCATCTCTGTGAGTTAGTAGGATCTATTCAGTCTCATTTGTCTTCTGATCTCGGTGTCCAGAGAAGATGCCTGTACGTGTGCTGGGATCTGATGACCTGCTGAACTAGATGCTATCAAAATATGCCGTTCCTATAGACCTTCTGCTGTTCCTTCTGATCCTTCTACACCTAGGCATTTCCATTCCTTCTCCATTTATACTGATCTTGTCATTTCTGTTATATCTCTCTACATGAATCCTCCACCTGAAGGTGTGTATTTGCATCTTTAGGTGTATGTGTAGGATGTGAGGTCTCAGAAAGTTGCAGTTGTAGTATCATGATAGTGCACTGATCTTTATTAAACCAGTGCAGTTCAGGCAATCTAATGAGCCAATGATTGTTGTATCTAAAGTATCTCCTAGAAATGAAGCAGATTAGTAGAATCTTAATTTGTCTTTTACCTGCACTTCTTCACATGCCAGAGACAGAAAGAACAGGTGTGTAAGCCTATGAGCAGATCTCAGTAGTACAAGAAATATACTTCTGTGTTGAAACCCCTTCCTCTGTGAAAACTTTGTAAAACTAATGAATTACACTTCTCTCTTCCCATATCCCAATCAGATCTGTAGATACCTCAGAGGCTCTAAAAGCAGCAGGTGTGTTCGATGTCATAACAGCTCATGATGTGCCAGCTGCAAATGAGTTTTATTTTTCTGATGATCCAGAGATTATATTTGCGAGAAACAAGGTATAACTACAATCTTTTTACAACTGATTTTCTTAATTTTAACTGTTTTTTACTCCAGCCTTCCGTTCTCCCACTATCCATTTCTGAATACAATATTTTCCTTGATTCTTTAGTTACAGTGGTATTTTTGTAATTTGTTAGCTTCATGGATGATCTAAAAATACAAAAATCCTAAGTCAAAGAAGACTTTTGAACAGGAAACATAAGTAGTGGTTATGTAAAAAGAAGAATACCAACAGCCCATACGGGAATTGTTTGAATCCACCATACCATTATGTGGTGTGTATTTTACAGGTGATTTGTGTGGGTCAGATCATCTGTGCTGTGGTCGCAGATTCAGATGTTCATGCCAAACAAGCAGCTGCAAAAGTGAAGATAGAGTATGAAATGCTGGAACCAGTAATTTTAACAATTGAGGTACTAATAATTTCTTCTGCCTTTTTGTTTTTTTACTGATTTAATTAATGGAAGCAGCAGTTCACACTCTTTAGTTGCTTTTTAAATAGGATTTTTAAAGAAAACAATATGAATATGAATATGAGCATCCAATTAACCAGTCTGAGTATCTCCCTGTAAATAAATTTTTAACCTTTTCTCTAATTTTGACCACTTTTGATAGACAGGCAACAGTTTCAAAAGTATGCAGGTGTCACAAGTTTTACAATAATAAACATTAGAATGCAAAAAAAAAAAGAACTCTCCTAATGTTCCCAGTGAGGAAAAGGCAATGAGCATGCTAATTTCTAATTTTTTGGTAGCTACCAGCTGGTCAGTCAGCATGTGTATACTGGCTAACAGTCAGCTCCTGATTATCTCTAGCATTTTTATCTGTTGTCTAGCTTGAAAGCTAGGCTGGAGACATAGAAATTGTTGAGGGAATATGAAGGAAAGGTGTTAGGATGTACAACATTTTAGAAACGTAATGTGGGAGTCCCAGGGAGTATGGATTTATCCTGGATTAAAGAGAGTAGAAGTAAGGAAAAAAGGACACACTTGGCAGGGAGCCAACATTAGTTCTGGCAGTCAACTCACAACTTGTTTTAATAATGTGTGTGTGGTCTAATGGAACAATCTTTCTGATAGAAAAATAGAAGTAGTCTCTTCTTAAAGACTGGCAAATTTTGTTAACATTTCATTAGAACTGAAATTTATTTCTTACTAGAAATAAAGCAAATGCTACTTTATTAATTAGATTCCACCTTTACTTAGTCCTTGTCATTTCTTCCCCTCTTAATGGCAGCACTCTTTGGATGATGTGGTTGCATTCTTACTCTGTGGTGTCTTGGTCAGTTCCTGGATGTATGACAGGGAAGAGCAGGTTGAATAAACTGCATGCATTTCCTTCAGAAACTGCAATCATCAGTTACACAAGATACATCAGGAAAGAATTGCTGGAATTAAATAAACAAACTCAACAGTGACAATAAAGTGATGAAGTACAGTTGTTCATTGACTTTGGTAGCTGGTGATTCCAATCTCTGAAGACAATGGTGTTGGTCCTGAGACTAAAATGCTGCAACAAGCTGGGAATCTTAAAAATACTTTAAAACTCCTATTTCTCTTTTTCTCCATTGCAGGAAGCTATAAAGCACAACTCGTTCTTTGAGCCAAAAAGAAAATTAGAACAAGGAAATGTTGATGAGGCATTTGAAACTGTTGATAATATAATTGAAGGTAAACTGCAGAATACATTTGATGAAAAATTTTTGGTTGTTAGTATTTGGCTTTGGCTGTCTGCTCTTCCAGTCCCAGTTCCACCTTTTTTCCATATAGTCATTAGGCGTGAGAAAACTCTTGGGCACTTGGAAGACAACATGACTAAATCTAGTGTATTGTTGTTCTGCTACTACATTCAAGCTTTTTGCATCATCTGTTCTTGAAAAAAGTTACAGAATAATTAGGTTGGAAGGGTGTCTTCTAGTCCAACCTCCTGCTTAAAGCAGGTCTGGTTAGAGCAGGTTATTAAGGGCCATGTCCCGTCATGGTTTTAGTATCTCCAGATATGGAGATTATGCAACATCTATAGGCACCTGTTCCAGTGTTTCACAGCTTTCATGCTGATTTTGATTTTTCTTCTATCTAGCTGGAATTTCTTGTGTTCATTGCCGCCTCTTATCCTTCCACTGTACACCTCTGAGAACAGTCTGGCTTGCTCTTGTCTACACCCTTCCATTAGGTAGTTGTAGACAGCAATAAGATCTCTTCTTAAACCTTTTCTTCTTTTGGGTGAATAAATGTAGTTCTCTCAACCTCTTGTCATGCATCCTGTGGTTCAGCTCCCTGATGATCTTGGTGGCCCTCTTCTTCACCTGGTCCAGTATGTGCATGCTTTGTTTAACTTATGTATGTTTTACTTATTGTTGTCACCACTTGTGGGCAATATTGTTCTACTCTTAATCCAGTTCTGGTGATGCAACTGGAATAAGACCGATTTAATATTACAAGGATTTTAATTTGTATTTTTATTTTAGGTGTTGCTCTTTCACACAAGGAGTATAGAGGATTTGATACTGATTGCCATAATTTAAATTATGATGGGTTGTTAGTTCTTCTCTGGTTTGTTTCTTCTGTCCTTTCCCTCAGTAACACTTGTGTCTTTCTCTTTGGGTCAGGGGAGATTTGCATTGGGGGACAGAAACACTTTTACATGGAGACTCAGAGTATGCTTGCTGTTCCAAAAGGAGAGGATAAAGAAATGGATATGTATGTGTCAACACAGCATCCAGCAATTATTCAGGTAATGCAGAGCATTCTCGGAGAAGGTGTTTGGACTTGTGACAATAGAGCTTTTAAAATTTGGTTTACAAATCTGTATGAACAGAAGCCATAGAAAGATGAAATTGCCCATCTGGATTGTCCAGTAACAGCTACTTTGTAGTACTGCTGTATTCTGATAAACACTGAGCACTACACTGTCAAGATAAAGCTCTTCTTTCCCTTTGAACAAAGTACTTCATACTCCACTACTGTAGGCATGAAAAACTCCCTGTGGAGTGCTGAAGTTCCTCCATCTCTGTTAGCTTTCCATTGGACTGAGAATCAATCTGTTCCCTACAGAATCAGAACCCACTGAGGATCTGACCAAGTCTTAACTAGCTGTAGGTGAGAGTGCTACTCCATGCAGCAGTCTCATAATCATAATCCTAGACTGGTTTGGGTTTCAAGGGACCTTTAAAGACTTTTTAATTTAACACCCTTGCTATGGACAGGGTTATCTTTCCCTGGACCAAATTTCTCAAAGTCCCATCCAATGTGCCCATGAACATTCTCAGTGGTGGGGTGTCCACAGCTTGTCTGGGCAATCTGTTCCCTTGGCTCACCACTCTTACTGTAAAAAAAATGCTTTCTGATGTCCATTCTAAACCTGCCCTGTTTTACTTTAAAACCGTGGCCCCTTGTCCTGTCAATACAAACTTTGCTAAAAGTCTTGCTCTGTTTCTTGTAAACCCCCTTTATATTTTGAAAGGCCACAGTAAACTCTCTCTGGAGCTGTCTTCTGGCTGAACAACTCCAAGTTTCTCAGTCTTTCTTCAGAGTAGAGGTGTTCTAGCCTTCTGATCATTTTCATGATGGTAAATGACAAAGCAAAGCTGCCATAGCTTGTGGCCTACATAGCAATAGCTCTAATGCATGAAACTGATCGTATTTCAGACTCAACATTGGCATTTTCAATGTTCATTGAGTATTCAAAGCCCAGTTCAGCTCCCTTTATCATTTCCATTATTATTATATTGCCAATAGCCAAGTAGCACGAAGAACTTTGTGTTTGAGAATATGATTTGAAGCAAAAACATTCCTGACACTAGCAAGACCTTAGATTATTAAAAAAGTTTCATTTTAAATAAAAATAAAATTTATTATCTTAGTAATAAAAATAGTGGAAATTGTATACTAATCCATTTTTATTATACCTGAAGCTTCTTACTGTTTAGTTAATATAATCCAAAGGTATTATTTTTCACATTGGCCAATGGCCCTTTCACGGTCTGCATGGTAAAGATTTTAAATGTGAGTGCTGCTGAGAGTTTGTTGTTATTCTTTCTTTGCTTTTTAACCTAGGGTAAAGGAAAAACTATATTAATCTGATAGAAGAATAGAAACATCTATGGAACCCTTTTCTAGAAAAGTTTTCTATTTCAGAACCTAACTTTTAGGCTTAGTTTGAGTTGGCATAACATACTGAAACTTGTTTTACAGGAGATAGTAGCTGCGAGTTTAGGTGTTCCAGCCAACAGGATCATGTGCCATGTTAAACGAGTTGGTGGAGCTTTTGGTGGGAAAATCCTGAAAACTGGCTTACTGGCATCAGTTGCTGCAGTGGCAGCACACAAGTAAGTGCAGTATGTGTGTGTTGGGATAGGAGAAGAGAATGAGGCAAACAAGTTTTCCATTTTGTCTAAAATGCTTTCTCCTTTCCCAAAGCTGCTAGTCAAAAAGTCATACAATCCTGACTTCACGTTTTGTGAGACTGTTTGCTGCATTTCTTTGCTTTGTTGAACTACTTATATTAAGCAGCTCTAGCCTCAACTAAATTCATGGACTGCAAGAAGTTGGTATTAGTATAAGCCAGAAACACTCAACAGCACCAGTCCCTAACTACTAAGACTTTGTATTGTACATACATTAAAACACAGCATTAACCATCCAGATGTGAATTTCACTGACACAGCAGGATGCAGAAGGAAGGGTTCATGAGTGGAACTGCTTTTAAGAGCAAGTAGTTCTAGTTCAGTCCTCAACATCTTTCAGTCAAAATTAGCTTAAATCTGTGAGGTATTATGCTTTTTCTAATACTGCTTGAATTAGTCTAAGAACATTAATACGTAAAGCTCCATCCCCATATTCCAGATTTGGCAGGGCAATATTGGCAATTAGCTGTCAGGGCATACTAAAGTCCTTTAAAAGCATAACTGATTTGCTACAGAACTCACATCAGGCTACATCCTGTCAGCCAAAATGGTCTTGTCATCTGAGGAGTTAGCTCAATATGTTTATATTGCTTCTACTGTCACTGTTATAAAAATGGTTCTTGATTATTTTTGGCCACATTATCTGTGTTTTTTATTAACCAGTAATGCTAAAAATAATATTTCTTTTATGGTTTAAACTATCTTTTTTTATTCATAGGACCTTATTTTACACCTTATGCCCATTTTTCTAAAGTAGTTATTTTAAATTGTATATGCATCTCTAGACTAATTTTCATATTTTATTGTTATTTGTATTTTGGTTTTATTCCAAGGTTCTCTATTTCAGTATGATTCTGAACAGCTAAGAGGTAATGAACACTTAACACTGAAATAGTTTCTTCAGGAGTAGTTTGCACTGAGTTATCTTGTTGGCTTTCACAAGACGAAATGAAAATTCTTACATGATTGTAAATGTGAGAAATATGAACTCTGGTTATAGGTTTAAGCATATATTCAAGCTTATTAAAGTTAAGTTTAATCTAAATGCATGTTTGTATGCATGGCTGTATCTGGTTACATGATGAATAACCATAGCCATCTTATTCATAACATTCCTTATTTTAATTGCAATTTGACTTTTCTTTTTTGGATTTAGAACTGGCAGACCAGTCCGTCTTATTCTGAGCCGAGAGGATGATATGGTAATCACTGGTGGCCGACATCCTTTTATTGCTAAATATAAAGTGAGTGCCACTAGAATTCAGTGAAAAAATACCCACCTATATTCTGTGAATAAGTATTTCAATGTTACTGGTTAATGTGTTCTATCAATGAAAGTTAGTATAATCAATTCAATTTTAAAACAAAACTACACGCCAGGAAACAAAGAGAAAGTTGCTGTACAGCCCCTTTGTCTGCTTCGTCTACCTCTGTCTCTTCAGGGTTTTATTTAATTTTTTTTCTAGTTCCTTCATGTCCTTTTCCTTTTATAGCTCTTTCTGTCTTTCTTTCTTAGAACAGGAGCTAACCTATATCAGACTTCTTCTGCAGAACTTTATTTTAAACTCTCCATATGGTTAGATTCACACAAAGAAGCAGCTAATTTCTCACAGAAACAGTGTCATGCAGAAAACTCGCCCTGTGGAGGAAATGAATCTCTTCCCTGCCCATGCACTGTCATCAGTCATAATTATTCATTAGGATAATTTCTGCCTTCTTTTCCTTCTCTACTTGTCATATTAATTATGTATGCCAGCCACCATAATGGGGTTTAAATCCAAGTTTCTGCTGAATCAATAAATGGAAAGATTTCTCTTTAAAAGTACCTTTTGTTAATAGCACTACAGCTCAAGCTGGATGCCTTCAAAGACAGACCCTGAACAACAGGATTCCTGGGCAATTATAGCCTTACAATCTAAGTTCCCCATCCCTGACAGTTCGGACCAAGAGTAATATTAAGGGTCTGGAGTCTTCACGTTCTTCATGGCTTTCTTTCATTGTCTGTAGCTGGGCCATTTCTTTTCTTATATCTAAGTGTGCTGCATCTGGTAGAGATTGTAGCTTCTTTATCTTTCAGCTTGAACTGGCTCTGAGGCCTTCTTTTACTTGACTAGGTAACAGTTCAACATACCTTGGTGAAAGTTCACAGCTTGCAGCCTAAGGCTGCAGCAAATTTATCTGCTAATACTAAGCAAGTTGCATGACATACTACCTAGGTAAAGTAAGAGAGGTTTTATAAGATGCTTCCCTAAAGATAAAATGAGCTGTAGCTCATGTTGAGAATTCAGGAACTGTTAGTGATAACAGGTGAAAAGAGGGATGTGAGATAGTGATAACATTTCTTCATTAATAAACACAAATGTCATATTCCATCTGCCAGACACTATTCTTACCATTAAAGTGGGATTTGATTTTATCTACAATAAACTTTCCTAGGTGACACACTTCTCAGCCATCTCAGGCAATATAGAGGAAGCCACTGCTTCTTCCTTTCCCAGTGGGCTGATGTTGCTTATTATATGCTGTACCTATACAGATCACAGATGCCAGGTGGGAAACCCCATATCTTAGAAACATTCTTTCTTTCTCTCTTGCCTTTCTATAGTTTCAGTGAATGCTGGCCAGAAATTAATAGTGCAGTATTACCCTGAATGTATGGGTTATGTTAGTTTTCAAAATATAAAAGCACTTAAGAAACAAATGAATGCCGAATTCTAAATAACATACTGTTGTAACCTTCTAGGTTGGCTTCATGAATGATGGTAAGATCAGAGCTGTGGATGCCAAATATTATATTAATGGAGGATGTACCCCTGATGAATCTGTCCTGGTAAGGATTTTATACTGACAAATCTTATAATATGGAGGAATCATTAACTGGAAAATTATGAAGGTCAAATTCCTTTGCCTATATATTATTAAACATACAGACTTTTGATACAGGGATTATGGGTTGTTGGAAGAATCTGCCCTGAGTAGGTTATCGTTTCCATATTCAATTTAGTGAAGCATGTTACTATATTTTTATATTACCCTACACATTCCCTTCATGAATGTTTTCTCAGGCTTATTTTTCTGTTATGAGCATCTCAACTAACAATGTATTCCTTTTAAAATACGTAGTACCTGCATTTGTCCCTGCCTAAAGCTTTATGTCCTCAGGGCTGGGAAGACATTTCTTAGCCTTCAGAAAATTCATAGTTATAGTTATCCTGTTGCTGTCCCTGTACATTTCTGTACTGGGTCAGTATTTATTGTGCTGTATACCTCAGTTCCTGACTTACAGGTCTGCAAAGTATAAAATGTTTCTTGCTTTGATATCATCACTAGATATTTGTGTTTGTACACGCTATTCTAGCTGTAACTGAAATGTTTGCTGTACTATCCCTCATCTGCTTGTCATTGCCCCACCTAAGAGTATTTTCTGCATCCTGAAATCTGTCAGTGTAACTGCCCATGGTACTGCTGCCTAACCTGGTTCTGAAAAATAGCCTAGGTTAGAAGAAAACCCATTATTAGAAGCATGTACATTAATGCAGATCATGTCAGAACTGTCTTAAGATGAAGTTCTACAATGATACAGTGAAGCTGGTGGGCCTAGCACGAATGACTGAGGCTTAAATTTGTCATTCTGAGAAATCTACTTAACACTGAAGAGAGACAGTGACCTCTTTTGATTAGGCATCAAAACTTTTTTTTAAATTACTTTTTTATTTTGATACTGACTCCTAGAGCCTAATTTGAGGTCTCTAGTACAGGATTTTCCTCTTCATGTGGTTTTGTGTTTGTCATTGTAAATTTCTAAATTAAAAACTTAAGGACAAGAAGACACTGTAGACTGCAGTACATATGCTTTCTGGTGGAACTAAACTTTAAGTGTGGACTTCCATAGGATGTGATAGTTCAGAATGCTTTCATCAGTTCCTTTCATAGCTACTGTTACTTTAAATCTAATCTGCCTATTTTTAGTTTTGTGTGGCTTTTGGTATTGAAGTAGGAGCAAAATCAGTCATAAAATGACACATCTGCTACATCCTTAACTACTGATAACATTCAAGTACAAGTAACATCAGCTGTGTTCTGTATAAAAAAAAGCCCCTGGAAATTAATATATTGCATGAGAAATGTATTAATAAAGTCTGTATGTGTGCATGAGTACTTACAACCAGTGATTGCCAGAAAGCAAATTTTAAAGCTAATTGTCTCAAGTTAAGGTCTTTCATATAAGAGATGCGGAAGATGTAATGTCAATTTGAAGGAAGCACTGTTCTGCCATTAAACAAGATCTGTTTATCCCCTACCTCAGGTAGCAGAAGTGTCCTTATTAAAAATGGACAATGCATACAAGATTCCCAACTTGAGATGCTGGGCTTGTGTCTGCAAAACAAACTTGCCATCAAACATAGCATTCCGAGGCTTTGGCTTTCCTCAGTCAGGACTGGTGACAGAAACTTGGATAACAGACGTTGCAGATAAAACTGGTTTATCGCCAGAAAAGGTGACTAAATGAAGGCCTATTCTCTCCTGAAATGAAGTCTATGGAACTGGAAAGTTAAAAACCTTTAGATTAGTTTAATTTTTTGAACAATTCTTTTCTAAGTCAAACATAATTTGAGCTGAAGTTCATATTTTTTTAAATCAATGTCTGGTTGTTGAATGAATAGCATGGTCTTACAAACTGGTAACTGTTCAAAAAACATACAGTGATCTTCTTGTCATCTATTAGTCCTCCCAGATGGTCAGTTTGCCTTTAACAGGATTGTGTGATAACTGTAATTTCATTTTTTTCAGATTAAGGAAATAAATATGTATAAGAAGAATGAGCAAACACACTTCAAACAAAAACTTGATCCACAGAATTTAATACGGTGTTGGAATGAATGTATGGAGAAATCTGCATACTACAGTAGGAGAACAACTATCAATGAATTTAACAAAGAAAATTACTGGAAGAAAAGAGGTATTGCCATTGTACCAATGAAATTTCCATTTGGACTAGGTACACCGTACCTTTCTCAGGTGAGATTCATTAAAGAATAAGTGAGCTAAGCATTTTATCCATAGAAGATTACAGTCACTTTATCTTAGGATACAAAACAAATATGTTATCTTTCAACTCTTGGAAAATGATCATCCTCCTGATGGTTGTTCCCTGAAGAGGCTGTACTAGCTTGTAGCTCTCTTCAAGCTGAGATCAAAGTTGTTTGGTTTTCAGGACTCAGGCAGCTTGGACCCTGCCTACCTAAAGGCTAGTCCTATTTGTTGTGGTGCAGTGTTGGAATAGGTGAGTTGAACACATTTACAAAAAGTTTTTGAAGGCTGATAGAGAAATGTTCATTGAATAAGTTGTCCACTCCAGAAATAGTTCTGACCCTCCTCTTTCTGATGATGAGGGTACTATGGAATGCTGCTCTTAAAGACTTAACCCTTTGATGGCATCAAAGGCGAAGGTTAAGGAAGGAAAAAAGCACAGTAGTATTTTTGGTCCTTGTATTTTTTTTAACATAGGTGTCTAATTCTTCTGAAACAGACAGCATTCTATCAACTGAAAATTAATTAATTGACTGACTTATGTCATATCAAACTGGCTGTCTCTGCTCAGCATTAAAGTCACAGGGTCTTTGTAGTCTACAGCTACTTCTAGCTGAGTCTAGGAAGAAAATTTCATTCAGAGATTCAACTCATGCAACTGAGAAACCTCCGGGACTCTCACATGTCAGTGAGAGAGAAAATGGAGCTTGCAGCAAATTGCGCTTACAGCCACTACTGAGGGGTGTCCTCCAGCTTCTTTTGGAACCACTGAGATACTGTTGCCAAGTGTAGGTTTATTTCAGGATCTAGTAACAGAAAAAGCAGACCACCAAGGATTTGTATCTTTTTCTTTTGAAGTTCATTATAGAGGAAGAGCAGCAAGTAGCATTTCATATTTTGCCTTATATTCCTAAGCATTAAACAGATAAACTGAAATATACTTAAACACTTTGTCTTTTTTTAATTCAATTCATCACCACATACAACACATTTCTCACTAGTCTGATCTTGACTTTGTTTTTGTTTTTTAGGCTGCTGCACTGGTTCATATTTATACTGATGGGTCTGTGCTTCTGACACATGGTGGAATTGAAATGGGGCAGGGTATTCATACAAAAATGATCCAGGTAAAAAATGATCTAAATAAATATTGCCATGTGCTTTATCTTTCCTGCAGATAAACAGTGTAAGGGTTTTCTGTTTGGTTAGTTAGTGTACCAGCAGGACAGTTTCTTTATCAACATAGCCACTACTTCTTTGCATTGATAGAATTAGAAAGTAAAGGTACCTTCATTAAGAGTCATAGAGGCAGAAAGAAGGAAAAAACTGACTGGTTTTTGTTCTTCCAATAGCATGTAAAGAGGCTTATTAGAAATAAGATTTTGAGGGGCTAATCCCATAAAACCCATAGTGAAAAAGGCAGACACTATTCACACAGAATCACCAGGTTGGAAGAGACTTTCAAGATCACCGAGTCCAAGCCATGCCCTAACACCAGCTCAACTAAACCATGGCACTGAGTGCCACATCCAATCTTTTTTCAAACACATCCAGGGATGGTGACTCCACCAGCTCCCCAGGCAGATGACTCCAGAACTTTATCACTCATTCAGTAAAAAACTTTTTCCTAACATCCAACCTAAATTTCCCTTGGTGCAGCTTAAGACTGTCATGATGATAACATTATGATCATATTTGGTTAATGGATAGTTCTGAGACAGATCTGTGAAAGTATTTATCAAGTCAGTGAAAGTTTGGGACCTGGGCTTGTATAGTTTGCTCTAAGTCTTTCAGGGTATAAGCAGGAAAATCAGGAATGAGTGTTGGAGTTCAGAGTCTCAATCCAGCATTTGAGTACAGCTGGAACATTGTCCTTCTTTTCTGTTTCTTTGTTCTAACAACTTGGACACAATGATTTCAGCTGGAGATTGGAAGAGAACTCGCTTAAACTTTTATCTTTCCTGGTATTCCTGACTTCTAGCAAATACTGGGGAGTTGTTGGAGTGTTTAGATTGTTTCTAAAACAAAGAATATGTTGTTCTTCCTGAAACAGGTTGCTAGTCGGGAATTGAACATCCCCATGTCATGTATTCACTTCTGTGAAACGAGCACAACAACTGTTCCCAATGCATGTGCCTCGGTGGGATCTGCAGGGACAGATGTCAATGGCATGGCTGTGAAGGTAAAGAGTAGTATTTAGCTGAAAAACCCCCCCGATCCCTTGAGGTATATGTTTGCCAAACTTTAGGTACTAGTGATCCCATAAAAATCAAGTTTGGGATTACCAATACTGCTGCAGGTGGCCAAGAAGAAACATGACTTGACAGTTTCTCAATAACGGTGCTTATGAGTTTTCAGAATATGATCTGGACTTTCCCAAAAAGGCTTACACTTTCCAAAATCTTTTTTTCATCTAACAAGCTAACTAGTCCCATAAAAGTCTTGCACCCTTGTTCATGTTTGAAATCTACTGATTCATACAGACAGATTCCAGCCCTTGTAACTTAACCATTTTGAAGTTTTATGTGTATGTGGTTAATATGACACTTCCTGCAATACCTTTTCAAACTAAGGTGACATTAAAGCATATACTAATTAAGTAGTAACTAGAACATAACTTGAATAGTAGCAAATGTATCTGTGTTAATTTTGTGGTATATTCTCCTGGCTTCTCACCAGGATGCTTGCCAAACTCTTCTGAAACGCCTGCAGCCCATCATCAAGAAGAACCCAACAGGGACCTGGAATGATTGGGTAAGACCTGTGAATCCTACGGAATGTGTTTGAGTGCTGGCAGAAACTGTGAGATATGTATTGTAGTCTATAAATCTGCTCAGCCTAATAATCCTAAAGTTAAAAACTGTAGAAACAGGCTATTTCACAAACAGATGAAATGCAGAATAGTCAAGAGATGGTTCTTGGCCAGGCACAAATGATTACGTGGAAGATAACAACTAGATTTATTGCTAGTACAGTATTTAAATATTGCCAGTGCAATATCCAAGTAACAAATCTATCATCTGTTACAACGGATTATAGTAAGATCAGGTTATGGTCCCTCCTGTTGAGGAGGGAGATCCCCTGGCTTTCTAAACTTTTCAGAGGAGTCTAGGTGCAGCTAGGTCTACTTAGTCTCAGATGTGGTCCACAGCCTATGTCTAAAGGGCTATGATATGTTGTGGTGTAACCTCAGCCAGCCACCAAGCACCACACAACTGCTCACTCATTCCCCCACCAGCAGAATCAGGGAAAGAGTCAGAAGAGTGAAAGCTAGAAAACTTGTGAGTTGAATTAAATGGGTAAAGCAAAAGCCATACACACAACCAAAGCAAAGCAAATAATTCTTTCAATCTTTCCCATGGGCTGGCAGGTGTTCAGCCATCTCCAGGAGAGCAGGGCATCATCACACGTATTGGTTACTTGGGAAGACAAACACCAGCACTTCAAATGTCCCCCTGTTCCTCCTTCTTCCCCCTACTTTCTATACTGAACATGATGCCATATGGTATGGGATATCCGTTTGGTCAGCTGGGGTCAGTTGTCCCATCTGTGTCTCCTCCCAAATTCCCATGCACCTCCAGCCTCCTCACCAGTGGGGCAATCAAAAAAAGCAGAAAAGGCCTTGTCTCTGGGTAAACCCTTCTTAGGAATAACAAAAACACACTAATCCAAAACACCTAATCTCCTCTACTAGGTACAAAATTAATTTGGATGATTCAGACACACCAAAAGTATTATCAGAAATGGCGGACCAAAGAAAGAATGTTAACATATGTAGAGAAGTAATTTTATATCTTACAGAGTCAGTAAAACCAACCAAAAACGCCACAAAAACTTTTTGACTTGTAAACGGAGTAAATCTAACATGAGAATCACTCAAAGGGAATAGATTTGGTACCTCCTACTGTCACTTTTATGACCGGCAGAACTTTACAAAGAGCATTTCTCTTGAAAAATGTCATCTTTGTGCAAATAGGTCATGCAGATCTTTTATGTCAGTGTGCTGGTTTGACCTTGTCTGGACTCTAGGTGCCCAACAAGCTGCTCTATCAGTCCCCTTCCTCAGTGAGATAGGGGAAGAAAATAAGATGGAAAAGCCCTGACGAGTCAGTGGGTAAAGACACAGGCAGTTTATCAAAGAAAAAGCAAAAGGTTGCACATGCACATGGTCACATGACCCAATATAATCAGTGACTTATCAACCAGATCTGTTTAGCTGACAAGGAGGGACCTATTTCTATTGATCAGAGAAATTGAGCAGGGCCCTTTCTGACTATGGCATTACCAGCAATAAAGATTCAGCAAGAACACCACTGTTGACAGGTCTATTCCTTCTAGTATTGCCAAAAGAATTCAGATTGTTCATGCAAAGGGGGTTTAGTTCTGAAGTCTTAGGCACCATGTGCAGCTAAACATGCTTAACTCAGCTTGTCTTCCTTTCTTTACAAGTTTTATAGTTTGGGGGTTTTAAGTAAATATGTGTGGGTAAGTATATATATGTAAATAAAGTAAATATACCTATGCTGTGTTCCTTCCTGACTCCTTCCTTGGCTTACCACAAGCACTGCTATATTTTGCAGATTAAAGAAGCATTTAAACAGAGTGTGAGTCTTTCAGCTACTGGCTATTTTAGGTAATACATTTTTGTTCCTTAAAAATGCATAAATTAGACCAGGACTGATTTCTGAAGATAGCTAATGCTGTAAATAGAAGATCCTGTCAAATAGGTCTTTCTAATAGCTCATTTTATGTTTTAAATAATTAGTTGATATATGAAGGGTTGGAAGCATAAAGTTTTGGTGTTAATTTATGTCTAGCCCTCTGTGGACTCTCTAGAAATTATTAAAAGAACATTTTGCCATCTTTGCTCCATGATTTGACATTTAGCAAACCAGAAAGCATCAAGAAAGTGACTGCTGCCTGTAACAGTCATGTGCAAAGTGGGATATAGTTTTTTAACTGGAGACTGTATTGCTATAAGCTATAAATATTGTTCCCACTGCTCTCAGAGTAGTCTCTTGGTCCTTTTTCTTTGAATTCTTTCACAGTGTTTATAAAGAACCAGAAATGAAAAATTTCTGTGCTATAACTCAGGTGGGATTCAAAGCAAAGCTTTTCTCTTAGCCTGCTGTGCCTTATCTTTTCTCTCCTTCTTCTGGTGGTTCTTACTTATTAATAGCAACTTTTCAGGTCTCTGGGCAGTCTGGAGTAAGTTGAAAGGGCACTTGGGAAGCCCATACTTTTTTAAAACACCGAAAAATGTCCAAATAAAATGTCCCTTCCTGCTGTTAAGCCTGTTCAAGTATATCTTCTGCTTATGCAGCCCTTTAGGAATGTTAGTATCACCAAAGTAATGAACAACAGTGCTATCGACATTTAACAGTGTCCAAAACCATCTGCAGATCCCTGAGCCTCAGATGCTGTATTGATCTAGTTCTTATCCAGTCATATTCTCTACTTCCAGGAATCTCAAAGGCAGCTGAGGTAAATGGATTATGAGAAGTTGAGTAGATGGATTTTGTGTATCCGTTTTTCAGTGCATGGTTCTATACTATAATTGCCTTGTGATAATTTAAAATATGCTCAACAAAGAGATTTCAGTCATACATTGTTGAAAATACAGCTTAGTCACATAGCTCCCATATTTGGAAGACACCACATTTCACTGTCCTCTCATGTCCTTGGTTTTACCCCATCAGTCCTAACTACTATGGTGTCCTCAGTTAGTCCCACTCCCTTCTAAGTAATTACACCTTTCTTTCAATATTCCCGTTTTAACCCTCTCACTCAATTCTGTATGCTGTTTCTGTAATTTTGACTTTTTCATTTATGTCTTGTAAATTATTCTTTATAGGTCCTGACAAGTTTTCCTCCATTTTTCTGAATTCCTATATGTGCTATTATCCCAGTAACCATTATCTTAAATGTTTATTCTGTATTTGGTTACTGTGCTTTTATTAGTATATTTCTAGGAGTGTGCTGGTTATAGACTCTCCTGAACTGAAATAGCTTGCTTGTCTGCTTATTTTATGTAAATACCAGATGCATCAAACCTAAACTACTAGGCTTTGTAGGCTTTCATGAAATTTTGAAGTTCTGAGCTGTTACTTAAGATTTCACTTAAGATTTTGTACTTAAGATTTTGCAAGCAGTTTCAAACTTTTTTGTGCTCATCTGCTTTGTTATAATGCAAACTGTCATCGGTTTTCTTCTTGTGGACTGTGTTTCTTCCATCAGAGGTTACAATGAATACATGGACTGGGAGAAAGGGGAAGGACAGCCATTCACATATTTCCTTTATGGAGCTGCTTGTTCAGAGGTTGAAATTAACTGTCTAACAGGAGATCACAAGGTAATAACTGAATGTCAGAGAAGTTTTGGAAATAATGTGAATGAGGCTTGCTCCAACAGTCATTCAGGTTTGCATTAATAAGTCACCTGTCTTCACATGATAATAAATATATCAACAATGTAGATTCAAATTACAGGTGGAACAGAATGAAAGCTCTGGAATATTAACCAGCTTCTGACACATCTGTGTTGATGTCATATATGTTCACCTTTTGGGTTATGGCTGACATCTAACATGTTCTTTGCTTGTTCTGCCCCTGTTTGCCAGCAAACACCTTATAGTAATATTCAATTTCCAGGCTTTTGACCATCTGGACACCTAAATGCTACAGACTGGTGATCCTATGCCCTCTATCTGTACCTTTTTATGCCTCTATCTGTACTTTTATATGGGGATTTCCTTGAGCAATGGGAAAAATCTGGCAGGGCTGTCTCTGGCTAAACTTCTGTTAAAAGTTTAGACAAGTCCATTTTGCTTGTGGTGAGATATTGGAAATTATTCTGAAACATGCAGAGGCCTCTATCTCAGTATTTCTTATTTCACTGAATACCAACTCTAACACATTATCTTCTAATGCTTTCAGTCCATCTCTCTGGGTGATATAAATCTAAATTTTATTAACAGAACCTCAGAACAGACATTGTTATGGACATCGGATGCAGCATAAATCCAGCTGTGGATATAGGACAGGTAAGTGCCAAGAATTTTCTGCCGCCTTATTTCTATTACGCTATGGTCCTTATCCAAAATGAAGATTACCCCATTAATTCAGAAAATATTCATTTCTTACTAGATTATTAATCATATTAGAAGGTCTTTTGCCTATAGACTTGCTCCATTTGAATTAGTGTCTTATTAGAGCTTTATAGATTTCAAATAAGCTTGAATTTTGCCCATGGTGTCAACCTGTAGTACTTCCAGAATGTATGTATGCCTTCTATCTACTGGACTTCAATCCTGTTTGTGATCTACAGTCTCCAAGTTGTTTCACCTGCCTTCCCCACTTGATAGCAGGGAAACACCTTTATTCATTGCAGGCTGTTTCACAGATCTCATCACTTGATCATTCAAGTATCTGTCTTCTCAGGTATGAGAGAGAAGTGTGAAAGGTTTTCTGGTTACAGTTGCCCCAAAATGTTGAAGAATCACATTAGGCAAACAGAAGCGTGTTAGGCCTCACATATATTAGACTAACAGCTAATGATACAAATGAGTTCTTGGTGAAGTTTTACTCAGTTAACCAAACATGAGTACATAAATGCAACTTCTTTTCTTATTTAAAGATTGAAGGTGCTTTTGTTCAAGGCATTGGACTGTACACAATGGAGGAGTTAAAGTATTCTTCAGAAGGAGTCCTCTATACTCGGGGTCCAGATCAGTATAAGATCCCTGCTGTTTGTGATATTCCAGAACAGTTTAGTGTTTCCCTACTGTCATCTTCTCAAAATCCTTATGCCATCTATGCATCCAAGGTAAGCAAATCATCATGGGGCCTAATTCTTAGATCTCAGGCCAAACAGAGAAATTATATATAATCTGATATAAAACACATATAAGTTTTCGGTTCCTCTTCTTTTGCATTTCAATGAAGTGTCCAGTAAATTGTTTTATTTATGACATTAGGGAAGATAATAAGAAAGGACATAAAGCCAGCTACTCTGTCACTTTAATGGTTGGCAAGAAGTGATTTTAGAGTTTTATTAACAGACCATACACAGAAGCTGCAAGATGAATTTAAAGCCATACTTCTAAATGTGGTGATAAACTGAAGGGTTAGACTAAAAATATTAACGTGATTGATGGAGAAATTATAATGTCAATCAGAGTGTGCAGCTTACTTGTGTGTACTGTGCAATATGAAATAGAACTGCTTGTGTGTATCTACATGAGAGACTGGCTTTTTTCCATCTTTTTCAGGGGATGGGTGAGGCAGGACTTTTCTTGGGATGCTCTGTGTTCTTTGCTTTGAGAGATGCAGTAACTGGTGTGAGGAACGAAAGAGGACTGAAAAAGACCTTTGCACTGAACAGCCCTCTGACTGCTGAGCAAATACGGGCAAGCTGTGCTGATGCCTTTACTGAGATGGCAATAGAAGGTAGGGGAAGGGGCTGTTTGACTATAGCTGGGTAGGAGTGTTTACTGATTTTGGCACCCCTGAATAGTGGAGTGCCTAAGGATGTCTCCAGTCAGTCATGCTTTATATACAGCTCCTTGTAATTGAAATGTCTGGTAACAGGTCTCATTTATACAAGTTATTTCGACAAATGTCATTCAAACATTGTATTGGAATTTCCCTGGTTTCATATAATTTTTTTTCTTTGAAATTTACATAATTTTTACAACCCTCTTTTCCCTGAACTCTCCTCCTTTCTTCTGTATGTCAAATCCCATAGAGGATTAAATAGCTCATCTTATTAACATGCAATGGATCAGCCTCTAAGCATCTTCAGTCTCCTTCCAGGTGCTTTGCCCCACTTGCTTGCTGGTACTGTCACTACATTCTGGTACTTCTTGCTATGCTCAGTACTCTTTGGGAGAAAAATAATTAACTCAGAGCTAATAAAAAGGGACAGAAGAAAAATAAACAAAGCAATACACTTTGTATAATGCTGATCCTTTATACTCTGTTTTCTGCAACTGTTCACTGTAGTCATGCTCCCACTGCTATTACAATTCTTTTTCTGGGTAAGTTTTTACTTAGTGAGGAAAGTTCCTTGCCAGCATATTAATCCATGCTGTGCTCTGAACCTCTGAGCCTCTGCTATGGAAACTTTGGAGCTCTCATTCATAAATTACTCCCATGGTATTTCTGTGATTATGCTGAGGCACCATTGGCCCCTGAATCAATAGGTTTGTGGGCTTCCTCTCATTGCAGGAACTTGCAGGAGGTGAGGTCCACCAGTGCAGGGACCATGCTTCTCCATCCCTCTTTAGTCCTAATCCCAGTTATCACTGACTTGGAGGCACCTGATAAGGGCAGTGTTGGGAGTTTGCTAGTCAAATGAAGTCACTGTTGTCATTTCTTGCTTATCTCTTAGATGGCAAGCAATGAAGCTCCTTCCTCCACTCCTCGGGCCACATCTGTGTGAATGACAAACCATAGTGCACAAGACCGGAATGGAAAACTGATTTACTGCCCAAGACACACTAATCAACACACAGATAAATGTATTTTCTCTTTTTCCAAATAGAATCAGCTGCCGAAAATATGCACTTTACATCTTCCATCCTTATCTTCATTCTTCCTGTATACTCATTACAGTATTTTGCTTAAATGCCTGCATTTAGTTGCTAGAAATACATCTTCTGCATTTGAACCATCTGTTTTCAACAAGAAAGATCTGCTGAGCAGCATAGCTCAAATGCTCTGCAGGAGATGGAAGTTAGGATGAAGTGTAAAGGTATGCTAGATAACTCTCTGCCACATATTACACTAAACAGCTTCATATGATAAATGATTTTGTAATGGCTTCAGCTAATTTTCTAATACAGTTTTGAGTCTTGCAGTGAAGTGTGAGTGCAGAGATCTTTGTCAAAGACTCAGAACCTTGTTCGTTGGATTCAGAACCTTTTTGATCAGAAGTGATGCTCTGACTTGTAGTAAAGCTGGTTTAGATTCTTCTGGCACAGGTATCTTTGTGTTGAAAGCATGCAAGAAACAAGAGTTATGATTCTCTTTTGCTATGCCAGGCAAGTTGCCATGGCTGGCCTAGATATATAGAATTTTATCTCCAAAGTTGACAGAGTTGTAATTGCCCCAGAAGCTTTCTTTGTCTCATGGAGCAAGCCAGAAGCCTCTGAACATAATGGGAAAACTGACATGGAGTTCAGTGTGCTTTGAATGGGAGAATGGATGAACCTGTCTCTGGAAAGGGTTCTTAAGCAATGCTTAATCTTGTGCTCAGCCATGCAAGTACAGTTAGGAACTTTCTCCCACTCTTGGCCACTGCTGAAATAAAGAAGATAGAAAAATCATAATGAGATCT
Source organism: Coloeus monedula (assembly GCF_965178545.1). Lineage (NCBI taxonomy): Eukaryota > Metazoa > Chordata > Aves > Passeriformes > Corvidae > Coloeus > Coloeus monedula. The sequence goes on from NC_138787.1 coordinate 12,217,021, forward strand.
AAGATGATCTGTGAAGATCCATCATCTGATGCTGTTAATGTTCAATGGAATTAGACCACACCCAAGCAGCAGCAGCTGGAGAAAACAGGAAAACATAAAGCTGCACTGTATTCAATGGTAACAATAATTCTGGTGTTAATAAATTTCAAGTATGTATGTATTCATAACCTAAGGTGAGACCAAGATATAACTTCAAAGTTATGAAAGCTTCAGTCACAATATTTAGCTTTCAGCATCAGAATCCACAATATTGAATTCACTGACAGCTTCAGCCTTTCCTCCTCATCGAGTGCAAAGACAAAATTTCAGTTCTGAATGTGCACACACATAAATACACAAATCTCCATGGTATTTGTATTTGGGACTTTGATATGGGATACATCCTGATGTAGAGAAAACTTCATGTTTTTGGTGAGTCTACAGAAGTTACCTAAATTAGCACCTGAAAATATGCATCAGGTTCTTTGATAAGAAAACAGGAATGGGAAAATTGGTAGTTTATATGTTCAATGTGTGGTTTCAGTGAGTCTCTGCATCAGTTATTCCTTCCTAAGCATGGTGACTGTTCTTCCAGTTACTCATGAGTCACATTGCTCCAGCACTATGAAGACTGCCCTTTGTACTGGAAGTAAATGGCTTTAATTTGTTTGACATGTCAGCCTGCAGGCGCTATTATTCCACTGCTTCTCAGTGTTCCACAATATCCTCCTGTCGTCCTTTCATTTTACGAGCTGATACTGTATCTGTGACAGAAATCAGGTCAGTAACTTAAACAGCTTTTGCATTGGCTATTAAGAGATGAAATCTTTATTGTTTCAATTCGTCTTTCTGTGACCACTATGAGTCAGCGAAATGCAGTTGCTTAAACACAGGTGTCTAGACCATTTTAGATGTCTTAAGACAGCAGAGACATGGGACAGGAGAGCACAGGACTGGAAGATATGATATAGCAACTGGAGACCAGGCAGGTAACAGTAGTTGTAATCACTGGAAGTAGTACTGAAAGTGGGGTTTAGGCAGCTGAAGCCTTTTTGGTTTTACTTCATTTTCTTCACTTTCTTTGTATTAATTTGGCTTTTATATTTTGTTAGAAGGTCAATAAATTAAATGTGAATGCTGCTGCCACAATCAGTTTTTCTGATTTGAAATATCTTCTTAGTTTCACTGTTTGGTGTTACAATCCCGTTATGAGAGATGCCCCTGCCCCACCTAAGGTGCAAACGAGACCCTATGCCAAAGTCAATAATCCCAGAGTCATTCTTCTGGAAGTACTACTTTTCTACAGTCCAAGTCTTGGGTATCCATGGGGCGTACATGCCATTCCCATAACTTGAGATAGCATGTGTATAAGCACTTGTTTCCTTGCCCATATTTTGTCACAGTGAGAATTTTTGTCCAGATGTTAACCAAACCCTTACCTCTGTTAGGTCTGGAATGAGCTCCTTCCTGCTGTGCCAACGGTGCTATCTCAGTTTCCATTATCTTAAGGGGACAATGTTTTGAGACAGGCAACTACATTCTTTAAGTCCTTACATATGGGTTTGTCAAGGACACCTTGCAACCCCACATGTCAGTACACCCCTAAATATGTGTGAATTCTGGGATATACTGAAGCAGGGAGCCTACAGATCTACTGAACTGGGGGAAAGCTCTATCATCTCTTGTTGTCCTATGTACCTATGCCACCAGCAAGAGTGCTGGTTCATTCCAAGCAAGTCAAATCTTGTAAAAATCTTGCCCAAACCTTGCAGGCAATGACATCTCCCCACCTGCAGCACTGAGGTGTTCACACTCCAAGGATTCATCATATTCTAGACCTGCACTTGGTTTTCTGCAGTGCAAATCTTGTCAGCTTCTCAGTCATTATTAACAAAGACTCCTCCCTGCCACTTTACAAGTGGCTCTTTTGTCTAGTTGCCTCAGTAAATTCTATAAATGTAGCAAATATGGGTTGTTGGGTTTTTTTGGGTCTGAAGCATATTAAGCTGTCTGCTGGCTTTGAAGTGTTTGAAAAACTGCATGGAAGCTAGAAATATCAGCAGTTAACCATCCTGACAGATGATAATATGGCTACCTGCAATGTTATGAACGAAGCATTCTTAGACTATACAGGGAGGCAGATAAGCAGAAATGTTAGGCTCCAAAGGAACTGACATATTGGATGGCTATTGACACGTTCATGTGCACTGTAACTGCACAGTTACACCCAAACTGGAGATGGTTCAGAAGAACTCTATCTACTGATTTTCTTCATGAGAGAAATGTTTCTGTAGCAGTCCACCATCAGCAGGCCCATTCTGTGTGGTGAAATCTTAAATACCTAACATAAATACTAGGTTCTGGTTTGGAGGGTTAGCCTGTAAATTAGATATTGGACTGCCAAAATCAAGGATTTGGTCTGGTTCTTTCTGTTTTCAGGCCATTGAGCCTGCACTGTTGTACCTACAATGCATGAGGAATACTACAGTGGTTACTACTACTGCACTTGACAGCACCCATTAAGGCTTTTGCCTACAGGGACCTAGTGACTGACATGACTCCAGTGCTTGTGTTGTGGTAGCTCTCAGAAATATGGTAGGGGATAACCACAAAAACAGAAGCATATCTCTGCTGAGAATCAGCTTCTTGCCTTCTAATGGGAGTGGCAGAAGATCAGGGACTGGCTACTTTGGCCTGCAAACCTTCACTCACTCTAAATGAAATACAGACAGTTTTACTCTAAAATTTAAAAATGGTAAATGAAACAAAGGACAGGTACATGCAATGGAGACTTCTGAAATATATATCCATAATTCTGCTTTAAAAAAAAATAAAGGCCAGCTGTAGTAAGGCATTTAAAGATTAATTTGTTTCCTGGACATGCATACAAAGAAATGGATGAGAATATATAATCCCAAATCAGGATTTGGGACTTCTCTCTTTAAGAACACAGCATGTGTTGAGTGTGGTACCATGGGCATAGAACTGGCATGGCATAGAGACAGCCAGAAGGAAATTTTAAATGTGTGTACAGTAGTAATGTTGATTTTGTTAAAACGTGGTCATTCTGCAGAAAGAAAAAATATTATAGATAGTTCAGGTCAAGCTAAAATGAGAACTGGGACTCCATAGCTTTGCATTTGGCACCCTAAAGAAGGGGGTAATGTTGCATGTCCTTGGTTCTAGCTTCAGGCATGCCTGTGTATTCTAAATTCATCAGTTACTCCATAATATACAGATCTGGAAGTAAAAAGGATAAACAGACCTGGAATTTGTAGCTCAAACTCAGAAATCCCCCTTTACAGCTATCTCTTATGGTACAGGGTTAGAATTAGAGGAGCTCAATTTCTTTGCAGATTATTTCAAGTCATCAGAGAAGAGTTGAGGTAGGGAGTAGGAGGTGGTGCATTAGCATCTGAACATGCATTTATTGCTGAGAAATGGAAGACATTGCACTGGCTCATCCCCACGTGCTTATTTTTAGACTGAGCATCAAATTAAATTCTGCAGGACAAAGCAAACTCAGTCAACCTTTAGGAGCATACAGCATTTCATTAATTTCTCTTGATGTGTAAAGCTTTATTTTTCAGACTTTGATGCAAGAGCACGGCTTGCCCTCAACAATCAGATAAGTTTATCTTTTTTGTGAATGGCAGAAAGGTAGTTATGAACAGAAAGGTAAGTTTATGAACAAAACATAGCTATACAATCCAGCACTGCATTTTCCCACAGTAGACATTGCACCCAATGTGGTTGCAACACATTTGTTATGACCAGTTTCAGGAAATACTGGAAGATCTTTCTTAAGGCTTGATGTATTTCAAGCAAATGTTTAAGAGTGATTAGTATGATATCCTCCTGTTGAGTAGTTTGTGAATAGATTTAACAGAAAAAAAGGTTAAAAAATCAATTTGGATATCTTGAATTTTTGAGTGCAACTCAACCTGTAAAGTGTCAAAACTCCTTGTCACCCTAGGAAAGAATCTCATCTGTTGAGAAAGACTTGCAACTTAACCTGAATATGTGTATTCTTCCCCCACCCCCACTCAGTTTCTTTGCAGATCCTTTAAGGTCTTTGCAGTCCAGAACAATTCCCACCCATGGATCCAATACAGGAATTTATATCTCCTCCTGAACTAATGGTAGGCCTTACTGACATTTGTTATCTCCAGCATAACTGAGTTCCTACAGATGTTGAAAACCCGATGTTTATGTGAAACTGAAAGATCTATCCTTGGATAAATAGAAGATGCTAGTTTTAGTCACACATAATGAGACAATTCAATGCGGATAATCGACATGTTATCGTTATTACAAACACCCCACTTTTTCAAAAAATAAACCATTTGCCTCTGCAAAACCAACTTTTCCGATAAGAGCTCCTTACTCAGGACCATTTCATTTTGGACCAGTTGGGTTTTTTTGTGGAATGTAGTATTTTCTTTGAAAGATCCCAGATGAACTTGTCCATCTTTTCTGTCTTGTATTCTCTGTTGGATGGTTTCTTCCAGCTGGGACATAGACCCTAACAACCTGAGGCTGGACTTACATACAGGTCCACAGGAAAGGCAAAGGGCTTGAAGAGGAAAGAAGAGGGTTAGTTGCAGTAGTTATTGGAAATTCACAGAAGGACAGATGAAAACTTGAACAGAGGGGGAGGAGGAGGAAAGACCCATGATCTGCAGACAGAAGCAAGAAAAGAGATCTGTGAAAATGGTAGTGCAGACCAGACTGAGTAGAATCCAAGGAGTCAGGTTCAGACTGTTTTTTTAATCCTCACTCATGTTTCAGCAGCTTCTTGCAAAATTCCTTGTTTGCATTCCTTTTGCAAATATTCGTGGGCAGTTCTTGCTGCTATTACACAACCACCTCACAAGCACAAAAGTTCGTTTGAGTTCTGAAAATGCACGGCACAGTTCTTCGGTTTGTCATGATATCACAGAGTGCTATTTGCTGCAAGGCAGTTGGCTTTGCAAACATTTGTCAGAGAGCACAACTTTCTTATTTAATGATTGCCTCTCAGGGCAGAACATTCATAGTAAGGCATAAACTCCTTTATGAAATCATGAAAGGGGAAGTAAATCTGCCTTTCTGCTGGTTGTCCTGCCTTTGAGAGACTCATGCTTTAAGAATGCAAGTATTAAATTAATGTTTTACAAATCTTATACTTGGATTAAAGATCTCAGCTAAACTGCTGCTGGCTGATAAAGCTGGTCAGGCAGACATCTGCTCTACATGTTCTACATGCTCTACAGACTGAACTGCCAGGAGGAGTGAAGTGCTTCTCCAGCCTGCACAAGGTGTCCATACCAGCAAGATTATGACTGGTTCCACAGACACATAGGGGTTTTTTGTTTTTCAGGCATGTCTTTTACCTAGAAGGCCAGTCCATAGTTGGAACAGTTCTCTGGCTTGTCCACTGCTCTGTTAATTGCATTGTCTGCAAAGACAGGCGTTTCTCAGGGATTGCTTTTGCATGAAACCATGATTTCACATGGCACTTGTCAAATATGGAAAGAACATACATTATATTCTCAGAGGCAAAAAAAGGCTATATATAGTCTTGTAAGAAAGGAGGTGTCAGAAAAACACTTCGATTAAACAAAAATGTAAATACTGATCAACCATCCCAAGGAGACAAAACTTCTGGAAAGACAAATTTTTAAAACATTTTACATATTGTAGAAACTGGTCTGGGTCTAATATGGTAGATACATGACTCAGCAAATGGAGATTTAGTGATCCTCCCTAAGAGAACACACTTCTTGTATTCTGTCACATATGCAATGAGATTTTAGCATCCTGATTTCCCCCAAAGTCCAGTAACATTGCTTTACTGTTTACATTATATACAAAGGAAATCTTTCAAAACCATCAGAGTAGGAGAAAGAAACATAATATTAATCTTCTCCTACCATTTATTTAGTGTGTCTCTTACCAAGTCATTTAGTTCATTCTCATTTCAGTTTCCTGAGCAGTAATATAATTATAAGCTCAACACTATTCAGCACCAGAGGAACCTCAGATGAAAAGCCTCATTAACGACTCACTGTCTATCATGACAGTGTCCTACTGAGCAATATGGTGGCTCATACTGGCAGTAGTCAAATTTACCAAATCTTTGTCACTTCCATCAGAGAGAATGGCTCAAGAGCAGCAAAGAACAACTGTGATTTTCCACAGCAAGAGAACAACATGGATTTCTCCCCCTCGCCTGAAGAAGCTGAGTGAATGGCCATGCCTTTGAGGGGGAGGAAAGTAAACCTGGTTTCTGTCAACAGAGATGATATGAGAAAGGATTTCTGATGGGAACACTAGATTAAATCATATTTAAAAATACAAAGGTAGAACTTCAGTTAAGATTGAACAAAAAAAAGTACCATTTCTAACAGGTCTTTTAACGGAATAAAGTGGAGTTATGGTACAAATCCCTGTTACATATAAGAAGGGCAAGCTTAAAAATAACCTCATTGTTTGTTAAAGTCCTTAGGAAAACACATTGTAAGTAGGGGATCATCCTGGGACTTGAACCCAATCTCACCAGTTGGCACATCTGTCCTTTGGCATCAGAAGGTAAGCTTTGGTCCCCCTGGCAAATATCTTTGCAGATGGGCAGACCACTGCAACAGAGAATATGTCTATGGGTAGCAGTTTTCAAATTAAATACTACTGTGCATCTCCTAGATGACTTAGAATGGTACATTCAGGAGAATGGAAACCATCCTGGTCTTTGCTTGTCATTTTAACTCACAAAAAGTATTTGCCGATAGAGAAACGCTGTCTTTCTGTTTCACAAGGCAAAAGGAAACAGCATGTAGCCATCTCGGGAAAGTGAGGTGGGTAGGAAGGCCTCCTTTCTACCCTCTGGTTATGTCACTCCATTTATCAAACAGGTTAGCTTTGTCTTGTAACTCCACCACTGTTTGCTTTTATTGCTTTTGCCTCTCACATTTTAAGAAACACTTTGGCTCATTCTCTAGGGCCATGCACCTAGAAACTTCTCATGAAGTCACTGGTACTTTTGTGGAGATGTGTGTGTGTGTATACCTGTGCATCGTGTTTAAATAACATTCCCAGGAATCAAGCCAAAGCAGGTCCCATCCTTGCAACACAGAATCTGTGAGGAGTTTGGAAAATCTTGGCAACAATTTCTGCAGTCTTTGAACTAAATATGTACAGGGCTGATTCCCCATGTTATTGCAGTGCTTGATAGCTACTTAAAACTTACTGTGATTTCATGATTTAATGGTCTGAAGAGCTTTTGAGTAGAAATATGATAGCTGTATTTAAACCTAAATAACTGATTTTCTGACTAATAATAGCCTTTTTAGGACATTTTTTTTCTAGAAAGTATAAAATACTCAGTCTTTTGTGTGTGATGAACAACTATAGCATTCATATAGGGAAATACACTACACTTAACATGTATCATAGATTAGCCTTTCCACTGGCCTTAATATATTCTTTTGCACAGATTCAACAAAATTTGAATCTGCAATGCAGAAGTGTTTCCTTCTTTCTTCACATTCAATATCAGACTACATTTTTCTCCAACAGATGGTAAAGATTCTTTTAAATGATTGGTTCCTTGCTGGCTGTGAGCATGCAGACATAAATGCCAAGGGGGTCGTTGTTTCTGGTTTCATCCCATACTCTATAAAGATAAGACTTCGATGCTTCAGAAGTTTCATTCCAGTTCCTGTGTAGTTATTAGGAATATTTTCATTATTTCCAGTAGGCATTGAAATATGCAGGCTACTCCTGCTTGGAAGTAGTTAAGAAAATTCTGGCATCCCTCCATCACCTCTCCCACTTCTTCTAGCTGGACATCATCTTCTACTTCTTTGGGCCTCTCACTGTTTTTCCCCCACTCTTAAATGTGCACTTGTGCCCCTTTCAGACACAGAAAATTAGGCTGCCTGAGTACTTGCAGGAAAAACGCCAAATTGTCACAGTCTTCAGCAATAAGCTCATTTCTGACCTCTTCTAACAAACTAATTAGCGATTTACAATGAATAACCCTGAGTTGTGGTTGCAACTATTCAAAAAATAAGGTCCTAACTACTGTGACAAAAGGTGACAGCTTGTGGCATTAGGGGGTTAGGGGCAAAGGAAACGTGTCCTCGTTCCTGTGCTCTTAGGTATCCCTCTAGTGGATATGAGGAGAGGGATGGGGCGGGTAGAGGAAGACCCAACTACAAACCAATGTGTTTGAAGTCAGTGAGGAAGTGACCACAGGAGCCTCTGCCAACCTTGACGTCAGAGGGTCAGTCCCCAGAGTAGCTGCCCACTGCAATGCAGCTCACTAAACATATGTGTCCTCGTGCTGGATGAGTGCTTCTGCCCAAGTTGGCTGGCTGTGACAGGTTTCCCACGAAAAACAAAAGGATTCCCATGAGCTCAAAGCCTGCAAAAGATGTGTTGTCGGCAGTAAAGGTGCTTCTGCTGCCCAGAAGTTTTGAACTGTAGTAGTGATTTGAGAAACAAACAGCCTGGGAGAGAAAATTCAGGAGATACGTGTTAGTTCCTTCCACAAATTAGAAGAAAAAAGAAACCCCAACCTGCTTTGTCCAATGACAAGTTGTGCCACAGAGCTAAAGCTATCACAGAACGTATTTCAGAGATTTCAGAGTCTTGCCTTTCAAAGAGAGATGGTTGCACCCAAAAATAGCCAAGGTGGGGACAACAAAATGAACAAAATACAATAGTACTGCTGGCAATCAAAAGGTCACTTTGAAGAGCAGGAAGATTATCTACCAGCTGTCACATGAATAACATGTGAGTTTAAGCAGTCTCACCATGGGAAATCAACACCACTTTCTGGGGAGGCTGCTTCTGCCACTCACTTTCATTCTGAATTGCCTTTTTGATTACCTCTGCTGACAAAATGAAAAGGCACATGCATCTTTTTTTTCTTTGCAAGATTTGTCTACAGAAAGTGCAGATGAAAACCCGGCTGTCAGTTCTCCCTCTTGTCCCTGTCAGCTGCTGGCTTTTGGTTTCGGGTAGTTTGATGTGAACATTGCTTCAGTAAAGCAATGTAAATCCTGCTGAGACGATTTTCCATCTCTGACAAGACATATTGTTCCACATGTAATCCTGATTTTTACATTTGTCATGAGTATTACATAGTAAAGATCTAACCTGCTAACCCCTACTTTAAAAGTTCTGTGGCTGTCTGAATCTGAAGTTTCTTTCTGGAGCTACAGAAAGAGCACTTCATAGACTTTCTTCAACAGACTCATCTGTGCCTGATTGAGAAAAATATTGCTGTTGTGTTTTCTTTTAAAATATGTGGCTTAGCCTCCAGAACAAAATATTTCTTACAATAGAAAGGCCAGCTGCTTCTAGTGCCTCCCTCTGTAAATGCCATTACTGTAGCATAAAAATTTAAAGTCTCTGAGTGTGAAATTTTCCCAAAATCAGAGTCCTTATCACAGTGGAACTTCCATGTCCTGGAGAAGAAGCAGCATACTGGCCATATATATATACATACCAGGATCAGAGTGCTTTTCCAGCATTCTAAAATCATCAAGCTGCTGATAAAGGTAAAAATTTGGCATGTTTTCTTACATGTAGATAACCTCAAATCATGTCCCCTCTTAGTATAAGTTTCTAGGATTTATTTAGTCCTTCAAGAAAAATAAAAAGTTTAACTGAAAATTTTGGCAATGGTAACACCTAAAATACAAGAAATAACACATTTCAATCAACTTCTGACATTGAGGGAATGTTTCCTTCTTTTTTTTCCCCATTAGGATGACTCTATTTCAGTCTTCAGACAGGCTGAATGACAGGAAAATGCTTTTTCCATGGTGAATTCTGGAATGCTAGTCCTCTTCCATCCAGGCACAGACACCATTGTAGAACTGAGTATTTTATTTTGCTCAATGACATTTAGTGCAAGAAAGTCCTGTGAGACTTCCTTATAGGAAGGTACTGGATATTTTAATGTATTTAACTGAAATGTAGGAGTCATAGAGTAAAGCATGAGGTTTGCTGGACTTCACCAGTGCAGATCCCATCGTCGGCCTCTCACAATCTATATTTGACCTGTCCTCTCTAACAATAGGTGATTTCTTGATATAACTTATGCTGATTCGCTTATTACTTCTCACATACTTCACCGTATCTTTAGCTTCCTGTTACTTAAAAAGAAGTGTGTATTCATGTTAGTCTTGGGGTTTTTTACCAGGCATTGAAATCAGATGCTGAATGAAGCTTGTAGACTGATGATGGAGGAAATTTTTCTCCCTCCACCAGCTCTGGGTAGAAAAGAAGGATATAGAACTCTGCTTGTCAGCTTTCTTTTCAAATTTTATCTGTGTGAAAAACAAGGTTCACTCTCCTGTTAGAATTTAAAGAGTTTAATATAAAGACAATAAGAGACACATAAAATAAAGCAAAGGGATAATGGCCAGGTGCCTTGGCACTCTGCCAAGAGCACACCTGATGCTCGAGGTGAGTCCTTTTTATACCATTTTTACTGTCTGTTCTTTATTCATATTAAAACTTTTCCAGGAATTGATCTGCATGGCCACTCCTTGGGTCTGCCTTTTTAGAGCATGCGTAGTCTTCTGCCTTGCGGTTTTATTTCTTTTGATTCTTGGGGTTGGGCCAGCTAGGTAAGAGTCGATGGTAGGGTGGATCTTTTAATTCTCCAGACAGTCAGGGCTGATTGCAGCTTTGGGCCTCTTTGCCCCCCGGGCAGAGCGGTGATAGCGGCTCTCGGACCCTCCTGGCTGCCCATTCCCCGGGTGAAGCAGCCTTTGGGCCCTTTTGTTCTCTGGACAAAGTGTTGATCAGCAGCTCCTTGGGCCTCATCCTCTGCTCGCTTGCTCACACTTGCTAACATTCTTGCTAAAACGAGAGAAAACTACATCCACACAGCAAAAAGCATTTCTAACATTATATAATATCTACCTTAATACTTTGCGAGAAGCCAATACTATAATACATGTTTATAACATCTGGAACTGTTGTAATGAGTATTTTGCTCTTCTAACTTTTTATTCTTAAGCTTCTACTAATTGTCATGTGAAGCTGCTGAAACATTTGACACTGTGGGCAATCGTTTATATTTTTATCGATTTCCTGGTATTTCAGGGTGCAGATGCACTCCTTGCCCTCAAGGTGTTGTGCAGATCAAGCTGTCCTGACACAGCTCGAACAGGGATGCAGCTTTCAGCAATGCAAGAGCTCAGCAGAATTTAGTTAAACTGTCCAGTGGGCCTCAGGACAAATAAATGAAATAACCTACTGCAGCATCTCTGTGACTGTTCAAGCCTGAAAGATCTATTTGCAAAGCTACAGTATGAAAAGGATAGGTGGTTGGCATGTGAAAAAGTTTGTTCAGTGGAAGACTTCAATTAAAAAATTTTCGAATTTCATCATGAATTTTCACCCTTTCTTTTTGTTTCAAAATTTAAAAACTTTTTAAATCTAATTTTCTTCTTTTTTTTGCTGCTTCTTAGCAGTTTGCCACTAAAAACCTTCAGCATCAGCCAAGAATTTGGTTTTTGTCCTGTAAGAAATTAAAAAGATGTTTTACAGCATACTCTTTACTCGGTAAAAGCTCAACCAAAACATAAATGTTGGAAGATTTTCATGGTCCCTGATAATAGCCTGTTTCAAGTTAATGTGAACTATCAGCAGTTCAACAACAGAGAGCAGCAAAGATGTATTTTAATTAAGGAGGTATGAAATGCTTTCAATTACAAGCTGACTTTGAAATTATAAGAGTGGATTGATGATGAAAATTTAAATAGCCAAAAAATGAATGAAACCATTTTTCAGTCTAGTCACCACTGGCCAGAATAGTTATTTACCTGTCTCTTTAGGAAGATGGGCAAGAAGGAATTAGAATGATTCCTGAATATATTCCTGACTGCAGGTGTGTTTTATCTGAAGTAAACACTATGAAATATGATTGTTTGAAGCAGTGGTGATGCTGAAGTTTGCAAAGGTGTGGCTAGCGTCACTTTTTTTGGGTTCAGCCACCTCAATTCTGTCAATCTCCTCCATATAGGTTCTGACCTCTGATGATTTTTTTCTGCTCTGCTTTTTACTGTTTCCAACTGTCCCCAATCAAATGTCATGTCACCCTTTAGTGGTTTCAGTTCTGATTCCTATTACTTCTGAACAAACGTGTTTCAGGGAGCATTTCAGGAATAACCACCAGGCAAATATTGTCACACTCAAGGATGGCATAAAGTTAAGGGTAAAGCAGAGAATTTACAGAGCTAACTTTTATGCTGTGCTGACAGATTTCCCCCTCTTTAATGAAAATTGTACAAAAGCCAGTAGAAATGGGTAGAAAAAGTGTTACTGATGGAAAGAGGTTAAAAAAGGAAGAGGAACAGGAAAGTTGTATTTTCCCTCATAGAGTGATTCAGAAAAAGACATAATCCTGCTACAGCAGAAGAGATGTAACCTCCTAAAGAAGGAAAAAGCATGAGATGTTGAATTGATACTGATTGAATAATTTTCTCCTAATAAACACAGGTCTATAAATAAAGGAGGTGTAAGCCAGAGATTCAGAGAAATAAAAAATAAATGAAAGGATTCTATGAAAAAACTTTTTCTCTGCCTTGTATACATACATATAGTCAAATACAAATTTCCTTGCAGTTCATTTGAAACCCAGTTTATTTTTCCTATAATTATATACGTAACAGGTGAATTGCACATGGGAGGACAGAAACATTTTTACATGGAAAGAAATAGGGTGCTTGTTATTCAAGAGTGGAAGATAAAGAAATGGCCATGTATGTGTCAACTCAGAATGCACCAGATGTGCAGGTAAAACAAAGTATTAATGGTAGGTTCAATGCACATATGGGCCATTCATTAAGAATTGGACTTGATGATCCTTGTGGATCCTTCCAAATCACAGTATCTGTGATTCTGTCATACTTGCTTCTTACCTTTCTAAATAACCTTAAAGCTGAACTACATGACCAGCAGTTGCTTTCAGCCTTCTGTGCTTCTCTTGAAACTCCCTAATGGGGTTCCCAGTTCAGATTAATTTATCTGAATCCTTTTATGAAAATAAATGGCCTGACTGCCAATGATGAAGCTGAATGGAACAGCAGGTCTTGTGCTGTTAGTTTTATACAAGGCAGTACAGACACAAATGAGCAGTGTTACTGTGGGATGAACAAAGGGTATCTTGGATAGATAATATGACTGTAATCATCTTGTTGAGAAAACGCTAATTCTGTCTTAGATACATTGGTCAAATCCCCCTAAACTTAGTGACAATCAGTACAATACTGGACAATCACTTTTTTGCAGCAATGAGTGTCTTCTCCTTGAGAAAGTGTATTTCAGACAAGTTGCATTGCTTGTATGAATAGTGACATTGATGATGATGGGGTCAGAATCATGTATAAATAATGATAAATTAATATGGAAATAATAATAACATATGAATGGTATGAAGTTTTGTGGGGAAAAAAAGTTAACAGATCCCAGTTAACTTCAAAGTTGGATTGTAGGCCTGTAGCAAACAACAGTTTCAAAGAATATATGTTAATTTCTATATGTTTAGTATTAGCTTTTGCAGTTCATTGGTGGCTTGCATTTTTTAAGCTTTTCTTTTTGTCAGCCTGACAAGTTAAACATCTATTTACATCTTTGGAAGCACTGTCAGAGGAGGTATTTTCAAAATGCAATGTCAGTATTTTAGTTACACTGACTGTGTGCTGTAAACAATCCCTCGGTTCCATTTGGCTTGCTGTTTTAGTGCATGCTTTATCTCCAGCTGCAGATGAAACATGCAGTTCTATACAGGGATTATCATATCTGGCACCAGATAATTGAACGAGTTTACAGAGCTGTTTTTACATTTCCACCATTCTTTTAAAGAATAGACTGTGCTTTCACTGGCACCTTTAGTTGTTGGAAATTTTTTTGTTTGTTTCTATAGCAACTCTGTTTTTCTGCCCTGGAGTCTTAAACCTGATAGCTCTTAATATATTATTAGTCACAGACAACAGGCATTTTTTAATGTATTTTGGTAGGTAAAATTCTGGATGTTCACTTTAGCAGGAATTGGTGGCTTCAGCTTCAAACCTCCAGTCCAAAAAAAATACATGTGAAAAAAAAAGTGAAACGTGTTGATGGAGCATTTGGTGGGAAGGTACTAAACCTTCACTCTTTGCTGTACTTGCAGCTGTAGCAGCCAACAAGTTAATTTAACTAAATCAAAGGAGTGATTTAACTAAACTAAATTAAAGATGACAAGACTAAATGAAAAAGGAACTTCAGTCCTGAACCCTCCTTGGGGGGTTATCCTGATGACATCATCTTTTTTATCTCTTTGGCAGTAAATCTTGGATCGAGGCTTGAAAATTCTCTGGCCTCTTGGCAAAGATATTCACTTAATGTCTGAAAGCCAGAACAAAGGCATGGAGGCAGTTTCCCTCTGGTCTGATCTGTATAATCCCAACAATTCAGGCCTCTCTGAGGCATGGTGGCATGAATTTCACTCCAGATATTCAGTGAAGATGGTTTTTATCCTAATACATATGTATGCTCACATCAGCCCTTTGTGCCACAGCTCTCCTTTACTTTGACTTCCTTGCCTTTCCCTGTCCTGTCCATTTTTCATGGAACTTGCATCTCCCCATTGAGAAGCTAAAGAGAAAACTACTGAAAAACTAATTTCCTCTAGTTTGTTACTGTTGAAAAAAAAAACAAAAAACAAACAAACAAAAACCCCAAAAAAACACCAACCAAAAAGAACCACCGGGAAAAACTTGCTGAATCAGCCCAAACTCAGGCATGGTAGGTTAATAAGAAACTAAAACATAAAATGGGCTGATTTATTGCCACCACTAGGAGTTTGGGCATGTACATGTAATGTCGTTTGCAATCTGCATCAATAGGCTGTAATAAAATGGGATTTTTCTAATGTTCCTTTTAGGACTGGGTGTCCACTCCATTTTGTCCTGAAAAGAAATATGGATGTGTTAATCACTGGTGGACAGCACCCTTTCTTTGGAAAATAAAGCGTGAGTGAGATGAGAGGCATTTTACCAGTTACTGGGTAATCGTTTCTTTTGAGGCAAATCAGCGTAATGTCATTGACTAACAAGACACAGCAGGAAACCAAACTCCTCCTCTTCTGAAATTCTAACCCATCACCAGCTTTCTCCATTCCTAAGAGTACCCTGACAAATGCCATGAATCAAAACAAAAGCTATCATCCTGCAGCCCATGCAATATCCAGAAAAAGCGGAACACTCCATCCCTTTTTTTACTTTGGAGTACTGCTAACATCCTAACTGCCCTATGTAATTCAAAATTGAGTATGAACCACTTCTCAGATACAAGTAGCCAGCCCTGCAAGGTAATGCAAGATCCAACTTGTAGTAAACTGTTACTTTTGACTTTTAAAGCCTCACATTAAAAATAAGCAGGTAAACAATGCCAGCACTGAAATCAGCTTGGTAACTGGAGGTAGCAGGTATATGAATTGAGCACTCTAAAACCCTCCAGGACAGGGTTTATGGATAGAGAACTGAGGAGTTGGTTTTTCTGTGGACTCTTGCATGAGGGGCAGAGTTTGCCTGATGACTGTTCCTGGGAGAGTCTGCCTACATTTTTAATTTTGCTGAAGATATTTCTCACGAAGATACTGTTCAATTCTGGTTATGATTAGAATAGGTTTAGAACTGGTTTGGGAAAAGAAAGGAGGAAAGTTTCATTTTTGGTTAAATCTTGTATTAACCATAAGACAAGGAATGGGATTGCAATTGACATCTGTCAATAAGCATATGTATTTCATATTCCTCTGGGTATCCATTGGCCTCTCTGAAAGTGCAATGCAGCACCAGCTCTGGCTGTTTTTCACATGCCGTATCTTCCCTCTTGCATACATGGAACAGGTAACCCACAACTAGTGGACTATGCCCTTTTATTGAAATTTCTTCCACAGTCACTAAAGTTATTTGGATAACCACCTCTGTGCTTTGCCTCTGCTTTCTTCAAAATGAGGATGGCAAGAAAATGCACCCTCGCCTTTGCAGTTCTCTGTGTCTTTCCAGAGTAATGCCTTCAATCTGCTCTTCCTGTGTCTTGCACTTCCCTCACTACAAGGGTTGGCAGGACAGAGCAGTAGCCTGCTGGAGAGTACTTATTTTTGTAGGATGAGGCAGGAGCCAACTTCCCTTCCCATATCAGTCCCAGTCAACAATGATTACACAAGTGTTTCTTCAGAAAGCAGGGCAAGATGGGAATGATGACATTGTTTCCTGACAATAGCCACTTCACAGGTTTTCCATTACACTCAGTCCTTTGGAACTGTAGAAGTAGATACATCTGGAGTTGCTTAATACATTGTCACTTGACCCAAATTTCTGCTTATTTATAAGTTAAAGAGGAAAAAAAGGGACTAAAAAAATTAAAGTAGTAAAAAGCACAGGAGCAATTATGAACTTGATAAACAGCAAGGGTTTAGTTTACCAGCCATTTTCCCATCAATGCATATCCAGTCAGAATGCAAACTAAAAAAAACACTTCGGGAGACTGGAAAATAGGAAACATCTAATGAAACTGTGACAAGGTCAATTAATTAAAGCTTTCAACTTAAAAGGCTCCATGGACCTGAGTTTGAACAAATCTATTGTGCTCTAGCCTGAAAATTTCTCTATGAAAAGGGATACAAATTACATCAGGCAGACCTGCTGGCCCCTCTTTTCCAATAGTAGCCAGCTAGAGACCCCTGCCTGGAGGTTGGGGCTGGGAATTCTGCATCCATCCACTTCTGCTTCCTTCTGTGCAGGATATCCAGCAAAGTGTTTCTCAGTGATAGAACTTCTCATATTCATAGAAGTCATAACTAACATCAAGAACCTTAGTGGGCTAAATGTTGTGTAAAAACTTGGTAACAACTTAGAATTTAAATAAAGATGAATTTGCTATCCAAACACGAGGAGATGATGTACTATCTCCAGGAATGCACTCAGAACTGTAGGCTTTCTTTGCAATCATGGCCCCCATGATTCAGTGCAGTCTCATTAAACTGTATGGCATAGTGGAACTGTAATCTGAGCCTGAAAGGCTCAGAACTCACCTGTGCTATGGAGATATGAGTTAATTACCTGTTCAATTACAAGAATGCCGCTGTTCACTACAGGCAAGTTGGTTGATTTCCCAATCTTTTATAACATGAGAGAATTGAGATTATGTGTGTGCAATGACATTTGCAAGGCTGATAAGGAACATGCATTTGTGAATTACAGTAAGTTTTTTTTCCCCTTAGCAAAATGATTTTTTATATTTTATTTCAGGTTCCAAAAGACAAACCTGGAACCTGTAAGCCATGGGCTGTTGATATAGATTAGTACTGCTTTCCTAAGGATCAAACTAACAGATGACTCCTTCAGCCACTTGCTGACTGCAAGCATTCCTGCAAGAAAAAATGAGAACTGTAATACTTACACACACACATATATATATACCACACCATCTTTGCAGAGCACGATATAAGCACCAGTTCTCTTGTCCTGCCAAGTAAAAGACCTGTCATTTATGTGTTTCATGCTACACTGGAATAATTCTGGAGTTACCTCATGAACTTCAAAGAACTTACATGCAATTTTGAACATATCTGCAATGAAGAGCAGATCAAAAATAGTACCATTTTGTCACTTCTACATCCAGTTTGAGAGTCACAACTGTTATTATCTATTTTTTTCTGTTCTTCCAGCATATGAAAATCCCAAAGATCAGAACTAGAAACTGTACAAATTAGTGATGGGCAATGTATCAATATTTCAGTAGAACAGCTTCTAAAAGTACATAATGCCAAGTATTTCTAGGCACTGATACATTAATACCACCCCAGTAACACACCAGTTTATCTCTGCTTCCTGGCAGCCCACTTCACATCATCAGATCTCTTTGAATCACTGTCAATTCTGGCCTTTCTCACAACTGGAATATAATCACTGCTATTCACCACCTTGTCATCACCACTCCTCCTCTGCTTTACCCACAGTTTTGCCCCTTCTTTCCAGCAAAATGGTGAAGCAGGACAAAGCTGATGCATTCATCTCTAGGTGAGGAGAGGGCACAAGGTGAGGGAGGTGTACTGGCAGTAGGAAGGGTTAAACAGCAGGACAGGTTCCCAGTACCAGCTTTGTTCCCAACAGAGGTGAGGTTGCCCATAGCAACCATCAGCAGGTGTGCAGAGCAGATGTGCAGCAGGTGACCAAGAGGGAAAGGTGGAGGGGAGGGCCGAGAGGGGAACCATGACAATAGCAGTTCATCATAGGTGTGGCAGCTCCCAGTTTAACCCAGCTGTGCCAAACAACTGGCACTCTGACAGACATGGTTTTGGAAAGGAGGTTTTAAAGTGATCCAGTGGCAGCTGTATGAATCTTGATGGAGCATTTCCCCAGGAGGAGAAGAGATTGAAAAACAAATGCAAAGGTATTTGAGAGGGAGAAAAGGAAATGGCTGAGCTGAGCCAGCATAGGTATACATACAAATCAATACCTAACTTTGATAGTTGATAGTTCAAAGCAACAAAATTAACAGTAAGAACACATTTAACATCACTCTGTACCCAAAACACTAGCATAAGAAATAACTCTGGAGATCCTCAACTGGTATTGCATTAGTTCAGATCCTGTGCTTAGTTACAAATTTATTTTCATTTATTTCAATGATGACAGTGCAGGCTTAAATTAGCATAGTAGAGAAGAGAGTGTGACCTACACAGATGCTCAAATAAGTCACATTTAATCTAAATCTGTAGATACAAAAATATCTTAGTCCTTTACATCGGTAAAGTTTTCCTGTTCATTTCTCTTGTTAAAGTGTGAGAAACTACAGCTAACGGGAAAAGCTCAACTGCTAATAGGCTTTGCAGTTTTGTCATATCAAGGACTTCAGGGAGCTGACAATAGGAACTATTATTTCTTTGTGTTTCCTTTCCTTAAAATGTGGTAATTTCTGATTTTTCTTCTTGGCTTTTTAATTAATTGTGATTTAGACAAATGCTCTCATTTTAGAATGAGCACCAAAGTAATCAGTGCCTTGGGTTTAGAATTAATGGGCAAATATTTGCAAATGTTAAGGTGAAAATGCTTCCTCTAAATGTGGTATTTTTGAAGTTAGTACTTTGGGGATTTCATTGCGCTGTTAACTGGAATCTGCAAAAACGTTTCTTGAATAAAACTTGTAAGGCATTGTCCTGCTCTTTTGTGACACTGGAATCTATTGCCAGTAGTGTTTCAAGGAAGAAACAGTAACAAAAATGGTATGAGATGAAATCTGGCTCCTACTGACAATAACAAGGATCGCGTTTTCCACTCCTGCAGCCTAGTGATTTGTTCCATTCATACACCTGATAACTGGTCATTTCAAGACCTTTAGTCACGGGAACATTATACTTAAACCTCATGGAAATTTGCAGCTGCGTAAGGTCTAGAAGGAAGCTTGTGTTGTCTAGATTCGTTTGGTGGTTTGGCCTTTTGGGGAGCAAAAAATAGAGCTGCAATTGCGTCTCCTGTTCTACAGCATTCTCCATGTTGTTCTCCAGTTCTGTGCTGCTGTGTGAGTTCGGCAGCCTATCTTTTTTACACAGTACTTAAAGGGCCTCCACTAACACAGTGGGTGTGTTTATGCTGTCTGCTAACAGACAGACTACCCTACTTAACCTGAAGGGCTGATGAGACCTGTTGTGGTGATTGCTAGCAGAAGAAGCGGCGTTTTAACAGCAGTAGAGAAGGCCTGCACTTCCGCAGCTCAGGGACTTTGTTGCGTGACAGATGCATACAGCTTGTAACTGACAGTCCTGTCTGCACAGGCTGCAGTACGTCAAGTGCTTATATGGTGATGTTACCACCAGGATCTGAAAGAAGAAATTATTACAACTGCAAGAGCAAATCTAGGGTCAAGTACCACACAGCTATGGTATTAAAGTTCGATGCACCGCAGGTCCTGGTGCTGCCCCCGGCGCTTCTTGTCTGCTGCGCTCCGTGGGCCACAGACCAGGCGAGGCGGGACGGGTCCCTGCGGTGCTGAGCGGGCTCCACCGCAGGGCCGGGGTGCGCGTGGGGCACCAGGCGCTGAGTCCCGGGCGCGATCACCCCCGGGTAGGGCTCGACGGGGCAGGGAGCCCCAGGCACCAGCAAGTCGGCAACACACGCGGCCCCGAGAGAGCCCGCCCCGTTTGCCGCCCCTTCCCTCCATCCTCTCGGGCGGGGCGGGGCGGAGGGTGGCCCTCCCTTCTTCCTCTGGCGTCGGTTCCGCTCGTAGAGCTCTCGCTGCTGCCGCTCCTCGCTGCCGTTCCTGCCCGTCTCCGCTCCGGGCCACTCGGGCGTTTTCTCTCTGCCTTAAAGTCGGTGAGGAGACGGGCGCGGGCGGGAGGCGGCCGGCTGTGACAGCCCGGCCCGTAAGGGCCGCACCGCGCTGCGCCGCGGCGGAGGCGGGGGAGGGCGGGGGTGTACCCCTTCTTCCTCCCGCGCACGGGCACCGGGAGCGCGGCAGCGTTGGCGGCAGCTGCGGCACCGCCAGCTCGGGCCGTGCGGCCTGGCCGAGGGGCGAGAGGGCCGGGCACGGGCACTGGCACCGTGCGGGCCCCGGCTCCGCCCTGCGGCCGCCTCCGCCCGGGGAGCCCGGTGCGTGCCGGGAGCCGGGCGGGGGCCGGCGCCGCCCGCAGCCGCCCAGCGCCGCGGGAGCGGGAGGGAGGAGCGGCGCGGCGGGGGCGAGCGGGCAGCGCGGCCCCTGCCCGCGGCGTCCTCACGGGTGTCTCTGCTTCCTTGCAGGGTGTCTTTTATGAATAATCAAAAGCCGCAGAAGCCGACACTATCGGGCCAGCGTTTTAAAACCAGAAAAAGAGGTGAGTTACCGTGCCGTGCCCGCTGCCAAGACCGGCTGCTGGCGCTGTGCGTACGGTAAAACGTCGGTTTCTGTCAGTAAACAAACCAGTGCCTTCATGCGCTCACCATAAACCTTTTACATGAAGCCCCACTAAGTGCAGAATCTTGAGGCTGACCCTGGGTGCTTCAATGTTCTCTGCACTAATAGATAATGTTTGGCACTCAGACTTGTCATTGAATTTACTGTGATAACCTTGGCCTAAAAGATGGTCATTCTAGAACCGTCCTGAGTATGTTTAGCCTGCAGGCAGAAGGATCCAGTACCCCAGAATTACAGGGAGCTCCAGCGTTGTTGCAGGTTAATATGCACATCTAAGGAGCATCTAACAGAGTAAAAATTTCAGTCTTAGCCCCTGGATAAAAGTTACATTGTCCTCTTCTAAATTTTAAAAACTTGACAGAAAAACCCCACCAAAAACTCCTACATACCCACCCACACACACATCTCCTAGTCAACATCCAAAAAACCCCCAACGCATGGGATATGCAAAGGCCTGTCTCTACATGCACAGTTACTTCCATAAGAAGAGTTGGTGACTAAAGAGGTGGGATGAGTAACGTAATATTTTGGTGGAGCTTTTTTCCAGCAAAGAGGAAGTAGGGACAGCTCTTAGAGTTTCTGTTCAGTACAGTTTTACGTGTATACCAGCAGTGTTCCAGCTCTAACAGGCAGCTTTAGGGATGCTGTACATGCAGAAGCACACTTTGATTTATAGAACCTGTTCGAATGTCAAAGCACCTTGAGAATCTCTTGTATGAGAGAGTTTGATGTGGGCTGTCCAGCAGGTGAAATGCCAGCAGTCATGGGTTTAGTCTCTTTTTAAGCATTTAACCGTAGTTCAGCTTTGAAGCAGCTCTTCTGAACAATGTGCTTTGTGGATCTGTCCTGGAAAATAACTGATCCAGTATTTCCAGACTTGCACCAGCTGTTACTAATGTGTTGATACTTGCATTGATGCTTGGACACCAGTATGCCATACTAAACTGCTAACAGAATTGGCTAAGCTGTTGTAGACAGCACTCAAAATAAGATCTGCAGTTGACTTCTCTTATCTTTGGAAACTTTTCATCTCATGATTTCCATAATCTAAGGACAAATTGAGATGAGGAAAATTGAAGACCTTTTGTCTTTAAGACTTTGTTAGTTACATGGGTGGATTTGTTGCATGTTGACTATGCCCCCCCTGTAGTAAAAACAAGGCAATGATCAGCAGATGTGTCTCAGGTGTGAAGAAGTGTGTGCTCTGCTTAACAACAGCAAAGGATGCTAAATAGATCTGCAGTTACAGTCCATTAACTTAGCTTGTATGTCTACATTTCCCCCTGGCACTTGAGGAAAAGTAATTGCCTCAAACTCAGTAACTCCAGGTTAAGAGGAAGGGATGGTCTTCATAGCCACAAAGCAAATTGCCAGGTGACTTGGATGTGGTAATGGTATGCAGTTTGTCAGTCAGAATATTTCATCTGAAACAGAGAGAGGCCCAACCATGGGTAATGGAGTCAGGTGTACAAAATTGTAGGGACAAGTATTAAGAATTGCCTTCCAGCATGAGCTAAATCTCTGGTTTTGGAGGGAAAGAGTGATCTAAGATGAGAATAGGGGTATAAGAATCAAACTGAGAAGTCAGGTAAGCTTTATTAGAGCCCAGTAATGATCATCACAAAGAACTCTTCATGGAAATCTTCTTTCAACACTTTTGCTTTACAGATGAAAAAGAGAGGTTTGACCCTACTCAGTTCCAGGACTGTATTATTCAAGGTTTAACTGAAACTGGCACTGACTTGGAGGCAGTAGCAAAGTTTCTTGATGCTTCTGGTGCAAAACTTGATTATCGCCGCTATGCAGAAACACTTTTTGACATCCTGGTGGCTGGTGGAATGCTGGGTGAGTCCCTTTGGTGTGTCTGCTGTCAGCTTCATTCACTTCATTCTGCGAAAGTGTTTTCTTTCAGTGTAAAAACTCTGCTAAAGAGCCCATTGAGAGTGTAGAGCAGGGTTTAAGTTAATCTGTGGTAAACTACATGACCATCTTGGTGATTGAGCAGTTACTGTAGAAATACTCTGTATAACCTGCCTCAGTTTTACTTGAGTCTGTTTGTATTCCTCAAAGTGTAGATTGTAGAAACACTGCTTAGAAGAAAGTACTTTGGATTTTTGGGTGTGGAGGTTGTGGTTGGTTTTGTTTGTTTGGCTAGTTTTTGTTGGTTGGGTTTTTGGTTTTTTTTACCAGGAGTAGATCTTGACTCTGGTCAAGTTCACTTGTAATGATGAGAGATGGATGAATGCTTGTTTCAGGTGTGTGGTCTGTGTTAACAAGAACAGTAGTTGCCCGGAAAGATTCTGACATGATCCTGTGCTTTGTGCATCCTGCCTTGTTATTTTGGAAAGGAAACTTTTTTACAGAAGAATCTGAAGCGCTCAATCTTGGACATGCTATTGCAAATGATTTGTTGTTGACAATAGTGAGGTCATGGGCTCTAGCAGACATCAGGGAGTGAGAAATGAGAGGGTGGTCAAGTCAGCAAAAACCACGGGGACTGAGGAAGTGAAATGTGATGACAGAAAGTGTTGTGAACTCATGTACACAATGAGGAACAGATGCTCACCAGCCAGGTAAGCACATATTGTAATTCTTAGAATATGTGGGTTTACATTCAAGAGTCTGAACCAGTGCATAGTGTGTTAGGAAGTGTTCCTTCTAGGAATGAGGCTGATGGGGAAGAGAAAAAGGCATTGCTGCATTAATGGTGATAAGGGGTGCTTTACTCAACTCCCTCCCTGTAACAGGTAGCTAAGAAGACCAGCTTTGATTTTCAGTCAGATGAGGCCAGAATAAAAACTGACATCCTGTTGCCTTACCAGCTTTTAATATTATTGCCATAAATACTAATCTCTGGTTTTAAAGTCATGTTTCTGACTAATACATAACAAAAGGATCTCCATTGTATGAGGATGGCATAGAAATCAATGAGGTGTTCTGGCACTGAAGCTGGTGACCTGAATGCACCTTCATTAGTGAAGCAGCCTAATTACTAAAGTTTCAAGCTCCTCTCTGGGGCACTGAATTTTGAATGTATGTCTCTACATGTTTCAGTCTACTGTTGTGACTCTGTCACAAAAAAGGCGTGAAGCAGCACTATTGCAGCAGACACTAAAAAGACACTTGCTGGAATTAAGCAGCTTCAGTGGCTTCCTTTAAGGGAAGAGGAGCTCATATGGCCACGTTAACTTACTCATATGTAAACAAGATGTTGCCAATCCCCTTAGCAGTAGGGTGCCAGAATATTTAAATGTTCAAATCTAAGCTCCTGATTTTAAAGTTCTGGTGCAGCAGTGGAACAGATGGAAATGTAGGGGTGTCTTCAGTGATCAGGTCATTCAGTTCATCATGAAAGGACAACATGTTGTTTGCTATGGGTGTTGGAGTTCTGCTGTGGAGACTGTTCAGTGCTTTCACTGGGAGTAACACTACTAATGCTGAAATCCTCTTCCAGCCCCAGGTGGGACCCTGGCAGACGACATGACACGCACAAACGTCTGTGTGTTTGCAGCACAGGAAGACCTAGAAACCATGCAAGCATTTGCTCAGGTTAGTTCTGAAATGAGGACAATTTAACTTAAAGCTGTTTAATGGCCAAAAATTAAATGTTTGTGTAGTTTTAAATATAGGTAAAAAATAATGCACGGCTTTAAGAAGCAAACTGGAAGTGGTAGAGTAGAGGTGTTCCAAGCTGTGCTGTAAAGAGTTCAGACCTACTTCACTGAACTTAGTTTTTTAAAAGTCTAATCAGATGATAGTTCAGAGCAAAAGATAACGTACTCTATGTCTTTTTAGGTTTTTAACAAATTAATCAGGCGTTACAAGTACCTGGAGAAAGGCTTTGAAGATGAAGTCAAAAAGGTATGGAGTGGGTTTTTATCAGCAGATGAGTAAACCTTCACCTTCTTCTAATTAATCACTTTGTAGAAGGGTTACATCATAAAACAGATTATTAAAATACAACCCTTGTAAGTTGTTAATAGAAGAATGGCTGGCTTGCATGACTACTAGTGATTAGTGCTTCTGCTAGTTGAATAGCTTGATGAAACAAAATCGTTTAACATAGAGGTACTGGCCAAAGTTTAGTGAGAGATGGTAGTTTTATGCAGCTCTTCTTACTTGTCCTGCAGTTGCTGCTGTTCCTGAAAGGGTTCTCAGAATCTGAGCGGAACAAACTGGCCATGCTGACGGGTATTCTGCTTGCCAACGGGACACTCAATGCATCAATTCTCAACAGTCTCTACAATGAGAACTTGGTTAAAGAAGGTGAGTGTCTCCCAACTCCTCCCTTAGGAAGGGGAGATAGAACCATGACAAGTAGGTGGAAATTGTGATGACAATACACCCTTGCAGCTCACAAGCTTCCTCTGGTGATAGATTGATTACAGGATTAGTAAAGGTAAATGTGATGCCCCACAACCTGGAAGATCTTGTTAAGACTTAAGAAAATTAGTTTCTTGAGAAAGCTTGTGTGTAGGACTTCCTGCATGACACTGGGGGCTGCTGTGTTGGGGGCTCACTAGTGTTCCCAGCAAGACACTACTGTATTTTGGAGAGGGATCTTTCAGCATGCAAAAGGTGTGTCATGTCTTTAGGTTGCTTCCTAAATTGCAGCAAGAAGAGTTGAGTTTAGTACAGGGAAGAGTTGGTGCTGATGAGTGGTAGGAAAAGTCCAGCATGCTGGAGGCCACAGTGTCCTTGGGCAGAGAGAGGTACTGCAGACTGTGCTGGGGTTCATTGGAAGCACAGCTGCTGCTCTGAACACAGTCTGACAAACAAGGTACCCTGCACTCAGGCCTTATGATTCCCTGTGTTCTGAATTTCACTAGTAATAGACCTATTCCTATTGCACAGGTGTTTCTGCAGCTTTTGCAGTCAAGCTGTTCAAATCATGGATAAATGAGAAAGACATCAATGCAGTGGCTGTCAGTCTTCGCAAAGTAAACATGGACAACAGGCTCATGGTGAGTACCACTGGAACTACTCTGCTGCTACATAAGCCAGTTTAGTGAACAGCATTTGCCAGCAAAGTACTCAACACACATTTCTTTTACAAAAGAGTTGTAAACTTCATTTTCAGGAGCTCTTCCCAGCCAACAAACAAAGTGTTGAACACTTCTCCAAGTACTTCACTGAAGCAGGACTAAAAGAACTTTCTGAGTATGTTCGGAACCAGCAATCCATAGGAGCTCGGAAGGAGCTGCAGAAAGAACTGCAGGAGCAGATGTCACGGGGAGATCCATTCAAGGATGTAAGTGTTTGTAGACAAGGTGGAGGTGCTTTCTGTCTTTCTGTGCCTCTCTTTCGTACTGAACTTAGCTCTCACCAGGAATTAAAATGAGGACTGGGAGGGTGGTTGGTATGAGCTTTGTGGTCTGTGTCGGTTTGGCCAAATTTAGAAATATATCCACCAAGAGAAGGCAGGCTATAACCACCCCTCCCCCACCAGCTTCAGGAAAAAATACATTTTCTTCGAAGGAAATGTGAAGGAGATAAAAGGTATTTAACAAACACACGGGAAAAGGATAATAATGCTAAATAATAAAATCTCTCGCTGTGGAGAAAAAACCTGGGAAAAAGTGTTCAAGTCCTCCCTTTGGTCTCCTTGGAGCTGGGGCTTGGCCCAGGGCCAGGCCCTCTGTGCTCGGTGGAAAGTCCTCCCAGCGTGTTCTGATATTGACACAGTCCAGCAGAAAAGAGAGAAAATCCAAAATTCTAGGGAAGGAAAAAAAGTTCAACTCTGTCTCTCTCCAGAGAAAAAGAAGCTGAGCAACTGGCCAAAAGCTGACCTGGGAGCAGCAAGGCGGGTGCTTCCTCAGTCCCCTGCCACAGCTGAAAAAAAAGTATCTATCTCTGTGTGACCTTGAACAAGCTGCACACTGCTTTGAAGAAGTTTTGCTTAGGGTTTCCTTCCCCCTCTCAGGCTCAGTTTAAAGGCATAGAAAGGTACAAAATTAATTCCTGGGCATAGGGCAACGATATGGGATACACATCATAAAGTAACTCCAGGACATGGTCTTTCCTTAATGTCCTGAATCCTGCTGTATGATCAGGTTGGTTGTCATTCTGAAACCTTCTGGGTTGCCTTTAAAAGAGAAGTTTTAATTTAGCTTAGTGCCATATGCGACTGTTGTGCTGACTCTTATTCTGCCTGGCAGATCATCTTGTACGTGAAGGAGGAGATGAAGAAAAACAACATCTCAGAACAGACTGTGGTAGCCATAATCTGGTCAAGTGTAATGAGCACAGTGGAGTGGAACAAAAAGGAGGAGCTGGTAGCAGAGCAAGCCATTAAGCATTTGAAGGTATTGTAACTTCAATATGGACTTCTGCACCCCTTGGGTAGGGCTTGATTTTCCTTCTGTCTGCAGCTCCCTTTTAAATGTTAAAGGCTACAACCCTGCTGGTGTAGAGACAGCATGAGATGGGGAATTTGCCCCCTTGTGAGGGGTATTGCAGGCCAAGGGCCTGAGGGAGAGGCAGTGACTGCTGCAGAGCTGCTTGGGGTGGGGCGGTGGTTGCAAATTTCTAAGCAGTGGCTGATGGAAACTGCAAAACCAGCTTTAGTCAGGTGCTAAATGTGAAGTGCTCTGTGTGTGCCAATTTATTGTTTTTGTTACAGCAATACAGCCCTCTACTTGCTGCCTTCACCACCCAAGGTCAGTCAGAGCTGACTCTTCTGTTGAAGATTCAGGAGTATTGTTATGACAACATTCACTTCATGAAGGCCTTCCAGAAAATAGTGGTGCTCTTCTACAAAGGTAGCTTCTGTGGGGTTGTACTTTCAGGGCTTTCGAGTTTTTGGAGGGGTTGGTGTTCGTTGGTTGGTTGGGTTTTTTAAAGCTTCTGAAACAGAATGCTTCGGTTCTGATAAATTCTTCAGGGAAGATCAGTGCTACAACATTGCACTTCATGAGCTGAAGAATATTCTATCTTCTGTTTGTAAAAATGCAAAGGTGCATGTGGCTGGTCCTTGGCACATGGGGAAGTGCAAAACAAAGTTGCTGCCTGTCTACAGTAGATTGGCTTAAGAGTTGTAGAACAAAGATAAATTTATATTTTAAGTTCCCTGATAGTCTATTCTTCTTAGTTCTCTTAACATTGACTATGAGTAGCTGGAGATTGAGGCCACCAATGTGTTCTGGGCTGCTCTAGGCTCTTTTTAAATGTCTGATAAAAGGTGTCAGTGAAAACACAACTGTGCACCTGTGGAAACTTGTTAAACTGAAGATTATATTGTACTTGCAAAATTTAAAAAACACCTAAGCACTTCTTGTCATGTACTTCAGACTTTAAAAGCATTTGCATCTGTTCTTAGCTGTTAACTGAACCTTTGCTTAGGGTGTACCATCTCAAATAACTCTGAAATACTCCAGACTGTTAGTGGGAGTGAGAGTGCAGATCCTAGATACGGCGCTGAGGAAACTCCCAGCATGAGGACCCATCCAAAATGCCTGGTTCTCAGAATTTCAAAACTGAAGGCACTCCTAGTGCAGGTGTGTCCAGCTGTACCCAGAGAAGGAGTATGTGATGCTGCTTCTAGGGGAGGAAGCAAAGGCTGCCAGTCAGGTTCTCAGCAGTTTGCTGTGTTAATATTGCTCTTGCTTATCTTTACAGCTGAAGTTCTGAGTGAAGAACCCATCCTCAAGTGGTATAAAGATGCACACCTTGCAAAAGGAAAGAGTGTTTTTCTGGAGCAGATGAAGAAGTTTGTGGAATGGCTCAAGAATGCTGAAGAAGGTAAGCAGCAGCTTAGCTCTGAAGTGGAGCTTGTGCATTCTGGGAACCCTAATGCAATAATGTTGTGTTTTGGAGTGGGGGGATGTTAACTGTCCCCCCTGAGACTGGTGTGCCCGCTCCCCTGGGTGCCAGTGAAATCCATGTGGAGCCAGTAGCAGCTGTTGTGTGGGATGCAGGGCAGCAGCTGAGCTCGGGGCTGGGGGCTGAGCCCTGGGCAGGCTGCTGACGAGGTCTCTCTGTTGCAGAGTCGGAGTCTGAAGCTGAAGAGGGTGACTGACCTGTGAAACTCTGGCCTCAGTAAAGCAAACAGGAGCTGTAGATAAGTGTCATGTCTCATGTGTCTTTCTGATTCTTACATCCTACCTCCCTGTATCAAGCATGATATAAGGGCTCTCATGTCAATTTATTTTAACTGTTTTCTATAGTTACTGAAATACTGGATTTAGTTTTTAAAACCATGTTCAAGTAGTTTACAGGAGCTGTTAGATTTGACTCTTAACCTGCATTTGTCCTTTCAGTTACCTTCTACCTCCTGTATTTTCTACTGTAATAATGTAATTTAAGGCCTTCCACAGTGAAATCCACTTCATCTGTTGGGATTTCTGTCTGTATTGGAGTAGATGTGATATGGTGAATGAGACTTAGGGCAGTTCTGCTTGCAAATTAAACTGTAAAAAAGCCTCCCAAGTGAAGAGGCCATCGCTTGTGTGGCACTGCAGTCTGTACCACCAACTAGCCCCCATCATAGGTGGCTGTCCATGTCCCCAAGTACTTTGTCATCCCTTTACCAGTCTTCCAGCATAAAGCAATCCTCTATTCCAACTCCTGGGGAAGGTGGGTTTGCCCCACTGCTGGAAAGAAGCTGTTGTGGTGGCAGCAATTGGTACTGTGGTGAGACATGAAGAGTGACATCTCTGAGCCTGCTGGCTGTCACAGCTGGTGGCCCATGTTCCTGAGGGGCTGTCAGGTGGCCTTGCATCTCTGGGGGTGCCTTCCTTTCCCCTTTTCCTCATGGAAGTACAAGCAGTGCTGTTCCACATAGAGCTGCCCACCAGTTTTCTCAGGCCAGGTGCTGCTCCTGGCAGGGCTGGGGCAGGGAAGCAGCTGCTTTGTGCTGCTCTGTAAATGCACAGCTGCTGCAACCTAAGGCAGCCAAAACTCTACCCCTCCCCCTTGAAGTTTAGAGATTCTTTTATGCTGGCAGCTCACATGCTAAACCAAACAGCTTATCTGCTCCCTGAAACTTTAATTCCTAATGGAAATTCTCAGGACAGTTCAATTCAGAAAGATTGGGAAAGTCTATACTGTTGCAAGCTAACAGCATTAACTGAAATACTGGTAACCAGAGTACACCGACTAAAATAAATGAAAAAATTGGTCATCACAATGCAATCTGTTCAATACTACAGTGATCTTCCTTACTTTGTAACTTTTTTTTTTTAAAGCAAATAAAGGCCATCCTTACACTTAATGCCAAGGGCTGTCTCTGCTCCTTATCTGAAAAGAAAGTGACACTATAGGGTACAAAGCAGTGCACAGTCTTTTGCCTAACTCAACGACTGTTGAATAACATGTAATTAAAATAATTTCTTGCTGTTAGGGTGCTCTCTTCCACATTTAAAGTGCTCATGTCCCATGACTTTGAAAACCAGGTTCATCTGTATAATAAAGAAGTTTTATGTCAACATTTGGTAAATATCCAAGAAGTCATACTAAAACATAAGGCACTTACAACACAACCAAATCAGAAGTCAATGGTGTTTAAGTTCCTTTGGTCCCTGTGACTCAGCCTGCTTAGCTGCAGGAGCCTGTGCCCTCTTTCTGCCTTTCAATGGAGAGAAGAAAGGAAAGCTCTACACCATAAGAGCAGTGCTTGTTTGGGACATACTCCAGCATCTTCTGAACCAGGTCAAAGAGGTTCTTGTGGTCAGAATCCTGGCATGTCATGAATTCTTCCATGAAAATAAAAAAATGTTTGGTTGTTTATCTTAAATTACACTTAAAGTTTCTGTCCTCAAAGGCATTTTCCCTGTCACATCTTACCTTCAGTGGCTTATAGGGGGTTGATAAGTATCTGCCACCAGGATTTTATTCATCCCAATTGAGCTGTCCACAACAGAAAAATTTTCATTTCCTTA
The DNA here is from genome assembly GCF_965178545.1 of Coloeus monedula. NCBI lineage: Eukaryota > Metazoa > Chordata > Aves > Passeriformes > Corvidae > Coloeus > Coloeus monedula. The sequence continues at coordinate 12,247,815 of NC_138787.1, forward strand.
GCCAAACAGACTGTATGTGCTAATCAGACATTCTGTTTTGTCCCTGCAGTAGAAGTTTACCAACATGTGTGTTCGTAGCTTGGGATCTGATCTGGGAATATTCCACAAGAGTGGCCAGCTTGTCAAACACAGCAAAGGGATGACTGGCTCTTAAACCTAATCTGAAAATATTTAAATTACACTATAGCAGTCCAGGTACATAAAAATATAATTACCTGCTTTTTTAAATCATGTGATATGGCAAAGACCCCCAGGGTCATTGCCATGGCTCTGAAGGGAAACCTAGAGAGACATTTTTGTTCATTGTTAGAGGAAGTTATTGAGAACTATTTTTCACCATAACCTGCAACCAGTAATCGGTTTCAGATTAAGGAAAAAAGAGCTGTAGTACTCTGTTTCCTGAAGTTAGTGTGTACTAAGTTTTATCCCTTGAGGATTTTTCCCCTTGATGCTACTTTTTTTTTTTTTACTTTGTTGATGAATCTCAAGTTTCAGCAATACTGTCAAGATTACAAAGTTGAGGTATTTGAATTTGCTGATGGTGACAGATGAAGCTACATCTGTTACTAGCATGGCTTGTAAATTACAAATGTTAAGAGGGTGATCCTTCACACCAAGCTGCTGCCAAAATGTTGACTGAAGGCAATGTGTAGAAGTGTTGTGCTCGTACCCTTCCCTTGTGCCTATATCTCTCTTCAATTTGGCAATGGAGAAAGGCAGCTGAAGTTCTTGCATGAATCACTCCCCTTAGTCCCTGCTTCTCCAGCATTTTCACTCACCTGAGGAGTATTACAGACACTGCATCATTGTAAGGTTCACAGCAACTTACAGGAAGTAGTGCTGCTCCAAGGCAGTATTCCATGAGAATACACTGTATGCTCCAAACATCTCATGGTTGTGACTATCCCAGTGTTGTGAAAGGATTCAGAAGGTTCTTGATACCAGACCCCAAAACAGTCCAAGAGCTCAAGGAAGAGAGCATTGCACTGCTGCAGCGCAGCTCAACAGCGTGTGAAACCCCTCAAGTGAGAGGTCAGCCTAACAGGCTGCTACTGGCCATGGGTAACTGCAGGAGCTCTGTACTGGCCTGTGGGCTCCTGAGTGTCTAATACTCATCATCAAATACTGCACACCCAAAGCCCACAGCTTTCATCTCTGAAGGCAAAGGTGCTGAGCCCCAGGAGCTCAAAAACAATGCAAACATGTCCATGGTACTCAAACCACTCTAACATCTGGACACAAAGTCAGAAACATGACATGATTTGCAACAGTTGCATTAATGCTGAGACATACATCCCATACTACAGAAGGTGACATCACAGAAATCCTAAAGCCAAAACAAAGTACAGGTGACTTTGTGTACTCACTTGCCAGGATCCAGTGCCTTTACATATTCCAGTAGTAGGACTTCCTAAGCTGCTTTGGAGCAGCTGCCGTAATTTTTGATTATATTTTCATAGCTACGTGTTTGCCTCTTCTGAAAAAATGGGATTGAACAGTGATTTTAGAAGAGTGATTAGACCAGCAACTACTTTTAACTAAGAATATTCAGATACACATTGTTCATAGCAATGGCAACGTTTTTAGAAAAGGTACTTTTTTAGTACATGCTGATAATATAATCAAGGTTCATCTATGCATAAAAAGACTAACATTTCTAAAATATATCAATTACGAAAACATACTTTATACCTTATTATTGTTCTTAGAAATTAAAAGCCTCATCTACCTCCCCATGGTATTTATGTATGCTATTAAAAGAGCAAAGCAAACAAAAATAGAAGCTATTCCAGACTATTCTTGTTTAAACTGTAAATACCTACTTGAAGAACTGGACAACTCTCATCAAGGCACATTTACAGGGAAAAATAAACAAGAAATATATGCAAGTTCTACAGAAAGAAAATAACAATCCCCATCCCTAAACAAAAAAAACCATAGAAGTTTTCTAAAAGCCCCCTCAGATCTTAGGTTAGAAGAACTTTCTGTATTCGGTTTGTGTGGCCAGGTTTTGGTAGCTGGGGGGGACTACAGGGTTGGCTTCTGAGAGATGCTGCCAGAAGTTTCCCCCATGTCCCACAGAGCCAATGCCAGCTGGCTCCAGGACAGAACCAGCTGTAGGACAGACCTGCCAGTGGCCAAGGCTGGCCAATCAGAGATGGTGTGAACACCTCTGTGATAAAATACTTAAGAAGCAAAAAAAGTTATGGCACAGATGTAATTGCACTCAGAGAAGAGTGAGAATATGAGGAAGAGAGGAACAGCTCTGCAGACACCAAGGTCAGTAGAGAAGGAGGGGCAGGTGTTCCAGACACCAGAGCTGAGATTCCCCTGCAGCCCATGGGCAGCCCATGGTGAGGCAGCTGTGCTCCTGCAGCCCATGGAGGACCACAGGGATGCAAAGATCCACCTACAGCCCATGGAGGACCACAGGGATGCAGAGATCCACCTGCAGCCCATGCAGGACCACAGGGATGCAGAGATCCACCTGCAGCCCATGGAGGACCACAGGGATGCAAAGATCCACCTACAGCCCATGGAGGACCACAGGGATTCAGAGATCCACCTACAGCCCATGGAGGACCACAGGGATGCAGAGATCCACCTACAGCCCATGGAGGACCACAGGGATGCAGAGATCCACCTGCAGCCCATGGAGGACCACAGGGATGCAGAGATCCACCTACAGCCCATGGAGGACCACAGGGATGCAGAGATCCACCTGCAGCCCATGGAGGACACCACACGGGAGCAGGTGGATGCCTGAAAGGCTGTGATTCCAGGGGAAGCCTGCAGGCAGGGACCTGTGGAGCTGTAGAGAGGAGCCCACACTGGAGCAGTTTCCTGGTAGACTTGTGATCCTGTGGGGAACCCATGCTGGAGCAGGCTGTGCCTGAAGGACTGCACCTCATGGAACAGGACCCGTGCTGGAGAAGTTCATGGAGAACTGTATCCTGTGGGAGGGACCCCACGCTGGAGCCGGGAATGGACTCTTCTTCCTGAGCAGGGGCAGAAAAAACTTGTGATAAACTGAATGTACCTCCATTCCCTGTCTCCCTGCACCCCCTGGGAAGGAGGGAGGGATGGGAGGTGATGCCTTTAAGATTTTACTTTTCAGTATCCTGCTCTGATTTTGACGGGTAATAAATTCAGTTAATATCCCCAAGCTGAGTCTCTTGTGCCTGTGATGGTGTTGGCTGAGTGATCTCTCCCTGATCTCAATTCATGAACCATTTGTTACATTTTTTTCTCCCCAGTCCAACTGCAGAGGGCAGTGACAGAGTGGGTGTGGTTTGTTGGGCATCTGTCACCCAGCCAGGGTCAACCCACCACATCTATCTAAAAAATTAATGAAGTCTGAAAAATATTCCATGCATCTTGCACTTAGTACATCTCTGACAGATCAGATGACCCTCTGCATCATCCTCTGCATTCCTGCATCTTTTCCTTCAATGGATCTTCTGGAACAGCACCAAGATCCTGCAGCCAGTCAATAAACTCAAGTGAATTCAGGTCAGAAAAACAATTCATTCAGCAGGGAGATCCTCAGGCATTCTGATACACACCAGGCCACAAACAGTCAGCAGGAGCAATTTCAGATTCAGTCCCTGGAAATTCACAGGGCACAGAGTTTATGTTACAGGAGAAAAACATGGCAAGGAACAGATTTTCAGAGGAGATACTCAAAGTAGGAAGGAAACAAAAAATTACAATTGTTTTTCTTTTAAAAGACTGGTTCACTGAATTTTACTTTATGATTTCAGGACCCCTATTTTTTTCTTAAAGCAAAAAGGTTTAATAATTATATATAGTTTTGTTGGTTTTTTTTTTAATAGCCTTGTGTCCAAATTAAAATATGCATCTTAGGCAATCAAGATTAAGTAACTTGTATGGGTATTTGGCAAGAAGCTATTTTTTTTTAAATCATAAATAGCATATACATTTGCTTTACGCTGTCTTGGCTTGAGATCTTAACTTACAACTCCAATCTTCAGGATTTTTAACAGTGTAACAAAAATCAGAAAACCCATCCTGCTAGTGGGACAATGTCATCCATAATTCAGTTCTACAGATTTCTCATTGATATTTGAAAAAGTCAGTCTAGCATGACCCCCTTGCTATTTCAGTGATACTTAGTGAAAATCTAGTTTAAAAGCTTGTCTTCGGATTTCAGAGTAGGGGTTATTCAAATGCTTGTCATAATACAAATTTGAAGGCATAAAAGTGATGCCTGTATTTCAAGTACTCCAAGAGATGGTTATTGTTCATTAATCTGCTCAAATATAGTCAGTGAACAAATAGCAGGACCATGTTCTGTGGTATCACAAGCATATGTACAAACTACATTTTCACTAAAGGAAATGCAATCCTAGCAAAAAACTGTCAGCTACTAATAGGAGCCAAAGGAATAAACTTCTGTTATCCACAGAATTCCCCAGACCCACTCAATTACTACTGACAGATGAGAATCTACCTTCTTAAAATAAAAAAAACCCCCCAAACCTAATTTAAATTGGTCCTATCACCTGTGGAGGTTTAGGGTGACATGTATTACAAAGTGTCTTCTATTTCCTTTTGCCACCAGCTGTCGCATTAGACCAGATCCCTGGCTACTATGATGCCCAGTGTCACATCCTTCCTTGGACTTGTGACTGCAAACTTCAAAACTGTGTCTTAGACAACAGCCCCTTTCATTCACAGATTTGGTTTCTGAATCACTGCTACAAAAAACCAATCCAATAAATGTAATTAAAATCATTCCAGTGCCCCTGTGAAAGCAGCTTTTTGTTTTAAGCTGCAAGACATCTTTCTTGAAATACCTTCAACTCAAAAATTAATTCACTATCACATGACCTGATCAGAATAATTAAAATCTTAAAACATGCCTGCTGATACCAGAAGTCCAGAAGTTATTTACCTCTCAGGAGTTTCAGAAAGATGTTTGCAGCCCTTTTTTCCTGTCCACTTCAGAATGGTGTCCCATTCTTAACTTCGTTGCACCTTCTGCAAAGTGGTCTTTTTCTTTTATCCCTGTCAGGACCATTAGTTTGACTGGAATTCCCAAAGTGTAATAAAGGTATTTACTCTTTGAATTACATCCTACAGACAAACAATTTTCAAAGCCATTAATTATCAAATGTAAACTATAACGAAGATTGTATTTTTCCTCAATATTTCAATTTTTGGCTTTTTTCTCTGTTCTTTCTTCCATGTTATTTTTCAGTTCAAGAGCTTTTTTCAAATTAATTGCTTTTGATAGGGGAACTTAAACCTCTAACCTTCTCCTTAAAAAGACCTATCATGGCTTGGACACTGGACCCTACTGCAAAGCTACTCAAGGCCCCCAGTGCTGCATATTCTAGGAAGAAAGGCTTCTGTGCGCTTAACAAGGGTAAATATTGCCCAGTGGGCTTTTTCAAGACTTCAGTGACGTTTTTCCATGGGAGACAATAAAACTCGGGTTATCTCCCAGTTAGTTTGCCCCAAGAGGAAAAGCGAACTCGCTGCCCACCCGTCTTTTCTGCCCCTTTTCAACCCCAAGCCGACTGCAGCACCTCAGGCCGGAGGGCGGCGGCCGCTGCCGGCACCGGGACGCCCCGGGCGGGCGGAGCGAGAGGGACGCGGGGCTGGGCCGCGAATCCCCGCCCCGGCGAAGGGCTCCGGCTCGGCCCGAGCACGGGCTCCGGGAAAGGCTCCGGGAACGGCTCCGGGAACGGCTCCGGGAAAGGCTCCAGCCCCGCAGAGCGGCCGGGGCCATTTTCTGCCCGCCCAAGAAGGCGCAGCAGAGAACATGGCGGCCTGAGGAGGGCAGGGGTTTGTGGCGGGGAGCGGGGGGACGGACTCCGATTGCGAAATGGTCAATTCTTACCCTGGTGACGAGGCTGTTAGGCGTCTGTGTACTGCCCTGGACGTGGTTAGTGGTTCTCTGGAATCAGCTTACCTTATGTACAAGTTTGTCACTGTTCAAAGATCATGCGCCATTATTTTGTTCTTGCCCACTGCTCTCCATCTTAGACCAAGTCCAGGAAAACAGACATTTTAATACAATTTTGAAAAGTTTGTTTGTAATTTTGTCCCAACAGGATCACACTCCTTTCAATACACAGCATTAGATTTAAAAAGAAAAAAGAAATCTAAATTTAATGTGTATCTTCCAGAGAGCAAAATACTTGGTACTGCTGTATTTGCACATAAACAGCCTTCTTTTTGTGGAGGGAAAAAAAAAGACCTGAAATTGTTGCAGTTCAGTGCAGTTTTAAATTACTAATTATTTACAGTTCCTTTGCACTGTAGGAAATTTCCCAGAATGTCCTTCCTCCTGCATGTCAGTAGTGTCAGTCAAGAGTGCTATTGCACGCTTCTGTCTACTTGCTACTGCTGCTGGTTATAGGGAAAAGACAGAGCACAAAGCTAAAAGAGTAAAATCCTTTACCTGACTGACTGAAGTATTACACTAAAATATATTGTCTGGAACAAGGGCTGGGAGCTTAAAGCAACAGCCCATGAAGGATTTAGAAACTGTCCCAGCAAGCCGGTATTGATTAGCTCTGCTCATTAACGCCTCAGTAATCTGTACCTGGCATCTTTGCCTTTCTCTTGCAAATGAGTTCTCATTATTTGAAGAGGCCAAGTCCAAAATAGGATATAATGGTCTGAAGCAGACTGCAAGTCAGCTGGACCTTGGGCCTCCCAAGGATTACAAAGTGTACATAAAAGAATGGGCTTTGCTAAGGGGATGCCCACTGGGGCTGGGGGAAGAAGTCCAAAATGGCTCTCTTCTCTGTTCAACATCATGTGACCACAGCCTTTTTGACAGTGCTCTTTGTTGTGTTTACCCCCTAGTCTTTGTGCAAAAAAATGAAGAAAAACAAGTTACAGTAAATCCATGTTACTTAATTTCAATCAACAGCTATGTAAGGACAGAAATACTCTTTCATACCAATAGTGCTGTACCAGAAGCAGAAGAAATTGCTCCCATCTACCTTTTGGGGAGGCTGAAGAGGTTATCATTATCACAGCAGTACAAGAGCAAGCACTCCTCTAAATATGTTCTTTAATCTTCTGGGAGGGAAATGTTTCATTTATTTATGAAACTGTTCTCACCTAAGGGAAAAAACTGCGTATCTTACTTTACTCTTCTGAGAAAACTGAGTAAGGAAAATTACAATTTACATGAGAAAGTTTCATAAAACTGGTAGCATGAAATTATAGCAAAGGATGTTTTTTTAACATAACATCACTCAGAAAGATAAAGCAAAAACCAAAGATTAGGAAAAAAGTTTACGCTTTTTTTTTATTTTACAAGTATAAAAAACAGTGTTTAAAAATCAAACTCCTGGAAGATGCTCTGGAAAACCTGGCTTCTGAAGCATAAGACTTCTCTGTGACAAGTCTCAAACAACATCACAACTCCTGAAAATTCTGCATTCAATGAGCAAAGATATGATCCAGCTGAAGTAACCCTTTTTGATGGCTCTTTAAACCCCATAATCTTGGAATTATCTGACTAGTCTGAAGAATGTGTTGAGGCATTCTGTGGCTACAGAGCAAAAGGGTTGGCATGAATTGTAATGTCTTTAATGCGAACATCATTAAGAGGTCGGTAGGTTTTCTCATTCACAGGCAGCTTCTCCAGCTCATCCAGGGTCTCCAAGCCATCAATAACTCTGCAAGAAAAAGAGAAGTGCTGGAAATCCTCTTCTAATGATGATTTAAATTTCACAATTAAGGTATCTCAAAACACTTTACAGTTAAGTACCACAGGGCAAGGACCTTGCAAGCAAATGATACAAAATAAGAAAATCAAAACATTTTATGTGGCAAATAATGTACTTTGAAACAAAGTATTAAGCATCCATGACAGACTGTGAGAAAAAATACAAGCATCTGCACGTGCCCCAAAATACTCAGATCCCTCACACACTCTGACAGAGGCGTGCAGTTGGATCACTTACTTTCCAAACACCGTGTACTTCATGTCCAGGTGCGGCTGTTTGCCGTAAGTGATGAAGAACTGTGATCCATTGGTGTTGGGACCATTGTTTGCCATGGAAACCACCCCACGGACACTGTGCTGAACAAGAGGAAAAACCTCAGCATGAGTACACATCTGTGAAACCAGGACTAACCTGTGCAAAGTGCTCTATGACTTAGACCTCTTAATCAATACTATTATTAAGATCAAATCTAGGTTGCTAATATATTCTATCACAATCAGTAAGGAGCTCCTCAAAATGGCTCTTACAATGAAAAGTTACTTCTTTGCCTTCAGTGCATGAAAAACGCTGTCAGAAATTGTTTTTATTTCTGTTTTCAGTGATAAAAACCCCTCAAACCTAACTTGCCAAGCACAGAAATGCCTGTTCCTAATTTAATAATAAGCTATTGTTCTCCAACCTGTAGAGAAAATTTAGACGATAACATAAGTGCATATTGAGAGCACAGAAATACCTTTAGATATTCACTGAATTCATCTTCAAACTTCTTGCCCCAGATGCTGTTACCTCCTTTCCCAGTGCCTGACAAAGAAGCACCACAGTAGAGGTTACTGGATTTTCAGACTGAAAAATCCAGAAACTATGTTCTGTTACAACACTTTACAACAAAGACCCTAAGCAGCCTGCAATTAGTTGAGGCAGGTTCTTGACCCTGCACAGAGAAGCAACTCTATATAAGGAACCTACTAAGTAGCAGAACAAAACATATCCTCAGATTAAGTTCTGTATGAGTACGAACAGACACAACTGAATCAGCTTTTCTCCCAAACAGCTGACACTGTCTGGGATATTTTCCCCGAATGCTTTAGAGGCAGCCTTTCAGGCCAAAACCACACAAAGCACAGTAGCAACTTCTTCTTAAACAGAACCATGTTGTGGTTTAGTGGAAACAGCTCGAAAAGCTCAAGTTTATAGAATGCATGATTATTTAAAACCAGGGTAACACCTGCACTTCTGTAAGCCCACCACAGAAAACTAATCTCATAATAAAAACCTCTTATCACCAATACAATAATTATTATATTTTTACTTGACTTACATTTTGGTTTTAATACCTGTAATTCCTTTTTATTTCCCTACATTTTATTTTTATGTACATTCTTTCTATAGAAAGACCCAGACAGAAGAATTTACCTAATGGATCCCCTGTCTGAACCATGAAGCCCTTTATATTTCGGTGAAATACGCATCCATTGTAGTAGTTACTAGCACAAAGAGCCAGGAAATTCTACAAAAATCAAACAAACCATATTAACAAACAACTGAAAAATAGTATTATCTTACTAAAATGACAGCATTGGCAAGACCAAGGCTTTAACCTCTGCTTTGCTTTGTGACCATGCGAATTCCACAGAGTATTGCCACAGAATAGTCATAAACAAATCATAGCTCATAAACTCCTTTGATAGTGTCACACACACACAAAGAATAAAAAGCTTTCAGTGCAAGGTTGTCTGACTTGAGGAACAAACAAGAAGCCTAAGACATGCTCTCTTCCCATTCAACAGTTTTATTTTGCACATGTAATTTTGTAATCAATAACTTAATGCCTCAGCTTTTTCATTAAAATAGATGAAATTTATTTCAATTTAAGTTTATTGCAAAAAGTCAAAACTGGGGCCCCTGACAAACAGAGTGAGTGAGTCTCACTCTTTTAAACTAAAATTCAGTCTGTGAGGGTATGAGTAACCCATGGAAATCTGGGACTCCCACACTAGGTGCTATATTTCCCCTTAAAGGCAAAGGACACTTTGGGAGATGCTGGAACTTCAAGAGAAGCATCCATTAACTAAACCTTATCAAGTGAGAAACAGGCATCAAACTCTAGGCAGTATGACACAGTGCACAAGTTCCATGAGTGGAACAGACACTGCACCAGGTTAAAATGTTGGTATTCCATTACATGAAAAGGTGAATTGCAAAAGCCACTTCACCTCCTCCACAGTCTTCACTATTTCTACTGCTTTGTTTCACCACCAGGCACTCCTACTCCTGGTACTTGACTTACTTCACAGGTCTTTGGAGTACGCTCACAGAATAGTTCAATTTTAATATCTCCCACATCAGTATGCAGCGTGACAGCCTGAGGGAAAGACAGAAAATAACAATTAAATCAGCAATGAAATACCAACAGACTCTTCTATTTCCCAGTCCCACCCAGAAAATAAGCAAGTTTGCACTGCATATAACCATTGTTTCAGTATTTGGCCATAAGCAAGGCTACTGTCACAAACCATCCACATTTCCAGTAAAATCACCAGAAAGCACTCAGTTTCAGGACAAATCAAGTTTCCCATGGTAATGCAGTAGCTGTTTTACATTGTTACGCTCCAGAAATACATTATTCATTTGCAGACAGGACCTACTCAGACACCTGAATGTAAAGGTGAAGAATCAAGGTTGTATCTATTTTGGATGATAGTGTGGTGCACACACCTCACTGCTTTACAACCAGAGGAGCAACTGATGCCTGCAGCCTTTTGAGTGGTAAGACTAGTTCTGAATGGCAGCATATATAATCTGCCTTCCCAGACAAGCAAATCTACAAATTAACTTACTTTTCTTCAGAATTTATAAATTACCTTCATAAAATTTAAAATCAGCTACGCAGAGACCTAAGCAAATATATCTCTTCAGGCCAAATATATCACAGTGCTTCTATGGGAAGTGCTAAACTATACAAAAACAATTACTGTGGGGATAACTGTACAGAAAAACTAATAAAAATCAGCATCATGTTGATAGTGGCATACTTCTCCAAAAGTACACAAGTAAAGGAGACAGCTGCCCACAATGTCCATGAAGATGCTATAAAAGGTGTATGTACAGTTTAAGACATGTATAGTCTTATCTCTGTTTCTTGATTTGCTAAACTTTTAAAAGCCTGTGAGTGCAGAGGTTTACATATGCTGAAGCAGAGGTATGTTCTTGCAACGAGGCCAATGCTGCTGTGCCAAAAGAAGCCAAACTAGATTAACAAATACACGCCAAAGTAGCATTAAAATCCGGGACCTCTGAAGTGAAAGCATAATTCTATTTTAGACTGATGTAAATCAACCTCTTTTCCTTTTCACAGTATCTTTTTATGAGTTTGAAATTAAAACCCTAAACTTTTCATGACAAATTCCTCACAGCATCAGAGAAAGACGTGTAATCCTTTGAGATGCAGAGCAGCTATTTACCTTCCAAGAGATGACCATTTCAGAAAGAATATATAAAAAGTGCTTTCATTCTTACCATGTCTGCTTCTCAAAAATCTGGGGTAGCCTTCTATACAGCAATTTCCTGCAAAGGTAATATATGAAATTTGTTGGGGTTTTTTTTCTGTGAACCCCATTTCTTTTTTATTCTAAAATATTTCTTGGTTACATGCTTTTACACCACACGGTTCTACAGTGCCATTCGAGTGACTCTATGGCTAAATTTTTGCATTAAGCAACTACACAGCATATAAAGAATGAAAAATGAATAGAAAAAGACCACTTAGAGAAAGGAGAAGAGGGCGAAAAACACCCTTTCCTAGGATGAAAATGTATACTAAGCAATCAGTTTTTCCAAATATTATGGCAGTTGGCAGAACAGTAGATGCCAGAAATTCACAGGTAAAAGCCACACCTAACAGAAGTGTGATTTGGAGCCAATACGTGACAGCTGTAAGTGGCTGCAATAGACAGGTACCTGCATCCAAGCACAGAATCCCATTTTTTAAATCTTCATAATACTTTCAAATAAAGCGTTTAGAACGACGGTAATAAAACCGCGGCTGCATAGAAGTCAACAGATTTACGCGCTAATTTCTCCTCTATACACCCGCCCTCCCCGGTGAAGCGCCGGCCCCGTGTCCCCACTCAACCCAGCTGCCCCCCACCCAGGGCAGCCGGAGCTACCGCTCCCTCCCTGCCCGCGGTACCGCCACCGGAATGCCGCGCACAGGACGGGCGCGCTCCGCCCGCCGCCGCCCGCCGCCTCCACCGGCGAACCCTGCCCGGCGGCACCGCCCGTCCGCGGCGCCCGGAGGATGCTTTAACCTGCCGGGGCTGATGCAGAACCGGCGCCCGCCGCCGCTGAAGCGGCTCTTCTCCCGCGGGCCTCGGCTCACTGCCGGGCTGCGGAGGGGCCGCCCCCGGCCCCGCTGAGCGCGGCGGAAGCGGTGGGGCCAAGCGCAGGTCCCGCCCCGCAGCGCCGGCCCTGCTCCGGCGGGAGGTGAGCGCGGTGGCGGCCCGGCCGTGCTCTGAGGTCGCCGGTGCCCGTCGCTCCTCGGCTTGTGCGGCCGGACTCTGCGGGTCGGATTTGCCGCGGGAAGGGGGATGAAGTTTGAGCTCGGCGCGCTTGGTGCAGGGCAGCGCGGGGCGGCGTGAACGGGGCGGGACCGCGGGAGGCCCGGGGCGGGGAAGGCGCCCGGTACCGGGTGGTGCCGGGGGTAGGCGGGCGCACTGAGCCGTCGGCGTGGCAGCAACTGCAGCCCGAGCGGCCGTGGCTGCTGTTTGGGCCGGCGGGTTCCCGAGGCTCACTGCGGCCTGTGTTTGCCCCGCACAGGGCCCCGCATGCTGCTGCCGGTCCCGCCGCTGCTCCGCCCGCCTGTCCACCGCGTCCGTGCCTTGGGCCTCCCGCCCGTTCGCGCTCTCATGAACCTCCGGGAGCTCGTGTCTGCCCTGAATGACTTCGCATCCCCCGCTCTGGCTGAAAGCTGGGATAATGTGGGGTTGCTGGTGGAACCAAGTCCTCCCCACACTGTGAAAACCCTTTTCCTCACTAACGACCTCACTGAGGAGGTGATGGAAGAGGCAGTGCAGAAGAAAGCAGACCTCGTTCTTTCTTACCACCCTCCTATATTCACACCACTCAAGCGAGTAACGTGGAAAACCTGGAAGGAACGGCTGGTGGTCCGAGCCCTGGAGAACAGAATCGGGATTTATTCTCCACATACGGCGTACGATGCCATACCTCACGGAGTTAATAACTGGCTAACAAAGGGACTCGGTGAGATTCTGTTAAGAAAAAGTTATTAAAGATGTATGCTATTTTAGGTGGGATCTTTCCTTATTTTCCTTTCTTACAGCTTTTACAGGTGTGATTTGAGGACTGTTTTTTATTTTTCCCAATATTTTTATAGTACTGTTGATGCCTTTTCCTGGTCTTAAAATCAAGAGTCATACACGGTTAGAAGGGGGAAAGGGATTTTACATTGGTATTTATTTTAAGGATCCTTAGGTGCACGCATCCAGGTCATATGCATCAAAATGCACCCCGCAAAAATGCCCCCCCTAAAAGATCGGGTATAACATTATAGGTTTTACTAATTAGCATATCTATCAAAGATTCCCCAGTGAAAGGCTCAAGTGAGCCCCCCTCCCCAAGGAACCTTCCCCTGGATGGTTCTATCTTGGTTTACAGAATGTGTTCTGGAGAGGACCTTGGGGTCTGGGGCACACTGATCCCTAACTATGAAGCTTCTAAAATGTTTAGTCTCTTAGCTTGACAAACAAGTCCAAGAATGTAGGCAAAAAGCACTAAGAATACAGAAGTTGTAAAAAAGGTATAACAGGAGTATAAAAGAAAAGGCAAAAAATCGTCATAGCATCACTGTAACCTTAAACACATTTTAGGAAATTTATCTTGGTGATGTATACCAGATACAAACACAAGAGGATATTTTCAGATGCATGACTCTACTATTGGATGTATCTGGAACTGGTGGATATTTGTTGTCCACTGTGGTTGCAATGCTGAGACCCCTGACTTTAAATCCCCACCTTTGATTTATGAAGTACAAGACCTCAATGTTCACAAAGGATTTAAGCTATGTGAAATTATTTTAGATTTTTATCCTGTACTGTTGCTCACAGATGTTATCTTTTCCAGTCTGTCATACAAACCAGAAACCTCTTTCTGGTTTTGTACAATACTTAGGATAAAATTGATGGCATTAAGGATGGCAAATAATATATATCCATCAGCTTTGTTGGGCTTAAAATAGACTGTGCCTAATGGAGACAGGAGAACGAAAAGTCCTCAGGTCTGTCAGGGAAAAAGGATTTGAATGAAAAATTTGCATCTTTGTACCGCATCTCTTTAAGATATGTTCTAAATCAGTATTAGGATACTTTACCCTGCTTTATAACCCAGCAATCTTGTACTGTTTTCTCAGGTGCCTGTACTTCTGTCCCACTGCATCCATCGACTGCACCAAGCTCTCCAGCTGAAGGCACTCACCGGGTAGAATTCTGTGCAGATGCTGAGCATCTGGATGCAGTGCTGTTCAAAATCAAAGACATCCCAGAGATCTCTTGTCTCACTACTCTCCCAGCCAGGTATCTCTAACGTTGTATTCTTTCTGTTGTTTGAAACATTAAGTTGCTGTAATTGTATTTTACAGTTCTAATCATTTTGTTCCTCTATGCACTGCTGCTGTATTTTTCAGCAATGAGAAACTCAAGGAATAATAGTCCCTTTCTGATCAATCTATGTCATGCTAAATGGTAATAGCGACTCAAGTCTAGCATCACATAGATGAGAGGTGTTAGAGTATAAACAGGAAATTTGTTGAGGACAGTTGAGTTAAATGCCCATATTTGTTTCTTCCAAGACAGTGGACAAGTCTAGGCTATTACAGTGCTACCTTATTTTCCTTTCTCAGTGGTAGAACAGCCACTGGGATAGAACGATAATAATTACAGTGCCGAAATTTTATCTAGTTATTTAGCAAGCACCAAGCATGTCTTTCCTCAGGGTTGAAGGTGAGGAGCAAACACGAGTCAGTTTGAACTGCTCTCAGAAAGCACTGCTGGAGGTGGTGGCATTATTGTCCCAGAACAGCCTTCTTCATCACAAGACCGAGATTCTCTTGCTACAAAAGGTAACAAGATCACATACTATGTCCTGTCAATGAATTACTTGTGTGAGCTGAGTACCCTAAACAGCGAAATGCAGTAGTGAGTGGTATCCCAGCTTTCCAATCCTACCTCACTGCTCTGAAATACTGGCATATGGGGATTTGAAGCCACACATATTTTCCAAAGCAATGCATCTATGTGGTCTGTACTAATTCTTAAATCAGTTCCAATAGGTGGCGTAGCTCGTATGTTACATTTGAGAACATCATACACATATTTTTTTGTAACTGTAAATTTACAAAATTTAAAAAAAAAAACATTGTAAATTTTTTTCAGAGATGTTCCTGCATGCCCGATATATTCATCCTTCTGTGGTGTGGAAAGCAATGCAAGCATCTGGAGTCAGCTTTCTCACAGTAATTTTGGTTTGTTTTCAGCCTCCTCTTCCCCATACTGGAATGGGACGCCTGTGCACCCTGAGCGAGCCAGCCTCCTTGTCAGACATAATCGAGCGTATCAAAGGCCACCTGCAGCTACCCCACGTCCGCGTAGCCGTGGGAACGGGCAGGACACTCGGTACATGGGCCTGCGAGCCAGACTGCCTGCTAGGACAGGCACTGCAGGAACACAGGGAGCATGAGTGTGTGCATTACACTGGGAAACTGTCTTTAGCAGGTTTACTTCCAAGTACTATGAAGCACTGTTAAGAAACAGCATCCTAGAATTTACAGTCATATGAAAAGAATCTCATCTGTATTTTTAATGGGATTCTCTATTATGCTGGTTGATGTGGTGAAGAAGGGACAGCACAAGTTGAATGAAAGATAGCCTTTTTTGTAATTTATATAATGACTAAGATTTTTTTTTTCCTGCCCAGGATATCAGGCACAAAGGTGCACTGTTTGATTGTATGCTCCCTTTTGTGACTGAATGTTAAAATTCAGAGCACTTTAGGAGTAAGACACTTTATGGTATCCTTATGAACACCTAACCATGGTTTTGATGAAAGATAAGGCAAAGAAGGGGAACTAGCTCAAACAATGGGGTCATTAGTAAGATGTGGAGTAAACATCCTCTTATCCCAACTACCTATCCTAATCTCCAAGGAGCACAGCTACTAGAATTTGTGAGAGCAAATTTGTTGAGAACTCTTTGTAACTTAGGAGGCAGAAGTCTTATCAGAAGCTGACAATTGCACTAAAAAATACCCAACTACTTCAAAGCCTCTACGGTGTGGCATTGAAGTGGTGTGACTCCACTTAAATCAACAGTAATTGCAAGGCAACATACTGTAAAACCTTAACAGGTTTTGAAAACTCCCTGTGTTGTGTGTCCCCTCTCCTTAGCGAATGTAATGTGTATGAAGAATTAAAATTCATGTCACTGTCACATATATAGTAGCTTGGAATTAGCAGTCATAGCAAATGGACAAATTTTTATTTGCATGGAGCAGCTTTCTGCTTGCATTAAGACTGGCCTTCTGAGAGCTGTTAAGTTAGGAACCAGTATATCTCAGAGGCAAAATGCTGCCTTAGTGGCATCATTAGTTGGGAAACGAGTGATGGTGGAACACAAGAGTCCTGGAAAGAGTAGCAGCCTATTAAAGGGTTTGGAAACCTAACTAGCACCTCACTAGGGGAAAGGTAGCCATTAGCCAGCCTCTCTGCTGGAGTTTTCTGCAAAGTTTCCTGCCCCTTGAAAAAAGTCTACCTATCACAGAGGATTTCACTGTATTGTCAGAGATGTTACAGGCCCATGACTTTCAAACTGACAGATGTGTCTCTTCTTCCAACAAATTTACATTGACCCTAAAATCAAGGTAGTAGTTAACTGAAACAATTACTAGCAATACAGACATGAGGGCTGAACAAAGGGGAAGGAGTTTAACTGTGGCACCTTTTATCCTGCAGCATCACCAGTGAAGAAAGCTGCTCTGTGTGCTGGTTCTGGGAGCAGTGTCCTGAAGGGAGCAGAAGCTGACCTCTATCTCACAGGTAGTAGATTGCTCATTATCTCATTGTCTTTATAAAAATAGTCATTAGAAAAAAAACCAAACAAACAAACCTTAGCAAAAAACAAGAGGGTTGACTGGCTGTTGAAAGATTTGGCCAGAAAGAATTACCTGTTATTTATAATTGAGAATCAATCAGTTACTTATTGGAATGACAGACTAACATTAAAGTAGATATAACGTGGATCAAATGGCAGTGTGGCACAGTGAAAGATACTTGAATTAAAACATTGCTCTACAGCATTTATTTCAATACAAAATTAGTGTTGATGGCAGTGAGTTGTAACTTCCAGTGTGTTTCTCCTTTGGCAACATCTATTTTCTCCATTCCCTATAGAATTCCCTAATGGAAAACAGAATATAATATAGTCTACAGAACCTTCCAAAGAAACTCCATAGCATGTCTGACCAAAGGGACACTTAGTCCATTATTCTCTCTTCCAACAGTGGGATAGCTATTCCCTGTGGCTCAACAATGTGACAGCTGCCTTGCATTCTGTAGGAACCACTGCTCCTTCTCCCCCTTAAGTGTAGCCCTGCAGAGCTGACCCTCAGGCTTCCCAATTGCTTTCCTCCATCCTCTTCCAGACCATGATGAGCATTTTTATTTTCTGCCCAAATTGGCAGAATTTATGACTATTCAAAGATGGCAAGGAATTTCTGTCGTTTTGTCTCAGCTGTATACAGAGATACCAGCTGAAAGTCTAAAAGAACCCTGGAGCAGGAGTGTTCCATGTTCCTACTGAGCAGGTGGTGTTGCATTTCCGCTTACAGACTATATTCCATTACATCGCTGCAGCTTTTAGCTAAGATTCTCCATACATTGCAGAGACCTGGTTACCTGAACTGTACCATTAGTGATCTACATGACATTTCTTTCTCAAAATGGCAGGAGAGATGTCCCACCATGATGTGCTGGATGCAGTTGCCAATGGGATAAGTGTTATTCTGTGCGAGCACAGTAACACTGAGCGAGGCTTCTTGTCAGAGCTGCGTGACGCACTCGTGATCCACCTACAGAACAAAATCAACATCATTGTGTCTGAGAAAGACAGAGATCCTCTCCAGGTGGCATAGGGGGAAAAAAATTGGAGAGAGAAAATACAGTTAATTGTGGTATCTTGCACAGACATATCCACCTGCAGAGCTTAATGAAGGTGCTTAATGAAGGTCCAGTACAGAATGATTGTATTATATGGTTCCTCAAAGTTTGGGGTATATTTTGTTATGTTAGAAAAATAAATGTTTGTTTTGGAATACCAAAAGCTCATTTACTCAATTACTGGACTGCACTTGAATAAATTTACTGTTACTGCTTAATGTTATTAGATACATTTGATAACCATGATACTCAATGATTGGTTTGGGTAAAATATATAAAACCTGACTTATCTCTGGATTTAAACTTATGTATCAGTTCTACCCTACTGCAGCTATGTCAAATCATGTCAGTGCAAGTCACTGATATTTTACCTCATAAATTTCAGAAATAGTTAAGGAAAGGATGGAGATCAACTGTTTGCATGAACAGTTTTACTAAGGCACCACTCAGATGCAAATAGAGAACAAAGCAAGTTGTTGGTGTGGATGCTAGCAAGGGCTAGCAGAGGAATCTTCCTGTGAAACTTTTCTTTCTCATAAGAAAGCAGTTAGAGAAATCCAGCTTCTCACAGCTTCTCCGTGAAAGCTTTTGTTCTCATGCAAACTGGATGGACAACAGTTTGAGAGAATGTAAACCATTTCTACACCTGCAAGTTGTTGTGAGAACAGTGGAATTGTTTTCAGTCTTGTGAGAATAATATCTGGAAATGGGTGTCTTACTGCTCAGCCTATCACCTTGGGAGGTGGTGAGTCAATAGGCCAATCATGTAATTTCTCTTTTGTGAACCATGCTATAAAAGGTATGGGTGATTAAACGAGGTCGCTTCGGCCATATCATCTGACCTGGACTTATGTCGTGATTTCGCCGTTCTCTGGGGGATAACAGCAACATCTGGTGACCAAGCGACGTGTACCGAAGACCACAAACTGGACTTTAGAAAGGTGCGTGCCACCCTCCCAACTCCGGCTGGCCTCCCTCTGGGGCCGCGCGGAACACAGACTGAGCCATGGAGCAGAAATCCTCTTGGAACTGCGCGGTATTTTCCACCTTCAAGTCTGTGATACTGACCGCTGGAGCTACCGTAGGAGATGGCGAGCTCGCTGCGTTACTGGACTGGTTGCTTCTGCATGGATATTATGCGGAGACTGATAGTGACTTGACCTCGGAAGCCTGGAGACGGCTGGGAGACGCGGTACTCCGGGAGTTCGCAGCCGGTAACGCCGAGGTGCCTGAGTTATTACGCACCTGGGGGGTTTTACACGATATACTGCAGATATGGACAGAAAGACGGGATAGTGCAGCTAACTCAGGCTCTGATGAGTCTGAAGTTATGTGCTTTCCCAGCTCGGGGGAGGCGCCCCGAGTAGTGCGGGCGCCCCGAGTAGCGCGGGGTAGCATGGTAGAATCACTCCCGGTATCGCCTCGGAGGGAGACTAAGGGTTATCCCTGTCCTCGCAGATACGTTCTTTCGAGGGGTTGTTCACCGATAGCGTCCGCGGCTTCTCAGTCTGCCGCGGGGCCAGCGCTGTTGTCTGCGGCAGCGCAGCTCGCTGCACCCTTGTTACAGGGACAGTCCGCATTCCCGACCGCGGGCGGGGTGTCTTGGCCCCCCACGCCCACACGTTCAGGGTCTCAGGGCCCCCGTCCGGCTCCTGTGCGGCTCGGATATCCTACGGCCGGGGACTCCGCAGCACAGTCGCGGCAGCGGCCGAGTTCCCCGATTCCTGTCTCTATGGGGGAACAAATCTTGGCAGCGCTGCAGGACATAAAATTGGAGCTCGCAGCACAGCCGGGGATTATAGCAGAGGCGGCTATTGCTGCGCTGGGGCGGGAGCCGGGGCAGATAGTCCCGGTGCCGGAACCGGGCGCAGCGCCAGACAGAGCGCACCGCCGCAGCCGGCAGCGCCTCCGAGAGCCCCGGCCGTACCGCCGGAACCGGCCGCGCCGCCAGAGCAGGGTGCGGCGCTGGCGGTCCCGGCGCCTGAGCCTGCCCGGGAGTCCGCGGCGTCCATGGCACTGGGCACCGCCTCTCCTGCGTCGCTGCGCGGGTCGGAGGCGTCCAGGGCACTGGGCACCGCCCCGCCTGCGCCTGGGCGGCAGCGGCCTCTGATTCGGCTGCAACGTTGCCGGCCCCACTGCCGCGTGCGGCGGCCCTTACTCCTCTCCCCGCCGCGCCGCCTGACGCTGCTTCAGCTTCCGCTGCTGTCCCAGCC
Organism: Coloeus monedula; assembly: GCF_965178545.1. Taxonomy (NCBI): domain Eukaryota; kingdom Metazoa; phylum Chordata; class Aves; order Passeriformes; family Corvidae; genus Coloeus; species Coloeus monedula. The sequence goes on from NC_138787.1 coordinate 12,267,971, forward strand.
GCGAATCCAGCCCTTGTAGTTACCCCGTCTACTGGCCCGGAGTTGCTGTGCCAGTCTCCAGAGGGTTTGGCTGATAACACCCCTGGATGACGAGATAAGCTCCGTTGCTATGGAGACGTCCGCTTCCCGGTGGGAGTCCGTGGCAGAGCGGCGCCGGCAGCGAGCGATGCAGCGAGCTCGCAGCTGTCCTTGTGCTTCTCCGGGCTGCGATGACACTCTCGGTCCCAGAAATCCGAGACGGGCTTGGGAAGAGATTAAAAGATGTGCCTTGCGAGACGGGGCCTGGGAGGTGCTGGAAAGACTTGGGATGCCTGCTGGGCAGACGGCACCTGAGCGATCTGCTGCCTTATCTGATGATAGTATGCAGGAAGATCAAAGAGATGCAACAATGAAGCCAGCTAGTGGCGACACAGAGGGTGCTGTCCAGGCTTTCCCAGTGCAGAAAGCTCCTCCTAACTCAGGCCAGGCTGACAAGCACGAGAGTATTGCTTGGGAGGTGCTCCAGGATTTGCAGAATAAGGTTGCTCAGTATGGATTAAGTTCCCCTCAAGTCATGCAGGTAATTAGAGTGCTGAATACTGATCTGCTTTCTCCATTTGATATTAAACATTTAGGTCAGGTTTTATTCCAGCCTATACAATATTCAGTTTTTGAAGCCAGTGGGAGAAGATTGGCTGAGAAGGCCGTAGCTGGGAATATGCAATTGCCTCAAACTGATCCCAGGCGTTTAGTTCCTGTGGATGGTTTTCTGGGGATCAATGAATTTTGGGACCCTGATGTTCAGGCTACCTGGCATCCCCAGATCCTGGAACAAATTCAGAAGGTTGGCATGGCAGCTTTGCTAGAAAGTTTGGATACAGCTGCTCCAAAGACGCGATATACGAAGGTATTTCAGGGGCCGAAAGAGAACTTTCTTCTTTTGTAGAAAGGCTTGCTGGAGCCTTAGAGCAGCAAGTAGAGGATGACACCATGAGACAGATGTTGTGCAGGCAGCTGGCAAGAGATAATGTGAATGATGAATGCAGAAAGATCATAGATGCTTTGCCTGGAGAACCCATAGTAGCACAAATGGTTGATGCCTGTGCTAAGGTGGGATCTGGAGAATTTAAGTCTGCTCTAGCAGCAGCCCTGCAGCCTCCTCAAGTAAAGTCTGGTGGACTAAGAAAGAAACCTAAGGTTGAGGAAAAGCAGAAACAGGTTAAGAAGACAGGGAAGGAAAGAGGAGGATTGATCACTGCAAGCGATGCAGGAGGTCAGGTCATTCTTCAGACCACATGTCTACTGACAGGTACACCAGGGAAAAAACTCGCTAAGGAGCGCATGGGGAAATTGCACTCAGATACAAATGTTTCCCCAGGCTCCTCCGATGCAGGCATACTCAGCCAGCTGCAGCCAGCACCCGGGGTTCAGCCGGGGTGGATGTACATACCGCAGCAACAGTCGTCTTAGACTCCACTCGGGTTTATAGGGTTCCCTTGGATGCACATGGACCCCTAGGGCAAGGCCTGAGTGCATTGCTCGTAGGTAGGTCTAGTACTACCGTTCAGGGGATCCATGTACACCTCGGAGTTATAGATGCTGACTATACAGGTCAGATTTGTGCTATGGTTTCCACACCCTCCCCTCCTCTTACTATTCCTGAAAAGACCAGAATTGCTCAACTTGTGCCCTTTAAGTCATGTGTTCCTAGAGCAGAACAACACAGTCGCAGAGATGGTGGCTTTGGATCCATGGGACCCATCTGCAGCCAAGCGCTGCAGATGACATGTACGCTGTGCCTGCCAAATGCCCAGCTGCCCGAGATCCAGCTCCGAGGTTTGATCAACACGGATGCTGATGTGACAATTATCTCCTTCTCTGTGTGGCCTGCCACGTGGCCTCTGGCCCCTGTGGGGTCAGCCATCACAGGGTTGGGAGGAACCACAAAGAGCTATTTAAGTGAACTCCCTGTGCTGGTGAAAAATGCAGAGGGGCAAACCGCTCTGGTTCGGCCCTATGTCACTGCAGCTTCGCTTAACCTCTGGGGGTGGGATGTGTTGGCAGCCTGGGCGGTATGGATTGGGATGAATTTTTGATGGGGGCCGCTGTGCTGAAGGGCACAGTGTATCTATGCTGCCTTTGCGGTGGCTAGTACGCAAATCCATCTGGATTCCTCGGTGGCCCCTGAAAGAAGAGAAATTAGTTGCCCTTTGCCAGTTAGTCCAGGAACAATTACAACAGGGGCATCTTGAGCCTTCTACTAGTCCCTGGAACACTCCTGGTTTTGTAATTAGGAAAAATCAGGGAAATGGAGGTTGCTGCAGGATCTCCGACAAGTCAATGCAGTGATGGAAAGTATGGGGTCATTGCAACCTGGCATGCCCTCACCCACCATGTGGGAAATCCTGATCATTGATTTGAAGGATTGTTTTTTCACTATTCCTTTGCATCCTAATGACAAGCAAAAATTTGCTTTTACTGTGCCTGCAGTTAACAATGCTGAACCTGCAAAGAGGTATCAATAGAAGCTTCTACCTCAGGGCATGAAGAACAGCCCGACTATCTGCCAATGGTATGTCGCTCAGGCTTTGTCCGGAGTCCGTGAGCAGTTTCCTGAGGCATGCTGCTACCGTTACATGGATGATATCCTGGTGGCAGCAAATTCAAACAATCCTGTTATTTTGAATCATTTTCTCTCATTGCAGTCTGCAGGCGAGATGCACCTACCTCGAGCGAGTCTGGGTACGGGACCTCCTCACTAAGCAGTGGGAAGGCCCACACGAGCTCATTGCTTGGGGTCGTGGGTATGCTTGCGTTTCCACAGATACTGGGGTACGATGGCTACCTGTGAGCTGCGTTCTCCCTGACCTGTGGCACCAGAAGCAGAACAGGCAACCTCCAAGGCAACCCTCAAATGATGACCAGAATGCAGATCAACCACTGAATGATTCTTCAGATGATGACCAGGATGTTGACCCTCAGCCTGGTCCTTCTACAAGCAGAGACTGAATTTTAACAGAGACTGAATTTTAAGTTTCTTGTGTTATGGAGTCAGAATGTTACGCAGAATATAGAGCCCTTAAGGCTATTCAGAATTAATGACTGGACGTATAGCTGGGTTCACTAGATGTATTTCTCATGGCATTGCTGAAGAATTCCTCTGCCTGCCTTAAATTAGTATCTGGTTTGGAGTATGTTTGGTAACTGGCCATTACTAAACAGACCCCTTACGCTGTGTTTGTTCTCCTTGCTGCACAGGATCCCGCAGAGGATTACAAACGCGACCTTTCGGTCCTTTTAAAACAAAAAGGGGGAATTGTGGATGCTAGCAAGGGCTAGCAGAGGAATCTTCCCGTGAAACTTTTCCTTCTCATAAGAAAGCAGTTAGAGAAATCCAGCTTCTCACAGCTTCTCCGTGAAAGCTTTCATTCTCATGCAAACTGGATGGACAACAGTTTGAGAGAATGTAAACCATTTCTACACCTGCAAGTTGTTTTGAGAACTGTGAAAATTATTTTCCTTCTCTAAGAATAATATTTGGAAATGGGTGTCTTACTGCTCCACCTATCACCTTGGGAGGTGGTGAGTCAATAGGCCAATCATGTAACTTCTCTTTTGTGAACCATGCTATAAAAGGTATGGGTGATTAAACGAGGTCGCTTTGGCCATATCATCTGACCTGGACTTATGTCGTGATTTCGCTGTTCTCTGGGGGTAACAGCGACAGTTGGTTCTAGTAATTCAACTGCATGATCTACCACTAATGCAGCTTTAAGGCTTTTCAATAGAGGGACTCTCAATTAAAAAAAGCTTTGGAAGGTTAAAACTCAATTCCTTAACAAAGCTGTAAATTCATGTGCCTTTGTTATTTTCTTTTAAAAACAGTTTCTGTAACTGTGGTTTTTAATTACAGGATTACTAAAACTGAACAAGTAGTATTTTCACCACTGAGTTTTATTTTCCAAGTTAGTTTTTTCTGTTGTGACATTTTTTTAAAGAAAAAGAAAACTCACAGTATCATACCCTACCATCTCTGGATGACAAATATTTCATTAGAAATTTGGAAAGATCTTAGCACTATCCTTTTAAGTTAATAAAAGTGGCTCATCAAGCAATGTCTCTATCTAATAATTGCACGTCTTGTTCCACTTAAATGTAAGTGGAAAGAGATGACTGGTGGTATTATCTGAAGCTACCTAGGCTATATAAAGGTCATCATTCTTACCAATACCATGAAGGCACCTCAGTATGCTGCGAATTGAGAAGTAATTTCTTCTTTCCCAAGTAAAGGACCTATATGAAGAATCAAGCTGCTGGTGGGGTAAGTAGATGCTCTGGGTTTCTAATACAAAAATCAGGCCATACATCCCTCTTCTGTCAGTGAGGAGCAGATGAGGTAACTATCACTCCATGGGATGTTTTGGTTCTCTTCAAAAGCTATATACTGATATTAAAAGGCAGGCAAACAATTCTTGATTTTGGTATAAGAAACTATGTAAAATATTTCTACTAACTAGTTTGAAATCTTCTGTGCAGATATTTGACATAACAATGAAAATGAAGATTTTGCATAATTGCCACAAGGATCTCTATCTTCCTATAACATAAAAAGATTGTGGAAGACAAGACAAGCTAATGAAAATTTATAAAGTACTTTATTTGATTTGAATTATTAAAACACTGAGCTGTAACACAGCTACCAAATATTAGACATACAGAGTCCCTTGAAGTCTGGCTGGCAGACTATGGATGATGGAACTATACAGCTTCCTCCCACATAACTGAGAAAAAAAAGAATTGAAGAAAATATGTCAAACTTCGGCAGTCTCCCAACCTCTAAGGGCTTAAAAAAAGGGAGAGCTTTTAAGTGGCATTTAAGGCCTCCTCCAGGATCAGTGGACACTCCTGATGTAAACAATACAAATATACAATCAAGCTTTCAAAAAATAAACAAAAGAGCTTCATAGCCCCTTCATATTCCTGGACTGCACCTTGGAAAGTAGCAGGCAATGACTTGAGTCCATCATAACTTTCATTATCTAAATCTTATAAAAGGATGTGGGTTTGGGGCAAGTCCTTCAATTTCATTGCCAGAACTTACTAAGTTACCCACAGCATCCCAAACCCACCAATATTCTCCTTTCCTCATGCAGTCAAGGCAGGTCTCATAGCATTATAAATCTTCTCTTCATACACTGGAAGCTAGTTTTGTCTAAATGGTAAAGGAGTACTGGATAGCACTCAGTTGAGAAAAGTTGCACCACTAGTACAAATTAAAGCTCTTGACCACCTTGTGATTTGCCCTTCCCAAGTAAATTGCTCCAATAAAACCCTCATGTCTGCTGAGGTAGAGGGCAGAAGGCACAGTCTCACTGAGTTTGTTTTTCTGGCCGTAAGGTTGGCTGCACAGACAGGAAGGAGGCGTTGTCTGAGCTAAGAGACAAAGCAGACAAATCCAACTAGAGTGCAAGAGAGGCCTTGCTTACAGAAGTCATCATTCCAAATTACCTGAAGTAGTTGAACAACGAGCAAGGTTCATCAGAATTATTACTTATCAGTGCAGCAGCTGTGAGGCTGGAGACAGAGACCTGAGCATAGGCCCCTCTCCAGCAACCATTGAGAGCAATTGCTGTAGACACTGAGGACACAGAGATGTTACACATCTTCATCCTCTTTCTCTAAGAAGTCAGTCAAGGTACTGTCATCGACAGGAATTAATAAGTATTCCACACCATCAGCTCCCTGAGAACAGACATGCAAAGACATCGTTAACAGCAGTGTACAGTGCCAGGCAAGCCACTAGACAGCACTGCAATGCTAGCATTTATATGCAGTCTGGATGACATCTGGACAGCATTTGGAATTACTGAAAACCTGGAATATTTCACTGGAGCAACACTGGCAATGCACAAATACTGAGAAAAGTCACTGAGTGAGAAATCTTCTGCTGGGTTATGCTTGTCTGACACTACAAAGCTCCTCAACACAGTGTTCCCATATCTTGTACTGTTATACTGCTCCATTATTATGACAAGTCTGCATTCTTTCCTTATGGAAATACAGGTAATACTATTGGAAGCAGACTGGCAGGCTCCACAGTCCGCTACTTCTCACAGTCTTCAAGAAGAAGATATGTAGGCTGCTGAATAACCAAAGCACACTGTGTTTCTACAGCCCTCTATCCATGTAAAGGGTGTTGACAAACTGGAGGCATGGAAAGAGCTGCAATTACAGAATTTCAGCCCCTTGCTAGTTTCTAGGTGCTTAAAACAATACAGCCTCACTTAGTAGCAAGTAAGCATCTTTTTTACTTGAAGTGGCTGAACATCCAGAATTCTTCCCTGGACTCACCCGCTTGGTCCGGATGAGCTTGTGGTCCCTGAATTCTGTCAGCTGCGCCCTGAGTGTCAAGTCACTGTTCACAAGGAAAGCCTCTCGACACTGCTGGTAAAAGTCCTGGAAAGACAGCCCTGGAGACAGAAAAAGGGAGGAACAAGAAACTGAAGCAGTAAGATTGTCAGGTTTTTCCAGGTATAACACCACATATCATCCACCTGAAAGTCTTGCTTTGGCTTAGACCACAGTGGCTACAGTAACATCAGCTCGTGCAAGTATACAGCCAAAGTAATACTTCAGTAATTAATGAAAAACAGCTGGAATTAACATCCCAGTCACCCTGCTGCCTAATGGAATTTTAACAGCACTTTAAATGCACTTCCTAAAATGGTTAATCTCTCTTAATTTCCAACTCCTCTATCTTGCTTTCTTTACCATTAAAATGTTATTTGTAACCACTGCAACACCTATACAGACAGTGACAGAATATTCCACATGTATCCTAGAAAGCAGGGGTACATCAGAAGTCATTTAGATAGCACCTTTAAGTGCAAGTTATGCAAATTCATAGTCTTCATTTTAATTTTTTTTTACTCCACAGCTCCCCAGGAATGGTCTCAGTCATGTCTAAGCATGTAAGAGGCAGTCCTTCAGGACCAGCCAGTCCACTGATTTCCTGTCTCAGTCAGACACAGTGCCACTAGAATGACACTGAGCCTCACTGAGCCAACTGTCCCAGCACTTCTGTTGCTGGAGATGTAACCTGTATACCAAAACTCAGGGATGCTGTGAACAGCAACACCCCAAACAGATGAGAAAAGGTGGGTACTTACCTGGATAAGAGGGATTGTCCTTTTTCTCCAGCTGGTGCTGAGCAAGCAGTCTGAATATCCCCCTAAGAGAAAGGAGGAAAGGGGAAAATCAAAATAATAGTAATTAAAAAAACAACCCAAAATTCCCACCATTAGAAAATATTAACTAATTTTGCCTTATGCACAAAGACCTGGTCGTGAACCTCATCACTGGACAAGGTTTGCTACCCAAATGCCATTAAATTAAAGTAACCAATCAACTGGAACCCAGGTCCTACCATCTTCATCTCGAACACTCTTATCAGAAAACACAGATTGTAAGGACTGGGTCCTTGGCAAGTGCTACTGTAAAGTGTAAGAGTGTCTTACCTAGCATTGAGAGTGAGGCTATGCAGGACATGCATTAGGGAGCTCAAAGCCAAAGATCCAGACTGTTGTACTAAAAGTGAGTTCTCATAAGATGTTTCTTCCACATAAGGACTAAATGTGGTTGTTTCATACCAAAGCCAGTTATAAAGACTCAGCTTTGCCTGATCCCACACTAGACAGACAAAAAAGAAAGAGCAGACAAAATTGGGAGATTTATGTTTTCTAAGGTGTTAAATAAGCAATATTAAAATGCACGTAGTTCTACTGTAGGATTGAGGAAACAATGTATGCTTGTGAAAATCCCATTACACAGACCCTGATAACTGCAGTTCCACTAAGATAAATTCTCGGCAACAAAACATTTGCAGGCATCCCTTTTCCACAGCAGCTTCATAGATACATTATAATTCCTTCCAGAGTCAGGAGTATGCAAACAATTTCTGGCAGTAGCTGGATGCTCTGCCTAGAGAGGGGGTAAAATAGCTCAAACAAGATTCTTCTCATAGGGTGTGCAGATTCCTCCCTTGAGTGGGGATGCCCCTCAAGGTTACTCCTAAAGGCTGAGCAAAAAGATATCTGCCCATGGTTGTTGGTATGGGTGAGTAATATCAATCTCTACTTGTATTGTTTTTACTAGCTTTAATATAACTGCTTCAACAGTGCTTCAAAAAGAGTGAACTACACTAACAGTTACTGCTACCTGTACTGTGTAGTAAATAATTCTGATTAGGATCTCTTAGTCTAATCATAATCAATATAAGTAAATAATTTATTTAAGTGTATTTGCTTTGCCATCCTTAATTCTGTGAGACAAAGGTTCAATTACACCTATAGAATCCTTTAACATAAACCAGCAACTAAGTCTGGGGCTAAGACTGGTTCCAGCCACACCCAAATCCTTTCTGAGAAGGAGTTTAGAAAGGAAGGGGGTCCTTTCTGCACCTCCTGGCTCAACAGAAGGCTTCTCTAATGAACTGTTTAAAGCTCCCATTTTGCCCACAACACTGACTGATAAAAGAAAATTGTTTAGATGCAATGACAGACATAACATCCAATCTCCAGTTCAGTAAGTTCCTAAAATCAAAGAGTGCCAAAAGCCTGGAGTCTATTTGTATATTACAATTAGTGGTATTTCTCAGTATCTTTATACAGTTTTGGTTCAGCACAGCCACACTCCCAATCAGGACTATACATACATCAACAGATCTGTTCTACACATCAACAGTAATCCATACTAAGTAATGGCAACACACAGTAAGCAATACATGAACTTATGAAACATGCTTAGCAGCCCCAAAGCAGAACAGAGACCCTTCTCTTTTCTAGATCAGGCCCAAGAGAACTCACTGAGAGGAGCGTTGATGTGATCGATAGAGGCAATGAGGTAAACGCTAGGCAGGGAGGATAACTGTGCAAGGATCTGCTGACTTCTTTCTCCTCTCAACATCTGGCTGTCCAGGTTATGAATGAGGACATAGAGCTCTAAAGATGAATCTGCAAGGTCAGAAAAAACAGCAGTGAACCAATCAAAGAAACTGCACACAGGCTGGTTTCCCATTCCCAGTGCAGCACAGTACAAATCTATTCCATCACTCCGGTATCATCTTCCTTGTACAGCTTAGTTTGAACCTATACTGGGTGTTTCTGAGCACCTAAAAGGGTTTTTCTCAATTCACTGTCATCACAGTTACAGGGTTGGTTTTTTTCAATTTAAGCTTTTCTGTTATAATCCACTTTCCACTTCCTCACAGCTTTACCAGGAATTCACCTTTTAGCTGTGATTTTTTTTGCAATTGAAGGTCACTGAAATATATTTTAGAATGGAAGTCTAAGCACAGTTTTTTCAGCTGCTTTTGATTTACACAACTGGGATCTTTAAGCTCCTCCTCACAGTAAAAATGCATTTTCTATTCAAGGTTGGATCCAAAGCATAGTAACTTCATTGAAAATTTTAATGAGTTCTGAAAAAAAGTTACAGAGACCTAGCTCAGATAATGCAAATGACAGATGGTAAAATCTCCAGCTAGCTTCTTGCTGCTGTACTTATCCCAGGGAACAACTGTTTCCTGAGTCCAGAAAAAGTCCTAGAACTGTAACTAGTTTTTGTGCAAATCAATACATACGTGCCTGCCAATGGAAATCAGCCAGATCAGCTATAGTGTACTGCAAGACTGACTTACATTCATACATACATACATTCAGGTGGGAACTACTGTTACCTTAGTCACACCAGAAATACTCACAAGGTAATGATGAAAAACAGAATGTAAACACTGAAACACTAATGCCATGCACAATTAAGATTCTATGGCAATTTGTGTATGAATATGTAGGCAGTGAAGCAGACATTCAGAAATAATTCAGCAAGCGTTCTGTGAGGCAATACCTTTTTAATTTTGCTTTTGAAACCAATTCTAACCTGCTGTCCTGCTGTAAAACACTGTCTTGTGGTAACAGATTACCTGGGGTTGTTACACATATATGTACACATATATTCCTGGTGCATGCATGTTTTCATACATGTTTCATAAATTACAAGCAAGAAAGTACACTAGCTACAATACACTAAGAAACTGTAACTTGCATGTATAAAAATTATAAGGAAAGAAAATGTCCAGGCTCTCTTAACAGTAAGTAGACTCTAACATTTTTATGCATAAAGTTAATCATTTTACCTTCTTTAAACCTTTTAATAATGAATTCAAGTTGGTCAAGGGGGCTGCGGAAGGTCCCTGTATGGTCCAAAACCTCCTCTGTGATGGAGTTGAGAATCTGAAAAAACAGAACGGGAGCTCCTTATGAAGGGCTCTGACACTGAAGTGCAGAAAATCTGCCTTTGAATGCCTTGTGAGAGACAATCTGATTTTTACCATAAAAGCCCTAAAACAGCAAACATAATCAAAAAATTATACCCCTTTTCAAAACAGTGGCATAAAACAAGGCTTTAGAGTGGTGAATATCTATTAATGACAGAAAGTATTGGAATCCTTGGAAAATGCATGGGATAATTTCTTCAAAGTATTAAAAGACAGAGGAACTGTTCTTCATTCAGAGTCTGTTGCTACAGGATGGAGCAGGTTTCCGTAACATTTTACACTGAAAGACTCTAGAGGTATCTGTAACACAGGATGAGTACATAAACCCACAAGCTTTTCCCACACTTACAGATCTCACAGTGATGCTGGGGAAGTATCCATTAACCACCAGGTGAACAGAATCCTGGAGCAGAGAGGTACGAAACTTCTCCAACAGATCACGCTTTGAGCCCAGTCCATAAAGCACAATATTGAAACCCAAGCTGCAGAAAAGTGAGCAAATACACTGAATCAAAAAAGAGCAAGTCTGGTTTTAGGTCCATACATTCATTAAGCAAAATGATCCATTGCAATCTTGGTTTTAAAAATTTCACGTTTTGTCAACTCCAGGCTTACCTTAAGCTTACAGCTGATAAATAAGATTAGCTACAAGGAATCTGAAACCTGGCAAATGCATCCTAGAAAAAGAATCATTTTAGCAGTCTAGAGGTTCACAAATTTAGCAAAATATCTAGGGAAGAAAATGCTATTGACTACAAACAGAATACTAGATCTACAACTTCAGGTATGAAATGGTAATCAACATTCACATGGATCCCCTCACCAGTGATTATATTACGTGTTTACTAAAGGTCACAGTAATTACAAGAAAAAAAAGCAAGTCTTCATACTGGTTTTCCACTCTGATCCTCAGGCACAATTTCAAAGCAAAATTACTCTATACTCATGGAAATTTCTTATCCTAATTGTTCCACAGAAAAAGAGGCAGGAAAGCATAAAGAGAGCATGGTATGGAATTGTAGAGACCCAGAAAAGCTGACTTCAGTTGCATCTCTCACCCTCTCTCAGGCCTCTTATCATCCCTATGATATGGGAAATGCTCATTAGGCCTCAGCCTTGATGAACTGCATCTAGACTAAATACCTCTCCAGCTTATCAGAAACACTGTCTGTTCCCAGGAACTAACATTGTCTATGAGCACCCGTTTTTTAATGAGCAGCCATAAAACTTACTTTTCTTACCTGAATAACAATCCAACTGGAATAATATTTCGGTTGCTGAACCTTCAAAGAAAGTTACTGACTCAAACTGTGGCCAGGATGAAAAAATTACTCTGTCTAAAGCCCACTGTCTTGTGTCCCTATAAAAGTGGTCTAAAGTGAGACCCTTTGAGCTCTCCATTATGGGTGGGCTAAAGCCCACTCTCTAACAACACTACAAGCAGTGGTCCAAAGTGAGATCTTTTTGAGCTCTCAATTCCCAGAAGGTAATTGGCTGACAGTATGCCTCAAACACCAATAGCCAGGTGCCTGTGAAGCCAACCAAGTAGTAACAGACAAGAATTGCTGGTAATAACCAAGGACTACCGGTACTAACACTGTGAGGAAAATTTTGGCTGGAGAAGGGGGCCCAGGTGGAGATAAGGCAGCACTTTTCCATGAGAAGAATAACAAAGTACAGTGCAAGCACAGGAATGACTGACAGCAAGAGGACGTGGACTATAAGGTGGGACTGGGACTACCAAAGACCTCCAAAGCCCTCTGGCCCATTTCCAGAAAGGCCTAAAAGAATAGACTGTACATAACTAATTAGCATAGAAAAGGAGAAACCTGTCTTTGGGGCAGAGAAACCTTGTCCATAAAAAGGCAACCCCCCTGCACAAGTCCAGGCGGTGCCCCCCAGACCCTGGACATCTCATCAGCTGAACAAATACAGCTGGATCAATGCTGAATCCAGGATCAGCATCCCCTCAGCTGGCTCAGTGGTGGAGCAAGGGCTGGTGAGCTTTTTTTCGCTTTTTAATTAATCTCTCCTCTTTTAAATTAATCTCTTCAGTTTCTCTTTTCCCTTCACCCTGCCCCTTTATCCAAAACCCAGTGCCGTGTGCCTATATAGTAGGTCAGGGACTAACATACCAATTTCCATGCCAAGTGTATGATTTACTAATAAAACACTCTGATTGTTTGTGGACCCTCGGGCTTCTGTCATTCCTTTCGACCAATGAGCATTTTTGAATCTTAAGCATGTCTTTACTCTCAGGGGTGGGTCATCAGAGGAATCACAAAGCTTTGTTTAGGTTTGAGAAGCAGGAAAAGCATTATCTTGATCAGAAAGAAGAGTAACAGGTTACTCAAATAGCACTGAGCAAAGGCAAAAGTATCAACAGCTGTCATTGCCTTCACTGTCATCTAGGGATTTGTTCCTTCTGTCCTGCCACATACATCTCTAATCATTTGCCCACATCACCAAGCCACAGAGAACTCCCCCTCTTGCAACTCTCCAACTTTCAAAGCTGATGTCTTTTTCATACTCTCTGTCCCTCCTCCGGGACCACAAATTTCCTTAAACTCCACTCCCTTGCAAAGACTTCCAAGGGGCTTTCTCCTCACCAATACTGGCTCCAGCCTCAGCACTTAACTTCAGAGCTGGTGGTCTGCCTTCTTTAAGGTGCTTCAGAATCTCACAAGGTCTCTATAGTTCCATTTGCTTTCCTGAATATTCACCTTTCTCCTTCCCATGAAGATACACACAAAGCCAGATAAAATTTATATTGCCAGTGTTTCTAAAAGCATTAAGGTTCTTCATGCCCAGATCATTAGGTACCACAAGCATTTAAAGTTAACTGCTACACCACTGGAGACAGCCACAGACTGAAGATGGTGGTGGTGGGATACTCACTACTAACTTGCTGCTGTAAACAAAAATGATTCCTCACAAAGGACACTTTTCTCATAATTCATTTTCCCTGTTCTTTCATTATTCATATTCCCTGTTTGTGAGTGCCCTCTAGCTTGGTTTAGAGAGGCACAGGCAAACTAGCCAGGTAGAAGGCAACTTCACTGCACTTCAGACATTCAGTTCAAGGAGTTAATAACATCTGATTTGGTCTACAGGAAGCACTGAACTAAGCTAATGTCACCTACTTTTAAAATTAAGCAAAGAAAAAAAGACGCTCCTTAATTCATCCACAGGATGTTACCGACATGAGGGCAAGTTTATTGGCAGTGCCTTTTTACTAAGCTTCTTCAGTGATTCTCCTTGGATACTTACTGTAATTGCAGCATCCACTTGGAAAACAAGGATTCATGTTGCTGGTTAAGGTCTCTAATTTCAGCAGCATAGGCAAGGGGAGCTTTTTTCAAAAGATCATGCAGTGTTTGCTGTGTTGAGAAAGATGACAGTCATTTAAAGCTGAGAAGAAACAAGAGATATACCTGGAGTCCTTAAAACACCCTCTAGCAAGCTCCCTTATCTAGACAGAATAGTTTTCATTGTCAGTGCACTCAGCTTATGGTTAGTTTTTTTTTCCTTCCCATGAAGACCCCCCTAAGCACAGTTTTGCTACTAGACACACAAAGCAGAGATTAAGTATGGGAAACGGCAGCTAGACTAGGACTAGAACAGACCCCACAGCATGCATTTTTCTCTTCCTGCCAAGTATGGGAAAACCACTACAGGAAAAATGGACAGACACAGCACCAAGCACTGTACCAAGAAGATACAACATCACATCCCTGCTAATGGGAACAAAGGCTCCAATCAACATGCTTAGCAATGGTTCAGGTGTTTGTCACTACAAGAGAAAGCTCAAAATCCCCACCATCTAAAAAAAAAATTCAGCAGAAAGGAAGTAATTTGCAGTTGATAGCCTCTCCTCTTCAATTTTAACAGCTTTGCTTCCCACTCCCTTGCAGTAGAAGACAGTTTACACTGGAAAGGCAACTGCAATTATCAGACAAAGTACTGAGAGACAGAACTGCTAAGCCTTCAACTACTTTGAAGCCAGCAGTAGCTTTAACACTGTAAGGCTTGATTTCCTTCCAGAGCTGTTACAAAAGAACTTGTTAAGAATCCAGATGTTTCTCTGGGCAGCAACTCCAGACAACAACAGGCATCAGGCAGTCTGCATATATGCCGTCTTTTAAAACACAAATGGGTATAAAAAGCAGTCACAGACACAAGAGCTCCAGGTATTCTATGCAATTCCCCAACACCTGTCCTTGTACGGTACAACTGCTTGCTTTGAACTGTCTTGTGGAAGTGACATATGGAGAAAAATAAAGTAATACAGTCAGCACAATTAGACCATTCCTGTCTCCTAGAAACTGCAAAGGGAAAAAGTACATCTAACAAACCAGGCAACAACATTTAGAGCTGTCCCAGTTCTGCAAGTGGCTTGACCCAGTAATGTTCAGATGAAATCAGCTCTCTTGATTTCCTCTACACATAAATAGCCACGACAGTTTGTAATTCCCCCTAACATTTCATTGACAAAAATGATGTTTTAAAGCAAATCTCTACAATTGTGCTTTTCCCTCTTTTCCTCCCCCAAAAGCAAACTTAAACCTTTTCTGGTAACTGCAGCTTTCAGCAGTGAGCTCACCTGATAGTGCCTTCTCCCTCCATTTTCCCTACTGTCCCAGGTTCAAACAACTGGGCACTGTCCCCGCTCAGAAAAGCAGTAGAAAACATACTGCTTAAATTGCTACCTAAATCAGTGTTACCACTGACCCTGTAATCAGCAGAAATAAAGTGAAAATAGCAACATCAGGAAATTTTGATGAGGAAAATCTTCATCAAAGAAATCAAGAACTGTGAGAGTTGTGTGATTCACTATGAACTGTACCTGATTCAATCGTCTTTTCCGCAACTTCTGCAGTGTTCGGTCTGAAGTGAGCACTTTGGAACTACTGTGAGCTTCAAAGTATTCCTCCACCAGGTTGCCCTACAAAAGGACAGCAAGATCAGCAACACTCCTCCTGCTCTCAAGCTACCCTCTCCCTAAGATGGCCAATATGAGACATAAAGCAAGGATGAATAGAAAGACAGAAAATATTTGCAAAAATGGCTTCTATAGCAGCATTCTGCCAAAGCTAACCTAGTCAGATGATTCTTTCCTCAAGAGAGAGGCAGAAAAGAGATTTTGAGAGAAATAATGTAACAGTAATTCTTAGGTGGTGTGGGGATCCCTGGTGCTGGAAGAAAGTAAGACAATTAAGCTGAACACCAAGCCAGAACAGTAATGTGTGCTCCTTTTGGTGCTACAGGAATCAATTTCTTCATCCTGTCTCAATACAAGGTCTCCTGCTCCATGGACATCTTAGACTTCTCCTTCTGAAGCTGCTAATGATACAAACTGGATTAGTACACAGGTTCACATGATGCCTGTCCAACAGGGATTACACAAAAGTACAGCAAAGGCCAGCCCAGCTGGTCTGATCTGAAATGAGTTTAGCAGTTCTTCCCCACAGTCAGGTGTGGTCACTAACAGCTTATTGTCACTATAGATCCCTTCATGTTTGCTAGCTCAGGGGTTTATTTTTGCACACTCACCATCTTTTGATCCTTAATTTTTTTGGCTAGGCTGTTTCTGGGAGGAGGTGTAGATGCAGCCTTAGTTTTTCCCGGAGTTTTTTGACTTGATAAAACAATGTTGACTTCTTTCTGATCTTCCTCATCCTCCTCCTCTGAGCAAGAAGCTGAATACTCACTCTCACTTTCTAAATAGGGATCTGGAGCTAGAGCATAATTTTACAGTTAAAAGCTAGGAATGACTTCGTACACAGAACTCCTTTTGCACCATCTCACACACATTCTCTAGGTGTTTTTCAAGCACACGAATCCTAAATACATTCGCAGAAAGGTAAAATCAATGCTTAGGAGAACTGCAAACACAGATGGCAATTTCTTTTGCAGTTCTAGAATCACAAAGTATTGTTAAGTAAAGCTTGATACCTTGATACCAGCTAAGAAACATAATCATACCATAGAAAGAGACTAAAAATGGACAATGGAATTCCCTATTTCTCTTAGCATCTCTATGTCAGTTTTCCCAAATGCCAATCATGCAGGCTGAGTATCCTCTATGTCACACTCTGCAAAACAAAGTTGTAGAAAGATACCTCTGTCAGCACTGCTGATTGAAGAGCACTGACAAAATCTGGCTCAGTCTTGGTCTCTCAATGCAAAAGAAATAGAAGATGGAACACCATGTACTAAACTCTCCACTGCATTCATTCTGAGCACGTTTAGCCAATCAGTTACTGGAAATACTTTGACATGGGTGTCCCAGCCATCATCAAAAAGTTTTATGCCTAGTTCAAGCAATTAGGCCACACTGAATGTCAACATAGGTTCGATTACTCAAAGTTTTGTCTCTTTTGATCATGTTACTGAAGTTCAGTAACTTGGTGCTTCTAACCCTTCCAACTTAACCTTAGCAGCAATCAGTTGTAGGGAGAAGGTCTACCTACATTTCCTTAAGGACATTTCTACACTCTCTGCAGCATGAATCAGGTTGGTTTAGTCACACTGCTACCACAGACAGAAGCTCAACAGGAAAACTCTCTCCCTTGAACACAGTGCTTCACTGACTGTGAGAGCTGACTGCAAAGGCTGATCTTTACCTGCTAGTCTCTTTCTGAGTCTGCAAGGTGTGGTGGACACAAATTCTTTCTTTTTACTCTGGAACAGCAAAGAAAAAACATGCATTAGAAGAAGAAACATCTTTCTCCTTTAAACAGCCCTCTGCCAAGCAAAGACAGGTTACATTTCCAAACTATTTCAGCCCACATGAAATTGGGAAAGCAGACAAAGTTAAGTATGGAGAGTTCTTATTTTGACATTCAGAGGGAGACAGGATCAAGCTCGAAAAGGGGCTTAATTCTTTAAACTCAAGATGGAGGGTAGAAAACTGTGAAACCTCCAACCACAGCACCAATCTTGGCTCTACAGGAAGAGTCCAACCAAAGCAATGAAAAACTGGAAATGCTTCAGTCCCCACAGCAGTCACTTTCCACATCATGCTGTCTACTCAAAGTCATCTGGAAGTCCTCTATGAAAACAACTACTAGAATGACAGAAGACCACTCAGGATACTAAGCCCAGAAGAAGTACAGCAAAGGAACCCAAGCTGCCTTGGCTCATCAAGTCGTAGTGGCACATCTTCCTTACCCATGTGTAAAGCACGTTTGACTCAGACACTGGATCAAGTCTGCAATACTTAGGAAACACTTTTGTTGATCCTGACAAAGTGGATGTGAAATCATCAAGGAGTGAATATGGCATCCCCAAACAGCATGTCTTTTTCAGGTGTATCTCATCCTGGAACCTTATACCAGAAAAGCTGTGCATACATTTCTGCTATGATGCTGTACCATTTTAGAAAGCCAACTCTTTCACTCTATAGCCACAACTGGCAGTTCTGGACTGTATCTCTCTGTAGTGTCACAAAACACAACATCAACTTATATCTGCCCTTTATCCCAATTTATTTTTTATAAACAAATGGTAAGTAAGAAACTGAACAGCATTGCAGTTCTTGAACTCCTGTTTTAACAGCATTTCTTACAATTAGGGCTATTTCTTCCTTTAGTGAGAAACTGGAAAGCTATGAGTTTAACTGTGTATTAGGGGGTTGTCTAGCATCCTCACTTGTGTGATTTAAGGAAATAGTTTCCACTCATGCTAATTAAGCTGTCAAACCTACTATTTGCCCACTGACTCCCAAGCCCATAGTCCTGATTAATGGTTCTCACTTGAGTTACTCCTGTCTGGGTGGAATAGAAGAGACATCTCTACTGTGGATTATGCTTTTCAAGGTCCTTTCTTTCCAAAACTGTAGTAATTGGCCAGTTCAAGTTTCTCAAGTGGGGAAAAAAACCCAGACACAAGATCCAAACAATGTAAAGTCATCACTCACCCTCTGCTGCACTTTGTTTGAACTTGAACGTTCTGAAAAGAAAGAAAACAGCATTGTACAGAGTACTGCATATTTTCAACATGGTGGCACAAGGTGGTCCATTAGATAAACAGGCATTCACTATTCCAAGGTACACTGCACCAGAATATCAGCTCCCTGGATGGTTAATCCTGAGGGAAGCCTCTAGTTCCTCACAGGTAGGCAAGGAGAGAACAAAGAGAGTTGCTGAGAGGAATGGGTTAGAAGTAGAAGACTGGCAAGGAGAGTTGTAAATACGCTCAAGTGACCACGCAGCTGGGGATAGCAAAGACTCAACTAGCAATGTAGAAAAAAAGATACACCATGTCTATTGCTGTTTACCCTGTGTATGCTTTGAGAAGTAAAACATCTGTGTATAGATAACGTGGGTGCTTGGTAGGCCTGGAGGCACCCTAGCAGACAGGCTTGAGCGCCCTGCCCTGGTACAGAGAAGATCAGAACACAGTGAAGATCACAGCATGGGGGAAAACCACACATGTACAAAACCACTGATAAACCAGTGTGAACAGCAGGCTGGTGATTCTCTAGCACTGGACCAACCTTAAGGGTGCCTGCATCTCCACTCAGTGCCTACATCTCCACTCATGTGCCTCTGCCCAGGTGCTGCTTCGGGAACATAATAAAAATAAATTTATTTTTTGCATTGTGGCTCTGAGTTTGTGGTGGCTCCAGCAGCCTGCCTGTGTCAGCTCACAAAAGTCAATGTTACTACCACAGAAGGCAGCTTTTAATTTGTGGTCACAGCTTTGGGAGGCCAGGAAAGAGGAAGAGACTCCAGCAGGAGGAAAGAGGCTGAAAAATGAGCTAATGTTCTCTCCCTGAGCACATCAGACTCCATTTCTGAGCACAAATGCACATGCTCTTGCCAGTGCTGCCCTGCATTGACTTCTCCCATCTGTATTTCTCCCTGCAGCACCAGGTATTAAATATTATATAATAAAGTGTGAATTTACACATGAACACCCTCACAGTCCTACCCAATTGGTGTTTAACACACTAGCCCAGCTCATAACTCTCTCAAGTGCAAGTATTTCTGTTGAACAGAGAGGAAGTTGTTAAATGTCACAGCAATAGATGAGAAAGAAGTTCATGTTTCCTCTACAGCAGCAGGACAGAAGAAGAGACCTGACAGCCGGGTGAAGCACAGACCATGCACATTAAACAGTTCAGCCTATGGCTTTAACCTGACTAAAACACTCAAGCATGACAGAAGCTGGAACTCAAGCACCCACTCTACCACCCAAATAGAAACATAATCCCCATTCACTCAGTTCCAGTTCTCCAAACCATCACAGGACTTACTGCTGCTTTGAGGGGTTTTGGCCATCTTCTCAGAGCACTTGGAGTGATCGGGTGCCACCTTCTGTTCTGGTGTCTGGGCTAATTCAGAGGCTGCAGGAAATAGGGGGAGGGGAAGGAAGGACATGTCAGGTACAAAACTTCCAGCTCTGGCTAGTCAGAAATGGAGCCATAGACCTGAAATGCTCCCTACATATTAATTCCCTAGCTATTTCAGGAAGTGAACCAGATATTTCTATTTTTTTCTAATGGTGGCTGTAATCCTCAGCAAAGATTTTCAAAGGCTGAGCTCATCAGTTAATTAATTTTACAAATATGGCCAATGCACTGGCAGAGCACCTTTTGCTCCCTGGGAGACCACATGTCTTTGAATTAGAGCAAGGTTTGATCAGGCTCACTTAGTCCTTTAAAACTGCTCAGCTGGACATAATGGATCATCAGATATAGCAAACACATCAGTTCCCCAGGAGGAACTATTTACCTGTGTCTCCTCCTTATCAGTACAAGCTGAAGCTAAGTGACTGATCTAAATATGAAAGGTCACCATATCCTGCTAACAGTCCCTAGCACTGTATGACCAACAGCCTATTCATGGAACAACACTGAGACTAACAGGCTGTCATTGTATGACTTCCCTCAGTTTCCAAACTGAGTCAGGGCTCCAGGAGGGAGCACCAGTGAAACCTACCCTGCTGCAGAAGGAGGTATAAGATAGGAAACACACAGCTTCCCAAGACACAGCAGAAACTAAGAGGTACCAGAACCAGTTTCTGTATAGTGATACAGTAGAACGATCCCTCTCCCTCTGATCATCCTTTGTAGGATGCATCATTAGCTGTGACAAATAAACACTAAGGAAGTTTGTATGGTGCTGGACACACAAAGACTCTTCAAGTGAGAAAAAACAGTGACAACACAGCTCAAACATCTTATTTAAACCAAAACAGTCCACCCTCTCTGGAACTGCCATTTTCTTCTTGCTTCTCTTAAGCCCGCAGAGAAAATAAGAGCAAAACATACCCAGCTCTGCCATTTTACTGGAGCGTTTGGGAGTCTGGAATGAGTAAACTTCACCACCACTTATATTTGAGCCATTTCCCACTGGATCTGTGAAAAGAATTGTTACTCACAGCTATTTTAAAAACCGATAATATTCCCAACCTGAGAAAGATGGAATGCAACATTTCACTATTTGGCTTTATATTGCAGGTGTTACAAAACAAGTATCATAATAAAATCCTAGAATGATAATCTTCTCTTCTACCTTTTTCCACAAGCACAACCAGAGCAGACTGAGCCCTCAAAAGCAATTTCATCAACACTGTACAACCCTAACACTGCAAGTATCTCCTGAAGTCAGAGCTGTGTTAGGTTTTCCCCTGCTAATACCTTGGGCACACAATCCAAGAGCAGCAACATAGCTCTTCTCTTCCAGGATCTCCTGAGCTTCGTTATCAGAAATACTCTCAAGCTTCTTCACAAATCTCTTCATACTGACACTCAGCTGAGCCTTGTCCTTCCGTACTTTAGTACCTAGAATTGCAACAAAAGCTTTAACCTCGTGCTGTTTCATTATTTCTACTGCAGTAGTATGCAACCACCCGACATAGAGACCAGGTTCTTATTATGCAAATCACTAAACAAATTCAACGGTGAGATGTCCTGCTAAAACAACAGCTGGTCAGTAGCTGACCCCACAGGCATTCATCCCTCCTTCACCACAAATGCTGGCTCCTGCAATCCATGAGGGCAAGACCCCCATTTCAGCGAACACCATCTCCACAGTTTGGGAAAAATGACAGTGACTCACGCATTACAGTATCAAATTGCATGCAAAGGGGATGGTACTTGCCAACCCTTATCTTTCCTAGAGAAAGGGAGCAATTAGAAAATACCTTGCCTGTAGGCTGTCAGTACACTCAGGGGAGAATTTAGGCTGAGACCCCTCTGGAGACCGTCTGCATGACCTTCTGCTCAAAGCAGGACCAGCAGTGAAGTCTGATCCGGATGCTCCGTGCCTTGTACTGGCAAGTTTTAAGCATCTCCACAGAGGTTCCCCACCTTAAAAGTTGTCAGAACTGCTGCAAAACACTCCTATAGCAAGCACCTGGAGCCTCGTTCCGCTTTGACTGTGCGACTGTTTAACCGCGTCAGGCCCGAAGAGTTCCCCAGCTCCCTGTGCCGCTTCCCTGGCACCCGGTACACGCTGCTGCGGGGGGAGCTCGTATCGAGAGCTCGTACCCGCCCCGCCTGCAGCCTGTCCAGTGCCGGGCTGGGACAGAGACACTGCACGGAGAGGTCAAGCGGGGCAGAATAACTCCGGAGGCCTCGTCCTGCTGCGAGGCTCTGCAGCACCCAGCGCGGGTGCTGCAGAGCCCCTTTCCCGACGGCCGCCGCGGCTGCTCGGACCCCTCTTCCAGCGTCCTGGGAGCAGCGGGCGGCGCTGGGCTGGGCTGTGCCGTGCCCCGGGCCGGCTGTACCTGCGTCATCGGCGATGTGTTTGAGGACGTCCTCGTCGGGGACGAACTTCACCTGCAGGGAGCGGCGGCAGCTGCGCGTCCCCTCGGGCCCACTCATGGCGGCGCCCGTCACGTGGGCGCGGCCCCGCCGCCGGGGGGCGCCGCCGCCGGGGGGCGTGGGCCGGCCCCGCCTCACACCTCACCCCACCCCTCACGGCGCCGCTCCTGCGGGACTGGGGTCCCACCCGCTCCCCGCGCCCCCGGCAGAGGCGGCGGCAGCAGCAGCAGGAGGCGGAACCGGACTCACGTGCCCGCCAGCGGACGGCCCCGCGGCCCGCCCCGAGGCAGCGCCGCGCCTTGAGTGATCTGTGCCACGGCCAACCCACGCCCTCCTCCCAGCCCGCCTCAGCGGCAGGGCAGGACTTCCGCCGCCGGGCGCGCGCGCCGGCCCCTGGGCTCGTGCCCGGGGTCGCTGTGGCGACGCGAAGCCGCCGCATACCCCGTACGGAAACAGCCCCGCCCCCACCAGATCCCCCCTCACGGTTCCCTGGGGAGAACTCCCCTCACGGTCCGTCCAACCCTCGCCAGCGTGAATCACACTTTTAAATCCAGCAATTCACACAGTATTAATTTCTGTTCAGAAACAGCACAATATTTATTTAACATCTTTATATATTTATATATATATATATAATTTTTTTCTGCATTGCAGATTGTGTCGCGTTTTATACATCTCTATTTACAATGATTTAAAATAATTATATTTCTTCTCTGGCAGGTATTTACAAAGTCAATAGTAACTACATTTCACATTTCAACAAGTCAACAGCATGAACCAGCTCAGTAAGACAGTTTAAGATAATGGCTTACATGCACCAATAACATGATCTTCAATACGTGCCTTCTTCAGGACTAAGAATGAAGATTTTCCCTGGTCCCCAGGTTAAAGGACATCATACAGCAGAGGTCATTAAAAACCTGTTTGATTTAGTCCTTCACCAGTACCGAATCTTGAACATCTGGGGTTCATACCAGCAAGCAGCGCTATGCTGGTGAAGAGGGGCTCCCACCACCAATCCATGTCCTTTTGCCTAGCCTGTGTGTCCACAAGAAGTGGGCTACGTGCTGTTTATGCTCCTTCTATGAGATTACATAATGCTAAAGTAGTAAAAATCCTCAGAAACCTTAGTTCAGAGAAACAAACCTGGTATGACGAAAAAAGTAAGAAAATAATCTTTTAACCCTTGCAGAATGTTTCTTTTTGCTAGTAAAACAGAGAGCAAATCCTGTATTCTTACAAGGACGAAAACAGATCAAAAAACTCATTGTCAAGTACAGGAATTACAAATTTAAAAAATGCAGCATGGGGTACGTATCAATCTAGTTGCTGGGGTCTTTTAATAGCAAATAAAAGCTACCATAGTAAATCTAAAATGTATTAAGAGTAGCTGATTATTAAAAATCTTTATTAGCTTTTTCCTGGAATCTTCAATATGAAAAAAAGTGTTAAATGACTCAGTTTTATTTAATCATATGGTATTTGTCCATAAATAACCAGCTAGTAATATCCACCCCTAAAGTATGCACTATGTGCAAGAAAACAGAAGTCTTGTTTCAAAGTAATCATTGAACACTGACACACACACACACACACCACACACCCCAGTACTAAGAATCTATTAATACTTTGACATGTTGATTTATCCTGAGTGATTGTTAACTCACATCTACTGTATACTTGAAGCCACAAAGTTTTTACTACTTGCATTTTTCATAAACTAATAACATGAAATTCTAGCACAACAACAACTGTCTGAACAGAAAGAACAGTGTCAATAGCCAGTATTTCTGTTACTTCCAAGTACTTGTTTTAGAACTAAAGGTAAAAGGTTGCTCTACTTTTTCTGTTTTGTGATCAGTTCTGGGGAGGATGAGGACTCAAACACATAGGATTCACTACTGATTTGTAAGGAAGTTTCCATGACAAAGCACCACAGAGACATTTTACCAGCAGATACTTCTAAACAAAAATCTCCCCAAACCATTTTACCTTCTATAATCAAAACCTGTGAGAATTCTAAGCCATATTTTAGAGCAATTTAAATTTTGGCTCCTGAGAAGGTTATTAATCACTCATTAAAAAACTGTATCAGAATGCAAAGACAGTCTTCTCTAAAATTGTTTACATCTTATACACTGTGAAACACTGGGAGCTCACCACCAAGTAGCTGGTCAATAAAACTTGATCTCATCACTCTGCTCATCATGCACAAGCTAAAATATAGGGCAACATTTTTAGTGTACAAAGTTTTAATATCCATCTGTTCCCATCAACAGCTCCTCACAGGAATACCTAAGTAATCCTTTATGATAGAAAGGATAATATATGGACCCATTTTAAATTCAGCTGGTCCCTCAGATACTACCTTTGGTAAAATCCGATGAACACAGTTGAAAAGAAAAATCACGGAGAGGTATAGCCTAGAGAAAAATAAGTAAAAGCATGGAAGCAAAAATTGTATTTTTTTTTTTAAATTAAATCTCAGAAAGATTATTAACATGGGACAGATTTTTACTAAATCCTTTTCTTGAAGCTGTAAGGTACCCTTAAGACTTGCACAGCTTACTTCTGAACTTTTAATGTCGCAGGCCTTGACACTTGACAAACTCACTAGGCAAGTTTATCTAAAATGGTTGGCTGTTGTTTTAAAATCTTGTTCCAAGATTTAAATAAAATTTCATAATGACTATGTGGAAAACCTCGTATCAGTCTTGCAAAATCCACTTACTGTTTTCAGGAACAAACCAAGCTGCTCACAGCTCACCATCATCTTCCACAATTGTAGAAGAAGCAGGCAAGTATTTTGTCTCTTCAGCTAGTCATGACATACAAATTTTGACAGACTGATACATGTATTTGCTAGCACAACACCCATGTCATGATTTACTACCCTGAATCACCTACAGAAGAGCTTTCAACAACAAAGTTTATCCAAGTGCCAGTGAGGAAAAAACAAAAATAGTGAACAGAGATTAAGGCCCATATGCTAGAAACAAATAGCATTTCAAATACTGAAGAAAATACAAAATATTGAAAAATTATATAAATCAAGAATGCAATACAAGTACAAAGGAGCTGGCTTGTTTGCTTAGCATGCTTGAAAAGGAGTGATATTCTGCAACTTTTGTCCTGCTATCATCCTAAACAAGAAACTGAAATAAAAGGGGCATGTTTACTGCTCTGATGAAAACTATTCTTGTAATGTAATGGTTGTTAAAAACGACACCTAGCTAATGGCTTTAATGGTTATATTAAACATGCCAAGGTAGCAATATCTTTGGCAATGAGAGAATTTAAGGATGAGATTATTAGATCTACTAACATCAAAGTACTTTTGTTTTGTGTGCAGCACGTACATTTCATTCAAACATAATCCATTATATTTTCCACACCTCGTCTAGGATTATGAGCACAGTTCCTATACTGTACAGCTTGATTTTTATGATTTTATTCAAAAAGTTATTTTTGGTTCTCTCTTAGTCTTCAAATTAATTTAAATTTGTAAGCCGAGATAAACAAAAATGTCTGATTTGTGACCAAAGTTAAAATGCTGAACACTTAAAGGAGATAGCCATTGGTTCATGATAAAATAGGACAAGTTCAAACTCTTAGGTTAAAATACAGCCATAGCATAGAATTATCTATTCCAAAATTAATTTTTCAAAATATAATTCTCTGAACATGTTATACATTAAATATTGAGGAAAATTTCCCTGGAGCTAAAATTTTCCAAGAACACTAATACACTTCATTAAAGAAGTAAAACAAACCACACAGTATCTGAAGACAAAAAGCAGTTAGAGTTGGGGTCACCTTACTGCAGAGTAGCTTTACCACCACTAAGATGCAGGTTTCCCCCTTTATCTTGAAAAATACGTTCCTATTTACATACAGTATACACACAGTTGAGGCAATTGATTGTCAACACGTGACAAATGTATGTACCTACTCACACACAAGTAAACCTCACATGGTGAGAAAAAACCCTGTCCCAGTAAACTCCAGTATTCATAAGTAGTGCAAATAAATACTTTGTCAGAAAACACTTCTTTTTTCTCACTATTTTGATGACTTTAATTACGTTAAAGCTAGCAGGAGTATGTTGGAAATGCATTTAAGACCAACACACTTGGCAAACTACAAATACTAGATCTAATGCTTACTGGCTGCAACATGATGTTCAGCATTACAGAATGAAGTATGCTGTTAAAAAACTTCAAATTTGTATCAGAAAGGGTGTTCAAAGAAATCTGCACTATAAATGGACAGTGATATGGAAGTATCCATTTTAACAATTTTTCCAAATGAAAACTAAAGGGATAATACAGCAATTTAAACTGTCATCTTGCAACATTAATTTTAATAAGTATTTTTACTTCATCACTTTGCTCTCTGCAGGATGAAAATATGGTTCACCTTCAAACACCTTTCAACCAAAAAGCTGCTCACAATAAATCCCTGAAAAGGATAATCAAGCTAGAGCTCACAATCCAAACATTTTGTATTTCCTTAAAATTACAAAGCCCAACAAAAATGGGTTCCAAAATGGCAGCATATTGTGATGCGTATCAAGGACTATTTCATTTTTCCCTGCTGAAGTATATGTATACATCAGAATATTAGTATCCACCCTTCCTCACCTAAGAATTGCATGTATGTGCATGCATGCACACACAGAGGGAAAAATCATAGTGTTCTGCTTCTTGTCCTTTCATAATGCTCCAGTGGCACTGAAACAGTGCAAAAATCTAAATCTAGTGCCTCAAGTACCAAATGTTCTAAAAGAAGAGACAACAGAGTGAATTTAGGATAAGGAGGTTTGATTTAAGTCTAAACATTTGTCACAGGTGTCAGAAAATTTAAGTATGTTTTGTACTTTGTTTAGTATTTAGCATATATAATCAGAAAACCAGCAGATTATTCCCTCCACCCATATCCCAGACACTTCTAATTTTATTTCTGCCACAGTACTTTGAAATGTACTGAACATAGTGTATAAAGATTTGCTACGATCTTGACACACCTTAGCATAGTTTGAGGCACATCTAGAAGCAGTAATGATAAACATGATACACAGCACAGCAGAGCCTGTTACTACAGCTGGTATAGATACTAGTGATGACTTGATTTGTAAGGTAAATGTTAAACAGTAGTTGGCTAAAAAACAACAAAACAAGCTCCCACAGCTGAAACACTGCACTAAAAGGGTAATTTTGAGAAGTCCCGTATGTACCACATCAGCACATAGAAAACATGGGGGTTTTTTACAGGGATAAATTTGAACTCTTTTTAAAAAGACTGATATGGAATAGGTATATATATATACAAGAACAAACCAAAATACAATAAATGAAACCATAATAAAAGGCACATGATCAAAATGAGAACTGTAAGAATATCTTAAAAGGTAGTTTGACTGAGGTTTTTGCCAATTTGAATTAACACATGTACATTTGACTTCCCTATCTGAAGCCAGTAAAGCTGTCTCACTTTCCTGAAATAGTTTTAATAGTGTGGGACCCCACACAAAAAAACGGCTTTTAAAAAAAGGTTGTAAAATTTGACCTGATGCCAATTTAAGTGTCCTAAAACTTCTGGAGGAATGCATATAATGGCAAACATAGAATGTAGAGAACATTGCTAATGAACAACTTTACTTTCTAAAATACTGAAATAAAGTCATTCTTAGAAAGTTAGCTGACACTCCTGACCTTTTCTTTCCCAAATATTTAAGCAAATTTCCTTTTTGATAGTCTCTGCAAAGTATAAACTTTGTACTTCCAGTCATGACTTACCTACTGTCTCCACTAGGAAAACTTTATTTTATAGAGTAGAGTTTAACCATATACAGCTTTTGACCTTTTAACAGAAATGTAAGCCTTGTAGCTTCATCTCAGCTTTGCTTTAGCTCCATCTGTGTATGACTGGTGGTCCTTAAAAATTAATTTCCATTTAGAAACTGTCAAGTTTTTTTTCTGATGAGTCTATTTACTCTTTGACTGAATTTTTACATCAGATGCCACTAAATTCACTTTATGAATGAATGATATGAGGACTAGGCTACCAAAGTGACTCATCAAACCACAAAAACCCCTTCAAATATTTAACTGAATTTTAATGTAAATTTGAAAAAAAAAGTTCTATTTGAAATAAAGATTAAAAAACCCCCCAAAAAATCCCCACCAAAACCAACTATCAGCAATACCACACCATGTCATTCATTGTTCTGAGCGTCTTAAAGACTATCATTCAAAGAGAGCCTGCTATTTGCAACTGCTTACATTTATCCTTCACAGTGACAGCGAAACCAAAGTTCCCATATAAAAATTGTTAACTCTTTCCTGCAGATTTACAGGTTGTAAACTTCAAGGATATCATACAGGACTTAAGCAGAGAGGATGAACTTTTCCCCCTTTTCTATCAATCCAAAAAGAGATACAGGGAGACAGAGAGAGAATACCAAACATTCTCCTGTGTAACTAGAAATGTGCTTCTAAGCAGTGTCCTCTAACGTAAGTACCAGCCAGTGCCCATACACCAGTCATATACATTCAAGGCTTGGCTCAATGGCACGAGTTCTGAATATTCTAGACTAGGGCCAATTCACAAAAATAAGAGTTAAAAAAATTCAAAAGATTATATATACCAAGGCCATGAAGTGTGATCCTTCTGGGCAAAAAAAAAGGACTGTCAGTACCCCTTTGCACAAATGGCATTGCTAGAAAAGCATTTCACATTGAAGCTTCAGTACTTCTTGCAAACTATTGTCTCTATCCCTGAGACAGCACCTTGAGAGTATGGTCTGTCTGGACTGCAGGATTCCTCAAATGACTCCATGATTGAATTCAGGGACATTGAGAAAGCAGCTGAAAGGGGTGGGGGTGTCCCAACAGCCATGATACTAAAGAAAGCAGCCTGAGAAATACTCTTTACCCGAATACACCTTTCAATTCGGTGATCAGCACCTCACAACAACAGCAACAGCAAATATGAAAGCAGAGCTAGCCATTATTTTCTGGGGAAGAAGTGTTTCCTTCCCACTTACAAACCAAATTGCTTTAACAGTATGGTGGTGTCTAACGTTTAGTCTAAATGCAGAATGACCCTGTGTCCTGGAGGGGAAGACATGTAACATTACAAATGGCTACAACGCCATTAGAAGTGCATTGTAACCTACATTATCAACCTAGAATCCTCTCTCTGAGGGAAAACAGCTTCTTAATATGCATGTCTCAGTTGCTGAACATCAAAAGCATCTGGGATGAGAGACTGGGGGCAGTCAAGAAAAAACTACCCTCGTTTTAA
Source organism: Coloeus monedula (assembly GCF_965178545.1). Taxonomy (NCBI): domain Eukaryota; kingdom Metazoa; phylum Chordata; class Aves; order Passeriformes; family Corvidae; genus Coloeus; species Coloeus monedula. Next base: position 12,297,367 of record NC_138787.1, read on the forward strand.
TGAGAAAAGTGCTGTAGGCAGCCAGGAGCAGCAATGACAATCCCCTCCTCAGAATTGATTGCACAGACTCAGAGAGGTCCAAAGTCACACTAGAATCTCTGAGGCACTCCTGGTTCTGAGAAAGACAAGTCAGGATCCAGTAGTCTTTGCAGTACTGTAGACCAAGAAAACAAACCCGTTTCTATTTCTTAACAAAGCCAAAGCATCATCTCATAGGGATCACATTCACCATTTCCGCCGGTGTCTCCAGTCTCACAGTGTTGAAATGGGACTGATCAGCCTACGATGGATTGCACATCACCCAAGGAGAAAGAAAGGCATGGAGAAAGGCATACAGTACATTATATACTGCTTCACAACCATGTTTACAAGAGGGAAAAAGGATGAAGGTGAGGGAAGAATTATTGCTGTTTCAGTAATACAGTATGATAGCTAAACCAAATCAAACAAGATCACAACAGTCAGTATTTTCACACTGTGGGATGATGGTTCATGTTTTGCCTAAGGACGAACTTGCCAGGGATTAAGGGGGAAGAGGGAATACTAAGGAAGGGAGTCAAAGTTACACCTGGGATATCAGCTGCATATTGAAACTTGGAGATCGAGACTGCTTGGTTAGGGGAGCTCCTGGGGAAAGGAGATCTTTACCTTCCCCAGCTTGGCCTAGTCGGTCCTCCTGTAGGCTGATAGTTGAAAACCGATTGGTGTTGCCAGCTGCTAGATTGGTAAAACCCTCTGTACCAGCTCCAACACTGGAGCCTGCCTGACTGCCATTCACATAGTCAAATGATTTACTGGAGGAAGCACTGGCGGTCCTGATCAGGCCCAGACTGTTGGCTTTTGGCACCACCTGCCCAGCAGGCAGGCTGAGGTGTTTCTTAGTAGGTGTCATCTCAATTATATCTCCATCCAGGTCAGTGGATTGGTGCGTGTACTGCTTTCGAGCTACTGAATCTCGAGGGCTCTCATTGGATTTTGCTGCAGAAGAGGTTTCTTTCTCCTTAGCAGAACGCCCACTTGCTGTTTTCCTTAAGCTGCCCTTCTGGGATACAGAGGATAGAGGTTTGGTCCCTGCTGGCTGGCTGCTGAGGGAAGCTCCCGATGAAAATCCTTCATCGGGATCATTAAGGTTCACAGACTCCTCTCTTCCGTTTACACCTTCTGCATCTATTAAGAAAAAAAAAAGCAACCAAAAAACCCCCAAACGAATCAGAACACACAGAATGCATTCAAGTTACATGAAGACAAAGATGTGCACAGAATATCAAAACAAACCTCATTTGCTAATCCACTTGGATTTGCTAATCCACTTGCTTAAATATTTTTGGATTCTCAGCCAATAATTTTCCTGCCATATTTAGCAGAGTAAGAGTCTAACAATTAGTGCTCCCTGAGGTTGATTGGCCTTTCATCTATAATACTTTCATCAGTCAAAATATTGTCCCAAACTTTGTCTATAAACAAGAATTGGAACCCATTTGGTTAATTGGTTTTAGCTCCGTTTGCAGATACTTGCTACCCATTCTCCTACTACATGCTGTTAAAAAAGACAAACCAAAACGAACCCACCACCTTTTCAGACTATTTTTATCCTGTTTTGAGGCAAGATCTAAGGATCTCTTCCAGTCAGAGTAAGTTCTGGTGAGTGCTCAGCAAGCTTCGGAACTAGGCTACTTCCTAGGCTAGCAATCACAATGTTCCAACAGAGGTAGAAGGCTTCTGTTGTGTGTAGCTGGCACTTAGAACAATGTAACTATACTTTCTATTGGAGATTAACCTAATTCCTAGTTCTCTCTCCTCCAAAATTCAATCCTCCCTGCATTCACAGAAATCCCATCCAGGTGCTTCTACCGTATTTGCTTTTATCTCAATGTCTGCATTTCTCAGAGGGAAAAAAAAGGCAACTCTTGTATTAAGAGAAATTTAATCTCTGAAACACTTCATGTTATAGACAAGGCACTGTGCTTTTGACTGGAACCTCAAAGAGAAAATAAAAGCCTTACAATATCATTTCTTAAATCCTTACTTTCAGGCCTATATGATTAGGGCCGCACACAAGTACTTTTTTCTTTTAATCATATTCCAGTCTTTTTCTAAGCTCCAAGTACTCAAAAGAAGTTACTGTTTTAGTAGAAAACTGAGCAGCATTCAAATTTCAAAACTGAAAATTGAGCTAGAGTTTTTGCTCCATGTATCTCATTTCAGTGAAAAAAAGGCATACATTTCAACCATGTTGGCAGAAAAGGAGTCATTCAGGCTATAAGAATTTTGCTTTTCTTTGTAAAAGCTGTAGAGCCTGATTATTTGCAAGAAATAAAGCCACTGTGGTGCTCTACTGTTAAGACTGTTCGACCCAGCTTACCTCCAAGCAAACCTGTTTAAATCCTTTTTGTGGAACGGGAAAAACATGGCAGCAACTATATGAGAGAGTCTAATATTTGAGTGGAAGCTCATCCTGTCATGTTGACTGTTAGCTAAGGAACATTTTACATCATGGCAAACAGAACAAAGTTTTCGGTGGTGTTGTCACCTCTGTGTGACCTGATTCAACTTCACGTTTCTGATGTGTAATGCAAAACCAAACTTTACAGGGAGGTTTCATTACAGGAAACTTTGCCTTGGAATAACCATTACTGTGTATCAGCTTACAAAAGATACTTAGACATCTCCAAATCAGACCACTCTCAGCCTCTCTCAAAACAATGCAATGAGAGATGATTCTGTAGTTTTCTATAGTTCTGTTTGACTCAATAGCCTCCCAGAAGGGGAAAGGTAATATAGCTCATGCTACTGCAGTCTTCCTTCCTTGGTTAAGCCTTTAGCCTTAGAAAAAGAAGCTATTTAGGTTCCCAGGACAATTATTAAAATGAAGGGTGTGTTTATTTGCTTTAACTTCCTGTAACCATATTTAAAATGCATATACTTTCCCCACTTCCTGTCCACCCTGTTTGGTTGAACTAGGCCTTCATCTTCTCCTTGAGACATACCTGTCTTTTCTTACACTAAACAGTGATATATTTTATCCAAAATCCACTTTGACATTCCCCCCTCCAACCTTCCCACACACAAATCAAAGGTACTGATAAAAATCAGACATTACTGGAACATACCAAAAGCAAGACCACTTTTTCAATTAACCAACATTTATGTTTCTTTATATAATCATGCAAAGCTGGATGAAAGCATGTTTGGTTACAAGCAGCAAGAGAAGCAGCTGAAGCCCCCTCTCAAGCCCTTCTTATTCAATAAAAAGATGTGGAACTTGTAAGAAGGTATCTCCGGACAACACTGCTAAGGTTTTTATTATTACAAGAACATTAGTAGTTTTCAAAGTTTATGTTAAAACATTACTGAGTAACAGGATGCTAAAGCACATGTTCCTATTCAGGGAGAGTGAAGCAGAATAGTTACACTGGAAAAGTGGCATTTTATCCACAGGATTTAAAGACAAGACTGAGAGGGGTTGTTGCAAGCTTTTGGATGCTGCAACTATACAGAGGCCCAAGCTGCTCAGCAGTGCTCGAAAATGAAGAAGATAGAGAAGACAACATGCAAGAGAATTTCTGTCTAGTCAGACCCACATACCTACAGAAGTTCTCAATGGGATTAAAGTAAATCAGCAAACACATTCTTTTCCTAATGTATCTTATTTTTCCTCTAAAAGCTGCCCTCAGAAATAATAAAAAAACGTTTGAGTCCTTATATACTCTGGGAAGAAAAACAGGATGATGTAACAACAAAGTTCTCTCTCTCTCTTTTTTTTTTTTTTTTTTGTTTGTTTGTTTGTTTTTGTTCCAATAGACCAATAAGATAATTTTAAAAGGAAACAAAACCTAAGAATCTACTCCTTTACAAGTACTCTTTATTTTCAGGCCAAAAGAGAAAGAGACTGTGCAACCCAACAGAAATTGTATCCACTGCACTACAGTGTGTATTCAGGACTCTCACTGTTCCTTATCAGAATAAATCTGTGCCCAAATAATTTGCTATTTGTGAATATACCCAAGTAGTCCTGCAGATACAGACTCAATGTTCTCCACTGACCCAAAATAGTGCACATAACCACAGCTGCAACCACTCAGCAGCAGAATACCTTGTACAGCATTACTGAGTCATTCTTGAAGTCATGTCTTTTTCTAATCAAGGGGTCAAAACACCAATCTGAAGAAGGGATTTTATACATCTTTTAAAAATTACTTTTAGCATGTTTATCCTTCCTATATCTGAAGATCGAAAAGTCACTAGAAGTGATCAGTCTCTCCTTGCGCTGTTTGACATTAAACTGGTATTTATGAGAGGGAATTTTCTGGCTGAAACTTTCTGTGAAATCAGTGTCAGAAAACAGACCCCTGGATAAACACACACAATTCTATGTTGATAATCAAGCCAAACTCCCTTCCTTGGCTGTCTCCCAGATGCTATCAGCTGGAGAATTCAGTTTGATCAAGAATGTAATTATACATTGCTAATGTTGCAGAAGTAAATGGTATTCAATCCATTTGTATTGAAGCAGAGAATGTGGAATGATGCCTTATCCAGTAATATGCCCCATTATATCAATGGCTTCAGACAAGACTAAAATGCATCATCTTTGTCAACTTCCCTTCCCACTTCCTGTCTGTCCCAGAAGGTTCTCTGCAGCTCAGGACTTCTCTATATCCTTCAGGTCATGCACATGCAAAGAGTTATAAACAGGGTAAGATCAAGTGAAAAGTGAATTTAAGAGAAGACAGGATCATTTACTGAGCATGCTCAAATTCATAATGCACCAAGTAGATTAGAAACCTGCACTAAATATTTTTATGCCACTTTTTCTACAGAAGCATGAGATCTTAATTAGTGCTTGATAGCAACTTTAAGTGAAATGATTCTGTGATAATATTACATTTAAGTCTCCGAATTATCCAGATTATTGTTTCCTGAAGAGCAAATCTGAAACCTATGTAGCTCATATCTGAATGTGCAAATAAATCTCACTTATGATCAACTAATGTCCTTATAGAGGCTGGAAACACCAAAGGAATGTTCACATGGAGAAGACAACTTAAGATAGGAAAGTACTTGAAAATATGTTTAGCCTAATCTGTAAGAATTAATTCTCAGCTCTGAGGAGAAATCAAGATTCAATTTCAGTATTTGAAACTACGTCTTTCATCAAGGAAATCATCTTGAAAATAGATGAACTTAAGCAAAAAAAAGTTCTACCACCTACTCTATCTGCTATTCTTGGCTGCAAAGCAGACCTATGAAGCCCTACAGCATTTGTGTGGACATCCCAGCTGAGAAAGAAAGCAGTAATTGTTTCTGAAGTTTTTAAAAATATGACAACCTTATTTCTTCCTGAAAACACAAGCACTTTTTTGGTGCTTGTAGAGCAGCCAGCTCTAAATGAGTTGTACATATATGAATTTTCAATTACAGGATGACTGACAATAAAACATCAGCAACTGCATACCTGTTTTAGATAGGCTTGACTTTTAATGGGAAGAGGAAACGTCATTCTTGAAAATTTAAAAACTGCAGACTAACAAGACACTACTTTAACTAAAATGTAGCCAAATCCATTTATAGTTGGTACTGTTGACTTTTCAGGACTAGATTCACATTAATCTGGTGCATATTTTTTCTTCTTAAAATCAGATTAAACATGCTCAGTAATAGAAAGCTTCCAAGCAATCTCAAAGCTCTTGGATATTACCCGTCTTGTTTTTTTGTGTGTGTGCCATGCCAAGCAGTCTTTCACCACACAGATGCAAGCCCCAGGCCAGCCCACACAATAACAAAAGGTAGTTCCTGACCTGATGTTAGGTATATAGGGGATGTGTGTATTGCAAAGAAAGCTAATACACCCTGGGATAGCGGAAACACACACTAGAATGGAAAGAAGTTCTGCTTGGGGATAGGGAGCCAGGATCCTCCTCCAGCAACTGCCTCACTGACTTCTGCCTCCTCATCTCTGTCCTACCCTCTGTTGTGGCTGCTGCCAAGGTGGGCTCCGGGAAGCCATGCTCAGGGGTCCTGCGCATCAGCACCTCCCCCTCTTGCTCACGTTTGATCCCTAGGTCTGTGGAGCCGTGTTGGATCGGTGAGCCAGGAATGCTTGAGTCAGCCTCGATTGAGAAGTCAAAGCCATCTGGGATTCAACATATAACATTTTAGTGCTTGTCTATTCCTTTCTTGGCATTCCAACCCAGGCAGGGAAAATAGAAAGTTTATGCGGACATGGAACAGACACAAAACACTACCCATGCTTAGTTAAAAGTGGTGAGAACATCCACAGAAAGGGACAGGTGGGCTGTACTGTAGACCAGAGACCAGCAAATGAATATAACGGCAACTACAGCGAAGACAAACATGACGCAGAGTGCTGAAAACAGGAGACAGCTACTTGTTGTCCTGGACATCCTGATTCAGCTGAAGACCAGAGGTCATCAAATCCTTTTGCACATGACCAAGAAGAATATTAAAAAATAAAAGGGGAAAGAAATGTACTACAGGAAAATACGTAATTCCTGTTTTCAGACTTTTTACTCTCAGTTGATTCTTACATTATTCTCCTTTTTACCTTCATTGATTTATGCAGCTGTTTTAAACTAATGTTTTATACATGAAGTAACAAGGCTTTAAAAGTAGACAAAGTGATTTCAAAGCAAGCTTTTTGCTACACCTACACTGAAGATGTCATCACATCAAGGTAAAGATCATTACTTTTTTTTTCTTCATACAGTCAAGCACACTTCCGTATGATGTAAGTACTCACTGAGGAAAAAGAAAGACTAATTCTAAACTATCCAAACCTATTTTAAAGACCCCCAATAAACTGGGTCATGTGATGGTAGGAGTGTGATGTTCAGTTTTTCCCTCTCCCACTGCCATCAGTAGCTTTAGGCAGCTGGAATCCTATTAAGGTCTAGATGTTAGCATTCATTCCCTGAGCTATTTACGAAGGGAGGCAGTTGAGTTTTAGTACAGATTAAACAAAGAACTCAAATTCTAAGCCACACTTTACCCCTACAATTTCATACTGTGTTACATGGAGAAAAAAGAAGTCTTATTAAACATTTTCCAGCTTCTCCTTTTTCTCACCTACCTCACAGTTTATCACAAAATCAAAACCAAAACAAACACCCCAAATATTCATGTTCATGCACTGCTCTGAGGATGTAAAATATTATATATTATTATGGAGTATCACTTTTCAAAAACAAACAAACAAAAAGCCCCCCCAATGTTCTGTAAACATTCAAACTCAGAAGCCAGATTACAGTGATGATGATGATTACAGTACATTATAGTATGTGCTCCTGGCAGAGAAAGCTCACCTTCTCTCCTCCAGCGATGACGACGGATAGAAGCTGTTGTAATAGCACTCCGAGAAATTCTTGGAACTGTTGGAGTAACTTCTACTTTCAGTACCTTCTGGCCTTCTTGCGATGCATCAGGAGCATCAAAAGGCAGCGAATTCTTCATGGCATTTGCAACCTAAGGTAAAAGTAAGATGCTGTACTGCTACTATCCTTGATTACACTAATGGCAATATTGGATCTCTTGCTTGGATACAGAAAGGAGAACAAGCAAGAACTGATAATTATGCCAGATTCTCCTCAAGATGGATGACCCCATTCCCTGGATTCAAAGTTGATTACATGGAAAAGTTCATCACAAACCTATTCTCAAAACCAGAGTTAATTTTCTCCATTTTTTGGAGGTAATTTGTTTTGTTCTATCTTTGCCATCTGTAGTGACAGACGTTAACAACACATACAGGAAGGTCTCCATGCAAAAGAGACTGCAATATGTCAAGGCAAATACCATTTATGTTTTATGACAAGAGTGTCAATGAAACTAAGTCACAGCCCAAGCCAATGCAAACAGCCTATGGCCTCGTGCACAGGGGCACAGGACTGATTTCCACCATACCTTTCCCCATACCACTCCCCACCCCTCCCTAAAAACAACACCAACAGAACCTAACCAAGGGGATTAGACTGCACGTTCTTGCAAGATTTATTTAAGGAAAAAAAAAAAATATTTGCAACCTAAGCAATGAACATCAAGTTATTAAAATACACTCATCTTTATTAAACCTATTTTTAAAATTGTAATAGCCTATTATAAAGTCAGAAGTTATGTTTTGCAGCTTTGAGGAGAACAAATTACTTCTTTTGGCTTTGATGTTTTAATTACTTCTTTAGGTTTCCCATAAAATGCCTTTGTGGGATTAGAGGTTTACTTTAAAAAAGACATAAGCAACTTTCAGTAATATTTCTCAGTCTACAAGTAAATTGTTCATCAAAAGTGAACTTGTATACCAGCTCCAGAAAAGCAAACTGGTTCTCTATGGCATGTGCAATATTCAACAATAACAAAGCTGAAGCTTAAAGCTTCAAAATCCCCCCAAAACCACAATACATAAAATGAACACACCTTGATATTCCAAAATCTTCTACTCACTGGAGTCTATCTCTTTTGAATAGATACCCTTGTTGGTATACAAAAAAATCTAAAAAATCATAGCAAAAGACTGCAACATGACCAGAATCGTGACAGAGCACTTCTGCTTGTTGAACCTTTTAACAGCTGGCCCTTTCTAACAGCACAAATTGTACTTCTGGGGACGGAGGAAAACCATATGGAGATAAAAATCAATGCAACAGTAAATCCTTGAAATAATCTAAATAACCAGTCTGAATGAGTCACAGTCCCTGTCTGACAAAAACACCCTCAAAACCACGATCTTTCAGGATGCAAAAACACTTGCTCATGATGTCTAATCCAGCACTGAAAGGCAGGAAAACAAACACACAGCACAATTCAGACTTGGCAAGACAAGTCTGCAACTATCAATGACAAAGGAGGGTTGGTTTCAGGCCAGACATCCACTCTTGCCTACCAGAAAGGAGCTCCAAGGAAAGAACATTCAGTAAGAGCAATAAGTGCATCAATAAAATACACTGGATAAAGGTGCTGTCACAACAGGGACTTGCTGACATGGTTCCTGTGCACTGGACTAAGAAAGCCTGTGTGTCTCTGCTCTGAAGAATGGGATTCCTGTCTGAAAAACGTGCAGAACTCTTTGTTCAGAGGAAAAGACTGACTGGAACCGCCTACTCCCCAGGTCCCCAGGTACTAATTCTGACACTTGGTGATTAGTTTGTCCCTGTGGAAACTCTCAGGTTTCCTGAACAATACCCAGCATTTGTTAACAGAAATACTTCTCTTTTACCAGAAAAGGCCTTTCTTTTGTGTTGCTTCCTGCCCTTTCCACTGCAGTCTCTGGGCAGGAGTGACAAAAGACCAGATTACATTACAGATTACAGGTATTTCATAGCTTTCTGATGCTGGTTTTCAACTTGGGGTTTTTTTTAGCTTAGTTTTCTTTCTACAAGCAATAAAAACCTATGTAAATAAGAGCATGGACCTACTAAATTGTCAAAAATGTTTCTTCAAGAAACAAGCACAAAGACCATGATGTTTCTCATTGTAATGATGACTGATAGTATTCCTGTAATTACACAAATACTTTGAATACAGGTATCTAAAAATAATCCTAATGTGGGGGTTTGGCTGAATATTAAATAGACTTCAAAGAATTTGCTGCTCTTAGGAAATCCTAGGCAGAAGCTGAATTTAGAAACTTACCTGTGAAGCATCCCAGATGATAATTATTTGGTGCTAGTAGTTTTAGGTTTAAAATATAGAATTTTATAATGCTGCTAAATTATATACATCTCCTGAAGAATCCAATGAGAGGAAAGGGCTCCAATCTTTGAAAAAGTCAAATTGCTTGAAAATATAGCATTAGGGCAAAGATGTGCAGGTAATTTTTTTGATAAAACTGACAATTTCTTAAAGCTACTTTCAAAAATGTTAGTAAAACTAGACAATGATCAGAGTATTGAAAAGAAAAATTCCACCAATAGGCCTGCATGCATATGCAGGAAAAACCTGACAACCAGGAAAGGGTAAAAATTGGTAATGTCATGATGTCACCAGACAATGGGATGGAGTATCAATAGGAGCATTGGAAAAAAAAACCCCGATGTTCTAGAAGATTCTTACAACTAGAAGTAATCTCTAAGGACAAACTGATTAAAAATGAACAATGAAAACTAAAAATTGTCATATCATCAAGTTCCAGATCCTCCTACACACTTTTAAAATGTAGTAGTGTGATAGGATGGCCCAATTCAGCAGGTTCAATATTTAATTTAAAACTTTCAATCTGATGGAGTGATGAGTCATTTCCAAAAGGAACCAACTATTATAATAATTCAATGGATAGCAGGCATTTTAAATGCAGCAGTATCAGAAAGCCTGTAGATAAATTTTACAGCCAATATTAATACATCTAGAGAATAATTTTATGCAATTTAGTTCAGAAAAGAGTGATCTCAGATTGCCACATAAAAAGACTTTTGCCAATCGCTCCTTCGTCAGTTATGTAAAAAGCAATGACATTTTACTGCTGTTAGTTCAGAGGAGGACTAAAGGCTTCTAGCCACAATTCCAATGCAGAAACTGAAACAGCAATCTAATTTACTTTATTCTCCTTAATTTTCCCTCTTCTTTTGATTCTCATTCCTACATCTGACAAAAACTTCTCCTTTCTCTGTTTCAACCTTCTCATCCTTCCCAATCACATCTACCTGCATCCAGCCCAGTTTCCCCATTTTTCTTCTCTCTTTTCACAATTGGAACGGCAAATATAGTGAAAACTGGAAAAATCCCCACCCCTAACAATCAGAACTATTCCATTTTATTGCTGCTCCTCCAAACAAGGTAAAGACTAAGATCTGTGTGACTTTTATCAAACAAAATCTGGCATTGACTCTGGGATTGGAGCTCCTTTTCACTTCCAGCTCTATCCTGCTGTTGCTTTCTCTCCTTTGTTATCAGTTAAAACCCACAGCTTATTCTCAGCCCTGATGAAGGTCTAGAAGCAAACACCTTTTTTTGCAACCAATGCCCTACAACATACAACTGTTCAGTTAAGCTTCTTTGAACCACTGATCAGTAGCTTATGTCAAAACAACATAAACATTTTGAGACAACTGTAATATATTAGCAAAATCCTAGCTTTCAGCCTCAGTGAGTCCCAGGAGAACCCAACACCCTGGCTTAATACTCAGCAGAAAAAGTATGGTATAAATAGCTATGTTGAAAACACCAGCTGTTAACAAATCACTTGCATTTGATAGTGCAGTGAATGGACACAAAAGCTTCCATTACCAGTCCACTTCAGAAACACATCCATACTGTTAACCAAGCCCATAAATTACAATGGATTGTTTCTTACCAGGAGGGGCTGTGAGTAGAGTTCAAGCTGTGCTCTGTAAATTATGTCCTCCAATACCTCCTGGCCAAGTTCCCACTGACCATTATATCTAAAAAGTAAAGACAAATATTTATCTTCCATATCTTATGAAAACAAACTTCTATTTTTTTCTGCCCAAATCCAGCTTTTCACTTCTCACCTTATGTAGAAAATTCATCAACTGTACGTACACTCCAGTGTACATTAACTTCTTTTAACAGTACAAAGTATTTTATTACCTTGTTTGTGTAACAAGAAAGCTGTTCCATGTTCCCCCCAAGCAAGACAAAATTAATGGCATAATCAGGACAAACTTAAAAAAAATGGGGTCAATATGCAAATGTTAATGCTACTTAGCAGAACTGAATTTGTACCAGAAATGTATTTTTGCTATTTCAGATGCTACTGACATTCAAGAGGTCTGCATTTCATCAGTTTATCTTGGCATCCAAGCTCATTATGCTTGTGAACAGAAGGTATTTGTGGTAGTGGCAAGGTGGAAGAAGCTGAAATCAGAATTCTAACTCTCTTCACGACCTACTGCCAGCCCTTTATCACCTAATTCACTGCTGACAAAAATATTTTCAAATTATCTGTTGGCTGAATGAGCAAGTAATGGGAAATACACGAATCGAATATAAACTTGTCTTATGAGTCTAACTATTTTTTTCAATTATAAAACAAGTGGCATTTATATTTTAATACATGTAAAAGCAGACCTTTCTCTTTAGGTAAGAAAACCCGGTCTACTTACATGGCGTAATAGACACCTGTGAGCAGCTGCACCATGAAGTCAGGGTCTAACACCACTCTACCACAGGGCTCTTTCCAGCGTTTCTCGTGCTGCCGTGGAAATCCACTCACACACAGCCTAAAAGAACCGCCATTACAAGAAAGTATTGACTCTATGAAGACTACAAATGTCTTTATATCACAGATATTTTACGTAACTTTCGAATTTACTTTTTAAAATATAAATACACAACATAGAACATTCTTATGTTGCATTCCTAATGATTAGAGCAGTTTTGAAGCAGTGCCTTGATATGTGGCTTGCTGATAGTCCAGTGTTACTCCCATATAGCCAATAACTCCACCTGTTTTCCTCAAATCATAACCAGCTTCTAAAGAACAAGGGTGGAAAGATGTTCTCTACTGCCAGCCAGGAGACTCTCCCTAAAATTCAGCAACTGAAACCAATTTTCTTTAAAGGAGACATTTCAGTGGTACAGAAGAGAAGTATGTCACCTCCCATCTAATGTATGATGACAGCATGCAGTTGCCTTATACCTAAAGTTAGATAACACACATACTGTAGTCTTGAGAACTGCTCTCAGCTGCCTTGTAAGAAATATTTCTGACACTTGAAAAAGGGGCCTGGCTTCCAATATACTGCCTACATAAAAAACAGGGTAATTTATTATATATCCTTATTGTATCAGTTTACTATCTGAATCTTCATTGCAGAAGCAACAGATGGCCACTGATACATAGCAACTGCTGTACTGTTTCCAAAACAGCAGAAATCCCTTGCATATAAAATGTCGTCTTGCTTCTATACTCAAAGAACAGATCTAATTTTCAGATGCAGGAAAATGAAACCTATTTGGCAAATTTACCATAGCCACAACTCAAGTGAAAATGATGGAAGCATACCAAGAACTAATCCATCCCCCTCAGAAAGCACTTTTCTTTACTGGATGAATATTTAAAAGTCTAGATGACCCTGAAGACTACTTCAAAGGCAAGTGTCTCACCTGGAACCCATCGTACAAAGCGACTGGTAAGAAGAAGCAGGCATGTAGACAATAGCTGAATTGTAGCACAGCATAAGAAAGCTCAGCACCTCAAACCTGAAAAGAGCAAAATCTTGCATTGTTTTTATTCTTAATATTTCACTGAAATTTAACACAAGAAATCTGCAATTCAGTCTCAAAAAGCACCCCACAGGAAGAAGTGTCAGAAGTAAACACACAAATTCTTTAATCCTCTTTCATTATAATTCACTAACTTGAAACAGGCTATCAAAAGTTCACTATAAACACTTAAATTTATTATTCCTGAAACACTTAAATTTATTATTCCTGAAAGCCATTAGCATATGCAGGAATTATGAAGGAAATGGGGTATGGCATAATATTTGGACAGTTATAGAAGTGGAAATGTCTGCAATGCATTCAAAATAATTTTATCAGTTTTCCCAGTGCTGTCTTTAGACACAGGTAAAGCTGGCAGTCACTAAACAGCAGGGCAATTTCTCTCACTCCTGGTTCTGTCTATCCACTTCACTCCATTCCCTTTTTCCTGTAGAAAAAGGAGTCACAGCCCCTGATCCAAAGCTGAATTTTGTTACACTTCCAGGAAAAACTGAATAGACAGCCATAAAACCAAAAATATTCTTTGCAGACACAGCAATGACAGAGAAGTCATTCTTCAAAATTAACTAGTAGAAGAACATACAAAGATGGAACAAAGAAAAAGAAAATTATACCTCAAGCTTACCAAGGCTGTTCTCTAGATTTATTTCCAAGCACTTAATGCTGACAAAGGACTGACACAAAATATATTTGGTCTTGTTTAAGGACTTGTCTCCCTGGTGAAGCACCTTTAACGTTAAGAATGCATCCACCTACCGGTTCTGTGCTGTGAAGGTTTCTCTTTGAGGATGAAGATCACTGTAAACTACTCTGATAAGATCATGCTGACTTAACGCTCCTTCAGTTAAAGCCATGGATCCGATGGTAGAGGGCTAGAAGTAGGTGGTGGAAGAAGGAAGGAAGGAGGGGGGAGAAGCCAAATCGTAAGTAAAAATTCCCCAAAAGCATTAGAACTCCTAACTACCCAAGGCAAAAGGCACACTTATCTTGTGATCTGTAAAAATGAAGATTACTCCAGAATACAGTAAATCTAAAAACATTACCTAGTTTTGGTATCGTAAAGTGCACACACTTACAAGTAATACAGCAGGTGAGAGCAATTTTCAACTTTGAGTCTTACATATCCATGTACAGTAAGTTTGTCCTAATCACATAGACCTTTTGTCCAGAAACAATAGAGAAAGAAAAACACAATTTCAAGTTCTAACTGAACTAAGGAAGAGTTAGAAGGAAGACTACTTTTATACTAACATGTAAGAGGCAAAAAATCACAGCTGCAGCTATACCATAACTAACCTCTATTAAAAATGGGCAGTCAGCAAAGATTTTTCAACATTTACACTCCTGTTCTTCTACAAATTCTATTGCATTCTATTGCACTAACTGCAAGCTACAGACATTGAACTTACTGCAACAAGATGCATCTAAAATGGCCTGTGGCATCAAATGGATCCAGTTTTCATCCCTCTAATAGATCCAATTTTAATTTACCACAGCAGCTCTCTTACCTCATGATATATTGAGGGTTTAGATAACGAAGGGATGGTGAAAGACAGAACTTTGTTGTTTCCATCTTTGTCAGCAATTTCCTGCATTAAAAACAAAACCAGAACTCAAACAGAAGTAAGGAGATAGGAGCTGGAATAACTTTCAACTCTTAGAAGGAATTTGACAAAGTAAGTTAGATGTCCTGATCTGATGAGACTATTAACACCCCAAGGACTTTGCGCATTTGCAGAATATCGACAATATCAACATCCATATTTAGAAGTGGGAAAAGACCTCTATCACAAACTGCTCTGCAGAATCAGTGTGCAATACTTAAAAAAACCCCAGCACTGGCTCCTCAATCAGTGAGACTAAAGATACTGACACAGAAGGGCTGATGAGTCACTAGCTGACAATGGCTAGTATTTCATAATAAATGCACCACAAAGAAAAGGTGAAATCAAGGGGACTGGCAAAGTTTCCTCAGGAGGAAACACACAATATTTTCTCCAATTCAAACTGGTCAGATTTTGTAGTTGCTAGGCTACTACATAAGCAAACCCTGCAGCTTTTAAAGAAAATGTACTAAGGGCAATTACATAAGACTATAGCAAAAAGGAGTCTAAAATCCTGCCTTTGCACTTTGTACAGCAAATTTTCAGACAATAAGCTCCAGTCATTCCAGTTTATGTCAAAGTTCAGCACGCAGTAGCTCAGTACTTGTACCAGGCTTCAAGGATTACAACAGGAGAACGGCTGACAGAATTTGTCAGAATGCAGATTTATTTAACCCTTTCACTTTCTAAGTATACAGAAAATAACTTCACTCTCAGTATATCTGCAGAAAAATATCAACTTTATTAAAGATGAAAAACAGTGGGAACCACTGTCCATTTTGAGGTCTCTTTCTTTCTGAATATGGAGAGAATGGAGAAATTACTGTCCTTAAAAAATTTGAATCACCAATGTATCTTTCAAATGAACTGAAGAATGTTCATGAAAAAACAGGAGAAAAGATAAACATACTACTTCAATCCAATAAACACTACCAAAAATCAGCAAACAGTTTCCAATGGTTTCTTTCTATCAGAATAAATCTAAAATAACTAGATCTTCCAGTTGTTAGAGTGGACCTAACATAACACATAACTAGAACACATTTTAAGAATTACAGTTTGGCTGTTCTGTGTCTTATGTGTAGAAATATAACCACAATTTAAAGGAGGGGTTTACAATGACAGTAGAGGGAAGGGTGATAGAATTAGAATATGTTTTAAGGTCCTATAACACAGAAATTCTCACTAGAGAATGCCTCTTGTGGCAGTATTGCTAAATTTATCAAACAACCTCATAACATTACAAAAGTAAACATTTCCAGGCTAGGGTAAGGATGCAAAAAACTGCTTTTACATCCAACAGCCAAATTTAATAATTTACAGTTGCTTTTACTTATTCTTAAAACTACAGTTGCCCTCAAAACAATTATCTGACTCAAATGTACACATGCATGTATCAGTGCTCGCATGCAAAGCGGTTTCATTTTCAAGTTACCCTTAAAAAGGCACGTTTAGAGTACGTGGGAGGGCAGGGGAAGTGACACATCAAGACTGACTAATCATATTAGCCTGATAATCACAAAAAGTTCTATTTTGCAACATTAAGGGGGACTACCTAATTTCCTTACAAACAGAAGCATATTGAAGTTTGAGAAGCCCATGAGATTATCCTTTTTTGTGAAAATATTTTTTACAAAAAAGGTAACTACAAACTAAAAAAAAAATTTTTGCAAACACATCTTTTCTAAACCTTCATTACGCTTTTCTCCATATTAAATACACCTTCCTTTAAGTGTATTTTAATTTTAAATATGTTGTTCCAATAATTTACTTTATTCCTAGTGGTCAGTGATGCAAAACTTCAGATCAAAACTTTCCTCAGCCATTCCAACCCATCTCACTTACCAGGTTGTAAATGCCAAGCAGCAGTGCTTCAATGCAACCATTACTCTGCCTATCCCTGCTGGCAGTGAGACGCAGATAAACCCAGATCAACTCTGGCAAAAACTGCAGCGTGAATCTCTTGAGCCGAACTTCAGAACTACGATAAAGTTCAAAGAGCTGGTGGCAAACAGGCTCCAGGAGCTGTGGAAAGGCAAAAAAGCTGATCACTTACTGGCAGGATTCTCTAATAAGGGAGAGTGAAACAACAAATATAGGGGCTATATCATATAGCCACTGCAGTCAGCAAAAATTGCATTCCTTGATGGCAAGTAAGTGAATGAATCACAATGGTATCTACGCTCGTTTAAGGAGATCCATAAAGACAGACCTGAGGGGCACTGGTATGAAGTATTTGGACATGTGGCCTTACTACAGACACTACCTTGTGTGCTTTGAGAAGATTCTTCTCTAGGGCTGTCACTATGAGGTTTATTTTCTATGCAGGTATGGATTTAAGGCGACAGACACGTGGCTTGAACTATGTGCACCGTAAAACTTTAGTGCAGTTGTAAGGTCTACAAAAGTACAAAGGTTAAAGATTAGCTGCTAATGACAAGTCTATTGACAGAAGTATGATTTAATTTCTTATCTACACCTTTTGAGTCTCAAAACCAATTAAGTGTGAATGCTCATTACAATGCAAACCGATCTTTTCATTTTGGGCTGCACTTCAGGTTTCAGTACAAGAATCAAAAAAAAGGCCCCTATCAAGTCAGTAAGGTAAACTTGCCATTTTAAGAGCCTACAGTGCTAAACCAATACCTAAGATGCACCCATGGAGCTGTTAACAAACATGAAAAAAAGCAGAAAGAACCACACCAAACAGTCTCATTTTTTCCCATGACTAATCAAGTTTTTATTACCAAAATCAAAACTTGGGGGAAAAAAAAAACAACTTGAAAAAAATATTAAAATTTTCAAGACAAATTTTCATAAGGTTTGTGACCACTATCTAATATTGTGTTCTACGAAAAGGGATGATCTGACATAAGGAAAATATTTATGGGATTCACTGTCCAGAAAGACAGAGGCATACATGTAACCTAAGGCATCTGTATTTGTACAGAAGAGGTACAGAGTCTGAAAACAGAGGCCAGAATCTCAAGTATTCTTTCTAACAGTACATGCCTCATGCAGCTTTCTTATACATACAGACATACGCAGCAGATTAGATAAGGCATATATGACCCCTCTTTCGCTCCCAGGCATACGCACCTTAGGACTTTCAGAGCATTAGCAGCATATTTCATGGACTTTGATGCATTCTTTTTTCATTAATTTGTCTATTCATCGCAATCACAGTACCACAAATTTCCTGTGGAACTGACAGTCATACTTTTGCTATGCTGCACAAAGATGTACTTCTGTGGTTTGTTGTGAACCATCCACCCTCTTAAAAAACTTAGGAGTCCCTTGCTAACAGCAGAGGGACCAACATTTCTGCAAGGGAATAGTCTGAATGTCTGATAAATGTGCAGTGCCGTAAAGCTCTATGAATGTACAATTTCACATACCTATATTTACACTTAGATATTTTCCACTAGTATATCACAAACATAAAACATAAATTTGACAGAATTATCTATTAAGAGAGCATCACCCAGGAAACAGTTTCATTTCCAACACACAACATTCTGGTCAGTGTAGCGCACCATATTTAACCACCGATTACGTAAGCCATAACATGACATTTACGGAAAATAAAACTTAGCTGTCAGAGAAATCTCTTCTTAAACAAGGCTCTGGTGTAAGTACCTTGTGTAACAAGGCTTCTGATTGACAGACCTGTTGCTCTAAGCTAGAAGCCAGCATTTACAACACAAGCAAAGAGAGACACTACAAGAAGAGGGAAGAAAGCTGACACTGACCATGTTGATACAGAACGAGAAAAGTCCATTCATTTATAACAAATGGATTTCTGCAAATCTATCTATACACACACACACAGATGTATAGAAAGATAGACAGATATAAAATAACTGACCACTTTTTGGTTTGGGATCTAAATGCAATTAGAAGTCTGTAAAGCTTCTATTACAATCATTTTAACGAAAAATGGTACAGCTTTCTGGTAGTATATTTATTCCAGTATTTCATACATATGTAGCCCTTTAGGTTCATAAGAGGCATAAGTATATTCTTTCTTAATCAATATTTACTTAGTAGAAACTCCTGTCTAAAAGTGACAATAATTATGAAAACCAACTGTTACAGTATATGTTCAAATCCTCATAAATAGAACTGTATCCTTGTTTTATGAAAGGCCTAAATTTAAAAGTGGTTACTAAGTAATTCAGACATCACTAAATAAATTTGTAGATTTTTCTTTAAAAGAAAAGTATGATCAAGAAGAAAACAGAAAGAAGAAAAATAAATCTCTGAAAACAAAACATATAAGCATATCTGCAGGGAGATGACAAGTGCAAGAAAAGCTAAAAATATTATCTGAAACCAGATATATACAATGGCAGTGCTATAAATAGTACTTCTATTAGATTAGAGATGACAGCAGCCCAAAGCTGTTTCCTATTTGAAATTAGCCAGTCTAATCCAAGTCCCATTAAAAACAGTAGAAAAGAAAAATTTATTTTAGCTCAGTCAGATGAAACTCAACCAGAGTAGTTACTAAGTTTATTCAACCTACTTTCAAATGAAAAATTTATAAAATCAGTCTTTTAAGTAAAGACTAGGGAGACATGCTCCCTAGCAAGATACAAACAATATCCAGTCAGTGATGCTGCAAGCATTCAAATTCTCCTTACTTTTAGTAGTTGACATACTTCTTGTGGAAAATGTTTAACAACTGCAATTACTTTAGGTAAAAACCTGCAACTACTATCGTACTTTTGGTGTCTGTATTTACAGTCCAGAGCTGTAAGTACACAAGAAAAAGCTGCCATCACAAAGATGCTAAAACACAAATATTCTCAAAAGCACAAACACCCAGGATTTTCCTATCAAAGTACAGTATGATAGCCTGTTTCCACCCGGAAACACAAAACTTGACACTCTGAGAAAGAACAAATGTTTTCCTTGCATCCTAGTTACCTGGCTTTCCAAAGAGCCAGCCTCTTCCAAGTAATTCTCTGAATATACATACTGAGAAGACACTGGATAAACAGAGGAAATGAAGCTTTTGTTGTCAGTAGCCATGTATGAATTGGCACACATTTTTTAATTCCAAAGATCTTTCAGTCCAAAGTCAAAGAAAACTGAGTAGCACCGAAGTCAGCAAAAAAATCCAAAGTAAAATCTCTTATAATCCTCTCTCTTTCCTAACAAACAAAATCATTTCAATTATAAGAGCTTTCCTATTAGCATAAGCAGCAATAAGCATAAAAAAACAAATGACATTTTTACTGGCTTAAATATGTAGCAAGTGTCAATGATCTAATTTTCACTTTTCATTTTACACTTCACCAAGATGCAAACCAGTCGTGTTTTAAGAAAGATGATGAATAGCTTTCCTTTGGCTTTATTTTACAAGTCTTCCAAATCTTAAGAGTCATATCTTGACGTTAAATATAATGCTTTAGAAAATGTATGACAAATATTGGAAATACTTGCCTTTTTGAAGCATTCAACTGCAGGAAATAAAATGTGCTCATTTTAGACTTAACTATAACCTAATGGGTGAAACCATTTATTATTTGAAGAGTATTGGGTCTGTGACTGCTTGGCATTGCAAAGGTCATCTCACTCTGTTTCATAGCTGCCCTTTCTGAGCTAAGCCTAATTACCCCATTACCCCACATGAACATTCAATATTTAAATTTCAGTAGTGCATTAACTTAACATCCACAGAGTATTGTCTACAGCCATAAACCAACCCTATAAATTATAAAAGTACCTGAAAAACAGTACTTCAAAAGCACTTGACTTCTGAATTCAAATGCTACACAAACATCAATACATTATTCAGTTAAATCAGCTGTTTATAAGCAAGATCACTCTCTTCTCTTTATGCAAATTTCTGTTCCAGTCATCTTTATATTTAAAAAAGTCAGGGCACTTCCTAAAATGCAAATAGTAATAATTGTATTTAACTTGTCAGTATGTTTGCCTTCACTTGATAACTCTCAAACTGGTAGACCCCTGTCAAAAGAGAGAAACACCTTGGTTGTTTGCTTCCTAAGCACGCTGATTCCATATTAAATTAAAAACTATAAAAATTCAGATTTTATAAACTAAATTATATCTTATCAAGATATAATTGTGTGATTCTAGAAAGATTCATGTTTGCCCTAAACAGTTTTCGAAGTTTTAAAAATAGGTCAAATTTATGATTAAGTTGTACTAAAGAATTACGTGCCCATCAAGTTGAAGAATCCAGAAAGTGTATTTTTATAATAGTCTACCAGATATGCTTAATCTTCATAAACCATAAATTACCCTTCTAACAAATAATGCATAAAAATGCCTTATAAAGCATATTTTCAAAACCCTCTCAGTTAGAGACATATATTATTAAAAATTACGTAAAGTACTGAATTTACTATGGTTATATTCCTCACACGCAAATAAGTTTGGAAGAAGTGCAACAAGGAAATACATCCTGCCTTAACAAGTAGAACCTGAAGTTAGACATCTTTGTGTCTGGGATTGCTTATCTCATACCTGGTATCAGAATCAGGCCCAAACAGCAACAGCTGTTTCAAAGAATAATATTTGACAAGCATCAGTGAGCAATAACGTAAGATCACCCTAAAAAGATACCCTTTTTTCAAATCTGGTTCTTTCTTCATTTAAAAAAAATAGATCAAATGTTTACTCTTAAAGCAAAGGAAAGCTTTTACATTTTCAGGAGTCTACACAAACACAAATACATAGACAGCAGCAATGGTGGCTTTAGGTTGAAGAGAGAATAACAGTAGCTTTTCAGTACAAAGAAAAAGGTCACTATGCAGGTTATTTATAACACTGAAATGAAGCTGACAGCTATGAAGCCTTTTTTTTTTTTTTTATAAATTGCATGAGCATTATGCAATCTCCTTGAAGCTCAATCAAGCATTCAGCCTCCTAAAGCGGCTGAACTGTACTTTGGAAAATAAAGAACTTCCTTGCTGTGTACACTACCCATTTAATTTATAAATACATGAGAGATCACAGATGATACATCAAGTATTTGTAAGCATTTTATCTAGTTTACACATCAGAGAATGGTATGCTTGCATGATTTATGCAGAAGTTATATTTCACACACTTGCCCAGAAATGCTCCTAGCAGAAGCCAAAGGGCTGGAAAGCTCAGTTTAACGTCACATGCAAAATGAATTATATACAAGGGTAAGCTAAGTTTTCATTGTGTCTATTTGTATTTTGGGGCCCTGCTTCTGCTCTTGTTTACAAGAGTGTAAACCAAATTACACTAAAGTGATACTAGTATAAGCACAAGAAGATCTTTTTATCTTAACGGCATTTAAAAAATTGATTCCATCTTCCACTGTCATAAGCCACCACATGAGAAGCACATTGGTCTTTCTGAGTTTCACTGTAAGGCCTATTTTGTCTCAGTTATGACTGAAACGTGGTTTCTGGGAACTAAAAAAAACAAATGAAAAAAACCCCCAAACTCTACTCCCCACCCAAAAAAACCCAACAAATAAAACCCCAAACCAAAACACCAAAACCAACTCCTGCCAAATAAAACATAATAGTCAGCTGTGGCAAGGAAAATCTAGCAGACAGCATAAACAGTATTTTTGGAAGCAGATGAGATCGTGTCTTACCAGAAAAGCATTAAAGTAACTGTCAAAAAACAAGATAGTAAAAAGAGGGATGATACCCATGTTAGACTACATTAGAAAAAAGAATCAAACCATTTTCCTCTCCATTACTTTAGCTTTAGTTGTAGAGGTGAAAGATTCAGAAATGGGAATAAAAATAGGTTTTTTAAATCTCCTACCTCATTATTTGGATCTTGAATGACCTTATAAAGAGCTGGTACCAGTGGTTTTTTTCGGTGCAATGTAGCTGCATAGCTGGAAATTTGTGATTCAGGTAATGCCTAAAGAAAAAAAAAAGATTACCCTGACAAATAAATGCTTCCAAGTATTCAACATCTCCACAAAAGAATTAAGTCTCATCCCAACATCAAAGAAAAGTCCTGAAGTTCAGTAAATTTTCAGACTTGTAACCTAGCTGTGGAGTACAAATCCTTCTCCATACAAATAGCATTCGGGAGCACATAACCACTTTTAGGGTTAAATCCAAAAGCAGTTTAGATTCATCTTTCATACATAATTTGCTCTAGTTTGATACAAGGACTCTATATTCTGTATTTAACAGACTCTTTCTGAAGATTTTATCAAATCAACTAAACTTATTTAAGAGGTGTGGGGAGTACAGAATGAGCATGGACAGCCTCAAGTGTTCCCCAAGCAACCATATCTGTGGATTTTGCATACTTGAATCTTAAACAAATTTCCAATGACAGCTGATAACGACTTACTCTCATCAATGATGGGAGGAATTACTAATTCTTAATTTAAAAAACAGACTAATTTCTTATCAGT
The DNA here is from genome assembly GCF_965178545.1 of Coloeus monedula. Taxonomy (NCBI): domain Eukaryota; kingdom Metazoa; phylum Chordata; class Aves; order Passeriformes; family Corvidae; genus Coloeus; species Coloeus monedula. Next base: position 12,320,563 of record NC_138787.1, read on the forward strand.
CATGAAATCCTGTTTTCTTGTTTATGCATTATCCTGTATTTCACTCACCATAATTATCAATATGCAAAATAGCTTAAAAATACTTCAGATTCATCATGACAAAACAATTGATTTTATGCAGACCATAGGGGGGAAAAAGTAAAATATTTTTCTTTGATTTTTTTTTTAAAGTCCAAATAAATATATACTAATTATTTTTAAATAAAAAAGTTCCTCAACTGGAAATTTGGGCAGCATTATCCAGCTGTTAGTTAAATTCCATCAGCTTGACCTACACAAAATACATGTTTTAAAAGACCACACTGCTACTGCAGTGTTCTGCTCTACAATAATACACAATAAAAATAAAATACTATTAGAATTATGCATTATATATTATGTACCAGCTGACTCAATTACACAGACCTTTGCATGCTTTATGCATTATAAGAAATTGAAAGATCAAGTAATAGATATTTTAAATGTTTAGTATTTTCTATTAAAAAAACCCCACTACTATGTTTGGCGGCATTAAGCCAATGGTTTAGATATCATTCATCTTCTCAGTTCACCTTGAATTCTGACAGCCATTCTTCTACAACACCTCGTTCTGATCCCAGCATTTTCTTACTTCTTTTGCTTCTCTCTTACCTTTAGAAGAAAAAAAAAAAAAAAGAAGTTAAATACTAGTTATGGCAGGAAAATTCAGTTTTTTACAATCCTACCCAATGAAAAGCTGTAAATATCTTTCCAACTGAATTATGTAATACAAAGCAATAGTAAAAGTTGCATTTTGGGCAACCAGTCCCATTACTTAAAAATTATTTCACTGTTTCTTTGCTTAGTCTAAAGTGCTGTGCATAAATGGGGAAGGAGGAAAAAGAATGATTCAGTGCTTCAGGCCAATTGTCTTTCAGTTGTGTTTTGAAAATTACTTCAGTTCAACCAAAAATTACATGTTTGACGTACAAGTTACGTCATGGAACTCCTACAAAAAAATGACCTTTTAATAGCCAGACTCCATGGCTGCAATCACCTATTCTCTTCTCAGAACATACTTGCTTTGATTTCTGAAAGACTTATATTTAAGAACAATCAGTATTTGTTAAACGAAAAGTGAAGTGAAATAAGATGTAAGGCTTCCCAACGCAATTCTTAAGTTAATGTATCATTTTTTCAATGGCCCTTGGCAGGAAGTCATTAAGAGAATACAAACTTTCTTGTGGATAAGGAACTGCTTCAGATTTCTAAAGCATGTTTAAATATCCTAAAATACAACAAATTCAGAAATAACATTAATTTAAATTCAAGTAACACTTGAGTGACTCATTTCAGCAGAAACACTGAAAAATAATTCTATGAAGTAACAGAACAACTAACCAGATCTCTGCAAACAAAAGTTTACAAAGACATCTTTTTTGATATAGGGAAACAGATACCATGTCAGAGTGAGACATGGACAGAAGAACTTAATTTAAAACATCATAGGGCATGCTACAGAAAAAGCTGAGTTTTAGTTCACTCTGCCTGGGAAAAAAAGTGTGACATTCAACTTTACCTCTTTAAAGAAGTCAGTTTTCTAAAGGAGGAAGAGGAGAAGGAATGCAGAAATTTTTCAACCTGGGATGCATTTGTCAAGCCTTCAAGTACTGCCCCGTTTTCTAAAAGATAAAAGAAACCCGATGATGATCACAAAATAGGGAAAAAAATATAGTAAAGTAAAGCAAACATTAATGTAAATATTTTTCGGCCTTACAAACTGAAGTTTATCAAATCCTCTAAAGTCCATGTGAATCCTTCTGCAACAAAGCAATTTGCCAAAAAAAAAAAAAAGCTCAGTGTTTTAGTAGGAGGAAGGGAGGAATTGCCTTCAACCAAAAAAAGGCTTTTGTCACTTAAGTGGAAAATCCTTCCGTATTAGTGGTGCACAGTACCACAGGCACAGTTCTTACCAAGAACAGTGTAAGAAAAATATAAGATGAAAGAAAAGAGTAATAATTTGATAAAATGTGAACTGAATTCATATCCTGACTTTGGAGAACACATAGTTCTTAAATGGAATACAGTAAGGACTCTCTCCCTTACTACAACGTCCTTAGTACATATTTCTTACAGAACCAAAACTTCAGTGTCATTGTGAAAATCACATATTACACTAAAGCTCACCTTTTGTTGCAGAATCCCTTCATAGTGAGCATGAGGCAAACAACACACACAGGAGCCAACTCTAGGTATATTAGTGATTTTACCATGCACTGAGCTTCAAGCTTTCCTATTTAGGAACTTCTTTCAGCGTAAGCTTCAGAACCACAGCTGCTGTATCAATACAGAAATAGTCCACATCTATTCTGGCTACAGTCACTGCTAGTTCAATTTTAGGACAAATCATCTCTTCCTTTCAAATTATCTGCCTGGATATTAAACACATTTTTAAGGACTTGTACAAAGAGGCAAGATAGCTAGCTGCTGAATTCACAGCACACAAGCTCTGCTGACTCTATACAGGAACACTTAGAAGAAGCAGGGTGAGCCCCTCAGCTCGGTGCCCTGTCCCGCTCTGCACCGGCCAGGCTGCCCCAGACACACTTGGACGCTGTTCCAGAGGCACACGAGCACAACGGCTGTGGGACCGTCTCAGCCTCACACACAGATGGCTGGCTGGGATTTTCAAAAGGCCATTTGTAAAGCACACCCTGTGCTTCCATTCACTCCCTGGTTTGCTGTACCTTTGGGGGAAAAATATAAATATATGAAACACTGCATGGGCGTGTCTCTAAAGTAAACTGGTTCAATACATTAAGCCCTGTGCATATTTATTCAAGGTTGAAGTAGCCCGAACCAAGAGTATTGAATTTCATTTCCAGAGTGTTCACATCTCTCCCAAAGCAAACAAAATACAGGGAATATAGAAGAGATTTCTCATGTTTATTTAAAAGACATTAGGTTTCTTTTCTGTTGTGGTTCAAAGGTTCTTATATAGGAACCATAATAACTAATCAGAAATTTAGTTATTAGTAACAGTAATAATTAAATATACTAAAATATTTTTACATATGGCCTGATGAAGATTTCTTAAATACTGAACAAGCAAGCAAGTTTGAATTCATACTAAAGCATGGACCAGGAAAGTTATAGTAAGGAATGCAGTCACTCAATGTTAAAATCAGATACCAAAAATCAATTACCAAAAAGCTTCCCCACAAAAACACCTGAAATAATAGTTTAAACGTTTTCTCCTAAACTTACTCATTTGGCATAAATGAGCAGAATATGATAAGGCTGTTAAATTAGACCTGGAATCTTTATGCTTAATACTAAAGCTACAATACTCTGTTCTGAAGGAAGTCACAGTCTTGCATTGTGCAGCTGCCAATTACAGTTGAGATGTAAACAGAATTTTATCAAGTCAGAGCACTCTCCTAGATCATGCTGAGCACACAAATCATAGAATCATCTTGATTGAGAAAGACCCTTAAGACCATCGAGTCCAACCATTAATACAGCACTGCCAACTCCACCAATATACCACGTCCTTGAGTGCCACATCTACAAGGGTTTTTAAATCCCTCCAGGGATGGTGAATTCACCATTCTCAATATTTTTAACTTTGAAAATATAAAAGTCTGAAATAAAGTTTTTTCCAACAATATACTATCAGAATAATGAAACTTAAAACTCAGATAACTCCCCAAGAATTTTTGACTACAGTAAAAGAAATAAAAAAGGGTTTAATCAACTATGCTCATCAGAGAGCTTGTTTTTCACTTACATTTAGAAGAAAGACATACAGACTGAGTACATTACTATTTACCAGTCTGCATTTAAACCGCTAACCAAGACCAAATGATTACCCAAATAATCTGAGCCAGTACCACTTGCTACACAATCAACTATTACAGTGGGTTTAGAAAGAAAAAAAAAGTGCCACAAATTAGATGGTCATAATTTATGATATTTATGAAAATATGATTATTCAAGTATGCAGAGGGTTTTCTTGTTGGTGGTTTCTATTTTATTCAGGCTTTTTGTTTGTATGTTTGTTTTAAAGAGGCCAGGATTTTATACTGGTTTAAACATACATGGGAGAGATTACATTAACAGGACATGCACTTCAAAATGAGTCCAGTTTTTGGCCATTATGTACTGGATGGCATGATGTATATAATGTAATTTTAGTTCTAGTTGCACAATGAATGAAAATATTATGTATTTTTACCTTAAAGGCCATGAGAAGAATAATTTGCAATTACAACCTGAACTGTGTCAGCAATAAGAATAATGCTTCATGCTACATGATCTCTTCACAGTGCCACTTGTGCAAGAGAACATTACGGAGTGACAGGTCTAAAAGAATAGAAAACTCCATTACCAATATAGCTTGTTCTTCCAAGCTACATAAACACTCCTCTCATAGCTATAATTCCTGAGCACGGAAAGAAATGTATTTGAAGAAAGATTTTTCCATGCTGCCTCTGTAACAAAAGTAGCATGGAAAGCACAAAGAACGCATCCTTACTCTGAACTAAACATACATTCCATTTCTTTGATCCAGAAAGTTCATAGCTCTGTAAGAAGAGCACCTGTGTTAAATATGATCAACACTCTGGGAAGCAGAATACACAGAAGACAACATAAGATCAGGTGGTCTGAAGTATGTAGGAAACGTTTCCCCAACCACACACCCATGCTAACAAGACTGGGAAACTCTGCAAGAAGAAAAGGTCTGATTCTTATGCTAATCTAATCCCAAGAGAAAATAAAACCAGCCTTGAAAATGTTCAATTTTGGTAGACGACTTCTTGGTACTTATTTAAAAGTACATGTATTGTAATATACATCTCTTATGATAACATATCACAAATACCACTGGGATTTCCCTGTATCCATATTTAGTAGACACTTGTATAAGCTGTCATTTTGGTAAGAACATAAAAAAATAAACTAAAACATTATTGTCCTCAACAAACCAGAGGTATAACTGCAACTTGCCATTAGAAACAGGTTCAAACATTCTGCCAGAACTCTCCTGGCCATACAGCTCCACAGCACAGAGAAACAAGGTAAAAACTGACAAAGGCAGAAAGAAACAAAACCTCCTCTAACAGTTATTAATTTAAATTGCCAGCTCGAGCCTTCTCTTCAATAGAAAGAGCACTTTTCCAACTCTAGTTTTTAGGTAATTTAATTGCAAGCTTCAGCAGACAGGCATGCATTCCAACTTTAAAATATAAATGCTGATGTATTCTGTATGTGGGATTTAGGTTGCCAGCCTTATTAGACAAGCCTTAGTCATGCAAAACAACTTGGATAAGACATTTCTTCCCTGCCCACTCTGACTCACTAGTAAAAACCAGGCTAAAAAGCTTTCTTTTTCAGTATCAGCAACAAAGAAAGTTATGTGAAAACAATGGGAGAAAGCCTTGCCACAGAGAAGTCAAAGATGATTGATAATAGTCTTGTAAACTTTCACGGTACCATTATCACACAGTAAGATCCATTTCTTATCAAAAAGGTCGTATCAATTTCAGCTGCTGCCAAAAAAGGAGTAAAGAAAAGGTACAGCCCATCTGGTCCAAAAAGCCTCCTCTAAGTCATTTTAAGTTCTAAATTATCTTCTGTGCCATTTCAAGCCCCACAAAGCTCAGCTGCCAACCTTCTATCTTTCTACCATTACTACAGTGAAACTGCGCTTTACAGATACAAAGTTGCTGAAGACAAACAATTAGGGCAGTGGGAATGAAAATACAACACTGAAAATAGACACCATATATTATTTTATAAACTAAAACTGCTGTTTTCGTAGTTTCCATAGCATTCTACAGAGTAGTCGTAGAGAGCTACAGAAGTCAGGTGACTATAGAGAAAAATTTAAGTCCCATTCGCCTCACAGAGGCAAATAAGCAGAACCCGAATAACACGCAACTGTATACTTATAACTAAATCCTTCTCTTAGGAGTTCATGCAACAAATAAAGCAGAAAAGAGTTGAGATCCTTGAGAATGTGGAACAAGAAACTTCTCTTCTGTATAGGAAAAAAATACTCCTTTACATTACTTAAAGGATTTTGGAAACAGTAATAATAAAGACATTATCCTGCAGCCTTAAATACCACAAAACACACATTAATTATTCTATTATAAGGACCTGACGCACTTAAAAAAATATATATACACACACACACGTAGGTTAGCCACAGAAATGTTACCTTATTCTCTCAGCACCAGTTTCCTTAGAAACAACTTCACGTAGCCATCCTACACTAAACTCAAAACATTCTCTTGTCAGGATCCTGGTGATAACCCATCCTACGCTAGACAATACAGGTTTGTCCTCCCTTTGCATCAGTTCATATGCAATAACTCTTCCTATGCTAGTTTGCCTGCATTAACTTCTTTCCTTACAAAAACATTTCCATGCAAATTACTTTCCATGTAACCCTACCTCTCCTGAACACCTTCTTGTTCGTGGTTTTGGTTCAAGAAGTAAATGAAATCTAGAAAAGTAAAGGTACAAAATGCATAGTAAAAGAAAGAGCCTAAAAAAAAAAAAAAGCCCAACAGCAAACTAACACTTCAAAATCACAGTTAAGGTGGTTTTTTTAAGGAGTTCAGTGCTAAGCACTAAAAATGAACAGACACAGGCTAAGAGAAATCTTTAAACAGAATTTCTGTGGGAACAAAACCAAAACAAAATTCAAAACCAAACCAAAACAAATCAACAAAAAGACACACCACCAAAACCCCCTCAATATGCACTTTGGAATAAGACTGCAAACATTATGCTAAGATCACTATTTGGTCTGTAAAGGAAAGAAATTCAAGCAGAAACATTCTAGAAATACAAGCTGAATATTCTAAGCAGCTTCCCATTTTTGAGCTGTAAAATCATCACTTGAGAGAAATAAATTCCTGTTATATTATAAAAATATCCACTAAAATGTTGAAGTCAATTCCAATACCAGTAAACATTCCTCACTGCAGTATTCCCTACCAACTGTAATTCACACAAAATGGAATTTAGGTTACGTATTCATTAATTAATTTACCTAACCTCCTTTCTTCTACCCTATTCTCAAAAAGATCTAACCCAGAGGATCCTCTGCTGAAAGTAATGAAATCCCTTATTCTAATCTTTCCAACTTCCAGATGGTAAAGCCTCCACCTCCAGGAAGAGGAGTGTAAATAGATTAAGCTGATGTGACAAATTTCCCCCCATCCATACACTTACTTACACATTCACAAATTCCTAAATGAGTGGAATCTCCAAATTTATCTGAATTTACCTCAATTATAGCTAAAATTATGTCATCTTGCTGACTTTTAAAAAATGATGAAATACAAAGTTCCAAAATAAACTTTCAAAATGGCAGACTTAAAATAAAGATCCATAAGAATTAAGACATTGTTTTATTGCACGATGCCAGAAATTTCATATATGACTCAGATGCATCATTCACATTTAAGATGCATGATTTTCAAGGATAAATTTTGATTGATATGCTCATCTTACTTTTCCAATACAAGTTCCCAGACTTTAAAAAGCAAACTGAGCAACAAATATAGTTAATGAAACATCACTGATCACACCACTACTCATCAAGATGACACAATTTCAGAACAGCACAGATCTCTCCTGCTTGACCTAATGGAATATATGAGCAAGTTGAACCCTACATACATACAAGAAGGACTTACAGCACATACAGAGGCTGTTCACTATTCAGAGGTAAAGCAGAGTAGCATCAAGAATTCTGAAATCTAAGATCTGCTTCAACTTTCACAGTTAAAACTGTAGCTGCCTTTATTACTTCCAACTGTCACTGCAGAGGAAACAACTTGTCTTCTTATACGTCATGCGTCACAGCTTTATTTCAGTGTAAGTAATTTTCAGTCTCACACTAGTTTTCTGAAAGTTAGAAAGGGGTTTTAAGAACTGCAAAGAACAATCTCACAAAACAGAGAGAAAACCACTGTTAATTTTATATTGAGATCAGCCTGATTCTAAGAGTCAGAATTTTCACACACAAGAAATAAAACATGTTCCTTACCATGTTAGTTCTATATGACACACCCATTAAGAGCAATGTGAACATCAACAGTCAACATATTTGACACAACTGATTAAGGTGATTGTCCTACAAAAATTGATGTTTATGACCAGACCTACTAGTAAAGTCACTAGAATTCCTCCAGAGCAAGAAATATGGCCTTTGCTGGACTCTCTCCTTCACAGAAAACAGGCAAAGAAATAGTGTCTATAAAGAAAGTAACCCTTTTTCATCACCTTATTAGAAGATCTCATGAAACTGTGAAACTCATCTCACTATAATTGGCACTCTGTGGCCTATTGCTTGGAAGTATATGCTGCTTCTCAGTGAAATAACTGCACGAGAATTAAAACAGTAGTAAATGTAAATTAGTGCAACAACTACACCAGGTACCCCTTTTGTCTTGGTATGAGTTTAATAATTAATTTTCACTGCTGAATAGTTAAACACAATGCATATTGTTTACAGTCATTATTCTTCTACTGTTAAACCAACATTAGAACAGAATACAAACCGACCAGTCATAAGAAAGGACTAATGAATATTTTAGTGTGAAATGATTCATTTTTCATGTATTTTTTAAATAGTGAGAACACTAAGTTACTAACATATGTGGGAGTGTTACTTGGGGAGGGTGTTTGGATGGTTTTTGTGGGCTTTTATCTGAAATCTAATCTATTTTTTTTCTACATATATATAATATCTTTAGGAACACAATATAAACACAGCAGAAACAACTTAGATCAACCCAATTTTTCATGCAGCATGTTAGGCAAGACTTTCCACAACGTTTTTCACTTATCTGAGCTGTAGATTAGTGATGCCTTTTCTTGGTCTTAAAATCAAGAGTCAAACACAGTTAGAAGGGGAAAAGGGATTTTACATTGGTATTTATTTTAAGGATCCTTAGGTGCACTATGTCCAGGTCATATGCACCGAAATGCGCACAACAATGCACATCCCCAAAAGATAACGTTATAGGTTTTACTAATTAGCATATCTATCAAAAATTCCTCAATCAGAGGCTCAAGTGAGCCCCCCTCTCCAAGGAACCTTCCCCTGGATAGGTCTATCTTAGTTTACAGAATGTGTTCTGGAGAGGATCTTGGGGTTTGGGGCACACTGATCCCTAACTACAAAGCTTCTAAAATGTTTAGTCTCTTAGCTTGACAAAGAAGTCCAAGAATGTAGGTAAAAAGCACTAAGAATACAGAAGTTGTAAAAAAGGTATAACAGGGGTATAAAAGAAAAGGCAAAAAATCTTCATGGCATCATCAGTATATAAAATAAAGTAGTGTAATGTGGTGTTGTATTTCCCACTGATTCATTTATTAAATGCCTTTCACATTGTTCCCCCCCACTTTCCCCTGCCCCTAGCCCTGGCCACTCCCTCGAGTTCCTCCCTATTGGTTCCTGTACCCCAACTCCGCCCAGGTACCGCCCCTGCGATCTGACAAAACTTCCCTGCGCCCGCGTTACGAGGTCTCTCTGCCTCTGGGGGTCGCCGGGACAGGATGTAGTCATTAAAAGTCCTCTGAAACCCTCATGGGGAGACCCTTCTCGCCTCCTTCGCCGTCGCTGTGCTGTAAAGCTGATAGTTACCGGAGCAAGAGTGCGGAGCCGTGCGAAATGGACTACGGGAGGGGGAAATGGTCGCAGTGCCCTAAGCAGCTCCGCTGAGCTCTCAGGGAAAGCTGCAGCCTGCTAAACTAAACCTAGCACTACAACAGTGTAAAACCACAACAAACAACAAAAACAACAAAAGAAAACAGAGACAAAACCAGCCTTCCACAGGTGCTTGATTACTCCAGTTGGAATACACAGCCTTTCTTCCTCCTCCCCCCAACACTACTGAAACGAGCAAGATATTAAATGCACACTATCTTCATACGTATTTTCTATTCATAGCCTGAACAAAATTAAAATTTTTTTGTCAAATACTGCCCCAATATATATTCAGAAAATGTGAGTCTTTCAAGATTATGAGAAATTACAGATTTAACAAGCAGCATTGAAAATCACACAGCAAGCTTCATGGGTATGCCTCCTCAAGCTTTTTTGTGTGGACAGGGGAATGGAACTTATGTCTAGATGGTTAATTTTACAATGTTCCAGGTTTTCAAACACATTTTCTAGCACTCGAAAAAAACTCACTGAGTACTCAATGTTCTAATCTTCAGCCGGTTTTACATAACCTCATCCATACACAGATACTCTGGGGTTTTGTTTGTAATACTGAACAGTTTTCCTGCTTTAAAAAAAAATTCAAAAGCAGTTGGTAAAGCAGTGCTTTTCCTCTCCTCAAGGTCCCAGAATAAATTAACCTTGGAAAAACAGCAGAGATGGCCTTATATGCAAACTTGTTAGGAGTCATACTACTGCTTTTTGCAACATTATTCTTCTTTGAGAAATTCCATATATTACATCTACTTCAAATAGAAATCCACCCACATGAACATAAATAGTTTACTAAATATAAATAGTTTCTCTAATCTTTTACAGGTACTGCCCATCTAGGTAACATTTATGATCTTTTACTTTTTTATTAGTTATACTGGCATAGAGCAAATTCAGTTCACTCTCTTCAAACACATCATCAAAAATTTTTAATGAAAGCCTGAGTTTAATTAAAAGCCTGTTCTGTTTCCCTATGCAATTGTGCTGATAGGGATCAGCAGCATTTACTAAAGTTCAAGCACCATGCACCTGAAAGTGCTAGATTATACATTTTTGGTGTAAGTAATATACTCACCTAATACACTTCATACATCTTGCTCCACAAAACACACAGTCTTTCAAGGGCAACTTAGACAGAAGGTTTAGAAATACTGAGGTCATTGGAATGTACAATGGACCTGCAGAGAGAACGTGGAATAACTTCTCCAAAAGTAGGGCTGATCAGGAATAAAGCAAAAAAAAAAAAAAAACCAAAGGAAAAAACCGCACCACCAGGACAACAAAAAACCACCAAGAACAAGCCAAAACCAATGCACAAAGTCCACACGTGACTCCTTCATCACATGAAGAAACTGTTCTGAACAAAATACAAACCCAGTCCTAACACTCCGGTATTTGCAATTATGTGCAGATTTGCAAGTTAAGATGATTACACCATAATTCTTTCTTATCAGTGAGCAGCAAGGGTTTCATACTTGGGGGAAAAATTCTTGTGCCTTTTCCCTTATCTGCCAGCTATCCAACTGGCACTTTGAAAAGATTTTCATAACGTATTTTAAGGATTTTGTTCCCTAATCACTTCTATCTGTTTCACGTCAACTATTAAAACCAAGAAGATGGCAACTTCAAAAATTCCCCTGCTATAAAAAAGGAAATGCTAATAAAAACCTTTTCCATTTTCCATAGATGCGATGCATATCCATAAACATGCAGAATTTACTCATAGCAACCTTTCGTATTTCACAAAGCTCTAAAGTCTGCATTCACAGAGACAAAGAGAAAATCATTGCAATCTGTTCAAAGTCAGCACACATTACTAAAGCAGAATGCCCCAGCAGTTCATAGAAATAGCAATAAAATAACTACTACTACTACAATTCTGCATAAAGCCAAGGAAAGCCTGCATCCTTTCCCTGTAGGAGAGATATTTTGTCTTTCAAAAGCTACCCATTGGAATATTAATTTGAAATACATCAAAACTTTATAGAGCTGAAAATGGACAACATGGTGATTAAGGTTTCCTAATTAGCATGATAATGTCCATTTAAGATTTGCTCCCTGCTCTCTCTCACAAGACCAAAAACTTATTATCAAAATAAGCCATCAAATACAGTAGGTTGCAATCATTGGAGTATCATCAGCAGAGGAGGGCAATGGACCATCACACCCACACACATCTCCACCAGCCAAGTGTGATAAGGTTCCTGCAAAATGTTTCAGTAAAATGACAAGAAACTATGCTGAAGCAGCTCTTTCCCAGCACTTGACAAAAAAAAAGAAAAAAAAAAAAAAGGAGAAAAAAAAAAAAAGAAAAAGGCATAGCACTCCCACTCCTCCACTGACCAAGAGATCTTTAAGCTTTCTGCATTTATTAGACAAAATTAATATATACAGGCACTGTACTTCAATTTTCTTGAACTTCCTTCTACTTTTTGTGTGTTGAACCTACCTAGTTTTCTGTCTTTAGCACAGACCACAACCTGCAAGTCTGAGAAAAAGGGCACAGAAAAAAATAACAAAATTAACCTTTGAACATTTAGTAAATTGGAAGTTGCCAAATAAGGGCGGGGGGGGGGGGGGTGGCACAAAACACACTGTGAAAATCAGCACAATACTCAATTACACAATTTCAGCAGCATCAATGCCAATTAGTACTGGCCCCTGACCCCTAATTTGGTCTGGAATCCATCCATGATCTTAACCTGATTAGGACTTAGTGCACAACCAACATAAAATCCCACTGTTGCACATTTATTCTTCCGCCTTAGCATCCTAAGTTTTACTCAACTTCAACACTGAAGTAGCTAGGGGGAAAAAAAAATTACAAAGTTAATGTAAACTGTACACATTAACTGTGAAAAACCGCAGTAGACCTGCAGCTAACTGAAGGGATTTAACCTACAGAGAGGAAAAAACAAAGCATGTATTCTCTCAAAGAGTTTAATGCCATGATTCCTGGAACACAAGGTATGTGTGGAACACAGCTACCATTTCAAAGATTTAAACACCCAGATGCCTCAAAAACATTTTTCTATGGCTGAGGAGACAAATCCAACAAAGTTTCAAATTGCAACTATCCCAACAAGGTTTCACTTCTGCATGTACAAGGAATGAGTGCATGAGTATGTTCACCACTGATGCAGAAAATTGCATATTCTGAAGGTAGCAATTGTTCTTACATGACCATGCATAGTCCAAGCCTACTCAATACCTGCACAAGCAAGAGAGCATCTCAGTCATTTCTGGAACTGGTCCTTCACAGACACACGCACAACAAGCCATGCCTAAACGGTTTTAACATTTTTATTTGCTGTCTCAACCTCTAACCCAAATTGTAGTGAGGAGAAAGAAAATCTTGTTCTCTCCTTCTCCCCCAAACAAATAAAACGCAAGCTAGGAAGTTTTCTTATTCAACAGATACACAGAAGCTTCTCAAACTCATGTGGTGTTTACACTAACATGGGTGAAGGCAAAGCCAGAGTCAGAACACATGAAACATGTCTTGGCAGATGCACCAATCTAAGCAAACAGAAAAGGCAGTAGCCTGCTCCCAGCCTCCCTGTTCACTGGAAAATCATGCAATGCATGTGACACCTGTGATTTTACGGAAAGGTTGCTGTCACAGGATGTCTATGAAAATAAACAGTGCAGATATACAGTTTATGAATGCTTAGCTTAAATTCATCTAGTATTTTAGGTTTTTCTATTTCCATTCAACTTACGCTCCAGTCCAAGATTGCTATCTCTATTTGTATGCCCATGGGTAACACATAACTGTTTTAGAGATATTCACGTAGCTCTTGCCACTCTGACATGGCAAGATTTGGACTGCAATTTGCTGCAGTCCATTAACATGAAGAAAGCTATCAGAACAGCTCATGTAAGGTCTAACAAAATTAGCATCTCTCTTCCCAAGCAATTGCCACAGATGTAGTTTAGTAACTTCTAGAAGCTTAAGGATGCTACTATTTGCAATTATTGTACAGATGCAACATTGGAGACCATCGGGTATGGTGGTTCGCCTATTACATAACTATCACACAGAATGAATACATAATTAACAATCTAGAAGCAGCTTTGGAAGCTCAGCAATTTCATCTAAGGCCTGTTCTATGCTAAGAACAAGAAAGCAGCATCTTTAAAAAAACTAAACCCACAGGCATAAGGATCTAGTAATTTTTCCATTCCACATCTAAACCCCCTTGCTCTCCCCTCTGTGTCCACATTTAACTTACATCTCTATGCTGTTTCAGCTCAACAAAACATCTTAAAAAAAAAAAAAAAAAAGCAGTGGAAAGTTCTCCACTGTTACACAAAGAAATATGAGCTTTTGCTGGGATAAATCCTTTGTCAGCATGCCTTACACTTCTATGTAAAAGGGCACATTACTATCATTTAAACTCCTCAATCACTTCTTGTGTAAGTTCACTACAGTAAGTGGACTTTAACCAACCATCTGTCTCTCCCACTGCTGTCATTAAAATATGAAGAGTTTGAAAATACATTAACACTCCCTTTTACTCTTATACTATCACTGTTGTACAAAGAAAGACTTGTACTACAGAGGCTGGGTTCTAGCTACAAACACAAGTGCTAGTTTTGTCTACTGAAGTTCAGTTTTACATATTCTAACAAAGCATCATGGTTACAACAGAAGTTTGGAAATTCAAACTCTAACCTTAATTTTGCAAAAGTATATATGAATCTTAGCACTTACTTCAGCTGCTCCAGAGGAATGAATAATTTTCATCCGCAAAACTCTGACAGCATTCTGTATCCACATTTATCAAGCGATCTGACATCATCTGTTGTTACATGCAGATACTAGAGAACAGTACAACAACCATTCTATGTAGGGAGCTTTCCTTAATTACCTTTTTTAACTAGATGTGGGCTTCCAAACCTAAAGCATGAGGAACCACAGTGACATGCTGAAGCATCAAGTATTCTTTTCAAAAAAGTATACCTCTAACCCAGAGTAATACAGAGATATCAAAACTCAAAGTTGAGCCTTTCGATTTTTGTTCTTTGCCCTACTCTGATGGCATGTACCAGGGTGCTTGATAAATTGCTCACTCCACCCGCTCTATAACTAAGTTTACATAAAAGCCTCCTACCTTCTGAAACGTATCTTGTCTAAAAGGTTATTGACCCTCATGTTCAGCCATCACAATGCTGCTACCACACCGTCTGAAGGGGATGGTGGAAACACCACTGTAGCTTACACATGGGGCACACTGGTCATAAGATACCACAGCTTCACAAAGTTCAAGTTAAAAAAAAAAAAAAATTAAAATTCTAGCTAATTTTTTACAAGCAGGAAATACAACATTCAAATTCACAGATACAACCTAACTTGAGCTATTTCTACAACAAAATCTGCTACACTTACGCCCATGTGTCTCCAAGATCTGGTGCTTAGGATATTTAGGAAAGTAACTAAAGTAACTACTATGGACTTCTTATTTCTAAATCAAGTTTTCTACCTTGTGGCCCTATTCCAAATCAGAACAGAGGCAGGCATCCAGAGCGTCTGCTCTCCAGCCTCTCCTCAAGCTCAAGATATCCTCAAACCTAAAGGAGACAGAAAAGACAAAGTAGAAAATATGAAGAGGAGACGTAAAGAAACAGACACCAGAACTCTCAGAAATAGCCAAACTATTTGAACAAAAAGAAAATAAATTAAGACAGGAAGGAAAAAACGCAAGCAAATTTTACACATATTTCAGCTCATCATCTTTCAATCCAATATCTTCTCAGCTGAATGGCCATGAAAAATAAGATTATTCTTTTAAATTTTCTCACTGTCTTTCCAGATAGATGCCAAATCATTTCCCCAGGTCACATGTGGGTCAAGCCAAGGCAGAAGAGGGGAGGAAGACCCTAAATAAAACTACAATTTAAAATTTATAAACTACTAAAAATGCAAACAGAAAAATATTCCAGACATATTGATTTTGCCCTGTATGAATCAGCAAACTGCAGTCATGCAGTCTGCACAAATGTCCATGTCACACATTTCAGTTAAGCAGAATTCAGAGGAACAGCAACGTGTAACTATTTAAAGAACTCATGAACCATACACAGTGCAGACACCACTACAGGAGATCTAACCGGTTCAGTTTTCTCAAAAATCACAGTAATTAAAACAAAAACATAGTAAGATTAGCTAAATTATGGAGATTACACACAAAAATACTCACTTTGCATTTCTGGAATGTTAGCCAAATGCTTGCGTAGCAATACAGTATAAAATGAGATGTCATTAACTACTTTGTCCTGTAGAAGAAAACCCCCACAGAATACACAGAAAGATAAATTCCTCAAAGAGTGTTTTAACAGATTTAAACTGCACTAACCATTTCCATCAGGTCCTGTGCTGAACAGTGTTACACAGCCAGAGAATTTGGCATTTTTCAATGCCAAATGATAGCAATGATAACCACTACTAAGAGATAGATAAATAAATAAATAGTTTACGACTTTACAGTAGTTATAAACCTAACATTTTATTTCTCTACCCTAGCAGCATTTCTTTCCAAATGTCTCTGGCTCTCTATTTTCAGGCAAAGTTAGTAAATTTGAACATAAAATCTGTATTTCTCTACAGACTCACACCAAGAGGTCAAGGCAGCAGATCTGACATAGGCAGTGGGCAGCAGAGGCAAGGTGGACTGCATGTGGAACAGGATACAATGAAGGAAGACCAAAAAAGTGACTTGTCAATTGTATTTCTGTCTTTCACAAATCATCTGAATTGATTAATAATAAAACATTTGTTGAACCCTATGCCCAAATCCACTATATTTGATAGAAAAATGTAACACTAACAGAAGAAAGAAAAATTGCTGTGTGGCCATTCGTCATACAATAAAAAGCTTTTATTATTATGGATAATCTGCAGCATGTATTGAAACAGTCTGCAAACTGTATACTATTGTACCCAGTCCCTGATCTTGGTTTTTATGTTCTCTTCTTTGTAGCACTGCTGGCAATACAGAATTTTGTTTTACAGTAGGTTTTTCCTAAACAACTATATTTTATTTCATCAGAAGTGCCCCTCCTACCTCTTGAGCTTTTATTTGAAGTTTAGAAACTAAAGTCAGAATTCTATACAAAATTAGGAGATCCACTGAGTCACTCCATAAATCTGTCCTATGACTAAAGTTAAAAAAAGGCACTTGAATTATTTGTCTTGTTATTAGAAGCAGTAATTATTCAAGAAAGGTGCAGAGAGAAAAATTCAACCAGCTTGCCATTTTACCTACAGCTAGTTCTTCCAGCATAAACCCAAACTACTTGCTTACTCAAAAAACCCCTGTAGAAAATAGCATTAAATAAGTCAAGAATTATTTCTCACAATTATGTTTGGAAATGAAAGTAACTGACTGAAGTAGCAAGTCAAACTGTATTACTTGTGACTGTCTCTGCTCAGATAAATTTTCCCTGAAAGGGACTTTAATGGTTATTACAATGGCACAGATGCCCTTCATGAAGGCTCAGCTGGGGAAGCCTCCACCTTCACTTCCTGATATTTGTTCATATCTTAATATATGGAAACAAGCATCAAGAAAAGTAATGGCTTTTCCAGCCCAGACAAGTCTTTGAGTGAACGTATTAACCAATCTTTCAAGATTCTCAACTCATATTAAACTGCTTGGTAAAGAGCCAAACTGGTCTGCCTCTCCTCATACAGAAAATAAGGAATATCACATGAAGTTCTCAGATAACAGATTCAAAACAGAACCGAGGAATGACTTACTGACACCACACATAAAGTGCAGCTCTTACTGACAGAAAACATGGTAGCTGCAAAAACCATACATGGGCTCAAAAGCTTTTCTAAGTATATCCATGAAACAAAAATCCATACAACGCATCATCCCCACTGAGACTGGGAGAGCTGACCTAAGGAGTAACCCTATATTGTAGAAAAGAGTGCAAGAGTAAAGCACCTGCTGTCAAATGAGCACCTGCTCAGCTGTGGCAGACAAGCAGAACTTGAAACAATGGTCCTGTCACATTCCAGGGTCTCAGAGCTTTAGACTTCAAGAGAGAATAACAGATCAGACCAGTATGGCTATTCCTGCAAAGAATGGTCTTTGGGCTGCCCAAAAACAAAAACCCCAAACAAAAAACCAACCCACCAGCAAACAAACACCATAAACAGAAAGAAACTAAGACTACTGCTCCAGCCCATCACTTCTCTAAAAGAGAGGTGAAACAGTGACTGGGATACTATCCATAAAATATTTAGCTCTCTAATGATGCCTGAGAAGATAATTTCCTTCCCCACCATTCATAGTCTTTTTTTTTAAAGCACTCAAAGAAACCAAGGTGGACTAAAGAAAGATCCTTTCCATCCTTATTGTAATTAAAGCAGCATTAACATTTTATTCAAATGACAAGAGGCTTCCAATGACATAACTGAACTACTGATACAACACCACGGGAAGTACCATGCAATTTCAGAGGGGAAAAAAGATGCAATATGTAAGTAGTTCAAATATGTATTCTGATATTGAGGGGGAAAAAAACCCCACAACCCTTTCTTGTCATCTCAAAACTGAAAATACTTCAAGTCACCATCCGTCACACAGCTCTCTACTCCAGAAAACAATTATGAAGAGGATACCACTAGACACTGTTGGATGCACAGGCAGAGAAGAGTGGTACCTGTAATGTACTTCACAATCTGCTAATTCAGAATGCACAGCAACACAAATTGCTGGAAACATGGACTTTTGAAAGCTGTCCAAGAAACCCTGCAGCCTTCCTCTCGCCTAACAACACAAGCAGGAATCCCAGCAAATCATAACTAGCATAGCTATATAGATGCTAACATAACTTTATCCTAGAACACTTAATCTTTGCAGTAATTATCACCACCATGAATACCAAAAAAACCAAAACAAAACCAAAAATCAACTCAATAAATCACAAAAAGTACTGATTATTTGTACATGGAGTTTCAATGACCTTTCCTTCCTAGAGGACATTTACTTGTTTGTTGAGGTTTTTTTATACAAAATGAAAATTTCTCTAATGTTATTTCCTTGTGCATACTATTGATTTCTTCAGACTGACACTCTAATTATGGCAAAACTTCCATCTCAAAACATGTTGTAGCAACACTTGTAGGCCTCTTGAAATTATGCAGACTCACTTACTTGAAGATACAGCATCAAAGAGCTTACTATTTTCCCAAAATATCACATCCCTCATATTTGCGGTCTTATTTTTAAAAGAGTATGGTCCATACTGAAAGAAAAAGAAATAGAGGAAGCAAAACATGGTAGAGCAGATCAACTGACTGCACATAGTTTTTCTTATCAAGAGTTATGTACTTGAGGGGTGAGGGGGAAGGCAAAACCAGCTACTCAAAACCTTGTTAAACCTTGAAAGTGATGGTGTACCTGAAGACAAATCCTGCCAAGTGCACTCCTCTGCTACAGTTCTGTTCATGCACAACAGATCACACAAAGCCAATATTCTGTGATCAGAACTGAATGTCCCTGGTGACAGATTCAGCAATATCAGCATAGTTTTGTGCATAGTACTCAAGGCATGCTTCCAAGCACCATGAAGAAACAAAGCAAACTTAAAAAAACAACCCCTCAAAACAAATAATAAGGAAAAAAAGCACCAAACATAAATACAACTAGGACTTTGTATCTTTCCCTCAAAGAATAAAACCAAGGTTATCTGGTATCTGACATGTCTATGGGTCACCGAAAAAATAATTCTGAGAAAAACATCAACATTCCTCAGCACCACTGGACTTTGGACACATAAACATTAACTTTCAGCCACAATGAGAAACAAGAAATACTTTGCAAGTCAGTGACAGAACTGCATCCTCTGTAAGACAGGGGTTTAAGCACCTCACAAATAAAGAGCCCTCCTACAATTCCACCCCCCCATACATTATAGAAAAACAAATGTGTCTTCTCACCCTGAAAAAGACTGCTCTGAATCTTCCAGACTTTATCTCACAGTGAAAAACATTCAATGCTGAAACCAGACTGAGGCAGTCTGGATTAAACAGATGGCACTCTATTTAGAACAGTTTCACTGTTAATAACATGATAATGGCATTCCTTCTGGAAATCTTCTCATGCGCTTCCAATATCCCTATTAAAAACCCCTGAAACCCAGAAGTAGATTTCCATCAAAATATAATAGAAAAAATGCACTACAGTCTATCCCAAAATTCTGCCAGCATTACACTACGATGCTTATTCTCATTTTAATAAGAGTATCAAAAATTAATACAACAATATGTATTCTGTTGAAACATTATTGCATTCTATAGAATTGAGGAATCGTTTAATCTTTATAAGTCACTGACTATGTGGTTAACTTTTACCAGTCTCTTTTCAGATGAAGTAGACTACGTGCTCAAGTTTGATGAACATAAAACTAATTTTAATTAACCAGATACTAAGGCAGCTGAGACTTCACAGTCACATAGCCACAGCATGCAAACCGCCGAGCTCCCGACACAAGCACTCAGTGAAACCAAGTCGCCACCTCACTCAAGAAGCAGCTATCAAGAGAATTCTTCACTTTCACTTACCTTTCAATGCACTTCCAGGATTTCGGGATGTCTCCCCACTTCTCCTAAGGAAACAAACACCAATGTTCTTTTAAGACGTACCCACTGAAAACCAAAACTTGACTCCTGGCGCCAGCCGGGCTCCCGAGCAGCTCCGATTTCTCCCCCAGCTTCTTCCCCGGCCGAGGCGCGCCCCGAAGGCGGGCAGCGAGCGGGCACTGCTCGGGCCCCGACACCGCTCCCCGCGGGCAGGGCGGGGGGCCGGGGCTTACATAACCGCGGGGAGGGGGCCACCGTCCGAACGGAGAGGGAGCGGAAGGGGAGAGAGGAGAGGGAGCAGAGCAGCAGGGACAGGAGAGAGGGAGAGAGAGAGCGAGCGAGCAGCGCTGGCGGCGGGAGTGTTGAGAACGGTTCGCGCCCCCGCACGCACAGACCCTGCGGGGCTTCCGTCCCTGCCCGCACCACCGGCAGCGACAGACGGCGACGGGCTGCCCGCAAAGAGCGGAAGATATTCGCTCCCAGCGCCGGCCCAAGCCCCTCCGGCGCCGGTCCCGCCAGCCCCTCACCCCGCTCTCCTCCTCCTCCTCCTCCTCTTCTTCTTCTTCTTCTTCCTCCTCCTCCTCCTCCTCCGCCGCCGCCACCTCCAGCTACCGCCAGCCCCGCACCTCAGCAACGCGCCCGCCCATTGGGCCACACCTCCCGCAACAAGCCGCGCACTGATTGGCCGTTTTCCGCTCCGCTTCTCCTTCCCCCCAACCCCTCGGCTAGAGCCGGCGCCGCTGTTCCTTGTGCGGGGTCCGGCCCCTGGGTCGTGGCGGGAGCGCTGCGGGCGGCAGCGGCCCGGGAAGGGGTCTGGCAGCGGCTCGGGAAGGGGTCTGGCAGCGGCTCCACGGCCTCCGTGTGCGCAGCAGGCCAGCGGGAAGAGCCGGAACGGAAGCTTCCCGGAACCTGTCTGTCTGGCCCGCGCTTCCCGCAGCGGCTGGTCCTCGTGTGGGTTCCGGTTCCGGGTGGCGGCCGCGTCCTGAGCAGGGTCGCGGAGCGGGCAGGTACCGCGGGCGGGGCTGGCACCGGCACCGGGCCGTGCTGCTGCCGCCGGGGTATCCGTGTGCGGGCAGGGCAGGCGGCGGCGGGGGTGGAAGTGGGGGTGGCTGTCAGTCCGGGTTGTGCCCTCCCGGCCCCGCTCGGTCCGACCTCTGGGCACAGCTTGTGCTGGTTCTTCTGGCAGAGAACGCCTGGCTGGTGCTGCAGCGCAGCCCGCTGGCCGCGCCGTGTGCGTGACAGGGCATAACCTCCTCTCTTGTAAAAAGTGAATATTGGTAGGAGAGAGGCCTTGGGTTTCTATGACAAGGTTGGAGACTGGGGTCTAATTTGGGGGGAGCTTTTCGGGTAATGACGGCGCTAATGCTGCTCTCCAAGTTTCCTCATGCAACGAAATCTTTGCTTGTTTCCACGGCCTGCAGTCATCTTCAAAAGTTATAGGCTTTGAAGCTGTGTTCTGCATTCCAGTCAATTTTCTAAACTATAAGGACAGTAAATCTGTTCTTTGCTACCTGATATGTGTTAAAATGGGAAACCTTGGCTCAAAGAAGACTCAGGTGCTTTGTGAAAATGGAGCCTTAAAAGCTGTCATTTTCTTCCAGTCCTTCATGATCTTGCTGAAAATGTTCACCTTCACATGTTTTTAAGGAGAAACTTAATATTTTTATAGTTCTCCAGTGTGTATGTAAATAAGGCATATATTTTTCAGCCTCATCAAGCGACTGGTAAGGTGCATCTCCTTGTCCACCCACCTCCCCTGGAACTGTTGATTGCCACAGGTATATCTGTCTGAACTGGAGGCAGCTGAAAAGGAGCTGAAGAGCTAAGTCTTTGTTTTTCTCAGGTTTTTCTTCAGACCTTAACAAGTGTATAGAAATAAGATGATGCTCTCTGCAAAGTAACAAACTGACGTTTTCCTGTAGGCATGGGACATGGAAGTGAACACGGCCATGGCCATGACAAAGTGGAACTCCCTGACTACAGGCAGTGGAAGGTGGAGGGAACTCCACTAGAGGAGGTGCAGAGAAGGCTGGCTAAACGGGGTCTGAGGGATCCGTGGGCTCGGTAAGTGCAAGAGCCTCAAAAGTCATCTTGATGTGTCATCTTGTAGCATCAACCAGACCTTGTCATTGTAGATAATTCTTTCTTCAGTGAAAATTAGTCAGAATTTCAGTTAAGTCTTGGTTTACTTTTTGCATGAAGGTCACACCTTGCTTCACCTTGACCAGTCTCCACATCTTGCGAGGCTGCCTTGCGTTTTGTGATGTTTCATGCTGACACAGATCAGGCACAATGACCAATACCTCATCTACCAAAACAACTAAGTAGTATTAGGTCTGCACATAACGAATAAGCCTGTCCTCCTCTGCAAAGAGATTGTGTGCCTCAGGTCTTGATGAAGATGGTGGAACTTGCACTGACATTCTGAGTGGGAATAGGATTCCTCATATACAACAGGAGGCCTTTATCTGAAAAGAAGAAATGTACATGTATACAGGATAGAATTGCATTCAGCTGTGAATGACATAATGGAGAATCAGCTTTTTACTTCTCATGTTACCACTCGACAATTAATATCTCCTCCTTTTTAGATATTTAGGCAGCTGTTAAAACAGGGCTTAATGTGTTTCTCCCACATCATGAATTATGGAATATTTTGTTCAACCACCCTTTCATCTTGGGGAATAAAAATACCAAATGTTTTGTGCTGAGTAGTCTGGCCTTTCTGTAAGGGAAAAGTTGCATGAGCAAACTGTTCCAGGAGTCTTCATAGAAAAGGCTTCACTCAAATCATTACAAGAAAAATGGAAGAGCAAATAGGTAATCCGTTAAAAAGTTGTTTCATGCTATAACCTTTAGAGGGGTTTGAGGTTGACAGCACTTTTTTCTTTTCTTTGGAATAGTTTAAAGATGTAAGCCTAAAGTAAAACATACTTTTAATGATGATAGGAATCATTCAAAATATCAGCCCTTAATGAACTTTCCAGGCTTCTGTCACATTTATCTTGCCTCCATTTTTGTGGAGTGCAAGCAGCATAAGATTTTTTCCCTTTGGTTCACACAAAATTGTTTTCAGCAAGCAATAGGCTTATTCCCATTTAAGAAAGGAAAAAAGAAGATACAGTTTAATATTGTAAGTTTAGTGTAAATTAACCTGACCGTTAGTGCCTATACTTCCAATTTCAGGAAGTGCTGCAAAACAACACACTGGAAAAGAGACTGTAATATTTATTGCCCCTCCAAGATAAACTAAAATTCTTGTTTCTCTGGTAAAAGAAGGGGATTGAACCAATCACGGGTTCAAATAAGGAACAAAGTCAAACCCAAAGCATGAGATGATTCCTTCTGAACTTTTAAAATTTTATGTAAAGTAGTATTTCAATTCCATAGGACAGTACAAGTATCATGCCAATCTTCCTTAACAAATGAGAAATTAAAGTATCATGTTACTTGCTTCAGTAGTCTGGAAGAAGATTGTATTATTAATGTCTTGCACCACAAGTCTTGAAAAAGTAACCCTCTTCAGAGCTCCCTCCCCTTTGGTATGCTGAGTTCATTTTAACAGGGAATTTGCTTTCAGCCTGTATGCCAAATGCACATTAATGTACATATGACATCTTTCACAAAGCTTATTTTGTATTTAATATTTGGAAACTTTGTCTGTATCAATTAGACCTTTTACTGGCACCTAGAAGATACTCTTCCATGCCAATATGCTTTCATCCTGAGTCACAAAATCCATCTGCACAAGATTATCTGTGAATAAGTATCTGTCCCCCTTGTTTTAAACCCCCATATCTTCTACCACAATGACAGATCTTATTTTATTGCGTGCTTCTTTTTCCTTTTCTTAAGGTCTGTTGAGTCCTTACAACAGACAAACTACACCCATCTCCATAGATTACACTGGTTGTGCTACAAATAAGTATTTGTAGTCAGTTAGAGCAGTGACTAATGTTTCAATAATGATGTAGGTTGAAAACAGTAAGGCAAAACAGTGTGAGGTTTGTACATACCCTGTACAAGCTAAACACCATCTTTTCGATTTTTTTTTTTTTAATCATCTGATTCTTGTATAGTTAAGTGTTATATTGTGAAACAGAAAGTGCCTGAACACTAAGATGAGTTATCTATGTCTGCAAAAACTTTCTTTGTAAGATTTGACTGTGCTACATACTGTCTAGCACAGTGACTAGCCTTTGTACTTAGTCCAATCCATGCAAGTGCTAGTGGGCACTGACTTGTTGCAGAGTAAAAACAGAAGACTACAATTACATGATTTTGGGGAGGTGATTCTGTTCCTATAATTGTGTTGTTTGCTGGCAATCCTTGTATCTCAAGTTACATGTGTGAGGGTTAGAGTTCATATCATGAACTTTACTTGTAACTCCTGATACTTAAATGACAGAACATGCCTCAATGTCTATGTGATTGTAATACCTTCATCATTCTTTTATATATATATTCCTGTTAATGTATGTCACAGTGGCTCCACTGATCTTTTTTCCTTTGGTTTCATTTTCCATCTAGTAATGAAGTCTGGAGATATATGGGTGGCTTTGCAAGACCTATCACCGTAACAGAAGTCTTTACTAGGGGACTCAAGTGGGGAGTTGCAGCTTTTGTCATAGCTCTGGGCATTGAATATGCACTGTTTCCTCCAAAGAAGAACGGAGGCCATCACTGAAGATCAAATGTGGCAACTTAATACTTACTAATCATAAGCTGAAGCATACATAAGCCTGCTGCTCACTCTGTACTTATAATATGCATATTAAAGTCTGTCACAGGCAAACTCATGTTTCTTTGATGTTATTATACGTTTGTGGAAGGATCAAGAAACAGCCAGAGCACTTTAACTGGCTTCAATCTGGGGAAAAAGCCCAGCCCAAGATGACTCTTGGGTTTGCTGTATCATCCTTTAAAGAGCAAGATAAACAAACTATCAGACCAGCTCTTTTCAAGCCCTGCCAACATTGTGTTAAATGAAGCTGAGAAGTGTGTTGCTTTTAAGAGAACATTTGTACCATAATTATAAAGGTTTAATAACTATTATTTCCCAGTAAGTGGTAATGAATGACTTTGTCACTTCTTAGAAGTGTTTGTTACTGTTTGCTCTTATGTCTCTAAATAAGAATAAATATTACCTTAAAGCTTTAAAAACTGTCCCAGACTACCTTAAAGTACATGAAAATACCAAAGCTTATACTTGACCCTATTGAACAGTTAATTAGCTTGGTAGACACTATGCACCAGAATAATCTGTGTAACATCCAGATATCAAAAATTACATTGCTGCCACCTTTGCTTAGTAAAGTAGAATAAAATGTTTAACTCAGCAATAACTGTACCTTATCCTAAAATTACTTCCAACATACTTGGCTGTAATGTGAAAAAAGAGAGAACAGTTTTTTCCTTTGCTCTGGTGTATTTACAGATTTATTTATTTTTACATCTAGTCTCTTCTAGTAATTTGTTTTAAATGCCCTGGTATCCCTTAAATTATCTTAGCAGCTTCTGGAGTGCTATAAGAATGCCTGGATTGAAGATTGTAGCAGAAAAGGACCCGTGGGCAGTATATGTGCTCTGCAGCACTAGGAATTACAATTATCTGAATATCCTACTGTAAATTTTGTTATGCCATTAGTAACAAAGTAAGGAGGATATATTACATAGTTTTTTAATCCAAACAACAGGATATCTGTGTCACTAAAAAGAAAAGCAAAATTAGACAAGCAAGTAAGAAACTATAAATGCCACTAAACAATTACATAGTGTACTTCCATGGTGAAGAAATTGAAATTTTTAAATAATCCTGTCACAAATTGCAGGTTTAAAAAGAAGTTGAAGGTCCTACCAAAACATGGCTAAAATATCTTTTTTTTTGAAACATATATATTCACACACAATTTTTCTGAGTGAGATTATAATAGAGCTTTATTTTTAGAGCCAATAAAAAACATTTATTACTGTGTGAGTGCAGATGTACTGTTCAGTGGAGTTTGTCATCTTTGTATGACATTGCTCAAGGCACTGTTCATAGTGCAAATATTCATTTTACTAAACTCCTCTTGCCTAATCCTTTTCTCAAACATTCCTATCCAGCTGCATCATTCTCTGAAAAACAAATCAAGGTCTGTTGCACAAAATATTTCTATTGTCCCTTAGGCAGTCTTACCCAGAATACACACTTTCAAAGGCTGGTGGTACTCACTGCTTGTTTTCTATCTGGTTCCAAGACTAAGAGTACAGAATTTCAGATGGTGATGCCTTAGGTTTTAACTTTCATATTTTTCAAATCCTGTACTGCCTAGTGTGTAACTCTGAAGTTTCTTGTAGCCTGTTAACTTCTGCTCTCTCATGCTAGGTAGACATAACAAAGCCTCTCCATGCCTGCTCTCCAAGGACACTTAGATTGTCCTAGGCCAAAAAGTATAAACCAAAAGCCTCTAAAGGGAGGGGCAAACTTGGGATAATTACATCATTAACTGAAGCTTTAACCCTGATATGCAAATGAACCAAACCTATAAAAGGATGAAGAACTCGTGACCTGGGGTCCATCTTGGCAGTAGCCTCTGGCTCCCCAGGGTACCTTTGAAGGCCTTTCAAATAAATACCTACTTTTATTCCCTTACGCATGTCTAGTCGCTGTTTCTAGGAGGCCTCTTAAGGCATCAATGGTTGTTCAGGAAAACAATTAAGAGTTAATTGTTACTATGTTAAGAATTGTTACTATGTTACTAATGTTAATTACATTCAGTACAATCAGTCTATTTAAATGTTACAAGCCTGCCGCTTCACTGATACAGCAAATATATCAAGCATATTCAGTTAGACTAGACTAGTTTTGGTAAAATTTATGCAGTTGTGAATTAAGGTGGTATCATTTGGTGGTTTAATAGCCAGATGGCAGCCACTACCCGAATTATGATGAACATATTTTGCCAATATTGTAGAATATGTCTCATCATTGTTACACATACAGTACTCATAAAGATTTTTCTTTCACAGGTATAATAATACCAATCCTGCCTGGGGATGGAGTTATTTCCTGTGTATTAAAATAATAGTACCAAATGTGTCTTCACTGTAACCATAGCAATGTCTGTCTTTATATTAAAACAGTCTTTCTACCAGCATAGATATTTTACAGTGCTAAAACGAGGGTCACAAACAGCAGTGGCACCTGCAGGTGAGGAACATACATGATTGTAATACCACAGTCAGGAAACTCTTTTTGTATCATAAGGTCTGAAAAATAAAAGTGATGATGCTCCATTTTCCAAAATGCAGGTGGAAATCTCATCTCCATCAGTAGTAAAGGAGCTATTTTTGCTCCCTTGGAAAGATAACTTGTGATTTATCTATTGTTTTTGATTATTCTACCTATGATATTTACATCACTAGCATAATCTTCCAAATTTGTGTGTTACACAAGAAGAAGAGTAGTTTAAGCAGCTAAATAATTCCAATACAATAGTGACTACATTGTAGTATAAACTGGCTATCTCTGAAGTTCCTATTTCTGAGCATAATAGAATAACTGTTCTCATTACATGAGGCACCTGTAGTTTAAATAGTAGACTATAACCTTGATTGTGTTATTAACCTGCCTTGAAATCTCTCCTGAAAACCTTAATAAAAATTTTTTTAAACTACAAGCTTCTATCCTGCAATTAGATCTTTGCCAGATCAGCTTTTATTATCTAGACCTTCTACATCAGTGCAAAAATATTCTCTACATGTGGCCAATTGAAGTCAGGAGTATTTGCTTCAAGGGGTTTTACAAGGAATGTACTCAGGACCCATCCTTGTCTTCTAATTAATTTACTGATATCATCATGGGTATCAAAACATTTGAAGATTCATCCAAACTGTTTTACATGTATGACAGGGAACTGATTTTACAGATGTTCTATACGTTCTCTGTTTTCAGCTGTAGGCCCAGTAAAAATCTGAAAATCTGCAAGTCAGATAATCCTTTCACAGTTATTCCAATGGAAAAGGAAACCCCTGGAAAGTAAGTCACTTCCCTTAGTGACCAAGCCTTTTAATAATGAAAGCAACACCAATATGTCACAAATGACACCATTTATATATAGAAATTGAGTTCACTCATCCTGATCTAATTTTGAAATTAAAGCATAAAAGACAAGTATCAAGTTCATAGTATTTTAGAAGGCATAAATTCTTAAAGTTTTTTACTTATATAACTAATCTACAAAATTAAATAGCTCAAACCTGTTATTAAAGCATATCAAACGAAGTATGTCCAAGCCAGAGACTTGTATCTAAAGCCCTTTGCATCAAAACATATAGGACCATCTCAATCACATCTAATCTTACTGGTATGCTCCATGTTGTACATTTATGCTAATTTACAACTCTAGTCTGCATGAGTACCTATCTATGAAGACAATGTAGTATTTTAAATTAGAAATGGGGAAGAATTAAGAAACTTGCATACAGTTTATAAATGCTGCCTATAAATAGATGGAAACTGCTTAATAAGCATATAAAAATTAGGTAAATTAAGAAAAAAGTGGAACAAATAGTATATTGGTAGCTTAAGCAATGGCTGTCTTAAATTTGTAAATCATTCATTCAACCATTTTTGAAAAAATAATGCTTCATAAGCCCACAGCCATACTATCTCCTTAAACCTCTTGTACCAACCTGTACAAGTCTCTATGTGCTTGTATGGAACCGATCCAAGGAGAAGTTGTGCATACTAATTCACAGTAGGTAGCTGGTTTCCTTCTGAATCAGCTACATCTTCATAGCGGGGATATTGCAATACCCTTGAATGATTGATATTACACTGAGAGCCTGACCATACAATTTCAGTAAGAATACAAGTATTTTTTCAGAACATAAAGCTGTCACTTGGTACAAATGCTAGTGTGGGCGATTATTTTCTCTTTTTTCTCTGCAGCTCCAAAGACAGCGCAACTCTTTGTGTGTGTTACTCCCAGAGTACTGCGCTTCCACAGCTCTGTTTTTAGCAGCACCAAAAAAATGACTCTGTTTCGCAAATGCTTTGAACTCCATTGAGCTGGGAGTTGTCTGATTGCACCATATATGGAGGTGGCTTTTGTCTAGTTCAGCAGATAAAATAAAATTTCAGATTTTAGGCCTTTTGGAGAGCAGCTCCAGATGCCAACGCATCCCGCAGTAAATAGCTTCATGAAAGTTGCTAGTTTATGTGAAGGGAATTGCAACGCCCAGTTTTCAGGAACAAGGCGTTACGTAATATTTACTTAAGATTATACAACGGGAAGCATACAACTTTCACACAACTGTACATTATCCTCACTATGAACGAACAAATTCAGAGTGAGTCATGAACCATTCAAGGCGTTACGTCTAAACTCCTGCCAAAACATGTGCTCACGCTGACAGCAGGTCACCGAAAAACCTGCTATTACTCCATAGATCGCAGGGCCAATACAGAGCCGTTCTGTATTCTGTCAGTCCCCAGACCAGCAGCAGGACAAAAACACAGCCTGTGCCCATGCTGAACGCGGCACCGCGCCGCCGCCATCTCTCACAGCGCTGCCCCGTCTCTTGTGTCCGTGCCCGGGGGAGGTGCCGGACGCCGCAGGCCCTGTCCCGCCTCCATCCGGTGGGAGCTGGGCGGCCGTGTTTGTGCAGCCCCGAGTTCCGTCTCCAGAGGTATAGTCGGAAACAAAACTAAACCTATCATCCTTTCTCCCCCCCGGGCCCGGGGCTCGGCAGCCCGTGTGCCGATACTGCCCTGGCTCCGCCCTGCTCCAAATGCCGGACCTGGCTGCTGTAGAGACTTCCCCGACGCGTCTGGGTGCGTTATATCTTCCCCCGCTCCTTTCCCCCCTCCTTTCCCTCACACTTCCCACCCTGCTCTTTCAGCATAGGCGGCCCAACACCCCGTGCTCCGAGATCGGGTTCCCGTCTCTGTTCACGGGGGAGAGGCGTCCTGCAGAGCCGGAGCGTCCAGCGCAAGCGAGGCTGGAGCTCGGCCTCGGCCCGTGGCGAGAACCGAAACCGAGTGTAATTTAAAATGACGTACTTAAAAAGTTGACAGGAAATCTGCGTAAACCACGTTTAGTTGTTGGGGATTTTTTGTTTGGTTTTGGGGTTTTTTTTGATTTAATTAGGAGGACTGGGGTGTTAAAACAAATTAGCGTGGTCATACTAGTTTACACCGAGAGAAAACTATTGAAGCATAAGGAATGCGACGGCTCCCTCAGAAATTCCCTGCTTTTCCGGAGTACGTTGGACAAGTCCTGTTAGAGGGCGTAGGCCAGTGAGGAAACTGGGAAATGTGAAAGCTGAGGAGCATGCTCTTCAACTTTGAAAAATGCCAGATGGCCCTGGCTCCAAGTGCAGTCGTTCACCACCGCCACCTTTTCAAACAATGCAGAGTAGAGGAAGCACGAAGCACAAAGCACAGTCAGTGCCGCCCGTAGCCAGGTCATCTTTTACTCTCTCCTTCCAACACAAGGTCTTCCACATGAGTTCGTCTTGTGAAAGAAAGGTAATTTTCCAAATCACAACGACACCCACTGGTGTCATATCCTGGTTTTATTGCTGCAGAGATGACTCTGAAACGTTCAAGATACAAAATGCCAGCAAGGAGTTAACTGGAGCCTTGTGCACCTTTGTGTGAAGTTATAGTATGTTATTTCCTGCTCCTTGCAAGGATGGGGGGAAAAAAAAGCCTAATTATGCATGCATGTGAACACAAAAATTATTGGGGCAGCTTTATCTCTGATGAGTATGAAGTGTTTTATTTGGTCTTAGAAGATAAACTGATTTTTCTCTCCTCCTTGTAGAGAATTTACATTCAGTAAGTCATCTTGTTGCAGGGTCCAGATAATTGAAAGCTAGGCTGCTGGGTTTATGTTGTGTTTGCTTTTCTCTTTTTCTTTAACTTTTGCAGCTATAATAACTGTATTTGTGATGTTTTAAAAAGTGGTCATCAGATGGAAGAGTGGAGCATGATGCTTTTGATCTCTTACGGTGGCGTGGATCTGGCTAAGATGTACACACACGGAATGTATCAGGCTTGCCCCAGTCCTGTGACATTCCTGCTATCAAAATATGGGCACATGGCTTTTGGATGCAAAGTTACAAACTGTTTTAGTTTATACTAAGAAGTTACTTCCTGTTGCTCTTACTCATTCCCCACTCAGTACCCAAAGAATATTGTTGGCAAATCACTGTATATGCACAGTTGGTTTTCCTTTTATTTAGAACATCATTCCTGGTTCACTGCAGTCATAAATAAGAACGACCCTTGGTCATTTTCTTTGGTTTCTCCTCCCCCATAAAATTAGGAAGTAGGCCCCCCACAGTAATTTGTGGTCTTGATATTTGTCCAACAGAGAATGAGTTGATGTAATCACTGGAAAATCCTATATGGAAACCAATGTGTACTGGATCTAGATCAGTGATTTGGCAATGGTCAAATGCCAGTTTTCCAGTGTTTTTGTGAACAGATTTGCATACAGGTAAGCGAATTTCAGCACTGAGAGTATAATCAGCATTTTTTTATAACGTGCATGTGGTGTATCATATAGAAAGGAAATTCACAAAAGAAGATAATTCATATGTGTGTTTTAAAGGCAGATTATTTTTAAGTTAACATATAAATAGTAATTTTGCGTGTCTGAAATTTCAACTCAGTAGGAAATTCCTCCCTACCACCCCTCCCCCCCCCTTTTTTTTTTAACTAGTTTTAAAAGATTAGGTAAAAATCAACTGGAGTAGTTCAAAAGTTTTTCTGATATTTCCAAAAATGGCCAAAAGTTGTTAAATTCCTGTTTCACTTTAGACTTCACGTTCTTTTGAAAGTCCCTGCTGAATGTGCCTGGGAGGTACTTTCATATGAAGGTGCTTTGTCCCTCTTCCTTCTTGACTGCATTATGTCATGAAAACAGTCTGTGTCATTCTGCAGAATGCTCACAAGTGTTTGATGCTAGATTGAAAATAAGTTATCAATAAATATGCTTTTCTTCTGATAGAAAACTTTCCAAAACACATTACAGTACATGAGGGGTTCCTCTGCTTATCTTCTGATATATTCTTTTAGTGGGCAGTCCAGGAGTTTAACCAAATCTGTTTCTTCCTTGCTGAGGAGATGGTTCTAGTTACTTTTCATTTAAATAGCACTAGGAGAAAAAAAAAAATAAAAGCTTTTAGATGAGTTTATCTCACCTGCTTAATTTATGGACACAACATATGACACTGTTGATTGTTAACTTCCAGAATGTGTAACAAAAGGCTGAAAATGCTTTAAAAAAATCTTATCCAGGTGCTAGAATCTTTTGGTGTATTAGGCTTTGAAGTTGAATTGGCTTTTGCTTTCCAGTACAGTTTAAACAAAACTCTGCAGTATACTGATCAAACTCTGTGAAAGGACTAAGATTTGTCTTCAGGTTTGCTCATTTCCCCTTTTTCCATCTATGTCATGGAGGTCAGAGGAGGTTAGATAGAATTTCCATGGTTGGTGGCAGTGGAAATTGAGCATAGCACCCTACTGATTTTGTTAATCACAAGACTGGGGGTTTTTCTAGGTTTGAATTTTTTTGTTTCAGTTTTCAGGATGGTGATACATGCATGCGTCATGAAGAAAAACGTGGTCTGTGTCTTATCTATACCTTCAGAATTAACTAATTTGCATACTTAAGATTGAAATATTTTCTCTGAGTGGATTTTCAGTCTTTCTGGGCATAGAGGGTGTGTGTAGAGAATCCTTATAACCCCACTAACTCATTCAGGTTGGAATCACCTTAAATGATGTTAATAATAAGAAAACCCACTCCTGAATTAACACAGATAATTAGTGTTTTAAAAACTACATATTATCTTGCTAGTATTTCCTCTATTTTTGCTTCATTTAAGACAAATTGCATACCTGATAGCAGTGGTTTTATATGGTTGGGAGGTTTTTTCTTCATTGTTTTGTCTGTGTGTGGTTGCACTACCTTTGAGTTCTAAAAATTCTGCCTGAAAAATGCCTTGAGACTTTTAGGGGGGAAAAGGTGGTGATGGTGAGAGGAGTGGAGGGTTGCTCGGAAAAGGGCAGAGCTTTCAGAAATGCTTAATCTACCATTCATCAGCAAGCTGATGATTTTTGTTTCACTTCCTATGGAATATACAGACTCGGGTTAAGGTAATTTACTCTAAAAAGAACTTGTTTGTCTTTCTGATTAATATGACCTTCCAAATACTTTTAGTTTTGTAATGAACAACTGGGAGAGTCCCTTGGATAAAGGATGTCTGTGTAGTATATGTTGGAGTGTTAGTTGAAAGTGAAATACTTCAGATAGCAGAGCTAACTGTGAACTTGTGCAGCAGAACACTTATTTATTACCTTTTAATTCTCTCCCACAGAACTGCCCTTGTAAAAATGCATCTAGTTAAGAATGAACACAAGAGAAGTGCTGTGGTAGACACGGGCTTCATATCATGTTGGTTTCCTGTTTAAAAACCAGTAGGCTGGCAATTTTAAAAGAACAGCAACAAAGTGATGACCAGGTGCCAAGTGCCAGCTTTCCTTATTCATCAGATTCAAGAAGAATTGGATAAAGAAGAAGAAGAGATGATGGTTTTCCTGTGCCGAGACCTTGCTCCTGATTTGGCCAATGCTGATATTAAAGAGATCTTGGTGGCTTTGAATGAGAGGGAGAAACTGACTCCTGTTGGCTTGTCTGAGCTGTTGTACAGAGTTAAGAGGTTTGACTTGCTGAGGAGGATCCTGAACACTGAGAAAGCAACAGTAGAAGCTCACCTTGCCAGGAGTCTCAGACTTATCCCTGATTACAGGTAATATATCTATTTCAGATTTCAAAACTGTACTATCTTGTTCAAAATAAGTGGGTTCTTTTCTTCCTTTGTTTGGGGGGGGGAGGGAGGGTGGTGTATGGGTGAATTGGTTTTTATTTATTTTCTTAAATACTTCACAGATTCAGAGAATATTCATTGAAGGTAGAAGAAAAGCAGAAAAAGACATTATACCTAGACTTACAGTCAAGTTTAGTCCCTTAATTAAACTTTTGTAGTTTCTTACCAGTCATGGCATTTGAAGCATCTATATTTAAGGAGTTTGTGTGTTTGTGAATAAAACCAGTGATGTTTGTAGAATTCTGAATTAGCAGATAAAAGTGACACTTTAAAGGAATATCTTTAGTTAGAGATACTTTCTTTTCTGGATGGATTTGGGCACATAGCCATGTGGCATAGCTTTTCTCAAAGGACCTCTCTCTTACTTCTTTTACTGTATTAGTTTTGAGAGGCTTAAATTAAGAAATTCCAGTTATTTTATTTGGAGACTTCAGAAAGAAAAACATGTACTCATAAGGAAGATTTTCCTGTATTAAATTCTCATTAAAATAAAAACCCTGTAACTAATAGGTAAAAAAATGAAGGATGTGTTCTGTTGTGTGATTCTTGCACTTCATCTCTATTAAACATTAAGGAAACTTCTGTTTTCCTAACAGTGGCTATTACACTGTCAGTCTGAAAAACACGGGTGCTGATTAGCAAGAGTAGGTATTTTGTAATTGGATCTTGAAGCAGGGTAGATTTTTTACCTGTCTATTAGTTAGAAATGGTAGATTAAGACTGGAACACGGGGAGAAGTTAAGTAGTTGGGAACAAGAGGAATCTTGCTGCAAGCTAATCCTTTAGAAATATCTCAACTTTATTTCAGGGTACTAATGGTAGAGATAAATGAAAATCTGGAAAAAGACGAAGTGGGTTCTCTTGGTTTTCTACTCAGAGATTATGCACCTCGTATGAAAATGGCAAAAGATAAGGTATGTTTTCCTGCTGGTATTCTCCTCTGGAGCAAGGAGAGGTTAAAGTAAGAAAAGAAGTAGCTAGACAGCAAAGGAGAGGAGACAGTATTGCAAGGAGTATTGAGGCAGGAGTACAAAAACATCAGGAATCAGACAAGAAGTAGTGGCTTCTACTTCATTTTGTTGACTTTTAATTCAAGGAAAGAAGCATGGAAAACTAGTAAAAAAGTAAGAGGGAACAGTGCTTGTTACACTGTACAGTGGTAGAATGACCTTCATAGGCAGAAGGCATTTTACAGAAGTCTTTCTTCAGTATTACTAACCTGAAAGTCCAAATAAGAATGATCTCAAACCAATAATCATTTGAACTGTATCTTGAATTACAAGGTCACTTTTGTTTGTGCTCTGCTCCACTTACAGAAGAACAGATATATTGTAATTACGTCTTTATACCTTTGCATTCTGAATATTTTATTAAATCCTCTGAGAAAGCAGAAATTCAGTGGAGAGGATTCAGAAACCTTGACCACTGTGCATAGAAGACTGAAGATTTCTGTCTTCTTCCTTTAAGGTTTTTTACTTTTCTATCTTCAGTCAAAGAAGGAGAGCAGCTTTGAAAATTACCCAAAGCTTTTCTTGCTGCTTGCTTTGTGGCATGCTAGGGGACATTCCCAGTGGCTGGCTTTGTAGCAAAAATGAAATACAAAACTGTTTCCTCAAAAATTTAAGATTTGTTTTTAAGAATATCACTTTGTAGTTTCTATTACTCCTGTGATAATACCAAGGATTCTTATGTCTTCCAGAGAATATTCTTAGAAGGTGTAACGTCTCTTATTGTTTATACAGCTGTTATGACCTCCCCATGGTATTTTCTGGATTGCTTTGTTACTTCTGATAGAGGACAAATTACTGATGCTTTTGGCTTTATGTTGCTATTCTAGAGTTTTCTAGCTCTTATAATTGACCTGGAGAAGCTAAATTTGGTGGCTCCTAATCAACTGGATTTGATAGAAAACTGTTTTCGAAGTATTCACAGGATAGACTTGATTAAGAAGATCCAGAAGTACAAACACGAAGGTAAGATGCTCTTTTTGCACTGGTTACTCTTGGTAGCAAGAATCAGATGTGCTTTTACTGAAGATAAAACTACGAGTTACAAATAAGGGTATTTGCATTTTTCATAGATTTAGGTTTTTAAAACAGTTGAAATATGATGGTGTATTTGTGTTTCTGTTAAATTTGCAGCTTCAATGTCCTCCGTTCATTCTCAGCCAGTATATGTAAATGCTCATCAGGCATCTCTCCCTAATCTCAATCTTATTGATCCTCCTTATAATTCAGGGGTAAGTATACAGAAGTGAAATGCATCCTTTATTTCTAAATATTGCCAGACTTTAAAAGGAGATCCATCTTTCAGAGCCTGAGGAATGAGAGATGGCTAGTGACTAAAATACTGCTTGGTTTGTTTCTGTTATTCCTTTTACACTCTGATTTTAGGGTCTTATTTAAATCTTCTGGCTGAGAAAGATGCCATTTAAAGGATACCTGTGAATTTTTTCCTATTAGTTGAACATACAAAATCTGTATCTTGGAAGTTTTTTTGTACTACACTGTGGAGTAAAAAGTTTTGCTTTGACTATTCTTCTTCTTTTTTGTATCTCTGGACATTTCAGG
This sequence comes from Coloeus monedula, assembly GCF_965178545.1. Taxonomy (NCBI): domain Eukaryota; kingdom Metazoa; phylum Chordata; class Aves; order Passeriformes; family Corvidae; genus Coloeus; species Coloeus monedula. Next base: position 12,357,320 of record NC_138787.1, read on the forward strand.
GAAAGTAGATTTTAATTTTTAAAGCTGAAAATTATAGCTTTTTTAAGAAGAGTTTTGGGGGGGGCAGGCGTTTGTGGTTTGTTTTAAACTCATTTTAAGAAGATACCTCAGTGTCTGAAAAGTCATCAAATTGTATTGCATGCAGTATTCTTTATATTTGGGTTAGCTCTGATACTGTATTAGTAGGACCTTTCTTAAAGTCTTAAACCTTGCTAAATTTGATGAGATTATTTCTGTCATGTGTTCAGTAAATACACAGCTCCCTGCTGCTCTACAGGAAGCAAAGTTCATATCTTCAGAGGGTTTTCCTTGCTGTTCATGACAAGCTGGTAATTGTTTTCTGAGGTGGAACAGTTGGGTGTTTATTTGTCTGTGCTCTTGGTAGGTTTTTTTAATGTTATGTTGTAATTCTGTTTAGTTGATAGAGATGAATCTAAAATATCCTTTTATTGAGGAAAAATGCTACTGTTTTATTTTGGAACATGTTTATTAATTCTTGAGGAGCGGGAAAATGATGCCTTTTTTCCTCATTTCAGATTCAGAATGAGAACACAGAAAAATTACAAAATGGATCGAGTCTTACTTTGGGTAAGAGCATTTTATCTAGGTTTTGATAATCTGAAAGAGCCAAATTATGGATTTCATTATATCAAAAGGACTCTTGTTTGATAGTTGTGTTCATGGCTAATCCTGTTAATAACACCAGGAGCAGAGAGTATTTGATACCTCTCAGAACTGAGCCTGGCCTTATTGTATGGTCTTGTATTTGCTTTACTTGTGCTGCCACATCTTAAAACATTCTTAAAAACTGTGAACTTCCACTGTCAAAACTTCTTAACAGAATAAATACTTTTATTAGTAAAACCATGGACAAGATTGACAAGCCAGCTCTGGAGGCCTGTGTAGTGCAGCTCTGCTCGTTAACTCTGGAGTAGGAAGTTTTTGTGTCATTTCAGCAGTGAACTCCCCGCCAGGCCAGCCAGGAAATTGTGCTTTGAATACCAGGTTCTTTCCATGTGTATTGTGTTTTCTCTGGAAACCCCAAATACCTCTCAAATACGGTGATTTTTAACATTAGTTGGCTGAATTCTTTCGGTGTAAGAGATTCTTTGTTTCTTCTAGCCCCAAGCAATGCAGAATGAAATCCAGATAACATTTTAGAGGTGAATAATTTAGGGATTTTTAAACTTCAGTAGCATACATAGAAACTAAGAGGTCCCAGTGGGTGAGAACTTTGCTGAACTAGATACCTTCTTCTTTGTAACTGATCTGGTATCAAAGAAATATCACTGGTACTTGCATACTGAGATTACTTCTGTTTGTTTTAATTGCAGCAGAACCAGTTCACCTGTCCATTCAGGAATCGGGATCAGTGCCACATAAGGTATGTGCTTGTGTATATGTATGCATGTAAATAAATATAACCTCTTTGGGTATTTACCTTAGTTTTCTTAGTGTTTCATTTTGAGATTTCCTTTAGTTGTGTGCAGACAGAACAATGTGTACGTCCTCAGCCATAAACAGGTTCTGTGAATTGTTTTTGCAGAATATATTTTTAATATAAAATATTTGTGCTACTCTGGAAGCAGCAGTGTGCAAAATGCACGTATATATGGTATGCACACAGAACTTGTGCATTTATTAGTGGAGGCCAAGTTGTTGGAGTTCCCACCTCTTGCCATCTGCATTAGAAATCACAGGGTTTCTTTGCATGTGTTCTTGATTCCCTTCTCCCTCTTTGCTCTGCAGGCAGAAGACAGACATGCTTTGGGTATTAATGATAGTAATGGCCTACTGCTATTTTCACTAGTTCTCCTGTAGGTCAGGAGCCAGGGAGTTACCTGTAGCAAATTAATTTGCTTCAATCAATTCTCTTCAGAGGGGAGAGGAGTTGTGATAGAGTCATTACAGATTATTTAGGAACAAGGAGGTTGTTCCTCTAAATTAGAAGATGTTCTGATGAGCAGTGCTTGCTTGCACACCTAAAGAACACAAAAATTCTCTACATTTATTGTATTGGCAGTATGAAGCTTGTACAGTTTTAGTCTCTTGTAAGGAATCTTTATGGTAGTGAGATTGCATAACACAAGACACAAAAACTAAGCCTGTACTAGAAATAGAGGGAAAAGAATCATTAGTCCCTTTCTCCTGATTTTTTGTTGTGTAGGTAAGACACATTACAACCCAGTAGACAGATTTCTGCTAGCTACTTGATGGAAAATAACAGAATATAATTTAATAGGTCTCACGTAAAATTTGAGAAAGTAGTGAAGTCTAAAAGTAGAGACAGTGATGTATTAACTTTGTAATTGTGCTTTCACATTTCTCAGACATGTGATGATCCTTACAGAATGCAAAGTCAGCCTTTAGGAATATGCCTGATAATAGACTGCATTGGCAATGACACTGGTAAGTCTGGAATTTGAAGTTCCTTAACTTGTTAATCTCAGTTAATTAGAACAATTTAGTATAAAGAATATGATGTACATTTACCAGCCAGATTAGGGTAATGTTGTCCTAGTCAGATAATCTGCCAATTCTAGTAAGTCTTCTAAAGCAGGGAGTTGGAAGGGCCAACCTCAGGTTAAAGCCAACTGTCCTAATAATTGGAAACAACCTTTGGTTTTTTTGGTGCAGAATCTCTGACTGAAAGAACTTGTAAGAGGATAGACTGAATTTTGGGAGGGAAGAAAAGAATGTTCAGCAACCAACAGAATAATTAGGCTTAAAGCAGTCATACAGTCATACAGCAGGTTATTGGCAGAGATAGTAAAGAGAGTGTTTCCCACCAGTTAACAAAACCAAAACCAAAGCTGTTGTGGATTTGAAGTGCAATCATATTGGACACCAGAGATTTTGAATAGCCGTGAGATCCTTTATTAATAATGCATCTGGGCTTCTGTCATATCTTGCACAGTTTAACTGAAATTGTCACTACAGCTGTCAGTGTGGTCACTGCCATGGGTGAAATGTGGGGGTTTCCTGACTGCCTTTCTAGAATCCAAGAATTAGATTTTTGCCTAGTCAAAAACATCCCTCATTCTCTAATCACTGTAACACGTGAGGCTAAAAATAAAAATTAAGAGAGCATTTGCAGTCAGTTCTGTAATAGGCTGGGAGATGTAGGGGAAGAAGAGGCTTTCTAGGCGTGTCTTTTGGTTTTCTCAAATGTAATGGTCCAGCAGATGGACTGTCTTAGAATTGTTGATGTAGTTGAAGAGCAGTGGTTGTGGAGCTCAGATACAGAAAGTCTGTGTCTCAGATGTTTGAAGTTACCAGTGCACTGTCAGCATTTAACACGATAGAAAGCAAGACTTTCACTGAAGTACATTATGGTGCTAGTGAGATTCAGAAGACACAGGGCATATGGCATTGCTTAAAGGTGTTTGCTAGAAAGGCACTCACCACTTAGGGAGTTGTTGTCCCACACTATTTTGAAGTCTGAGTACGCTAAAGAAAAAGAAGAGGGCAGGGAAAACATTAGGAATTGTATCTGTGGCATCCATTAGAATCTGTAGCTGACCCAAGATTTAATCTCCGGAAGGTGAACCAGTAGTAGATACTGTAGGATCAAGAATTACACTTTATAATGCCCAGTGTAAACAGCATGAATTTATCAAATGCTGATAAAATTCAAACTGAAATGCATCTTGCTGTTTTGTAAATAGCTGCTTTTGACTTTTCCATTTGGAAATCAATTTTAACCCGTACATTGTAAACAATCGGGAGAAAAGGCTAGTGTTTTATGTAGGGTGGAGATGCTGAAAAGTCAGTGGAGCTTTGTTGGGAGATGGCTAGTGTTGAAGAAACAGATAGTTTCTGATCTCAGGCTGCAGCATGTAATGCTGTGGTGTGTCTTGCCTTAAAGTATCCAAGGCTTATCATGTATGATTTCTGATTAATTGTTAAACTAAGGTATCAGCTCTAAGTTTCTGAATTGTTTTTTTAAACTGTGACAGTTAGTGTGTGTGGGGACTAAGGTGACACCAGGTTTTGTGTTTGTGTGTATATGGGCATGTGCCAGTGAGATCAGTACATTACAGGAAAAGCACTCTCACTGCGGTAATTCTCATTTTACACACATACTGCTGCCCCTGACTGATGGGCAGCTTCACTGAGTGTGTACCTGCTAGACCGTAGAGATACTGAATAGTCAGAATTTTGAGAGCATGTTTTATTGCATTAAATAGGGGAGATTTATCTTTCTGTTCTCAAATTTAAAATGTCTGGACAGTTTCTGAATTATTTTACAAAATTTAATCAAAACAGCAGAACTGGAATGAAACTTTAGTTCTTGTTTATCACTATATATCACTATAGTGTAGAGTTTGTATCTACCTTTTATTTTGCTGAGGAAAGTTACAAGTTCTGTTTCCTGTGTTCACCATGGGCTATTTGGGGAGAACAGTGTGGTAGTACAGCTGCTTTGCTGCTATTACCTCTGAAATAGCCTCTGCTACTTAGGCATTGTTAAACTTGTGAAGTCAAAGAACAGCTATGTGTAAGCTTCCTATGTGTGTAAGGAATTTTACATAAACATGGCACTTGGTAATTCTTTTCCTACCAGAAGCTGTTCATGGGCAATGTATATGTGCTTTATACTAAAGATATGGTGCTACAGGTGTAAGTCATAGTAGTAGCTTGTGGTTCTCTGAACACTTAATACCTGTGGTTTTAACCACTATGTGTCTGGTTTCACTCCCATACTAAGAAACATCGAAGTAGTTATTCAGAGTTTAGCACATTTTCCTGCAGCACAGGTTGACACAAATACAGTAAGAGTTAAGTCTTGGGATTTGGCTATCTGTCACAGTTGAGACTCCAGTGTCCATTCTTCACCTGGAGCTCATCACTTAAAATTTTATATAATAGGAAGCAAAAATGCCTGCAGCAGGTTCATTTTTGACTGAGGAAAGGGAACCTCTGTGTTTATTATGCAGTTCTGTATATCTTTAATAACCATTCAGAGTCATTTTGACAAGTTAAAAAGTGAAGCAGACTTCCCATGCTATCCAGATCACTCTTCATCATTTCAAGTGTGTTTTTTCTTGCCTTATATTTTAAGTCTTAGGAACTTGGAATACTGGCTCTGAATGAAGGCATGTAAGTGTCTGTGGAATTTGGAACAGATCACATGCCAAATAATGGTGTCTCTGCTGTCATGAAACATGTAACTCGCAGTAAAGACAACATGCATATAGTACTCTAAGTATGTAATGTACTGTGATCAACACCAAGTACTCCTGATTTTTTAATTATTGTGATAAACTACTTCGTTTCAATAGCAAAACACTGTGAATACTGTAATTCATTATAGTTGAGATTGAGCCTTGGTATGCTTTGATTTAATTAATTACATCTTGCTTCTTTCAGATGTGTTGGAAGAGACCTTCAGAGGCTTAGGCTATGATGTTCATTGTCACAGATACTTAAATATGAACTCCATGAATCAAACATTGCTTGAAGTTGCAAGGTGGCAGAAGCACAGAAATTGTGACAGCTTCATTTGCATATTGGTCAGCCGTGGAAATTCTCAGAGCATCTTCTGTACAGACCATACCTTTTCTGGATTCCCTTTGGAACAAATAAAGAAGCACTTCACAGCAGACTCATGTCCTGGACTTCTAGGAAAACCGAAGCTTTTTTTTATTCAGAGCTATATTGTGCCAGAAAATGAGCAGGAATGTACCAGTATGTTGGAAGTCGATGGGAATGGTGAGAATATCAGTGCTAAAGTCACTATCCCCCAAGCAGCAGACATCCTTTGGAGTCATTGCAAGGTGGATGTGTCTACACTAGAACAATCCCCAGCTTCATCCTCATACTATCTGCGTTGTCTGGCTGAACTACTCCGTAATCCTTACAAAAGGTAAATTAAAATAAGAGGAAAGAAATAACCCTTTTCCTATGATAGCTTGTTGTCATAGAAAACAAGAAACCTTAAGTTTCGTCTTGTCTGGTCCTAAAATGTGTTTTCTTGCAGTGTCATAGGCTAAAAGACAGGTATACCTGATCCTCACACAATTGCATAGAAAGGTAGCCTAAACTAGGAGTGGTAGTAGGAGAAGTTTCTTTATGGCACTGGGCTTTGCAGTGAGAAAGGAAGAACCTGTCCTGGATAATGTATGTCAGTGCTTTAGACAGGATTGGGAATCTTCCTTCTCCAAGATAAAAAGGCACATTCAAGGCTTCTGTTAAATTGAGCATTGCCATGTACCAATAAGAGCTCTGCTTGCGAATATAAAAAGTCAGTGCTTAAGTTCAGGAAAAAGGCAGTAGAGAGGGAAGGATTTTTTATTTTCTCTAAATTTAATTAACCCTTTGCTCACAGAGCCAATAGATTGCCAATATGTAATCTTGAATTTAAACTGTCAGAAAACTTTTGTCTATTTAAAGAGATCAAAAGGAATCTGAGAAAAAGGCAGATACATTTGGATATATAACTTACCAACAAAGGTTTTATTTATACAACTGATCTAACAAGGAACTGTTACTCAAGGTAATTGCAATGCTCACATTTAGTACCTTTTTACAAACCCTAAAGCCTTGTCATGAAATCACAGATCATCATGTCAGCATAATTAACATTACAACAATGATTTGGGTCATAAGAGTTTGTCTCAAAATGCATGTACAGCCTTGCATTTTAGAGGTCTTGCCTCTGCAGTAAAGACTGAAATTGCAAACTTTCTCCTTGCTGAATCTAAGGTTTTCTTGTCTCTTTTGAATTCTTAAATGTTGTCTTGCATCATTCTCTAATGGAACACTTTTTCTTTTGTTGCTGCAGGAAACTCTGCCTATTAGCTATTCATATGGAACTGAACAAAAAAGTTTATGATTGGAATATGACCGCTGACCCAAGCCAACAATACTCACTTCTGCTCCAGCACACACTGAGGAAGAAACTTTTTTTCCCCACTTAATTGCTGTTACAAAGTACATATCTGAAATGGTTATCAAGAAGCATTTGCTATGATGCAAACAGTTTCATGCATATATTTACTTTATGCATTGTTACTTCATGTATATCTAAAGTGCCTGTTGCTTCCAAACACAGGAATTTACAAGCATTTTAGTGTGCTAAGACACTAGATTTTGTATTTTAATATAGTAGTCTCTGAAAGCTTGGATGAGAATGGTAGCTATTGTATAGCACTGCAACAGATCTTGCTACTGAATATAACAGAGTGGAAAGAGGTCTACACCATATAGCTGTTGTGTTTTCCAAGAAAAAACAAGTGTTTTTATTGTTTCATTGGTGGTTCTTAACATACCTATTAGCAGTTAATGCTTAAACAAATACAAGCCAGCCCAAACCACTGAAATGCATGGATTACTTTCCCTGGCACCTAATAGAGGCAAATGTCTCAGGAAAGCATTCCTACCCAGTAATGCCAGATCTTTGCTAACAAGTGCTGCCTTGCATGCCTCTATAGACTGGCAAAACAGAAAGGAGGGAGAGATGGTCTTTTCAATAATCTGGATTCTGCCTTCTTGCTGCACATTAAAGATTGCGTTGTCAGAACTGTCCACAGCACACATTCTGTGTTAATAAATGAGACAGTCTGCCATGCTTTGGGCCAAGTATGTTTTCTGCTGATGCAAAAATGAGTCTACATGTGACCGGACATAAGAGTAATCTGCCACACAATTAAAAAAATGTGGGATTTTGTCAGATATTTTGTGGAAGCTGAAACGTGATTCACATTCACTGCACCAGGCATAGTTGTAAAAAGATACTTTAAAATATTTGAGCTTAAATGTGTGTAGCAGCCATGGGCCCTTAAGACTGGATTATGTTAAATACCCCATCCTCACTGCTGTTCCTTATGAAAAAGAATATGCCTCTATTAATTTATTTTTTTTTTCAAGTGCTTTTGTTCTTGTGAAAAAAAGTGAAAATTGTTTTAAATACAAAAATTTTTCTCCAATGTAGCAATTACCTAACATGAAAAGTTCAGTTAACCTGCTTGTTGTATAACAGTATAACTTGTATGGGGTGTATAAAAGTTTAGTGTCCCTGAACTTAGTGACAATAAAGTAGGCCACTTGTAAGTATTTAATTTTTCCTCATAATATAGTCTCCTATCCAGGAAAAAAAAATGAAGGCCTTGGTGTGCCTTGCTTGGTTTCTGGTTATGTTTTTTAATGGAAAAAGAGAAGGATACAAAAATGACAGATATGGAATCTTAGAAGTTACTTCCTGTGGTGCCTGATAAATGAAGCAAATAGTGGAACATTTCCTGTGGTTGTAGAAATAAGATGCCGTTTCAAGTTAGATATCTAAGTGATGTTAATAAATGTGATCTTCACAAATTAACTTCACTTTCCCATTTCCCTTACTAGCTTTTGCATTTGATGAGCACTTCTGCTAACCTATAGACAACCAAAAGCAGGGAGAATGGAACCAAGAGGAGGTAGATGAGGAAAAGAAATGTGGAAATTTTAAGCAGGAACAAGAAGGGGAATGGTAAAGAGCATCAAGAGAAGAACAAGTAGGGGAAAGACGATTTGGAGGAGAAATACAGTATCAATATTGGAAGGAGAAGAAAACAGGAAAAAGGAAGTGAGAATAATAGTGTCTATCCTTACAGACTCTAATGATGTGGTGAGTTGGTTGGTGTTTTGTGGATTGGTTGGTTGGGGGGTTTTGAGTAATGGTAAATAAACTATTTACTTAAAATATTAACAGTAGAATATATTCTGCTTTTACATGTGACAATGTAAGTTTGGTTTGAAGGTTAAGAAGTATATATGTTCTTTGCCTTACTGCAAGACACAGTAAGTAAAGTCCATTTCATTAAGAAATTATGCAGAAATGCTGTTTTGAAAACTAGAGGCTCATGTAATTAACCCTTTCAGTGGAAAAGGAAGGGAGTCTCTTTGTATATGGCTGCTTGGTTGGAAGTGATTACAACCCTCTAGAGAGTTGTGGGGACAAACATGTGTTGTGCAGCATTCATGGCTGTCAGATACCGATTTTTTTACATTGATGTTTTAATCCTCAGTAGATTCTTAAACCCTAGCACTCAAACTATAATCATTCACCTAAGCAGTATTTATTGCCTTGACACCTCTTTCAAGAGTGGTATTTGGGTAGGCTGATTTCCTGTACCTGCTGCTTAGTGAGAAGTAGTGAGTTTTTATGCAGGAATTTTTTGATGGCAGTTGTCTGTCACTTCTCCCATAGCTTATAGAATCATAGACTCATAGAATATGCTGAGTTAGAAGTGACCCATCAGGATCACTGAGTTGAACTCCTGGCCCTGCACAGGACACACCAAGAATCCCACCATGTACCTGACAGTGTTGTCCAAAAGTTGCTTGAGCTCTGTCAGGGTTGGCACTGTGACTATTCCCTGGGGAGCATGTTCCAGTGCCCAACCACCCTCTGGGTGAAGAACCTCTTTCTAAAATCTAACCTAGCTCTCCCCTGACACAGTTTCATTTCTCGAGGCCTGTCACTGGTCACCAGAGACAAGCAGTCAATACCTCTGCCCCTCTGCTTCTCCTCATGAGGGTGTTGAAGACTGCAGTGAGGTCTCCCCTCAGTCTCCTCCAGGCTGAACAAACCAAGTGACCTCAGCCTCTCCTCATAGGGCCTCCCCTCCAAAACACTTAGCAGGTTTCTGTGTCCCTCCATACACATGATAGGGACTGTCTCTTCTTGCTGTACTGCACACGTAAAATTTAAGTCTAGAAATGGATGAAGGGTGTGGACTGCATCCAAGTTCTCCATGTATTGCAGATAGTGAAATTATTTCAGGTTAAATGGTCCTTTAGCCAAAAGAAAAGGGGGAAGAGAATTTTGGATTCATCATGATTTTAGGGTGTTAATACAAGAACATAAAGAGTGACATGCTGGTGAAATTTCATGGTCTTGGACTGCCAAAATGTCTAGTTTTCAGAGTCTACTATTGAAGGAGATAAAACAAGTTACTCTGCTCCTGCGTTGTCAGAGCTTGGAATAAGGCTGTCAAAGTCACTGCTCCATGGCACTTAATTTCAGGTTTGGTTTCTGATAACTGGAATAGAAAATTCTGTAGTTCTGTATGTGCTGTATATATGGAAGAGGGGAAAGAGAATTGGCAGAATGTAAGTGATGCCTTTAAGTGGCTTGGAAGGTGTATTTATGAGGCAGGAGATTCAGTGGTTTGTCCCATATTTAAGTTGCATGGTTTTTCTCAGCCACCTACACTGACGTGGCTGAGCCATAAATTAAGTTTACTTTGCACTGTTACATATTTGTGTATTACAGTGGTTGTCAACTCATCATCCAAAAAAGAAGTTATGTTCAAGAGGAAGTTACAGTGCTAGCACTTGTAGATGGAACATGTTGTATGGCTGATCTCCCCTTTCAACTCTGCATAAGAAGTGACTCCTATTACAGATACCTGAGTCAGAGAAGCTTTTTATGGGAGTTTCTGAGAATTCTTTTCTGGTCTCCATAGTTTTTAAGTTTCTGACATGCAAGCTGGTATGGCTGAAAGGAGGCTGCTGTCTGTGTGGATGATCTATGTTCCATTTGAACTAAATCCCCCGTACTGAATTATTTGACAGCTTTTCTGTGGCTGGTTTGAAGAATGTCTATTTTTCAGCTTCTATATTAGAAACAATAAGACACTACAATTCAAATGCTGGGTTTCAAGCTGATATTCTGAATAAAATTTCTGTATGCAGTCAGACTGATTGTCCCTGTCTCCCTCTAGACCATAGAATAACTCTGAAATTCTTGGTCTGTTTATCCTGTAGACCTTTATAACTTGTTACATTTGTCTGTGAATTTCTCCAGCTCTATAAAAATGAGCTGACTTAATAAAGGACAGCAAGCCTTATAGTTTCAACAGGTAACTCGGCTGCTTGTGGTGTGTTGGGCAACAACTTTTGGCATGAGCAAGGAGACACTTCCCATCCTTTCTCCATTGACCCGAGCATGTGGGGGGTACGGATGACCCCGGAGATGCTGAAGGCCCCGAGGAGCCTGCGCTGAGCAGAGTCTGCTCACTTTCCTCCTCGTCCCGTTACTGCAGCGGACACACAGACCCGCATACAAATGGTATGGCGGCCGTCTCCCACAAGCACTGCTCTTCAAGCTTCCTACCAGTGGGAAAAGAAAAAAAATAATGTGCCTAAAATGTTTGAGGCCCTTTTGCGATGTAGCCTGCTTTAAAATGGCTTGGCAGCAAAAGCGAGACGAATTACTAGTCACGCCTTGCACTTGGCACCGTTGGCGCTGCCGGAAGCTTTTCCCCGGGTCCCTTGCAGCGTTCCCCGGCGGGGCAGGGCGGCGCCGCCGCGCTTCCTGCGAGCCCCGCGGCCGCTGGCAGCCGTGCCCGCTCCCGGGACGCGCCCCGGCTCCTTCCCTCACATCCACCTAGTCCCGCTTTCCGCCCTGCTGCTGGCACCGCCTCCTGCCTCGGGCGGGCACTGGGCACGCCCCGCCGGCCCGCGGCAGGCCCCAAAAGGGACCGCGAAGGGAGCCGCGAACCGCTGCCCCAGATAGCTGCGGGGAGAGGGCTCGGGATTGGAATTCGTGTGAGAGGTACCAAAAAGGGGGGCTGAAATTGAGAGGGAACGAAGGAAGGCTCCATCTCCCGAGCCCAGAGCCTAACTCCCGCTCTCGTTTTGTGTGGCTGCTCTCGGCTGCCCGCGCGGCCTCCGGGATGCTCCTCTCCCACGTGGGCCTGCGGGCTGAGCTCCCGGCATCCCGGGCGCTCCGGGCCTTTGCATTATACTTAAATCTTTGGGGCAGTGCTCCAGTCAGTAAAACTTTATAAAGAAAAAGAGAAAGGTAATTTTACAATCCTTATCCTGCTTATTTTATACGATTTTCCTTTTCTGAGGCTGTATCTCAAAGCATACGTAAGAGACGCGGATTCGTTACTTTTCTGTGTCGATGCCCTGCCAGCCCAGCTGTGAATGTGCGGGTGAGCCGCGCCAAGCCTGGGCAGAGAGCACATCCTGCGCCCCCGTGTGTTGGTGCTGGGTGTTCAGCATCACCCAGCTTTACCGGATTCTTTGCTCGCTTTCCTTTGCTTTAGGACTCTTGGTTTTTACCATGATGTTTTTCAGTGACCTGTAAAATGCATGAAGCGATAGAGGATTCTAAAAACCCCATAGCAGTACGCTGAGCAGCGGGTGAGCTGGCGGTATCATTGTAGTGCTGGGAGAGGTGGCCAGGCCAGGCCAGCCTGCCCTCCGTCCACAGGCAGGGAGGAAAGCTTATGGACACCTAGCAAGTGAGGAGAAGTCTTGAAGGTATTCCAAACTCAAGCAGGAAATGTCTGAAATGAAAAAACTTTTCCAAGAATGGTAGCAACACGGACTTGGAAACTATTTTAAAGGTAGATGAAGGAATTTGAGCGGGATCAAGGTGCTGCACCTGGGTCAGTGCAATCCCAGATATGAATACAGACTGGGAGAAGAAGCCACTGAGAGCAGCTTTGCAAAGAAGGACTTGGGGAGTTATTGTGGATGAAAAGCCGGACATGAGCCAACAGTGTGCACTCGCAGCCCAAAAGACTGTCCCCATCAAAAACAGCATCGGCAGCAGGTCGAGGAAGGTGATTCTGCCCCTCTATTCTGCCCTTGTGAGACCCCACCTGGAGTGCATCCAGCTCTGGGGTCCTCAGCATTGGAAAGATGGGGACCTGATGGAGTGGGTCCAGAGGAGGGCCATGAAGATGATTGGGGGATGGAGCACCTCTGTGAAGACAGGCTGAGAACTGGAGTTATTGAGCACAGGGAAAAGAAGGCTCCTCTGTGCCCCCACAGGCTATGACATCCTCTTTGGTTTTTCTCCTCCCAGGTGTTTCAAAGGTTTTGGATTCATAGGTGTTGTCCCTTCTTTGCTTTCCTGATACTTTTCTTGTGCTTCCTCATGTAGAAACTTTTGCTTCCAGCTGCTCTAAACATAAGACTGAAGACCTACCAGCCAGAAGGCACTGAAGCACCTTTTTACCTACTTAACCTTCCACGGGCAGAATAGAACTGCCTAGGCTACAGGGAAGAAGTTGGTGTAGTGGAAGGTTGATCAGTCTCTATTAAACCTCAGTGAGACTGAGTTGCTTGTGCAGAGCCTATTTAGACTGAGCATTGAGTGCTATTACATTTTAACTGAAATTTACTTGTAAGGGAGGCTTATAAGGGTTTTTCTATGCCAAATGTCATATACAACCTGGAAGCAAGATACGACTGGGAGTGGATGGATATTCCACAGCTTCAGCTTGGGTGTCAGCCTTGTAACAGAGGAACACCTCCATGCTACAGCCAGAAAAGAAGCCCTTGGACTACGGATCAAAGAATATGCATGAACCACTGTGCTGTCTCCATCAATAGTTGTAATAAGTTACTGCAGGGACTCCTCCCAGTTGCAATGGAGAGAAGCGAAGATCTAAATGTGGAAGATGTTTAAAAGAACAGGAAACCCAGACCTTGAGGTCATCCAGCACAGTTTTTTGCTCAGACAAGAGCTAACTTCAATTATAGACTGGGTTGTTTGGAGCTTCTGCCAAATCTGGTCTTTTTTGTAGTCTTGTATTTAGAGAAGGAAGTAAATTTCAAATTTATTTAAAACCTTTATTTATTAAAAGGTAATTCAGGGCTTCCAAGCAGTCATTGGGTAAAATTTCAGTAGAAGGATTGCTATATTGAAGATGCAAGTGTTACTAGTGTTTGCTTTTTGCTTTCAGGCAGAGAGACTGTTGTTCCAGCAACATGGAGGATGATGTCAGCTTGAAGTTCCATCAGCAGCTTTTGCTTATTAGCGAAAATCTGGTGACTGAAGATGTAGAAGCTTTAAAATTTCTCTGTACTGACTTGCTCCACCTCAGAAAACTAGAAGATGTGAAGTCAGCACTAGACATCTTTAAGCTTCTTATGGCTCAAGAATATCTGAATGCAGAAGACACTTTCCTACTAGCTGAACTCTTATACAGAATTAAATGTCACTCCTTGCTCGAGAAACTTGGTTACACCAAGGAGAAAGTACAAGAACGTCTGCATGAGAAGGGAAGAGTATCTCCATACAGGTAAGCTTGCAGTGGAAATCTATTCCCTCCATTACTGCTATCTATGCCATACTGTTTTCCTTTCCACTTTTGAGTTCTTAGATTGCCTTTGGTTTTTACACCATCTTCTGTTCCACTTTTATCTCACTGGATCTCTGTTACAGGCAGATGCTGTATGAACTGTCAGAGAATATCACCAATGAGATGTTGAAGGAAATCATATTCCTCCTGCAAAATCATCTTCCAAAGCGATGGATAACTCTTGTATGTGAGGAGTGAGCCAAATGTGTTTATGGTGGGAAGGGAAGGAAGGGGGGAAATAGGAGCAAAAGTGTGAAAAGTGTTTGGCAGAATAGAGCTATAATATGCAGCTAGCCTGGTTGTGTTCATAGGGATAGCAAGAAGGAAGATGTTGACAGGTTAAGAGTAGAATTTGGTCCCTTGTGCCAAGGTCAGTCACTGACAGTTCACTGTCTAGCATCAGATTATAAAAAAGTGACAAATCAAATCTTTGTCCTGCTTGAGCCATATGCAAGGGAGATTCATGTCCATGTGTCATTGGTACTGTTTCACAGCAGTGAAGCCTTTTTGAAGCCAAGAGTCATTAATACAGTTTGGGTGAATCTGTTTAAAAAAGACCATACCAAATAATAACACAACCAGTGGCTTTCCATGACGCAACATTTCTGCTTCAACAGTGATGTAAAATTGACTGTTTCGTCCTTGTTGGTAGGGAGAAAAGCAGATAATAATGTGATTGTTTGAGACAGACAGGGATGAGAGGCATGTTTTGATTTCTAAGGAACAATAATTATATTTTACTCTCTCCTTTTGGCTGTCAGTCTGCTTTGGATTTGCTGATTTTATTGGAAAAACAGGGTCTTTTAACTAAAGACAATGTACAGATACTGGAGGATGTCTGCGTGACCGTTTCACCTGATCTCCTGGAGACAATAAAGTGCTACAGAAAGGCAAAAGGTGAGAAATTCATAGTCTAGGAGTAGGTTTGCTAAAATGCAGAAAGTACTAGTTGGGTCTGGGCAACTGAACTTAAGGTCATATGTGTATATTGCTGAAACAGGAGCTAGAGTGGCATAAATCTGGTGTAGCAATTCCTAGCTTGCATTATTTCCTAGCTGAATCCTTGAAAAACAGGGATGTGCTGGAGTATCTGAGGCCACACAGACAGCTCAGCACATGCAGAACAGGCTGGGAAACTGAAAATCCCTTTATAGTTATGTCACACTTCTCCATTTCCCCATTAATAGTGTTGAGATGATGACTGTCCTGTAAAAGGCACTGTGTGATCTATGAATGTGCACTACATAAAGGCAGTTGCCTGCTAATAGGCTGGCAGGACAAACTGTGTGTGTGCATATGTGTCTGGTACATGGGCTATGAGCATACAGGTGATTTCTGTTCTTATATTAAGAAAATATGAGATTTATAAGTGATTCAGGGGTCTTCATAAATACAGTTAATTTCTAAGCTGATTTCCAGATGAAAAATTAATTTGAATGTCTTGGGTAGAATCTATCCTTGTACCATGGATATCTTTGTTCTGCAGTATCAATACAAATAGAAGCTTTGCCTTTGTCACAAAAATATATGTAATAAAAATAACTGGAAAACGTTCAGAATAGATCCATTGACTATGACCATGCTGTCTTGTATGGAGGAATCATTCCTTTCAATGAAACAGTATTTCAAATACAAAAAGGGATGTATTGTAGCTAAACTCCTTTTTGCTACGTCCACAAATATTGGATTTATCTTCATAAATATCTATGCTGGGGTTTTTTCTAGATAACAAGGCAGCTAATTTTACGCAAGCCTTCCCTGAACTAAACCTGGAGCTGCGTGGAGAATTCAGCAATGTAGAAAATGAATCCAAGGTTTGAGACAATCTCTTAAATCCTTTTTGAATACCTAGAGATGTGAGGTCTTCATCCTCTCTCAAATGACATCATGCAAGGACATGTGAGATATCTGTATGTCTCGTAAAGTTTCTTGACTTGACTGATAAATTGGCATGTTTCAAAGAATATTTTAACCTTGGAGGCTAGAAATTTAGCAATATTGAAAGGTGTGTTGTAGGCAAAATGGGCATAATACCTTTGAAGTTATTCACACACCAGTGCATGTGCTTATTGTCCTGATAAAGGCAAAAACAGTTTGCATTTGTCTAAGTTGTGCATTTTGGAGATGGCAGTAGAATGTGCAAGACAGAGACAAATGGAGCTTCACAGTTCTCACTTTTTAAATTTGGCTTAGAAAAGGCCTCAGGGCATCTTGAAATTAGAAGTGATAAGGGGTAGCATGCAAAGCCCTTGTCAGAAAGATTAAAAGGAGGCAAGAGATTTTAGTAAGCTATTGCAGAGGTCTTGGTACATGAGAAGAGATCTCTTTTGTGAGATCCCTCCTTAGAAGCCTTATGTGTACTCTTTACCACAGCAGTGGAACCACTGAAATCTCCCTCTGGCCTTTACTTTGTGATGACCATGGATACTGAAGGAACAAGTTGCTCCATTTGTTTATAGCAATTTAATTCCTTGAAGTGCAGTGCTATGACATCCTTTCATCACCTGATGTTTGGACTGCTGTAGCAAAGCTGTTGAAGGAACTTGGAGCACTGCCTTCATTTTGTTCTACTAAAATGCACAAAAGGAGGTGTGTATT
Source organism: Coloeus monedula (assembly GCF_965178545.1). NCBI lineage: Eukaryota > Metazoa > Chordata > Aves > Passeriformes > Corvidae > Coloeus > Coloeus monedula. The sequence continues at coordinate 12,374,008 of NC_138787.1, forward strand.
GCTCTCTAGTGAGCAGGAAGGGACTGCAGTGGATGGAGTTTTTAAGCTTTAAAAATGTTCTTTTTTAACAGTGGGAAGTGATTTTAAGTCTTAGCAGAAAAACTGCTAGTGTGGTAGGTTTATGCACTTCTGAGATTTCTGTTCTGCTTGCATCCTTTTCCAGTGGATCAGTATGAATTGCCTGCTCCAGGTATTCATTACTGTTCTCAAAAAAAACTAACTCAGATGTCTAACATCCTACAGTTCCACTGTGAATCCTCTGCCACAAAGCTAAAATACTGTTTTGACATTGGAAACAGTTGGGGACTGCTGTCTCCATCATCAACTCAGATTGCAGAGTTTGGCTGCTGAATCCTGCCTTTTGCATACAGATGAGAACCCAAATGCTAAACCCTTCTTCTACAGTTTGATAGGATGGTGACAGTGTGCTTGGAGTTCCACTGATGTTTTTTCACACAAGGAGGCACCATTGAGTTCCAGATGTTCAAAAATAGCCCACAGTCTTAGGTGCCTCTAACTCCTGGATGCCAATTTTGAGACATGTTAAGGAAATATGAGTAAGTTGAATAAATTTGTTGAAACTGTAAGCTTTTTTTCATCTCCTTTCTACAGAATATGACAAGCTACAAAATGGATGGACCACACAGAGGATTTTGTCTCATTATTAATAATGTTAACTTCAATAGTTCTCAGAGGAAGGGTTCTTGCAAAGATGCTGGTAAGTTACTGAAGTGAGATTTTTGGAGGATTAGTCTCTGTTTCCCCAGGTGAGTTGATTATGTAGTCTTGCTCTGTATTTTATTGTGTATGGTTAATTAATATTCTAAAAGAGTAAAATATTTGATAAGTGTTAAATTGTCATTTATGTATCCTAGGGGAGGAAAGGTTAAAGGACAAGTAACCACTGGGTTTTTCAGTTCAATCATTCTTGAATAACTTTAAGAATCTCTTTTTACATATCCTTTATCTACAGCTATAGTAAAGAACTAAAACTAAACTAATTAAACCATCATTCTCCCTAATATAATGCAAAATTCCATAATCAAGCAACTCATACTTATTACTTTGTTCTGTTTTCTCTATTTTTCTCTTATGTATGGAACTCTTAATAGTCAAAACTGCACCTGGAAAATAATGATGTGAGGAAGTTTTCAAAAGATCTTATCTGAAACTGGGCAAGGGCAGATTCTTCATGTTTTCAAGTGTCATTTGTGTGCTCACTTAAAATGACAACGTATGCACTATTTTCTGAAACTTTTCTAGAAAAACCCAGGAACTCTGTGTTTGAGCTGATGCTGCCTTTTTTTATTCCAGTTAACCTTTAGTTGGTACTAGTGTGAGGATGAATCTGCAGAAGGGTGTGGGTGTAAGGTCTTTCCCCCTCCAAGATTAGCTTGCATGGTGCCTTCATAAAATGTTTCTCTCTTGCCTTAAATTTTCCTTTTATCTTTCATTTATTTACAGAGCAACTGGAGAGAGTATTCACATGGCTTGGTCTGGACGTGAGAACATACACAGATCTGACATCTGGGGATATTAGAAGTCTCATGCAAACTTGGCAGGATTTACAAGATCACGAAGACAGGAACTGTTTTGTATGTTGTATTCTATCTCATGGAGAGTCAGGAGCAATCTACGGGACAGATGAGAAACTTGTATTAATACGCACCCTTATGTCCCACTTCACTGCCAGTCAATGTCCCCAGCTGGCTGCAAAACCCAAACTCTTCTTTATCCAAGCATGCCAGGGTAACAAAATACAGCGTCCTGTCTATGTTGATACTGGTGCACAAACTTCTGACCTGTCTTCCATGCAAGAGAGCTTTCCTCTTTTTGAAAGTATTCCTGAAGAGGCCGATTTCCTCCTAAGCATGGCCACAGTTGACGGTTACGTCTCTTTCCGGCACATTGAAGAGGGTACTTGGTATATTCAGGCCCTCTGCAGCAAGCTACAGTTGTTGGTACCAAGGTAATACTTGGCTTAGTGCTCTGATTAAATTTTTCTTCTCCAAAGGCAGTTCATCTAGGAACACCCACCCATGTTCTAAGGTGGACGGCATTAGTTAAACTGATGATTTTACACTAATAAATTTACATTAACACTGCTAGTACCATACATGTAATCTGAAGAATGTGAAGTTCATTGTGAAAAAACACTCAAGACCTCACATCTATAATCTTTAGGCGGTGCAGTTTCTTGAGTGGATATAGGTAAAAATATTTTATTCCACTATTTTTCTTTATTGGTTGAATTAAGCAAGACAGAGCAAGAAAAGGTCTTAGGTTTTTAATATGACTCAAATGAGGACAAGAGAAATTTGGAGAAAAGGATGTGTTTTCTTTTTTGTGTTTTAAATGTTCATACTGTATCTTCTAGCTGGTCAGGGAGATGTTAAGTGGATTGCCATCTGCTCACTAATAAGTAATTTTTTTTTTTTTTCTCTCCTTTTGGCTGTAGGGGTGAAGATATTTTGTCAATTCTTACACAAGTTAACGAAGATGTGGCCAGACGTGTTAGCCCTTCAGGGACAAAGAAGCAAATGCCCCAACCAGCATATACCTTCAGAAGAAAATTTATATTTCCAATACCTACAGCCCCTCCACCTTCAGAGCAACATCAAGGCTTTTAAAACAAATCATTTTATCATCTCATTTAAATGCAGTTCATCACACTACCTGTTTTAAGACAGTTAGCCAAAACCCCGAGGATTTGTTAGCTTTGATGCAAGGTCTCATAAATTTTTTGTCAAACAAACTGTGAAACTGGAGGAGATACAATTAAAACAATCCATGTGCCAGCTATTTACATCATCTATATATTCAGAGTTACCAGTGTTGGAAGAACCACACTTCTGTCATATTAAACATTTTTGTACCTGCACAGGCTGCAAATACAAAAGGTTTTTTCTGGCAGCATTGGGGTTGCATGTAAGCTTTCATATGTAAACCAGGATTGTTAATGGTCTGGTTTAGTCTCATCATGTTTTATTTTGCAGGCTAACAATTTTAAATCCTGTTTCTAAATCCACTAGCTATGTTCATAGAGAGAAAAAAGTGGGAATGAAGAGACAAAACCTTTAGTAGTAAGTGGAAAAGAATTTCGTTCCTCTCTAATGAAACTTAATAAAGAACCAGTTACCAACTGAAATCAGCAATTTGTTCTACAGTGTACACTGATACCCTCAAATAGCTAATATAAACTTCATATACAATGAAGTTTTCCAGAACTGAGTAAAGCCAAAGTGCTGCCTGTTATTCCCTCTGTTAAACCTTGTGAACTTTTATTTTCCCATCACTTCTGAGAAAATTTAGGATAGAAGATTTGCATGCCATGAAATACAGCAGTCAGATTAACTTTGTTAAGCATTACATTTTTTAATTATCATTTACTGGTTTAGGATCTAAAATGCAGCCATTTGAGAAACAAGGCTTCTATTGACTAAGCTGCTAACAGAATTTTGTGAGTTAACTGAAATAATGCTATGTTGTTTTGTTACGACCGTTTATTATGTATACCTGTGTCTTTCCTGTTTGTTACTGCATTAAATTCATACATTTTAAGAGCTTGATGAGATAAAAATTATTTATTGGGGTAAGGCTTATCCTTGTTTCTGACTGATTCCTGCTCTTTGTTTGGCTGCATGAATCAGTGAGGTTTTAACTGCTTCAGGGTTTAAGCTGAAGTGAAACTTTATCAAAACACTCATTGTTATATATGATTAGCAATACCTTAAGGTGGAGATTTGAGAGAGTACTGTCTAGTGGTATCGGGTACAATTTCTAGCTTGCACTGTTTTTAGGAGGGGAGTTTTGCATCATACAGAGCATTGAAATGCAGCCAGTTTTCCAAAACATGATGGTCCCTTTATGATAATGAAGTGATACTTGTGTGGCCCATTGCATTTTAAGTCTTCTGTGTTAGCATGGCTGCCACACTTGAAGTTACATTTATGCCACAGATAAGAAAAATGTTTTGTCCTGTAGTGGAATATATAACATTGGGATGGAATTGTGATGTTTCTGGCTTGCAGTTACTGTTCAAACTTGATGCACTCATTTTGCATGTTTAGGAAACGAATTTTTTATCAGTATGGAGTAATCATTGACCTTGTTTTGCAGGCTCTTGTTTTCATTTTTAGTTTGGTAGACAGGGAATGTCATTGTGCTATCTCACTTTCTCTGTAGAAACTTCTGCCTGGGTAATCTCCAGTTAAATCATAGGTAGGTAAAGGCAGTCAGAAAGAGTCTGAGCTGACTTCTGCCTTGAGTTCCTGAGGGGGGAAGGATCCACACTTGTGAAGTGTGAGAGACTGCTAAAGTCTCCCTTGCTCATAAGAAGTTTGTTTAAACAAAGTTTCCGCTACCCTAATTTAGCCTATTTAGTGTGAATATTTTACTTGTGTGTGTTGAGTGCTGTGTTTATGTGGCTGCACACTGTAATACCTGGCTGCATGCAGTGGGACTTGTCAGCACAAGCCCAAAGGCAGGGCAGGCTTAGCACTGGAACTGCAGCTGCTATCCAGCCAGTTGGGCATTTCTATGTGATCTCCTGCAGTGTATTGTGAGGTGGAAGTTTGAAACTCTTGGTGAGAGTAGGTCAGTGTTGTACAACTTAAATATTCATCACTCCTTGCTGTCCACGTGGTACACCTTCCCTGGAACTCCAGTGACACAGAGCTGTGCCAGAAAGAAACCAAACAAACACACAAATGGGGTTGGTTGCTGTTGAGGCCTACTGATAGCATACAGACACATGCACATGTGTGCGCTCTTCACCTACAGAATTAAGGAAGGGCTGTGTCTTGTGCAGCCCCTATACAGACAGATTTAAGTGGAACTAGTGTAAAAAGAGCCTTCTGGGGTTGGTATCTTGGTAAGGTCATGATCTTAAAGTGGAAATCAAGTTTCTAGTATCCTGTCCCTCCTGTCATTTTTTGTGCAGGAGCTGTGTTTCCCACCTTATGCCAGTGCAGGCCCCAGTCACTACAGTTGTTGCTGAGCAGGCAGGAGCCTCAGCAGTTTTTCTTCCTCAAGATCACCCTTTCTACAGAGATTAATTTTTGGCAGGCTGTACAAGGAAAAGATTGGGTCACTGAGACAGTTCTGGGGGAAACCAGAGTGCAGGGGAGCCGAGGGAAATTAGGGAGACTAATTTAACAAAAGGAGAGGAACTTTCCAGGACGGGCGAGAGAGGAAGAAATCAAAAGTGAAACTAATAGTGCCAAAAGGGGTGGTCCTTCAAACTGCTGTATGAGAGGAGAAGCCATTATCTATTTGTCACAGCACATATCACGGCATGCTGGGTCTTTCAGACTGCAACTGAAGTCTTGGTTCAGGTAAAACACAGAAGAAATGATGGAGGGAAATAGATGCTGAGACTTGAAATGACATGGAGACAAACATTTTGGACCTGAAGATGAAAGAGTACTTGGGCTGTTCCTCTGTGCTGCTCCCAGCCTTTGGATGATGGCACAATTCCTGCCACTGAAACAAGGTTTTCTGATCTGTTACGAGAGCGTATCTTTTGGAAGGAATTTGTACGCCTCATTCTGTCAAAGGGTATGTTATAATTTTGAGTTTGTAAAGATAGATAGATTGAAATCAATGAATGGCTGTTTTCACTGCAAAATTTTAACAATTTTGGCTCTCCTAATTCTCTCTTCATAATGCTGCCTTGAGAGTCTTTCGAGAGTCTGGTAGCCATACTGAGCGCTGTTCTGTTTCCTGCTGCGTGGAAGATACCAGCGACTTGCATGCTGGGAACCTCTTCATCGAAGGCTGAGTTCTTTACTTCAAAGAGAGTGAAGATGTAAAAAGTTAATTATTGTTCAAATTCTCCTCTAAAAGGGGTAGTATATTACATAAATAATTTCTGAAAAATGCTTAGTTGTTGAGTTCCCTGTATTTACTGAGTGCTACTGCTGAATTTGGTGCTAATAGTTAACTTGTTTTAATTTAAGAAATACCTTCCTGATAAAAATAAGCTAGGGTGAGTTGGGGAGGGACTTTGGAGAAAGGGGGTAAGATCTGGTGACACAGCAGGACAGTGGGACTGAGATATTCTAAATGAAAAGACATAATTGATTCAGCCATCTTGCACCGTCCTTGTATGTATGAGAGCAAAAGAGCTGAGCTGTGCTCTTTGCTAGAAAGCACTAGGTATGCTGCTTAGTGTGTTGCCTTAAAAACAAAACCTGATTACTTTCATGGCTTGTTTACCATTTTTTTTCTCACAAGTTCTGTAATAATCAGTTCTCTGAAAATCAAAGTGTGAAGTAGGGATCTTCTGCTTTATTAACATTTTACTCCATTGTAACATACTTCCTGTAAGTCATGTGACAATACTGTATCATATAAAAGGCAGTACTTTTCCTGGAACTTTAGAGACTGGCTGTCTCACTTTTTTCAGGATTGTTCTGGCACTCCTCCAGCCTGTCCTCCCATGTAAGTGATGTAAAACTATTATTAATTTTACTTGTTGTATCAGTTGTGTCTTTTAAGTTAGTAAACTGGGAGAAAAATGGCAGTTAAATATTGTTTTAATTGTGCTCCCTGTAATTACAGACAGGCTTAAATGTAGCATATAGGTGGCACATCTCTTCTAACTGCAATTTGATGGGTTTGAAACTTAAAGCCTTTGAGAAATAAAATGAAAATTCCCTTTACAAGAAAGATTTGCTTTTATTAGCAATATCCCTTGTATCTTAAATGAAAGACATTATTTATGTGAGACATAACTTCATAACTAGCTACCAAGAAAATATTATTCTTTCCTGTGGGGTTATAGAAATATAAAGTCAGGTAATCACTGAATTGTGAGGTTAAGCATGCTACTGGTTTATATGGGCTGAATTATATGGATTGTTGCCTGTTTAAAAGTTTGGTTTGAATGGATTTAAAGAAAACAGTATTTTGCGGCAGAACATGAATTGTATGTGCTGTGTCACAACACGATTTGCTGTTTTATCAGTTGAAATGCAAAGGTTTGAGATTCAGTTGTACATTAACTCTTGCTAATCAACAGAATGCTGACCAAGAAGGGCATGCCACAAAAAGCTCCTTTGCTGTAGAGTGGTCCTTGGAGGAGAGCAGAATACAAATGTCTGCTAATTATTATTACCAGTTAGTCAGCTGGGCTACCTTGGCATATTGGTATTGAAACATTTGCAGTAGCAGTAAGTAAAATGGATTACAGTATTCCAGTAGAACTTTCAGTAGGAGGTTTTCTTTTGTCTGTTAACTTTTTGTCTCAAACATTCCGAATATTGCTACGGGAAAGGCGTGATCAGAGGAGAAGGTCCTGTGGCAGTGGCCAGCACTGTGCTGAGCCAATTCCCTGCTCCACCCTGAGACTCGTACTCCGTTCCCCCAGCCCAGCTCACTTCCTGTGAGCTGTTGCACACATGAACAAAATGCACAAGTCTAATTTAGATAATGGGCATGCACCAGGTTAACTATAGCAGGGCATGGATAGGGCACACACCCCCTCCCCCCTATTTTCCCTGTCTTTTCTCTGTCTGTCTTTCTCCATCTCCAGACTATCCATGAGGCAGCATCAACACAGGATCTAAGGACTGGTGATATGCTTTCCTTTCTTCCTTTTCTTGGCTTGCACAGCTACAATGTTTTACCCCATTTTCCATTTTGAAGTTTGTTGTGGGAGGGGGGAGCTTGTGGAGATTTTTGTGGCTTGTGAGACAGCACCTTTTGTTGAGTGTTGTGGCTTGTGAGCCAGCACCTTTTGAGGCATTTGTTGTGGGAGTTGTGAAGTGTACTGTGCAAAATTAAGGGCTTGTTAGCCTCCACTCTTGTGGAAGTGTATTGTATAAATACAGCCTGACAAGAATTTATAACACCAAAGTTTCCATGGGCCATCACATCAGCAGAAGTAGGTGCTTTAAGTGTCATTTGGAAGGCTTGCACTTGGTATTTTCTAACTTTCTTTTGTGCTCAAAAGTTGAATCCATAAGCCAAGTTTAATTTTTCTAAAGCTGATGGAGAAAGTGGAGGGGAAGGGAGGTGCTATTTCATGCTCAGCGAAACAAAGATAGTTTGATAGGAATTCTGACCTTTTTAAAAGGGTTGACATGATCTGTATTTGCTTTTAATACTACAAATTAATTGAGAGATGGGAACTGAGTTTTACTTTATGCAGATAAACCAAAACAGGAAGAGGTGCTTTGGGTATGCTGACCAGAAGCAGTAAAAAAAGAAAGGAGAAGCCGGATAGCTTAGAGTAGCTATACTCATGTGGACTCTTAACGTTGTTACGATGTAAAACCTTTGTTGTGGTGTAAAATTTGGCAGTCTCATTTATTACATAGTCTATACTTCAGATGGGCAAGTGGCTGTTTCTCTCAAATGGTATCAAACTTCAAAAAAACCCAAACCCAAACAAAACCAGCAGCAGCCTGCCAAGATTGTACATCCTGTACATTGGTACTTCCCACTGTCTAGACACACCATAGGAGGCAAGAATGATCTTTCTGAGAAATTACCATTTCTCTGGTAATGTCACTTAGTACAGAGGTTTTAATATTCTTTGTCAAGTCCAGAGAACTGAAAGAGTTAAGCATCAAAGCTATGGTAGCAAGACAGCCTGTCTCTATTGAAGTACTTCTGATAGCACGTGTTTATTTTGGGCTATTCTACATGATGTGATACCTCTTACATAAATCGTGTTGATGCACTAGTCTTACTGACACATGAAATCAACTGCTGTTTGTGTTTAGATCCAAATCCTGATGTGAAATGAGTAGAGACTTCCGCAAACTGCTTTTTGAAGTTTCTGAGGCTTTGGTCACAGATGAACTGTCAGCTCTTAAGTTCCTCAGCCTGGAACATGTTCCCAGGAGGAAGCTGGAAGCCATCCAGGAGCCCAAGGCCTTCTTCGAAGTGCTGCAGGAGAAAGACATGATCGGAGTGGGGAACCTGTCCCTCCTGAAGGAGCTGCTCTACCGCATCGGTCGGATCGACCTCCTGAGTGCCCACCTGGGCTCCAGCCGGGAGGAGATGGAGAGAGAGCTGCAGCTCCCGGGCAGGGCACAGGTGTCAGCTTACAGGTAAACAGAAGCATGCAGAATGCATGTGTAACTCCATTTATTACACACAAATTCCTGCCATTGTGCGTTTTACATTTTGCAGTTCAAGTGTTTAATTGTGGTGTTTACTTCTTATAGCTTTCTTGAAGGTCTCTCTTGTAGATGCTAAAAGGGCTGGCAGAGAGATTTTCCTATTTTTTACAGCCACCTGTGGAAAGTCTCCTTTCTCACGCTAACTGGCTGGGAAAATGGTTTAAGGTTTTGTAAACTATACTGCAGGTGCAGGCTGTTTGTGTCTTTGTTTTCCACACTGGGAAAAATATTTTGGAAATGGGTGTTATGCCATTCAGCCAATCGCTCTGGGAGGCAGATGGTCAAGCACCCAATGGTGTTACGCCATTCTTGTGAACAAAGCTATATAAGCTGATTTATATAATTAAATACAGCCACTTCTGGCCTTTGAACCCGATCCTGGACTGTGTCGTTCTTCGTACAACAGTGACACTCTCTGTTCTTTATTGTCAGGCAACTGCTATATGGAATTGCAGAGGACTTGACTCCAGAAGATGTCAGAAGTGTGAAGTTCCTGCTCCAAAAACAATTACCAAAGAACAAGCTCCAGGAAAATGCTGTATGAAAAGTGATCTTGAGAAGTTTTTTGCAAGGCTAGTTCAGAGTCCTCTAGTTCTTGTAAGAAGGGAGGAAAGAGAAAGCAGTCTGCAGTCATGAAAATCTGATTTGAGAGAATTGTGATGTTAGCTACTGTGTGAAAGAATGGACCCTTATTTTTTTCATTGTCTCTCTGTCTTTTTTGCTCTTCTGATTCTATTTTCTCTCCACCACCTGTTCCCTTAATCTTGTCTTCTTGCAAAATCCATCACACTCTTCCTTTAATCTTTGCTTGGCATTTATAAGACAAATGTTTTTATAAGACATGTGCTATACCTAAGAAGAGCGATGTTTGCTAAAGAAAAAACCATGTTTTGGAGATAGAAAATTGAGTTCTAATGTGAGTTCAACCACATATTTTTGTGTGTCAATGGGTAAATTTTCTTCTTTATTGTAATGAACATATTGTTAACTTCCCCCCAAAAGTATTAAGAAGTTGGGTGAGTGAGTTTAATATTTGTAAGTAATGAGCAGTGTTATAAAAATGCTTGGTATTATTAAGGACTTTCCTTAAAAGTCCTATTTGTATTGTGGCACCTACAGGAAAATTACCAGATTTACCTCTAACTTGGTGGACAATTGAGCTTTAATAAACAAAATTAGTGCTGAACAGCCTTTCTGTAATAGAAAATGTGAAATGGCATAGCTAAAGGACTTAACATCACTTCATCAGAACACAAAGCACAACAGGATGTCATGTTATCCTCATCAGTGCTTTCTACTGTTGAAACAGAGCAGGATAGCCTAGTTATAGGCAGTTTCTAATTGTCCTGCTTTAACCTTAGTGATGATGTGTTTATTCAGTTGCATTGCATCTTGACCCTTGCTTTAATGAGGTTTGGAGGAAGAAGTAATTGGTCTTTAGCTGGTCACTCTCTGGGAATGAGGATGTTGTCTTCTGCCCTGTTGCAGAGGTGCCTGATACTGCAGTTATCAAAGGTCACTGGATGAGTTTGGGTTATGTGTTTTTGTTTTACCAGTCAATGTTGCAGGTCTTTCTGGAAATGGAAATAAATGGGATAATTAAAGAAGATAACCTGACAATGCTGAAAGATATATTACAGGGATTTAGAGCTGACTTAAAGAAAAAAATTGATGCCTATGAAGAAAAAAGAAAAGGTAAATTTATTTCATTTGCTGTTGTAAGAACAGAGCTGGGGTCTTTTGTGGTCTTTATGGCTCCATCCTTGGCAGCTTAGAAGTCCAGCAATAAGAGAGAGACCTGATGGTGATGCCTTGATTTGGCATCTGTGGTATCCTAGGATAGGCAGAACGGCTCTGGAGAACTGTGGTTTCTGAAGTTTTCTGCTACTTCATATCCCATCATGGATTCTTGTATCTATCCTTGAAATATATTCTGTGCCTTGTAAATGGTCTTCTTCTCCCTTCTTTTTGGCTTAAATGCAATTTATCTGTTCAGGGAAAAGTGCAGTGCTGGTTTTGGACCAGCACAACCTCCAAGTCACTGTAAGAGACTGGAAGTGACAGCTGACTTGGGGAAACTTGTGTTGGGAGGTTGTCAGCATTATCTTCTGTTAGCCAGCCCCTTTGCTCTTAGTCAAAGGAAAGTCCCTGAAAACCAGGCACTTGGCAAAAAGTGTAGCTTTCTGTAACCAGATGGGAAATTTCAAGGACTTCAGTGTATCTGTGCTATTGGAGCTGAGGTGGTGCCTTCTGGCACCACAGCTGGGTGTTTCTTTGGGAAACAGGATTTCTCAGTCAGCAACAACTTTTTTTCTGAATGACTCAGGACGTGTGTTGCCTCAGATACATTTATACAGCCCATGCAGTACCCTGCAGAGCTACCCGCTAGCTTCCCCTCTATATCTTTGTGCTGCTGACCTCTGCTGGTGTCTCTAAAAGAGCAGAAGATAATTGCCAAGGCAGGCTAGTGTAACCAAGTCCTGTGATAAGGGAGTGGCTTTCCAGTAGTACTGTTATTATTTTGTCCTCTTGATAAGTAGGAAAAAAGCATGTTGTGTAGATCTTGTTGCCCTGACAATTAAATTTCATTTAAACACATTTTTGTAACTTGTAAAATGGGTATGTGATTTTGTTTCCTTGGTTAGAGTCATGGATTTGACGATTTCTTCACTTTTTTCAGAAAGCTGTATGCAAATAAGTGCTTTGAGGAGATCTTTCATTATGCTGGTATTTTGCACCCTTGGTGCATCCACCACACAGTAAAGTTCTCTGGAGAAGAGACAGTATCCTTAGAAGTAAATGGACCAGCATTTTGTACTATTTTACAAAGATGGGTCTCTTCTTTCACTTATATATCCCAGAGTGGAGATGCTGGTGAATGGCTTGCCTGGGATGACTACTCACATTCAACCTTTTATTATCTGTATCTTACTACCAGTAAAAGAGCAGAGAAGCAATGGAGCACAGCCTTGCACGGCTTCTATAATTAACCAGTAGTCTGTGAAACTGGAGCCATGCTTGGCCCAGCTCTACAAAATGCTGGTGTCTCACTGGGGTGAAAACCCCCTCCACCTCACTCCTTGTTCTGGGTTTTTGAGTGGTGAAATATGCACAGTGGAAGATTTATCCTTTCAGTTCTAAAATGTTTTATCTTCTTCTTAGAAAATTATTCTAGGGAAGAAGTCCGCTATCCTGTGTCTGTGTCTGCGCATCCAGAGGAGCAAAGAGCAGAGGGGGAGGCACCACATCCGGTGAGAAATACCTCAAGATTACCCTTAAAGTATTTATCCAACTCCTGGGAGAGGGAGCATAAATTCATAACACTAAGCAGGTGAAACAGCCAAGAGGGAGGGGTTCTGGCTCTGTATGTAGGCCTTGAAACAATTTCTGTTTTCCAAACAAGACCAAGCCTTCTTTGTGGTTGTCAGCAACCTTTTAAGCAAGAACTGAATGAACAGCTGAGTGAAGAAAACCAATCCTAACAGTAATGGACACTGGGCCATTAAAGTCCTGGCCAGGATACTCCCGGACAGACGGGAAGGGAACAGCAGAACCCGCTACCTCACTGGAATCACACAAGGACCCTCAGAGGGAATGGTGGGGTGCAGGAACTTTTCCTATGCACATGCAAATTTGTGTTTCTGGATCCTTTGTCCCATGTCAAAATCATATCCTGACCGAAGAGAGAGAGAGGAACAGAGGTTCAGGGAGACAATGCAGATTCCTCTCCTCTGTAGCTAGATTGTATCCTTAGGCTTTTCCTTTCTTGTTTCTTGGCCTGTGTGATTTTTTTTGGTGCTTGGATTATGATGGACCAGCAATCTGTATATAGTGTATTTCTCTTTTGAATGTTTGGCTCTGCTTTCCTACCTGTTTTTTTTTTGTTTCTGCAGTATGGGAAAATATATAAGATGAGAAATAACCCCCATGGTTACTGTTTGATTCTTAACAACCACATTTTTAAAAATCCACGTTACAATAGAGAGGGAACATTACAAGATGGAGGTAAGTACTTTTTAAATCCAATTACTGGTATGGGTTTTTTCTCTGATAATTCTCCAAAACAATTATCTAATCTTTGCTGTGAAGAAGAATCATGTCCATGGTACTCGTTGGCCTCCAGGGACTGGAATGACAGTCACTGTAGCAATTGGAAATATGCCACTTCCAACATTTAGCTGATGGCTTAAAGAAGGATCTACTTTTTGTTCTAGGAAAAAAACATGGTCTTAAAGACATGGTTATATGTACAAGTAGTGAAAAAGTGATTATTATTCCACATTTCACGTTTTCGACTGCTTTTAATTCTTAGCTATTATAGAAAAGTATTTTTAAGTCCTCAAATTCTCTTTAATGCTCAAATAAATGCTCTGTAATTTTCCTTAAAGCCTGTCTTCCTGCAAGTCACTTTTAAGATAAACAAGAGCAGAAAAGTAAAATCAGATTAATGTAAGGACATGTCACAGATACTTTAACTCCATCCAGCCCATTTATAGGCTGCTTTCTTCCCAGGTACTTTCTCTCTGCCCTTACAATAATTAGCCCACCATTTGCTGAGAAGTCTTCATGGCATTTGTGAGCAGATTATTCTGACTTCCTTCTTGCTGCATTGATCATTCTCACAGAATTAGGGACCTACTTCATTTAAAAGTGATAGAATTTGTCATTCTAAAGAGGTGCTACTTCTTTAACTTGCCAAGTGTTGTTCTTAGGCATCTGAGACCACTATGCAATGCATAGTTAAAGCTTGCTTTAACACAGTAAACTTCACTAATTTGTACTGATACAATATATAATCTAAAACCTGTTTTTGTTTTAGATAGCATGATACTTAACCCAGTTGTGTTTAAAAAAAATAAAACCAGGCAAATTAGGCATTTGGGTTTTTCTAGTAGGATTTGGCAGGCTAAGAGCCAGTCAGGTGAGTTTATTGGTGGAATCTGAACACTTTGCTAATATCTGATCTACCACACAGGCACTGATGTTTCAGCATCTTCCTTGTCACTGTGTATGTTTAACAAGTTCCTTCTGATTTTTTTCCCCAGAGGCTGTGAAGGAGGTCTTTAAGTGGCTTCAGTTTGAGACAGTTGAGTACATGGATCTAGAAGGAAAAAAACTAAAAGACACAGTTAAAGAATACAGCAAAAAAGATCATAGAAATATGGACTGTTTTGTTTGCTTCATTTTGTCCCATGGTGAAAAAGACAAAATCAAAGGCGTTGATGATGTGTGTGTAAATATTGAAGATTTAGTCTCCTGCTTCACTGGAACTAATTGTCCTTCTCTTGCTGGCAAACCCAAGGTGTTTATCATCCAGGCTTGCCAAGGCTCTCTAGGTCATCCATCTGTTACAGTAGAACCAGACTCTTCTGGACATCTTGAGGTGGATGCTACTCCTTCAACTTCCATTCCTGATAAGGCTGATATTCTGATTGGCATGGCTACAGTGGAGGACTATTTGTCCTTCCGCAGTCGTAGGACTGGCAGTGTTTACATTCAATCCCTCTGTGAGAAGATGAAGTTGCTTTGCCCACTGTAAGTATTATTTTTAATTCTTGTACATTTGGGGTATTGCAGATGTGCATACTTAAGCATGCTGTGCTGAAACACAGTGTTTTGCATTTGTGCAGTTAATGCTTTTCACCTGCAGGACAGTGGAGAACAGTATTTCTTTTGAAACTGGGCATTGTTAGTCTTGTACAGATGAGCCAAAGTATAACTAAAGTATATATTATAAAGCATAATTAAAGTATATAATATAAAGTATATATTCCCCTGGTTTTCCTGTGACAACCAGGGTTGTAATGCTGCAGCACTACACGTAAACAAGTGTGTATATTTGTGGTTTTGAACATTTTTTGACTGATAAATGACACCTGATGAGAGATGAATTTGTTGAGGGATTACACAGACAAAAAACCCCGGTGTTCCATAGTCATAACTTTCATTATTGCCTCCAACCCATCCCCTCATAAACTTCATTTAGAAAATAGAATTTCCCTTCAGATACCACGTTCTCATGGTGTCCAGAAGAAGACATGGAGAATGTATAGGTTTGTCTCTGTTTCATCTTAGTGACCTCTTCTGGCTGTAACCAAAGCAATGCTACATGGAGGTTGCTTTTACTTCCCCAAAACACACTGAATTCTGTGGTTATTCAATGGAATGTGCAATTTCAGTGGCAATAGGGTGAGGGAACGTACCAGCCTTCCCTGGGATACTGCTTTATTGGAGCAAACACAGCTCACCTTCTTGGCTGAGCTGCAGTACCATGTGTTTCAATGTAAATTCTCTTCATTTTTGTTCAAGCGGCGTGGATTTCACAGCCATCCTGACAGAAGTGAACAACGAAGTGGCAGGAAAAGAATTAGAAGGATGTAAGCAGATGCCAAAGATAACATCAACACTACTGAAGCAACTGATCTTTGAAATTCCACAACGAAAAGTAGACAACTAAGAATACAGTTGGTTAGGAATGACATCTGGAGTGGGCTTCGACAGGGAAGAGAATTTACATGAGAAATTATCTGGATCTACGTAGTAGCCCCAGTCCTTTAAGGAGGCATGGGACCTAAATTTTCCAACTTCCATATTGAATCAGTCTTCCCACATCTGGATCTGTAGCTGTCGGGTAAGGCTGTAGAAAACTACAGATCATCTGACTTTTTGTCCTGCAGAAGCAGTGGAGTATGTTCGGTCTAGGCTTCAAGTGAGAAAGCACTTTCAAGTAGTATTGTAAGAGTTACCGAAAATGTCAGTGAAGTCCCACTTGTGTCTGAGATGTTTTAAGTCCCTGAAATCTGAAAAAAAAGAACAGATTCAGAATGTTGGATCCATTCCCAGGCAGCATGTGTAAGGTGGTAACTGCCTTACCCAGAAGTGAAAAATTGTCTGTCTTTGGAAGCTATAACTGTTCATGGAAAATAACATCCTGCTCCAGAAGGACCAAAGCCCCATGATTATGTTAGTTTGGTTGTTTTCTTCTAAATATTTGGTTTGGTTTATGTCAGTCACTTACTTGAATAAGCAGCCCAGCTGTATATGTTTTTCAATAGTAAAGGTTCTTAGTTTGTTATTTCTCAGAGCTCTCAGGGCACAGTGTCATGAATGACTGTGGAATACTGGAAGGAAGCTCTGTAATCTTGTTTCTGTAACAATAAATTCTCTTTGTTTTTATATCACCTCAGTTTGCAGTGTGTTCCTTTCTTGGGAGGGACAATCAGTATGACAAACACTTTTACCTCAGCAGAGCATTTTGCTCTTGTTGGAGTGTTTGTTGGCAGCCACCCTGAGGGGTAGCAGATTGATATCCCTTCAACAGCAGCTGAGAGATGGTAGGAAAGAATAAGTTCAGAACGTGATAATGGCAGCTGATGCCAGTAAGGCCATTCAGTAACTGCTTCCTCTAGGAGAAACTTGCTGGAAGGTGGCAGCTGCTCCAGAAGTGAAGTTGTGAATCTATAGCATTTCTGTTTCTCGTATTTCTCTGTCAGAGTTCAAGACACTCAAACCAAGTTCTTTCAGGTATTCTATATGAGGAGGAATTGGATATCAAATTTACTTACTTGGTATATTTGGTGTCACATGGGATTTTGATTTAGTAGGGTGAGACAACTACATAGGTGTGCTCACCATCATGACACTGGACATCCCCAGTCACGGTGGAACGTGGGTAGAAGCTAGCTCAAGCTCATTGCTCTTTTCAAAGATTAAATATTTTATCAGTTGTCCAGGTTTTATACTTTTATGTTGGATGGGGGTGAGCCATGCATCCACACCCTCCATGCTGGTCTGGCTTGCTCAGGAAGACATTATTCCTTGTTAATTGTTTTGGGGTACTTGGTGACTCACAGGTGCAAATGTCTTCTCTAAAACTAAGGTCACCCTCCAATCTCCCTGGTGTTGAGGTAAATTGGACTTTCTTTATGATCTCTTCTTCCCTGAGATGGTATGTTTTTTGTCCTTCTCCTCTGGGATATCCTCCACTGGGGGGGGGGGGGAACGTGGGGGGGAAGGGGGGGTCTATAGGGGGTGCTAATCAGTCACATACTGTGATTAAATTGAGTTGGTATTTTGTTCTTCCTATTAAAATCCAGCCACCTTCATTAGTTAGCATTATCACTTGCTGATAAAGGCCTACTAGGAGGAAGAGACAACCCCATCAAATAAAGAACTGCAGAAAACAGCCATACTGTGAATTTATATGTAGGTCAGGCAGCAGTCAGGGAAGGAAAAAACACACTTTGAGTTTTGCAGTTCCGAGAAAAGTGTGGCTGGTAGGTTTTTGCACGGATTTGAGTCGTCGTCCCCCCCCCCCCCCCCCCCCAGAGCTGACTGGTAAGAAGGAAGTTGGTTCTGCAATTTCCTGACTCTTTTTTTCTCTGTAGTACAACCTAGAGAATGGTGAGGGGCAATCACTTTTTCTCTCAGAAGGCCCTCAGCTTTGTTTTTTACTTTGCCTTTTCTTTCCTCCCAGCTCATGGCTGGGAGGCCAAATCCAGTTACAACAAACCTGGCACTTAATTCTGTTTTGTTTTCAGATAGCAGGAGCACTGCCACCACAAAATGGAGGCTGAAGTCTGGTAGGAAGGAAAAGTTGGTGAGTTCAAGTCCTGCAGACTTAAACTGAAAGCAGGCAAGATCAGAGTGGTGCTATATGAAAAGGAAAACACTTAAAAGAGTTGGGGAGGACTGTTAGCTGAAGAAGAAGAAATAATTTTGTCCAGTGGCATGAATCCTTGCCCAGTCACTCACATTTTGCTACTTATTCTTTCACTTTAACAGCAGTTTCACCAGGAACTCTTTATGCCCACATCCTGTGGGAAGTTTGTCATTCTCTCCACCCAAATGGTTTTAGGATGATTTGTAAATGTGCTGCTCTTGGGATGGGCTGGCAGCATGTGTGAGGATCCTGCCTGTGTTCAGCTGGCTGCCACCTTCTCCCGTTGGGCGAGTATTCCCACAACCTGAGTATTCCCACCACCTGTGTGAGGGTTCACTCAGTTCTCAAAGCAGTGCAAATTCAGGTGCTGATGAGTTTAGATTCTGTTGGCTGGCTGTTTCTGTAATCTCTTAAGATCTCCTGCAGGTAATTTGAAGACCAGGGAGAGGTGGAAACAAAATACATGCCATTAAGGGTATTATGCTGTACAGCAGGGTGTCTAGTGCTACATTTTTCTCCAGAGGTGTTGAGTGTTCAGCCCTTGCTGGTCAGCTTTTTTATTCTGACCCCTAAATAACATGGGCACATTCTCTCAGAAATTATTCAAATCTGCCTCTTTTCTACTAGAGATATTTCAAGTTATGAACAGAGAATTGCATGTTTGATCTGCAATGACTCCTTTGCAATGTGCTAAAAAATATAAGTGAAAACTTTGGGAATTCCCAGATATTAATTTCTGTGTGTGCTTTCTGTAAGTGTGCCTTTGCTTGTCATTCTGTTCTGTTATTGACAGCCACTGGAACTCCCCAGGCCCCAAATGTGGCTGACTCTTGTGGATGCCAACCATACATTCCTAGCTAGGCGGAATGTTATCCTGGACATATCTTCTGAGCTTGGCCTAAGTCTTCTACGTTAGTTTTGTATGTGTAGCCACTTTGCATTTAGGCCTGATTGGTCCAGGTATGTGAGTGCAAAGATGGATCCATACCTCCTTCAGTCTCTTTGCTAGGAAGATCTAACATGTCTTGGGGACATGTCAGCTTATAGCCTGTTGAAAAGTGCCTTGCTCTTTGGATTCCTTCCATCTTTGACCCAACTTGCCATGCATGTAGTAACCAAGTATCTTGCACTGGGTTTTGAACATTGATAAGGCATTTCTGTGATAAAAAATGTACAGATTTCTATTTAGTATTTTGTTAAACTGGTTTTTACTGGATTTTTCAGGAAGGAAGAGATGCTGGTTTCAAATCAGCAAGAACTTGCTTAGCAAGAACACTGGTTCTTTATTGGAGAGTATGGATACGCTGCGGGTCACTCTCTGGTTCAAAGTGAGCATTAAGGTGTTAAGGTTCGTTTTCAGAAGGATGAAGTTCCAGTTGGTAAAATCTCTCCCCTGCTATTGTGAAATACCATCTATCCACAGAGCTGCACCAGAAGGTGTCGTGGAGGTGGTGCAGCACCCCAGGGCCCTATGCCATGGCGCAGTGCCTGCTCCCGTTGGTAGAACTGTCTTCAGCAGCTGTGGGACGGGTGGGAAGGGAGCTGTATTCCACGGCTGGTGGCTGCTAGGGGCCGAACGCCGCCAGGGAGTGTGCTGCCTTTTCTGACAGCAGACCAGAAGGCTCGCAAGGAGGAAGGCGAATTAGTGGTATTATAAAAGCTTCCTTCTCCTTGAATTAAAGTAGCAGTGGTTTGTGAGTGCCTGGGAAGCGGCGAGAGGCGACTGCAGGAAAAGCCTCGGCAGAGGGAGACCTTTGCATCCGCACTAGCAGATTCGGTTTGCTCAAGAACGGGCGCAAGAGCAGCCGGAAAGGTGAGCAGACGGGCCCCGACACGGGCCACTCCCCCCGGGCCTCCGGAAGTTCAATCCCGAGGGAAGCGCCGCCCCTGGTCGGGCCCCGCCTCCGGTGGCGGCGGGGAGCGCCCTCCGTCCTGCGCGGCTGCGGCGCGGCCATGGAGCTGCCCCTGCTGCTGGCGGTCAGCTACGAGCTGAGCGAGGCCGAGCTGGCGGCGCTCAAGTTCCTCAGCCGGGAGCTCGTCCCCAGGAGGAGGCTGGAGGCCGCTCGGAGCCCGCACGACTTGTTCGAAGCGCTGCAGGAGAAGGGCGTGCTGGAGGCGGGGAACCTGGCCTTCCTCAGGGAGCTCCTCTACCGCATCGGGCGGATCGACCTCCTGGTTGCCCACCTGGGCTCCAGCCGGGAGCAGGTGGAGAGGGAGCTGCGGGTGCCGGGCAGGGCGCGGGTGCCGCCCCTCAGGTGAGTGAGGGCGCCGGGCCGGGCCGGGCCGGGCGGCGCTGCGGGACCGGCTGCCCGCCTCATTCCGTCACCTCCCCTGAACAGGGCTGAGCGCTGGAAGCGCACAAGCGGCTTCCAAGAGAAAGTGGGAACAGGCCCTACGGAGAGGCGCGATTGCAGCCCGACAGGAGGGAGGACACGGGGCTGTGCTCGCAGCTCCCCAGAGCTTCGGCGTGGCTTTCTGCAGGAGAACTGAGATCTGTTTAATTGCTGCTGAAAAGGGTTTGACTTCAGGCTGTCCTGGGACTTGTGTCCTCTATCTAAAACGGAAAAAAAGGGGGAATATGAGCTGGGGGGACAGTAGACGAAAGGGGCAGTGCAGTAGTACGGAGTTAAATTGTGCTCGGAAACACGATGAAACAACCCCCTCCACTTCTTTCTCTAGATACTTGCTCTTTCAGCTGTCTGAAGATATCACCGAAGATGAGCTGATGTCTTTCAAGTTACTTTTGGTCAAAGATTTACCAAAAAGCAAGCTAACCCGTGAGACTGTAAGCACCTCTTTAATACTTTTTTAAAATTATTACTATAATCCACAGAGGCTGTTGGGTTACTCATGGGGGAATGAGCGTCACTCTTCTTTATGGCATCACTCTTACGGTGAAAACACAAGAAAAAGGGTGCCCCTGCATGCATATGGGACTTGTTTGGGCTGGTGTTGGGCACAGCTTTTGCAGCTGTGTCATAGCCAGCTGTGCCAGGGACTGAGGCCATCACATCCAAGCACCCCACGGGGGTCAGGGTACTCAGTGGCTTTAATCAACAAAAAACTGATGAGCACGTTCACTTATCTTGCCCAACAGACTTTTTTTTTTCTTCTTTCTAAGTCATTATCAAATACAGAAAGTCACCCACTGTGGGTATTATTTTATGATTTTCTTTTTATTTTTAATGCAGAAAATACAGACGTAAGCAACAGATCCTTCTCAAGGTTAAGGCCAATGAGCTTGGAATTCACAAGTAGCCTTGCAGGAGATCCAGTGCTTTTATGCTGTCCCAGCCTGCAGTTCTGACTCCTGGGTACTTTGTTCTGTCTAATAAAAGTTTTGAGGATTTTCCTTCTTTACTTAGAGTGGAGACTGTGATAGCTGTTCTAGTAAATTCTTGGGGTGACCACTGTGCTCTGCTACTCACTCTTTGATGAGTTTCTGTCCCTCGGGTCCCCTTTTGCTTCAGAGTGATCTCCACACCACCATGAGGTTATACCCTTTTTGCCAGTGCTTAATATGGTCACTGCAGTGATTCTTGTTTTTCAGTTAAGTGCACAAGATAGCCACTGAAAGTTGAATGAAAGCAATCATTAAAAATGTTGTAATATATTCCTGTATGACCACTGTTAGATGTCCTGGGTTAGATCGTAATTAGATCTTGGCACCTCTGAGCTACAGAAAGGAAATGAGTATGTTTTGAGATGTTGGTACTTAACAGTACTTGTAGGTTTTGCTGAACTAGGATTAACTGGCTCAGCTGGGGTCTCAACTGAGCTCCCAGTCAGCTGGATTGACTCTGTGGGTCGCATATGCTCTCAGTACATTAAAGCTTAAGTGCATGTGCTGCAACTTTGCTCCCAGTGGCAGCATGGAGGTGCACTAAGAGCAAACTGCCTTTCTGATTACCCAGACAATGCTCGACATTCTCACTGAGATGGAAAAGAAGGGCCTTCTGGGAAAAGACAACCTAAGTATGCTGAAGAGTCTCTGTGAAAAAATTAACATCAGCCTGTGGAACAGAATTGAAGATGGATTAAACCTATTTGGTAACACAGAACAAAACAGCCTCTTCCCCATAGTTATTGTCGAGGTGTTGTGTAGTTATTGTACAGGAGTAATCATGAATGCTTTGCAGGCCAAGAAGAGATGCTCGTCACACAGGAAGAGAGGGGCAGTACAGGAAGCTCTAGGGGGCATCTGGTGTCATCTGTAGCACCCTATCTTCCTGGCAATTTTAATGATTCTTCCCAGGTAAGTTAGTTTATTTCTTAGAAACATCATCATTTTGTCTTAGCTCACCTGTCCATGAAGTGAACAGTTGTTCTAAGACCAGCTGTTAAAAGCACTGTCTAGAAAAAGAAAAATGCGCAACTCTGCATCCTTTATTCTGAAGCTTTGTCACCAGCACAGCTGCTGCAGTGTTGTACTTCAGAAACATCTACAAGGCAGGGATAGCAAGGTAGGCTGAATTGATGGTACCAGGAATTAGGCAGCTGGCTTGGCATGGAGATGAGAGTGAACAGAGCACCCTGTGTGGGCTGAGCCTGACTTTGGTTGTCCAGCAGGGTGCTGTCCTGCATAGACTGCCAAAGGCAGTGGGGCAGGGCACTGCCAGGCCCTGGGAGCAAAACTGTTCAGGGAGAGCTGCCTGGACAGGAGGCCATCTGGCTGTGTACCCTGCTGTGCCACTCCCAACGGCTGAGGAGCCCCTGGAGGACAGCGCAGGAGTTTCACCAGGAGTCTTTCTTTTCAGCTGCTTGAAGCTTACAAAATGACCAGCCGACCCTGTGGAGTGTGCCTGATCCTGAATAATCACAATTTTGCAAAAGCTAGGGAAGGAGTGCTGGAACACAAACACATGAAGGATCGGAATGGTACAGACGTGGATGCAGGTACAGTGAATGTTAAGGATGAGTTTGTGAATCTTTAAAAATAGAAACCTTGCTTCTCTTCCTAAAGGTCTAAATTTCAATCTTCCCTTTCTAGGATACTTTTGTCGTAGTGGCTCAGTCAGCCGTTTACCGTGCTGACACACCCTAATCAACTCATCACGTTTTTAGTGCCCAACACTGAACAATTCACTAGCATTTTGCAGTTCTAATGAGGTTACTGCAACCTTAACCAGCACCCTGAGCCTGGACTTTACAAGCTAGGCTAGCTTTGCATCAGCCTTGTGCATTGCTAATTCTAAAATATGCAGAATTGGAAGCGTCTGCTGCTGAACCAGACATGGGCATTGTTTAACATCCAACTTAAAAAAAGGGACAATGTTGGCACTCAGGGGCCCTGATTTTAGCAGGCTGTTGTACAGCAGCAGAGCTCACGGTGGGTCCTAGGGTCTGTCAGATCAGTGTATTTGCAGTGTCTGTGCCAAGAGATAAAATCCAACAATGGGTCTTCCCTCACTGAACTGAACTACACCTTTAGTTCAAGTCAGAGCACAAGGTTTCTCCTCCTGTGACATGGGTACCACCCAAATCAGTTGAGCTCTCCTCTTGGGTAAAGCAACTGCACTGTCCAACACCTTTTGAGAGATGAAGGGACTAGCTGTAAAGTGAGTGGGGAAAAGAGATACGGCTTTCTTAATAGTTGTGCATGCTTTCCAGACAGAGGCACGATGGCAAGAAAGCCTTTTAATGACAGTTAAGGGAACTCAGTAGACACATGATCAGTGATGAGACTCCTATAGTATTTTCAGACTAGGAATATAACTGCATGGATGTAGTCGTGTAGCAGATGACCAATTATGTCTAGAAATGGCAATCTGCAATTGCAGAATGCAACTTTCATATCATGAAATGTCTCCTATTTTCCTTCTGTTTGCTTTCCAGAGGCTCTGAGGAATGTCTTTAGCAAGCTTCATTTTAGAGTAGAAGAATATAGAGACCTCACTGCAGAAGAAATCCGAAAGACTGTGAACAACTTCCGGAATGAAGACCATGAAGACAAGGACTGTTTTGTTTGCTGTATCCTGTCTCATGGGAAAAAAGGCATTATATATGGTGTTGATGGGCAGGAAGTACCTATCCGGGAACTGACCACTTCTTTCACTGTACAGAATTGCAACTCACTTGCTGGAAAACCGAAAGTTTTTTTTATTCAGGCCTGCCAAGGTGATGCTTTCCATAAAGGTGTGACCATCGAAACAGATTCTGGAGAGCAAGATTCTTCTGTAGAGCGAGATGCGAGGTTTCAGCTCGAATGCATCCCCGCAGAGGCAGACTTCCTCCTGGGCATGGCGACCCTGCAGGATTACGTCTCCTACAGAAGTCCCAGGGAGGGAACCTGGTACATACAGGCACTGTGCCAGCACCTGGAATACAGCTGTCCTCGGTACTTATGTTTCCATAAGCTTATTTTTGGCAACACCTCAATTTTCCTTCTGGTGGACAGGGACTTGATGTAGATGCAGAGGTAGATGATAGGGAGTGGGAATGCTCACTCAGAGTGCAAACAGTAATGTAGGACAGAGCAACACCATGTGGACTGTTCAAAGCAACTCGGGGAAGTGCTGAAGCTTATTAAGAACTGGAGCTGTTAGCACTGGTATATATTAAGATAGTGAGAATGTTGTTATTTTGCTGATGTTAACTGCCTGTAATACAAACTGTACTCATGTCTTTGCAGAGGGGAAGATGTTCTCACTATCCTGACAGCGGTAAATCAAGAAGTGAGCAGAAAATCTTGTGAGCGGGATGCAAAGAAGCAGATGCCACAGCCCAGTTTCACACTGAGGAAGAGGCTCATCTTCCCTGTCAACTGAATGGGAGGGAACTGCAGGGCAGAGAGTGCTGCAGCAGCCTGGAATTGGCTGGTTTCACTCAGAATTTGATCAAACACAACAGACTTTCAAGTGTCTACTCTTACCAAAAGAGCAGATACTTTTAATTGAAAATACAACTGAGGAGAAAAAGCCCTAAGAAATTTGTGTTAATATGTGTAACACTTCATACTTCAGAGCATCTCTGAGCTGGTCTCTGATTTACCTCTGATTTATTTAGCTGATCTCTCTCAGATCTGTGGTTTGCTGGCTAAAATACACTCAGTGGCCTTATCAGCTGTGTCACATTGCTATTGCTTTCATAAGGTATCTTTACAAGGCAACTTTCAGAAGACAACCATTATAAAGCCTATTTTGCAAAATAAACGGGAGAGTGCTGTAAATTTTATAGGATATAATCAGCCCACATCAGTGTGTTTTGTTACTTGTCCTCATAACTTAAAGTCATTCATTTGTAGTGGCTTAGTACGCCTCAAGATAAAGTCAAGCACTTGTTACCCAGCATCCTCAGCAGGATGTATCTGTGACCTGGATATCAGATATCCTCTACATCGAGTAGTCTCAACAGTGAAAATCAGTTGCTCTGGTACAGCTTCATGTTTCAAGATGTCCAGGTGCCCTGTGTTCACTTACCTTGCTCATCTTTGAGTCTTAGTTCTAAGCACAGGAGAAGTCACTAGGTGAGTACCCAGCTCCTTAAAACATTTTGTATTGCCTCCCGTGGTGAGCACACACAGAGAACTCTCTGTCTACCCCCGTTTTGTCACAAATCTGTAGGGCTCACCTAACATCAGCTACCGAGATGGTACAAAACACAACCGTGGTGGTGGTAGACCACACTGCAGTGCTAACACTGTAATGCTACAGGAACACACAAGCTGCTCTAAAAGAGGGGAGGAAAAAACCCCAAAGCACCACCCACACACAAAAACCCCCAAGTACCAGAAAATACGAACAGATGCATTTAAAGTGATGCTCAACACTGAAATGCTAAATAAATGTAGTGGCTTCTAAAGCCACTTCTGCAGATACCAACTCACTAAGCTGGTGTACAGTATAATAATCACCATAAGTTTTAGCCACACAAAGGTTTGTTATAGAACAAACTATAGTAGAGA
Organism: Coloeus monedula; assembly: GCF_965178545.1. Classification (NCBI taxonomy): domain Eukaryota; kingdom Metazoa; phylum Chordata; class Aves; order Passeriformes; family Corvidae; genus Coloeus; species Coloeus monedula. Next base: position 12,399,707 of record NC_138787.1, read on the forward strand.
AGATGACATCTGGAACAAACCACAGCAGATCAGCAATATACTGAAAAATTCCATGTTATACATGTTTTATTATCAAATTTACATTCCACTATGAAACAACAGTAAGTGCAAAAAGCAGATGGAAAAAATACCATGAAAATCCCAGACTGTTCAAGCATTGTGTGTTGTCCCCTCATGTAACAGCCAAATGAAGCTAAAACCCAATTATTCTCCTTTCCTCTCTGTTGCTAATTTGACAGCAGTAGATGTTTAACTTTGATCACAGGTACTTTGAGCATGCAGGTATCATTGAGTTTATCAAAAACAGTGAAACTGGAAAGCTTTAAGTTTGTGCTTTGTTTAAGACAATCGGAATAAGGTAAATACAAGAATTTCCTTCTGTCTTGTGTAACTTGCACAATCACAGGTAAGTCCTTCCTAGCATCTGTGTTTGACTCAAACCTGCAAGACAACAGAACCTTGCCAAAATGTAATACTCCATTCCTTCTAGATCTACCTCTACTCAAAAGATCTGGTGCAGGATCTCAGCCATGCCAGTTGGTCACCTCTCACCTGTCTTATGGGAGATAATGAAAGCCAAATCATTTCTAGAATTACGGTAACTTCTAAAATGTTCTCAGAAATATATTTAAAAAAGGTTTATCTTCTAGGTTTTGGCACAAAGCGGTAACTTGGAAGAAGCATCAGCTTTCCCTGTTACTGCAAGCCAGGCATGTATAGCCAAACTGTGCATGACCATCCAAAGGCATAAATGCATGACAGAATTTGAACAACACTGCACCACAGCATCAACCAACTGGATAAACACACGCAAACACCATGGTATAGAGCTTTTTCCATTTTCTTTTTGTCTTATGTAAAGTATCTGATGATACATCTCACCTGCAGAACAAACTGACCTCTTGAAATCCACAGCATTGTTTGAACTGAACCGGTTTATATTCTTGGGCTATGGAATATGGAAGTGTCCCCAAGAGAAACATGCATTTAATTTATATGCTTGTAGATTAATTTTACCTGAACCATGGTCTGCCAAAGGAATTCTGCCTTAGCTGGTTTGCTACTCTGCTGATCCAATGGCTGGAGTTATCTAATGAAGCCAGCTAGAAACAGTGTAATACCTTCAAAAATTTATCTGTAACTGACAGGTATTCCTACAATAAACACATAAAATGGACATACTTTTGACATGCTACACACTCCTCTTGATACCAAACTGTCTAAGCTTTTGCTAACTCATTTCCCTGGAAGTTACAGATACACAGCAGACATACCCGTCTCAGTCTACTGGAGACCAACATTGCACTCCCTCCTTTCACTCTTACCTTATGTAGCTAGGCAAGACACCATGCACAGCTAAGTACATACAAACATAAATACTTACATGAAAAAATTAAATATTTTTCATTTTAAAAACAAAATTAACCCGTATATAGTCTTTTAAATAAAATTCACCTTTTGTAAGTGTAAGATTTTGCTTAGAGAGCAAAAGGCAACTCCAGGAGTTCCTGAATATTTCTGTGCGCTGCTGACAGACAAGCTTCTGCTAAGAATCCCTGTGCAAATTTGAAGTGGTTACTCCTTTTCCTTTTACAAAAAAAAAAAAAAAAAAAAACCAAAACAAAACCAAAAACCAAATCAATCATCACAAGATCTATAGAACTGTAAAAGCAGAAAGGCCACGTTACAAATTTCCTATAAACAAGGTTAAGAAGCTTTCTTTTCCTGCCCTACTCCACTTACCCTTGCAGCAGCGAGGGTGCCGATTATGGATGTGCCTCATGGCACATGCAAATCAGTGAAATTGCACTGATGCGCCACACCACACCCCCAGACAGCTGCCAGCTATGCCCCCCTACCTACACAGTAACAGGCAAGGTAAATGTAACTGTTTAATCTAATTGTATGGAAACAAATCATTTTATAATGTTGATAGGTATTGTGAAAATTTACATAAAGATTAAGAACCTGTTTCTATTCAGGTCACTAGCAAAGACAACTTTTTCTTGTTACACAAAACATCTGTTGTAGATTGTTCAGTTATGATTAGAACCCTAGACAGGAAGGAATCAAAAAAGCAGCATGGGCAGTAATATTTTGATGATTAACACTCAGAAACCAGATTTCTAAAATGTAGATCTCTTTTGAGTTCGAAAGTCTGCCTCAGCTATGTTCAGAACTACACTCACTCATCACCGGATTTCAATATTCATTAAAATGCTACAAAGAACACCAGCTTTTTTCTTCCTGTTTCTACATACAGACTGGCAAATTTTGCTCTTAATGAAATCTTTTAAACAAAATCCTATCTAAAATGAGAAATAAGTGAATGAAAGGCATAAAGTTTACTGGAGATCTCTCAAATACACAAAACGTCTACTTGGCAAGACAAGAGGCAGTTTTCTGAACTTCCAACACTTTCCTTGAAGTAAATGCTCTCCACTTAGGTCTTTAAAAAGGAACCCTGAATCAAGCACCTAGGGTTTATTTCCTTTTGCAATGGTGAAATGTGCCCGAGATATTTGTGTGTGTATGTGTGTGTGCACAAAAATATCCTCATTTAAATAGAAGCACACTGCAATTTGGAAAGATTTCTTAACTTCAAGTTTTCACCCCAATACACACTTCCCTGCTTCTTAATTCTTATTCATTGCACATTTCTCTGTGTAGTTCGTTCAGAAGCTCTGGAAAGAAATTTACTTCTCTTAATACCTCACTAACACAACTACACTCTTTCAAAATATAAATCCTGTGTTTGTAAACTGAAGTATTACTTTCTTACACAGAGCTAAAGGTTCTCTCCCCCGCTTCTCAAAGTGAGGAGGAGAGCAAAAGAGGACAGTTTCTGAAATGGAAAATTAAAGAATAAAAAAAAATCCAAGTCTTCATATTTGTTTGCTACAGAGAGTAACTTGGGCTGCTAATGCTGGTCAGACTGACTGTTATTTTAATATTATATTTAAATGATGTAGCCTGACTGCAAACAACTAGTAAATACTATGGGTGTATGGTGGAAAAAACCAGAATACCTACACATACAGGTTAAAGGGTTAAAACACTGAAAATGTCTACAATAGCCTTCACTTCTGATTAAGTTAAGACAGATGCTGAAGGGGGTCTTGAAATTAAGCTTTGGTTTTACCTTTCTATCTCCCACAAAAACCTTCTTCCTCAAACCCAAGCAATGTTCCTTTGCTCCTTGGTCCCAACACTTGTCTCTCCCACATTTTAACATGCACATGCCTTCTCCAACTCTTCTGTAACACATCTAACAATGCCTGTACTGGATGTTCATCCCTCAAATTATTTACTGTGCTCCAAGTCAAAACACCTTTCAGGCCACTTAGTCTTCCTTTAGTATATCCATTTTTGATGACTGTGTGCAAACTGGAGCTCCCAGTGCTCCAATCATGGCTGGAAGACTCTGGTTTCTTCTCAGTCCTGCCATTAAGCTGCTACCTGCATTTAAAAACCCAGCTGAGTCCTGCCTCTGCAAGCTAACCTCTGGCCCCTGATTCTTCCCATGGTCCTGTGTTTCAGGGGGCTTGATCACCCTGGCAATGCCCAGCCTCTTCAGTCTGTCCACGAGGTTCATCTTCAGCTGGCCTACGTCCGGGACATTACGGGAGGGCTTTAGGCCATACATTTCTTGCAAGAATGTTTCTGCTGGTCGAGAAGCCAGGAAATTTTCTGAGTGATGCACTCGAGGCTCAAACAGTGGAGGGGAAGGACAAGGTGAATGCGAAGGAGAATTTGGTGGAGTAGAAGGAATGGGTAGAGTTCGAGGGGGTTGTAGCAAAGGCAGTTTTTCTAATATGGGACTGTCGTAAACCTTGGCAGAGATGCCTCGTTCTTGCAAAAGTTTAGCCAGGCTGCTTGTGCTGCTGAAAGTAGTAGTTGAGTCTCTTCTGTTAGTGAGAAATTCTCCAATACTTAGTCTGTAAGGAATGGCTGGAGTGCTCATTACTGGGTTTCCAGTACTGCTGCCAGTATTTCCCAATAAAAATGGAGCACCCACGGAGCTGAAATAAAATAAAAATGAAATAGAGAATATACACACATTAGACATTTTTATACCTGCTCTGCATTTGCCTTTTAGTATACAGAAGACTCAAGAAAAACTAAACTATTGCTATAAGCTATGACAGTTTCAGCTTCAGTAGACTCAGAATTACTGTTCTGCAAAGTACCAATGAATTTACCTTCTGTGATCACCTATACTCAATTAGATAGCATACTGATGTCCAGTTAGTTTAAAAAAAAATCTTAAAATAGAATCAGAAAATAATCACAAAATCTTTTTTCCCACAATAGATATATGATACAAGGCATCTGCTATTTAAGAGTTAAAATTTGCTTCAAGTTACCTTAACCTGTTTTAACTCTCACTCCAGAGAATTCCAAGCTTCCCTTTGTAATTACAACTATTTTTATTAATAACATTCTACATGTTGCCTAACTACCTTAGTATTTTTTAAAACTGGTCCATATATCAAAAGCCAGAAAGAAGGTTTAATCCTATGCAGCAACATTTAGGATAGTAGCAGTCCTCATACCTGGGAGTAACTTGAGTGACATCAGATGGGTGAAGGATCCTACAGGTAGTGAAGGTGAACGTGGAATTTGTTGAAGATAGACACTTCCCTGGATTTGAGGCTGAAATGTGAAGAATTTACATCCATTGAGGGTAAAAATAAAGACATACAAAAACGAAAGATAAATAAATACAAAAAAATAAAAACAAACAAAAACTTTTGAATCAAAGTTTAAGACTGTTATTATCACTGATAATTATTTTGAGTCCATTTTTTTGAAGTAAAGAACAAAGACAGCAAAACCAGCATTATCACACTATTAAAAAATAAAAAATGCCCTAAGGTATATCACCGTGTCCCGCAGCCATAGGGAGGAGGAGAGAGGATCCAGCAGGCAGGAATTGCGCAGCAAGATTGATTTATTTAATTATTTTACAAACTCTTTTATAGACTTTTTTCTTCATAGTCTAATTGGACAAAGGATCAGCCACCCCTTGGGTGGCTAAAATCCTAAAACATCCATTGTCAAAATATTTTTCTACTGTACCATAAACAAGACTTCTCAAGGCTGCAGTGTTTGGTTGTTTACATAACTGCTACCTCTTCTGTGAGAGAGAAAAGTCTCTCACGGACTTAGAAAATAGCAAGAAAATCCTTGCTAGCAGCATTTTTGTATCCACATCACAAAGTCAAATACTTTCCATAGAGGAAAGGACACTGTTAAATAGAATCACACTAACCATGCATCTTACCGGTGAGTGGTACTGATGCTGAAGTAATAGGGGGCAGGAAAATGCCTGCCACTGGCTTTGCCAATGTACATTTCTCCTCCGGGAAGGATTGTTGTGCTTGAAATGTTATACCTCCTTCACCCTCTTCCTCATCATCTTCCTCCAGGTCAGAGATGTGGTGCACAGTGTCATCAGACAGAGGGGTAAAGCCTTTAGTAACAACACCTGGTCTTGGGTCAAGAATGGTGCCTAGGTTGGGTCGAGCAAGCTGCTGCCAATGAAAAAGGGTCTGAGATCCTGGTGTGACGAAAGAGAAGAGATTCAGAGAGCCATTACCTACTACTGTATCAAGTTACAAGAATTCATGAGCAAAGCAACTGCAGCTGGCTGGTACCCACACTGTGATCCACACATCCACTGGATGGCAATGCCAAGAAGCAGCCTAACTCTTAGCACCCTCTAAGAAAGCCAATTAGAAAGTGATGCTGACAAGCTCGCTGGCATGGAACCTACCAAATACTACTGCTTCCTGTTACTACACATCATACCTAACTATACACACAATGATTTAGCTGGCAAATCTAAAAGCCTTTTTTGCTAATGAGAGAAGGAAGATCATCCTCTTACCTTCAATGGGTTTGACAATTTGCAACTTCTCTGGTAGGAGGACACGGAGATTACTAGAGCTGGAAGAGAGATCCGTGAATTCTGAGTTTGTACTTGGGGAAAAAGAGCTTTCCGTTGGTGTACTGAAGCCACTAGCCTCTTCTTTCTGCTCAGCCAGTAAATGCATTTTTCGGTCCCACTCCTCCTCAAAGAACTGCTTCTCACTCAGGTAGTTCTGACGACGGAGGGAGAGCCTGTGCAGAGCTGTGACCAGGTCACTGTCTCCAGGGGTTCCCGGCTGGCCAGGACTGTGAGCATCTCTGTGAAAAATAACAAATAATAACAGATACTAAGACCATTTAATTAACTATATCTCTCTTACACAGCAGAAGTCCAGTCTGGATTTAGTTTTGAATCAGTTCTTCTCAGAAGAAGGTAACAGGCTGTGCTTCCTACTTCAAATTCTTCTCAGAGCTGCTCCCCAGAGTCATCTGTGTGTGGCTTTCCAAGTGGTGCAGTCCAGACTGGAAGGGCTTTGCTGTCATAACAGCACTTGAGCGATTAGATCCAGGGATTGGCAATGGGGCAGGAAAGGAAGGGGAGCGGCCACGAATGATATTGGCAACCTTGACAGTGTCAAACACTCGTTTCTGTTGACCCCTGCGGAAAAGACAAACAAACAAATGTGGTCTTCAGAAGCAAAAAAGATAAAGTCAAGAAAAATCTCTGAAAAACAAACTTTGAAAAGTCTGCAGAGACCTTACTAAATAGATGTTCAGAAAAATGTGATTGCCTAAGACACTCATATGTCTTCAGGAGAACTACTCTATTAAGTATCAGAATTACCACTTCTTTACCTGAAAGACCTGAATCTCTACTGATAACTGCTTTAGACTATTCAGAAGTATATATTTTATTTATTTAATTTGTATATGCTTTAAGAAACATACATTTAGTTTATTACTTCTTGCTCAGAATTATGAGATCCAGAAACAGGTCTTCGGGGTTTTGAAAACTGTTATGAGTCTTTCAGCTAAAATGTCATTTGTCCAGCAATTTTTCTATAAGCATTAAAGGGGATAAAACTAGTCCTGTGCATCAGAGAATTTGGATCAAAAAATCTCACAAATTAAAGAACAAAATAACATCCTTCAAAAAATTCCCACCTTCTTCACAGAATCAAATAAGCATATAGCAGGTTTCAAAATTGAAAAGATTACCAAATACTACAAACCTTTTTTTATTTACAATGAAAACATTACAGAGGGAATATATGCATTTATAGAGTTCCAGAAATCAGTTTCACCTCAATATATTCTCACCTCAATAATACAAGTCTATGGATAAATATCAAAACAGCACATAGAGATCTGAAAACATACTTTTGCTTGGAGAGAACAGATTCATCACCCTGACTCAATTCCTTCCGCATTGTCCCCTCAATTTCTGCTGCAAGGGAATCCTACAGAAAAATGGAAACCATAAGAGTTGACAAGTTAGATTCAAGTCTTCCTTCTAACAATTTTAGCAGAAAATATCTGTAAAAGTTACTTTTAACATCCTGCATTTGTTTGCCCAGTATCAGTATGCTTTGGACAAATCCTTTGGCCTCCATAGGAAGGGCATGTGGGGCAGTTTTCCACCATAACTACAGCCATGTGCAACCAGCGTGGGTTCATTTTTCATTAGCAACATCTGCTTTAAATTTGTATTTCTTTATGTACTCTGTATGTTGGTTGCTTCAGTTAAGCTACAATTTTAAGAGCACTTCTTACAAGGCCAAGCACATACACAAGTGATTCTGTACACACAGAGCAACCAACCAAAACCTGATGAATTCCCAGATATTTTGAGTATGTGAGATGCTGTGTTTCTTAAAGAAACACTGTCAAGTCATAAAATTCACACCAACATCACACAATACACTAGCACAACTGAGCATAAGCTGCAGAACATGCCAATTCCCTGATTAAAACAGAAAAGGCATATAAAAAGGAGAAATAATTGCAGTGTCACAACATGTCAAGTGAACAGTTAGTTTCCTAACTAATTTCCTAAGTTTCTCACAACTGTACACATTGAAGAATTGAAAAACCAACAGATCAGCTCCTTTGCCTACTACAAAGTAGTTCTGGCTGCAGCTCCTGCAAAGGCCATTGTGCTCCTAGAGCTGCACAGTGCCACAGCTGCCTGTGCCAGCTGGTGTGTGCCATTCTAGAGGTGTTTGTTACCACAGGAAATGCTCCACGCGACTGCGGGTGGCAGAGACAAGCGACAGAGCTGGCTCTGCTGCGCAGCAACTTCACTTCTTCCTGGGACTCGTGCAACATCCCCAGACACTCTGCATTGCGATCTTGCAACTCATGGAGCTGAAAGGGAAGAGAGGCCATCACATGATCTTTTCAGAGAGAAGACAGAGTGAAACTGAATGAACTCCTACAGTAACCTGTAATGGCTGATTCAACAGTGTAAGATTCCTTCAACTGCAGGGCACAGGCCCACAGCTGGAATGGGCAACAGTCTGCACAGCACCTGTAGCGGTTTTAGTGACAAAGCGTGATGATTTGAAAGAGGAAAAAGTATGACAAAATTCAAAGGAAAATACATTGAAAACCTGCAAATACACTGACTACTGATGCAAAAGAAGCAAAAAAAGAGAACTGTCTGAAAATCTAATGAGCCACAGTACTGTTGATATAATCAGTAATATTCACACTAAAGCAGGCTTTTTCTCCTAACTACTAAGAATAGTAAGACCTCCCTATTTGAAACATGCTCCTTGCCTTTCATACTCCTGTGAACTACAAAAATATCTGTGTAGGCTAAAGTAATTATTCTTTTCCTCCAATCATATGACTTCAAACACAATGAAAGATTAAAAATCCTACATAATTAAAAAGCAGTAGTTCCCATTCTTTCTCTGTTTTCTTTCTCCTGTATTCTATCCCAAACATTTATCTAAATGTATATACATAGAAGCTGCAAGTACCTCTGCTGTCAGCTGTCTCTGAGCATCTTTGGAAGCTTGTAAGTGAAGTTTCAGCTCCTCCTTCTCAATCACATTCTGAAAGCACAAAAAGGTGCTCATCATTTTCTCAGCTGACTTCCCCAAGAGATTGATTCCCTGCCAGACTTTCCTGGAACAGCCACGCTCTTGCAGTGCAACCCCCTGGCTTGTACAGACACTTGCACAGACATGGGCACTTTATCAGCATTCCCTTACTTCTTTGACTTTATGTTGAAGATCAACAATCTGGGACAAAAGGGATGAGATCTCTTCCTGGTAGCGAATCACCTCCTCACTCTTCTCTGACAACTCCTCTGTTATCCTGGAAATCTGAGCATTTGTTTGCCCTACAAAACACAAAAGGAACTTAGTTGAGACCTTCTCCCATTACACAAAAAATAACCCCAAACCAAACACAAACCGCAGAAAGGATGAGTGAAAGTCAACAACAATCTGTGAAATGACCAATACTCTTAGGAAATAAATTCATAATACATAAAAGTAGGTGCCTTAGAACATCCACAAGGAAAAGATTAACAGTGGGGAGGAGGAGGAAAAAGAGTTAACTTCAAATGCATGTGTAACATATTAAGAACTAAGCATGCAGAATCTGAAATACATATCACCAGTATGTGAAATGACTACAATAAAACTATTTCAAATGACATAATGGCTCATGACCAAGGTCAGACTTGGAATATGCTAGAAAAGTCTGGTTCTGAATTAATCTTGTTATTAACTACTATTGTAAGGAAAGGCATTTTGTCAAACCTTGTCAAGTGTAACATACACTCTTGATCCTGGTCATTATCTATTCCCCAAAGATTCACTGAATACAATTTCCTGTTTCTTTTTTTTCCTTTTAGCAAGGACTTCACAAAGTGAGAGGACAAAGCAACTCAAAGAGCTGAAACATTTTTATGCAGTTACCCTTGTTTGTACACTTGCCATGAAAGCATTGCAAAGTCATAAGAAAGTCTGATCAACCTTGCATAAAGGTCACACTACAACTTCAGTGCTTGTTGTACCTCACACATTTACTGCAGAACAAGGCCCTGTTTATGGGCCTGTGAGCATTTAAGCTCAGTCAGATACCTTTTCCTGAAAATGCAAATTTTAAAGCTGTAGGCAACACAGCTCTAGGAGAAGATTCTTTCTGGGAGTCTAAATTACCTAGCATGCCTACACGTGCTGTAGAATTGAATAAAAAAGTGAACTCACAGACATTCTCACTGAAGGAAAATAGGAAAGCATATTTGAACTAACTCCTATTTGCGAAACATGCGTATTTTCTCAGCGGGATCAGAGTAAATTAACCAACTAAGTATCAATTCACAGTACTTTATGGTCATCTGTAACAAGAAAAATAAAGCAGCAATCCAGTCTTCTTTATGGTGGTTGTATAGAAAAAAATAATCTTAAATACAATTTAAGGTTATTATGCACAAAGGAAGTAGTACACATCAAATGACTACAGATAAAAAAGTATTGTTCTTTATTGTTTCAGAATACTTAGCATGCATTTATGTAAGAGTAGCTGCAATTCTTTGCAAATAAGCAGTCCCCAAAGCAAATACAAACAACTCCTCTAGACAAATTAAGCCACTTGCTAATTTAAATGCTTTGCTTCATAACATGTATTTTAAAACTAATGTGTTCATAGTTAAAAGTCTATACACCAATACATTTCAGTGTCAAGTGTGCTGAATACATAAGAAGAATACTTTGTTGATTTTCTAGTGTCTGCAGGCTTCAGTTTAGGAAGTTCATGGACATCATCTTTTGTGTTCGTTTTCCCCTTCTAAACACGACACACAGAGCTGAATTTGAATGCCAGAGTGAAACTTGCTGAAATACAGAAACAACCTTACACTTGGGCAAAGGGCAAGACTGCAATGATTGGCATAAATTATTGAAGCTCGTTTTTGGATTCAGGGTTAACTAAGAAGGTGCAGGAACTAGGTATTTCACCTACCATTCTGCTATTGCAAAATACAGCCTGGATACTCACGGAGTTCTTTGACACAGTCATTGACCAGCTGCTGTTCCTTCTCTTCATACGTAATGGTTTCTGACTTCAGGTGGCAAGCCTTCAAGAAAATTATTTGTTTATCAATAACAATTTCAGCTTATCTATAATGCTATGAATTTTTATTTCTAAAATTCTTGCAACTGAAGAATCTCCCCTCTCTCTTTAAAAACTCTATGCAACTGTGTTTTCCGCCATAACCCGTTTCCCAGAATTTTACAGGTGTCTCAAGTGAAAGACACACAGACACATGAACAAAGCCTGATCTCTTGGCTCTAATCAAAAATTGTTGCAAAAAGATGTAACTTGGTAGAGAAAGTGAACCAAGACAGAAATCAGAAATAAGCAATTAAATTTGCTTCAAAAAACTTTAAATTAAAAAAATCTTGAAAACTGACTGCTGTTAGCCAGCTCTCTTATGGCACTGAAAAGCTCTTGGTAGAACAGCTTTTCTCCATATTTCCAACTAGCCTATTTAGACTAAATTTCCTGGGTCAGAGACTGAGTATCACAACATACCTAAACAATATGAAGCACTCTAGATTCCTACTTCCCTTTTGATTGTGAGGATGATAACATTAAATTTAGCACAGACAAGTCTTCTATACTCAGGACTGTTTGCCAGTGAGGGACTCACACTGTAAAACTCAGCAAATGGTTTTAAAGATTATCCCAGCAAACAGTGGTACATTTACACAAGTGCAGGCAAATACACTTCTTTACACAGTGCTGCCAAATGAAAATAAATAAAAAAGTAAATAGAGGCTCATTGTAATTGAGGCTATGTCAAGTCACTGAAGGTTATGTTATATCACAGAACGATTAACCCCTGGCTGGTCTGTAAACCTGTGCAATCATATACAGGCTTAGGAGCAAAATAAAGACAATCTGATCTTCTCTTTCTTATCCTACAGCACTACTAACATATCCATTTGGTCTTAAGGAGTTTTAGGAAGAATGTGTACCTCAAGCTGAGCATTTTGGAGACAAAACAAGGGCAGAAGTGTATTTTGTTGACATTAAAGGAATCTAGTCCGGCTGGTGTAACAAACTTATATTGGGAAAGGCTCACATAGAAAAAATCAAACCACCACACACACACACAAAATCAAAACCCCTCATGTTTCTTACAAACAACACCCCTTTTTCTTAAAGGCAACAAAAGAACCCAGTTTTAAACAATGTCCTATTTTACGAGTTCCACTCTTCACTACCAAAGAAGAGACACTGCATCTGTAGACTCCAGTTCTTGGAACCTTTGCTGTTGGTTCCATTTTATAGCCATTTTTTGTTTGGCCATTTAGTGTCTATCCTCCTACTGGCACAGTGCCTGTATTCAAGTTTTACATACACAAGAGACCAGTCAAAATAGAGAAACTAATCACATAGTCAAAACTGTGTCTTTAAAATAATTTAAGTGGAAGCATATTAAACCTTAAATATCTTCTGACAAAAACAATGGCAACAGAATGGAATTCCCCAAATACTCCTGCAGTCAGATTTATATCAAAACAAACTGTATAAGCTTGAGGGCCTGATGTGTCCAAGTACTTTTGCTGAGTGCTTACATATGTTCCCATGTTTTTTCATGTATCACAACTGCACTGAGAACGAACTACTAGCGAACTCCGGAGACAATGAGGAATGAAGGGAACAGAAGGATGTGGGCACGGAGGGAAAGTGCTTGGGAATGATTTGTATACACTGACACAAAATAGCCATGTGCCTCAAGAGAAACTCTGATGCTGGATTTTGAGCACCCTGGTTCATTCCATACCCAGCACATACAGCACAGCCCATCGGTCTGTACCTTGGATCGCAGAGCCAGGTTTTCTTCCTCCAGCTCTCGGAGTTTATCCTGCAGGACATCCAGCTGCAATGGATCATGGGAGACATTGAAAGACTCGTTGAAACGCAGTGGTGTGGAACAGCTGGAATCTGTCTCACTCTCCTCAGAAGCGATGGAAACAATACGAAGCAGGTCATCCTTCTTTGACAGTTCATGCTGCAGCTGGTTAACCTAGGACAAGTGAAGATCACCACCACGTGAAATACACTTTAGATACACAATATCATAGTGTATTATTTATGCAGTCTCTAGAACATCATTGCTCCAGTCTAAAATGAGATTTAAGAAGAGTTCACACCTCTATTTTACAGGAAGTTTTTAAGATCATAATTTTATCAGTGCAAGTGAGACTGGAAATTCAAGACACCACAAAAATGAACAACAGAACCTACTTTTTAAATAGTTTACTGCAAAATCATTTTCCAGCTGCCTTGATACATGATTTCATTTTAACATGCTAGCTATAATTTTGATTATGACCATTACTCTGAACTGCTGAGTTCCGGGAGAAAAGGACTGAGAGACAGCTATTTACATGTATAGAGTGGTACCCTCCAGTCTGCATATTACATGAATCGTAGGACAACTAAAAACAAAAGAAGAGACAGATCTCATTTAGATAAATTCTATTTTGCCTATCTACAATTTTATATGAATACCTAAGTTTATGCTGCCCTACAGCTGATTATGAGTACATCCTTGTTACCAGCATACTGTTTTATACAACAGCTGAATCCATTTCACTGTAGCTTACACTACATCTGTTGACCACAGTATTATTTGTCAATTATTAAATTCCTTTTTTAAGAAAGAAAAACAAAGAAAAGGTTAGATCAAGGATTTGTGCTTACAGGAAGAGACGAAGTGAAGATCTTGATCAGAATTCACTTTTCATTACATTTATAAATTTGTTTACTCTTAGTGTAAGTACCCCATTAACCAGCTCATTTTCTGTTTCCTCACCTGGGAAGTTGTTATGTAGCAGCTCATGTCAGATACCAATCTCTTATTTTGACTCATATTAGTCCATTCTTAATTTAACAGTGGGAAATCAGACTGATGGTCTGATATACCTAATGATGTCTAACATTCTCATAATTTCTCATAATTACAATATGTAGTCTTCATGTTCAATTCCTGGACTGCAAGAAGTGACTGAACGATGATTAGGAGAATGACATCTAAGCAAACTTCTGCAGTCTGAAAGCACCAACCACCCCTTTCACAATGAAATAACATATTTCTAATAATCCTCTTACCACCATCATAAATGGAAAAGAAAAAGAGAGAAAAAAATGGGAAAAAAACCCCTTAAATAAAGTAAAAAAAGAAAGAAAAGCGACCACTTACTCTGTCTAGAGTTTGTCCTAACTGTTCTTCCAGTGATTCATTCTGTTCCATCAACAGATGGTTTCGCTTAAGGAGGGCTTGTCCAATTCGCGCTGCCAGCTCCAGGTCCCGATCTTTCTGCTCCCAAAACGAGAAAAAATGCTTCCTTTTGATCATAGAAGGTTTAAATTCAGAGCTTTAGATTCTCCTAGATATTGCTCAATGCATCACCACTCTGAGATCCCCCTTCATTCTCAAGTGGATCAACATCATTAGAAAATTATTAATGCCTCATCACTTGGGTCCAGAACACATCCATAACTGTGTTTTTTGATATTGCATACTCTCTTCCACAGCCATTTGCAATAACAGGAGGAGAGGAAAGCACCAAACCTGGGGACAGTTTTGGGTTTTGTGCTGAGTACAAAGGGTTCTGTTGAATCACACACACACAAAAAACCCCACATTTACTTAGGCCTTTGGTCTTTCCAGTGATACTTTCTCCAGAACAGACTGCTCAGCTTGAACAGTGGTGAAGGCATAGAAGCAGAGGAGCAACAGGAAATCAGAAGAAAGCCGTGTCTTTCTTATACTCACTGGCTTCATGGGTGCCCACAATTTAGTTAAATTTTCTGAGGTGGTGCAAGCAAATGGGCAGCTTCTCATTACCCATTTGTTTGATAAGCAGCTCTTGAAGATAACCGAATCAAAATGTTCAGCAGCTGAATAAAACCCTCCCTCAAATGCACTTCCTCAACTGTATTAACACAGCATGACAGAGACAAGCATACCTCAGCTAACAGACGTTTCACCATGTCAGCTTCACTGTAGTCTTTCTGTTCTGCATTATCTGTGCCAAGAACTGAAGAGAGACAAACATGCTTATTGAAGGAAAGACAAGAAAATGGTGGGAAGGGGAGAGCTAAACTCAGAGGATGTTGTTTATATACAAATACAGTACTTGGCTGATGAAGCTAGCAGAGGCTATGCAAATGCATCTTCAACTTCAGAAATGTGAAACAATACTCATTTGGGAGACTGATAAATGAGGTATTTAACATTTACACCTTTCAGCAACATTAACTAAGACCTGAGGTGCTCACACATCCTTCAAATTTAGAAAAAGGAGAAAAATCTCCTAAGAGCAACTTTCTGAATACAGCTAAGCAGTTGAACCATCCAGGCTGCTGAGGAGAGGAGGAAGAATATATTGGAGCACATTCAAATATAGTTGAATACATACTTTAACCCTGAAGCAAAATTCCCACTAGGCTGTGTGACAGCTATACACAGGAAGAATAGAGACCCCAGAGACTAGTCATGGAAATGCATTTATTAAGGGCTTGACCATCTTGGAAACAATTAAGAAGAAATGAGATAATGTATGTTTGCATTTTAGATGTAGCAGTAAATGCTACCTTACTGATTAAGTAACTCCAATGTTTGAAGAGTCTGTAAAACAATTAAAAAACTGAGAAGCAGTAGGATTTGAAAAACAGGACTGAGTGAGGAATTAAGCAAAGCATGAAGAATTTGTGACAAGTCTGAACAAAACGCAGTGCTAAAACTGCAAAGCACTGGTCTGCTCTAGTTCATGTCCTGAGAAAGAGGAGATGGTAGTAACAAAGGCATCTTAATTACCTTGTGCAAATTTGTGAGATCCATCCAAGGAGGAGGAAGGAAGTTCAATAAGAGCTAGAGTGACAGATGATGAAAGATATGGGGGAAAAAGAGAACAAAGAGGAGAAAGAATTAAAATGTAAGGAAATAGGTGACTTTGCCATGCATCTACCACAACCAAAAAATAAATGCATGTGCAAACATACTTTTTTCACTATTAAAACTTTCTTAGGCCTTTTAGAAAACCATTTAAATATTTCCTTCAGGAGCAGAATTACACATTTCTCTGTCAGGTGATGAATGTTTGTACTTGTCCAAGCTCAACAGCAATTTGCTATTCTTGCTTTATGAAGTCAGGATCATTAAAGTGAAGAAGGCAGCAATATAAATTTAAAAATTACAGAAGTATCTGCTTCAGCTGAAGGTTTATGTTAACCTGTTTTGAAACTAATTCCATCATCACTGAACTGCAAAATGAGATTACTGTGGATTTGATCTCAAGATCTCCTTCACTCGTTTACCTTGTTTAAATCTGTTTCTTACTCTGAATACACAGTGGTATTGATTATCAGTTCTTTTCTTTGTTTGTTTCGCTGAGGACTGCACACATAGCTATGAGATAGCATGCACTTCAGCTTTGCACTTCACTGACTTTATTCACCTATGTTATATAAGCTGTCTATATCCTTTACATACATAATGTCCACAATTAACCTTTTAAAGCGTAACACTGCAGCTATGCTAAAATCAAAACCAAGTCACGTTTTAGTAACAAAAGAAAGTTTTTTATAATCTTGAAAGACAGGAGAACAGGAAGAACAACACAGAAGGAAAACTTTTACTGTTTCTCTAAAAGCTTAAAAGAAAAATATATTAAAGTAACAAACCAAATGCTTTTCATCAAAAAGATCAGCAGGCATAAAAACCCAGCACATGCTGTTTAAGCATATAGGAACTTTGAACTTACAGCACTGTCATTTACCAATTGTATTTCTAAGCAGGGAAAAAATAGAAACTCTCCACTAAATTTAAAATACATATCTATCAGTAACATAACATGCATTTGGAGGACAATTTTACTGTACTGCTTGGTTACTGATATGGGTTGCTGAGAGGGGACTCCAAACTCATCTAGCTTATCAGTATTTGGAAAATTCACTGCACATACATAACTAAGTTACAGCCATTACAGGCAGAATATTATAGCCAGCTCTCCTGTGATAACTGATCCTAGCAGGTGATTTCAAGTTTCTATCCAGCACCTTTAATAAAAATTTACACTAATTCCATACAAGGTTACTCAGGCAGGTAAGTTCCTAACATCAAGAGCAATTATCTTTACTCTGATAAATAAAATCACAGAACCAACAGCTTCAAAACTTAGCTCTATATAAATTTAGTTATTTCTTCCAGTACAGGATCAAAACTATACACCGTTTGTTATAATTCTCTCCTGAGAACATATGCATGTGCAATACTCACCTTGCCAAGTGAAAGTTGCAAGCAACTCTTCATTTTGGTTAAAATTCTTATTGTGTTGTGCCATGACCCTTAATTCACACATATAAAGTAGTTCCAAAGAGTGGTCTTTTGTAATGCAGGGCTTCTTAGGCTATCACAGTTGAAGCAGAAAATATTCTTCCACCTCACTGGAAACACTGCCAGTGTGAACCCAACTGGTCATGGGACAGACCTTCTTATAGGTAGCAGCAGCAGCCATAAAAACAGGAGGAGCTCAAGTGCAATAACTGTTGTGTTGTTTTGGGTTTTTTCTCAACTATAAATTCACTCAAACCATATATTAAGCACTCTCTCTTGGAAAAAGTTATAAAAATGTTTCCATACATATATAGGGGGAGGCAGATACACAGCTAAAAACCCATCTTACACTTCATGTCACATTTATTCCCAATTCCAGGCAACAGAAAGATTAAAATTTCACCTACCAATCTATTCAACAATAATTATAACTAGAAATTGATTTTTATCTGTATTTGTCTGGGACCTTCCCAGTATGTCCCCATGGGTTACTAGTCTCAGAAAAGCTACTACGATGACAAGTGTAACCGATGTCTGAACAATTTCTAGGAGAAACATAAACCATATTTATCTTGAGTTTATATGACTGGGCAGTTACAAAAGTGTTCTTAAATGATAGAAGAATTCATTTTATATGTTATGCCTAACAGCTATATTTTAATTCAATTTCAGTCATTGTTACAAGAAAACATTTATAGCTTAAAAAACTGCTTTAAAAACTCCTATAAGCAGTTTACTGTTTTCACAAGACACCTTCCATATTTGAAAAGAACCTCCCTCTGGGAGAAATAAGAAGACAGCACTTTCTGCAGTACCTTGACAGCCAAATAATACACAACAGGGTTCATGAAAACTTAGCTGATAAAACCCCTCCCTCTCCCTGCAGGTTGAAAATGCAAGCTCATGCTGACTGAAGGTCCTTCAGAGCCCTGTGCTTTGTCACACAGGTGAGGTGCCGAGCAGAGATCTCCAGCAGAGCCACGTTTCATGTCAAGCTCCATCCATCTCGGATAGACTCTGATCCCACCTCTTTATAATTAACACTTAGAGGCAAGTACACACCCCACCAACTACACAACCGCTTCCAGTGAACTACAAAAGCATTCACTTGACTATAAAATCGTTTATGCTTGCAATTTTATTATCAGAAATAGACTGAGCAATAAACATTAAGCGGCTTTCCAGTTACTTTCCACAGTTAAAAACAGTTCAAAGCCTGCAAGTTCAGTTTATAACAAGATCATTCTAAATTGTTGAGTACTGCATTCTTGGGAAGTAATGTTTCAGTCTTTCTTACTCCTTTGCTATGCACCCTCAGAAAGCTTAAACTACAAACAATGATACAAAAAACCCTTTTAGAGGTGGCATGTACAAGGAAGAGGTAATCTTTACAGACTGTATATAAATAACAAGTTTCCTCTTCTATGTGGTTTGTTCCAATAGCTCCAATAAATAGAGGAAACAGGACTTCTCCATTTCTCTGAAGTGATTCCAATGCATTCACATGAAAACACTTAGAAACTACAGGCAAGTAGGTGTTCAGTTCTACTGGCAACTTTCTGTACGTTTGCTTTTCAACATATTAAAGGTTTCTTCATGTGACTGAAGCTGTCCATTTTCTTCTTCATCATTTGATAGGTTTAAGAGTAAGTTAACTTAGTATTTTCAGAACTGGAAGGCAGTGATCAACACTGATCTAGTACCTGCCTATCTGCTATTCATTCCTTTTCTATCTCCAGAAGAAACCACTGACAGCACCTTACAAACAACACTGACACAAAACATCAGGGTAACATCACCAAATCCACCACAGTATTAACATTCCTGAAAACAACAGTTGCTGCACACTCATACCTTTCATATTACATCTTTTCTAGCACAATTCTAGGTTCCTGCCTCTTTTTCACTATCACATGTTCCTACTTTTACTTCAGTGTGTAATCTGATGATCAGGCAGTCATGAGAAATCCTAAATCAGCCATTAGAATTGCAGTCCTGAACTACAAGCACTTCTCCTGAATATCAGCCTTTTCTTCCACCTGTCCAAAGTTTCCCAGATTTGACCATTTCCTAATATTAATATTAACTTTGTACCTACATTTTTATCTTCAATATTTGGGAAAAAAAATACCAACTCACTCATGTAATGGAAGGACTCCTCCTCACGAGCTGGAGAAGCCATCTCCGGCAGACGGCCATGGCAAGCCTTGGGCTGAATCCAGCCTGGATTTTCATACAGGTACAGAGAGTCTGCTCGTAACTTGTAATCTGGCAACTGTTCTTCCAGCATGCTCACCAACTCCACCTCAGGAATGTCCTCACTGGAGCAGCCATCTGAAAGAGAATAAATGTCAGTAATAGTACATTATTAAATATATGTAAAATTTGATAGTGTTGCTACAGTACTATCCATTTTATGTACTATAAAATACTTAATAAATCTTTGGCAGATTTGAAAATAATTATTCTGTATCAGACAAAATACCAGAATTCTTACTGAATCAACACTTGATTTACACTGCAATACTTGTAAGTTCCTCATCCCCAGCTGACCCCACAACTTCCTGAAAAGCTGGTATGCTCTGTGTCCCTCCAACTTCTTGAATATAATGTAAGTAATGAGTTTCAATTTCCATCTTTTCCTCTTCATTGAGCTAAACACAAACCTACATTTTACTAGCTTTTGATTTCCTACAGTTTCTTTATCACAGTTGTTACACTTCCCCTTTTCTGAAGGAAACTGACATTTTTCTTGTTCTTCTGTTTTATGCATTGGTTTGATAATGAACATAGATGTAAACAATCTTTAAGTAAGTAAAACCAACTGAATACTGCTTTGAAATAAGGGAACAAATAAAAAACTCCATTATCATCCTTACAGAATCACACTTTGAGAAACATGATATTAAAACCCCTGCAATCGAAGTTTACCTCTTTCTGTGTTGTAGGGTGTGTGTGTCCCTTAATCTCTTCACAATTATTGCAAAAAAAAAGAGAAACATTAATACTAAATTGCTCAAATATTAAAGATATGCAGTGATTATCTTTGCACCATTTCCACTCAAGATGAAGACTACCTGCAATATCTTCCAATGGAATAATCACCCATGTTGACTATTGACAGTGAGAATTTTACAAACAGTATTTTACAGTGCTCGCTGTCTTTACAAGTGAGTTACATGGACTCACTGGTTTTGTTCCTCTACAGTATCACATAAGCAATACAAAGAATGTGAGACGTAAGGTTGTCTTCAGGTTGGTGCTTAATATCATGTTAGACACATTCAGGACTTGTAATAGTAATTCTTCAACTTACCACGGATGCTCTCCAGGCCCCTGGGATCCAAACTCATGAGTCCTTCCTTCACAGTTCACTTCCTTGGAAAGAGCATTCTGTAATCAAGCTGGGCACCATTCCTCCATTGCTTTGGGAAAAAGATGGCTTTGGTTTAGAGACAGAGTAAGTGAGAGCCATCAAGCCACAGAGACTCACAAATCTGGCATCAACTCACTTCTGTAGGCTGGTTCATATTCCAGATCTACTGCCATCTTAGGACATGCCTATTTCATCTGGGCTACTACTGATCAGTAGAAGTATTTCACTTAAGCTTCACCAGCTTCTCAGCTCACCCATCACCTAAAGATAAAACAAAGAGAATACCAAAGTTTAACAGATTTCACTCTTTCAAGGGAGACAGGTAAATTGGTGTGACTTTGTCTCTTTCAGTCTGAATTTCCCCTCTGCACTATAATTAACTTTAAAGAAAAAAAGAGGCAAACACTTTATTTCCAGTTTATACAGTACATATGAAAGGTAGCATTTAAATATATTTTCTCCCTGCAGACATAACATCTCACCTTAAGCATGGACTTTGTCAAATATCTCTTTGTCTGTACTATTCCGCTTCTTTCATATAATATTTAGAGTATTCAGGTCATTCACTGAAATGAGGCACTTCCTTTTTATGCTAATGGACAGCAGCTCCAACTAACAGAGATTTTCTTCAGGCCACTACATTTATTTAAAGTCATGGATTCTAAAGGCAGGATTTCAAAAACATCACCCTTAACATTTCTATTGTTAAAAATTTAAGTTTTATACAACTGTTTGCTTTAGTCTCTTTTCCTTTTGGAGGCTCTTAATTAAAAACTGGACCTATCAGAAATTTCCTTTGTGGATCATTATAAAATCTGTGTTTTCTCTTCAGTGGGGACTCATTGTGGTAAACCAGAAACTACCATGACTAATTCAGATAAGCTATCAGAACAGTTTAATAAAGTAAAAATACTGCTTTTCCTTTGCCAAGACTGATTAATCACCTTCCATATAAAACAGTAGTTCTAGATGACAGAAAGATATAAAACTAAAGAGAAAACAAGTCTCCTTGTCCCTCCTCTGGCATTCAGTTAACATAAAATTCTCTTAAAATCTTGCATTAATTTAAAATTTGCTCTTAACAGTTTTCCCAAGATCTCCAATCATCAAGTACAACAATCAGAGGTTTGTTTTGCTGTCTGTAGCAACCTCTCATTTGACAAGATCAAAATGGACAGCGCAGGAGCTTTTTAAAGCAAGCCTGGAGCCTGCCAGTTCATCTGCTTGTACACTTTGGCAGGAGATCAAAAAAAAACTTTCTTCAATTAAGGTCTGCTCATACTTGTAAGTAGTATCTTCTTGTTTTGTCATTTATTTCTTTATGTATGTACTCTGCTTATCAGTTGTAATTCCTATCCATATTAAACACTTAATGAAAAGAGATTTGAGAAACACTTTCTATCTGAATGTATAGATGCTTCTAGCACTTAAATTTTTTTTCTAGACACTGTTTTTTAAATGGATTGCTGAAAAGCATGAACTATACATACCCCCTTCTCTAAAAAAACGAAATACAGCATAATAAAAGAAATTTAAGAAGATTGCTGTAGATCCACACATGCAAATGACTTCATTATGTAATAAAAAGAGTCACTATACAGCTAGATAAAGTTCAGCAGCATAGGACAGTTTCTTCACAACTCTAACTCAATCTTTTTCCTTTGAGTTTTAAAAATGTAAAACTGAATGCTGCTGCTTCTCAATATTGGTTTTAATCTCTCTTCTAAGTGCAGAGCAGAAACATTATTTGTTGCAGGTCAATCTCAGTTCAGCCAAAGAGGGGGAAAAAAAAAGGACCAAAGTGATTTGGCTAAATGTTTTCTAGAGCACCAGGCCAACACCAAGCTATTGAATTGAAAGGGCAAACTCTTTGCAAAACCTTTGAGAAGTTTACTAGATAAGCAAACACCATAAAAGTTAATGCCTGCACTTCCAATGCTCCTCACAGCTTCAGTCTCCTGTACCGTGGTGCACCTTCTGTAGAAATTCAAGCACTGGGCAGTACCACCCTGAAAGTGACTCCATGACCCTTCTACACTGCAGTTATAAACTATTTCCTAACTGCAGATTCCTTCTGCAAGTCACAACTATAATTAAACACATTTAATTAAAACCCATAAAATTTACAACAACCCTTTAAATATATGACCATGCTATAAAAAGATGGACTAGAAATTAAGATTGTTAAGTCGTGCAGAAAGACATGTCCAAAAGAGAAGCCAGAAAACTTTCCCAGGTATTGATTTTAATCTTTATTTATAAAGAATATTTCCACTGTCAGTTTACTATATTATACATTCTACTCTGATCTACATCTTATTAGTTTTGTCCCCCTACTCCCTCATAGGCCCATTTCCCATTGATGTTTGTGTCTTTTATAGGTTAACTGAACATGGAAAAATACAACGGAAATTCAAATATTGGAGAACAGCCCATATGCAGGGGTGGTGCTCTCAGGAGGCTTTCTTCAAGGAAGGTTCAAGAGAGATGGAAATATCAGACAACATTTTCTATACATACAAACATACCTACCCTACCTATCTCAGTCTTAGTATTTCTTTACTTTCTAGGTTAAATTTTA
Organism: Coloeus monedula; assembly: GCF_965178545.1. Lineage (NCBI taxonomy): Eukaryota > Metazoa > Chordata > Aves > Passeriformes > Corvidae > Coloeus > Coloeus monedula. The sequence goes on from NC_138787.1 coordinate 12,422,909, forward strand.
CTCCCCAGTGAGTGTCTAACATTTCAGCTATCATTTGGCTCCAAACAGTAAGCTAAAACCTGAGGTACATACATAGAGCACACTTCTTATGGAACTGGAAACTATTCCTACATCTTGTCTATCTGCCCTAGAGAATCCAAGCTGCTCTAAAGAGATTTCATAACTTTTTCCTTTAGTGAGTCAGAAGACTCTAGAGTAAAGATTAACTTGAAAAAGCAATACTGACTAGAGTCTTAGGGAAAGATAAAGAAGTTATAAAGTATAAAAAATTGTTCTTGTCTTTTGTAACTACCACTTTGGTGCTGAAAGAGTTGGGGCACCTCAAGATAGAATGTAACTGTGAAGACATTCTACCACTAGAGAACTCTAATTCAAATCTGAATTATGAGAACGGTAAGGGAATTGCTTTACAACTGGAAACCACAGAAAAATGTACGTGTTATTTCTTTGTGCTCAAAAAGTTAAAAATGTCTGCAAAATACTGGCATCTGTATTGACAATATCCAAACTTAAATATAAATATGCTGTTATTCCTGCTGTTTTCCATTTGTTGAGAGCAGCTGACTCCTCACAAGCACTTGGAAAGACTAAACTAGGTCTCCTCCTCTGTACAATTCCCGGATGCAAGACACCAGGCCACAAGTAACACAAACAAAATTTTGACAACAAAGAAGATCCTAACTTGATTAAGAGACAAGACAACATCCATTTTCCAAAAGCAAGCCAAGTAAATGAGTGCATTATTCTGGGATACCAAATTTTACTGCTATGTAAGTATGCAATTAAAAAAATTGTATCAAGTCATTAACACAATACTTTTTCCATTACTAAAATTGGAATGCTGTCAAGCCAGCTAATAACAATCAACATATTCTGCATTTCAAGGTTAATGAAACAGTTCTATTCTTATAGCAAACATGACCACACTGAATTGCTGCCAAAACATTCCTGGGACTAGTGCTCAGAAGCAGAGGCCAAATCCTTCAACACCATCCAGTAGGAGATGAAGGACAAAGGATTATCTACTGAAAAACAAATCTATGCGAACACAAACTTTGCCTATCACAATTAACATTTGCTGTGTGCCTAACACCTGTTATTTCAGGCAATACTATCCCTACAGAAACCTATTTAGTGCTTGCACTTCTCTCATGTAAGGAAAAAAATATTTTAAAAGAGTATGCCAATACAATGCTAAAAACAACTGTAATAATCATAAAGAAACCTGCAACAGACCTTCAATCATAAATAGAATGGTATAAGAAAGAAACTCTAAGAAAACAAAAATAACCCCCCACATCTTTTGGATTGTTTTTATTTTGGGAGGGGGGTAAGGCTTCAGAGGGGACGCTGAAGAACACTTCTTGGAGAATGATGAATCACCAGCGGATCATGAAGCCGGCCATAACATTCCCTCATCCTACAGTTACACCAAGCCAGACTCACACTCATATTCTCCTAAGTGGCAACACTACCTGTTAAGTACATGCATATATGCTTTATATATATATGCTTTATGTACATGTATACATGCATACTGTTGAATATCACAGCTTGATAGTTAAAATTTATTTTAAATCCTACATGTTTAGAGGTTGTCGATATCACCCTTAGTACACAATCTAAAAACAGCAAATGCCTAACTGAAGTCTAACTTAATCTGAAACTATGAGTGCTACCTACATTAAAGACACACACTATGTTTTATTAATTCCTAAACCTTTTCTGTAAATGTATAGTCAAAACACTAGTATCTGTATACATCTTTTCTCACAAGTTTTCTTTTTTCAGAAGAAATTACGTGCATACGTAGTAATGTTATGATCTCAGAGGAATCAAGAACTATTGTGAATTGCCTATTTGTTAGTTAAAATAAAAAATACTGTAAGTGCTCTTGAGGTGTTCTGCTAATGCCTCATTCTGCTAAGATCTCTGCTAATATTTCATTATAAAGGTTGTAATCGGCTTTCTGTAAAGTATACTTGAAGGGAACTTGAATAACATTTAACTGAAATCACTAACACTTTCAGTTGATGCATGGCTGAATTCACCCAAAAAAGTAGTTTCAGTTCCTTGATCTATACCCCAGCCAGTGCTCAGCATTTTAAGTTATAATTCTGTATTTATTAGGATTAATCAAACTGATCAATATGACTCAGTCACCAGAGTATCACTAGCAATCAAACCAGATAAAAGGATGTCTTCTTTTTTGTAGCCATCTCTGTGAAAAGGCTCTGCTTGCGTCTTCTTGGAAAACTAATCAACAAATCATGATTATCATTCCTGAAAGACAGCACTCCTACTGGACAATATAATTCTGGAAGCCCACTATTAGAGGCAAATCACCACCAGGAAAGTCTGTGGTTTTCCAACGCTCTTTAAAGTACATTTTCAGATACTCGTAACAGAAATTCGATAAACTGATACAGCTCTAAAAATCACACTACCACTACAGAGTTGAAAAATTTCAGGTATTGGAAAATATATTTTTTTAAATTTAGCTTCAGTGTCTGAATGTAATCAAAAAGAAGTCCGCCTATTTTTACTAAGAACTACATCTTTTGAAAGAAAACAAGTACCTGAAAACAAACCTAAAATTGACTGTGGCCTTGTAATGTTGCTTTAAGTTATTTATTAGAATATAAAATATCCGCATCAAACTGTCACAATCAGCCAACAGTAACTGCGAAACGTACCCAAGAAATAGGCACCTATGCAACAGCTGAAGATTGCATTAAAAAATAAAAATACGAGCATGCCACATCACATACATTTCTCCACTAGCATGGTCGACAGAGTAAATGACATTTACTGACAGATATTCGTACTCTAGCTTAACCAGCTGATAAAAATGTAACAATGTGATTAAGAAGTTGATAAAAGCCAAGATTTCCTTGTCCTCCATACGCAAGCAGGACAACAACTAAGATGCCACCGAGGGCTGCCTCCTGTTGGCGGTGACATGACCCTCCAGAGAGCCCGCTCGGTGACGGGCACCCCGAGCCGCTGAAGGTCACCCTAGCCACCGCCTGCGGGCACTGCCGCCCCCGCTAACACTGAATGGACGGAGCTCAGCACTACGTTACATGACAGCATCACCACCGCCAAAAAACTCCTGTCAGCTGCCAACCCAGACAGCCGCCGGAACTCCTTCTCCGCCCGGGACCGCGGGGCCAGCCCCGGACGCCGCCTCACGCTCAGGCCCCGCGCTCCCACCCCAACCAGCCGCAGGGAAGCCACCGCACGCCCGGCGCGGCCCGCCGTACCTTCCAGCCCGGGTGGTGCCGCGGCTCGGCGGGGAACGGCCCCGGGGGCGAGAGGAGGGAGGGTTAACCCCTGAAGGGGTGGGAGGCACAGATCGCGCCGCTCGTCCGTGAGGGGACAGAGCAGCACCGGGCCGGCGCCGAGTGCTCGCTTACCCGCCCCACGCTGCGCTCCCTCCGGCGCCGCTCCTTCCCGCCGCAGCCCCGCGTGCAACACGGCAGCGACTGAGGAAGGGCGCCGATGGCTTCCGCTCGGCTCCCGCCCAGAACTACAGCCCCCGGCGGGCCGCCGCCAGTGACGAGCCCCACAATGCGCCGGGCCGCGTGGTGCGGGCAGCCCCCGCCGCTGGGCTCGGCGGGGCCGGGAGCGGGGCGGGGTTCTTGCGGGCGGCGCGGCGGTGGCGCCGGCCCCCGGCCCTGACTCCGGCGGCGGCGGGCAGGAGTGGGCGCTGCCGCCCTGAAAGGCTTCCCCGCTGCGCCGGGGTTCCGCGCCGGCCGCGCCCTCTGCCCCGCTGCGGGGGAAGCCGGGCGGGCCGGGGAGAGGGAGCTGCGCACACCGAGCTCGGGAGGCGGCTGCGGGGAGCGGAGCCCTGTCCCGGCCGCTGCGGGAGGCCGGAGGGAGGCGGGGGCCCAGCGAGGAAGGCGAGGTACGAACTTAACGGAGCGAGTGAGGAACTGCGGGGGAGCCTGCGGGGCGTCCTTCCGCACGTTCCGGTGCTTTGTCACGGACGGATCATTGCACTCGAGATACACGACCGAGAGCTGCCTCAGTCACTGCGAACGCTGAAGTAGGAGCTGCAGCTCAGCGTCAGCAGAACCCAGTAATGCGCGTTCCCGGTACCAGGGCTTCGGCTCCGGAGCCTCCACACTCTCCCAGCTCACAGGCACAGGTTTCTGTGTCTTTTTACTGCCCTGCACTGTTCGCTAGCTGAAGCTTCGGCCAAGATGCGATGAATGCATCATTTTACCTGTACAACACTTGTCACTCTCCACAGTACAAAAAAAAAAAAAAGCCTGCGTTGCAGAAGGAAAAATGTGGAGACAGCGAAAAGGTTTGTGTGGGGACATGATCCAAATCCGTGTTGAAAAATGGAAACAATGTCAAACTACATAAGGAAAAAAAAATAAAAATCTTAAAATTGTAATGTTATTTGAATAAATGTGCATCACGGATGTTTCTGTTGGCTGGCTATACACCTTTGAACTAAGTCTACAATAATTTGACTTTGGTATATCATAGTCATTAAGATTTTTATTCTTCAGCTTAGCTTTTGTGGTTTTATATTGCAAGCAGCAGAATAAATAGTCTTGTGTAGGAGAATGAGGCAACTTCTTTCCAAGTAGGAGAAGGATGCTGTAGCCATTACAGTGCTGGGCCGTATCTTGAAGTACTTGCTTTCTTTTTTTTTTTCTACTCTGCTACAGACTTCCTGAGGGAAGTTGTTTAAGTCAAGCGCTGATCCTCTGAAGGTGCCTACTACCTGCTAGGGATCGACTTTTCTTTCCATTTGGTATCTATAATAAGGAATTACAGTATTTCTTTACTCCAAGTATATCTTCAGGGTAAAAATGTAACAGATTAGGAATGGCTTGGATATTTGGCAGTTAATGGGGTGGTGGGGGCTTGTTAGCTTTTCAAGAGTGTTCTCTCGATTAACTAGCATACATAATTTAAATGCAGGATATATAAGCTTAGCTCCTTAATAAACAAAATTATTAGTTTCTGGTATAGTACTTCAGCTTTTATAAGTTAACTTTCATACAAAAATTACATATTAACATGGAACTATCTCCCTTAGCTGACTTTTTATCAGCCACCAAGTAGGATTCCTCATGGTGGCTGGAAAGCTGCCTATCAGAAAAGGACCTGGGGTTGCTGTTTGACAGCTGGCTGAACATGAGCCAGCAGTGTGGCCAGGTGGTCAAGGCCAGTGGCATCCTGGTTTGTATCAGCAATAGTGTGGCGAGTAGGACCAGGGAAGTAATTGTCCCTCTGTACTCGCTGGTGAGGCCAGTTTGCATCTCAGGTACTGTGTTCAGTTTTGAGCCCCTCTCAAGAAGAAAGACATTGAGGCGCTGGAGGGTGTTCAGAGAAGGGCAACAGAGCTGGTTAGAGGTCTGGAGCACAAGTATTACAAGGAGTGGTTGAAGGAGTTTAGCCTGGAGAAGAGGAGGCTCAGGGGGGACCTTCTTACTCTACAATTATCTGAAAGGAGGTTACAGTGAGGTGGGAGTTGGCCTCTTCTCCCACATAACAGGTGACAGGATGACAGTAACTGGCCTCAAGTTGCACCAAGGGAGGTTTAGATTGGATCCTAGGGAAATCTTCCCTGAAAGGGTTGTCAAGCATTGGAACAGGCTGCCCAGAGAAGTGGTGGAGTCACTGTCCCTGGTAGTGTTCAAAAAACATGTAGATGTGATGCTTACAGACATGGTTTAATGGTGGGTCTGGCAGTGTTAGGTTGGACTCTGTGATCTTTGAGGTCTTTTCCAACCTCAGTGATTCTCCTGTTGAAGATGTGTTTATAGCTGAAGTAGAACAGTTAGTCCCATTCTATATTTACAGAAGCTTTGATACACTAGACATCTCTCTCACTGCCTAAGCTTTCAAAGCATCAGACATAAAGTAAGTCTGCTAGAGGACTTTCAGAGAGGCTACTCTGATCTGTGAGGGAGTTTGCTGATTCTGTAGCCTAAGTAAAGTGAAAATTATTGGAGTTGCTTTTCTTTTTTTTTTTTTTTTAACTGAAATCCCTTACAGTAGTACTTCCTCTCTCACTTGTGAAATGTAAAGTGCAATTCCTTCTGCCTTGCTTTTTTTTGTGAGCTAGTTCAGCTGCACACAGCCAAGCCAAGATCTGACTAGCACAGCTGTGCTCCTTTAAAACAACAGACAATTATTTCTTTTCCTACAAACTGCCAAGGATTCATGAGTCCGTTCTTTTTTACTTTTTGCACTTGTGCAGTTAACTTGCAATTAAATTGTTTGTTCAGAAGTGGCAGTAAAATTTCTAAACCCATAAATTAAAAAGGAACACTTGAGTGGACATGTAGTCCTCAGTGTGGAGTTTGAAATTGATATGCTACTTAAATAGAAGCAGACTTTCCGTGAGCTGGAGTTCTGGGGTTTTGTGTGTGTTAGCTGACAGGAATGCCTTACAGTTGTGATTAAGGAGATTTAAGTTTATCACAGGTTTATGTATCATCTTACTTTGCTACTTTATTTTTTTCTAGGATAAATGGGTGTGCGTGACTTTTCCCCTGATCTAAAGTGGTTCCATGTCTTGTTTGGTAAGTTTGTCTTTAAAAATTTTGGCCCTTGTTACCCAGCCATACCTTAATATGAAAAGCCCTGGTGAAATGTCTTGCTTGAGGGGATTTCCACAGTGCTGAGATGTTTGAACTTTGTTGTGTTAGCTTTTGGTGAAGGAGACTTTAGTGTCTCTCCTCTCTAGGTCTGCCATGTATGTGCTTTATGCTGTTTCTTAACCCCTTGATTGATTGACTTGTAGCAGAAGATTTTCTGAGCTGCTGCTTATAAGGCCTACTTTTTTACATTTTTGCACTGCCATATTTAATAAATTGCAGCAATTCCACCAACATTCACTTGTTTCTGTTCTCAAGGACTGCTCCTGTATTCTGCGTACACCAGTTGAATCAATCAGACCAGAAGAGCTGTCTCAGAGCAGCATCCATGAATGCCTGGTAAGAAGAAAACAGAAAGTTTAACTCCCAAATAATACCCAAATACAAAGCTGATACATATTAAAAATAACCTCATTAGGGAGTACTTTTTAAAATGTTGACAACAAAAATAAACAGAATACTTTGGGGCTTCCACTTTGGAAGAAGACTATAGGTATCTAAGTGTTACTCTTGTGCCAGTTTGAAAACAAACACACACAAAACCTGTAACTCATAAAACTAAGTCTTAGTAATGGTGAAAGTACCAGCTTGAATGTTCTTATTTGAGTACTGAACTTTAGCATTAATAATATTTTTGCATTAATTTAAAAAATATAAATGATTAAAAATTACATAGTTGTTTTGAGAACTGTTTCTTCTCTCTGTTAGGCTGATTCTGATCTAGCCTGGATTCCCCCGTCTACAGGAAAAAATGAAATGGTATTTTGCTCTTCTAATGTCTCTCATTATGAACTCCAGCTGGAAATAGGTAACATAAATGGAACTCAAAATATTTCTTCTTCCTGCTATCAATAGTTTATTGCTAACTGCAATAAATATTAGGTTTGTAAAATGAAGGACTATTCTTGTGTCTCCTTAGTTGAGAAAAGTGCAGAACATTGCTCATATTTTAGTAACCTCTTATTTCAAGATCTAAGACAAATTAACAATTACCTGAAGTTGTCTCTTGATGTTTGTGCATGTACATGTCAATTTTCAAAATCTGTGGTATGTGACAGTAAATACAGCCTTAAGTAACATCATGTCTTGTAACTTGGCTACCCCAGCTGATTGTTCTAAGGATGGCTGCCTTAGATCCTACTATGCATGCATATGTTCATGTGAATATGCATACTAAGTGTTGTTCATTTAGATGTATAATTGATACTGACGTATGTTTAAATACTTTTACTTGTTCTTAAAATAGCAGACCCATGCTTCAACTAATTTGCTGCATATATTTTGCTGCAACTACTTAAGTTCTTGACATTCTGAAAGAAAAGGACACGCTGCTATCAATTGCAACTTTAAAACTGGAAAGTGATCTCTATGTATGAAGGAAACCATGTGGTGGATTATTATGCTTTCCAATGTTAAGGTAGCCATTTCTGGTTTCAGGAAGGAGGTTCAACAACTTAACTTCAGTTTACCTTGCACGGCATACACCTACAGACATGCAAGTTGCTGTAAGGATCACAGACCTAGAAAACTGCTCTGAAGAGCACTTGAAAGCCTTACAGGTAAAGGAACAGTGTTTCTGCACAGAGCCTGATGAAGATAGTGAGGAATACATATGGGATTACTGACCAGAGGTAGCTTTTGTTTGCAGTGGGTCATTTCAGTCAAGTTTTTCCCTCCAAAGAAGTAGAATATAATAAACATGATGCATATGTAAATTTGAGAGTTGCTTTCCGAAGACAGCAGCTGACAACTGCTTTAGAAATACTTCTGTAATTGTACAACTTATTTGAAGCATGTTTTGTACTCTTATTTAACACCAAAAGTTTGGACTATGAACAAACTAGATTTACTTCAGACAAGTGCAATTATGGGCAAGCTATTTACATTTCTGTTGCAGGCTATGCGCATCACCTGCAGTCTTGTATAAATGCAAGGAAACAGTTCTATTTACTGATTACTGATGTAGTTAATGCTCTTAGTAGGACTGCTGTCTTGTGATTAACACATCCACTTTCATTTAATTCCATAGAATGAGGTGGTTTTATCACACTTTTTCCAGCATCCCAACATAATGACATTTTGGACAGTGTTTACAGCTGGAAGCTGGCTTTGGGTCATCTCCCCATTCATGGCCTATGGTAAGAACTGTTAACTGCAATTTTGGAATAGGAAAAAGGGCTGATACAAGTTGGACCACATGGTCCATGAGAGGTTTCTCTTTAATCATCTCCTGTCTCGAAGTAAAAACAAACTCTCCCGAACCATTTGTTTAGAGAAGACTTCCTCCCCAGTGAAAACTGGTATTTGAACTGCATTAAATTCCACTTAGTCCTATCACCCACCATGGTGCTAGGAATGGTAACTGGGAGATGTATATCTACATTGAATACAGGTTGGGCATAGACTTCCAGTTAACAGAAGCATGACATGGGGCATCAGTTACGTCCATGTAATAACTGTCCTTGATGCACCAGAGTCAATATAACGATGAGACTGCTGCTCTTGATGAGTGTATACCATGAAGGAAGCATAGACAAGAATTTAACAAGACTTGTTAGGCCTAGCTAGGTTTTTTTCACTTCCAGGTTCAGCTAGACACCTGCTGAAGACTTACTTTCCTGAAGGAATGAGTGAAGCTTTGATAGGGAACATTCTGTTTGGTGCAATCAGAGGATTAAATTACATGCACCAGAATGGATATATTCACAGGTAGGAGAATGTCAGTAGGTAAGAACCAAATGATAGCATCTTACCTTAAGTATTGTCTCCCTCCTTTTCCTATATACCTTCTTATGTCAGATGGTACCCAAGTAACAATTTTTTCAATACAGCAGAACCAAGTTTGTAAAATCTCAGCAGGAAATGTATTTATACATTTCTTCAAACCAGTTGTTACAGGGATTATCCACCTGCCTGGCTTTGTCTCTTTGAAGCAGAAGAAAACCAGAGTTATAGAAAGGGCTTCCTTAGTTTACACCCCTTGCAGGGAACAAGGCCCTTTCTCCAATTTCTGGCACTTTTTCCCTAATCATCTCTCTCAATAGAGAGATGAACTCCACACTGGCGTCTCACTATAAGTCAATGAAATATGAAAGCCTTTCTGTTCTAATAGTGCTTTGAGTAATTCTTGTAACTAAAATTTAACCACTTTATGTTACAGGAATATTAAAGCTAGCCACATTCTGATTTCAGAGGATGGGCTGGTTTCTCTCTCTGGCCTAAACAACCTTTACAGTTTAGTTAACAATGGACAGAAGTCAAAGGTGGTATATGATTTCCCCCAGTTTAGTACATCGGTGCTTCCTTGGCTGAGTCCTGAACTGCTGAGACAGGTTAGTATAAATTACACATAACTTTTCCTATTCAAAGTTAGTGACAGTACTCAATTTCCGACTTAAGTGTGCTTGTAGAAGTACAATGAAAGATGTTGAACTGCAACTTTTAAAGGTACATGTATGTACTGAATTTTTAATTGTTCTAGAGGGAACCAGTTCTAAAGTTGTTGGTAAGGTGATGCTGTACTAAGTCTTTTTACCCAAACCTCCTGGAAACTATAGCAGATCCTGAAACTTGTGTTCAGTAAAGCCATCAGATTTCTGAAAAAGCCTGAGGTTTCACAATTTAATTGCTTCAATACTGTGTAGGTTATGGGATATTAGAGTCTCGTGTTGAAGGAGGCACTTGTACTCTTGTTGGCACTGCTCAATGGCATCAGTGATCAGCTGTGTTTTCTTTCTCTCACAGGATTTGTCTGGCTATAACATGAAGTCTGACATTTACAGTGTGGGAATTACAGCATGTGAATTAGCCAATGGACACGTTCCATTTCAAGATATGCCTCGTACTCAGGTACAATGCTAAACTTTATCTCTAGTTAAAAACATGCTGAGCTTTTTTTTTTGTTTGTTTTACTCAGAGAAACCAGTACTATTACTGCTGAAATAGTGGCTGCTTTTTGTTGCTTCAAATATGCATGCTTCTTTCTAGAACAAATAATCCTTCTGTCCCTGGAGTTTCACAGCTTACCCTGAATAGGTCTGGATAGCTGTTGAACTCTCATACTGCTATTCCTTTCCACTAGATGCTGCTACAAAAGCTGAAAGGTCCCACCTACTATCCTTGGGATTTAAGTACCTTTCCCCGGGGGGAGTCCCGGATGAAGAATTCCCGATCAGGTGTTGATTCCGGAATTGGTGAGAGCATGACACGCACAATGACCAGTGAAAGGCTACAAATGCCCTTTTCCAAAACATTTTCACCTGCTTTCCACAACTTGGTAGAACTTTGCTTGCAACAGGACCCTGAGAAAAGGTAACATTCTGGTGAAAACTAATTTCTTTGTCACTTCAATCTAAGATCAAGTATAGCCCACAGTTTAGGACACAGTAATCAGCTGAATGCTGTTGAAGTCAGAATTTCAGACCAGATGTACTATGCAAAACAATACACTTTTATTTGTAATTTAAGAATTATCTTGTCTGATAAAGGAATCAAATTTTTAAAAGTCATTTGACCCCTGAATTTCTTGCAATATGAATGTGCTTTGTAACAAGTAAAGTTAACTTTCAAACATGTATTTTGTCCAAGAAAAAAAAAAACAAACCAGAAATCTGAAATATATGTTTTCAGTTCTATGTCTCTTTTGAATGAGGCATTAAATTCCTTGTTAAAGCCTTTAAAAATAGATTTCTTCATTAGTGCTTTCACTATAAATTGAGGCATAGAATGTAGGAATTGTGTGCTGCTTTTCTCATTCTTCATATTTGTCCTGTGGAGGGAAAACCACAGGCCTTAAATTTATTTGTCAGTCTGGCCTATTATCCAAATGCAGTATTTTACTTTCCAAAACATAATTATATTGTTCATTTTATGATTCAGGCCATCAGCAAGCAGTTTGCTTTCGCATACGTTCTTCAAACAGGTGAGTTTACCATATTTTGTTAAATGACACAGCTGTAACCTAAATAAGCCACAAAAAGAGCTGGATTACAAAATAATGAAGTTACCTGGAGCCAAAGAGCATCCTGTAAGAGCATACCTGCTTCAGACTTTTTTAACAAAATGGGATTGATAGAGTATAGGAAGCATAAGATTAATCCATTTCCCCATTGATGAAGTTGATTTAACTTAGCCTAACTAATTTTAAAAATGGTTAATATTCTTAATTTAAAGCAGAACTGCACAGCTGATTTAATTAGTCTTGAAAGACTAACAGAGTGGGGAAAGCAAAACCTCTCATCCTGTTACTTTCAGTATTGTAACATGCAAGAACATGGCTCTGATTTCACATACTTTTAATGAAGTCAGTTGCAAAGTTATGGAGACTTTAATGTGCAGCTTTATTTTAACTTTTTTTCTTTCTAGATAAAGGAACAAACACAGAATTCACTACTGTCCCTATTACCACCTCCTATTCAAAATAACAGATCAGAGTTCTTGGCGCTACCCTCAACAGCAGTTGGGACTGAACTTGGACGTATTGCTACAAATCAAGATGATACAGACTGGGAATTCTAAATAAATACCAATGATACCTCTCTAGTGTTTCAGAGAAGGAAAATGTGATTTGTATTTGCTGCTTTTGTATCGTTAAAATACAATTAGACCAAATATACTTGAAATGCCATGAAGTGGCCATAATTCATTAACTTCCTCTTAGCATCACAAAATGCAGCGTGCCTCACTCTGATTGTAAGGAAAACTGTGTATAAAGAATGGCTGAGTGCTTACCTCTCTCTTTCAAAGTCTTTCTTAAAAAGAAGGTCCCTTCTGTAATCTTACCCTGTACTGTATTATCAGCTCATATTGCTGCAGTCCACTTGCCTTTCTGAATTCAGGCCTGCGGTCTGTCTGTGATCTTATTTAAACATCTATTTGTCTTTTCATATGATGCAAATCATTTTAGTAAGGAGAAATCCTCCACTTCCAAGTTGAAATGTGAAACCGCACAAATTAGTTGCTTATGTAAATAAATGTTTCTCTCTCAAAAGACATTTTTCTCACTTGACATGCTGTCATATTTGCCAGAAGTTAGCTATGCATCATTTTTTATGCGGTTTTAATACTGCATGTGTCCCAAAGAAGTTAAGCTGCTTGGAAGTGTGACTCATGTTCTTGCATCTGTCCACAGTCTTAGTACAAATCTGGGCTTTTGCATTTCTGTTTATTGTTCTGTCATTTTAGCAGTTAACCTGAGGATGTCTCACTATGCAAAGTAAGTCTCAAGTTCTAGCAGCTACGGGTTAATTTTGAAGAGTCATATTAAATAATCTAAAGTTACTGTGTATCTTTTTATTTATACTGTATTCCTGTTCTCCACCAGAATTTACCAGAACTTAATACTGTTTTCTTAGAAGAAAAGGCAATATGCATTAAGGTTCACTGGCACTGCTGCTGGCAAACAAGCCTCTTTTGCAGGGCACAGTTAAATTCCCATGGATAGATTCAGCCATAGTAAGAACCTAATAACCCCCTAGGATCCTAGTGAATTTATCTGTTGTAAGTCAGATGAAAAGCTGTCTTCTCCCTACAATTCAGTAAGTTCTCATCTGTACCAGGCAACTCAAACTGAACAAAAGCAGTTTTTTTCTTTCAAAAACCTGGATATTCTCATCATGTTGTAGCAAAAGTTGTGTCCCAAAGCCACTAGTACTTTACTGATGGCAGCGTGATGGTAAAAAAGCATAAATAGATATTGAATGGATATATTTTAAATTTTCAACATAAACAACATTCCACGTAAGTCTTCAAGTCTTCCACAGCTGAGCAGGCCTGTAGCCAACTTTGAGAATACCACTGTATTGCCAGCAGCTTTGCTACAAGGCCATGAAGACCAAATGACTGAAATACAAGCCTAAAATTATAAATGACCACATAAAAGTATTAACAAAAAAGTTGATTCTATTCATTATGCTGTGAAGAGAGCTCTATATTTCTAAACCTAACATGTGAAACTTAAAATTAAAAACCTGTCAATAAACTTACCCTATCTGCCTCCATTTATATCTGTAATTCTTGGACTTCTGTTTTCTCCATACCCCAGCCATACTAACAGCTTCTTGTTACTGCAGGAAAAAAAATCATATATATGTCAATCATTAGGTAAGAAAATAGTTGTCTAAGCTAGAAAATTACTCTGATTAAAAATATTAATAAATTGTGTATTCTTGGAGAAGTTACTATTTTTATGAGAACTGCATGTTCTTAATTCTTAACCATTACAGACTTGGACTGTTTACAAGTCAAATACATGAGATAGCATCTACAAGTAACTTTTGACTAACAGTACATGTAAAAACCAAGTCAAATAATTGAGAACACAGATGAAGTTCTATGTATTTTAATTACAGACCTCTGAATAAACATTACTACTATTAAAACCTGTAGAAAAATTCGGGCAGCTTAACTGCTAGTATTTTCAAGTTTCTCTTGCAACAAGTGCTGTGGACTCTATAAAAATGAACTTGGATACTAATAAGAATGTCAGCACAAAGTTATTCAAACCACCATGTGTTCCAGTGGAGTTACTTTGCTGCCCTCTCTTTCTGTGAAAAAAAAAAATCAAAAACTTATTTCTAAACACTGTTCCTATTTCTGTACTGACATTAAGAAAAAAATGAAATACAATTTTTTTAAGTTAAAAAGCTCACAAGTCTTTACTCTTAGAATTACTGCTTGTCAACACCTGTGTCTCTTCAAACAAAAGCAATTAAGAGGCACTGTGACTTCTTAAAATAACCAGAAATACTTGAAAATACTCCCTGGATTGTATTTGCTGAAAGGTTTGATATCATTTTGCTCATTAACTGTGATGCTTTCTATTAAGGAATAATGCAAAATAAATATTAGTTAGGAAACAAGATGCATAATCATATTATTAAGGTTTCAACTACCTGTCACTGAAAAGATGATCTTGGAAACAATTGTTCTGAAAATCTGAAGGTTTTGCATACAGTTAGTTTTCAAAATCTGAGATTCATGATTTGCATTATTAAGATTCAAGTTGCAGGGACTTTCTATTCCAAGCTGACAGTTTTAACCACTATAGTTTTTCGTTGGGTTGTGTTTTTTTCAGAGCACTTGTTTACTCTTGCTCATACCAATGATGTGTGTTATCAGCATGTAAACTAGAACTAAACTTGGACTTCAAATTTCCAAGTATCTTACATTTAGACTCCCTGTGATGTATTTTCAAAGGGGCTTATAAAAAACGCATTTGCAAAAGCCCATGGCCATCAAAACAGAAATCTGTAGCCTGGTTACTTTTGAAATACTTGTGAAAACAACGCAAGTGGGTTTTTTGCAGCCACCTTTCTTTATGCTAGCATTTACCACTATGTAAAATAAAGACCTGTATAATAGAAAAAATTAACATTATCCTGAATATATGCTCAATGCTGTTGAGTGTCTCACGGTCTGATACCACAGCAGTTTGTGAATGACTGAATGGATGAACACAGAAAAAAATGTGATCTACTTAGAATCAACTTGATCTGATACATGAATTCATCACTTTAAAGAGTCCCAATGCAACAAATATCCATTGAAGAAGGAACAGTTTCTTCCACCTGATGAACAGAAATAAATTTTTTTTTTTAAATTACAGAGCTTTACCTTACCTCTCTCTTTTCCCTACCTCTCTCCTTCTCTTCCAGTGCTATCAAAGTAGTTTTTAACCTAGAGGATGGGTAAAAATATGGGAAAGCATTTGAAAACCATTATTCTGAACCTCTCTTGACAAGAGGCAGGTACCAGAGTAGGTGGCTTACATACCCTGCCTTTAATACTATTAAGTAGCTTTACTAAAGTATTTTAGCTTGTCTAATAAACCTCTGAAACAACTAAGCTAGCACTAATAACCTGTCCTGAGGATGTCCATCCCTTTCCTGTATGAATTAGGAAAAAACTACTAAAATTCAGAAATAGTACACATTACAGAAAAGACCTCAAAGAACTATGAGTAAGAACCATACTATGAAATTAAACAATCCAATGTAACAGACAAGCAAAGACTTGAGGTTATAAGAAAAGAAAGCACTGAAAATTGAGCTGGTCTACTAATAACCTGGTAGCAGAATAACATTTGGTATTTAACATAATTAAATCTATCCAGAAACTTGAGATAGGATGAAGGAAAGAGTATTAGGTTTAAACAGGTGCCTGTGGAAACCTCCATAATTCCCAGATGAAAACAACTAGTTCTGCTCTATAAATTAGTTACATATATATTTGTTTCTTATCCAAAAGTCCCAGAAACATCTGTAAAAATGCCCCAAAAGCCCATATGAACTTAGCTGCAATCAAGTGATGGTTTTATTTTTAGATATGATTATAGAATACACCATTATTACTGGATTTACTTACATACCCAGATTCATGGAATTAACTTGTCCTCTCATAAAATCCATCTGCAATGGAGGAGAATGGATTGCTGGCAGGATGCAGAGATTCTCCTATGTTTTGTCAAAATTTACATGACATACGGGTCAAGAGTATCAATGCTGAGTTATCTATTACATTTTATTTTCACAGTTTGTTTATTCTACATTCTGATATCAATTATCTTACTAATTCTCACATTTCATGTAGTCAAAAGAAAAATACCCTTACAGGCAGATTTCCTTTTGCCCATGTGAAATCTGGCAAGTCAGTTAAAGATTAGGTTAATGCTTTCCTGGTTTGAGGTACCTGTTGTTCTACAGTAGCTGATGGAGCCATCACAGACTTGTGGAGCAATATATTTGGCTGGCTGTCATGCTCTTTTACCTGCTCCACTTTCTGCTTCAGGTTTTCCTTATCATGGGAGAACACATGATTTTGAATCCTTGGAGCCTGCAGCATGTGATGACGGTTCAGCATACTTTTCATGATTTTTCTTTACAACATTACTGTATTTCCTCAAGCTAGTTTTGAGGACAAAGTAGTTTGGTTTTCCTTCTTAAATAGCATATTTATTAATATTTGACCCAGATGTTGGTGGCATGGCATGGCACATTTCTCTACATTGCTTCTCTTTTGACTTCCAGTCAGGATTTTTTGGCAACTTTTCTTTTTCCTTATTCTGGACTTGTAAAATGACACATTTTGGGCAATTTGCTGTAAAGGTGAGCCATGGCCTACAAAGATGCCCTGCTTGAATATCAGCATCACAAGCATTTAAAAATGGAAGAATTTTACTGTTTCAGACTGTGTTCTTATTCTTTTACTGTGAGACTTTTTAACAAATTCAAATTTACTGTTATTTCTTTTTTCCCCCCTTTTTTTTCAAAAGTGGTTGTTGGTTGGTTTGGTTTGGGTTTTTTTGCGGGGGGGTTGTTTTGAGATTTGGTTTGAGTTTTATGTGTTTGCTGGGGTGAGAAGGGGTGGAGACGGCTTCCCACATCCTCCCCCCTCCTCCCCCACCAGTACATTAATCTGTTTATTTTCACTATGGGGGTTAACTATTACATCTGGCAGTGGGTGTGGATGTTTATCCACAAGAAGATCTTGCTTTTTGTTTCTGTGTCACTGTTTGAGACCTGCCTGTATCCATCTGAAAAGCCGTGTGCTCTTCCATTTTACTGAATACAGTACAGGGGAACTGTACAGGGAATTCTCAGCCAGGGAGGGCTCTACAACTTTTACAGTTTGAAGAAAAGGTTACATAAATTTAAAATACAGAATTATTAAAGCAAGCAGCTTGGTTCGTGGGAATTTTCTCTTTTTGACCGCGTTTCCCTTTGGATCACATTGCCGCAATCAACGACGGCAGCGCGGCCGCTTCGCTCGGGCCGAGTCCGACATGGCGGCCCCGCCACCGCCCCCCGGCGGCCGTTACCGCCGCCCGCGCGGCGCGAGGGCAGGGCGGGAAAGCCGCTGAGGGCTGAGGGGCAGCGGGGTGACCGGGGCGGACAGGGCTGAGGGGCAGCGGGGTGACCGGGGCGGACAGGGCTGAGGGGCAGCGGGGTGACCACGCCTGACAAGCTGCTCGGTAAATAAAGGCACCGGGGACGGGAGGGCGACACGGCAGGAAAAAACATCCACTAAAGCACCCGTCTTCAGAAGCAGCAACCGGCGGGTTTCAGGCGAGAGGCTGGGAGCCCTCCCTGCCCTCCGTGAAGAAAGCGAGCAGCCCCGGGGGCAGAGTACAAAAATAACACCCAGGGAAAACAGTCTTTCTACAAGTATCTGTGAACTTACACAGCAGTTTCAAGCATAGCCGCACTGAGGAATGCAAGAGCACCTTCCACACCGCTTTGAGGAAAAAGGAAGAGACAGGTAAGGCTTAGGCTTAATTATAGGTATGTACCTGATGGTTTTCTCTCATCTCCCAAAGCCTTCAGTCATTTTAAATTAATTCTACTGGAAATAGACAAGCGAGTAATTCTCACCTAATCATAACTCTCCTAAAGGTTACCGCAGCAATACCAAGACTACTTTAAAAAGACATTCTGCAAATTAATGTCACCAGGCTTCATGTTGAGAAAGCTGCCTTGAGAGAGTTAACATTTAAAACAAGTCGAAATTAACCAAATTTTAAATAACTACAACAATTTAAGTAATTAAAGCAATTTCGCTTTGGAGGGCCTCCAGAGGCCCACTGGGTCCAGCCTCTGATCAGGCCGGACTTTGTCCACCCAAGTCTGGAGCAGCCCCAGACAACCCCAGTCACCCATGCCAAATCCTCAGACAGACTGATTTATTTTAAACAGACTAAACAACTGGAAACAAGACAAAGTAATACCATCATTTCTATCTAGTTTACAGCAATTGTTTAATTGTTTCATATATGTAAAAACAAGAACTTGGCACCAACATATCTGTAATTTTTTTCATTAACACAAATGCAGTAAAAACGATGATATGGAAATGCACAAAGGCATTTCAGTTAAGGCTTCTACAAATATTGCATGTTCTATAATTAAACATCAATTTTGTAAACTTGTTCTAAAACTTTCCAAGAAACTAAAAAAAAAAGCTCAGTTAAACTCATATTCCCCTGTGAAGCTTAATTGAATGAAAAGTATTTTGTAAAATAGATAATTAGCCGTAAAACTGTTTATTGTTTTTATATGGCAACCTCAAAACTCATTAATTTAAATATGTATATACTCGGACCCTCCTAAAAAAATTCACTGGAAAGGCAAGCCCGGCTTGAAATACTGTTCACATTAAGTTCATTAATTCAATCCCTGCTCAACCATCTAAAAACTACTATATTTCACAATAAGAATTAATCTGGCTCTTGGCTGGCATCACTTTGTTCAAGGGATAGTTGGAAGGCCAATTCCTAGTATTAATGTCAGAAATCAAGCCAAGATGTTACCCAAGTTTTTCCTGTACTAATGTGATGCCTTAGGACACTTTTGCTGAGCTCCATATTTTATGGGCAAAATTATACTTCTGACCATACCAAGATGAAAGAAGTCATGTAGCCATGCCATTAATAATCTCATCTTCAGGAGGTCAGTGATTCTGCAAGCAAACACACAACATCAGGAGAAAGTGTGGTGGCAAACTACATGGGAACACTTCCTGTCTCATCCTCCATCTCCTACAGCCAAATCATGGCAAGAACATCCAGTGCACAACTGAAGGAGCCCAGTACCCTGAATCTCTCCATTTTAATGTACGATGCAGTGCCAGCTATAATTTAGTTCTAGTTTTACAAAAATACAGACACAAGAGCCATAACAATTTACAAAAGAGGTTAAGGGCTCCTTCCCACAACAAACTGAATGCCTCAGAATCCAACCAACAGCTGTAGAACATCTTCTAGTTCTTGTAGATCTCTCTTCTCTCCCTGTCAAGATTACCACAGCATTTAAAAGATGTCATGAACACTGAATTTTTGAGTAACTTAAATTTGCTGAATGGACACAAGAGAACAAAGGTCCTCAATAGGGCCCTAGTTATTCACATTGCCATGTTTGTTTTGAAGCAACTCAGGTAACAGCAAAGAAAGTTAGCACACAAAGCTTTGAAAGCTCTTTGACATTTCCTTTCAAGTCTTATTTGGCTACTGTTAACTTCACTACTAAAAAGTTCAGTAATTCTTCACTGAACTTTTGACAAGTGTGCCCCTTTTACAACCACCCACAGACACACATATTGCATCAAACAAGGCAAAATCAACATGTTAAGTAACATATTCAAACAGGTTTGGGGCTTTAGGTGATGTTTTCTTGATAACTGGTTTTCAAACTAGACCTTGTCTGTGTCTACTAAGGAGATCATTTCGTCCTGCAATATATCTGTATTTATTCGTATCTGCAATGCTTTCATTTGCCACTATAAAGGAAAAGGGATGTTAGTTCTCATCAGCAAAACCCACCACCTGCCACAGTTACTAATAGGTCACTGCACAGAAGGTGGATTGCTGCAGAGTTTTTGGGTTGCTTTAATAAGCATTTTCTTGTAATTTTAGGAAGAAGTTTCCCATTCTATCCTATCACAAACCAACAATTTGGCAGAAAACGATCTCCATCAAAACAGGTAGACGTAGGAACATTTTAAACATCTATGAAATCCAAGTTTGTTTAGAAATAGCAGTGAATAAAACGACTGCTCTTGCCATACTAGGTAAGGAGAAATCAGAACACTATTCTTGTGAGTGGCTTTGTAATAGTTACACTTCCTGACTGCAGAGAAATTACAGGACATGGATACATCCTGTTGGCAACACAAAAACACCCTGTTGGATTAGAAGATGTATTTAACTGACCAAACTCTTGCAACATTAAAACTTCTTCGTCTTGTATCTACATCAACCTGTAAGAACTTGTTATCATCAAGATCTTTGTCAAGAGAACTAAATGAAGATTTAAAAAGTGTCCTCTTCTATGGATTGTTAAACAAAATCCCTGTCAATTTAATCCTTTATTCTAGAAAATATTTTTTATGAGAAATAAATGTAGATTATTTTAAGCTTACTAACTTGGTGGGGTTTATGCTTCCTAACTCTGTTTTGTTATAAATTTTCCTTAGACTACTTTTGTCATAAGATTTTTTTTTTAATCTCTAGAAAATATTTAATCAAATCAGATAAGCTAATTGCTGTCAGCATTACTAACAAAAGTAGGTTGCTGAAGACTGTATAGCAGTAAAAAAAGCACTGAACCTGATCTTCTGCATCCCTCTAGTGTCTTTGGCTATGTAGGTAGCAATATTTACAAAATTACCTTGATTTTATGCACTAGGGATAATCTGCTTTGTAAAATAAAAAGCAAAGTATAAAAGTTTTCAATCATATTTGGAAACAGTAGCATACATATAAAAAGATCAACATTAAATAGATACAATATAAAAATACATTTTTTCTTTATGAAAATTATAATACATAGCTATAATACACAACATATTGAGCCATCAGTCAGAGCTACAATATTTGCAGATTCTTGTCCCACTTATGGCTGGACTCTGGGTATGACATCTCCCTGAGGAAATTCCTCAATTTCAGAATGAAACATCAATTCTAAAAGAGAAAGGGAAGAATTATGTTTTCTTTGAAACTTTCACCTGAATACAATTCCATTATTCCTGAAAAGCACCCTAGCATTCTCCCAAGCCTCCTGCTTTTAATTCCAATATATAATCAACAACTCTGCAATGGGAAGGGCCACCAATGTTTTTAGAAAACTATTGCTCCCCAAAATTAACAGAATTGGTGACAGTGTTAGCAGCTGATCATGTGTAGCACCATCATGCATTCAACATGGAGACTGAAACACAACTCTGAAGTAGACTGAGGGATTGTTAAAGTTCTGAGAGTGTCAGACTCAGGAAGGAAGACTTCTGTTTAGAGGCTTGTTCATTTTTAGGTGTCTCTGCTCTGTGTTTCACAGTGTTAAGTTAGCAGCACTAGAACCTGGCTTAGGAAGAATCATGCATGAATGGTACTTGCTCACAGCTGTCACCACGGCACCTCAGGCCTGGGAAACAGCCCGAGGTCAGCAGCGAAGAACTCCTTGTGGAGAAATTGGCTATGCACACCAAGCATCTCATGAAGTAGCCCTTCTGCAGCTCTGTGCGCTGAGGGTAGAGTTTTGTCCTGTCTGGGTTCTACCTATACTGCACCTCAGCACAAGAGTGCTTTCTGTCTTGCTGCCTGCACATCCAGCATATCGCCCAGTGTTTGTCAACAGCTTGGCAGCATGGTAGTTACAGTACACGCAGTAATGTGGTTTATCCTCTCAAGTTTGAGAGCCACATGATTTGCTACCCCATCCTTAGCAGACTAAGCTTTCTCTGCTATTTGGACTAAGTCCTAATGAATTTCTCTCTAGAAATTTCTGAAGTGGTGTTCCAATCTTAGTAGGCACATGTAAATACCAAAAAAATTAATCAAAACCTGAGTAAAATTCTGCCACTGGATTCCTCAAGCAAGTCTTTATTATTTAAAACATGGGGTTTAAATATGATTTAAGCATCTATTATAAATTTTAACATTGAGGACCGTAAAGGCTGCCACTTAGTTGTTTGGGTTTTTTTAACTCATTAAATGAGTTATTAGAAATAAACATAGTAACTGGAGCCAGCTGAAATACAGACACCTGTACATTAAAATTCGAAAGTAATTTGAAGGGGCATGTTGAATCCTCAGTCTCCCAAACACAAATCTGTGCTTCAGTTCATGGTTTTCCTAGGATATCTGTTGACTTTTAAGTTGAAACTTAGGATTTTTATGTACAGCATACCTTCAAGTTACAGGCTGCATGCACTTGACAGGGATGCTGAGTTATGACACACCTTTGGACCCCAGGTGGAACACAAAATGAAGAAGGCCTACTTTCTAGCCAAGTTTCTTCTATGAGAAGAACCTGCTTGCCCTCTCCTCCAGCCTGAGCAAGCACAAGCAGTCCTCATTTGAAGTCCTGTTCTGCAAGCAAAAATCTGACTTTTCAAAGCTTGGGAGTCAAAGCCTACCGCAATGTTCTACTGAAAACAATACTGAACTTGTAACACATTAAGCACTTGCAGAAGGAACATTAATAACATTAGGGACTTTTCTAAGGCATGAGTGGAATAAACACATTTCAAATATTTAAAATACTATTAAAGTATTTTACATTATTTTTCTCTTCATTTAAAAGAGACACTCTGTAATGTTTCAAAATTCATGTTGCTTCAGACAGGATAATAAAGCATTTCTTTCTGAGTTATGTTTATAAAACTAAACACAGACACTAACATCCTAAGAAGCATTTGCTGTGGAAGGTTGCTAGGAGATACTTGTTCTTCCTCAGTTACAAAATTTCTCAGAACTAGCTTGAACACCAAATGCAGAGCACAGCACATTAAAAAAACCAACTTGAATTAACAACATTTTGCCTATTAATGTTTCTTACCTTCACTGTGGTCTAGCTCTGGTCGGGAAGACAAGAAGATCCAACTTGTCCCAACTAGAACAGACACTACGAGATTCACCACAACCCATGAATGAACAATTTCTTCCTCTGTACCTGCAGTCCTGGGAAGGACACATCAAACCATCAGCCGTCACTGGTACTTAGAAGTTACAATAATAATTTCAACAGAATATCATCAAAACAAGTTTGCTAAGCCAGATGTGAAAAGAGAGCTACTTGTACCATCATGATGGTCTTGCATTGCAAAGGCCTGGTAAAGAGAACAATTACCAAAGACAGTGACTCAGCTAAGAAACCCCATAATCTCATTGAGAAAGTCCATTTGCATATTTCAACAAAAAATTCCTTTCCTTGGTCAAGAGAAAGAAAACAAAAATCAAAATGCATGGTCAAATTTTACAAAATGCCACCAGTCAACCTTATTTTTAAGCACTTGCTCACGAGTCAGCAAGGCGCATGAACAGCGAGTCAGTAAATCTGTGTGGAAGCCAATGCAAGGACTTGTGCACAGATGCTGCAGGGTGGATGAGATAGGATTTTAAGAAGGAAGATTTACACTAGCTGAAACTTTTCTTACTGTTGTACCAGTAACAGGTTATGGTAGCCTAGAGAATCTAGGCTTTTTAATAAACAACTCAACAAATATTTATATAGACACCCTAAACCCCTGTCCCCCCCAAAACTAACTGCCCAAACCAGCAAACTTTCACATGTGCCTTTGTTCTACTTCTCCTGGTTTACTTTAAAAACTCATGCTACCAGAATTTAAGTCTATTAATAGGTACTTCAGAAAGTAACAGTTTTGGATGGGATCACCTAACATGAAACAACGGTTTATATTTAAATGCCAGCTGTGTCTGCTATGCCCGTGCATCTGTGGCAGACTCCTTCAAAAACAGTATTGACTGTCTACAGAATGTCCTGCCCTTGAACCCAAAATGGTTACCTCAGTAGGGTCCCACTTCTCAAGCAAAAGAGATTCTTAAGGTTCCTGCCAGATGACATTTCCAGCATCATTCCAACTCTTGTTTGAGGTACAATGGATTTGCAACCAATGTGACCAAACTCATCCTTGAGTTTTTATTTTTCAGTGAAAATATCAAATATTCAGGACAAGCTCAAACAAAGGCAGGTTCAGAAATAAAATCCTTCACCAATAATTTCTTACATATCTTCAACTGCTTCAGTCTGCCAGTTTGACAAGGGTCCCTAAGTGAGCTATGTTATAATTTACAGAAGTGATTTCTTGTTTCCTACCAGATACTGCCATTTTCCGAAGGTGGTGTGTAGAGGTTGATTCTGTCACATGTCATCTGCTGACTTAAGGATAAG
This sequence comes from Coloeus monedula, assembly GCF_965178545.1. Taxonomy (NCBI): domain Eukaryota; kingdom Metazoa; phylum Chordata; class Aves; order Passeriformes; family Corvidae; genus Coloeus; species Coloeus monedula. Next base: position 12,447,216 of record NC_138787.1, read on the forward strand.
ATAAGAGCCGCAAAGTACACTGGAAGAAATGGAATTAGTAGTGTCAGATACAAACTCACAAAATGCTGTCTCATCATGACATGGTACTAATCACTACATTTTCTTTCCTTTCACTCCACTGCCTCCAGTGACAGTCTCCTCTAATTCATTCCCTCTTCTTTAACATTCCCCTGACACATCAAAGTCTGGTTTCTGCACTTTTGCAATCCAGGAGCTACATCAAAGGTTGCATCTTGTGATCCTGGTTTTTTGTTAGGTTTGTGTTCTGTATTGAGAAATGGAAAAGAAATATCTCACTAACAGCCTTACTAATAATGCTACTATTGCAAATGCTTTAAAAAATATGGAACAAACTGTTTATGGCCTTTGCTACTATCAGCTACTGAGCAAGTAATTTATTCTAAAGCAGAAAATAACCTGGGAGGAAGATTTCACTAAAAAGAGTGTGGAGGAGTTTTCCATTTACCATGTTTTCTGGACAGCTTTCTATCCACTTCAAAATACTTACAGAAAGCAGCTAGTGCTGCTGCGTCTAGGGTAAGAAAGCCCCTCAGTGCAACTGATGCTTTTGCCAAATCAATCCTGGTAACAAAATCAAAAGTCATTAACATAGCCTAGTAAGACAATCATATTGTTCCTCTAACAAGTATTCTATCATTCTTTTACTTTTTGCAAGGTATTTTTTCTGCTTCTGTAACAGTGTCTTAATATACAACTACATCCCGCACATGGCAATGGTCCCCATTATACCAATTCCAAGAAAGACTGAAACAAAGGAGGATGTTCCATGAGGTCTGTAGCTTTCACACTGCAGACTTCCTGAAACAGGGAGAACATGGTGACATCTGTCCCCTCTAATCCTTGCCATTCAGTTCAGTGTCCATGCTAATGTAACTGCTTTCACTGCAGTGAAAACTTGGGACTCCTCCCTGCCATCCTTCTAGGAAAAAAAAGTCACCTTTTTTTCCACAGCACCAACTCCTCTCCTGGCTTATTTTACCTGTAACTAAAAGAAACATTTGTAACATCCATGAATCTAGTCTAGTTTATTATCTTTTTTGAGCTTCTTTCTTTTCATTCCCACCCTTAATCTGTAATGCAGAAACCCCAGCTAAGCCAGGAAAACTGTTCACTCAGCTATGTTTCAAACTTGACTAGGGAATGGATTCATATGAAAAGCAGCCTGATAGAAACATTAGTTGTTCTCTACCCCTCTTCACAGTCCCACCTCCAAAAAGCAAGTCAGCTCTTATATTTGTTTCACCTCCTGATCACACAAACAGCAGCAGCACATTGAAGCACGGTGCAAGCACTGGACAGAAATGAGTACCAAAGGTCTGGATGCACAAGTACACCCTTTCTTTGTACAGTCAGCCATAACAAAAATCATTCTTTAAGCATATCAATTAAATCATCAACAGCAAATCAAAACGTGCCATAGAAAGGAGAAAGGAATATCTTATACACAAATTATATACACCTTTCAAATACAAATATATTTTACCTGTCAAAGGCTGAGACTGTACTGATAGACAGCAACAAATAGAACAAACTTTGAGCTGGGTACGCTATTGTCTTATACTGTTCAAGCAGGTTAGAAACCATGGAAAGCTCTTTTCCTGCCAAAATGTAGATAACCACGATGTTCCATACAGCATAACCAGCAAGGAAGCCATGGGTGAAGAGGCCAAACACCCTGAATGGAAGAAAGAACATTAGACCAGTTTTAACATCTTGAATTAGCTACAGATAGAAAAGGCCTATGAATCCATCTGTTCAACTCCGCTTTTCAAAGCCTTTCAGAGATTGTTTCTGAGTGCTTTTTCTGATCTAGTTTTAAAAATTATAAGCAAGAGTTCTGCTTCCTCCCTTCACAGAGTGCACCAGAACCTGAGAGCTTAAAGAAAACAAAGATGTTTTGCCTTCCCTTTATTAGAGCTACAGGAATCAAATACTTTCACTTGTAGCTGCCTGTAGTTTCCCAAGACCACTGCCCCTTACACTTACACAATGTTCTAACTTGTCCCCAAAGAAATCTTTTCATTATCTTCATTGCTAAGGAAAAGCTTGAGAAGGAAGCACAGGCTTCCAGATAAAAAACCAAAGAAGAAAATGGCTGGTATCTTCCCATTCTCTATCACAATACAACCACCTATTAAAAAAATACACAATGTTTTTGCTGTTAGGTGCAAGCTTATCCCCCCAGTCCAATTTCACTCCTCCCTATTTTTCACCAACCAGGATTTATCTTTGAGAACTATCTGAATTCAGGTATTTTTATTCTAGTGATACACGTGATGGGTCAGTCTTATTTTCTAATGCATTTCTGTACGTGACTAAGATTTTGGTTATCAGCTCAATCTCTTGCTATTCAGATTTTGTCTGAATCTTTGCAATACAGCTTTCTTAGTTATTCTTTTTATAAGCTGTATTTCACAGGTAATGTCTAAACTAGAAATACATTCTCTTGACAACAAATACCAAAAGCTGGTATCAGTAAGAGGATGGATAAACTTTATACCTGTTGCATCCTGAACACCGTTTATTAGGAATATCCAAAAGAAATAAAAATATATCACAACTATAGAGGAAAGACACTAATTTTCAGGGAGGAAAAAAAACCCAAACCAAAACCAAACCCCTGATTTATGTTTATTTACATCGGAATATTTATCTTTCACCTGAAACTTCGGTGCACTGAGAGGGCAACATCTCTAGTAGTCCATGAAGCCTTCACGTCCAGAAGTACATTGATGTTTTCAGTGGTTTTAATAAATTCTGCACGGTCAGCTGCCTGAAAACGCCCTGAAAGGATAAGGAAATCAGTTTTAGAGAGCTCTGTTTCCTTTCTTCATAATTTCTCATTAATACTTATTAATGTTAAAAAGCTGTAAGCATCAGAATTCCCACTAGAAAAAATTTTTTCCCCACTTCCTGCCCTTTGTCAGCTTACACTGATACAGGATTCCTCTGGTCAGAGTGATGCATCCTGGTGGGCCAGGCTATGGATTTAACAACGTGCAAAGCACTTCGGGAAATTACTCAGTGTTCCCTGGGACAAAAAAACCCCAAACAAAACAATAGAAAAACCCCAATACCTTGCAAAAAGACTTCCACTTGAAAGACTTTTTGCAAGTAATCATTTCTTCTCAAGGTACTGTGACAATATTAAGTCAAAAGAGCTCAGCTGGGTACTTTGAAACCTATTTCACCCCCACCATGGAATTAAAAAATTCAACCAAATATACGAGCACAGCAACACTAGCATTCACTGTTGAAAAACTATCATGTATATTTATTTCCAAATTTTTGTTTTGGAAAACTTAAAAAAAAATTCTTCCCAATACTACAGTATTTGGATTTTAGATACAAGAATTCTTCCTTTAATCAAAAGAGTATTTTTAGATTACTTAAATCACTAGAAAAACTTACTATTTTTTTCAACAAACACTTTGCTAACAGGCTGACTAATTCCAGTGGGAGCAGCAAACACAGGCTGCTGATCTGGGCTCTTTCTGTGCTCATCTTCAATGATGTCTTCCTCCTCCACTTCCAGCTCATTGGAACTGTGCATTTCAGCTGGCCGAGGTTTCCTGTTGGCACAGAACACACAATGGGACACAGAAAGAATAGGAAGTAATGTGTAAAATCCAAAGGCTCCTATGAACATTTAATACGTCTAACCTGACTGGTAAGAACTGATCAGACTATGACCTGTATAATATTACCCTGTTTATAATTTTAAGGACTAAGGTTCTCATGGAGTTAGTTGACTAAAACTGTAAGATTAATTCCATAAGAGATTAACAATTAGAACATATTAGAACAATTGGGGAAAAAATACTAACTCTCATAAAATTAAGATAGTAAGAATGAGAGAAAGTAGTTCCATATTCTAATTTTTTCGTGTCTGTGACTGAACTATTAGGCTCATGAAAATGTATTCAGAGCTGTAATGCATTCAGGTATGCATAGAACAAAGAAGTGAAAAAAGTTAGATCTTAACCCTGGAAAGAACTGCACACAGATGAATGGTATTGTGGGCTTCAAGATTTTTCATTTTTGTAAAATGACAATGTAAAATGCTCCTCAGCCACATTCACTGTCACAGTTATTCCAAATTTTGAGCTATACTAGTTTTGTCTCACTTTGTTCTTTTTCTCTGTTTGCGGATCACCGTTTCTTCAGCTTCAGGGACATCCATGCCATTTCCATTCTGAAATAGGGATGCCACATTTTGCTGGGTAAAAGAGGTCTCCGAATCTGAAGATTAAAAAAAAATAACCCAACATGAAAGTTTCAGAGCTTTCATAAAAATGGAAACACATTCACCTAAATACGTAAATAGTTATTATATAAAAAGAGTGGCAAGAAAAGCAATGATCTTCTGAGCTTTGAATGATATAAAGTATTATATAATTTCCAAAACACTATTGCCATGGTTTTTGTGGAGGTTTGTACCCCATGCAATCTGAAACCGGAAAGTGAAACTCTAAGCTACCACTCACCCAGAGATTACTTTCAGCTGTTTTAAGTAAAGAAGCACATTAAATGTTTTAAACCAAAATACACATTGTCCAGTCATATTACTGTGTTATCAAGTTTTATTTACTGCTCTTTCCCATCTACAACTATTTCACATACCAGTAGGTACTTTCTTCTTCTTGCGTTTTCTCTGAGGAGGGGCATCAGGAGGTTCAGGAGTCAGGGGCTCACTGCTTTCAGACTGCCGACGAACCGCTGCTTGCACAATGCCATCTAAAAACCACATGAAAAGATCCAGCAGCCTGAATTCAGAGCCACAGAGAAACAGGCAAGAGAAAGCTGCCCTTTCCTACATTGTTGCCCAGCTGAGAAACAACTGAGATGAAAATGCATTGGCTAGGAAATATAGGAGCTGGGAATCAGTGATGAGAAGCAGAAATAGACAAAGGTATTTCACTGTAATAGTTCCATGCTCAGGAGGGAATTTAAGTACCCAAGAAGTAGCACAATTCTCATTTGGGCATACAGCAGAGGACTGCCTGAAAAAAATCCACTACAGGGAAGAACCTCTATATTTCTCTTTTCTATGTGCAAAGATTATAATGCAAGGAAAAATTAACAGTTTTTTACAAGGTGATCCACACAGATATATGCTAAGGCAAAATGGCATCACATCAAAGGAAAATTTAAATGCTAAAAATACAGCACAAGAATAAAGAAGGTGCGGAACAAAACCACAGAAGGATATTTACTCCAGTCTAAGACATGAATTATTATACTTTGGAGGAATTATATTTCTGTGAGAGGTTAACATAAATTCATATTATAGTGCAGTAGCATCAATTTGCATGATCAGATGCAGAAAGACAAAATTACTTCTCCATTTTACATCACACATATTTTTTAATAGCTCTTTCAAGGACTGCAGTTTTTATGGTAACAACTGAATCTGTTTCCACTTCAAGCTCAGGCTTACCCACCTTTTATAAACCTTTATTGTGCTACAATGCAAAATTAACCAGCAAAGTAATGGCAAAAGTCAAGGTGTACTTTGCACCATCTTTCAGCTCACTGAAAAAAACAGTAAACAAAACTTAATCCATAGGATATCCTGCTAACAACAGCTCTACTTGTTGTATTTAAAGGTCTGTCAGTGAGGCCTCACTTTTAAGCAAATAAAGGAGGTTTACTCATCAAACTTTTACATGGACCCATGTCAACTGTTTACAGAAATCCACTAGATCCTATCAAAATAGATCAGACTTACAATCTTGCTTAAAACAATATGTTTGTTCTGCCGATCTGTTTCTTGTAAAAATACAAAGCTCTGATGCTAGTCATCTTTGAGAATCAGCTCTTCAGTGATAATGGAGTGATAAACTTGTGACTTTATTTGGCCAAGAACTGAAATTGAGTCAAATTGCTAAACGAGTTTCATTTCAGTTCATTCAAAAATTCAAGTGCTTAATACACTCAGCATAAGCAGCTTACAGCTGGAAATTACTATTTAATGAATTATGCAAAGAAGCTAGAAAGAAAAAAATAGCAGGAATAAAAGAACAGTTTTCAGTCTTGGAAGGACCTTACCTAATGGAGTCTTTCCTTTGGGTTTCCTTTTTTTGGGACGACTCAGTGGAATTTCATCTACAGGACATAAAACAGAAGTATGGGTGCACAGGAAGGAGAAACCTCCATTTCCTTTTTTTAACAGCCGTCCTATTGCAAGTTAAGAAATAGATTCTTTTTTACAAATTACGACGTCCGTTGTCTTTTACAGGTAAAACAACAATTCACCAGTTCACACAAGAAGGAGGAGTACAGAAGATGGTAGGAAAACAGGGTAAGAAATCAGGGTAAGAAGTCTTATGTGCAGCAAAGGCTCAATACACACACGCATGTGCGTTAAGCGATAAACTGAAATACTCTGAATAATGCTCTGAAAAATAAACTTACTGTTTAAAGCACAGTAACAGTTCAGTTACCTTAATGGAAACAGCAAACATTAAAGAGAGCAAAGAAAAACGACAGTTCTAACAATGGCAGCACAGTTTAAATAATCAGCCTGCATGCAGGAAAAGGCTCTATCTTTAAAGAGAGAATGAGTCGCACCAAAAGGAACTACTAATGTTTGTAGTTCTCTTTAATAACTCACCTTGGTTTCCACTTCGTATTGAAGACGAAAAGTTGTTGACGAGCAGTGTAAAAAGATGAAAAGAAAGTTAATTTTGAATCAATTACAATTCACAACCGTGAAATTCACACTGCTGCTTTTATGGTTCATTTTCTTATCCCCGCTCCTCTTTATGAGCAGTTGTGTACAACGGGTTAAGGGTACGAAGCAATCAGCAACATTCAACACTTGTTAGTGACTATGCACAGTTTCTTGATTGCCTAGCTGGGGATCAGATTAAAAGCTTTAATCACCTGGCTAATTAAAACTTGTCTTACTGCCTGATATATAACAAACCAGCAAATGTTATGAAACATTTGAGCCCATACATCACTAAAAAGACACTATCTGTCAACAATCATAAACATCGCATTTACTTTCAGGTACTTTGAAGGAATTCTGAAGTACCATGTCATAAAAAACTATATAATTGCTTTTCCTTCCACACTGAAAAAAAAAGCCCAATTTTTTCTCTATGCTACATCAAACTAATAGATACCTATAACCCTGTTAAAGAATATCTAGTCTAACTGCAGAAATCCCTGTTTTAAAGGATTTGTGATTCAAATAAACTAAAGAACCCAAAATAAAAGAAAGAGAGAGGAAGAAGAGTAAAAAGGACAACAATTAAACTATACTAGACAGTAAAACCAGAATATTTATCTAAAACATTTTAAAGGGTTTAGCTCTCATAAGTATTAAAACTGAGGCAATATGGTAAAATTTCTTGGCTTCTGTAAAACTTCTAAATTCCTTGCATTCCTTGTAAAGCATTTTGGGACAATAAATTAGCAAGAGAAGCAATTTTACTACTCAGATGTTAATTAAACTTATTTCTCTTAATGTTATTACTTTCAAAATCTGCAGTACAGCATCATGATCAGTTCCACAGAATGCAATGATTTTACCTTGGCACTGGAGGAAGGGCACGAGGCGGGCACTGAAAGACAAGAGTGACAAAAGTCAACTTCTGTCAGTATGAAACCACCCCTCAGAAAACAGCTTCAGATCAGAACATCCAAGGTATGTTTTGCTCTGTATGCCTCCTAAATGGCCAAACATTCCTGATGGAGATGTTACATAAAAGCAGGCTCTTTTAAGATGCTGGAATAATATGCCTTTACCAGAGTTCTGACAGGCACTGCAGTAGGAAACTACAGCTAACCTCGGCTTGTGAGGCACAGCTTGCATTTCAGCTTCAATAATTTTCACTTTTCATGTAAGGTACCACTTTATTAGAAAGCTTTTTAGTCCTTCTATTTAAATATCAAAATATTGCAATAATTTAAGCATTGAGTATAATTGTAGAGTACACAACATGAGCTAAGTATTTTCTATTAATGAAGATGTAAATTCAGAACAATAATAAAAACAATAAAAGGACGTAAGCTCACTTATGAAAATACTTTTAAATATTATAAAATAGGAATTTTCTGTATAATTTTGAACATATTTACCAGCAGGTCAAGCAATTAAAATCTAAAAGTATCTCCTGATAATAATCTGAAACTGAGCTCGTACCTTTCTCTCATCTAGAAAAAGGAGTTAACTTTCAGGTTTTGTACTACACAATTATATTGAAAGAATATACACAAAGAAGTATTTCCCATGCTCAGAAAATTCAGTTAATACCAGAAATAAAAAGGGCTGTAAGACTGGTAAGACTCAAGGATCCACAAACTTACCACTTGTTTCTTTCCCATATCATTTGAAGTCGTTCCCTGAAAGAGGCACTATGAACTGGTCTATGCTCCCCCACGCTGCTCACATTGAACCTCAGCTAATTCTGAACTAAAAATAAACTTCAGGCAGTCAGGATTAGCTGGATGTGAACCTTCCTGCCCCTGGGTCAGGACCCAGAACTACACCCATTTGAAACAATGGCAGGTTGTTCCACAACAGCAAATGTTACTTGCACTAAAAAAACCCATAACTGCATGCTGGTACAGGTTCCTATATGCAAATTTTACCTTGGTTTGTTTACCCAAAGCAAATGAGATGCCTCATGCAAGGAAGGGTTTGTAGGATTAGACCTCAAATCTCTCCACTTGGATTTTGGCCATGCTGAAGACTGACAGCGCCATTTACACAGGTAGAGAACTGCACACCCTAAGTGGCACCCAGCAAACTGGTGGGGACTGGTCTGTTGCTGCCTGTTCTGGCTGGTAAAAAGCTGTAAGTATCTCCACACTGGTCACACTATACTGGTGCACTGTAAGGGAAAAACATCTTGGTAAAGGTCAGATCTCATTGCTTTTATTGTTTCCAACATTCTTGTGGCAGTAAATATTAAATGTTTAAAATACTTGGTATTTTAAAAAACTAAAAGCTAAAAACCCCATAAAAACAAACAAAACCTACAAACCTTTTATACAGCATTCACTGCCTGTGCCATAGTATGTCTGTATTGTATAATACCTCTCCATTTTATTACCATCTACAAAACAACTGGGAAGTGCATTGACTTCTGTATCATTTATTCCTTGCAACAAAGGAAACCACATGCTAGTAGCCAGTGATAAATACTCATCTGTCCATCCGTGTGACAGTCCCTAGCTCTGCCACAGAGCTATCAACTTTGGTCTATTTCACAGAGTCGGAAGTAACTCACTCCAAACTTCCTAGAAAGGGTGAGTTTGGGGACAGGTTCCCATGGACATTTTGTTATTGACAGAAGAGCCGCTGAGTGCTCTAACGTAGCCAACGGTGCTCCCGAAACCGAGATTCCCACAAACCAGGCACCCACTGCCTCAGTCAAACACCTGAGCCAGGCCACAGGTGGGACGCACCTGGAAACTCGGGGAAAAACGAACTACCCAGCCCCCCGGCTGTCCATTCCAGGATGCAGAGCAGAAAAGGTTTAAATGTCCTCGATGCTTTAAAAACACTGAAGCAGCCTTTACAGATCTGTTAAAGCTTTGCAGATTTTCTTTTGAGAGATTTATATGAAAAAACACGAGGAAATGCTTGCTTGCCTCCGCAGCAAAGATGGGCAGAAACGTGCGACCCTGCGGCCGGTTACATCCCCCCTCCCGCGGGATGCAGCAGGGAGGGCACCGCCGCCTCCGCAGCGGAGCGGGGATGTAGGAGCCGCGCTACCAGGGTGCTCCGCTACCAGGGATCTCCGCTCCCGGAGATCTCCCCTCCCGCGTCGCCCTTCAGCTCCGCCTCCCCGGAGCAGCGGCTGCCGGGGAGCGCCCCGCCACATCCCTTCAGCAACAGCGCTCAGGCGGGCCAGGCTGCCGCCGCCCTCCAAACCCACAGCCGGGCCCCCCGCGCCGCAGCCCCACGGAACCGTTCGCGCCCCCCGCCCGCTCCGGCCCCCCCGCCCCCTCACCGCGCTGGGGCCCGCCCGCCGCGCCGCCATGGGCCGCGCCCGCCCAGCTCCGGCTCTGCGGGGAGGAGCCGCTGCTGCTTCCGCCCCGCGCCTGCGCCCCCACAGCGCCGGGAGGTCCGGCCTCCCGCTTCCTTCTGGCTGCGCCTTGTCGCCCGCGGCTCGCTCAGCAGAGCCAACCCAGCCCCTCGGCCCCGAACGGGAGGTGTCGTCTCTCGGGCTGCAGACAAGCAAAAGCAAGGGAGAAAGGGTTCTAGACTAGTTCAGCTTGTAGCCACGGTCACAAACTGCTAAATGAAGTTCTATACAGTAATAGGAAAAAAACGAAACCAGAACAAAATACCAAAAAACCCACCAAAAAAGAAATAACACATGGAAGAAAGGCAAAAAGAGTCGACAAATGCTGGACTAGGCAGAAGAGGGGAAGCTGGTCGTGGACCAGCAGCGCAGAGCTGGCTACTGTTTCACCCTCCGCCAGTACTTAACCCATGTCAATGGCATGTTGGGGCTTCGGTCTCTCCCATTTTAACTCTAAAGAGGGAATACAAGCCCTGGCTCTAGAACAAGCAGGCATCCTGAGGGCTGTAATATTTGACTTTAAATAATCTCTTTCTAGCGTGCTTAACTTGGTTTTGTTGATTTTCCTCCAAGATTAGGTAGGCCAACAAAATAACCATCTGTGTACCTCAGGGAGCAAGACAACTACAAATCTGAGGGAAAGAGAGTGAGGAACTTAACTTGCCACAAGCATTTTACCCTTTGATGAGGAGAGAATGTTACCACAGACCAAAGCAACAAGAGAAAGGGTTTCTGACGATTTTCCTCTTTGGTAAATCCACGTTCTGCCAGTTTGTACTCACTTGAGTTGATGAAACAGAAAAGATACATTACATGTATAATGAAGATAACTGGGTTTTGGAGTAATTCATGTTATGCCAACACCACTCCGATCTTAAAAGGTAAAAATTATTAGCAGCCAATCTAATCTATTGATTAGAAACCAGTACCTTCATAAATAACACTCTGCTCACAGACAGCATGCAAAAAAACCATATTCTGACTTAATTTCATTTGTAAGAATGATACCATTTCAGAATGTAGAGGCATCACAGTACCAGAATGAGCATAATACAAAGAAAGGAAAGGACCTTTCTAAACTTACGTGTAAGTAAATAATGCAGATACATGCAACAAAATAGATTTTTCTTTATTCTTGTAATTGAGTGCTCACAATATTTCCTTTATTTTGGTACAAAAGTGGATGCAACTGTAACATAAAAAGCTCAAGAGCTACACAGAACATAGTATGATTATATCTCCCGTAGCAGCTTCTTTCCTAATCCTCTTCCAAATCCCTCACTTACAAAGATAAATTCTTGCGATCCTGACATTAGGATTATTCTTGAAGTAAAACATAAGCTGTAATCTTTCTGAAGCTGCCTGCTGCTCAGAATTAGGGCTGAGTGTCTGAGCATATCCATACCGCAGGGACCCACTGCGGCTCGACCTGTGCACGATGTACTGCAGACAGCAGCTGCGCAGATGCCTCTTGTAAATTGTCATTCACAATCACTTGATCAAAGAACTGACCAAACTGAGCTTCCATTTTCTTAGCCGAATCTTCCATCTCCTGTAAATCTTCTTCCTGTGAGACAGAGTAAGTCCAGAAAACTTCAGTGTTGTGTAGAGAAACATACTTGCGCAGCATCTGCAAAACAGCTTGGGCCACATAAACAAGAGGTCAATAGATAATGTCAGTCTACTTTATTTCATTTACAGTTTGCTGTAATAAAGTGCACCTTCTACAGTCAGTTTCAGGTCTGAAAAACAGAGCTGCCTGCCATATGCTTCCCAAGGAAGTGCCTTGTGTCTCAGTATGCTCCATTTACCTAAAAAAGTTATTCTAATGATGAGTGCTGGCAGAGAATGTTAAGGACTGGAAGGCAAATCTACTAATGCTTGTGGTTTTATTCCAAATTTTAGTTTATTTGGCCAGTGTCCATGTTACTTTCTGTCACAGCAATCATGACTCATTTCCATATAGTTATAGACTGAGGTCTCCAAAATGTTAAGATGCTAAATTTGATTATGATTTGTGTGGAAACAATTGTGACAAAGTGCTGTATATATTCTAAATACAAGGTATGCATTTCCTGCAAGCAGGATCTGTGTTTTATCTACAGAACTTAGTATAGGATTGATACTATCATTAAGCATACATGAAATAATAATACATTCTTATAACTGTGAAAAAATAATTTATTAAATTACTGAAGGAAGCACATTCCAAGTATTTCAATGCAAACAGTAAGTATACATGTTGATTCAAATACTGGCACAAGGCAGCTAATTAAAACAAAAATATGCAATATACCTTCTCCTTTAAAGGCATTTTGAAGCAAAATGCCTCAGCCCCCTAAATACAAATTACAACTCCTATGCTTCAAAGCCAATCTGGAGGGGGGGAAAGAAATCCCAACAAAATCTACAGAAAAAGGTAAGAATAATTAGATTTGATCCTAAAGACATAGTAGTATTTTTTTAAGAGTTAACATCGTAACATAGTAGAATGCATTATGTTCTAATAACAGAATCTCAGATTAATAAACTCAATCTCTTTTATTCCCAAATCTCACCTTGAACTTCATGTTCACATAATAATCTGTAATGATCCTGGCATTTTTACGAGTCTGCCTCATGCAACCTATGCTGGGTGGCTTGATGAATATAATGTAGGGCTTTAGCTCATGAGTCCGGGCTATTTGTATACCCTGCAAATGAAGAGTAAAATGAAGTATTTCAAGTGTGTTCATCCCAGTTTTACTCCCATAAAAAGCCATTTGTTTACAGCATGCTTTTATCTCCAGACCTAGGAGACACCTTTTTCAGGAACACTTACTTGAAGAAGATCTCACTAATAATCCCTGGACCAGACATTGTTAAGCAACTGTAGCATACAATCACTTAATTCTGCTTGGTAACCTTATTAGGAGATGCTTTCAATACCAGTGATGATGGAGCAGTGTCATTAACAGATCTCTACAATCAACCACATAAAAGATGCATTTGAAACCTGTTCATTTTTAACTGTTAGGGAGCTACTTTTGGAAAAAGTACCTCTTTATTGTTCGACACTGGAAGAAAATATCCTGCTTTCAGAACTCCTTGTACTGTGTAACATTTCCTAATGCTAGTAAGTATTTTTAAATTACTGCAGGGCAGTGGAGGGAATGAAAAAAAAAAGAAAAGCAAAAGAAAATCATAGCATGTAAAATTGGTCAAGCCACCAGATTTAAAATAAAGTATGTAACTCAGCACTACTTCTGCTACCTCACTGCTCTTACTTCAAGTGGCAAAATTACACATCCCAAGTCCCAACACCCCACGTTTTCTCCTTTGCTTAAAAATGTAACAGAAGAAACCCGAGGACAGTTTTAGATGTGAAGACTAAGGTGTGACCTAATCTGCCTCTTACAGCAGTTTCAGTTTTTGAGTAGTACCCCACAAATCTTGTAACCTAATTTCTGTTTTAAGCAGCACAAAACCCTGCCAGCCTAAGGCTCAGACACATTGGCTCTGCATAATTAGAGGGAAATACCCAAGAATTACTGAGTTATGGTCGCTCTTTACATTCAGTTAGAGGAGATGTTGAAACAGCTCAGCCCAAACACCTCCTAAGTACTAAATATGCAAGTAATTCAGAGGTTAGCAGGATTTTGCTAGACACAGCTCTAAGTATCTTAGATATTTACAAGCTCAGGCTTTTATTAGCCTTATCTTCATCAGCAAATTCAATGCAAAAATAGAAGGAAAAGAAAAGTGAATAGCATCTAAGTGAAAAAGCAGGTTACTAACAGCTGTAACTTCTGGATAGGAATAAAGGCACAAAGACACACTAAAATTTTCAGCTTTTGCTTGATTACTTTAACTGTTGCTGCTTTTACCAAAGGGTGTTCTGAGATTGCTAACAGAAGGACAGAATTCTCAACTAATAGGGCTTGGAGGAGGAAGAAATCCCATGCTACAGCTCTTCACGTGAAAGACTAATCCTTATTTTAAGTAAGTATGAAAACTCATTTCCATACCATCCAAACTGATAATGCAGCTGCTGGCTTGGTAAAAAATGAACTGTCAACATACTTGTCACTGTAGTACCACCACCACCCCCTAAGACACATGAAAAGAATAATCTATTATTAATAAGCACCATACCGTAAAGTGAAAAGACAAAGCAACAAACATGTTCCAATGGCTCAAGAATGTAGAGAAAATTATTTTTCCTTCCAGAAGATTCCCTGCCCCTTTACCACTCACCTGTGGCTCTAAATCTATTACACAGATCTTTCCTGCATCAAGGACTGTTCGCACTGCATCAATACTGGTACCATACAGGTACCCTTTGTATTCCCCATATTCCAGCATTCTGCAACAGTGGTGAGGAAGAAGGAAAGTGAAAGAATATTTGAGTTTCAAAAAGGTTCAATTTAAAGGTGAAATCTTTAATTATAATCCAGTGATCAGGACTGAATGATCATAAAATGCAGTGAACACTGATGAACCTTCACATCTTTGCTCTTCCCTGCTACACTGGGCATAAAATTAAAACCATTACAGTTCAATGTCTCCAAAACATGCATTTTTTACTCATCATGGTTTTATGAATTTTATGATGAGAGGTTGTGATTTTACTTGTCAATCCTTGTCAATTACATACTACAAATAACTTCTTAAATCTGAAGATCTCAAAGCACTTGGCACAGCTCAATGAGTGTAGCTTCTGTGGTGCTGAGCTGGTCTGCTGTAGACAGATTATTGATGCATAGAAAGGAGCAGACACTTTTGAATATTTAGCCCTTACAGTTCAACTACTCATGTGTCAACACAGCAGAGATCCTGCAATGGAGTCATAGGTCAGGAACAGGTGGGATTCACTGCTAAATTTTCAAAAGCAGTCTGGTTTCCAGGAGAGTTAGACTTATAAATTACAAGCACATCTAATGAGCTCAGAACTAGAGAGCCCATGTTCTTTTAGAAGGATTCTGAGATTAATTGTGGAGGAGCTATTTGCAACTGTATGAACACAGTCTTGGAAGAAACGGTCTCAAGTAGTTTGACCCAGATTTACACCAAACATACACAATAAGAGTGGAGGAGCCCAGACTTGGGACCTAATTACAAAACTGTATTTTCTTGGATCATGCTGCATTTTAAGTAATAAAAATGTAATTCATCTCTCCTACTCACCTGTGGCTATACACCATGTTTTCAAAAGTTTCTTTTGATACGTAGTGATATTCACGACCATTCATTTCATAACTTTTCTGAACTCGAGTGGTGTCTGAAAGAAGATATAACAACACACACAAAAAAAACAGTTGCAACTAAATTATTGTAACTTTATAAGTGAAAATGAACTTCATGAAGAACTATCAATCAGTATTTTAATAAATAATAATATGAGTTATTTCCATATGTTAATCCAGAGCAAAAGCCCCATATACTGTAATGGTTTGCCAGTGGCAAGTCATTGAAAGTTATCAAAACACAACTGTATTTCTTGGAATGGAAGGGTAGTTTAATCCAAATAGTTGTGATTCAAAGCAATCAGGAACTGCCTTGGAACTGGTTGCACAACTATTTTTACTCCTCAGAGGCAAAAAATTTTAAAGTTCATTCAGAAGAGCCCCACAAGCTTCCCACACTTGCACCTTCCCCATATCTGGGATCTTAAGCACAAAGTCCTGAATTTTCAGCTAGCTTCAGATCCCTAATTTCCAGTTTGGTTATCTAAATTACAAGAACCAAATAAGCAGAGGTAGAAATAATTTCCACACTTGCACCTTCCCCATATCTGGGATCTTAAGCACAAAGTCCTGAATTTTCAGCTAGCTTCAGATCCCTAATTTCCAGTTTGGTTATCTAAATTACAAGAACCAAATAAGCAGAGGTAGAAATAATTTCAGTTGTTACGTCAGAAGTTAAGCTGCGTAAGTCTCATCTGAGACTAGAAGGCTAATAAGGAAAGCTGCAAAGCCTATTAAGCACCAACTTCTGTTGTCTTCATTGTCATATCTGAGCACTTAAACCCTAAGAACTTAAAGTATCTCCAAGAAACGTTCTTTTTTTTAAATCTAGGAAAAGCAAACATCAAAATTAAACCAAATCATGCACATAACTTTCACCTTCATAAAGCTTTTAATGGTTTCAGAGGCTGGAACTTGAAAATACCTTTGGCTGATTTGCTAAAATGAGATAGATAGTATTTTAAACGAACCCTTATGAAAGCAAACAATACTGGCTTTCAGTAGAGCTGAAGAAACAGCCATAGAGCAAAGAGTTTATGAATGCACAAAGGCAAGAGGAAGGTACTTGGCATTTCCTATTCATGTTTGGATTGGGGTAGTGGAGGAAAGAGGAAAAGCATTACATACGAGGTGTGGCACTTTGAAACTCTCGTGGGTTACTTGTGATAAGCCTTCGGCGTAGCTCATTCACACCAACTCCTGCAGGACCTGGAAAGTTGGAAGAGCAACTAATATTACTGAGGGGGTACAAATCACTCCCCAGCAATATAGCCATACCCAGGAGGCAACTCAGCAGTACTATTTTAAAAGAAAACACTTACCAAATACATCCAGACTTAGGATAGTGGATTTGCCTTTACTCAGTTTGCTTTATCAGGACCATAGAACAGTGCAGAACAGCAGCTTCCCTTCAGTCACTACAATTAAAGTCTCCTTGAGAGCCTGCAGCCCACTTAATACAGTATGTCCTATAACAAGCATTATTAAAGGCATCTTTCTATACTGTCCATGATTGAGATTGTTCTAGTCTGGAGTTAAATGTTCTTATTACTGTCATATTTATGCATTTAACACTGGTTGTAGAAATGCCTCTATGTAAATATGTTTTCTATCAAGTTACAAATGTTTTCTCATAATTTTCAGTCCCAGCTGAATATAAAACTGAACCACTTCTCTAATAAAATCCATTATCACACAGCATTTGTAACTGTATGGCTTCTTCTAAGGACTCTATTATTGTTGTTTTTAAACTATCTCAAGCAAAGAAGATGATACCTACATTAAACTTTAACCTCAGTAATGGGGTCAAATTACAATAATTCTTGAAGTGTTGCTTTGAGAGCTGCCTACACAGTCAGCAACCACTGCAATCAGCAGCAGGAAATCCCCGTGGATCAGACTGTGCATGACTGTTTCCTCTTCTCTGGCAGAAGAGGGTGCCATTTGCCTGTGAAGGTTGTTAACCTCTTACCCACAAGGATAATCAGTCTGTGCCGGTCTGTTGGGTGCCGCTGGTACCTGACCACCTCTTCATAGGGAGCTGCCAGGGTGCTGTAGCAGCTGCTGGGGCACCGGGAGTAGCAGGACTGCTGGTTGAGCCGGGCCTTCCTGCGACACAGCCGCATGCTTCTGCGGAATCCAGCTGCAAGGGGCAGAGGCATCAGTACTAGAAAATACACCAGAGATATAGGCAACTACTCCTTTAGCCAAGAGGGCCTCTTTCTAAGCCACGGAACATACTACCTTTTTTGAGCTTTTTGCCAGGTGAAGGTTAGTGAATTTCATTGCTGCACTTGATATGACAGCTTGGTAGAATCTCTGAGCATTAAATGACAGCTAGAGAGTAGGTAAAATCCCACTGAAAGTCATCTGAAAACTAGCCCAGAATGAAAGACTTCCAAAAGATCCCCAAACAGGCTGAAGGAGAAGTTTCTGACTACTTGAGGCATCTCTAGGGAACAGGTGAACTTTTTTTGATAGTGTAGGTGGTTTGCTCTCATGAGGCAAGTCTGGAACATTTACTCCAGCCTCCAGAATGTGTATTTTAAAGGTCACTATGGTTTAATAACCACAGGGGTAGCTTTGTTGCTCCACTTGACCATCCAACTCTGAAAACCTCACCTATAGGTGTACTTTTCTAATGAAAGCCCTCATGATTATTCTCAGTGGATGACAGATATTACTTTTGAGAAAAATGAATAATGAAGTCAAGTTTAAATAGCAGCGGCCAAGTCTCTGTAGAAACCTAACAGGATGAAAAATTTAAATGGAGAGATTGAGCATTATTAGGAGGAAAGAGATTTCCTGAAGTTTGGAAAACAGAGTAAGATTGTAATCCATTTAGTAAGTCTTTAGGTGATATAAAGAACAAAGTATTTTATTTAACTTAAGACAAGCATTTAATCTGGATCAAGCTTTTACTTATCTTTAGTCTTGCATACCAATAAAGACTCGTTGACCAAATTCACCAAATTCTTCCTCTTCTAGAATACAAAGAACAAATACTCATGAAATAAAAAAGAACAGGGAAAGCTTAAAAGTTAGATGGCTAACAATTATTGCTGATCCCAAGGAAAAAAGGGGTTTCAGTAAATATGTGGCAGTATGATGCCTAATATAATTTTAAAAACATGATACTCCAGAATATGAAATACCAAAATATTTCACATGACCAATGATCAATTCAAAAGGGTCATTGTGAGAAAAAATAAAAATAGAAAGTCTTGGTATTTTCTAAATTAAATTTGAATTTTAACATTCTATTTGTTTCATTCCTAAAATATCTAGATACCATACAATGTTTTGAAATTGAAATTAATGGAAAAAAACCTCCACATAATTAAAGCTTTTCAGGTGAAATCTTTCTTACAAGCACTCCTTAGTTAAAACAATAACTAACAAGTCAGCAGCTCAAAATCAGAAACAAAAAATTTGTAACTCAGTTTCTGCCCCATAGCATGTTTGAAAAATGCAACTTGTGTGTGCTCAGATGTTTCAGGCAAAATGAAGACCTGATTTTATTATTTATTTTTTCTTCATTGGATCAGTGATATTTGTGCTCCAACATGTGAGCCTAACCAGTTTCCTCCAATTCTTTTTGTCCTCATTCTCATGCTGTTCCTCATAAAGACTTCACTATTCAGGTGAGACTTCTAAAACTCTGTATGTATTTTTTTTTATTAAATCTCTCATATAAGGCTCAAACATACCAATTTTCCAATAAATCAATGTTCAGAAAGTTTAGAAACTATTTGAGAGAGGTGGTTTGAAAACAACCAAGGGAAAAAATGGTGCCAGTGTTTAGTTTTCTTTTCAAAAAGAACTCCTTATTTTCCCCTAATCACGCATGTAGTTATCCAAGCTGTGTGCTCCCTTTACTTAGGCCTTGTTAAAGCAGGAGTGAGATACAGAAGACACAGGCATGTCTTTAAAAGCTGTATTCGTTCCAAGGAAAAACATTATATTCATAGCTTTGAAATGCTTTTAGCTCTAGACTCTTTGATTTACAGTTATCTTATAAGCATGGAAGTATTAAAACAAAATTAGATGCATGTTAATTGCTCTTTCACATCTATACACTCTTCATTACTTGTACCTTTACAATACAGTTTTATTCCTACATTTCTATATGTACTAACAACTAGTTCATGACTATGGAAAAAGCTACTTGGCACAAAACTGCTCATTCAGGGCAATGTTCAGAGTACTGTTCAGCTGACACATGCCCATATAATTTCTATCTTCAGGTCTCTTGAGTCATCATTCAAATATGTTTAAATATTCCTGCTTTATCTACACTCTCTTCTATGGTATGGAGTGCAGTGTAGAATCCTACAGGGAACAAGCAATTCAGCTACTGGGTATTGCAAGAAGAGTGATAGCTCCTGGTAAAGCAATAAACAGATAAATTCTATTAGCTTACTGCTTACAGGAGACAGGGAGAAAACAGTTAGTGTTACCTTCTTTAAGCTCCTCTGCACATTCAGATAGAGACAGACATAAAACAATTAGTTTTGAGAAGACAGTCTATACTATGATTAAAAAAAAAATCCAACCAGCATTGTCCAACACATTTAGGGAAGGTAGAAAACAGGTACTGCAAACATTAAAATATGCTTCTTTAAGCATGAATTCTCAGTTCCCAAAGAATGCAAGACTCAACTGCAGCATCTATGTCAGTACTGTACTGCAAAATACATCTGCAGCTAGTGGTTAAAGTAGAATGTAGGATAGCAAATATTTGCACTTTTATTCCTCTGACTCTGTGGCTACAGCAGAGAGCTGACTCAGCACTGAGCAGTGATCAGGATTTGCAACAGTAATCCCCAAGTGCAGCTATCAGAAACATCCTAGCATGAAAACAAAAGACTGCCCTGCAGACCTGCTGGTTCTGCCTTAAAAGCCTTGGGCATTGCTTGAGAGGTGGAAGAGAACAAACCACCTGTGATAAGAGAAGAAGGTGCAGAAAGAAGAACTGGCAGAAGAACTCGGGACCTTGTGGAGAAGAGCAAGTGTAAGGTAGAATGACACTCTTCTCCACAAGGTTAACAAATACCTCAAATGAGAGGTTTAGCAGTAGTTTTATTTTAGGGGAGAAATTATCTATTTTAGAAGACTTAAGTTTTGCAGAACTATCAAGATGCTGTAAATAAACAGCTGCTTCCTAAATGAAAAAAAAAATCCCCATATCAGCTTGGTTAAAAAAAAAGTCCTGATTGATTCTATTTTTAATACATAAATAATGAATTTTATAAGCATTTTTCTTTCCTGTATGCCAGCCATGCCCACAATCAGGAATCCAGAAGCAGCTTTCCTCTGTACCACACCAACTCCTACAGGCATTGGGGATTCAGGCCTCCACATTACCGAAGGTAATCCAATTATCTGCTGACATCAGTGCAGCCCCTGCTGTCACAGCTTGCACAGGTATAGCTGATAAGGATTGGATAAACAGATCTGCTACTGATGCACGAGAAGAAACATTCACACTTGTGGGATAAGAGGACAGAAACCTTACTATTAAGGTAATCAGAGAGCAAGAGGACGACTTAAAGCAACAAGATTTTACATAATGGCTCTTCAAGCCAGAATGGCTTCTGAAGCTAAAGTGGCATTTTGGTTTTTGCCACCTGCTTCTTTGCAAGACACTCGCTTGTCTCTGGCAGAACAATAGCAAGGAATTTAGAATTAAGGTCAGAGGAACTTACCTGACTCAAATGTTTCTTCATCTTGTTTAGTAATCCAGATAGCAAAGATATTAAAATAAATTCAAAATTTAATTCTTTTCTTTCTAATGGATTTCAGAATCAGAAATCAGTTTTCCAGCTTCTGTCGGTCTCATATATACTCACATATACTTTCCCCAGCTCCCTCTACCCTGAGGTGGCAAAATACAGCTCACCATACTTGAATTAATTGCTTCATCTCTTTTCACACAGCCCTACAAGATCACATCCCTCCATGAGAGCTTCTGAATTACCTTGAAGAAGGAAGAATGAACTGCACTGCTTTAGGGAACAACTCAAGCTACCAATCTTCACACTTAGTGTTTACAAGTAAAAACCTATTCTTGCTCCTTGTTGTCCCAAGATCAGTATCTTGACAATGAATTGTGTGGGCTCTCCATGACCACAAAAATATGTGGCATTAAACATACAGTAGGCAAAAAACTATGGTAACATTACAGCAGCCACTATTCAACACCTGAATCAAAGAGGTTGGATCTCATTCAAGCAGATATTTTTGTGCTGGTCAAAACACTTGACTATAAGCACTGTACGCCAGAACTGCAAACAGCTCATTTTAATACACTAATACTAGATGAGGTTTCCAGGGTATGAAAAATAGAATTTTCTACCATTAAGTTCACTAGGAGGATGGGTGGTTTTATCTAGCAAATGAGGCTTTTAACTAGCTACTGCCTTGAGGCAAATAAAATAATCGCAAGTGAATTCAGTTACCTGTTTCCACACACTTTTCATCAATCTGCATGTCGTCCTCTACAGATTAACACAAAAAATTCATCTGAATCAGAAAAACACTGAGGAGGAAAAACAGCCTTACAGATCTTACAAGACTGAACTCAGACATCAGAAATAAGATATGTGAAACTCAGATCGCCTTTAGACATCTTTAAGGATTTTAACTGTTAACTCCAATTTACTGATGTTCCTTGTCTACAGTGAGCAAAAATCTCTTCTTAAGTGAGTGCTCTGAAGGGCTTGTGGCAGAGAGGCAAATGCATTTAACTTGAATTCTCCTCTTGAAATAATGAAAGGTTTAACATGGCTGTCAATCTGTTTATCCAGTAGATATCTATTTATTAAGTATTACCATGAGGGAATAGAATTTTCTGTCCTATAGCTTTTAAATATCTTTCCAACATGCTATACTCAAGGAAAGTGCTTTGCTTGGTTGATTTTATTATTATTTTTACAAGGAAGAAAAGGAAAAGATCAATTCAGCTCTCTCTCAATCCCAAGACCACATCAATTTTTGTCCCTGAAATGTGATCACATGAGCTTGGGCAATCTCACAGGCTCACAATACTGCACTGTTTGTGTTTTGTTCTTGCACGCCCTTCCAGAGAGGCCCAATAGCAGCTATTTTCCAGTTACAGGGCAATTTTCAGAGTATCTGTCAATCACATTCTGCCCATATGTATCCTTTAAAGAAATACTCTCTTGGAGCTGCTCCAGGAGAGAAAGCGGGAGAAGAAAAGAGAAAGAGGAAACGTTGTCTTTCTTTCCTCAAAGAACCCATCAAAACGGTCACTCCCCTGACAGATAATGCGCAGCTAAAGTTTTTGTTTTAAGACAATGCATGCATCTACTACTTCAGCTGAAAAAAGACTGGATCTCAATTATGTTAAGCACACAAAATGCCAAGAACTTGGGCTTCTTCTACATGTATTTATCAAAATGCCTCATTTCCAAAAACTTTTTTAAAAGCCTGTAAAACCATGTGTTATATTGGTTCCGGGTACAGAAATGCAATGCTGTCCAGATGTGATTTCCTACCTTCTTCCACAGTGCTTACTGCTCACAGCATATCCATTGAAGCAGTTAAAATGAAATAAAATTATGGTGAAAGAGAGCCTCAGCTCTAGCAAACAAAGCAATCAGTGCAAGAAGAATCCTAGGGAATGAAACACATTCCCTCTGGGATTTATCATAAGAGAAAAATTTTATACTTGCATAAAGAACCATAGAAGAAAACAGGGAGAGAGGAAACAGGAAGAACATTCTTTTTCTGGGAATAATTGCATATTTACAGAAAGTTATAGTTGGCAGAGGGTAACATTTCTGGATTGTTACCATGAATAAATTAAAGGACAGCATAGCTTTTCTTAGGCCTCAAGAAAAGAAGTTCTATCTTTCTCTCAATAGCTTTGATGGCAAAGAAACATTTTAAACACTGTATGGCACTTTTCAGTGCAGAGCTGGTATCTGTGCCCCTGGAAAGCCAGGCCAGTACAATTGTCACTTCAAGACTTAGAGCCAATTCTCCTAGAGAGAACTGGCTGACCTAGTGAGCTCCTAGATCGTAGAGACTTTAGAAGAAGTTGAATTCACAGCTTCTCTTATGGTCAGATCCCAAGTATGCTGGAGACAACCATCTCCACCATCAGTACTCCAGGTACAATTATCATCAAGTATTTGTTTTTCTAGGGATAGTTAACACACTTCTAAGGCTACAATATGGCTCCAGACACAATGTCTTTGAATTAAGCTGAATTGTATAAGCTTCTATTTCAGTATGTCTGAAACAGAGACAAGATCTTTCTTTCCTACTGTATTACTCAAGTAATTTTTCACTCACACATTGATGATTTGAGACAGAGATGGGGCTGGAAGGGCTGAGACCACCAGAATTCTCGCTGCTTCCTACATAGAAATAAATTTATCACAGTTAAAGAAACAAAACAGTCCACAAGCACATTATGCTCCAGTCAGATTCACTGTTTACATGTAAGATCAATCAGTACTGAACTGAGAGAAGACAGCAAGAACTGAAACATTACCAGTGTTTTAGCCCACTGCAAAGTCCTGAAAGAAAACCAACATGCTATCAGAACTATTTTGAATTTCCAAATCAGCAGCCCAGAAGTATTAAGAGTGTATGTAAAAGTACAGGAAGATAAGCCATAGCATGGTACAGACTCCTGGAAGTAGAAGAGTGTGCTACTGCTAGGGGTAGTAGTATTACTGCCTCCATTACTACACAGAGCCTCTTGCTTGCAGCCTGAGTCACAACCCAGTTTGATTTCAACCTGCATTATACAGACCACAGGTAGGTTTATACATATATTGCAAAGTGAAGTTTATCATCTGCTATTGCATGGCCTTTTGTTATCCTGAGGGTACCACAGGACATGTGGTTAAAGGATCAAATTGAAAAGTTTGCTACAGCAGTGTAAGAACTCTGATTCTGAAAGCATGTAGTGTAAAAAGTAATATTTATGCAGAAAATAATAAGCAAGAGATCCTTGTTCTTCCTTGAGTGTTTGGGGTTTTTTCTCCTTTCTTTTAATCTGGCCTACTCAGCTTTGACCAAAGCTGAAGAGGTCACTCATGCATCACAAGACAGCTTTAAAAAAATACTATGCTTTTAGTATCCCGCTCCTCCCTTTGCTTTTTTTTGTTTTCATCATACATGATGGTCCTTTAATAGTCAGGGCCCTCAATTTCCACACATCTTTCAGCTGCTACACTCCCCTAGATGTCTTAGCAATCAGCATGGAGACTGGACAAGTGCTGCAAATTTCCTAAATGGCAATTTGAGATTATACAGGGGCTTTCAAAAGCTCGTTCTCACACAGGTGCTCTTAAGGGAAAAAGAGCAAGTCAGAGATCAGAAAGAAAGAGGAAGGATGATTGTCAGATCTGAATCATACTGCTACAAAACTTGTGAAAATTTTAAAGAACGAAGTGTGAATAACTGGCTAATTTTTGAACCAGAAATCAGGAAAATGATGATTTCTTTACCTTTTAAGAAGATGATTTGAGGGTATGAGTCCAGCACAGGCACTGAGATCTGAAACCTTCCTGGCCTGCCACCAGAGAGCATCATTCTGGTCCACAATCTGGAGTATTTCACCCCTCTTAAAAGGCAAACCTGCATCAGCACATGGTATGGCAGGATCTTGCAAGGGCCAGTAATCTGCCATTGCTCGCACATAAAGCTGGTAAAGAAAATACACAAGAGTAAGCAGAAGCCAAGTTTAGAACAGATACAACACGAGCTTTACAATCACAGGGCCAGATAGTGCTGCATCTTCAGTCAACTAATGATGAAGTCAAGTTTTAAAAACCAGATCAAGCCCTAAACCCCCTCTGTCCATTAAATGAAGAAAAAGCCCCATTTGTCTCATACATTATGAAAAGAACTGACTTTCAACTTGTAGATCACTCTGAAAGTGCCTTCATTACACAATAACATTTTCACTTACTGTCTTTACTGCTTCAGCAACAACATATTGATGTCAGCTGAGAGGTGGCCATAAAGGCAAGGTAACACTTTGGGGATTGCTATAAACTTCCAGGCAACACCATGTCTTTGTATCACACAATTAGGCACTACTGTTATCAATCTGGAAAAAGAAAAAGAATGTTTCTTACTGTTGTTTGGTTGCTGACAGGCCGATCGGAAACTGGAATTAATTTGAACATAATTGTCCCCTGAGACAGGGCCTAAATGATTAGAAAAGAATTAAAATATGGTTGGTATTCAACGCAAGTAATCAAACATAGGCAAGACAAGCTTGACACAGCATGGTTTTGAGGCTACTGTAATGTCTGTGTTACAGATAGAATTCAGGTAGACAGAGTCAATGTGACAATACTGTATTTTTTCCAAAAGGAAACTCAAGAATGAAACATCAAAGTTTTGCTAACTATTTTTAATTTAATGTAACCTATGTTTCACTGTAAGTATATGTAATTTCAACATTAATTCATACCAAATTTTTCTACTGAAATTTTATTTAAATTAGCAGCAGAGTCTGATAGATGGATGATATAAAGAGGGAGGAACATCACTTAATAATTAAGCATTCCAATAGAGTTTTTATTTCTTATACCTAGTAACGGTACAGCCAGGGCAATAGCACATAGACTTGATACGATTACACATAGAAACACCTCACTGGCTGGCACTTAACACTTAGCAGTCAAGAACCCTGGAAAATTGTGGGCAAAGTGACAAACAATAGGGACATCTCAACAGATTTCTTCATGAGAATTTTGACAACAGTAATTACAGTGCCCTTTTTTTGCAAGGTGAGATGTGTAGTTTACAAGCTCATTCACTCTGCTTTAGTGCATTTTGTAACACAGACTCTTATTACAATAGCAGCTCTCCTCTACTTTCTTGTGGAATATTAACTGAGTGGCACTTGGGGAAAAATTATGAATCAGTGAAGTCTACTTCACTGATAAATACTAAAAAATTAGTATTTTTCCTAGAAGCTGCAGGTGGAATGGTCACAAAATTTCTGTCCAGAACAGAAGTTAGATTTAATTCTGGTTTCATGTATTCTGATTTCATGAGCAGTTGTGAGCTTCATTCACAGTAAGGAAACAGCCTGAAATTTTTAACAGAAAATTCAGATTTTCTCCTGTACAAGAGTGTGTAAAAGAGTGAGCATACAAATAATCTTAAGGTACAAAGTAGAAATTTTAAAAATATTAAATACCAGAATATTAATGACTTGCTCAGGCTCAAGTCCCTCAACAGGAACTCCATTTACTTCCACCAGTTTGTCTCCAGCATACAGCAACCCTACCGTGAAAACAAATATGAAAACAGCAGCAGGAGTTTTATCGCAGGACGATTTATCTTGGACAGGCAAGGCAGGGTCACAGAGAAATACCACAGTTTGAAAGTCAGCATTAAAATTTTCCATACACCAGGTATGCAGGAAAGCATTTTGGATTCGGGCTGCATTGCCCCTGGATGGGACTGCAGACTGCTGTGGGTCGCAAGAAGCTTGCATGCTTCAGTTTTCTTATTTCTTCCCACTCCCTCATACGACATCTTTACAATCTACTGACAATTTGCCTTAAAATTAGCACAGACATTTTAATATTGCTCCATTTCCCAAAGTAACTTATGAACCTGTTCTATATTAATAGACCATGAGACATGGAATCAGACCCTTAAAAACTCCAGGTGCAGTGGGAGATCCTGGAACTCCTCTCTGTCCTTTACAGTAAAGTCTTCACAATATTGTTTTCTTTCCCATGTTCCTTTAACTCAATTACAACATTAGTCAAACTATGAACTTAATCGGCTATTTTCTGCAAGTTGGGTTTTCTTCTATATACAAAGGCCAGAAAATACTAAAAGGAGCTATTTGATAATGATTACAGTTGAATTTTATTTCTGATGTTTTACATTTTAGTTACATTACATTTCCTAAGGGACATGGAACACATTCAATTCTAGGATGACAAAGTAGTAACATTTCCAAGGAAACTCTTCACAAGATTGCTTAGCTACTAGTGCTAAGCAAAGTGTTTAGTAGACTAGTGCCAAAAAATATTATTCCTCAAAGCCAATTATCTTCTAGAATCACAAACTATTGATGTTTACCATTTCTCCTCATTCTAGGGAATGAGCTGCAGTTCATACTACACTGCAATTTGGGCACCAGGTATTGGTGCCAGGAATACATAATAAAAACGGGATTTGTACCTCAACTCAGTCTAAAACAGCAAATTCATCTGAAAATTTATGAAGCCCAAATCAAAGTCACTGCAATGTATCACTGTTAACAGTGCTTTCCCATATGTACATCATCTTGCTTTATAATGGAAGATTAATTGCAGAAGCTATTATCTTACTTCAAATGTCTTATTTCAAATTCAGTTTTATGTATCCCTTTGTTTCAAATTCCACGTACCACTTCTGTCTGCCAGCCCACCATGGATCACACGGGCAACCGTTATGTCACCTGTTATCTCATGGCGTTTAATGGTGGCACCCTGGCAGATAAGAACAAAGAAAAAACACATTGATCACTGAAGGACCCCGGTAAGTTTCCTTTCATACCACAAGTCTGAACACTTGTCACACTGACAAAAAGGCATTGAGGGATACAGCCTTTTTACCACAACATGGATATAGCAATAACCACAGAATCACAGAACACGCTGATTTGGAAGGGACCACACGGATCACGGAGTCCAACTGCTGGCCCTGCACAGCACCATCCCCAGGAGTCACACCATGTGTCTGGGAGCATTGTCCAAACACTTCTTGAGCTCTGTCAGGCTTGGTGCTGTGACCACTTCCCTGGGGAGCCTGTTCCAGTGCCCAGCCACCCTCTGGGTGAAGAACCTTTTTCTGGTATCCAACCTAAACCTCCCCTGACACAACTTCAGGCCACTCCCTCGAGTCCTGTCACTGATCATCGCACAGAAGAGATGAGTGTCTGCCTCTCCTCTTCCCCTCACAGGGAAGTTGTGACTGCCGTGAGATCTCCCCTCAATGTCCTCTTCTCCAGGCTGAACAGACCAAATGACCTCAGTCACTCCTCATCCAGCTTCCCTTCAAGGTCCTTCACCAACTTCATGGCCCTTCTTTGGACACTTTCTAACAGCTTCATTTCTTTCTTATATTGTGACACCCAAAACTGCCCTCAGCACTCGAGGTGAGGCCGCTCCAGTGCAGAGCAGAGCGGGACAATCCCCTCCCCTGCCTGGCTGGTGATGCTGTGCCTGATGCCCTCCAGGATATGCCTGGCTCTCCTGGTTGCCAGGGCACTGCCAACTCACATCCAACTTGCTATTGACCTGGACCCCAGGTCCTTTTCCATGGCACTGCTCTCCAGCACCTCATTCTCCTGTCTGTCCATACATCCAGGGTTGCCCCATCCCAGGTGCAGAATCCAGCACTTTTCCTTGTTGAACTTCACATGGTTGGTGACTTCTCAGCCTTCTCCTTTGTCACCGCCTCTCTGCAGGGCCTCCCTGCCCTCAAGGGAGTCAACAGCTCCTCCCAGTTTTGTATCATCTGTGAACTTGCTCAGTATTCTTTCCAGTCCTGTGTCCAAGTCATTCATGAAGATGTTAATGAGCACAGGGCCGAGGATGGAGCCCCTACAGAACCCCACTAGTGACAGGTCCCCAGTCTGATGTCACCCCAGTCACTATTACCCTTTTTGCCCTACCCATGAGCCAGTTGCTCACCCACTGCACGATGTGTTTATCCAGCTGTGTGCTGGATATTTTGTCCAGAAGGATACTCTGAGTGACAGTATCGAAAGCTTTACTGAATTCCAAAAGGATTACATCAACTGACTTCCCCTGATCAACTAGGTGGGTTACCTTGTCATAAAAGGAAATCAGGTTTGATAAGCAGGACTTTTCTCCCTCATGAAACCATGCTCGCTGTGACCAATGACTGTGTTGTCTCTCAGGTGTTTTTCAATACCTCCCAGAATAATCTCCTCCATAACTTTACCAGGAACTGAAGTGAGACTGACAGGCCTGTAGTTTCCAGGGTCATAATGTATTAGTACTAAATCCTCAATGTCTTCAACTTCCATCACACTAAAATAACCTCATGGATTGACAGTAAGAAATCTTTTCTATCTCCAATATTACAGCTATCTTTTCCTAAAACAGATTAGCTAAACTATACAATTGTTGCTGCTAATAAGTACAAATGATTTCTAAAGAACTTTCAAAGTCTCTCCTCCCTTCCTTTCTGTTTGGGCCATGGGAATAACTCTCAATCCAGTTTGGTTTTATCTCATATAATGAGAATGTATCTGCCAAATGTTCAAACCCTGAGCAGACAAGGCATCAAACAACCTGCTCTAGTTATACCCACATTGTGCAGGGCCAGATGGTCTCCTCAGGTCCTTTCCAATCTCAACAATTCTTGTGATTCTGTAAAATCTGGACAAGAATGCACACAATTCCCATGACATTCCTGGGAAGAAATCAATATGCATCTGATGCATTATCAATTCTTGTCTAAGTTAAAATAACTTGACAGACACAAGGAAGCTCCCTTACCAGAGGCTGGTTGTTTTTCACTAAGCAGACAATCCTCATAGCTTCTTCATTTTCAGGTATGTTGTCTGGCAGTGGTGGAAGGGTTGGTTCAAAATCTTTCTGGGCCACAGTATCATGAGCAGATAGCAAGGCCTGTTACAAATGAAAACATGCAAACCAACCAACCCATAAGCAAAGATCATACAGTAGCAGAACTTTAAACAGTGACTGGCCAGAAAATAGAAATCAGTGAATGTATTCCTGTGTGAATATAAATCCCTTGCACACACTGACATTTTCTTCTTTCCACCAGGAAAATCAAACCATGGAAATTTTAAGAACAGTTCCTCTATTTCTTGTGGAAAACTTACAAAAGATGAAATATTTCTATTTGGAGCTCTTGGGTTAAGAATGCAGGTTTTGCAATTTCAAGGAAAGTTTGGTTTTATATGTCTGTATTAACTGCCCATAATTTAAAACTTTGTAAGAAACATCTTTCAAGCACAGCCTTAAGTAAAATGCAGCCCACTGCAGGTACTTCTGATACACAGTCCACATTTGATCTCATGATCAGATTAGTTCATCATTAGTTAACTATGTCTCTTCTGGCTCCTTTACCAGTTCTTGTGAACAGCTGCCCATGCATTTCCATTCCCACTGCAGAGAGCTCCATGAGCAAACTTTTTCTTTCCTTACGCAGGACTTGCCTTTAAGTGTGGAGAACGCAGTAGCCGTCTTAGCTCTTTGATCTCTCCTGACTGAGGGGCTTCACGCAGCAATTCTACCACCTGATAATTGTAAGAGAGAAAGCACAGAGAAGGATTCTAGAGGACAATTAGTTTAGAAAGCTCTACATTGAATGTAAAGGAATATGGTATGGAGACAGTATTAAGCTCCCCCACATTATATGACTCAGAGGATGTCCATATGGTTTGCTCTAGAACTGGACAATATGACCACAGCTGCACTACACTCAGCCAGGCTTAATTTAGTTCAGGCACAGTGCCATGTGCTCTAAATCAGTTTTTGCTCCCATCCCTCAACCAATTTCATCACTAGTCGCAGTTTCTCTACTTCGTCATTAACTCTCCCACTAATTAAAAGATTAAGAATTCAGCTATTATGATTAGAAAAATCTAAAAAGCTTTTCAATAGCCTCATGTCAGGCTGCTTGATTGTAGCCATAACACTGAACCACACAGTTACATGGGAAGAAAAATACACAGTCAGTGATTAAACAATTAATGTTTCTGTTCATTACACTGGCCAGGATTCGTGTAGTCCAGCAACCACAGCTGTGCCCATTTCTCATGCCCCCCCTCTTATCACAGTAAGGGCTGTTGAGCAGTTTTACAGATGTGCAAGGAGAGTTTCAAGTTTATATACTGTATTTAGACCTGAGACACAGAATAAATACCAGAACACTTATCTGCAGTGTTCATTTGGTATGAGTAAGTAAAGCAATAAACTCTGTATACACAGTCTCACCTCTCGACTCAATGCACGTGCCTGCAGCGTGACAGGAGCTGGTCTTTTTCCAAGATAATGTTGGAGGCATTCATAAATCTGTTTCATGCCAAGACAGACAAAACAAGGCAATGATAACATTGACCAGTTCACATGATCATATAGATACATACTTGATAAGCAATGGACAACACTCTATTTGTGGAAACTTCTCAGTCCAACTATAGCCCCAGAGTCTGCAATCTAAATTCTTAACATCTAATGCATCTGGAATTTAGTCTTGAACTCAATGCCTCTCTGTATTACCAGCTAGCTAGCCAGTTACCTTGTGGTTTTGAATTTTCCTAGAAGAAAAGCTGTCTACACAGGTCAACAGCCTGATAGAGCCAATTCTCTGATTTGTAATCTGTTTTCTTC
The DNA here is from genome assembly GCF_965178545.1 of Coloeus monedula. Taxonomy (NCBI): domain Eukaryota; kingdom Metazoa; phylum Chordata; class Aves; order Passeriformes; family Corvidae; genus Coloeus; species Coloeus monedula. The sequence continues at coordinate 12,478,899 of NC_138787.1, forward strand.
CTCTAGTTGAAGGCATAATTAGCAAAGTAAATTTAACTTAAAACAAATTGCTGTATTTAAAATGCCCGTATGGGCATTCTTATCTAGTAAAAGCTCTTCTTTAAAATGTAAAGATTTTTAAAACCTTTTTTAGAAAAGCAGAATTTGTACAGAATTTGTCTCAGAGATAAAATTCTTCCCAAGATAGAAACACCAGTCAAAACTTGTTCTCTAACTATGTAAGATTTTCAGTTACACATCAGATGAGTGGGTTGCAAAATAAAAAAATACAATGTCCCAGGCCCAGAAGTGGGATGCATGGCCATACAGAAATTTAAGAATAGAAAAGACAGCTGAGCAACGTTGTGTTTAGTCTGTGTCCCCTGGCCTTAACATGGACATGTAAAGTAGAAGAGCTTTAATGGCTAGGACATTTTGGAAGAGAATACTTTATTCTCCTTTAAAGCAAAAGTCGTTTTGTCTACTGTGACTGCTGATGTTAGGACTGACATCAGAACTATCAGCACTTCATGTAAATAAGCATTTATTGTCCTGATATGGCAAAATCAAGTAGCTATTCCCTAGAGATTGTTCTCTAGGTAACCTTTGTTTTCATAGCTGTGTGTTAACTTACCTTTAGTAGTGCTTGCAGCCAGCGAGATCTGAGCAGGTCATACAACATGCCAACGCCATTGACATCTCTCTTACAGAGCAAACTGAGTTCTTGCAGCGCTAGAGTCAGAACATGAGATACACCTGAGCCCAAGAAACAGAAAAGCGCAAGACACTTCAGTACACAAAGAAGACCAACCAAAGCCAAACAGTGACCCAGGCCTTTGAAATGCACCTCTCCTCAATTTGTACTTCTAAGAAATGCACAGACATTTCCTGTCTGCTTTGGTTTTTTTCTGGCAACCAACTCTGTTGCATGAGTTATTTTACCATTTATTAGCCAGCAGGGTTAAGGTCAATACTAGCAATTTGCAACTGACCTGTGAGAAAACCATACAGGCAATCTCACATGTATCAGTTTGGGTTCAAGCTCATACCTCCTACTGAGAAGAGGTGAAACAACAAAAAACTCCTTGGCTTTATAAGCCAGAAACAAATGCCAGGTATTCTCCTCTGATGCTCTCTTAAGTTAACTGCATACCGCCACTGAACATCAAGAATCATTCCAATTAGTAAGTAGTAATACTTCAGACACATTAATCTCTCTCATGACTCAATGGAAGAAGAGTCACAGAGATCAAGGAATAAAACTTTTTTCAAAAGAAAGTAAACTGAAAAAGAGGTGCAAAAGTTACCATTATCTTTACTGCTGACTGTTGGCACCTCCATCTTCTCCTTTATTCAAGGATATTCCACCCACTTTGAATAGTGCATTCACACCACGTTGGTTTCACAAAGATAGATGCTGAACTAGGGAAAAGAGTACCCTCATATCAGAATACTGTCAGGTATCTTACATTGATAAGAAAGCAGAATTTAAAACAAAGTGGGGGGGCAATAATTTGTATTTAAAGTGCACAACAGGTGTCAAAAATAAATTAAATACATGAGTCCCACCTGTAAATTCAGCTACCCAGTATCATCCAAAATACAGACACACAAACCTCAACTGGAATATGACATTTTAATATCTTTATGGAATTACCATTTGCTTGCTTCATTAAGTCATCTAAAACAAAAAGCTGTTTGGTCCATCTTCTGGCTCTCCAGCTTAAGTGTACTACCATGGAAAGTCTTAATTTTTTCTAAAGACTTAAATCTTGTTTCATATCAATATAGCTTAGAAAATAATCATTTTGAAGGACACATTACATTTAATTCCTCCTGATATTGACACAATATTAAAAGTGAAAGACTGGAGTTGCTACTGAATTTTAATTGACCAAAGACATGATTTAGAAAAAGGGGATCCCTGTCTCTATCATTATTTGAGTTTAAGGTCTTTGAAGGATTTGTTCCACAGAGATTTCATTATTTTTCTCTATTTCCTCACAGTGAATTAAAACACAAAAAACCCAAGCCCAGATAAAAATTCTTGGTTCAAATTACTTTGCTGGTATCATCATCTCTCTCAGGCAATAGGTTGCCACTTTTAGAGATGGAATCAAAGAAGTTATTTGCTAATCTAAAGATGGGTTGCTGATTTCTTTAATTATAAAAAGCGCATATACTACCTTATTTTGTTTCTTTAAATATTAAAATCAGCATTTTTAACCAATGCAGGAACACACCACTTACTAATTAATATGTATCCATGTTGCATGACCTTTCCACATATAAAATATAAGCCTTCTAAAATTTTCTTTCAAATTCCTTCTCTCCCTTAAAATTCTGTGATAACCTATCACTAACCTATAATGTTCTCTTAAATTAAAACTGGAAGAAGTTCTTCAATCTGCTGTTCATGGCAAACAATGCAATACTGGATCGCTTCAGGGAATTCTCTGAACTCTTCTTCTCAAAGTATTATGAAAATTCCCCAGGGAACACCACACAATGCATTTATACCCTAAAGCATCAAGAATCTGTGTATGAAAGCTCTTAAGTAATTCAAAATCTTCATTACATCCTATCTGATTTAACTTCAAATCACACTTGATACAAGTTTAAAGATACTGTCATGGTTATCAGTGTTGTAGATTACTCCTAAAGAATTAAATATTTCAGCTGGCCACTCAAGAGATGAGCTGGACTACAAATTAAAAAAACTAACATCAAACGTCTGAGCACCTCAGCCAATAGCGACCCCCAGTGTGACTCACTGAATGCTTTACCAAATTCTGCTAAATACACAATAGTTTATCCCCTGGATTAATAAAGTAAAAAGGCAGCCATTTTCCTCTAGATTGCTCTGTAGATAGAAAACAGCAAAGGTACAAGCAGGAAAAGTATTATCTTGATCTGCTTACAAAAGCAGAAGGCATTACTGTCACTTTTACTGCACTTAATACTTATTTTTAGAACATGCTTCCTCTCTCTCCTGTTAAATCATAAAACTGCTTTCAAAAGGCAGTAGAAATTAAGGGAGAAAAAAAAATCAGAAGTCATGAGATTATGACTCAAACATTTTATTACTGAGTCTGGACAATTAATTTCAAGTTACTTCTATGGAATACTCAATGACACATCTTACTGAAATTCTAATCTGAAGACTGCTTTTAAAATTATGAATTATTCTTTTAAAGACTCACAGAAATATAGTTTGATCCTCACCCAATACAACTGGGGTTCGAGCTGCAATTATTTAATATTTTTCAATGGTCTCGGTTCTTTTCCTTTAAGAATTTGCCTTCCCCGTTTTTAAGCTTAGTTGATCTGCCTAATGATGGATTTAACAAAGCAGGACATATAAATCTGTCATGAAAACCCGTTTCTTTCTTCATCGAGACAAAGCAAATGGAAACAAAGAACAACATTTCTGGAGATGCTAAAATATTTCAGATTCTGCTGAAGCACAAGCAATATCGTTAGCCCTTTAAAATACTGACAGATTAATTTTTTATTATTTATTTATTTATTATTTATTATTTATAATGCAGCATCTGGTATCAGTACAGCTTCCACAGAGAACAGATGTGAGAGCAACTTGAGTGTGTTTAGAAATTTTGGACACAGTTTATCTTGAAGGTTAACCTCAGATTTCCCAAAAAACTGGGAAAGCTACTGAAGGGCGATTGCTTGCCTTGTTGGGTGAAACCCTCAGCTACAGCTCTCAGAGTTCTAGGAATAATAATAAACATGCAGTAACCCTTCCATCCATTGCTGTCATCTTAAACTACAGAGTTTATGCTTGCACTAACAGAAGCAGCATTTTAACATTAAAATCTGTCAAGTTCTTAACACCACAGCTCACCTCAGCCATGAATTAGTAGCTGTTTCATATTTACACACAACAAAAGGAAAGCAGCTTCCAACTGTGAAGCCTGGTTTCAGAAGCTGTCAGTAGTAACAGATGCTGAAAAAGTCATTATCAGAAGAGAGGAGGAGTATCTTACTTCTTTAGAAAGAGACCTTCTGGATTGCTTGCTTAAGGGCAAAGGTCAGAGTTCAAACAAACTTAGAATTACTACTGTGCCTTTATTTCCAAAGACATATCTACGCAGACTATAAGGCCGGAGCTCAGCATCTCCTCATCCAAGGATCTAAATAAATTAGATGGAAATTCTTGCTAAAAGGCTTACCTGACTAATCTCCCAGGCAGTGTAAGGGCCTTCCCATTCACGTGTATTGCAGGCAATTACAGATGCTCATTAATAGAAGACATCTCTCTTTGCCTGTTGTTAGAGACAGAACTGGATATCCACACTGACTGTGCGAGAATTTGAGTCAAAATCAAACAGTCACCTCATGTCTACAAGCCTCTGTTATCCCAAATTTGGGCTACAGGGCTTCCTTCAGCAGCAGAGTATGAAATTCCTTGAACCTGTTTGTCAGACAGACCAGAAGGTCTTATTGATACAAGGCTAGAGCTGCAAGGGAACCTAAGCCCTGTTTTTAATGAAGTTTCAGAATTGACTTTAAGTGGACAATTTTGCATCTTGTCAAGCCTGTAAAGGGGACAACACCAGAGAACCTGACATCCAGAACATCACCCCCCTACTCTTATACACTTTGGTTAATAATTCAATTATTAATTGAATAATTTCCTTTTTTACAAGGAAAACTACTCCTATCTTTAAATTTGCCAAAATTAATGATTTGGCATATTGAAGACTGCAAATTAGCTTGAGAGTAGGAAATACTCTGAGAAAGCTTTCATTGCAAATAAGCCACAGGAGAGATATTCAGCAACTCAAACCACATGCCCTGTTCAAGACTTTTTTGTTCTGCATTAAATAAGCTTAATTAGGCCAGTGTCATCACTGAAGTCTGTCAGCTTCCTTTTCTAGTCAGTGTAAAGAACCACCTTACTTTTTGTATACTTTTTGAGACTTTAAAGTGTTTTAGCTAAAACAGCAACCCAACATATTAGTGGAATAAATTGACTATTTTAAGCCTTTGAAACCATTTATCCTTATCTCAACCCAAGCACCACTTAATGCAAGTCAGAGGCAGTAGAGTTTTACAAGAAAAAGACAGAAAAAATGTTATGTTCACACCAAGCATTCTGTGAGATTTCACAGAATCCTACCTGCATACGAGTTAATTTATGCTACTGCTCTTTGTACTCAGATCTTCCTGATGGTGGTTTATTCTGCCTCCCTCTAAAGCACAGCCTTAGAGCTGCAGTGGTGGTGTGAGTACCTTGTTTACACAGGGTAAACCGCTAAAACATCACTTCCCAAAACAGCAGCACGCAGAGAACACTTGATGCAGCACACTGCAGTCATGAGGGGCAGCCAGCTTTACTTCCAGCTGTTTATTGCCAGCAGCTTGGGCTTACTGAGAAGAAAGCAAGCAACCAAAACCCCTTAAAAAAACAACCAACCACCGTATTTATACTAAATCTTAGTACTCAGAAGTACGTGGCTAGGTAGTTCAAAGAAAGGATTTGTTTTACAGTCCCGTATCAGTGACATATTTTTCTACATTATCTCTCAACATACAAGAACAGGTAGTTTCATAACCTACTTCTAAAAAACAAGTACAGTTTTTGAAGATTAGGAGAGAGGAAAAAAATCCCTTTCAAGCTCCTGCTCCCTATTCATACACCCCTCTAATATTTGGCTAATGGGAACTAAACAGATATTAGAAGTTTAAATAGGTTTGCTGTATCTATGAGAGGAAACAAATTTCCGAGTTACATGGGGGAAATGCATCCTTGCAGTACAATGGCTTCAGTACAGTACAAATTTTCTTACCTGCAAACCCCACAGAATACGCCATGTTCAGCTCATGCAGAATTTCCAGAGGGAAAGAGTATTTGTTGGATGTTAGTACAGCAAGTAACCTCACTGCCCCAGCTAATCTATGGACATCCTCTCCTTTCTAATCCGCAGAAACCTAACCTTAGAACTACTCATTACCAGGGAGAAGAGAACAAATCCCCTTAACCCTTTTCTTGCATAAAAAAGCCTACATCGCCTCTTGCTTAAATAGTTTCTTGTTCTCATCAACTTTCCCAGTCAATAGGGTGCTCATCACTTGGGGTCTGGCTTTGGCTACCATGCCTGTGATTGAAGTGAGAATCTGTAACACCAGAGCATTGATCTTCTGTTGCTGGTTACAGGATTTCTGCTGCAGCACAGGAAATACATGGCTTTCCATTTAAAGAAAAGAAAAAGAAGAGAGAAAAAAAGTAATTACCCTGAAGCAATCCAGCTGGAAAGGTCCTGCAGGTTAACTCATTTCTTTTTAGTTACAGCAATACACAAATCAGAGCTGGTGTGTACTGATTTCCTAACGCATCACAGCCCAGATCGGCTGTAAAGTGGAATCTGTGTCAGAAGCACATTAAATCCTGGGATTCTCTTCAGCTAATAACCAAGCTATGTATCAGAAGGACCAAAAATAATCCAGCCCAGACTGTCTGCTTCCCTTCATCAGCCAAGCTAAATTCATGTGATACCACGACTTTTTCTAAGAGGTTGAGTGTATATATACATACCTCCCTCTCTATGCTTATATATGTAAAGGCAGATGTATTCCTTGGGTTTTGTAGTTCCCAGCTGCACCATTCACAGAAAATGTAGTTACACCTTTAAAGTTACTACATATTTGTAGATACACCTTGTTCTTGAAAGGCAGGAAGATTACACAAAACCTTCCTATCTCCAGTTACATTTTTGGTTTAAGTTGAAGGCACAGAATCGATGTAAGAGGTCATATGAAAAGAGTAATATTAAAATCCTTTCTTCTGAAATATCCAAATATAAGAAATGCTAATTCAAAACAGTTACAGGGGGGAAAAAAGTCTGTTTTTCATGGTTACACTCCCACAAAAGGCAAAATAAATCCTGAGTTCAGATCTTCTGTGGATGAAAATTATTGGCATTGATTTACTCAGCTGTTCGGCATAGCCCCTTTTCGAAGGGCAGTTCTGTTCCTACAGGCTTCAGTTAATAGTTTCTTTTACATTGAGTTCCAAGAGGTGATTGCATGGAAATGCTGCATATAGGTGCCAGGTGAATTCTGCCTTATCCTTCATCATGCTCTTCACTCCTGGTTGTGTGTCCTCTCCCCTTTTCAAGCTAGCTTTTTATAGCTTCCCTTTTATTCCTATTATTGCTTATCTCGAATTATTCAGTATAATTTTAAAAATCAAGCCAATTAATTAAGCCAACACTAAATTGTTTGCAAGCATGAAGTCCACTCTCTGTATTCTCTTATCACTAGTCTGTTGCAAGTTTAACAATAGTTTCAAACATCATTGCTCCAGAACTACTCTTTCCCCTTCTCTGAAAAAACGAAAAATAATTTTGAAGAGACCAATCACTTTTACTTTACTATGAAAACTGCTACATTACAGCTGTTGTTCAACACAACAGTATTTTGGCATATGGTTTCTTTCTATTTACATGCCAATATACGAGCCACGATCACTACTCCAAAATATGATTAGCGTTATCTATGGCACTCTAACATAAATTAAGCCATTATAACATTCTGTAGTCTGTTTTTCCCTTCCTTTTTTTTTTTTTTTTTTGAGTCAGTCCTGGCACCTACAATACTCTAGTTACCCACTAGTGTTATTGGTACAAATGAAGTTAGCCATAAACCACAGAACACACACTCACAGATTCCCCAGGGAAATAACTTGTTCTCTGCAGCCTCCGAGGTGAGCTGCTCATGATCAGGATCACGCTAAGGGACCGCAGGGAGCTTTCCCAAAGTGGGAACACCTTGTAATTAGTGCCAAGAGAGACAGCCCAGTGTGTCCTGCTCCGAGTGGGAAGCATGGAAGTACCAAAGCTCTGCCTCAGAGGCAGCTCTGGGTCGGCACAGGCAGAACCAGGAGTGACAGCAGCAGTTCCAAACCTGCTGGAGCAGCCACCCCAATGCAGCCTGCGGGGTGAACTGCTCGGGAGCTTCCCTGCAGCAGGAAGAGCTCGGTATTGGTGCCAGGAGTTCACCTCTGGGGCAACTGCTCTGCATGCTGAGCCCTGCTTCCTGGGAAAGGGCTGGACAGCACTTGCTGCTGAGGAGGGGAGTGAGAGAGGAGCTTGGTGGGCACCTTGTGTTAACCAAGGTCAACCCCCTACATCTGTTCAAGAGCACCCTTCACCCTTCTTCGCTCCTACCACAAAGGCTGCCAGAGAGAGCATTTGGCCTCAGGGTGAACAAACTGAACACTGCACAGCATTTCATTCAGTGCCAAAATCTGAAGTGGTCAGTGCCTTTTATTTATTTCATAAAGATAAAGAATGGTAAATGCCTGTATATTTACAATTCTAGTAAACAGGGAAGTCCATAACAGTGAGATTATTTCCACAACAGCACATGAATACTGCATTCAGCAATGCTGTTCAACACAGATGCCTCAAAACCTTTAGAGTCAAACACACTATAGGTAACCATTATAAATACTAACATATTTCTATTTCCTTAAATAAACATACAGCTTAATTCAGGAAGACCAAATGGTTCTGTGGTGCAATTAATTCCCTTTAAACGTTTCTGCTGACAAACCAGGAATAATAAAAACGAACCCACTGCTTTGGAAGCCATGCAGTCCAGACTCTCACAGGTGTTCTATGTAGATGCCATGCCTTTGTGCAGCATGGTTAATTTAAAAGGAGTAAATAATCTGTTACAATAGGAAAGTATTTCTTCTTGCTAGGTACTTGACAAATCAAGTCTTTAGCTTCATCACCACTTCACAGAAATCTTCTGGCTGCAGTTTTGGAATCTTAGAACTGAGAGTTCAGAAGAAACAACTGAGTATTTTCATCTGTAGCAGCAGAACTATAACCAATTATTTTCTAAGGGCCGTTTCAGGGAAGAAGTGGTTGTTAGTGAAGTTCCACTGAGTAGATTATCCCACAGTGGCAGGTTGTGAATGATGGTCTAGGTAAGCTTTTCATGCTGAATCTGGTAGTAACACGCCTGAATTAAAACAAAGTTCAGATTAGCACAAGTGCCAGTTCACAGCAAAGCATCATACACAAAAAGGTTGATTTTTTTTCTATGCAAGAAAACAGGACAAGGCTCTCTACAAGCAGTGATGCAACAGTGGCACTCAACAAATGAGAACCTTCTGATATGTAAGCAAACAAAAGGAGCAACAGGAGACTAAGTTAAAAATTACATCCAACTCCTAATCAAGCAAGATAGCATGATTTGGGACTCTAAATACTTTCACAGATCCCAGCTGTGCCAAGATTAAAGCATATTTTTGCTTACAAGTCTCTCTTTGCCCTTTGACAGAAGGACTCAAAAAAAGAAAATATTTTTTTACAGGACAAGGATGCAGGGATGAAGCATTCAGACTGAAAAGCAAAGCTTTCCATCACCCTGACCTGCTGCTGAGAGTTATTCACTTCTTAATGCTGGTTCAAATATGCACTGAGTCAGGTCAGCCAGGATCAGAAACTTAATATAAATGTCTCAGACAACACTTGCACCCATAGCAAATTAGATTCTACTTCTGCTTCCATCACGTAGTTTGCACAGACAGAAAATACAGTCATGTTCACCTAACAGTTCAGTTTAAGATTTTCATTTAAATTTCAGATTAACGGCCTCCCTCCAAACCAACATCACAAAAAGGCTCCACACAGCTGAACTGTCCAATGATCCACTTGATGAACAGTTTTGAGATAACAAAACACCAGATTTCCATTATGAATGTCTTAGTGTACAACAGGATGTTCTTCCAAACACACTCTCTTCCTTTTCCCATACTTAAAAAGGTAAGAATATTTGATAAAACGTGGAGAGTGACAGAGTAATATTTTTTACCCTAAAACTGCATTCTTGGAAAGTCTTGATGTAATGTTAAACTTTAATGGAATGGCTAATCTCCAAAGAAGCACTTCATTTCAATTTTTATAGGGAGACTAAGGCTTGTTAGGTTGCAGGGGAATGACAAGCTCCAGGTGAGCATTTAGAACAGTTCAACAGCAACCAATATTACATTTCAATAATGTACATTTGCACACTGCACCATTTTTCTTAGCAGTACCTGCAATTATGAGGTTATCCAAAGCTCTACATTAAATTTCCTTGCCTGTCCTAGTAAAAAAATTCAATTTAAAAAGTCAAAGAAATTATAGCCTAATGTTCATATAATTGTCTTAAGCTGGTCCTTATTGCTAAAAGCTGATTATTTCCAAAGAAAGCCTTTAATAGCTGAGTAATTTTCATACCTTCAAGGTAGTGAACATGATGCCTTGCTCTCCATGCTGGAGATAGGGATCCATCAGGTCTTCGATTAAGTGCACCTCAGACCCCAAGTTCCTTATCCTGTCACATGTGAGAGTGGGAAAGTGAACATGGGAACAAAAGTTGTCAGTATAATGTTTTTTAATTCTGAATTCAGGGCCTTTTCAAAATAAACTGTTCAAGATTTTTTCAGGCCAAAGCAAACAGTCAAACTGGAAAATTTATAGTTACAAAAAGCCAGTAACTAATGCTGTAACAAGCAGCAGGAGTGTTTAACACAGAAGTACTTGTACTGCCTATGCTCAGCTTATGACTGATGCCACCCTTAGTGCCTACCTGGCTCGTAGCACCACATAGAGAAAAACAGGAAATAAGTCATCCATGGACCACAGAAAATCTTCCTGAAGGGTCTCAAGTACACTCTGGGAGATCTCTTCAAAAGTCTGCTGGATCACCTTCAACTTGTCAGCTGGGGTAAATGTGGTACTATTTGGAGAGCAAAAGCAAACCAGGATAACAGCACGCAGTTAGAGATCCACATCTAAATTAGGAAGGCAGCTTGCTGGCCAGCATGGCCCTCCCCGTGCCCAAGGAGGTCAGACATTCACACTGCAGCAGCCAGGGCTGCCAAGGCTGCACAGTACCTACGTTAGAATCACCACATCAAGGCACACTACTGCAAGTGAGACTCTCTTCACAGTTTTATAGTGTTTTAATATAGTGGTAAAAGGGAAAAATTCCTTTCTAAAATATTTTTAATTCCTTAATTTCTTAAATTCTTGCATAACAGACACAGAAGAGCCTCCCCTGCACAGGTCACTTTACCACAGCTTTTTGAAAATTCACATGTGTGTTTGATAGACATCCTTACGCCTTTGATTCTAAATGGTGTCCCACAGGCACCTTTCAGTCGTGTTTATGAGGCAACACTTCATTCCCCAGCAGGAGAAATTGCATTTTTACTCAGAACTGGAAAATGTCTTAGTGACTTTTCTTACAAAGGTGAACAAAAAAGGTGACATGTAAAGGATCCCAGTCAAGTATACTAGCTACTACTATACCAGGAACAGTGAAACACTGAAAGACAGATTGCAGAGAATTACCTGATTTGCTGTAAACATTCAACAGCAGAGGCAAAGCAGGCGTCTTTTGTGTTTGATGATACCTGTGTAATCATGGTAAGATTTATCAGGCAGGTTCAGCACTCCCACTGTTCAGTGTTGAGACTCTTTCAACAAGATAATGATTAAGAATGTAAACTATACGTTTTTCCTAATCAGAAAGTATTATAATGATATAACCCTCTTAATTAAGCAGCTTGAAAATTTCCTTGCTAGACTTTTATTCTCACACTTTCCTAACTGGAGACCAAGCAAAGGTCTCTTGAATTCACTACCAAGTCAGACAGAGAGTGACAAAGCTGGACTGATGGCCACTGTAAGAGATCACGGAATGGTTGGGGTTGGAAGGGATCCCTGGAGATCACCGACTCCAATGCCCCTGCTAAGTCATTAATGCAGCATTTAAGTAGTAGGCAAACTTTAAGGCAATATAATAACATAGCATATCTTAAGCAAAAAGCCTGGTCAAAAATTCTTTCATCACTTTTTCATGACTTCAGCTTCTTGAAAGAAGCACTGGGCAAAACATGTAAACAAGACCCAATGAACATACCTTTCTACTCTCTCCAAGGATGGATACAGTTCCTGGCCAAAATTTCCTGCAAGAAACCCAACACAGTCCACTGAGAGAACATAGTCATAAAGTATTTTTTGCATTATAGAAATGAAGTCACATTCTCAGACACAACAGCCCTTCCTACAGGATCAACTACACCTCCCACAAGAAGCCAGAAAACTCTAATTTGAAATGCCTCACTCTGATTTTGTAGCAACATCAATCTTTACCTCCTTCCCATCCCTTCCACCTCCCCATTTTAGAAGAGGGAAGGTTTGATTCACTCTCTCAACCCTTCTAATGAGCTTGAAGACATGTTTAGATGCATTTTAATCAGAGAAAATACTTAAGAAAATTGGGGGTTTGTTTTAGTTGCTGTATCTAATTACATGCCATAACCTTTGCCAGTTTCTGTTTTACTGCTGCAGCATACTCACGCTTGCACTCCGAGAAAACTGAGAAGAGCCATATCAGTTTGTTTGTTTAGACGTAAAACACATTCCCAGTAAACGTCCTCCTCACGCTCGTTGTCCAAGGCATACAACATAAAGAGAGGAGGATAGAGGCGTGGCAGTAATACAGGGAGCAGCAAGCCAAAACTGGTTACCACATAGCTGCAACAAAAAAATAGAGGGGATGGCTTGCAGTGGAAGGCATTAAAAACCTAATTATCTATAAAAATTGAATGAAAATCATTGGAACAAATCTTTCCTGTAGCACAAGCCTATTCTACAAGGGATAAGAGTAAAAATGTAAGTACAAATCCATCAAATAGCAACTCTGATAGGAAAAGATTATAAATTACTTCCAGTGCTCTTATCCCAAATACTTTTCTGAAGCCCAGGCCCAAGCCTTAACTTGCTTACCCATAACAGACAAAAGCAAATTTTAAGTAAAGAACCATTGCATGGAACAAGCATGAAATGTTTATTCCAACCATAACATGGAAGTTTGCTTATCAGAATCTGTCATCAGAACCAAAGGGAAAAAAACCCACTGCTTATATCCATCACTTGAATGTGTGTTTATCTTTCTTCCCCCACCCAAGGAAAAAAAAATTCAACAAATAAAGGCTTTGTTAGTTTTAATTTGTTTTTCCTTTATGTACCCTGGCTCAGGAGATTCTGATCTGGAATCAGATTTCCCACTGCAAAATGATCGCCGTCCTTTTGTCTCCGTTGCCAGAAATGGAATTGTGCTGCCCTCTTCCGGGAGATCAGGAAACAAGAACCTAAACGGCAACACACGTAACAGTATTTGAGGTCACTTCGACAAGTTCCCACAAATCTCAGTACTAAGGCAAGACTGGAGAGAAAAACGTCAGCAGAAATAATATATGGTGGGCTAAGACAGCACAGCTAACACACATACAGTACCAGCTCCCTGCAAGAAAACTTAGGAAGGCCAACCCCTCCAATGCCAAGGACACCTTTCCTACATTAACGCTTCCCTCCAGACAAGGCTTCTAACTTAGTAATTTGGAGTATTTCTGCTTTCAGATTGGCAGGACACAATTAAAGCTGTAATTATTCTCAAGAATCTAAGCCAGCTCTTCATAGGAAGATTGTTCATCCACTTTGGTAAGAACTTTAATGCCATATGGGTAAAAACATTATTGAATACCCTGGGATTCCCCATCCTCACTAGTGTTCTACACCCTTTGAACACTGTCTTTGCACACTGCCGGTATCCAGAGACACTAAATTGTAAATCTGTATTCCAGATGCGCTGCTTACAGCCACATTTTGAAGTACGATGTAGGATGTAACACACTAGGTGTGAAGAGTTTCATTTTTCCATTTTTGACAAAATATTCAAGACTCCTTAAAAAGATTAAGAAAATACAAGCAACCCCCAAAACCAAGTCACAATGCCAGCACCTTTGAACTGTACAACACGAGACAGCTTCAATAGGTGAGCCAGCTTTAATGAATTCAGCAGTAGCTGGACTTGAAAATGAGTCTCGTTACCTGACCAGCTGGAAGATGCGTTTGAGGTAGGACTTGATCTCTCTGACAGCCTCCTGCAGTAATCGTCGATTTGCTCCTACTCCAACATAGGTCATTCTATAGACAGCTACCAGCGTTTCCACCAGCTTGCCCAAGGGATGGAGAGGAGTATCACAAGCCTGAGATGAAGGATATTAATTGGCCAGTCAAATAGGTCAATGGCAGACAAATTTAAAAAACAGAATTCAAGAGATATGGGTCAGAGACCCAACAACAGGCTTTCAAAAAATATTACAAATATCTCAAAAATGAGCTATATTTAATAAATTTCCACTTGGATTATAAAATTTATGTGTCAGCTAAATACAGGAGTCAAGACAGTACAAGAATTTGTGCTACTACTTGGACTAGTCATCTGTCCAGAAGTCTTAAAATTAACATGCAAAAATTAGCAAGTATTTCAATATGCTTTACTGGGATCCAATGTAGAAGAATGAAAACAGTAACTGAACAGAAACTGACTTTAAGAGAGCATTTATTAAGTAGTCAATGATTTTAGTCTTAGTTGTGGACTCCAATGTATTAAGAAGTGATGAGCAAGCATGAACTATGGATTACAAGAGCGCAATTATGGAAATAGTTAGGAAAGCTATTACAAAGTGAACTTGATGTCATGCCTTGCCATGCCTTACTATGTGAGCATTTCAGTCACAATACCTTTATCAAGTATTTTTTTATATTTTCGTATTTTTCCAGGGTGAAGGCACCAATGTGTTGTGGAATGAACTCCAAGCTTTCCAGTGTCTGAGTATGTGAGCGGCTCAGTAATTCCAGGCTGCAGTTTAAAAAGACAAAGACGTTGTACAGGTTGAGACATACAATAGGGAACAAACCCCTGACATTAACAACTGAACTAGTTCTAAACATCAGTATGTCTCTGAAAGGGTTTGTAGTGCAGAGTAGTAATGTTATGATTTCGCTTGGAGTTTGCTGTTGTTTTAACTAAACCTTTACAGCAGAGTTTCTAGTTTAGAGCAGAGTGCAACCCTGCTTTGCTTGCTGATACATTCTCAGGAGCCAACCTGTCTTTGTGCTGCCGTCGGTTGGTGGTCAGAGCCACCGCAATGTTGTCCCAAGCCTTCCATCTGTCCCCCTGGCCAGGGCTCTCACAACCAAGCTGGTTCCAGCATTCTTCAAATACTGCCCTCCATTTCTCATCAGGAGACACTGCCAGGATCCCAAGTTTCCGCCTAATAAAATGACGAGTGGGTCTGTTAAAATCAAATAGCAATGAAGCAACACATTCAGCTTGAAAACCACCCATGGCTAATGTCAATTTAATCTCTCACACTGTTTTACCAAAAGCTGATATACTTAAGTCTCTACTGTGAACCAAGTTTCATCACTAAGAATAAAGCTAGAGCCTACGATTAATACCTACATGAGAGAACAGCTATGAACCTTATTAGTTTTACTCTTTCTTGCAGCCTTCCAGGAAATGGTACAACAAAGGACTGGTGCTTATCTTCACCACTGGTATTCATTGAGAAGTCTCAGGACACGTTCATGTAGCAAGGACACAGTGTAAGTAAGTCCCAAGTATCTCACTATCCTGGAAAGCACAACTAGCATAGCTACCCACATAAATATCAAGGATGGATACACAGCTTCTGACCCTAAAGCAGCATCTACAGATAACACTGCATGACATGTTAGGGATGTGCTGGTAGAGAGCAAAACCAGCTCAGGCATCCTTTCACTGCCAGACAATGCTCAGGGATCATCTATAGCCAGAAGAAAACCATGAGCTCTTCTTCCCATATATATATATAGATAAAGATATCTCAGACATATAATGAAATTTAGGGCTTTGAAAAGCTTTCTCAAAACAAATAATTGCTGTCAGGGTTAACAGTTCTATCTTGATTTAAATCAAGTGTCAGATAATGTCAGACCTTTCATTAATATTTCTTCCAGCACATTTGAGATGAGAACTAACACCACAGGTATTTCCCCATGCTGCCAGTTTCACAAAGCAGGAAAAGTAGGCCCTAAGTCTTTTCAGAAATTATACCAGAAGATTTTCAACTTGAAGACAGGTGGAAAAGGGTAGCTGAAACCCTTATTTCACAAGCAATCCTCAGAAATATGTACATACATTTATTCATAGACTCCCTACTGGGGTAAAAAGCAGACAGCTGTGAAGGCTGCAAGTGTTCAGTTCAGCAGGGAGGCCCTGCTTAACTTGAGTGCTGTTGTAGGTGTCAGCACTGTCAAAAGAAATTACCAGTGAAAGCTTCAGGAAGCCTACTGAGAAGTAATCGACGTAAAAATATTAGAGCCGTGTTTCCCATTTTAATCTGAAATATGAGAGCACGCTTCCAAGATATTGAATCCCATACAGCAACTGCTAAAGCAGTACGTGGTGCTACCAAACACCAACATCTCACTATCACCTCTTTAAATTTACTTAGGTTTCTTCTACTCAAAGATGTATCAGTTATAACTTAAACATGTTTTGGTTTTTTCCCCCCAGAAATAATTAGGCAAATTGCCCTAATGCATTTGCTATACAGAGCGGTTTATAGATGCTTTTCAAAGAGATCTTTGCCAAGTTATTAAAATGCTCTTTTGCAATTCAGCAACTTCATATTTTCTTACACACTGCTTGGAAGAGGTGTAGGATCTAATCAATTCTGTCCAAATATATCCCCACTGGCATTAATAAATGACACAATTCATTAAGTTGCAAACAAAGTAACTGGCAGAAGGCAGAGAGGTCTGTGATTAACTTAACCATCCTAATACAATTTAGTCTTTCTCAGGAGCTCAGAAGCCAGCAGCAGCTGTGAACTCAGGTTCTAACAGTAAGCTCCAATATAAACAAAAAAAATTTCAGACTGCTACAACACAGTAGCAGCACATCAGCTGCCCCGTAATTTCATGCCACTATTTGCATATTCAAGTAGCAATTAAAGGAAGAATAACTATAAAAATATGTTTATCTTATTTCATTTCCTGAGCAACAATAAAGAGGAATGTTTTCAAAACCTCACTGTTTCTTTGGAAGAAATACTTTTAACTGGCCTTTGAAAAAAAGACAACAGTTCTGTTCCTAAGTATTACTGAACCATATGAGAAATTATTTCTTATTGAACACTCACAGTGCTTTAGGCTTGTCCTTCTCATTCTCATACAAACTAGGTTTGAAGTAGGTTCCTGTGATTTTTATTCCAGATCCCCACTCTCCACTGAAGAGACCTTCAATATAATCTCCATTTGGTAAGGTCAGTGTTCCCTTGAGAAAAGATAATTAAAAAATTAACTGAAATCCATCTGGAAACAAATTACAGCCTTTAAATTATTTTAGATGGTAACAGTTTACAAGTGACAACTGTAATACTGACCTTTCCACTCAGAGTCCAGTTATCTGAAAATTCCCCCTCATAGACTGTATCATCCTCAGAAAGCAAAATTCCAGTCCCCTACAAAAAGAATCATAAAGAACACAAAGCAGTAATTATAACAGAAGGCCAGACCACAGACCTAAAGATGTGCTTTAGAAAAACCCATTACTAATTCTTAGAAAGTAGCAATTTTAAGCTGTTTCTGAAGTAGTCCTAGGTAAAACAGAGCAGGGATTATAAAGGCAGTTCTAAAAGCATGGACAACAGAAGATTAGTAGAACAGAAGCTTTACAGAGCCTAACACACACTCATCTGCCTCAGAAAGCTGCCACACTTAAAGGTAAAGTCCCTACAGCCCAGGGTCCAGTGTCCAACTCACCATCATTTTGTTGGTGCTGAAGGCTCCTTCATAATACAGTCCAAACTGAGTAACCACAACACCATTGCCTTGGCAAAGATCATCTTGCCACATTCCCATGTACTTTTCTCCTCTGAAAAAAAATGAAGTAGGACAGAGTCTAAATAGTACATTTATAGTCCTTCTTTGGCTTTACAGCCCCATTTAACCATTACAGAAACCATCAGAAGAGAGTCATAGAGCACTTGCTTTGGGTCTGGCAGTTTAGTTTCACCAGCTCCATGGAAACAGAGACTCTTTTTGATACAAATAAATTACAGTGAACTTTCACAATTCATATTTCAAATTGGCCATATCCAAGCAAGTTGATGAGCTGAAATGGTGCTGAAGCCCTGTTAAACCCAGTGCATGCCCCAAGGAACCTGAGCAGTAGGCTTTTGTTTTGCCAAAGTTTTTTATTTCTTTTACCTAAAGTCAGATGACTCAAACTGAAAGAATAATAAATAAAAAGAAACCAAGCTGTTCTTCTTGGGGAATAGGAGGGAGACCCAGAAATTCATACATGACATTTTTGAAATATTAGAGTGCAAAAATTGTAAGGAAACACATATTGTAGAAAGTTTCTGTATAACAGCCTAACAAAGGTCATGATATTAAAAAATTTAATTAGGCAATTAAAAATTGCTCACAAATAAACATCAGATTTGTTCACACTATTTAAAATACTTTTTTTTCCTGTATATAAGCACACAGAAGTCAGGCTAGAGTTGTTTGAAACTTAGTGGAAGTCCCAAATATTTTGAAACAGCCTATTTTTACAGTTGTTCTGAAAGAGAATGCAATGTTTTCACCATGCAATTAATAAACTAGTAACTTGTCAAGGCCTTTTTTTCTGCTTTTAGAGGGAAACTAGTGATTGATTTGATACAATTCTGCTTGTTACCAAGCATTTTCCTTGAAATGTACCCAGGAAAATTTATGTTTATAGTAAACAAAGTAAGCCCAACCATTAAACTAAGCTCAGGGGTCTCTCCCAGCTGACTGGCCCCATAAGGTGTCAGGAAGCTGGTCTGGTTCATCCTGCCAGCTACAGGGGCCTCTGCTGGCTGAAGGCCCCTTGGAGAGAGATTCCACACGCTCAGTTACCAGGATGGAAACTCAAAGTCCCACTTGTTCAAATAATTGTTTTGCAACAATGACAGCAGGCAATAGTGTCTGCAGCTACTCCTTATTTGTCTGGTCTGCAGAGTAAGTGCAGAAAAAAATCCTGAGGACACAAAGATACACACACAACCTCCCCAAACTAGAAACAAAACTACATCAGGGTAGCACTCTCATGTATGAGTAGCTCTGGAATAAAAAGCAAATGCCACACTCTTCCCTCACCATGAACTGCCGCGGCATTTACAAATTCTGGAGGTGAGAGGATTTGCAAGAAAAGCTGATATCTCTTTAGTTTGTCCTAGGTAAATAAATGACTAAGGAAAATACGCAAAGACATCGTGGCACTACAGTGTAAGAACAACCACCACCACTGAGCAAGACTAGATGCAAAACTGACACCCAGAAATACTAGAGATGTTACAACAGCTCATGTTTCAGAAAAACATCCTCCCTTCACCCACCAGACTTTTGCCTGCTTGGCTTTTGAAGTGGACAATCAGTTAAACAACAACAGTTCCTTGGGCTTTCACCAAAAGCTGTTTCCAGAAAAACAATCAATAAATTGGCGACTAAAAGACAGACTATATTGATCTGTGCTCAGGGTTCATTTAGTGCACATATTTAGTGCAAGTCTGTTTCTGAGACCATCTTTTCAGTAATCTGCCCTGAGAGAAAGCATTTTCCCTCCACTGCACTGGCAGAGTAAGCCAATGGAAAACCTGAGCATCAGTTGAAATTCATGAGCACCATTATCTGCCACTGAACAACGCAGTCCTATAGCCTGAGATGAAAGAATACTCACATGACATTCATAACACTTTCAGCACATACACAACACAACACCGCAACAAGACACCATATTCAGAGCTAGTTTTCAGGCAGGAGTAGGACAGAAAAGCAAGACAGAAAAAACCAGTGCAATCCCTCCACCATTCACTCCAGAAGCGGCACCAAAGAGCAGTTCCCAGACCCAATTCTTTATATCATCAACCGAGAGAGCCCAGCAATAAAGAAGAAAAAAAGAGACATGCACTATTACTGGTACTAACAAATCAAATCCTTTCCTACTCTTTTTGCAATTGCATGTCATATCTGAGTTTTAAGGATTTGTGGAAGCATTACCTTGTGATATCATCAAAAACTCCATAACCACTCTTCTTGTCCATTATCCACTGTCCAATGAACATACTAGGAGAAGAAGAGGTCAGCTTCCCACTGCGCAGCAGCCCGTGCCCGTGCCGCATGTTATCCTGGAAACACCCTTCATACACCTCACCAGTAGCATAGCTGGAACAGCAACAACAACAAAACAACAAGTAAGAGTCCTGTCATCGACTGCTCTGTTGCGGGGCTGGTTTTGGAGTTTTTGATTGGTTTTGTTTCGTTGGGTGCTTCCTCCAAACAGATCAACCCTCTCTTTTTCCTTCTAGGAATTGCATTACAACCACACCAAGCAGCAACTACAGCTGAAGTCTGTTTGGGATAAAAGTGATCCTTTAATACAAGTCTTTGGATGCTTTGTTGTTTTAAAGCCATCCTCTGCCCAACAAGCAAGGCCGTTAGAGGTGATATTTATCTCTCAGAATAAAGAATCCCCTCTTAATGCAAGGTGGCAGCAACATTAGAACAGACATTAATAACAGACCCCCGTACAAGTTGCATTGTGAGCACAGCAGAAAATAAGCCACGCTAACCACAAGTCTGCAATGTAACAAAGCTACACACAGAGTCTTGGTCAGAGCATCAGCCCTGCTCTCCCTTCTGCAATGACAGTAGCACATGTGCCACATGTTACCTGTACACTCCATGCCCACACATTTTGCCTTCCTTCCAGTATCCCACGTAATGGTCCTCTTTATTCAGTGCTTTGTTAGGTACTCTGTATTCACCATACCTGCCAGTGCAGAGATGGAACACAAGCAGCTGTAACACCGATACGTTTCATTAACGGAGCAGATACACATCACAGAGCCATTCTAAAATCAGAATGCTCTCCTTTTCAGTGCATCTCTAACTACAGCAGTCACAGATGATATTTTTTGTAAGAGAAAGCAAGTATTCCAGCATCACTAGGTCAATTTAGTCCATACTGCTCTCTCCTGTTTGATTGTGACATGTTGTAAGCACTCCTCTCGCCACCACACTGCAGCATTTTTCTCAGGCCATAAGCCTTCTCAAATCTTAAGACTGCTTCTACCTTTATTATTTTCTTCACCTCTTGATAACTCAAGTACACTCTCTTCCAGGGAAAGATGAGGACATGTATTGCTACAGAAAAGATTTTTTTAAAAGATGCTAGCTTCCAATTATGCTTAGTGTAAAGGAATTATTCACAATTTCAGCATGCCTGAAAAGAATGAGATACACAGCTGTATTTATTGACTTTAATCTCCTGAGGAGATTAAAATCCAGTTCTGAAGGTTCTCTAGAGGGCATGTCCAACCAACAAGACACTACTGTTAAGTGCTGAGACTATAACATGCATGCTGAAATACAAGTACACGCATTTGATAATGTCAGCAATTACAGCTAAATACTAATGCATTTATTCCTGGTTGGGCTTTGTTTGCAACATTTCCATCTCCAACAACCCTAAAATCTCCAGGATTAGTTACAAATGACCAAAGCTCTAATCTGGTTTTATAGTTTGACATTATACCAATAGCCAAGAGGAATTTTAAAAAGCTGTCTGCAGTCAGACCACACTTCAATTTCCCCTCCAACCCATTATTTTAAAAATACATCTGGAAGCCAATAGGACTCCCCACATATTTTTATCCTGCCCAGTACAGACATGTCTGCTCACAAGATGCATATAAAAATGCCTTTGGAAATAAGTTCATCTCTCAGCCTCAACAGTGCTCTAAGCAGATTCTTAGCAATGAAATCCACAGATTAGTTCAAAGCTGCATAATACATTAAGTTATTTTCAAGTGGTTGGATTTGTTTCACCAGATAACATGATAATGTCTACAACTTCCGTTCAGCCTACTTTCAGTCTCCTCTGTAAGAGTTATCTTCATCATCAAGATCACATACTCTCATTAGTTTTCACCCAAACCCTGAAGTCTCGAGTCATGATTTTGTTTCCTTGCTAGATTACTGAACCTTTGCTCTACCAGAAATATAGCAAAGAAAACACTAGAGAAGGTGCATCACTATGTTGTAAGAAAGGTCAGTAAAATTGACTGCAAAACCATTAATTAAAAAGGTTTTGTTGTTTTCTCCTACAACAAAAAGTATTTCTTACCCGGCTCCACAAGTACTGAGAATATCTTACCCATCCTCCAGCCCAGTCCGGAAAGTCCCAGAGTACATTCGTCCATCTGCCCATTTTAGGATCCCTCTGGAAAAAAATACAAGCCCATGCCAATATGTAAGTTAATCAGTTCACTTTGCACTTTCCAAATACCTTCTGTGAGTGAGCCTACTTATTGTTACCGCAACCACTTCATTTTGGTTTCGACCACTCCATTCCAGTGCTTTTACCTTCCATGGGGTTTTCCTGAAAGCCACCTCCCATCATAAACAGCATCCTTGAATCGAGGGTCCTTGTAGAAGGTGTATTTGGCACTGCGAGAAATAGGAGGTTCCTGTCTTGGCACATTCCCACCAGCTCCATATAGAATCATGTCAGAAGTCCCTTTAAGGGCCTGATCCACTGCTTGGCTTATTGCCCTCAGCCACTTGGTCTGAAACAGAAAGTGGTTCATCACAGAATTCAGCCAACACCTGTCTTTGTACTGACTCTCACCTTTACAGCAAGAACAGTCCTGTCCCTGGCACTGCTCAGCACAGTGCTGTGCACTGCAGCACTGCTACCCTCAGGCACCATATACAGCCAGCCTGCACACCCAGCTGCAGAAAGACTTCATTCTTGGGAAATACTCAGCAATCCTTCTCCCAGTTTGGATTCACAGGTAGGGGAAAAAGCCTCATTGGCATCACTGAAGTAGTGTCAAATTCGTAGATATGCCCACCTTCTCCTGTGGTGTTGAAGAAACAAGAACAAACTGTTCTTCTGGTGTTGTAATCTTCAACCCGTTCCTACATGGGGGGAAAAGTATTTTAATCCGTGAAATTCCATCTTGAAAACCCAAGGTTTCTTAAAGCATCAGTATTGTATCTTCTCTTCCCTACCCCAGCTAGCATTCCCTTTAAGTCAGCAATAAAAAGAAGCAGCAGCAAAGAAGACTTGCTTCCCCCTCGAACACCTTATTCTTTCCAATGTTTACACCATTTTTTTAAGACCTAGAAATACAACATTTTCTGAAACAAGAAAAAAGGGTAGACAGTGCTGCAATCATCGTATTCCACTCCAAATTCACAATAATTGGTTAAAAAAAGCTCATCTTCTCTCCCAAAATATTAGACTATTTCAGCATCACAAGAATACTCACACGTTACCAGCTTCTTCTGAAAGAGCTTCTACCCACAGTGTGGACAAGGGAAAAATATGGTGTGTTGAGAACTGTAGGAAAGGAGAAGGGAAACATCAGCAGTTACTGATCCATTAATCCTGCCCTGTTTTTTTTCTAAATGGTTTCTTTTTTCCCCTTCTTTGAGGACTAGGAAAAATTGAGCATTAGGGACTCTTTCTACCACCCTGATCCAAGAAACAGCCAACAGAAACCACGCCAGCCACAGGGCAATGTAATCAAACGTTAAAAAGGCACATAATTTCAGATTTATTTTTACACTGCAAAAACTTCACTGTATGAAAAATAAGTAATGTTGTTTGAAGCAGAGAAAAGGTTTTGTTCCTGGCTCCAAGCTGGCTTACCTGAGCATGCACCAGAGCATCGTTGAAGAGGATGAACCAGTTCACAGAGAACCTTCCTGCATGCTGCAGGGACAACCCCCGATTGCTGCTCTCACAGATCAAACGCCGCTCCGGCTTCCGCAAGGAGTCCTACAGGAGGGGTCAAAAGCAAAATGACACAATCTCACTTCTCACTGATTGTGATTAAGGTCGGTGCTTTAGTCTTTCACAGTAAAGGCCCAACCTTTCTAAAGGAAAGGGTACTACAGCAACACCAAGTGGAAAAAATAGCAAGTGCAACTGGGACAGCAGCATTAGTAATAGACACAGGCACTAAGAGCAATAGATTCAAGCTGCTAATGGACTGGCAGTCGTCACTGTACCGTCATTTTCCCAGGAAAGGTCTTCCAGAAGCCAAGGGTGTATTCTGCTTCTTTAATTTTTCTGCTAAGATGGACAGCAAGGCTCTCGTAACATGAACTAGAATCCTGCAGCTTCTGGTATTCTGGAGATGCCTGTAGGGCACAAGGTAAGACAGAGCTGAGGGCGTTTCTGAATGCCTGTACCAACACCACCAACTAAGCTGCAATACAACTGCTCGCTTTATTAAATCAGCACTAAGTGCATGACAGTTGGTCTGGGTACTAAACAAAGCAGACAGAGTTATTTTCTTGGTGACATGTTCTGTTCATGTGCTGAAAGTTTTTAAAAATCACGAGAAGGTCTCTGAATGTTACAAGGAGAATGATTAATACACAATTACATGATCTACCTTCTTGCAGCTTAACAAGCTGTACTAGAAGTAGTGCTCCTAATTGCCGGAACAATATTCTAAATTACTATATTGGGCTAAATGTACAAGCAGTTACCATTCCTGTTTAGTCATCTTTTATTTCAAAACAAAGCAATTATATACATCTAAATGGGTGGTAAAAGTCTACCTAATATATATGTAGTGTTTTTAGTAGAGTATTACAGCAAGGGTTAGCTACAGCAACGATGCCAGATGAAACTGAAAAGCAACAGGCAAACATCAAAACAATATATCTGCAATTAAGCACTGAGGCACACAAACAAGCTCTGGCAGGGTAACAAGTTTCTACGTGTCATGTGCTCTGTGCAGGTGGTGTAAGATTGTGCAAATAAATCTACAAGATCTTTTTATCTTCCCTGCAGCAAATACAAGTTTGAGGTAGCTCCTCTGAGGAATAAGCTGTTTCTAATTACCTGGCATTTGCTTCACACAGTTACTTCCAAGATTTAAGTTTCATGTGTGTATTTATTGAACTATAGATAAAAAAGCCATCCTACCACTTCAAAACATGTGGCAAGCTTTAACAAAGTTCTGGCATAATTATGAAGTCGTCCAAATGGCATGAAAAACAGAGCATTCAAAACTTCCACTAGCTGGAGGTTTTCCTCATTCTTCTCAGACAGTTTCTGTAACAGCTCCTGGTTTTTACTCAAGAAGTCTCTAAATGATGGGACCATGGGGAAACAGAGGGACAAGAGAAGAAAAAAAGACAGACATCAGTGATGTTTTATGTAAATGAGCCCAGATAATTTTTTGGATTATCATAAACCAATACAAATTATAAGGGCAAATGCATGCTGCTTATTCATCTATTCACAATGCAGTTTGAGAAAGTACAGCAGTAAAGACGTGTAGCTAAAACTGCAACACAAGAGTTGTTTTTTTACTTCTAATTTCATATGCTCAGTCAAACTGGCTGAAGAAAATTGACTATGTTGCTCACTTGGAGTGTAACCAAACACCTTTTTCCTCTTTACCACTTGATTAGTAAAGAACAAACAGGTAGAAAGACTTCCCCACTGCTTTTGAAGTAATAAGTTTCTAACACTGTTGATTTATACAAGAAGGCCTGAAAGAATCTTAGCTTTGCTCTAATGCACTTCCCTAAATATACTGAAATAATTTCTTCCCCCTCCTGTTGTTCAAGGCAACAGACCAGTTCTTCCCCTAACTACAAAAATTACATCCTACCTCAGAGAAAGGCAGGAAATCTGTTCAATCCTCAGTCTGATTTCCAAGAGGGAGAACTAATCTAGTTCAGAGAAGAAGAGGGAAATGATTCTGAAGACAGTACATTAGCACACAAATCCAGGATTTCTTCATTAAAAGGAAAGCACACCTATTTTTCCCTCTCCTTTGCCATATGTGTGTGCTCACTGGTGCTGGCACATATGACACATGCATTGAAACACATCCAGCTGGGAAGCATTTAAACCACAAGCTGCAAGAATCAGGTGAAGCTGAGAGAGCAGGCCCCAGGGACAGCAAAACAGATCAGAGGTCACAGAAGGCTCCCTAAGAACACTACATGGTTACTGAGATGTTATCTCACACAAAATACTGTACCTTGTCCTGCTCTGCTAATGGTATTTAAGAAGTCTGTTACTGAACAAGCCTTAGGAATAAAGAAGAGAGAATGTTTTTCCCAATTTTAAATTTATGTCCCTGGACAGCTTGCTATTTTTAATTTTGAGATCCTCACATGGAAGTTTCTCAGTTGAAAAGCGCCAAACAATAACAGACAACACTCAGTACAACCTGTCTACTCTTTTAGAGGACATGCTCAAAAACCTGCCAACTATGGAGACTTCCATTAAAGCTAGCACTTTTTTAAAGTCAGGACTACACCTAATGCATTCATGCTGCTGAACATCCATAAAAGATGGACTGACACCATTAACCATTTACTAAAGACAGTATCCCTCAGGGAAGGAATGGGGGGGAGTTCATTATTAGCAGTAGATACTCAACTTCCCTTTGCAAGGAACAGGACAAAACTTGCACATCATCTCTTCCCTGACGTGTTATTCACCTAGTGAGACCCCAGTTGCAGTAGGAGAAGCTGTGACACCCAACAGTGACAACTGATGTGATGAATTCAGCATGGGCAATACTAACAAGCTTATACTTGAACCAAGATTTCCTCTAAGTCACCCTAAAAATCCTGACCAATGAAAAAAGATTCTCAGTGCCTCTCTGCAGGGAGATTCTGTATTTAGACTTTGGCACTGGTCCTCGAGTGCAGAATATTCTTCGTCCTAGGTACGTGCATTTCCAAGAACTTCCAGTATTGTCGTTTACACTGCATTCAAAGTGGTCCATAAATGTTAACGGAATTACTCCCAGATTACAGAAATTGTAATTTTGGAAGGAAAGGCAGCAATTCCACAGACAAATTAAAAATTACCCTCAGTGCAACAACTTCTTCAAAGCAGTAGGGTGAGAGATCCAGCGTCATTACTTTATTTCCTAGACAAAAATACTACTGAAATGAGAAAAAAGCTTTATGATCTAGAAACCTCAAGTGTACTGTCTCAGGCCTTAAGATACAATTCCTTCCTCCCATTTACAGCATCTATGCATGAAATAGAGCAAAGAAACCTTGACAGGCAGAGAAGATGCACTTGCAGAAATGTTATTTTTGCATCATTTTAAAGCACTTGCATAAACTTAAAGAATTCAAATGAAAGTGAATTCACATTATCTACTGTAGCTAATTCTCTTCTGTATTTTCTTGACAGCAACATTTGAAAGAATAAATACTAACACTGAATAATGATAAATATTTAACCTCATTTAACTAAAGTTTTCAAAAAAATAATTATCTGAACTCTATATTTCTTTGAAGGAATTTCCAGTAACAAGCTTTTTTCCTCCTTTCTCCACCTTCAAGATGAAGTAACTGAACTCAGCAGCATTTTAACCTTAATTTTTATTACAGTTAAGGTAACTTTCTCTTCATCTGAAGGAAAAGGAATTAGTGTACTCAAGTATGCTGAGACCAAGTCTCCGCATGGTCATTACTACACACATACAAACTCCATTATTTACAGTTCTTTGCTAATTGATAAAAATGTCCAAAAAATGCTAAAGGTTTGCTTACATTGCTGGCTTTGCAAGGAGCATAAATCCTCCCATTACGAGGAAGTTTGTTACTGAAGTACAATACCTAATATAGGGAAGAAAGAGATCTTCAGTTACAAAATTAAAACATCCCTGAAAGTAGCAACTGTTGTAATGTCCAACAGTTTATAATGACATCTGTAATATCTTTTACTATACAAGTTTTATAGTACTTGACCAACAGTGTTACTGAACACCTGGCATTCACCTTCCACATGGAACACTGAACATGCATCACTAGAGTTCACATTTCTGCTGCCATTAGCACAATGCAGAGGGCTTACATTAATGTTATTTTTGTTTCTCTCTGATTTGGGCATGTACAGAATAAACCACCTGTTCCACCCACTTAGTACTGCTAGCTTCTAATTATAGTTAAGATGGAAATTTCAAGATAGGAATTTTCTCTTTTCCTGCTATTCAACATTCTACCTCTGACTTCTCCCTATCACCATCAAAGAAAATAAAAAAAGAAAAAAACCCAACACCTTTCTCTAAGGGAAGAGGTCTCTGCTTAGCCCATTTAACAGATTATACTTATGTTGCCTGACTGATCCTTGAGAGATGCTCATGGCATTACACAAAAACATGCAGGCATTAGGGAGCAAAAGAGAAGAGCAGAAGACAAGCAGTAATGAGAATAGAGATTAGGTATTTCAGTCTTTGAGGCAGAAGAAATTAAAACTTTCTATTCTGAGTTATGAGAACCAATTCTGAAAATTCAGGTTACAAGAAAAATTCGAGTTGAAGACTAAGTAAGAAAATGAGAAAATACATATTTAGAATTATGAACAATCTATATGATAAACAGAGATGAAAGCTTCTTTTAGGGTGATACAGCATAAGTTCATCACTGACCCAGCAAAAATGTTATTTGTTGTGCTTGTGTTCAAAGAAACTGCAACTAGTTGTCCATTCAAAATGCTCCTGCATAACAAAAGTGATAACTACTGAAGTTGATAATCTTGAAATTTTGTTTCCTTAGATATTTTCAGATATCTGGTAACCAAGGCTACATTCAGATATGACATTTTTAGACTCTCTGTTAAGCCATTTTTCACAAAACCCTGTAGGTATTAAGTATGATGAGACTTCTGTCATATTTAAATAAAATTGTCCAGAAACTACAAGTTACTGAGGGGAAAGACAGAAAACAGGTTGACTGCATAGACCTTCTCTCCCAAAAGCATTAAGCCAATAAAAACAATAACCAGGAAAATTGAAACTTAATTCTGAGTACTAAAGCAGCTCCAGCTTTTGGGTGACAGGTGCAATGACAGCTGTTTAGCAGATACGAGGACAGAAGAATTTCCTTCTGGAAGACAACCTTTAGTTAATGACTATTGAAAAAGCATTTTGTAACCACAATAAACCCCCAAAGGTAGCTTTAATTAGCAGCCTAGGTAATTCTATCACATTATACTACAAGATTCTTAATAAGTAATAAATATTTAGGCTTATAGGCAGCAACCAAAGAAGAGTCTGTACCCAGAGTTTTACACAAGGGAAGCTGATGCTGTCCATGTGCTCCACTGGTGAAGACCTGGAGATACATCTCACTACAAAATGTATTTGTTTGTGTAAAACTCTCCATATATTTCTAAATCACAACAATACAACAGTTACATAGCTTTCCTTATGACCTACTTTCCCTTAACTCAGGGCTTGTTGCAGTCAGTAGATTAAGCCTGCAGAGACTCAAGATGAGAGGGAATTGGATACTTGCTCAGTGTAACTATCCAAAAAGAGACTGGAATGCTTCAGGATGGCCAAGCTCCTGGCTTCTTTTACTCCATGAAGAAAGCTACTTAAAGAAGCTCCATGTTGACCAATGAGATAGCACAGCTTGCTGAACCTGCTTGCCATTTCCTGCAACAACTGGATTGTATTTGCATTGCCCAAATTATCTGTAACAGACCAGAAAGCAATTTAGCTTACCTTATGAAAGAGCAGCACCCATTAACAGAGAGAATCACAACATGGTGCTGTTTAGATGTTTTATCAGCACTTTCACCTCATGGCTACATTATTCAGAATCAGAAATTCAACAGTTTTAGACTAAATACAGTGCACATAACGAAGGTATTTCGGGTGAAACCGTCAGGAAAGTGCAAATAGTAACAGAATGTACACTGTCTAAATGCAACTGTCCTTCACCTCCTCATCCAAACAGGGGAGAAAGCAAGACTTTCGATTTATCTTGACAAAATATTACTTATAAATTTTGCATAACAGAAATTTGTTGTGGAACTTTGGGGAAACAATATCAAGGAAAACATTAAAAGAAGGTCTTACCTAAACCTAAAAGAGGTCTAAGGACCTGAGATTTGATCTCGCTCAGTTTGAAATAAAACCTTCTCTCAGTAGCAGCCAACTCATGCAAACTGGCAATATATCCCATTACGTTTTTGTCTACTAAGGCCAGACAGTTGTCACCGCCAGCTATCACATTGCTTATGTACCCTACCTGAAAGATGAAAAAGAGAAAAGAAAAAACAGCAGCTTTAATATTTTTCTTTTTACACTCCAATTTAAAAATAGAGTAATGCAAATAACGCGTATTTTTAAGAGCACTAAGTGATAGTATTAATTACCTTCAGTTACAAACAACCCATTCAATACTGGCTTAATGCAAGAATGACAAAAGTTGAAGATACATTTATAGCCACTGCTGTTCATTTTCCTGATTCTGACAGAGCCTAAAGACAATGAGCAGACCACCTTTTAAGGTGGCTCATGCAACCATTCCATGTTTAAGAGATAGTGACCTTAGGGCACATATTGCCTCACGTTGGTGCACCGCTTGTTGTAACCGCTGGACTCTGCCTAGCAGGCTGCTGTGGCCTGAAAGCTCAGCGAGGGTTTCCTAGGGCCATGTGATCAACCACATCCCGGAGTCCATTTCGGACAGCCCCACAAGGTGGCTCTGGCAGCCAGCAGCGTTACAACGCAGTGGTGGTAAAGGAGGTAGAGGAGGGTCTCTCATGAGGGTTTGAGATGGCTTTAATCACATCTTGCCCCCACGATGTTCAGAGGTAGAGAGACAGCGTGGTCTGAGTGCAGGGTGGTTTTGCCAGGGGCCCAAGGGCGGTCCCTGGGTGGGGTTGGGGTACAGAAGCAAATAGGGAGTAACCGAGGGAGTGGCCAAGGCTAAGGAGGGAACAAGGCGAACATACAGAATCACGGGCTTAACAGCCCACCACATTCAGTCACTTCTAGAACTGCAATACGCTTATATCAACAATGTTATTAAATAGCATCATTACATCAGCTACTTCTCCTATTAAATACGAAGAGAGAAGAACAAGCCTTTATTACAATTATGACTGATCTGAACAGGTCCTTTCTGGACCAGGAATATGTCTATTTATTGGTAAGAGTCCAGCTTATTGATACTGCAATATTACTAACAGTAGGTATTTGCTTCCCACAGTACTTCAAAGCAAAATTCTTCCCTAAGGTGTGCACAAGTGCCACTGATGCACTGTGGTTCCTCATTAACTTTGGTTCACATGCAATGCCACAGAGTAATTCAGAGTTTGGGCTCTACTTTTATTTCCTTGGTTGCTAAATAAAGTGCTCCCTTGAAACACTGAGCCAAAGTTGTTCAACAAGCAACCCACAGACCAATTCTCATATGCAAGAGCCTACCAGTCACCTTTAAAGAGAAGGGAATGGCTAGCAACAATCTTACAGAAGGAATACAGGTGTGTGTGTGTCTGCATGCACAGACACAGACCCAGGGTCTAAATCTCTGTCTCTCCTCAAAACACTTCCCAAACTATTCTGCTCAATGCAGTGATACCCAGAGGAGCTAAGGCAGACACACTCTCTTCTACCCTCACCTTTTGTTAATTTCCCTTTTGTTACCTTAAACTCATGCTGGTCTGAAACCATACGCAAACAACTTGGAAGAGGACATGCAGTCACAGTACACACTCCTACCTCATGCCAACCTCAAGGCACATGTAAGATTCAACTTCATGAAAAAAATTGTGCAGGGGCACCTCCTGCCTCCCATTAACATCAAATGCATGTTTTTGCTCAGATCCCCCTTTACACTCATGTGAAAGGGAGGGGTAGGGAAGCAGATGGCGCAGAACTCACAGGGATCTTCTGCCCAGTCACAAACAGGAGGCCTAATATTGCAATAGAGTCACAGAACAGAGCAGCCAGTGGCCTCAGTTGAGAGACAACAAAAAACTGAAGTGATAGCAGTGAAGACTGAACACAAAGACTGTGGTCAAACAGAGCACAATAAAAGAGCACATTTCTGCAGCATGCACACATGGAAGGAAATGGATTAAACACACTCGAAATACCTCCCTGTCCCTCAAACAGAAGGGAAGGCCAAGAAACAGGCAGGAGAGAGAACAATACTAATTGGGCCTCCTCTCTGCCCTCCACCCGCTGTACTCCTCATGTGACTACTAGGAACCAATAATGTGGCTTGACAACCTTAAAGCTCATCAAGCCATCAGCACTGTGCTATTTCCGAAGAGCACCAGTATGATCTGTATTGACTTAAAGGAAGTAACACTCACCTTACTACAGGCTAGTAACAAAGCTGGACTCTTAGCACAGCTATTTTCATTCATATTGTTTTCTCTTGATGTCTCCTGGCCACTGTAATATAATCCAGGTTGGAAGTCTTTCTCATCTGCTAAGAAGAGGGAATAATCTAGTCCTGCTGCTGTAGTCCAAACACCATCACCGCACACCTAAAATTTGGGAGGAAGGAAGACATTAAAAATCGTCACCCAAAGCTAGAAGGAGAGAAAAGTACTTAACTCTTCTAGTCACACATGTACATAATACACCTGCCTAGATAATCTACTGCAATAACTGGTCAAATTTTCAACTTCAGTGTCTCGTAACAAATAAACTCCTTGCACATATATTGAAAAGTCTTTCAGTTTTCTTTCTAATGGCTGATTTTTTTGCCTTTCAGTTACAAATCAGTTTTACTTTTAAATGGGCATAAAGTGAGCTTGATTAAAGTTGGAACACTATTCTCCCCTCTACATTTAACCACGAAATCTATATAAACTTGGGAGACAGTTAATCTGCTGTA
Source organism: Coloeus monedula (assembly GCF_965178545.1). NCBI lineage: Eukaryota > Metazoa > Chordata > Aves > Passeriformes > Corvidae > Coloeus > Coloeus monedula. The sequence goes on from NC_138787.1 coordinate 12,511,481, forward strand.
CATTAATTTGCATAAGGCCTAAGCAGAAAAACTGTGCAGCTAGTTTTCTATTAAGACGAGCACAAGAAAACATGGGAAAGGCTGTGGTCTAACCCAAAAGTTGTTATTTTCCTATTCACTCAATGTGATGAAAAGTTCAAAACAAAGAGAAAACCCACTGCCAATACTCTGGAAATACGGAAACAACAAATGTGGTCGTGGTCCGGCCAAACTAAAAACGCTAGAAACAACTGTTTAGAATAAAAACAGAGTTACGAAGTATTTGGAAGTTTCAGCACTGCAACATCGGTATCGGAGAAACCAAATATAAGGCAAAGTGAAATCTGATAAGAAGATACAACCAGTCACATTTCTCACTTCTAGAACATCACTGTGGTCAAAAACCAGCAGAAGTCTGTGTGAAGGACTTCTTGGGTTGATTTTCACAAGATCATCTAAAGATCATTTCACAGCACAAGCCAAAGAAAATCAAGGGCTCTATTACTAAATAGCACACAGATCCATGAACAGGTCATTCTCAGAAATTACTGTGCACTCACTTGTACAAGAAGAGACCTTAAACTGAAAGAAGAAAAACACAGAAAACAAAGTACCTTTGAGAGGCGAGGGACTGTTGTTGGGGAGTTCAAGTGACCAAGCTGGCCGGAAATATTACTGCCCCAGGAATACACCTGTAAGAAGCAGTGCTAAACATCAGAATATATATTTACATACATGGAAACATAGTGAACTGTAGTAGCACAACACATCAAGTGTGCAAACACACACAAGTCAAGGAGATAGGATTTGTGTATCAAGAAGCATTTCCTCAATTTTCACTGTCTTCCTACACTCCGAGATTGTCTTCTCACATTCAGAAATGGAATGCACCAAATCAAGTCACAGCAATCTTTAAACATCTTGATGGTACATGCAGAACTTGGGAAGAAATAGAACTTAGATTCCACACTACTTCCATGATGCCTCCCACAAATGGAAACAAAAGTTTAGAAGCAAGAGAAACAAAAAACTAGAAAAGACCGAACATGATAATTATGTCAGAGATAAACAATAAATGTTAACGATCACTTGTACCTGGGATTTGGCAGTGAGTGCTAACGAATGATGGCCACCAGCGGAGAGGTGAATCACTTCCTTACCATCAAGGCTTTTCACACACAGTGGCTGAAGCCTGTCAATCCCCAGAACCCATAAGGCAAGGGAAGAGGGGTAGAAGGCAGGAAAAAGAAAAAACATTATCAGAGGTACTCTTAACGCAAAAACACTCAAAGTTTTATTTTCTTCCCTAAAACAAATTAGAAAAAACAAAGATACATGGAGTCTTCTTGCAATAAACTAGCTTAGTCAAAATGGTCAGGAAAGGCAAAAATTAATGATAGACCTCACCCTAATTTGGACAAAGTCAAAATATCATCAAAACTGTTACTGATTACAAGGGGAAAAGTCATAATTGATTGATGCTTGGTAATAATACAGCATAAAACATGTTGTTTGAAAAAACCTATGTCACAACGCTTAAAAGAACAAGAACATAATGCATGGCAGATGTTGAAATTTGAGAATTTGAGACAGTTCAATACTCAAAATTTTCTAGCAATCCAGTGAATAAATAAAAACATTTGCCAAAGAAATCTCACCTTGGCAGAACATCACCATGCCCTAGCTGTCCTTCCTTCCCTTTCCCCCAGCTCCACACCTCTGTTCTTAGAGAGGGCAGAAGAGCATCAGCTTCACCACTGTAGGTTGGAGTCAGAGCCACAGTCCTCATTTTTGCCCGTCCTACCTTCCGTAAGAGCCTTGGGGAAACTGAACAGAGGCCAAGAATTAGAAAAATTGCTAAGCATTTTGGTAAATGTATCACTCAGATTGTGTGTTACACAGTAACAGCACTACTTAATAGTAAGTGACCAAAACTTCTTAAAGCAGTTTTAATTCAAGCCTGGGAACAAAGGTTGACAGGTAAGACAATAGGTTACGAATACGAAAAAGTAACATAGGTGCTAAAAATAGACAGATGTCAAGTAGTTTTTACCAGCTGCTAAAGGATAGCAGACATACGAGAACTATGCAGTCATAATGAAGCAAATGAACCAAAACAAACTACAAAGAAAGTGTTTTATAAGAAAATATAACCTTGAAGATTCCAGTAATTCCTAAAATTCCTCTCAAATGCAAGATCAATACAGAACTAAACCACATACATGTTCAGAGCAATTAACATTAAAATCTGTGAGGGAAGAAGGTCATTAACTTTGAAGTTAAGCAGTGGGAATTGGAATACTTACAGGTCCCTGGCTCAAAAGCAGCTCAGTGCAGTGTGAATTACAGACCACACAGATTTTTATCTTCTACACAACCAACGTGAAAGATACCTTAGCATCATTTGGCAATAGGACTCCTCCAATGTGCTCACTTTACCTTAATTTAACAAGAAAGACCATTTGTAAACCCACCCTGCTTTTGGTTTTCTTAGCATGCAGTATCTGCTAGCCTGAACTCTCTCCACTGCTTTCAAGTCCTAAGATATAGTTTAGAATTCATAAAGACCTTTGATACAGCATTAGATTTGTCTTTATTAAATGTTTGGGGTATTGTGGACTTACAAACCTCCACATTATTATAAGTTTTCCAGTGTTTTTTCCCCAACATGCTTTTTTACCTTGTGACAACAAGCCAGGCAGGGAAAGCCTTCGACTCCCTCCTTCAGATTCCTCTTCTCTAATATCTACTAAACTGGAACTCTTCTTCCCCTGCATGGATTCCAGTCTGACCTGCTCTTCTCGACTGTCTTTCAGAGCTTCAGGCCCTGGGGACCTGCTGCCCGACTGAGATCCTGGCTCACTCGAAGATGTGCCATAGAAGTTCATGACTTTCTTCAGGGACAGGGCTCCAGCCTCGTACGTGGCAGCAACTCTCACCCCAACTGCTGAGGCACAGGAGGCCACCAGGCTGTTCAAGGCGGATGTGCTGCTACCCGGAGGGCCAGGGATACAAGCACCGAGTTGTTCCTCTTGAGATGGCTAAAACCAAAGGAAAATTGGAAACTATCAGAGCAGACAGCACAGAACAGCAGGATGATGAATACACATTCACTATTCAAACCATGGGCTGGACTGAACACCATATAATGTTTATTATAAATGTTTATTGTAAATTATATATGTATTTTAACTGTATATAATTTATATATGTTTTTTATGCCTCAGTGTACATCTATTGCTCTGAATCTTTTTTTTTTTAAAGTAGGACCAAGCACCATTTCTAAATGGACTGGGCTTTGTGGCATCTCTTGTAGCTCACCCGTGAAAGACTGCAGGTCTGGGGTTTCTAAATACCAAAAAAAAAAAAGGATCTTTGCAAACAAATATAAAAAGAGATATAATTTTAAGCTTATTACCAACTTCTTTGCCACCAATGAAAGTGCATCAGTGAGCATGCTCTACTTTCAGAGAGACAAGTTCTCTCTTCAATATGGTAAAAGGAAAACAGCAATTCATGGATTCATTTTGCAAGCCCTATCTTAAAACCAGTCTGGGTTGTGTTCTCTCACACCATTGTTGTATCCATATAAGGCTTAGTTAATAATCAAGTCACAGTAGGGACAAACTGACTGAAGGCAATTATTAGTCCTAGCACACCACTATCCGTAATAGCAATCAGCTGGCCCACCAAATATGACAAATAGTTTGAACACTAAAACAAAGACAGCGAAGTCCCATTTCCCCATCTAATACACAGTGGGAAATGGTATTAATACAGGAATTACAGCTCATTTTATTCTGTCAAAATAAAAACAATCTTTGACTTCTTTAAGCTTCTTTAAAGCTTAGGTTAAAGAATTGGGATTGGTTATATTTACTTCATCCTATTTCTAAAAGGCATGCCTAGCAATACACTAAAGAAAACTTCATTTGTGTAGGAAAGCAATGAGAAATGAAGGATTTTACTAATGCTGAAACACTTCATTAGACCTCATCTCTGCTCTTCACATGGATAGTCAGCTGCAGAAGATTCAGTGAATCAATTCCAGTCTTCATTCCTGACACTGCACAAGGAAAACAGTGCTCTGGAAATATTCCAGGAACAAGGAGTTGAGAAAGGGAGCATGAAGCTATGTTTCAGTCATTTCCCTATGCTGGAGTTCTTGCAAGAGGTCTGAGGAGCCCACAACTGCTAGAACGCATTTGTATTAGCAAAAAGCAAAAGAAAGAGCAAACGTATTTACACAACATTTATTTCTCTAAGTTTTCCTCAGAGTAAGAAAGCATTACTTGCTGAACTACCAAGTTACTGGGCAGATTTTATTAACTATAGCGGTTTTGTTGCCATCAGAGGCAATAACAAAAATCAACTATTTATTAGGTACTGTGAAATTTATTTCCCTGAACCACTGTGGAGAATGTCTTACTGCAACTACTAAAAAAATAAATAAATTTATGTCTGCATAACACTGTAAAGGACAAAAGAAGTTTTCAGAATTCCACTGTCAATTTTGCAAATTAGGCCACAGAGCAGCAGGTTTCCTCACAGGACAGTGGTTAGATAAGGACCACCAGACTGCACTGCAAGATTCTGGAATCGTTTGTCTAGTAATTTTTGGGTTCTATCTTCTTCCCTTTGCCCCTAATTACATTTCCCTTCTTTTTCTCTCTAAAAACCAGAAAATGGTATTTCATCAGGGAGTCACAAACAGCTCTTGAACCTTCATGTCAAGCATTTTCTAATGCTTACTAAGAGATGAGTACTGGACTGTTCTGCTATAGCATCAAAACAGTGTTGTTCAATCATTCTCCACACCACACAGAGTAGTACTTATATATATCCCATCCCTTTTTATGAGTTTATGCCATGCCTACTTTATTAACACTAGAAACCTTTTGGTCAAACCTTTCAGCAATTTGCAACCCAGAATTTTTAACTGATTGAGAACTTAGACGGATTTGTGAGGGATTTGTTCCAGGTACAGAAATTAAACCTTTACCTTAAAGGTAAATCAGGAGTAAGATTCACGGAATCTTACTGCCCCCCACAAATGGAAACCCATGCATAAGGAAAGAGCACGGAAATTGGCTTACGTGGTTTTGGTACTGCAGACCATGAAGAGGAGAGACTAAAGTACTGTCAAGGGTGCCCACAATGAAGGCTCACAGTTGAACAATGATGGAGGACAAAAAAAAAATCTTCCACTTAAAAGTTGAGAACCACCACAGTGAAAAAAAACCACTTGGAAATGATAAAAACACCATAGCTACATTAAAGTAGGTTTTTCATTTGTAAAAAGAGTAATGTTGTCACATATGCAACAGAAGTTATAGCAAATTATGAGCTAGTGATTAGGTACCAACCTGCTCAGGTTCTGTACAGATGTTTTTATTCAGGCTCTCATTTAATGAATGATCTGACAAACCAATTAAGTACTCTTTCACTTCTTTTTTGTCAGAGAACAGAGTATTTCCTGAACTAGAAATTCCACTATCTTCCTGTCCATCGCTGCTGGTAAGGCCACTTGGTCCATCGGATTCTAAACCAATAAGCCTATGTTGTTCCACAAGTGGCTTCTGACAGTCTTCACTTTGGCCAGCTGTTACACTTTTGCCTTCAGGGGTGTCCGACGACGGACAGAAAACGTGGGTTTCTGGTTGGTTAGCAGACAGTGCTACGCCCAGTGGGCAGCAGTGACTATCTGAAATGATTACATGATCTTCCTTGTCCGTCATGGTAATGAGAGGCTGACTGCAGTGATTGCATCTCTCTGGGATAGGCTTCATTTCCTGCACAGGGAGACATTGTACCAGAGCCAGGCTGTGGTAGGCTCCGCAAGCAATCTGGAGCACAACACGTCCTGCCAGGTGCTCTACCTTCTGTGGCTTTGTCACTGGGAAAGTTGTTGTTATGAGACCCAGCTGGCAGCCACTCCCCCAGGCCCATATCTCTCTGCTCAGCGATAGTGCCAGCGTGTGTTCCTCTCCACATGCCAATTGCAAAATCCTTACTGATAACAGAGGGCTGGTTTCAGAATCACAGATACTGACGAGTTGAGGCTCTGGCACACACGGCTGATTAGCAACTGCACACTGGCCAGCAGAATTGTCCCCCCACATGTACACCACACCGCTCTCTGTCACGGCTCCATTATGGAAGCTGCCGGCTGCCACTGTAATAATACGATGTCCAAGCAAAGTGTTTTCTAAGACAGGAGTGTTAACACATGACTCCTCAGGTCCTGATCTCCAGGGCAGTTTTCCAAAACTGTAGACTGCTCCACCTGGGAAGGGGATAAAAAGAAAAACAAATCCTAGTCTGAGTGTAAAACCAGTTGTTAAAACAATACAAAAATTTGAAGAATGCTTCAGACACATAGATATGAATTCCTAGCTTACTCCAGGCACAGCAAAACCATGGCTATTGATATAAGAAGGCTGCTAGTTGCTCTCTGCAATTGTTGCTGTCAAGTTCTACACCTCATGTTAATGTTACCCTGTGCATGCATGCACTATTAAAATAAGCAATGCTTTTCTGCTAAAAATTCTACTATACTCAAGTCAAGTGAGATTAAGTGTATTCGTTGGTCCTTGCTAATTCAAGAACATATTAAGGACATACAAATGTGTATGAGGAACACAAAGTACAGAGCTCATCTTTCCAAACACAGATCTAGCATCACTTCTAAAAGAAGAAAACTTGACAATATCTGAAGATTGTTATTGCCCCAGATCATTACAATTAAGGTGTTCATTACCTTCTGTCAGAAGTAACCCATGATGGATTCCAAGGGCTGCCTGTAACACTGTCTTTCCACTGAGGCCTGGAAGCCTTTCTGGAGTAACAGAGCAGGAACCAGCCTTCCAAACATAGACCAGGCCTCTCTCTTTGGCTCCTTCTGCCTCTTCTGAGCTACAAAGATTGGAGGAAATTGGAACACCATGAGGATGAAGTTTTCTGTGGCTCAGTAATGCCTATGTAGGAAAGGCTTAGTAGTTCAGACATTAGTTTTACTTTCAAGCCAACATATTTAAATTAATATTATCAAACTGTAAATTAAACGCTATTTAAATGAAAAAGCAAGTGTCTTCTATTTGAAACCATTAGCTTTTTTCTCATTTGTACTTTACCATGTACAGACTGCTCCCATTAATAGTGTGTTTAAAACATGAATACACCTGTAAGAGCTCATCCTTTATATTCTTTTATTTCTACCTCTAGAGATAAAAATGAGGTTTTGATTGTTTAGGGTTTTTTTCCTTCTGCTAATTCTTAATGAGTTTCTCAGATTCAAATGAGCCAGTCATTCAAATCAACTGAACCACGAAGCAAAAATATCCTGAAATAGTATGCAAGTATCAGGGCTTGCTGGAGTGACTGGAACTATCCAAAACTCGTTTAACACTCCAACACACTGTGGTTTGAATGCTCAGTCAGCAACTTCTACAACTCAACACAAAGAAATTCCTCAGAATTTTTACAAGCCCCCAGTTTTAAGAATTTGTCATTAAATCAAGAATCCCTTGATTTAAATACAAAAAGCTATTTTAAGTATCAATATAGAGTGGCAGCATTTAAAGCTAAATTAATAGTTATGCTTAAATTTCCTTAAAATTGTATATAGACTAGACTGTTACCCACCCAGAAAGAAAAAAGTGGGTTTAGCTCCTTACTTGACAACAGCCAAGTCACTGACTCCCTGCATAAATCAGTTCTTGCAGCTTGGCATGAACTTGTGAAATTAAATATATTAAAACAGTAAGAAAAGCTTTGATGGACTGATAGTCTTTGTCTAGAAGAAAAGGCACAAGAAATAAAACGTACTTCAAACCTGTACCAAACCCAGAAAAAGCTATTCTGATACACCACACTGCAGGCAAACCTATGCAAGTAGCCTTATTCCTGAAGACTGTGAATTTGCTAAACAACACATTTTGTTACCTGAGGTGCACAGGATGAACAACATCTTTATGCAACCTGCCTCTGAAACATTCAAGTTAAGACTAGCTAAGAAATTAAATTATCTCTTAGCTCCTGTGCCTATCCCAAATACCTTTATTTTTCTACAAAACAGAAAGAAAAAAAAAAGAAAAAATAAATTCTAAAAGGTGACAGTCTAGAATTCTTCTAAAATTCAGGTAAATAGTTTATTCCAAAAAGCAAATACAGAATTAAAATGCAGAGTCCATCTCACATTTCAAATACATAGGATATATACATATACATAGTAATATATACACAAAGAAAGAAAAAAAAAGGCTTAAAAATTCAGTATCAGTATAAGGACATCTCACCTAAGATAAAAATACAGATTTTACACAGACAGGCAAAACACTCCAAAGAACACAAAATGATAACACTGAGAGTTTTCATCAACATACTCTGCATGAAAACTAGGTCAAAGCCTGATATTTGCACTTTTATCCATTTAACAGGACTTCGGAAAACAGCGTAAAACAAATTCGGACATTCACATAACAGGATTTGTTACAAAAACGTTTGATCTCTATCAAGTGATGTCAGTGCAAGAAAGGAGTGGAAGAACAGACTAGTGCAGGCTACTGATCCACAACCAAAATTCACAGGTGCAGGTACCAGACAGGACTTACTGTTCACTTGAGAATGTTACTTTCAAGTTTGTAGCCTGTGGCTATGGCTCCACAAGTTACAACAATCAGCTTAAAAAAGAAGTTGCTGTTGTAGCAACTTTTCTGTTCCAGGCACAACTGAAGCTAAGTTAATAATCTTCCCTTTAGTGTAAGTTTCAGTACAAGTTACATAAAGACTATGCTGATATCACTTAATTTTCCAGGATGATCATGAGCTGGCCTATTTCAGATAGCTTCTGTGGTTTCACCTAGCTGCTCATTCTCACCTTCTTTCCTGCGAGTCCATCTGTCAGTGGCAGCACTCCATCACCACCAAATTGTTCCTCTTTCAAAAGGAACAATACAATTTTCACAAACTGAAAAACATAAAAACCAGCTATTTAATCACAAGTAACATGAAACAGTAACAACAATAAACCCCAACCCCAACCCCCCCCCCCCAAGGTTTAGCTCCTGCATTAAATAAATAAACACTTCCACACTGCTAGGATGGTTCAAGTATTTATATTTAGTTCACTCACACTGAGTTGGCAGACACAAGCTAAACAGCCAGACTTGTCCTACGTACTCATCTCACAATGGGTCTATTGTAAGGATAGAATGAACAAAACCTTGTTCAAGGGCAGAAATTTACATCAATCTCTCTATACAATTCTCATTATACCACTCAAGAAACATCAAATTGATTCATTTTCAGTCATAAGACAGAATTCAATACTTGACTAAATTTAAGATGAACAGATTTGCATGAGCAGAAAATGATCAGGAGCTGAATTTGTAACTGCATTCCTGAACCAAAGCACACAACACCATCAGAAGGTGCAATTCTGCCTGGGCAGAAATGCAGAAAGCCGAGTTCAAAACATTTCTTCATGCAAACTGGTGGCAGAGTGCCTACGGGGATAAAAGTCAACCATGGAAGGCAAGGAAAATAAAAGTGGCTGCTCTAGCTACAATTTCATCCTTTCAGATTTTGAATTTTTCAAGTTCACCCTCACACCTTTCCATCCTCATGAGGATACCTTTGTATCACTTTTCTTGGAATAAAACAAAGCTACAGTTAATCTTTGTTTCTTATGATCTGATGGGCTGTTTTCCGTAATATTAAAAGAATTGTGATTTCTCTCCATCTACTGCCTTACCAGATGAAGTATTACAAATTTTAGTTACATTAATGCATGTGTATAATCATATTTATTAAAACAAAGTTTCATATATAAATGCTTTAGACCTGTTGCTTTATGATAGTTGCTGTCTGATATCCACTGTAACAAAATCAGAAAATAAATTAGTTAGTATAAGTCTTAACACCCAGAATAAGTAGTCTGAAGCTTTTGCATACAGACAACAGAAACAAATATGGCCAGTCTTAAATACAAGAGACAATATATGCAGACCTGTAACTCTCATACAGAAGTTTCAATGCACACTTGGAAACAGTAATCATCAAGTTGATAAATAATTAAAATAACTAACAAAACCTCCAACACTTTCACTGGAGTGCTCTGAATAATGAATTACCAAGGCGACCTTCACAAATAGAAACAACACAGCATACCAAACAATTCCAGTCTCTCAGATACAGGACACTAAAAAGAGTGATTTGGGCTTCAGAGCTGGCAAAGAACAGACCTCAAAAAGGTAAAGATTTGATAACGTAGTATTGTGGTAAGTCATGTACACCCTGCTCTAAAAAAACCACCCCAAAAACCAGAGCATACTTTCTAGGAACATGAAGGCACACTTGTCACCAAGACAGTCTCTCCTTCCTCAACTACAAAAGAAAAAACCACTTACAGTTGTAAAAGTTAACTTTTAAAATATTAACAAAGGAAGTCTCACAAATATAAGGGAACTGTCATGAAATGCTTCAGTAGCAGAGGTATTGATGAAACATCAAAGGAAAATGGAAGTGCATTTTTGGAACATTGACTTCCTGACATGTTCTTGCTCAGAGTAAGTCCATTTAGGGTTTTCTTTAGCCTACTCAAAACCACCTAACCCTACAATTCAGTCTTCCTTTGTGAAGGACTCTAGCTTCAAATAAAAAGATCCAGTGGATCAGTGAATCAAAGAGATGAAAGCTTTCATAGAGTAACTGAAATATCTACAAATATACCACTTACATTGCATATAGTTATTTGAGGTTAAGGAACTGAGGCTTAGAATTCCCCACTTCTAGAATTTATGGACTTTTTTAAGGACTCAAAGAATTTCTTTTTATTTTCATGAGCCTCGACTGCAAAAAAATTTATTGTAATTGTCATAAAACCTTCTGATTGTAACAAAACAAAGTTAAAGCCAGGCATCTGATTAGCTGTTATGCAAGATCTCCCTCAAAGCCAAATTGAAAAACTATTTACATAATTATTCAGTAAGAAAGCCACAACAGCAGCAAACTAGAAATGTGATATAAGAGCACGATATGATGGCAGTGATAGATTTTCTTTTCTTTACAGAAGCTCACACTTAGGGTTGCATTACCAAGCATTTATGCATATAAGGGAAAACAAGTGTCAAACTGTTTTCTTTCCACAGATGAAACATCTTTAAGACATTTTGAAATAACTTTCAAGTTCAGTTCAAGTTTTCATTCACTCCTAGGACAGCACAACATTATTCCCATTTCATAGTTAATGCAAAATACAAGTTGCTCTGCTACAGCTACAAACTAAGTAAAATAATTGTAATATAAAGTTTCTTCCTCCCAACAGAAATATGTAATTTTCCTTGCTTATTCTCACATTACATACACATTATTTCCTTTCCACTACCACTACCTGAACTGTTATTAGATTTAGCATTCATGGAGATGAACGGTCAAGCACAAAACAACACTCCTGCATGGAAGCTCAGTGTGATACCAGCATCTTCACTGCTATGCCCATACTTTTACCTTCTACATGCTCAAGAGGAAAGCAGCAAGGAGTGCCAAATATGAAGTGGATTTGTGCTACAGACAGATGGTCACTGGCATGACACTGATGTCACACTCTCCACTTACAGAGTTAAAGGTGAATTCTCCAGAAATCGAACGCCACCACACTGTAACAACTGCCATGACTGGGAATGAAGTGGAGCAAACATTACTCTCATTATCATGGACTGTGCTCTTTGCTGACCGTTTTTAAGTGAGCACCACAGGTATGAAGGCAACCTTACATTCAACGCTGAACAGCAACAGCTGGTATGCCCCTGACTTTCAGAAACACTAGAACTCCCATGAGCCTCATGTGCTTATTTACCTGCTGTGTCAATAAACACTGCAAATAATTCTACAGCTTTCATACGTGTTTACTTACGTATTTCCAAACACATTTTTAATACATTTGTTGCATCATATTTAGCAATAACTTGCAGAACCAAGACTGCATGTTTGTTACACAGAATTACCTGCTGAGGTTCTGAAGAGGTAACCTCCAAGCTTCCTCATTCAAAACAGAGTTGTCAACACCAGTCCGGTCTACACACATCATTTACTGGTGCTAACTGTGGCTTACATTCAGTGCGCGACCAGCTCAAGAAGCCCTTGTGTTTTGGTCAGCACTAACCACTGCTTTTAACACTGTGTGATTAAGACCTGCTCAGAACAAAGCAAAACAACTGGCTACTGAAAGACAGTAGCGATCCCTTCAGATGAGGGCTCAAAGCTGCCAATGCCAGTTCCAGCGAATGCAGGATGGTAGCAAAATACAGCAGTAAAGAAGTCGGGGAAAAAAATCCAACACAGAATTATCTGCTACAGAATGCAATTAATAGTTAAAATTTACCAGACTCATATGAGACTCAAAAAATTCTGAATGTCCTTCTGCCTATTTTTCTTTTGAAATTACACCTTAATTTAGCACATTCTCAGGTGCTTCCTCTTCTGAACACAGAAACTGAAGATGGTAAGTACAGCTAGTTTACATAAGCTGCTGCTCTACAACAGCAGTGATTAACTACAGATCATCTACGACCACTCCGGTTACTCCCCGGTGCCTCACTAAAATATTTTCGTTCTGGAAGAGGAGGTCTGTGACAGTCACACCACGGTACGTCACCTGTACGGGATACTGCAGCCACAGTAGGACCATCACTCAATACACTCCAAAAGCTGAAACTGCATTTACCCCTAAGCAAGCAAGTCAGGCAAAGGGACAGGACTTTCAAACGCAAGTGGAAGGAGATGAAGGGCATGTCAGTTACAGTGCGGGGGTCTCTTTCCACCAAGAGGGAGGAGACCTTTCACACCCTACAGAAATACACCTCGATATCTCTGCCGTACCAGCCCATCACAGCGCGGTTAGAGATGGACACCCAGGGTCTGTCACAGCTGCTCTTCAGCCTCTCCCCGAGTCCCCAGGGGCAGCCGGGGGCGGCGCAGGGCCTGTCCCGCGTCGCCGGTGCCGCCCGGCGCTCCCGTGCCGCCCGGCGCAGGAGGCGCGGAGAGCGCGGCTCCCCTCAGGCGCGGCGGCCCCGTCCCGCGCAGCCCCGCGCGCCCCGCACCTGTTGCCGCCGCACCGCCCTGAGCCGCGCGCTGCCCGCCGGCCCCTCGCGCCGCCCGGCTGACTCACGCGGGGCCGCAGGGGGCGGGGCCAGCGCCGCGCCAGCGCCGACGGGTCCCTGCCCGGGACAAAACAGGCCGAGACGGGAGCGACACGTGGGCGTGATAAGGAAATAGGCGAGGCTCGAATAAAGAGCCGGGCCACGGCCCACGCGGGATCGGTGACAGCGGCAGCGGCCGCCCGGCCCTTCCTGCTCCGCAAACCCTCCCGTCAGCTACTGCTCTAACCGGGAGCGGGCCTGCGCCACAGCTTCCTCAGGGGCGAATGTAGAGCTTCCCCTCAGGACCAGCCTGGTCTAAATAGATGTGATGCCACGGGTGGATGTGCGTGCAGGTGTGTGCAGGTGTTTGTACGAGTCATGCACACACGTCTATGTGTGTTTTTCTACATGCACAGATTTCACAGAATACATTTAAAATACGTAGACATAAATACACCAATATGTGTATATACACACAATATGTGCGTACACCTATATGTATATGTATACAAAATACCTATCTATCTATATATGCACACACCTATAGGAATACACCTCTATGGATATATACATGCAGTATATATACACACACCTATATATGCACACTATATATACATACACAGATGTGTACACACTATACGTGTGTGTGAGCGTGTGTGTGTGTATATATACATCCCAGTATGGGTATATACATGTGTTTCTATTTAAACAAGTTTTGTAAAATGTACTTTTAATGTCACCTCTTAGCTGACTATTTCTTACGTTGCCTGAAGCTTTCATTTAAAAACCATGGTTCCAAAGACAGGTATAGGCTCTCCTTTAAAAATTCTTGCATTTTCTAAGGATAGCTTATAAACTTTTATATTAGAGTGTTTCCTCCACTAACTAGAATGATTACTCCATATTTTTTTGACTAACAACAACCACCAGCTGAAACCATGCTTTCTTCATTTATCAGCTCTGGCTACCTGGGAGAAGTTGGATTACTTCTCTTTTTAACAGAGTACTTCCCCTCTACTCCCTGACACAAAAAGTACACAAGATTAAAATTTACAATCTTCATATGAATTTACATGTATATTTTATATTGTCTACTTTTTGTGCATTTATCTTTCCATTCTTTTAAAATGCAAGTATTATTTGGTCATAACACTAAAAACTGTTTTCCAGAATAAGAGACTACATAACCAGTTTGTTACTGAGTGCGTTGCATCCAGACGATCTTTCTCATGCCTGGATAGCACACTAAGTTGCTGCTGTTTTCTGATGGCTCAAAGAATATTTGGAAAATAATGAGAAGACAAAAGTCCATGATGATAGCTATTTAGCAAATTATGGCTAATGGGAGTGCAAAACAAAGTCATGGGAAGGAAATCAAGCCTTCCAGGTATGTTAGCTCCTTCTTGCCATGCAAAGGCTGGGTGGTTTGGTTGCAACAAGACACAGAAATTGTCCCTGCCTTCCCAGGACATTTTTGCTTTAAAGGAATCCTTTTGCTCAAGGAAAGAGTGTTATTCTTAGACTTCAAAACAGTGAAGCAAAGGGAAGATTTCACATGGTGCATTCAAATGAAAACTGAAGGACCTAATGAGTCAGCATAAAAATACCACAGGATGATGTCTGCTCCTTCAGCCCTTGTCAGCATTTTCTCTGTGTGGGTTGAGTGTTAGTCCTAGGAAGCCGCACAGTGAGTTCTGCTCATGCAGGACTGAAAGAAGGGGACTTCTGTCTGTGCACTTCCAGGGCAAATCCACTGTGTGTTCCCTGCTCGGTACATAATTGATGAAATCTATGGTGGACAGGATTAATCAGTTTGCTCTGGTTGTTCTGACATATGGACAAGACTCTTTTCTATCAGCTACAACTCATCGCATCCCTTAGATATATAATCCAACAAGGACAGACAGGTCCCTATGCTGATGTAAATGCCAAAGCAAGCACAGCCAATATGCAGCTCCTGCAGAAAGCACAGCTCAGCCACACTGCTTAGAAAGCTCAGCTGAGAGCCTAGGGGCTAAAGTCTGAAGCCTAGAACTGCTATAGGCAGGGAGGGAAGTCAAGGCCTGTTCCTGTGTGAAAACTATCCCTTTATTATCCAACTTACTACACGGAGAGTTGCTTACCTGAAAAAAATGTGTATAAGCAGAAAGTTTGGATTTATTAATTCTCCATTTTCAAGTATGAAAAATGTTGGCTGTTTTTGGAGGGCATGTGCCAAAAGAACTGGAATCAATGGAGCTACTCCAGGGGTACATTTGGACTTTCAAAGAAAAACTGCAGAAATCACAAGACTGCTTGAGGCAGGGACCTCATGCAAGTCATATGAGCTGTTACAGACACAGAGGGACGAGGAGGAGCAAAGGAGAAAAAAAGAGATACAGTTTAATTTAAATGGGACAACATGGGAGACGTGCTGTGTGTAAGTGCTGTCAGACCAGGATGCTGCAGCTGCTGTTCCGAGAGAAGGGGCTCCCAACAAATCCAAGGCCTTCAGCACATGGAAGCAGTGACTACAGCAGAGGTATTTAATATCACAATGTGACACTTTTGCATTGAGATAGGCTAAGCCTGGGTGTTTCCACTTGTGGGAGTGCAAAGCTATCACATTTGCTTCTAACCAGACAGCATCAAACTTTGAAGCTTCAGGCCTGTGAAGCTACTGAAAGAGGAATCTGTACCTTAGATGACAATAAATGCCTTTGATGTGATGAGCAGGGAGAGAAGATTGCACTCCAGCAAGTTCTATGCCAATGAGGGATTGTAAAACAGGGAGGCAGCCCACAACCTGCAGTTCTGGAGGAGGCAGCATGCCACAGATGGCAAACACTGTGTTGTCAAATTATCATCCATTCAATATAGCTGCTCAGGAGGAGCTTGCAGCCTGCTTGCCATTCATTGATACCTTTTTTATAGTTGTGTAGTGTATAGCACTGTTATGTGGTATGGGCCAAATTAACTGGCTATGTAAGTTATACAGAGGTGAGGAAGGAGGTGAGGGGTGAGGGTTAAAGGGGGAGAAGAATACAAAAATGTAAACTTCCTGAAATTTCACTTCTGCATTTGGTTTTTGGCCCCTGCCCTAACAGGTTATTTAGAGACAAATAAATTAAGGGTAAGGGGGAATAACATGCATTTAGAATGATACTGGCAGAAGTATCCTCTGCAGTTAAGGCAGCTTTATCTTTGTGTGTTCTGAGTGAGCACACAGAAGGTTGGTCTCCTTACAGACAGTACTGGAGATCTGTGACTGGTAGAGAGAGAGATGAAAATGATGTGCATTGCTCAAAGCCACTGCAGTCAAAGAGAAAGAAAAGAAACTCGTAAGTAGAATGGTAGTTTGCCAGTGACACAGTTTGTCCCCTTTTCCTATGCCAGCTGTCAGATGTAACCAGAGCATCCCTTTCTCTACCCTCTCTGCAGCCCCTGCAGCTCTGCACCCTCCAGAGCTGGAGGTACAGGACACAGAGACCTTGGATTTACACTGATTCTTTCCAGGAGCAGGATGTTGTGAAGAGGTTCAAATGGGTGAGGTGTAGCATCCACAGAGCCAGACAGGAGATACTTTATCCTACGGTTATTACAGCCATGAATCAGTACTTAATTACTGAATGACCTGCTAGTAGCTTCTTGTTCTACCCAGCAATCTAAAGCACATACCAATTTCTTGATGAAGCAGAGACAAGCCATCCCGTTTGGAGCTGCCACATCCTATGTACACCTAGAGAAGCTGTGTGAAGGATCCTGTGCAACTGTGTACAAGGGGATCAGCAGGTGAGCATTATTGCCTTCCCAGTGCTTGCTGAGAACACCTCTTACGGGAGATAAAGGCCAATCAAAAGTCCAGTTTTGCCTTTAACCAGGATATTTGCAAAGCCCCATCTCAACTTTTCAGGGAACTACTCCACTACAGCCATGGAGGCTCCACAAAGACACTTTGGTCCACAGCAGTGTGCCAGGAGATTGTCTGGCTGAACCAGGGAGGGAGCAAAAGTTTTCCTTGAAGTGAGAGATCTCCACATGATTGAAAAATTGGGGGTGAGGTCATGCTGCCATCACATAAGGGCAGGAAAGCTGTGAGAGGTGGAGTGGGACCACTGCTCAAAGCCGTGCTTTAGCGATACCTGGACAGCAGCACGGTGTTTCTCTAGCCAGGTGGGCTGGCTCCCAGCTCACTGCTGATGAACACAAGATGGAGGAGGTTTGTAATTCCCTTCTGAGCTTGGCCTGAGTGGGTCAGCAAGCCCTAGAAATTTTGCTTGGGTGTTTGCTTGGGACACTGTAATGTTATCATGCCAAGCACTGAGATGCTTCATGTGACCTTCTACTGTGACCTGACAGGATCAACAGACAGTTGGTGGCACTAAAAGTGATCAAGCTGGAGGCAGAGGAGGGAGTGCCCTTTACAGCCATTCGGGAAGGTAAGACACAGAGGAACATCACTCTTGAAGAGCATTTGTTTTAACCTGGAAAAGCTCCATGATGTCTCCCTCAGTCCTTTCTTGCTTACTCAATGTGCTGGCTGTCCTTCTCCCAAAACCTCAGTTTCCTTATCCTCTCATGGAGGAGGTCTTCACGCTGGGCTGGATAGGCATGCAATGGACAGGGGAGGAACTTCTGGTGTATGCACTTGTGACAGATGCATCCATGCCTGTGATGAGGAAAGTGCCAGCTGCAGCCAGACATGTTCTTTCTAGCAGTGTCAGGGCCCTCTTGCACCTCCTGCTTGCTGCCTCCTTCATAGTTGCTTTCTCACTCCCTCTAGAAACTACACAGCTTTTGTCACTGCTGCATTGGGCAGTTGTGGATTTGTTACTAAAACCATGATGCTTTCCTGGCTGATACCTGGAGCATCACAGATCTCAGCCTGAAGAGAGATACTTTCAATAAAACTGGTGTTTAATAACATCTGTCATTTCAGTCCAGTGAGAAATTCTTCTTATCAGTTGACTTTGTAGAGCACTGGGCAAAATGTCTGCAGCTTTCTCAATTCCTTGGAGAAAGAAACGCTGTTTCACAAGTGCTTGATTTTGGCTGAAATGTATTTACATTTCCCTACAGACTAAGTTCACAAGCCTGGTTGATTGAGGCTTCTATTTTCATATGCTGTACAATCCCAAGAAGACCATAATCTGTTTTCTCCCATACACAGAAATATGCAACCATTGTGCCAGTCTGTTTTATGGTATTAGTGAAAGCTATCAATGTAAGATGTCACACATATGGGGTTTTTTAACTTCTTACTGCACTTGTGAAACTAGGGTTAATCTTGTCACGGGGATGGAAAGTCAGGGACCAGATGTGCCAGCTTTCACTGAGCAACACTAGCACACAAGGACTCTCATAGCAGTCAACTCAGAATAACGAGAGAGGTCACTGAATCCACTCCAGGTTTATAACAGTAATTAAGACAAGAAAGTTTACGAAGTCCTTAGTCCAATTCTGTGTGAAAGCAGAGAGATAACGAAATATGCCTATTTAAAGAATGGCTTGTGTTACAGTTTCCTATACACTCATTTGCTGTGGTGCTTTTGCTCTGCATTTACACTTGTAGCCCACCAGTAAAAAAAGCCTTAAAAGCTTTACCTACATCGAACTAATGATGCGCTAAAGATCAGCACCCCTTTAACATGCTCTACTGGACAGGCTGAGAGTCTTAACTTCATTCATTATGTGAGAAAACAAGGGTGATCCTATGAAGGGTCTGCTTTAAATAGGTCTTTTGTGTACTGCTGAGCTTTGCAGCATCTGACACCTCAAATTTACAATGTAAGTCAGTAGCAAAAACAAAGCACAAGATTTATTAACGCAGCGCATTCTCTGCTACCCTGGAGGAATGCGCTCCCCTGACAAAGAGACGCTTCACCCCAGGAAGTCCCGCAGAGACAAAATGCGTTTAAAGCTCGGTTCTGGCAGTAGCACCTGACACCCCAGCAGGGGGTTGTAGAAGCAACAAAGTGAGGAGCAGTTCCCAGAAGCCTGATTAAGGCACAGGCAGTGAATCCTCCATTTTACTATGGACCCTCTGTGCTGCTCATCTGGAGCAATAGCTCCAGTCATATGGAATTTTTGTGGTGTCACAGAGTCAGGTTATCATGTTCTGTAGCAGATGGGCTCTAGCCAGAGTATCTTTACTAGGTTCATAGAATTTTAGGTGCAGTGTGGAGCATGTTTAAGGTCCATACTGCTGTGCACTGGGAACACAGTGGTGGTAGCTAAATGGACTAGCATCAGCAGTAGAGGAAGTTTAGCTGCAGCAGCACCAAGCTCTGTGCAAGAACTGCTTTGCAATCTGCTTTTCCAGTAGTTGTTCTGAATCAGGCCATCCTTACTGCTCAGTAGTCTGAGTACTGACATAGGCTTGGGCTGCAGCTGTGTCATACAGAGTAACTGGCAGTAGGGCTTTTGAAATCAGGTGAAATTGTTATGATTGCAAAAGGCAAAGTGCTAATCCGGTATAAATTTGCTTTGCCAGCATGAAACTCTTCAAACATCTTTTTCAGATTGTTTGAAAACCAAAAAAGCAGCTTTTAATTGTGACTAAAACTCTGCCTCCCACAGCTGGCCCATGCTCTGTATTGTGTGCTAATTCAGCTGAAACAAGATCCTACGCCCATGCCTTATTTGAATGAAATTTGTAGGACTGCATGGTCTGACAGTAAACTAATTTGGTTTTAATCAGCGGGAGAAAAGTGGATCTGGAACAGCTCTGAGGATATTCTGCAATGTCAAAAGCTGAACTAAAATCTGGAGTCAGGGACATCTGTTTTTTTGGGCTTTGGGGCTACTGTCTGTGAACAGCTGGCTCAGATTCTTCAGTTGTGCCAGTGACCTACAGGCAAAGTAATCCCAGCTTCACCTCTTCCCCACATTCCTCCTCTGTACAGAGTTACTGCAATATTGTCACACACCTAAGGTAGCAAATGATGAAGCTGTGCACCCTCTTCTCCCATGAAGAGTGTCTGCTGAGAAGCTCCTTTCAGGAGTGTGCTGGCTGGAGCCTGCTGTAACATAACAAACCCAACGCACAGCCAAAAGGCTCAGAAGGCTGCAGCTTTTGTCTTAGCGTAAGTCAGTGCTCTGTGGTCTATATGGGGCCAGAGATGCTTCCATGTGCTGCCCCCTCCATCACCACAGCCCATGTGCTGAGGCTTGGCAAAGGCGTGTCAGGACCTAAGGACCAGGGCCACAGAGTTGCAATGGTGCTTTTCCATAGTTAGGCTGAAAGAAAAGCTTGCCAAAGTTTTATAAATACAAACAACTTAGTATTCACTCAGTAACTTCCTCCTCTCTGTTCTTAAGTGTTTTTAACCAGAGACAGTAACCAATATGCACAGAACTAAATTCAGAATTTAGCTTATATCTACAGTGATTTCTTTTTTGTAGATTTTTGCTCTGTGGTTGTGAAGCCAGAAACTGGTAGAACTCAGCTTTTCCCAGAAGTCTCTCGTAAGGGCCATGCTGAGGGCACACACCAGGACGTGGATGGGAGAAGTATGAGAAGCTCAGTGACAGGCTGGAGGCTGCTTCATTCTGGCTCTGGGAGCTGCCAGGTCCTTCCTCTCAGCATTTACCTTGAAGAAATTACTTCTCAACTTATAAACTGACACCTGGGAACTATGAACTGCTATTTCTGACAGAGGCAAGATCCCACCTCTGAGAGAAGGATGGGTTCCTGCCAAGCCTGGAGCACTGATGCTTGCTTCTCTATGGAGCTGTTCCATCCTCCTTCAGACTCAGTAGTTGCCACTTCTTACAGAACTTCCAAGTCTGGACTATTACTCCCCAGTTCTTTATTTTCGCTGCCTTGTTTTGTGCACAATCTCCTTCCACTTCCAGCAGCAGTAAAGTTGATCTGCCTTTTGTGTTTTCCCAGCTTCTCTTCTCAAGTGTTTGAAACATGCCAACATCGTACTGCTTCATGACATTATCCAGACCAAGGAGACACTAACATTTGTCTTTGAGTACGTGGTGAGTTGATGTTTTTCTAGCTTCCTGTGGAGCCAGTACTGGGAAGTACTGGGAAGTGGCTGCAGAATGAATTTACTGCACTATGAGAAATCTATAAAGAAACGAGTTGTAATGCTTTAGTGCAATGATTGATTTTCCTTCTTGATCTCCTGCTTTCCAGCCACACAGCCTTACTCTTTTCTTTCTGTATGTGCGACAGCTGTATGCAAAAATGATTCCATGTCTTGTGTCCACTGGAGTGGCAGACATTATTTACCTCCATTTCTGCCTTGCCAACACAATAAAAGTACTGTTTTTTAGCCACAGCGAGGATAGGAAATAATGATATGAGCTCACATCCCAGCTGGGGTTAGATTTGGCACTGACCCCAGTGGCTCACCATGACCAAGCTGTGGATTGCTCTCATGGGGAGACCAGGATACATATAAAATTCTCCATACGAGTCTTGCTACTTCTCTTGCTTTTGCTGATAGTCAAGCAAATTATAAAGAAAATACAGAAGCTATGTCTTCTTATTGCAGCTTTATGATTAGTTCTGGCACAAGTATGAATTCTGTTAACCAGCAGCTTCAGGTTATAAATGCTGGGGTGAGATAACAGGTCAGCCAGGTCCCTGATGTGACCCAGAACTTAAGCACATCTTGTGTGCTGCATCAGACCAGCTGTCCACCAAGGTGAGATAGGCACCTTTGTAGCAGTTGCATATTTTCCCATTTACAGAAGAGGCATTGTTGGTAGAGGCATTTTACAGCAGTAGCTTTGCCTCAAGTTCTTCTCTTCTATTTAGCACACAGATCTAGCACAGTACATGGGCCAGCATCCTGGAGGACTCCATTATTGCAATGTTATGGTGAGTTCCTTAGGAGACTCGTATCCCTTAAGGCACGAGGAAGTGTTATTTTCTACTATGTATGGTCACTGTAAATTACTTACTAATATTTATTTGTTACATATATGACAAAAACTTTGGAGAAAATCTGCCTTTGATGATGTAACAAGCTCCCTCAGTCTCCAAGTCTTTTTTCAGTTAATCCCTCTTCCTATTTTCTGCAAGCGGACATTCAGCTTTTGTGAACAATGACATCTTGTGGCAAGGAAACCTATCTCTACACAAATTTGTATTCTCTTATTGCTACACCACATTATTCATCTCTCTAATTAAAAACTCTCAAATCTCACTCTCTCTTCATTTGGAACTATCTTCATATTTGCAGTCGTTTAAGTCCCTTGTGTTTCTACCATAGCTTTTGAGATTGGTTGACTGGATCTGAGCACAGATGAACATGTACCCTTACTTTATAGATTGATGTTATAATAGTCTCCTGCTCTCCTTTGTATGCATCTTCACATTTAATTAACTTTCAGGACTGCTGCTGCACACTGGTTTAAGATTTCAGTGCAGATGTCCTCAGTGAATGCCTGCGTCCTTTTCCTGAGCAACTTCAGTTAATTTATCTTACAGCTGTCAACAATAACTTTGTATGTTATCAAACTGACTATTCATCTGGCTTTGTCAGATCTCTCTGAAGTTCCTCACTGTCACTTCTTATCACAACTAATCTAAATACTTCTGTCATCTTCAAATGTTGCCACCTTGTTCACATCTTTTTCCAGATAGTTGTTAAGCAACACCAATTCTAATGAAGTTTCTTGGGACCTCAGATTTTAAAGATCCTTAAAGCTCAGATACATCTGAGATGCAGTGTAGCAGTTTTGGCACAGATCTCAAGGGCTCTGCTACCAGACATGCTCATAAAGCACATGGAGCACATGGCTGTAATATGTACTCACTGGCATTTCTGTGAGTAAACACTAGCCAGCTGCTCTGCTTTCCTGCCCAGAATCCTGACTGTCAGCAGGAACTGAACTACAAAATTATTTACTGCTCCTTTAGGAGGGTCATCTAGCTTGCTTCATTTTTGCTGGCAAATGCTGTTTGATTTTTCTGAGTGATTCTTATGAAATATGATATAAGTATGCAGAATGTTACAGGGACACTTTTCTGGTACAAAAATGACCTATGGGTGTCACTGTTTTTCCTCCTCTTCAGATTAAATTTCTGGTGAAAAATATCTTTTCTCTGGTGAAGTCTTATTACTTTTGCTGTGTTTTCTTTCTATCCACTGTCCAACTTCATACCTTGTTTCAGCTCAGCTTATATTACCCCAGGCTTGTTTAGACTACCATGATGGTTGGAGTTAGGTATTTATTTCTTGGCTTCCTTTCTTGCTTATTTTTTTGCTTGCTTGCTTGCTTGCTTGCTTACTTCGTTCATCATATTGTATTTGCTGTATTTTTAAAATCAGGTCCTCATGTCTTCTCCCAGCTTGAAGCCAACAGTTCCCATTGCTGGGCCAGTCAGTTCCCATTGCTGGGTCAGTCAGTTCCCTGCTCCACTGGTGGCATGTGCAGTGGCCATGGAATGCAGTCAGCTGGTGCCATGTGGCTCAAGGGGGCAAACCTTCAGCTCCTTAGGCTTTCATTTTGTTTGGCTGTGTGTCTTTGTCTTGAGCACTGCAATCAACAGTGCTGCTGTTCTGAAATCTGGGTCTGTGTTTTGGCAAGCTGACCTTGCTCCTGCAATCAACAGTCCATTTCTAAAGAAAAGTTAAATTTCCAGAACATGCATTTCCAGACCGCAGTTAAACTGCCCTCCTGGCCAAATGTTCCACCCTGAAAACCTCAGAAAGCTGTAGGGCAGTCATAACCCATCACAGTTTTCTCCTCCTCAGCCAGCTCTACTCATTTTTGGGATTTTTACTGGTTTCTTACTTGCTTTGTCTCTGCTTTGTTGCAGGGTTCTCCTGAAGTTTAGAATTAATGTACCAATGCAAAGTCACACAAAATCATTTCAGTTTTTTTGTTGGCTTTTTCCAGCTCTTCACGTTCCAGCTTTTGCGTGGCCTGGCTTACATCCACCAACAACACATTCTTCACCGTGATCTGAAACCCCAGAACTTGCTCATCAGTTGCCTTGGTGAGCTCAAATTAGCTGACTTTGGTGAGTCACAGTTTGGATACTGCTGTGTATCTGTTCAGACCAAAGCTGTAGCATGCATATAGATCTGTATCCACAGCCAATTAAGGCAGAGAAGCATAACCTTTCCTTGAACTTCAGGAAACTATTTCTGTGGTCAGTCCAGCTTTTCTTGCATTTATACTGATAGGTGCAGGGATTAACCTCATTTAAGTCAGAGCAGTTACTGCCATGTAAAACTAGCTCAAGAGAACAAAGAATCAACCCCTCTCTGTTCAGAAAATAATGTAATGTGTAGAGTCCACAGCAATGTGTGACCTGAAAAGCTTTCTTGGCATTGGTTTGGGATAGCTGCTTCAGTCTCAAATGGTAAATGTGCAAAAACACAGCCTATTGCTTGATCTGATCCACCCCAGAGGTATACTCCAGAAACACTTTGTCAATTGCTTGTAAGCTGCATTGAGATTACTTGTGTTTAAAGAGAAAATAATGTCCTGTTGCCAATTATTATCATCTATGCACTGTACAGGTAGAAGGACTGTCCTAACACAGCAGTTTTGTTGGTTTGTTGGGGGTTTTTTTGCAGGCCTTGCTCGTGCCCAGTCCATCCCCAGACAGACATACTCCTCTGAAGTTGTGACACTCTGGTACCGTCCTCCTGATGTGCTGCTTGGAGCTACAGCTTATTCTTCTGATATAGATATCTGGTACTGACCAATATCAAAGCATCTGGGGTTCCCTGGGAAAAATAATTTTTATCTGAATTACATTACATCAGCCAAAGTTACAGTAGATATGGTTATAAGTAGAGGAATTAACACCTGTGAGCAGAAAATGTGTGAGCAGTGTGGAGTTTTGTAGAAGTTTCATAGAGGGTTCATAGAAGTTTTTGGGAATGGTGTCAATACAGCTCAGCTACAGATTGATACAAACCTCATCTGATAATATTTATGAGAGATATGCATCTTTTCTGGTAACATGTATGAAGCATTTTCATGTCTTGCAACAGAACACTTTTGCTCAGTGCAAGTGTTTCTGTGTAGTCAGCTGAGTCAGTAGTAACTCTCTACAGAAATGGCTTTGTGAACAACGGATCCACAACTGCACCATCAATTACTTTGGCCTTGGTAACAAAATGTGGCATTAAAGGGTTTCTTAATGAGTCTGGAGATAGAAAGGTGTCTGAGATTTTCATTATTTCTGTGATATTTTGTCCTTCTTCTCAAAGACCGTGTCTCAGATTCAGTCTGTATTTCACACCAGAGAAGGGCTGTGTCTGTTAAAGCTTTCTTACTTTATGAGCTGTACCCTGAAATCTTAATGTGTTTGGGAATCAAAAGGAAACAAGCTGCACATTCGTAGAAGGGAGAGGGTCTCTGAGAATGGGCAGAAAACAGGAGAGGATGAAGGTTTCACAGGGTCCCACTGTGGCCTTTTGGGCTGGCTTGGATGTGTAGCTGGGCTAACTATAAGGTTCATCAACCTTCTGGCTCAGCCTGAGCCCACTTCCAGCAACACAGCCCTGATGTACTCATGGACAGCATACAGCTCATGAAGTTGCAGGAGACCTTCCTTATTCTGGGCAATTTTACATCTGTAAATGGTATGGCTGCTTCACCCTTTCTTCAGAGCACATTATCTTCTGCTGATACCCGTCCCACCAGGACTTACTTGTAACTACTGCAGAGTCAAAGGCCAGGAAAGAGTAGGAGTGCAGCAGGCTGAAGAATGTGCAAGAAGGCTGGCTGAGTTTAAAAACCGCAAAGCTCCAGGTCTTCACAGGCTGTATCTCCCTCCAGAGGTCTGCAGCTTATCAGACACTCCAGTGACCTAAGTCTGGAGGGTAGGTCAGGGAAACGGAAGTTTTTAGATTGTTTACTTCCCTAGGACTGCTGCTAATTTAATTATTTAAAGACTTCTCTAAGGAGGAAAACCTTGCTAGAATTCTAATGGCTTCCAGCTGCTAAGCCAGTCTAAATAGTCCTGTCTATTACCCCCACTACCTGTCATCTTTCCCTCCAGTCTTTCAGAAACGTCTGCTGAGTTTGAAGAAGATGCCTGCCTAGCAGATTAGAGGGCTTGTATCAGGCATAAGCCTGTTGGTTTTTTCCCTGGAAACTGACCCCTGTCCAAAGCCAGCTATGCACAGAAAGTGTGTCGTTTCTGCCTATGCAAAACCAACATCCCCACTGCATAACTCTGCTCTGGTGTAATGAATAGCAACATAGGAGTGGTGTACAAAGATCCCAGCTCTAACAGCACAGTGCTCTCCATCCCACTGAACTACATCCACACTGTAGGCACCTTTGTTATAACGCCACCTTATAATAACAACATTCAAAGTGTTTGCCCTAAAGAAAGATGTCACGCTGAGAGAATAGAGAGTACTTCAGTGAGCTCTATTCAGTAACTTCCTCTAACAAGAGTCATTTATTATCTTGATGTACACTGCATTTAAGTTCAATTTTTGTCTATTAGGAAATAATGTGAATTCACACAGATGTTACTTGTCTATTGGGAAGAAAGGAAAAAAACCCTATGTCTTTTGGATGCTGCAATTTACATGAAGGCAGGTCAGAATGCCCTTGGTAATGGCATGAGACAGTGGGTGTCAAAGCCTTGGTTTAAAGAAACCAATTATAACAAAATAAAACATTATGGCAATTCATGCATAGTGTGCTTGAGCAGCAATACTGTCAGTGGGAGGCACATGGGAAGTGAATGAGGCCTTGAATAGATGAAGAAAGAGATATAGAGGGAGACTCAGTCACTCTTGGACTAACTAGAAAAGCTGCTTTAATCTCTCTGTATCTCTTTTCTCTCTCTTTCTCCTTCACTATCTCTTCAGGACTTTAGAAGATTCAATTAAGGGATTTCAGGGAGATTACATTGCATATCAGAAGGACTTTTTTTTCCTTTTTTTGAAAAACACCAAATGCTTTATGCACAGCCACATTAGTGGCTGCAAACATCATGAGTGCCTTCAGATATCTTCTTTTCAGTCAGGCTTTCCTTGTATAATCTGCCATTTAAAAAAAAGAGAGGAAAAAAACCCCACAGTGATCTTCCCTGGTAGATTAATGTAGAATAAGAGTTCACATGCTATCATTTAACATGGACCTGCCAGGCTCACTACAGCCTTCTCCTCAGCCTGGTTCACATGGCCTGCTATGCCAAACTGGGAGATACTGGCTGAGGGCTCCACTGTATAGACCAGGCTTGGTGATGAACAACAGGAAGGATATATGTCTGGTTAAATATAAAATTGCCATCTCCTAGTGCCAGAAGGAACCCCCAAACATGGAGAGGGAACTCTGGGATGCCACAGAGATATCTTAGATCTTAATCCTGATGAAAGCCTTTCCACTGTGTGATGCAGCACTGCAGACTGAGGACAAAGTGCAGTGTTCAAACCTTCCCCAGAGATTGCAGATAGATACAACTGTTCTGTCTGAATCAGCTCTGCTTATGCTCCCTGAATATCCCTATAATTTCTCCTACTACTTTAGCTGTCACTGTTTTGATTTGTGTGCATATCTGGCACTTGCTAAAGTATCATGTCTAGGCCTCTTCCCAAAAGACCCCTCCCTTTGCCCTATCTCTTCCCAAGGCAGTTTTATAGGACTGAGACCCTCTAATAAACTTACAGACTGGAAAGGGGTAAGAAGACTTGAAAAATTAATATTAGAGAGGAAAGAAGGAAAAAGGGGAAAAGCAAAACAACCCCAGGTCTAAATATTTAGAAATATTTAAAAGTAAATGCTTTTGAGTCATCCTCATTATCAGAAGTATCCTCATAATGTTGTCAGAGCAGTAACTGTAACTCTCAAAAGGAGGCTTCTACTGCAAGGCTAATAAGACTACCATTAGTTTCCAAAGTTCATGCTCTTGCCAGTCTAATGGGCCTTCCTAGCTAGGATATCAGAATGCAAACTGTGGTAGAACATCATCATCACTTGTTTCAAAAACACAGAGAGCTGTTTCTCTTCCCCTACAAATCAAAAGTACCTAAACTGCTTTGACCATAAACAGTTGAACTTGTGCAATGCAACCAGCAGATTACAGCAGCCCCTGTGGTTGCAAAATAGGGTGAGCCATTTGGGCATGTACATCAGCTGTGAAAACAGTGTTGGTATGACACTGGTCTCAGTAGAATCTCTCTGTGGGCTCCGAAGTAATGCCTGATGATGTGGTAGTGTAGTAAAACCACCAAAAAACTCTATGTCGCAAAAGCCGTGGATTAAGTTTCATGATGCCTGGACTCTGGAAGAGGAAATTAGACAAGCAAAGAAGCTCATCTCACAAGACCTGCCAAGGTTAGGGTACAGGAAGCTAAGGGAAAGTGCAGCAGAGATGTTTGTGAAAACAGTGTTACATATGGATCTGCAAACAGGCTTGGCACCACCTGGTGTGCAAGGATGACCAAAATAAATACCGCAGATGAGTTGCACACCAGGGTTTCAACTGACCACAGCCAGGTGGGAAAAGCAACTACAGTATTGCAAAAACAAGGTGCAAGGGGTAACACAGGAGTACAGATGACCAGAAGAGATTACCAGTTATTGCTCAGCAAGTGAAAATAATACTTTCAGAGCCTGTTAGACAAAGCTGGGTTTTCAAGAGTTGAGCTTAAAGGACTCAAGTATGATATAACCAAAGAAGAATGAGACTGAAACCCGAAAAGTTGCAATGGGACTTAGTGAAAAGACAGAAAACCTAGGAAAAAAATTGAAGAAAATGATTAAAAAGTAAATGAGTGGAGTTTTACGCCATACAGTAAGAGATGGGAATAGTTGCAAATAGGCAAGTCTATCTTGATCACAGCTATTTCATCATTATTGCCATGAGGACTAATCCACCTTAGTAAAATGAAGCAATTTTGAGGGTGTTGGGGTTTTTTTTAAGCTGGCTGGTTTGTTTTGGTGCAAGTGCAGAGCAGGGGATGACATCAAAATAAGAATATTTTAACTTGCTGTTATGACTAGGTTCTTTATGCTACGAAATCTTGCCTTCAGCTTTCCAAGGAAGAGCTAATTGCTTCTGAAGGAAAATGGCTATAGTAGTGCCTCTGGGATCTTTCTGCATCTAATATATCCTTCAAGCCAATGAAGTGTGTAGTAGTTCCCTGTTTATCTTTCCTTTTCTTAGTGCTCCAATTTTGCACCCTTTTCTCATGGAGAGTAACCTCATACTCCACAGGCTTCTGCCATGACCCTTTTTTCAGGTAGTTTGTAACAGGATTAATGGACAGAGACCTGAAACAAGTTGTTTGGTACTGGAAAAAAAAGACAGTTCTTAGTGGGTTTATTTTCCAAGGATATCACCTGTCTTGTCTTGCTGGTGAAAAGTGAATTTTTTTTTTTAGTGGGTGGTGCTGATGAGAAAGAGGAGATGGGAACAGACTTGTATGGAACCTTGACTGCTTCGGGTTTTTTCTGAAATCCTGGAGGCATGTGAATGTAACTTATCTTTGCTCTGATCCCATCCTAATTGACTTGTGAGCTTTTCAATTCAAGTGATTCAGTCTGCAAGACTAGGATGAGATTAATGATACTACATAAAACTTGCAACATGGGCCAGTTGCAGTGCTTAGAACATGCTGCAAGATCAGGGCTGTACAAGATGGTCCTTCCCAAAGGAAACCTTCCTGACTTTCCACAATCACTAGGGGTTTTTATAATGCAAGATCCTTCCTACCATCATAATATAAAGGTATTACCAGTCTTCACTGAAGCCTCTATTTATTTACATATATACAGACACCCCACATCCTGCCTTGCTTCACACACATTCTCACTAGATGACCTGAGGTGGGTGTACAATACTGACACATCAGACTGGTACTTTTGAGACTTGACATGCAAGATACATATATATATAGGATTTACAGCTTATATCAGTATTTCTGCATTTACAAATCAGAATTTCTAAATTTCCATTACAACAATTACCTCTTCCTCTCTCCCTGCCCATCCTAACAATCATATTATATATGTCATTTATGTGAATGAATTAATACCTTGGGTTTCTTGCAGGAGTGCAGGCTGTATATTTGTGGAAATGATCCAGGGTCAGCCAATATTTGCAGCAACTTCTGGTACTCATGAACAGCTGGAGAAGATCTGGGCGGTGAGTAAAATACACCCTGAAATGGAAGAGAAAAAGAATCCATTAAAAAAATTAAGTAGCTGGCTGGAGCCAGCCTACTTAATTTTGAAGTCCTAAGCACAGGTCCTGTGAATAGCAAAAATAATTTGGTCTAATCTGCCAAGTTCATAGCAGACTTTGTAACCCATTTTATATTTGGCAACTTTCTTACAGACACAGGAGTAAATCAAATGACTTCCCTTTGATGTTTGTCATCTCATCAAAAATTTAAAGCCAATTAAAGTGACATCAAATTGAAGAAGGCATAAAAGGTGTGCAGGTACTGCAAATTCTGTTGCTTCTTTTAAAATACTTACTGTGAGATACGGCACACCACATTCTCACAAAGGAGTCTAACACTGCACCTGAACTACCTTGAAAATGGCAAGACCCTGAGGTTTGTCAGAGATCCTTCTTGACTTTAACTTGGAACATTTTGTATCATCCAGTTGATGGCTTTAGAGATTGATTTGGCATAATGGAAAGTGTGAAATTACTTTATAAAGGTAGCAGTGAGTGAGAGCAACATATTCAGTATCTTCTTACGTTGTTTTTTCTGCTGGGGAAACAGCAACACAGAGCCACATCCCTAGCACAGCTTGGTAGAAATGAGGCAGTCAGCAGCACTAACTGTGTTCCTGACCATTCTTGCTGTCCCTGGTACTGACTCAACAGCAAGGTCAACCTATGGATTCATATTAGGTCTTGTAGGTATCACTTGGTCTGTTCAGGCATATGGTGGGATTCTTGAGGCATCCTGAGCAGGGCTGGGAGTTGGACTCAATGATCCTTTTGGGTCCCTTCCAACTCAGCATATTCTGTGATTCTGTGATTCTTTGTCTGCCCTTTCACATCTCCTCCCAAGGATTTGCTCTTCTGCCTAGAGTGTTTCCCAGACATTGGCTTTCAAAGGAGAAAGTACAGAGAAAATGAAATTCAGAAAATCATGAGAAATTACTTTATAGCCTTTAGACTGTGTAAGTCAGATTTTTCCTGCTTAACCCCTTTGTCCAGAAACACTCCTCCTTGGTAGGGTTTTCCTCTCTGCTTGTAACTAGGAATGTGATAAAAAGTCAGACAAGTGCATCCAGTTCTTAGACTTGAGTTCAGTCAATTTAAGTAAATGCTGAATTTCTCTTTCATAGAGAGTGGGGGAAAAAAAAGAATTATTGGGGGGAAAAAAAATCCATACTTGGCTAATTAACAAGGTTCAAAGCCAGGGTATGGTCCAGTTTCTCAGAGTGTGAATGAAGGCTATCCTTACACTTATGTCTCTGAAATCTCTGGATACGTTTCCTGTGGCATTAGAGGCTTATAGCACTACCATAATTTCTCTGGTATTACAACTAAGGCCATGATTAATAGGATTTGTGCTATAGAAGGCAAAAAACCCCCTTATTTAAAAATCGTGAGAAAGTTTAAAGAGCTATGAAGTAATTAGTGCTTTTCACAGGAGGTTTTATGATATTATACAGCCTGGAATGAGACTCTGTGTTAGACCAAGATTTCAAACCTCCTTAGAGGCTTTCGATGTCTAACTTGAGATATTTTGCCAAGTCTGAGGTTCAGAACGGGGATTCCTACTGTTTTCTAATAGTCAGTTCCTTTCATATACCAGTAGTAGAGGCACCCTGCACTGGTACAGAGACCATCAGCATTTGTGTGCACGAGTCTGTATCACCCAGCATGCTTATCTCCATGTAGGACTGTTGATTCAGACACCAAATAGATATAAGGCTGGAAAATTCCCATTCTGTGAAATAGATTTGTCATGTTGAATCAGCAGGACTGACTGGCTGTCATTTTACCAACAATTCTTCTAGAGGCAAGTGCCACCTAAAGCAGTCTCCATCCCCCATCTCTATCCCTGGCTGCTCACTGGTGCTCCCGTGTCATCTCTCACATGTGAGGCTACATGAACTGGGCACCCTGCAACTTTATTTTCTCCCTGGCTTACTCTAAATGAGAACAGCTCCTTTACCTGGCTCATCTTCTGGTTGCACAAACAGTAGCACTAATGACCACTGGTACTCATGAAGGCATGGCACGGGAGCAGGGCCAAATGGAAAGGGAAGGCTGGCAGTGTTGGATATGGAAATATGGCATGAGTGAATGCGAACTGCAGTGTCTCCAGTTTGCTCATGGCATGGAGAGCAAGCAAACCTGACAAACTTAAGATCTATCATTCAAATTTTAAGGGGCCAGGCATAGGATTGGCATGCAAAAGCTCCATCTTATTGATTAACATCCTGAGAAGGACATCATGTAGGCTGGATTAGTCTACAGAATGCCACCAGGGTGCTTCTGTTGCTGAGATGAACATGTGACAAGTGCCAAATGAATGACTACGAGGCTCCTCAATGTAAAATAAAACTTCCCAACAAAATTAAGCAAAATCAGCTAGGTTGATTCCTTCAGCTAAGCCATCACAGGAGAAGCAAGCAGTTAGAGGGCAGAGAGAAAGGACAATTATTTACACCAACTTAAAGCACTTGCTGAAATATAGACATTAAAAATGTTTTTGGCTGAAATTGTGTCTTCCCAAGTGGACTGAACTGACCTGCACCAAGACCTTTCACTACAGAGTGAAGTATAGAGAAGCTGCTTTGTTTTGTCTGATGGCATGGACCAGAGAGTTAACATCTAGATTTAGGGTGGATATTGAACAGGTAAAACTGTTGTCAGAGTAGAATTAATTTCAAATAAATAACTGTAACACATTGTCTGATTTGGCAAGGAATCTCTCTAAAGGTGAGAAAAAAGGTGGGGAAAAAAGATAATGGAGTCTTTTGGATAAAGGAGAGGAGAGGAGAGGAGAGGAGAGGAGAGGAGAGGAGAGGAGAGGGGAGGGGAGGGGAGGGGAGGGGAGGGGAGGGGAGGGGAGGGGAGGGGAGGGGAGGGGAGGGGAGGGGAGGGGAGGGGAGGGGAGGGGAGGGGAGGGGAGGAGAGGAGAGGAGAGGAGAGGGGAGGAGAGGGGAGGGGAGGGGAGGGGAGGGGAGGGGAGGGGAGGGGAGGAGAGGGGAGGGGAGGAGAGGAGAGGAGAGGAGAGGAGAGGAGAGGAGAGGAGAGGAGAGGAGAGGAGAGGAGAGGAGAGGAGAGGAGAGGAGAGGAGAGGAGAGGAGAGGAGAGGAGAGGAGAGGAGAGGAATCACTTGCCCTGTTACAGTGGAAAACAAAAAGAGATGCAAGTTTACAGGTTGGAAAAGCATCTTTTGTAAAGAAAAGGCTCAGAAAATACAAATATAAATTCATATGGCATTCAGTGATTGGTGCTCTGAACACTTTTCATTCCTCAATGCAGTAAAATGTAATATTTGCTGAAATCCTTATGCAGAAAAGTATAAGCACACACAAATAACTTTTCTTAAATTCTTCGCCAAAAGAAGCAGAATGCTGAGCTGACCCTGGTGAGTATGATTTTATTATGCACTGAAGGTACCCAGTTTCCTCTGATGCCTGTAGAACTGATGGTTGACAGCTCACAAGAAACCTTGAAGAATGAGGGCCCACTGAGCAGGGCTTCCTGGAAAGCTAACAGGATAGCAGAAAGAGAGCAAATTCTGGATTCAAGTTCAAATTCCGACTCTCTCTTTCCTGTGCATACAGAGTTTTCTTTGGGCAGACCTGCCCTACTCACATGATAAACACACCCCAGTCAAGAAGGCATCCTCACCCAGGGCTGTCAAATTGCCATTGGTGCGAGCCAACTTCCAACGTCCTCAGCTGGCTGAACATTGCAAGACACCTTCTCTTTGGGGAGCTTTCAAGCTTTCCAAAGATGATTTTACAGGTGATCAGAGACAAGGATCCTACCCTTTAGTCTTTGCTGTGGCAGGCTGAGTCCATAAGCAGTTTGGAAACATGGGCCACAGCAACCCGCTTTGCTCCAGAGGCCATTGTGCTAATGTGTGCCAGCAGTGAGATGCAGGCCCTGCTTGTGGCTGTCTTCTCCAGGTAGCTGCAATTGTCACAGCTGTTTCCCAGCAGTGAATGAGAAAAACAACCAACTACCAGATGCTTTACAACTGCAAACAGCTGGCTTTATATTTCTTCCTTTGTTAGTGTATTTTTTCACTGATGCCTGTTTTCTTGCAATCTTACTACAAATTTTTGTGAGACCAGGTTCCCCATATCATGTATCTCAGCTTACATTTTAAGGAACAGGAATTGTTTATTAAATGCAAAAGGTAACTAATGTGAGACAAATCTAGTGTTGGAGAACAGAAAGTGAATAAAAACCCTGAAACTTTTCATGTTAAAATTTCACTGTTTTTTAAGGAAACCTGATAATTCTGGGCATTGTCTGGATGAAAGCTTTGAATGCTTGGAGCTAGCAGTACTGATTTATAGTACCATTTCACATGTTGTGAACTCTTCTTAAATATGTGGCTTTACCTCTTTAGCACAAATCATCCATATCAATAGTCACAGGCCACTTTGCATGTGTTAAGTAATAATAACAACACTAAACATCCGCAACTGCAGAAATCCAGATATGCTTGATTTCACACATTTCAGCAATTAAAATGAAGTTGGAGGAGGCTTTACTGGCCCACACTTTGCTCAGTGAGCAGCTACTGCTGAAGCCCACAATCCCCAATAAAGGCCAAAGATTCTGCTGAAGCTCTGTATCCTTCAGAATGAGGCTCTGCACTGCTTTCTAGCTCCTGCTACTAGACCTCTCTGCCAGCTTTACTTTCTCACCTCAGAAGGCAAGGGTTTCTCTCAGAGCTCACAGCCTGTGCTGCTGCTGAGCATACCAGCTGCTGCCAGTGCAAGCGGGCACAGTAAGTCCCCAGTGCAGCTCTGGTGTGGCAGAACGCCTTCAGCACTGGAAGGGGCTCAACTGTGTGACCCCTGGGCTGGCAAGCACAGGCAGCAGTGGCAGCGGGCAGTGAAGCTGCATATGCCTTTGCTGATGTTCCCAGCAGCAACAGCATTCAATCTCAGCAGGACCCTTTCTGCTACATAATCAAGTGCTAAAATGTCAGTGCCCTTCATGCACGGTGATAGATCCAGCACCAGCCAGGGCAGTGCAATTCTGCACAGGGAAGGCCAGTCACTCTCCATTGAGACTGACTCCTCCAACTCCTCACCAAGGCAAAGAATAGGCAGAAAGAGGTTATTGTTCTTCTCACTCTCTTTGTTCTTTTGCAGGTGTTGGGGGTCCCAACTGAAGACACCTGGCCAGGACTTTCCAAGCTCCCCAACTATAACCCAGGTAGGATTTAACTCATGAGAAGGCCAGCTTCTTCTCTGAGCCACTAGCCACTCAGTTGTTGGATCAGTAATTCTTATTATGAAAAATCATGTGCTTCAGTGTTACTAAATCCCTTGAGCTACGTAATGGCAGTGGTGTTGTAGTACCTCCAACAACAATGGGATTGGCTTAGTCTACAAACAAAGTTAAATGTGTTGCAGAGTTGCCTCACAGAGTGCTGGTGTATGTAAGTCTGATGGAAGATTTCATTGCTGCAAGTTTCACAGTGTATTTAGTCTCCACTCCTCAGTGGAGTGGAGCAACGGACCAGTGTCTCCTGGTTTAGACTGGAAAAGCTGACAGGCACCTGGAGATGAAGTTTATCTGAACTCTCCTTATTTTCATGGAGATTGGTTTGGGGACCTTTAAACCTCAGTTTTAAAGGTCACTGTCCCTGATTTTGATGTGGGCAAGGTGAGAAATCTGTGTGATTTACAAAGCTGGATTCTTTTATTTCCACATGGGCTGGTAGAGAAGTCTGTGTCCTGGACTTCAAAGGGCCAGTTGTCTCGTATTTTGATGTGGGCAGGTTGAGAAGTATGCTTTGAAAAGCTAGCTCAGTCACTCTCCCTCTCCCTCTCTCTCTCTCCCTTTCTCTCTTTCTCTTTTTGTTTAATGTTTTCTCCTGGGAAAATATATTCAAGTGTCAGTGAGGGGGAAATGATGAGCACTCATTCTCAGCCTCTCAGCAGGATCATTCTGTAAGAGAAATATAAAAGTGAAATATTAAAAACCCTAGAATGTGAAATTCACCCATTTACAATCTATCCATTCTCTCTCGCTTGTGCCATAGGAGCGTGGTGGGGGGAGCCTGTCTATCTGGAAGGGGAAAAAAAGAATGGGGGAGAGGAGGAGGGAGAAGACTGCTTTGAGCAAGAGGTTTACGGGTTTAGTAGAGCATAGTAACATCTTTTCAAAGAAGTGGGTGTTGCTCTGTGACCCAGTCCAAGATGCCCCTCCTTTGATTCTGGTGCATGAACACTAAACAGCCCCCATTTTCACATGGTAGCCGAAATTGGCTGAACAATAACCTGGTCTCACAGTCGAAAGGACTGGAATCTTTCACACAATTAGCTGAGACACATTAATCAAACCAGCGTGAAATGGGAATGTGTCGCTGTCCACAGCAAGTTTAATTTGGGTAGCAAGCAAGCACAGAACAGACAGCTGGAGGAAGCATTTTCTTCTCTAAGTTGTAGAAGGCTTGGCTGGTTAGTCTACAAGTTGAGTAGTCTGGGAGATAAAGAAATGCTCATGTGTGAGAGGAACTAATCACAAAGAATTTTTTATGCCAGTCATCTGCTAATACAAGGCCTCAAACATACAAACTCTCAGTGATGATGATTAGGTATCCTGATGCTGTGTAGAGGGACAATCTAAAAGAGCAATCATAAAGGCTATGCCAGCAAAGATACTTGCACAGACGACAGAGAATGTGAGTGCCTAGAGCTGCTCTGTGTAGTAATTCCCTCAGCTCTGTTTTGTCTGAGTAGCAGTGCTGTCCTCTGCTGCTGTGGAGGTTGCCAGTGGCAGGGCTGGGAACAAGAGGACAGGCACCTGGGCAGCATGGCAATAGCTCCAGTGAAGTTGAGTCATCATAAGCAGTTTTCAAGTCTGACTTGCTTTCAGACTTGATAGAAAGTTTCCCATATAGACTCCAGAGGGGCAGAACTAACGTGTGCTCTGCTGTGATCCTGGGATACTGGTGCCTTTTGTGGCTGGACAAGGCAGAAATGCAGGACTCAGAGGACACCGTTCTGTAGGAGCATCCCATTAAGCTGGCAAACACATGGAAGAGCGGTGCTATGTCAGTGTTTGGGGCAATAGCTGTGTTAGTTGGAGAGGCAATATCCCTTTCCCTTCCTGAGATCCTGACTAAGGGGCTGCGAGCTGTTCCAGCCACATACTGGAACCAAGCGCTTGGCTCACATCTGGATTGAACAAACCAGTCTGGACAGAAGAAGACTAGCCTAAAGTTGGACTATTTGCCCTACTCATGAACTAAATCAATTCACTTTTTGATGGGACTGCTGGTAAGAAGACAAGTTAGTCTCTTTGTTTAAAGCTATTTGCCATTTATATGCTTCTGGGCACTTCCCCTCTCTTCCCTGAAACACAAATGCTGTTTCCCCCCCAGGACATGCTCAGCCTGAGTACAATCTGTGAAGTCTGCCTGAGAAAACCTTCTCTCCTGAGGTTATTCCCAGACCATTTGTGCAAATCTGGGTGCCTGGGTTGGTTCAGATAAGCAAACAAGCTTTGGAGCTCTTCCCCAAATCTGATGGTTTGAATTCTTTTAGCTAGTCGTATTGATGTTCACACTGAGCACAGGCAGCAAACAAACAAACAGGTTCCTGCCAGAGGCAAGGAACGAACACCGGCAAAACAAAGCACTGAGGTGTGATCCTATTCTCATTGAAGTTGATGGCAAAACTCCCACTGGATTCAGCAGCTTAGGCTCAGCCCCAGACTGGGATTGTTACTGGAAGGGTTCCTGGGCCAGGTGGGTTAGTAGGAATCTTTGAAATGAAATCTGGAAATCTTTAGATGTATTCCTGTCACTACTGTGGGCTTGAGCACATCCTGCTGCAGTCTGAAGAGGATACAGCATGGGCTGTGGGGTCTGTGAGTCAGGCACACACAGGGCAGCTGGAGGAATAGCAGCTCTCCTGCCTCCTCTATGGGCAACTGGCAAGGGATGAAACGTGCAAAGGAGTTTTCAACTACCTTATGCCCCGGTGTCTTCTTGCACAAAGAAGTTCAGGAACACCCTTGTGCCCATTCCCTACAGTTTGCCAAAGTCTCAACCTGACTCCAGGTGAATGGGAAGGACGGGTGAGTAACTCATTTGTGGCTTGTGATCTCACCTTCTCTCTGCAGGAGAGACACTTCGGGTAGGAAATAACGTGCAGTCATAGGGCCTGCAAGCAGGTTTGAGAGCCATTCCATGGAGAGCGTGAAGGATTGGGAAAGCTCCTGCCCCACATCTCAGCACACTCACTGGCTGTCTCCCTGGCTCCCCGGGCTTACCAGCCCTACCAATAGTGACAAGGCTTTGCCCTGTGTTTGTTCATTTGTTCTGTTCCCCTCATTTTACTTCCCCTGAAAGAGGCAGTTGTAGCTCTGTTAACACTATTTTTGAAAGCTCTCATGCTGTGTGAGCTCAAATCCTTGCATTAATCTACTGCTGTGTTCATTTCACTGCACTGAAAAGCAGTGAGTTTAAATCCCCTCTAAACACCATTGGTGACACCAGAAGGCCAGTGTTTTGATCCAGCCCCATTAATGGTTACAAGTTTGAATCTAGACAGCAGGGGTCAAGGGCAGGAAAGGATTAGGAATCACAGCCCATGACATTAAGCTAGTGCTTTTGCCAAACTGGGAATACTGGAGCGCCCTGTGTACCAAGTTAGTTTTTGGTTGCTTTTTCTGACATTTGGA
Organism: Coloeus monedula; assembly: GCF_965178545.1. Classification (NCBI taxonomy): domain Eukaryota; kingdom Metazoa; phylum Chordata; class Aves; order Passeriformes; family Corvidae; genus Coloeus; species Coloeus monedula. Next base: position 12,550,391 of record NC_138787.1, read on the forward strand.
TTCCAAAGAGTGGGGAACAGTGCATATCTATGTATGACATGATGAACTCACTAGAGTGAGCTTTACTCCTTGGTTTATTGCACAGGCTGACTGATGAACTTGCCTATGCCAGGTAGTATCACCTCACAGAGTAGATACAGGTTTCACACAAGGCCGTTTCAGATGCAGCAATGACTTTCAAATGAAGCCTAGTTTTTCACGTATCTGCAGGCTTTGGTATGCTGTATGAGATTTAGAAGCTTTCCAGAATCAACCTGTGCTCCCAGGTATGGCTTTTCAGCGTCCGTTGCTTTTCCAAAATGTCACCAGCAGATGGAGGCAACAAGCAGCAGGCCCTGACACGCAAACTTCCATGACATTTGTGAAAATGCAGATGAAGTCTGCATTCAGAGTGCTTTTCTTTTTTTCTTTTTTTTTTTTAATCTCAGTTTTCATGCTGATGTTTCATTTAACAAATTGGATGGTTGAAAACTGAATTCTAAAACGATAAAAATTTTATTGTCATAATAAACTGCATGTGGCTTTGATCTCGAAGGGAAGAGCAGCACTGTAACTAATGTGCAATGTATGCTGGCCAGGGTGTAGGAAAACTTCCCATCTGTGTGGCAATGGGCACAGCCTGCAGTTTCCAGCCTGCCACACAGACAGAGCTCTGCTCCTGTCCTGCAGCCACAGAGATTTCACTAATGAGAGAAATTTTCTCTGTGAGCCTGCAACCCCACTGCCTTCATCCAGCAGCACTTGGCATCCTCTTTCTCTCTCTTCATCAATTAGGAAAGTTTAACTTTTGTCCTCTGGCTTGCTTGCCTCATTATCAGTTCATTAGCCACTTCCACCTGGGTTTTCAAATAGGAAGGTATTTCCTCATTAGCACACTCTGCCTTGCGTAAGGATAGAAAATAACAAACCTAAGTGCTACCTTTCAGATCTACTCATATTGTTAAAAAAGCCAATCAGCCCTACACAATCCCATCATTTTATGTCTAGATCATCATTGTGAGATGATTAAATCGTATCTTATCCACTTTTTGGAATGATCTAAATATTCTTTATCTCTTACCTTTATGGAGTAGCTGTTTACAGTGTTTTACAATTTTAGATTGGTCTTAATCTTACAGTAGGGATAATACTTACTGCTCTGTTTTTACCCTGCTCAGCACAATGGGGCCTCGGCATTCTCTAAGGATTTGTCTATATGGGGTCAGGAGATTAATCTGAACTGATTTAAAGTGCATTAGTTAACTGCATTAAATCCTTGAGCAGAGACACACTGTTTTCTTACTCACATCTTCCATTCATAATCAAAGCTCTGTATACTCAAAGTGGGAAATTTGGCAGACCTCACTCAAGCTGAATTCTTCACTGAGAGATGTGTTTGGACAGGGACAGGAGTCGTTGGCTCACTGGCTCTTACACTATTCCTTGCAGATTAATTATTAATCTCCAGGTTACATAAAAGATAAATTTAAGTCAAGAGGGTTGTTCAAGACAGCAAACACTATAATTCAGGTACTCCTCCCAGTTCCCAGTAAGCAAGCTGATATTTCTATTTCTAATGTAAGGAAAATCCTATTTCCTCTTTGGAATGTTAATCCTGAAAATGCACTCCACAAAAACAAAGTGGCATTTCACTTAGGTATCATTGAAACATTTTGCCCTGCTGTTACCAAATGAACATGCATATTTAAAATTGTGTGTTAAACTCATTAAAAAATATTGATGTTAAAAGATTTCAGTAGAGTTAAAGTACAATTACAATAAAGTAATCTTGGCATTTTTACTAAATATTTAATGAAATTTATGTATTGTCATAGAATGTTTTCATCTCACAAATCCAATTTTTCTGACAGGAAGTTACAACATCTGAAAGTTTTTGGCCAGCTCTGTGAAGAGGCAAAAATTTCTACCTCATACAGAAAAATTTTTGCCTTTCCAAACCATTTGTAAAATTGTTTTTCTTCTATTCTATCTGGAATCTTTACATCTCTGCTCAATATGGATAATTTATTTCTATACTTTTAGTGCAGCCAAAGGGGCAAAAAGAAGGAAGAATGATCCAGTGAAAATGTTACTAGTGATCCAAGAGGAATGTTCTGCCAATCTTGATGACTTATTTGGGAAGGGAGTATTCAAAATGCTAATATTTAATTTCTATATATTGGTGATATTCCAGAGCTCTGGCACATAAATAGTCATGAATCCCATCTCAAGTTATATTCCCATTTACTGCTCTAGAAATTACCTTAGTATTTGGGTGTAGGAGAACAATTCAATTCTGAACTGTTACTTACCCTGTGATAGACAGGTTTAACAACCTGCTTGCCTGGTGTAGTGGTGCAAGATTGCTGCTGGAAGGGTCAAGGGCTGGAAGTTCAGTCATTTGCACTTTTTCAGGTTGTCTGTGTATCAAGTTGGTCAGATGCTGCGTCTGGCACTCTGGAAATGGCTGCACAGGCAAAGGCTGAGGGGACTCCCACTTTGACTGCAGCAGGCAGCTCCTGTCCCTGAATAAAATGCCTGGTGCTTTTCCAGGCAGGAAGGGAGGGCAGATGCTCTTGGAGGGTGCAGCATAAAGCCCAACCAAGCTCTGAGTCTGCTGGCAACAGACCAGTGGTGCTTGCCTCCTGGTGGTCTCACTGCTGTGGGGAATGCTTGTCCAGGCTGAGCTGGAAGAGAGGTCGACACCACCCTTCCTGCTCTCCTTTCCATGACTAGAGTGCCACTGTTCATTCTCTGCTGTCAGAAACAGCGCTCAGGAAAATGTAGGTGGGTAGAAATTGCAGCCTTTCTGATGCAAGAATATTCTCTGTTGATCAGCTCTAAGGGGAAATTTTCCAGGCTTAAGCCATTCATTCATATCTAAACCTGAGAAAATTCATGCTTTCCAATAAAACATTAGAGGAATGTATTCCTCTATATTTACCACAATGTTTAGAAATATATCCTTGAAAAATATCAACGAGAACACAGACTTCAGAAAACTGCAAACTCTGCTAAGTTCCAGTCTGATAGAGATCACAATAATCAGTGAGTACAAAGCCTCCATGAGCATGGTTAACTGGACAAACAACAAATCTAGTGAGAGCTGTGGACAAGAGAGTGGGATCAAAGTGCCTTGCCTCCATCCCCAATCATACTGCTGCATCCATGTAGAAAAGCCCCATGTACCCACAGAGCAATATGTGAAGCTCAGCAGCCCCTTGGAAAGCCAAGACAATTGCTGGGGATTCAGGCCTGCAAACTTCTTTTTGCTCCCTTTGTGTGAAGGCTTTAGGGACTGATACTGCTTTTATTGATGTCAAAGCTAAGACTCATGCTGTAACAGGAGGAGGTCCAAGGCCTATACTCACAGATATATGAAAGGAAAGGGTTACAGAACTGGAACAGCCTTATTAAGATCAATGCAGGTACTCAAGTCCTATAGAATAATGTCTATTTATAAATAATAAGATGATAGATTCTGTATGGCCCTTTGATATTCTGAGCACATTTTTTGGTAGGGGCTCAAAGAATGGGTTTTGGCTTGATTTTCATTTAATCTTATGATTGCATATTACACTTTCTAGAACTGGTTGCTTCCAGGAGACCTCAGAGACTCCAAGTCATCTGTGACAGGTAAGCTACCTATAACAGCAATGTCAAAATCGCCTCTGGGTTTATTTGTTTCTTTATGCAATCATTTAACTTGAAATGAGCTCTTTTGGCAAGCTCAGGAAGAGCAGGGTGTCTCTGTAGTAACAAGCAGATCTAACATCAGTTAAGCAACTGATTCTGAGAGATTGCAGTAAAGGTAGACACATAGTGGGTTTAGTATTCTCAGAGGAGTAGTGATTATTCTGAGATAAGCAGTGATTCAATGACTTCGTGTGCAGCTTTTTGTGGGGCACAGTTCAATTGAGAAGGTTGTACTTTCCCAGGCCCTCTTGCCCAGACTGAGGACAGACTTCGCACTGTCCCAGTTTTCATTTTTGAAAACAGACTGTAGGAATGTTGCTCAACAGCGCTAAGGAAGACATGCTAGGAAAGCATTTTCATGAGACAGACAATGAAATAATCTTGTGATTAGTTAGGAGGGGAAAAATCACATTCTTAGTGGCCAAAAGCTATGACATGAAGTCCATGGTTACACACTCAGCTTGACCAGACACAGCAGCACTGCTGAATCACTCCCTAGTGTGCTAAGGGGAGGGAGTATTTTTTCAAGCACATATACACACACACACATATATACAGAATGTATGTATGTATCAGTGAAAGAAATTTATAATTAAAGTGCCCTAACCTAGCTCAGGGAGTCATTCAAATCAAATCCCCCTAAACTGATTTTGAGGCACACAACAGGTTTTATAGTTATGTAGGAAAAGACAAGACAGGATTTGTCCTCAAGATTGTGTACAGGCAGACGTCAATAATCAAATATCCTTTGGGAACATAACCACATTTTTCATTGCTGCTGCTTATTATCTTTTCAGCTGATTGCTTGGGATCCAGCCCTGCTAGAAGGGAAGTGTCTTGCCCTTCAGAGCAGGATTTCCCAGATGCTGTTCTAAATGGCTGAACAAACATGCTAAAGTTTTCAGCAAAGCACAGGTTACTGAAATGCCAGCCATTGTCATGCACAACTTGAGAACACAGAAAGCTCAATATGGCCCAGACCCTGATAATGCAGATCCTGTAACAGAACAAATCCCCTCTCAGCCTGAACAAAGCAATAAGCATATTCCTTGCAACTGTGCTATATTGCACTTCTGCTTTTAGGCCATAATCTTTTGACACACCCCATTACAGGTCATACCAAGGGGCTGGCCTAGCACCTCTGTGGCAGAGCTCTGGGCTGCATGTGGGCCAGCTCCTGCTCTGCCTTAGAGTCCTGGTGCTGCCATGGCCAAATGACTGCCTTGGAATGCTCAGCTCAGGAGAAGGAAAGAGCTGCTTCATACAGACCGCTCAGCCATGACTCTCCATGGACAATTAAGAAATCAAAGGGGAGCTCCCCACAGAGCTTGGCCACCACCAGGAAGCCTGAGCCATGGTGGGAAGCACTGAACTGTGTTGCTGCCCAGAGTGTGAGCCTGCAGCAGCAGGGACTGAGGGGGCAGAAGCTCTCCAGTAAGACCCTGTCATGCAGCTCTAGCAAGAAGCCTCAGACTGGATGCTTTGGCTCCCTGTCCCATCCCTGCTCCCCAAGGAAGCAGGGGCTTGAACTGTTTTGCTGGAGGTGAAAATCCAGCAATTATCTACCACAGTGAGGCCAGATACCTTTTACAAATTTGTTTCTCAGGGTCTCTTTCTCTCCTTCTATCTTGGTGGTTTTTTCCTCATCTTTTATATTTTACATTTTATCTCCTCAAAACAAAAATGTCAGCATGTCGAATGTCCTGTATAGGGAGGGGGAATGCAGGGGCAGGGGGATCCCAGCCCCTGATGTCACTTGGAGGGGAAGCACCGCTGGGGGCCAAGGGAAGAAGCACAACAGGCCATGCTCTGAAGCTGAAATGTGATCAGAACAAACAAACAAAGTAAAAGCTGTAAAACTAAATGACAATTTTTATTTGTTTCCTTGTTGGTTTGTTTTCACTCTTCCACTTCCTTGTCCCCAGCTGTGTGCTCCTCTAGAGAGGAGCCACTTGGGATTGGTATTTGCTGGGCATGGAGCATATGTGTATTACATCTATTTTAAGCATTCACCCTGAGAAACAGATTCTTCTCTGGGAATCCCCAACACATTTTACAAACAGCTGCACTGCTGGTACTGGGGTAGGAGAAGAGGAAATGGTATTTTCTTTAGGTTTATTAGGTTTAACCTCTAGTCTTCTCAGTGGGCCAGTCACATTATTTTCTACATTTGGATTGTCACTGTATACCAGTACCACCAAACTCTGATATTACAGTTACAACATGTAAAATATAGTCTCCACAGCATCATTTCCCCTTTCACTTACAACCTTCTTTTTACAAAACAGAAATTTGTTTTCAAAATTTGTCTGTAAACATGAGTTTGAGCTGAAATCCTGGATGCATATACTCCAACATAGTCAAACTCAGATGGAACAGCAAATGTCCTGAAAAGCTATATAGCTGTGGTGGGTTTATCCAGCTTCCCTGTGTCCCTCCACTATCTTCGCCTCAAGCAGAGAAGGGCTGGGTCATGTTCTGGTTCCAGCTTTCTGGCTCATCCTCATCTCCTGTGCTATTTTTTCTCCTGTTTTTCTAGGATGAGCAGGGTGCCAGCAGCAGAGAATCTGGCCTCCAGGATGCTCACAGCCTTCCCTCCAGGCCGAATCTCTGCACAAGATGCGCTTCTTCATGGCTTCTTCAGCCCTCTGCCTCCTCAGCTCTATCAGGTTCCTGCTGGTAAGTTAACTCTCAGTTTCATCTCACCAAGAAAGAGCTGCTGCACATGCTATTTATTATGAGTTTCCTCTCTATTTTGAAAGTCTCTGCCATTCACCCAGATGTCTCTCTTTTCTGCTTGCACTCCCTCCCTACTCCTGTATGCTGCAAAGTTTACATCCCATTGCAAATTTGAGAATTTGCTTTTCTGTTTTCTTCCACTTGACCACTGTGTTAATACTAGAAGGGGACCTTGTTGGGCTGCCACCATGGTCCATCTGCAAAGCAGAGGTGTATATGCTTTGACAGGTCATTTCTCCCCCATTCTGTAACTCCAAGGGCCTGGAGATTTCCCCCAGCTCACACTGTGTGTTCAGTGTAACTCACCCGCTAGTCCCTCCTGATGTCCTGAATTCCCATCTGCTCAGCATGGTGTGCTATCCCCAGTTCCCTTGGACTGCTCCTCCTGCTCCCTTTTGATGTTGAGACAGCTGTTCCTTGTACCCTGTCACACCAGTTCTCCCTCAGTTTTACCTGCTTTATTTTCCTCTTCCCTTGCTCCCTTCTCTTAAGCACATAGCTGTACACACAGGTCTGTCTCTGCTGTCCTGAGCTGACAATAAATACAGGGTTCTCAAGCTACAGTTCTGCTCCTCACTAGGAAAAGCTCTCTCCTATCGGGCAGCAGGCCAAAGGGACCTTGCATTCCCTGTTGCCTCCTGGGCACCCTCTACACTTGTTAGTTTGGTGGTGTGTTTTAAGATAGGGGCAATTAAGAAAAAGCCTTCATGGACTGTGTTGTCAAGCTATTGGAAAACCAAATTTCTGGCTCCTGCAACACATCCCAAGTGAAGGAACAGCCAGCTAGCATCTCTCCCAATCCCCCAAACCGCTGCCCTTCAGAAGGTGCTCTGTGTGTGTATGTGCTTGAGTGAGAGACATCTGCATTCCTTTTCTGTTCACCCAGCCACAGAGCACAAATCTACTTTGACACTTTTAGAAAAATGAAAAGATGGAATCTCGCAGGAGCCTGCCTGTGCTGGGGGGGGAGGAGGGGAGCACGCACAGCAGGAGGGAAGTTGACTTTTCTTTATACATATAGGGTTTTTTCCATGCAGAGTTTAAATTATGCCTGATAAAAGGAGTTTCGTGGATGTTTCAGTTCTTTCAAACCCTCCTGGCTTCCTCCCAATTAAATGAGGTTTGTCAAAGCCACAGGGCTCTGCTGCTGCCAGAGAGGCGGACAAGCACTTCCCGCAGTGACATCTCCAATCCCCAAGGGAGAAGATGAAAGTGTCAGTGCTGAGAGAGAGAGAGAGAGAGAGGAAAAAAACAGGTACAGAGACAGACAGTGTGAGAGAAAGGAAGAGAGTGAGGAGAAATAGGAGGAATGAGAAAACGGATTGGCATAATGTGTCAATCTCTCCGATATAGTGCCAGCAAGGGGACAGATTCATTTCACCTGGGTTTAGGCACCATCCCATATTTATTATCCCCCATATTGCAGCAAGAAGTACCTCGTGGACAGGAAACTGCATGGCGTTATCATAGCAACCAATGTGTTGAGAACAGAATCAAAGTGCACAGGGCTGAAACAAGTACAGTACGATCATGCAAGACCATATTCATGAGTGACTCATTAAGCCTGTAAAATTTAGGCAATTCTGAATAATTCCCCATGTAGCCATTCCTATTGCCATAATTGTTTAAGACATTTTCTCTCTTGTGTCACTTTGGCATAATACTATTTTGGAATTTAACTGTATCATTTTAAAACTCTTGTTGCTATGATAACAGTGGAGATTTTAAATATATTCTCTTCGACTTTGTTCTGGAGGATGCTGGCTATTAGCTGCCATCCTCTGAAGGGGAAAGTTAAAGCAGAAGGGCAAGGAATGATCTAGAGATGAAAGGTGAAAGAAGATGGGGTTGATCCCAAGGTGTGTGAGAGAGTAAGAGAGAGACATTAGAAAAAATAAAAGGTTCTCATAAGAAATTATTCTCTGTTTTTATTAAATAATTGTATCCATAACTGTCCTTTTTATAAGTTGTTATGACAAGCTGGAAGCTAAAGGATGTTTTTCAAAGGTCAGTTCCTGGGAGAAAATAATTGGAGAAATCACTGTTTTGAAGTTAAGTACCCCTCCAAACAGCATGTTTCTGATTACTAGGGGGAATGTTAATGGTTAGAGGCTGGCTGCTGCCCCTGGGAAGGGGGAAAGGGAGCACAGGGCTCTATACTTCCTGGAGGTCAGCTCCTACAGAGTAGAACAAGTTGCTGTTGCTATGCTCATCTGAGTGCAAAGTGCTAGAAAAAAAGAGTAGCCTGTGCTCTAAGGGAGGAAGAAGATCCTCTGTCCTCTGAGTGGGCTGGCCCACAGATGGGCCTCTCCCACAGCTGCTCACTCCTGTGGCTCTGAGGCTGAGGCTCTGGTTCAAATCTTGTTCATCATCTTGGTGGCCTTAATTCTACATGTGCCACCAGCACCTCTGGATATAAAACCAGAGAGAGGTGCAGGGGTTTCTTCAGCTTCCCTTCAGTGTGGCTAGTAGCCTAAGGGGTGGTAGTGATGACCTTTTGTAAAACCGGAGCATTTGCTGTCCTTTTTCTGGCCAAAGCCAATCCTGAGACAATTATCTTTGTGCAGTGCAGCCCTGCACTGCAGCAGCTCTGATAAAACTTCAGTCTAACCCTTTGCCACCTGCTAAAGCAGAATGTTTTCTGTCCAATTAATCCCTCCTGGAAGAAAGATGAGATCCTTGAATCAAGAAAGCATGAGCTGTGCTCTCAACTCAGTGTCAGTCCTGAAGTGCAAAGGGCTTTCTGAGGAGGTATCTCACTCTGTTGTCAGACAGGTCAGACACAGTAACAGTTGTAGCTTATTATTCTTGTTATAGATTTGGTTTATTTTCCCTCTCTTTTGCCCTCTGATGCTTTAGAGCAGGCTTGCAAGCAGGGAAGGTAAGCAGTGGGATTTGGGGTTATCAACAGTGCACTCCCAAGAAAAGACACTGCAAGAAGGGCTCTGGCCAAACCACCCGGGCACAGGGCCCAGGGCAGCCTGAGCCGGCAGCTCAGATCCTTTCCCCACCAGACCAATATCCAGTCTCAGTAGAGACCTTTCTCACAGCGTAGGAGATGTTCAACCCCGGCCATATCCTCAGCACAGCAGTTAGTAAATTCTGGTATGTGCTCCATGAGGAGGATTGTGTGTTGCATGGATGTGATCCTGGCTTTGACTAGGAGGTACTTGCTCTTTTTGGGTACAACTGGTCTGTAATTGTTACCTCCCCCAGCAACACAAAATCAGTGCAGCAGGTGATGAAGACACTGTACCATTTCTCCTGAAACAGCCCACTATTCAGCCTTTCAGAGACAAGGAGGAGGAGGGAGGCTTGATGTTGACAGTCATTTTAATGTCTGTTGCATCTAAACTAAGACAAAGCAAGTAAGCAAGTGTGGGCAATGAGGACGTTAAGGCTGCAAGCCACTGCCTACCAAAAATCCCATTACTGTGGGGATTAACCAGCAAATGGTAAATGTTATCACAGGGGACATACAAGAAGAGCTGGCTTTCATGACCCCTTGTTTGGGTTGGATGGTTTCCTTAGGATCTCCTAAATAGCTAGAAGGTTCATACAGTCACTTGGTTTTTTACCACTCTGCTTTGAGACCTCTGTACACAGCAAATGGATATCCTTCACTGCAAGTCAGATACAGACACCTACAAAGTTCCTACCAGGTATATGAATCTGGCTTATAATGTGTCTTAAAACAGGAATAAATCAAAACTAGCATTGAGCAGGAAATTCAGCTGCCCCTCTTAAGCCAGAAGCATTCTTATCTGTGAGGTGATAAAACAAATCTTCACTTAACTCAGGAAAACCACCCCTCACTTCACCTGGTGTGATCCCCACGCTGGTGGAAGATCTGCTTGCCTTCATACTGACAGGGCATTAAAGTTTTGTTTTCTGTCATTAAGCCACCACCCTAGGAAAGAGCTGTTGCAACATCACAGCACATGCTTGCCAAGTGCACAGGACTCTGGACATGTTGCCCTGTTTAAGCTCTTCCCTGCATGCTGTCCTGGGGCAGGTATTGTGCTGGGCACTCTTTAGGAGCACGGGGCAAAGGGAAAGATGGGAAAAAAGGAAAATTTCCTTTGCTCACTCCCCAGCTCCTGCTCTTGCAAAAGCTACTGGCACAAAGTTTGGCCCATGTGACTTGTGGAAACAAAGTCCTACAGACATGGATCAAATGCTCTGACTCCCATTGATCTCAGGCCAGAGAATCTCTATAAAGGTCTTATTGTTCAGGGAGACAAACCACTCTTGGGGCGAGTGCTGCTAATACCGTTCACGGAGGCAGACACTATTGCATCAGAGGTTAGCAGATGTTTTTCTGTATTTTTTTCTAATTGCAAGTTATTTCTGAGGTTTCTTTAACTTCCATTTTCCCTTTAACACTCCAAAATGCAAATCTGAAAAGATTTAGTTGTCTTGTTGGCTGTGAAAGACATCCAGGCTGGAAGTCTCACGTAGTCATTTCCCATCCTCAGGTGCACTTCTGACTTCACCCAGTTATCAGCAGAAAAGAGTAAATGGGGATGTAGTGATCAGGTTTCTAAGGCACAAAAGTTAAAGCTAAGTTTGAGATTGTGACAGCAAGCAACTATGAGCATAGGAACTCAATTAGCCTGAAAGACAACTATCTCATTATCTTTCCTAAAATGATATAAATACATAAGAATATAAAAATTTAAAATAAACTCTCTATTGACTGTCTAGATGACTGAATTTCACTGCTCAATTTCTTTAAACACCCACTTTAGTATTTATTTATTCTAAGCGTGAAGCGGCTACGATAATTAGACTGTCAGATTTGGTAAGTTAATGAGGAGTCACTGGAGTGGAAGGTTTTGCATTTGTGAGATTGCTGAAGGAGAGAAGCTCTGTGCCTTCGCTCTATCTCTTTTTTCTTTTTCTTTTTCTTTTTTTCCCCTCTGCTGGGTGGGAAGGAGAGAGCTTGGCAGTGCACAGATCCATTTGAATCCTTTTGATTAGCGGGCTGCATTCCTACCACTGTTCTACCAAATACTATTTTGCTGGTTGCTCCAAGAAAAAGAAAAAGAAAAGAGAAAAGAAACTGCAGATGAGATTTCTAGAGAAGGGTGTCTAGATTAAAGAAATGATTTTCCAAAAACAATCAGAAGGAATGCAGCTGTGAGAAATAGGATCCTGAATTAGTTTATACTGTGGTTAATGTCACAGGAGAGCATTAAGAAAGTAGCTCAATGAAGGAAAAGGACCGTTTTGCAGCTTTATCTTTAACCTGATTTTTCCGCAGGACAATCAGTGCTCACAGTTCCAGGAGTGAGACTGCAACCTGAAATCTGTGACCTGTTTGCTTCTTACTGGAAAAGCCATGTCTCAGGAGGTTCAAGCAAGTTTTGGTAGAAATCATGGATGGTTGAATAATTCTTTGGTAAGCATGCAGTTGCCATTGTCAAAGCTGCTGCCGTCACCCTTAGCATGAATTCCTTCGTGTATTGAAGGTAGGAAAAGAGATCTGATGCTCAGGGCTGGATGACCACATTCCAGGGTGAGAACAAAGTGGGAAATCTCACATTCAGAGAGAAGACATCAGCAAGCCAATGCCCCCTATGGACAATGTTCAGTGGTATCACAGGAGGTTTGGATTTGTTTTGTCCTATTGCAAGTCTCAGACCAGTGCCCTTTCCTCTGATGCTTCCCCAGTCAAATTATTGCTTCATTTCCCCATTGCTTAAAATGGCCAAATTGCCTTGTTCTCCTTTGTCCTTGCCTACTGAGTTCACATTTCATAGCTTACTTGTTTTGATTTCACACACATTGGAACCTGGGCAGAGCTAAGCAAAATCTCCTTAGCTTGTAATATCCTTGATTTTAATTAATCACTATTTTAGTGCCACACCTCAAAATGATGCTTCAGCATCAATATTTTTCATCTTCTTTTTGTTACAGAAGACCAAAGGCTCACTTAAAATCACTGTTATTGAAAGAAATTACCAGAAAATACCCTTTTATTATATCCTGTCTCTTTGTTTACTTTGTGCATTTGTTAGCAGCATGTGTCCTGTCTGTGTCACCACTGCATCTGTGCTTGCAGGGCAGACCTGGAAACTGGTCTTGAGGCCAAATTACTTTGACTGTCTTATCGTCTGCCAAGCTAAGAGTCAATCTTAGGATAGCAGGACACACCTCAGCTACCCATCTGTGCTTTCAAATGCACGTAGATGGCATGTACCTGCCATAGGATCAGGTCCCAGCACTCAGTGCCTGGTCTCACAGCCTCTCTCTACCCCTTCTGCCCTCATCATGTAGACAACAGCAGGCAGAGAGAGGCCAGCCTTGAATCCGTTTAAGAAAGACCTGACATTGCCAGAGCTGTGACCAGACTGGGTTTTGGAAGCAGCCTGAATGCCTTCCTTACTCACCTGCTCAGCTGAGTGCAGACAGGACGGCTGTTCTCTCTCTGTGATCAGAGAGGAACTAATCCTGCCAGAAAAGCTGGCTGTCAGTTCCATTAAGGCTTCTGGGACAACTCACTTGAGGAGGGCACTCATGCATCAGTGTTCAATGAACTTGGATTTGGCCCATTTTAACCGATTCAGAGAGCATTTCACAAATATATCATTTAAAATAGTGAAACTTGGAACTAGTAGGAGACACTCTTAAACATTTTTTTTGTATTAACCTGGCCTCAAAATGATTGTGTCCCTTTTTTTTAGCTGCTTACAAAGCATACTAAACAAGCTTAAATGTCAACTCAAGTTTTCTTCTGCAGTTCATTACAGGAAAACATTTTATATGTGATGGTGCTCGTATTATTAATTCTCTTTTTAAAAAAGGCATCTGGATTCAGACATGTGAGCCAGGTTATAAATGAAACAGTAATTTTTTTGTCATTTTAATAGGCTACCAATGGAAAGCAGGGGGTTCTGTATGCTTTTTCAAATGTAATGAGAGGTAGATAGGCATCTAAAGCACAACAGCCTCATGCTGGCACATGAGAGAATGGAATTTCCTGGGAACATAATGAAACTGGCCAGCCTTCCTTCATTTGCCAACCTGAGTTAAGTTACAAAAATAGACAAAACCAAAAAACTAAACATACCAGGCTCCATCTTGAATCCATGGGCCCTGAGCAACACAGCAAGGGACAAAACATCATCACAGACTCCTCCTTGTTCTCCTTCTGGTGTCAGGAAAAGATGAGATACTGTCAGTCGTCTATCCCAGGGTGATATGTACTCCATGCCAACACTCCACCCATTTTCTACCCAATTCCACCCACCACTTTCCCTCTACCTGCTGAGGAGGAACATATGGATCACTGGAGTCTGCTACTGTTCTCATTCTGTCTCTCAAAATAAATACTCAGATAACTAATGGTGTGCCTCCTACATGTATGTGATACTGTACCAGCTACGTGTAGTTGAATCTACAGGAAGAGAAGAGCCTGTTTTAAACCAACTTTTAACAAGCAGAGTGACTGAAGGCACTAGCCCTGCAGAATATTTGTAATTGGGATTTATTTTTCTTTTTGATTTAGGACTTAGGCCATGGATTTTTACCCTAATAGAATTCCTCTGCAATAGGGGCAGATTGTACACGAAGGACCTTTGAAATAACTCCTTATATTTACAAACTGAGGAAAAATCTTTGAGACTGTAAAACAAAGACACAGATTGAGGGGTGGGGTGTGTGTTTTTAAAAAATCACCTTTCAGTAGAAGAGAATGAAATTGTGCAGATGTCCTGCCTTTTGTTTTTCAGAAAGCAATGTCAGAAGGATTGATTTGGCAACGAAGACGTAACAGCACAGTCTGGACACTGGACTTGCAGAATATATTCAGCCATGTGTCACTTAATAGAGAGCTCCCTGGACCAGAAGATCGATGTACAAACAGGACAGATGGGGACTGACAATTGAAAGAATGTAGAGGCTTATCCAAGGCTTACAGAGACCTGTCATTCCTGGGGTATGCCTACAATCTCCTTCAACAAAAGAGCTCCTGAGGGAAGGAGGGGATTAGTCAAAAGTTGAGTGAAGTCTCCAGGGAAGATGGTTTCTTGGATAGAGTTGTCAACAAAAGGAATTGTTTAAGACTATTTGTTATAATTTCCTAGAGGGAGCTTCTGCCATTACTAACAGGATTACCAGCATACTGGTTCCATACCAGCAGAGCATTAGACATGTGCATTGCAGACTGGTTGCTTAGAGCTGAATTCAGGGGTCTTATACAGCATCCCAAATGTGTGCAGGTGTTGATGAGCAGAGGGGAGATGGCAGAGAATTAAGATGCAGCCAAATGCAGTCCATTTTTGGTCCAGCTGTTGCAGAGAGTCCTGGCTCATTAATGAGTTTCCACAGTGTTTTAATCTCCTTGATCTCAAGGCTGCTGACAGACTATGAGAAGACAAGCTAATCTGAGGTGAGTGCTGATGGGGATACATGGGGAAATCAGAGACCTCTTTTCCAACTGCAGTTACTGTGAAATTTCTCATAGAATTCTTCCTGGAAGAATTGGGAAAGCAAGTAATTTACTATGTTCAAGTACTAGTCTGCTTGGTTTCAGTTATCTCAGATACTTTTTCTTAGCTCTGGGACATAGAAACCAGTAGCCTTGGTGTAACCTCACAGCACATCTGGGAAAAAAGGAAGACAAAGAGAAATCATTGAAGTGCAGACATACAAACCTTCTTGAATATTTTTATTCATCTGAGTAGTGTCACTGGCATGACTGGGAGAACTTCTCTGAGCAAGAATTATGCAGACCATTGAGGCACTGGAACAAAACCAGTCAAGGAGCTATGGGTGGCAGCCATAGAAACAGCTGAAAGGTGGGCTTTTAGTGTAAGAGAGCTGCATCTCCGGCCCCACTCCAGTCCATCGTTTACCAAACACACACTGCAGATCTGGGCAGGAAGCAGAACAACTGTTTATAGTCCCCTTTGCCCTTGCTACAGACATAATTTCAGGAATGTATGGATTAGCTGCATTGAAGGGGACATAGACTATCTGCAGGCACTGCTCAGTTAAGAGGACAAGATAATCCTTATGTTATGTTCCTTAAAATTCTCTGCCTTGATGAAAAGACAAGCTATGTCCCAAGTCTTTCTACCTCTGGATTGCATGGACCCAGAACTCCCAAACATCAGCCACTCTCAGTGACCTGACCTCCCTTTGCAATACTGAACAGAGCAGCTGTAAATGATGCCCAAGTTGGGATAGGGGTGTTCTGCATTCCTTTTGCATTCTCGGAGATGTCTGGACTAAGAGAAGTGAAGAAGCAGGATCTCCCTTGCCTGCAGTGGGATGGTTGTGGCTGAATGTCTGCTCGTAATTGAGAGCAACTAAATGCTCAAGATATGTTAAATGAAAGGATTTGTTATGCATGGTCAGTGAGGGATCTAATGATGAGAACTGAGTCACTTTTCCTCATGGTCTATCCAGAGCATCAGTTGTAAATTTCTTCTGCCCTGGAGCAGTGGGACAGAATGGCTTTGCTGTTTTACATAGTTGCTACCCCATAATGGCCATGCCATTGCTAAATTTAGCCATATGCTGAATTGCCAAAGAGTCAAATGATACCTTTTAATTCTGTATCTAGAGGGGCAGAAAGCCAGGAAGACCCTGGATATGCTGCAACCCAGCAGTCTTCTGTTCATGAGCTCAACATTGTAGGTCCAATGCCTAAAACATGCCAGATCAGAGAGAAACAGATTCCGAACCACTCCTCTCCTCAACTAATGGGAACACTATTTACATCAGGAGTACTGATCTCAGTAGATTTTCCATACCCTGGCCTGCACAATCTCAGGGGCAACAGCTTTCAGGGAAAATGGTTGTAGTGTTGTAATGAGTCAGAAAGAGTAGGTAACAAGAAACACATCTGAATTCATGTACCAAGTTAGTGCCACCCAAAAAGGCAGTTCTGCTTCCCCCATTCCCCTCCCTGCTTCAAGCTTTACAGTCTTTCTCTTTTTCTCCTGGCACCTTTGTAAGCCCTTAAAGAACTGATTTAGTTCACTAAACAGATGGAAAACGATGAACTCTTTTGCTGAGTTAGTTTTTCTTTGTTTTGTGAGCTGAATCAGATTATGCAAGGAGAAAAGTACCTGACTTCATTCATGGATTAGTGTGGAGTAGGAAAGGAGGAGGTGGAAAAATCCATAAAGCTCATATTCTCTTATCTCCAACCTGCTCACATCTAGTTCCTGTGGGGTGATCATCCCCTGTCACATTTGAATGTCTAATGTTTTGAGATAATAATTGAATGGGTTCTGGCAAGTAAGTGCTCAATACTGCTGTCATTTATGTGGGCCCATCTCAAATCCATGTGTTTGCTGTTGAACACCTCACAAAAAATCCCAGATATTGGCAGAGAGGTGTAGGACCGACCTTTCCTTTTTTTTCCCCAGAAAATACTTTCTTTTGGCAGGAGTAGGATGCTTTGGTAAAGCAAGTGAGAGTTTATAAAGTGCATGTAAATAGAGATCATTGTGCTTAAGGGTCATCAAACTGTTTCTTCTCACCACCTAGTAAAAAACCAAAAACAAATCTGAGGTTTTTGAGAAATCCTTTAACGTCCTCCTTTATGTAAAGAGAATTTAACATCAGACTTAAATATTTGCTTTAAAAACATCTTGAAGTAAATGAAATAACTTCTTTCCCAGGCCAGGATTCTGTTTTGTTTCGGCCTGGAGCAAGTTTGTTGGCCGAATTATATATGCCCAAGAAAAGATCCAAGGGCTTTAAAACTTGCAAACCCCTGTCTGTAATGGTGCAAGTGGGCAATGCTCTTTAAAGTGTGTGTGGGGGAGGAAAGTGCCAGGAAAATCCCCCTCACAAGCCAGAACTGCATTTGGGGAGCCCAGATGAAAGCTCTGATGCAGGTCATGTGACAGGTGTCACTTCAGTAATGATATTGGGGCAGAGATAAAAGTCCTTGCCGGCTGGTCATGTGACATCGCTTCATTACTGGCACAGCAGGTGGTCGGAGAGACTCAATGCCTTTTTTTTTTATTATTTTTTAATTTTTTTTATTCTGTGATAATGAGAAAATGTTTAAACTTCCATCCCTGTGTTTAAACACTTCTTCATGCTGACAGCAGCAGGAGATCCCTTGATCAGCTGTCAGATGGGAAAGTGCAATTTTTCTGGAAAGTAAACAGCGTGTTTGCCAGTTGGAAATCATTTTCTGTTTGTTGGGACTGCTAGTCGTGGTGTGATGGAGCCATGTCACAGCATCTGACAACTCGGGAGTGGGGAATAGAAAACAGGCTGAGAAATGGGGGTTAGACTCTGCCTCTGATAACAGGAGCTTGAGATTTTTGACACTTCGTTGTTGTTACTGTGTGGAAAAAACCCACAACTTACGGGTTGCTATGAAACTTTTAAAGCAGCAGCTCAGTGGCAGCGTAGATGTGTGAGATCTCCTAAAAGAAGCTCCTGCATTTTAATAGAAACTTTCCTGGGAGAAAAGCAAAAAGGACACAAAGGAACTGAGTAGGTGTGGAGATGCGTGGGGTTGAAGGTGGTCAGATCTCATTCCTGGCTTGCAAGAAGAAACAAAAAAAAGCCTTCTTGTTAGAAACTTTACATGGTTCTGATGTTACATAGGCTTGGGTAACCCACTGGGAGTTTCAGGTAAGAAAAGGAAGGCAAATGTGGTCACAGGGTCATGCCAGAGAGCTCAACCCCACCCTGAGCCTAGCTGAAATCAGAGGTGTTACAGTCTCCTTTGGAAGTACCCTGGAACCCAACGAAGTTAACTTTAAATGCTAACCACATACTAAAAAATTTTACCTGTTAGGCATACACCTTCTCAAAGTCAATTCCTGTCGAGAAAAAGGAGATACAGATATTATACACATAATTCTAATTAAAATTAGGGTTTGAATGTGCATATGCAGAGCCATACACAACATTTTTCCTAGGCAGACACAGACAACACCTTATACGCAGAATCAACAAATCAACCTGGTTTCAATACTGGGAAAATTAATTACTCAGAGCA
Source organism: Coloeus monedula (assembly GCF_965178545.1). Classification (NCBI taxonomy): domain Eukaryota; kingdom Metazoa; phylum Chordata; class Aves; order Passeriformes; family Corvidae; genus Coloeus; species Coloeus monedula. The sequence goes on from NC_138787.1 coordinate 12,568,788, forward strand.
CGGCTCGAATCACATCAAAAATATGCTCAGCAGTTATGTTACATTAAATCCTTGTTAGCCTCCCAACAAATGCTTTCCTCTGCTGGCTGCACTGCAGCATTCTGCCTCTTCCTAAAGATCCCCAATAAAAGCTTCCTGCCTGTTACATTTCATGAAGTCCTGGCTCCTTAAATGTGAAGCTTCGAGGCCGGTAGCTCACCCGCACCCCAAAAGCCCTGGAGCCGGTGTGTTGGCTTCAGTGCCCGGCTGCAGCTCTGCTGAGGCCGGTGGGGCTGGGGGCGGCTGCCTGCCTGCAGTCAGGGGCTGGGCCCGACCAGCAGCAAAAACCATCCCAAGCGAAAAGATCAGATCAGAATCTGGCCCGTTGTTAGCAGTCATTAAAAAACATTGCACTTTTAATAGGAGCTTATTCAATTAGCAGACTAACAGGCTCCATCAGATAAGCTGGGGATTTCCCTGGGAATCTGAGTCACATACGCTGAAGCTGCTCTGCACTGTATGGTTAACCCTCTCCATGCAGAAACAGCATGAAGAGGCCAAATCCCAGGAATGGGCTTATTTTTGGGTTTTTAAGGGAGAAGAAGAAGCCCTCCGCTGCGCCTTGAAGCCCCCGGAGGTGCCAGTGCCGAGTGAGTCACACACGCTGGAAGGACCCAGGAGGATCATGGCACGGAACTCACTGCTGCAGACAGGAGACTCGCCTGATCTCCGATAAACACGCTGACATTTGGCAGCCTGACAGCTTCACAGTCCCAAAAGAGGCTTCCTAATTAGAGCCTGGGTGAGAAATAATCCACAACTTGAAGTTTGTCTCTAGCTTCCTTGCTGTACTTTTTTTCTCCTCCCTTTTTGTGCCTTTTTTCCCTTTTCAGTGTTTTCTCTCACACATTCTCAATACACCCCCTCCCCGCAAGCGGAAGCTGTTTGAAACACCAAGCAGGATAAAGGGTCACTTTTGCCTGTCCTCTTAGCTCAGAACAGCTCCCAGCAAAAGCACCCCTCTTACATTCCAGCGTTGCCCTTGAAGGAGATGGGGAGATAAGGCAGGGGAAAGGACAGTACATGGTGAAGTTTATAATGAGGCAAAGTGAAACCGGTCTGGAAGAAAACCAAGCCAGTCATATTCATTCCTAGTCAAACAAGTAGGGCAAAACCAGTGCTCCTGGCAGCAGGAAAATAGGGACTCTGGGGCTCTGGGTCTGGATCCAACCCTGAACTTTGCTTTCCTCTTCAGCCCCAAACAGCAAGTCACGGCATCCTGAGCCTTTCAGCTGGAGCCAGGATCTGAATTTAGCATTGCCTTCAAAATGTACAGTACCACGATGCTGCTGTATCATAGTAAGACATTCAACCAGCTGGTCATACGATGTAATAAATACTTTTAGAGATACGTACTGCTGCACAGCCTGACCTTTTAAAAGTAAATCATATGCTACTCATTTACCCCATCACATGTATGTTCTCTGAATAGTTCCAGAACAGTTTTTCAAATACAATAACATATGAAATTGAGATTATATCAATATTGGCTAAGACAAGTATGATTCTTTTACCGTATTTATCTCCTAGAGGATTATTTGCTGATAGTGGGATTGACGGTTCTCTTTTTAATATTCCAAAGTCTTTTCCAGGGTAGTGAGACAAGGTAGCAAGGCTCTTAAAATACAAGTAATTGTATACACTGCAACAGCTTGGATACAGATACAAACATCAGAATTCACTTTTTATAAGAGGGTTACTCTCCCACACTGTCCTACTCAGTGAATACCATTTTCCCTGGATAGCCACCAGAAACAGGCAGAAACTTGGGATTCTCCATTCTTGGCCATACATTACATCAGACAGCTCTGTATGTTACCAGTCAGCAGGACTCAAGATGATGACATGGGAAAAATACCTACAGATAGTTGACCATTAGCTCTCTCCAGAGCAAAGAGATTTCATTCAAATATGCAGTTGAAGCTGTTTCCAGGACAAACATATTCCATGCTGAGATACACTGGAAGATCTCCATCTAACATCACTAGAGTTCAAAATGAGTCCTACCCAGAGAACTGTGGGTCCTTGGGGAGTACCTTTCCTTGAAGTTTGACTTTGGGGGCTTGATTATGATTGCTGATGTCCAAGTGCTTCATGTGTTGCAGATGTCTATGTATGGTGCAGCTGTGAGAAAAGAACTGTGGTCCTACACCTCTGTACTAGGGAGAACCACCCTGCACTAGGACCAAAAAAGGACCATATCATCATCCTCACCTGTAACGTCTGTACTGCTGCAATACTGAGGCTGAGAAAATTGCTTATCAAAATGGTATTTCCAATAAACAGATGTTTGTGAAGTAAGCAGAAATACCTCCTGAGGATCTAATATTACTAAATTGTGTGAATAGATTGTAGCTGTGTGTTTTCTACCATGCCTCCCTCTCAGAAGCCATAAACTGAAGGATGGATTAGTACACACTATTTATAGATCCCAGCCCACCCACTTGCTTGGAACACGCCTGGAGCTATGGGAGATGTAGCTGCATTCACAGCCAAACATCATCTCCAGGGTCCATATAGCATCATGGCAAAGTTCTGCCTTTCAGCATAGTAGAAACCATGGAAAACATTAGATGTTGTACTAGACCTAAAATATCTGGCTCCGTTCCTGCCCTGATATTTTTTCCATGACAATTGTGTATAGACATGAAGAAGGAAGAGAGCATAGAAAAGGGGAAAGTTCTCTGTGAGGACTGAGTGGGGAGATGAGGCAGAGCTGTCCCTGAGTGACTTTTTCCTTGGGTACCTGTATTTCCTTGTGGCTGCAAAGCAGGCACAGAGGCCAAAAGAGCAGCACTGTACACACACATGCCTGTTTGATATGAACCATTTTAAAATTCAGGAGCAGGTGTAGTAGCACAGGAGAAAAGAAAAACCATGATTCTTTCCAATTAAATTTCATATTTCCTGGGTTTAGAATTTCAGTCATTTAAATCTATTTTAGACTAAGTCTTAGAAATAGAAGTTGGCAGCCTGGAGGAATTAATTTTTTTTATTATTTTATTTTAAGAGATTAACTCAAGTTGATAGATTTAGAGCATTTTTAAAGTTTGTTGGTTTCAGATGTTTAAAAAGAAATTTAAAATAAACAAACAAATTCCAGTAGAAAATTTGGCAAGGGCTGAATCCTTTGGGCAAAATTTTCCCAGGAGAAACATAGATCTCTGATAAGCAACAGAGGAGATGCTGTATTTCACAGCTGCAATGCAGATCTGAGGCCTCTCCAGAGACTCCCACATGCTAAACAGGGATTTCTTTAGTTTAAATGCCAGATCCACTTTGGTCCCAGTGAAACTACAGAGGGGCACTATCTAGAAAAATGGGGCATATTTAATCCACTTTATCATTAATGCAAAGAATAGTCTCAATATTTGTGAAAATCAAAACCATGTGTTATGAAAGGTCCTTCATATCTTGAGTGGATTAAGCTCTACTTGCCAGCCTTGGCTGGACACCTGGCCCATAGTTTGTCTGTTTGCAATGTCTCTATGACAGGCCTCTGTAACGGAGCAAGCGGGAGCTAGACTGCTGGCCTGACTGGGCACTTCCCTGAAGGATGTGCTGGAAAATTTACTTTGGTGACTAAGGCTGGAAGTGCCACAGGTGCCAGAGGAAAATAACAGCTCTTATTAAATGCAGTCTCACTTTTGCTTCACCCTTCTCATCAGTAATGGTTGTTGCATTTTCTTTGCAGAATTTTCTCTGCTAATTAAATCTGGGCCGTTGGACATTTTGACTGGATTTAAAACAAAATGGCTGAAAAAATTTATGTCTCTGAACAGGGCTCTTGGGTTTGTCACCATGTGACAGTACTGCCAAGGTCAACTATCCCATGACGATGTCTGAGAGCAATTCTTGTGAGCTAAACATGATGCTGTTGCACAGGTCACTATGCTGATGCTGGTGAGCTGAGGGCTGAGTTGCAGGACCTGCGTCCTGCAGTTGGTGAAAAGCCCCAGGATAAACCATGCCATGCTTCAATGGGTAAATGCTGAAGGCTTCTCACCTGATTAGATGTCTGTTTTATACAAAACCCTCTCAGAAGCCATTCAGTTGGACACAGACCTGGAAGATTCAATGACGTTGAAAGAAGACAGTCTGCAAGAGACCTGGGAGCAGGGATGCTGACCATCCATTGCAGATTCTGTGCAAAAAGAGATGAAAGACAATTGGAGATAGCTGTGAGCCCCAAGCTTGGGACCATGTTTGAGGCTCCTGCAAGCAGAATGATGAGGCTGTCTTGGGGGCTCAGTGAGGAGGCAGGCTTAGAATGTCTTTGAAGGTGGCAGAGAGAAACCCAGGAAAGCAGCTGCCCCGCTGGCAGAGGAGGAACCTTTATCATTCGGACATGGCCAGCGAAGGCAGACAGGTTGCTAGCCATCACCATGTCTTCAGGGAGCTGCCTGTATGTGCCCAGGCTGCATCACAGTCTCTGCCAGGGTAGGTTTGCTCAACTTAATACACATGAGGAAAAAATGGCAGGCCTGGAGGGAAGCAGTGTGTGAGCAGTGAGGGTTGGACACTTCACATCAGACAGGGCCTGAGGCAACTGCAGAGAGATGACCCTGAAGGGGCTGCCCCTGGGGCAGTGGCCTGGGGGGAAACAGCCCCTGAAGTTGACCCCATCTTTTTCTGCCCTTTCATAGCAGGCACTGCTATGCCAAGTGCCCTTCGGTGTGCACAAGTGAGGGAGGAAGAACATAGCCTCATCTTACCAATTTCCACCCACCTCCCCTGTGGCTCCAGATAAAGTTTTGGAGGGAAGTGGAGCAGAGAAACCTCCCCAGTCACGAGTGTCTCTGGGCAATGCTCACTTTTGCAAGGGATGCAGAACTTCTGCAAAGATGCACATCTTTCAGAAGGAGAAGCCATATCATCCCCTTCAGTTGAACATTCTGCTTCCTTCAGACAGATCATCCAGCTGACACTGAAAGGCAGCCTAGGGCAGCTTTTTGAACCCACCCAGCAGGATCACCACATTTACCAAGCCTCCAAAGCGCTTTCAAGGGTCTGAAGATATCTTCCATTGCTAGTATCATTACTCTAATGAGATTAGGAGCAAGCTGTTTCTTCTAAACAATGGTGCTATCTCATTCTAACCCATTTAGATTATAATCTACTCTTCCAGATATTAATATTTTCATATTAATGTAGATCCTTTTATCCCTGTAGCTTAGCACTGGGTTCTGTTTTATTAAGTAGCTGGCTCCCTCTGGACTAGAGGAGCAGGATGCTGCATTGTGATGAGCTTAATAACTCACTGCTCCCTATTAGTAAGTCACAGACTAGCGCTTCAAATTTGCGAAGAGAATTGGGTTGACTTTCCCTCAGTCCTGGAAGCATCTTAGTCCTGTGGTGCAAAACTACCTACTAACAATCTTTCTTAAATGAGCCAAGTGCTCCATATGGGTTCAGCCCACTCGACTGAACTTTTAACAGCAAATTGGGGAGCGAGGGCAAGAGCAGAGTTCACAGATTTCACTGACTTTTCCCATCAAATGGTGCCAGGGCACTCTTCTGGAGGCACCAGCAATATAACATTCAGCAGAATTAGTGTATTTATTATTTTAGAAGAGCTCATGTTTTTTTAATATCTCCAGGTTTGAAGCAAAGGTTGAAAGTAAGGGCAGCCTATTTGCATTGTGAATAAAGTTATCTGCCTCCTCCACCCCTACCCCTGCATCCCCGACTGGAATATGCAGAAATAAATGATCTTCTAATGATCCCTGGGGGGCTGAAGCTTTGATATGGATCTTGCCCGGGGTATAGTGGTTGGGAGAAGTTCTGCCAGACAGAAACCCACATGGCGTGGGGGAGTAGGCAGCCTTCCTCTGAGTTCGGGAGAAGGGAAATTGGATTATCTTGCTAGCAGTTGGTGTTTTTCTGTCTGCAAGAACTTACAGATGAGAGGCCCCAGCTGGGATGTTAAATTCAGCCCTCTGCAGACAGCAATGTGTGTTTTCCTCATCTAAATAAAAGAGATGATCCCGTCTAAGTTCTGGAAACTTTTTTTCTTGCTTTTGTCTGTGTGCAGGGCAGGTGGGTAGAGAAGCAAAATTGCAAGATTTGATTTCAGTTTGGTGGCTGCTGAAAATGTTGAGTATGTGTGGCCATGTGTTTGTAAACACAGATTACTCTTTGGATGTGACATCTGGCTTTCAAGGAGCTCCCACAGTAGGCAGAATCACAGGAGTACACACTTCAGTTCCCTCAGACAAATCTATTGTAGGACACTATTTTGCAGTTTACAGCACACTGAATAAGCTCAAAAAAACCCAAATGCAGCTGAAGCCCCTTAATAGAGAAAACCTGTTTAAATGGGCTGCTTTCTGGGAACAAATTGTTGAATAAAAAGAACACCCTGGCAATGGGAAAGTTTTCTGTGTTGCCAAGAGGTTCCATAAAAAGACTATTTTATAGCATTAACCCATTCCCTATAGAAGCCAGAGCATACCACAGAAGATCACATGCTGCCTGGGAAGCAGCAGCACAGAGAGATGAAATACAGCAGCCAGAAAGGGCTCACAGCCCTGTGCTTCCTCCCTGGGCAGCAGCTGGGGTGGGGTGGTGCCATGGGGATTCCACCTACAAGGCCAGACCAAGCAGCTCTTCCCCTGGGGTGTAGACACAACACCTTCCTAACAGAAAGCAATACCAGGAATGTTGAGCAAGCTCCCAGGTACACAGGATGTGCCAAGGAAGGAGCAAAGGGAAATACCAGATTTTTTTTTCCTCCCAGAGAAGGACAGAGAAGAAAGGATTTTGCAAGAGAGTTATTATAGACAGAAAGGAACCAAGACATAAAGTGCTGTTGTTTTTCAGTATCAGGATGCCACACCAGTAAGTTTCATAAGGTTCCAGCACCCTTATGCATCAACTGCACAGTCCCAGTGGCAGCATTTTGGGATGATTTGCACTGATTACTCAAGAATTTCTGAAAGGTTTTTGAGAGAGGCATTTTATTCCCCTTGCTCCTTCTGTGCAAACTGCAGGTCAGCCCCGGCACCCAGGAGAGCACTCTGGGTAGGCTGTGGCTGTGTTTCTGGAATCAGAGCTTCTTACATCAGTTTAAGCGATCCTGCTCCCCTTCCACTCCCCGTTGCTTCCTTGCCCATACTCTGCACCACCAGCTATGCCAGCATGCTGTCTGTGTAGCACGTGGTGAATGAGACCAGAGAACTCATCCAGATAAAAAACAACTCTAGGAAAAAAAATGTTTATTTTTCAGCTGGATTGGTTCCTGCCCTGGGTCACTGCACAGCAGGGAGACTCAGGCATGAGAGCAAGTGCTGAGGACGGGATCTGTAAGCTGTCAGTCAGTAAAGGTCCCCACCATCACCCTTGCTTTCTACCCCTCTATGTGGTGAATTAGACTTTATTTTCTGTAGGGCCTTTACTTTCACCCCAAGTTTAGTTTTCTAACAGTTTTAGAGATGTGATTCAGCCTACAATAAGAGCTTGAGAGCCTTCTTATCTCACATAATAATCTTGGAGTGTCAGGCTACATCTCACTGCATGGCTCGCTGCAAGCATTCCCAGGATCTCAAAAACTTTAAAAAAATTGGGGGAGATTTGGACTGTATGGGCTTTAAAGGTCCCTTCCAACCCAAACTACTCTACGGTCCTACCTCCTGCAAATAGACTTGTCCATTTATGTGCAACCATCCAGCAGCACTGTGTGAAAATCCGGTCGCAGCAACAATAGAGTTCTCTTATTAGCATGCTGTACAATCCATACATAGCTCTTTCCTTTTCAGCTTATTTTCTGGTCACAGGGATGCAGCAACTCTGCTCCCAGCTCTGGGATTAGTGACTTCTGGGCAGTGAGCATGAGGATCTGCCTCGTTCTCCACTGCAGGTGGAAAAACACCGGTCAAACCTGATGAGGCACTCTCTCACCAGGCTGCACAAGGCTTGTCTGTCTTGTATTGCAAGTGGGTACTTCTAGCACCAACTGCTTCAGTACCAAAAGGTGTCATGGAATTTTAATGGCCACAGATGGCCACAGCTTCTGTTTTATGTCTTATCTGAGCCCCCCCCCCCACCCTCAAAGCACCACCACAGGAGCACCATGCTCCCTTTGGGACAGGCTGGGGAGAGAGTGGACTCAGGTGGGTGAGAGCTGCCAGTTCAACACCTCTGCTGCCTGTGGCTCAGCCTGGATTTTACTTTCCTAATACTGAACATGTTGGCTCTATGCAAATATGATGGAGTCGGGCAACAGAAAACTGTAGGTGAATGTCAAATAAAATAGTTTTGATCCATCTCCTCAAAAACATTCCAAATCCATGTCCTCGGGGTCTTTGAGGCACATATTAGCTGGAACACCTTCTTTTTGTACTGGATGATTAGATTCCCACATTTTTCCACAGGCAAAGGAAGCATGCCCAGATATAGTTCATAGCAACTGTGCAAATTCATTTTAAGTCATGGCCAGATGTTGGCAAGAAGAGACTGAAGAAAAGCTCTTGCTATTTTCTCATTTAAGTATATAGGAAAATGGATCCTCCTATCCAGCTGTGAGCTTTTCCAGAATGCACCCCAGAGTGCAGCTGATGGATGTGCCTCCCACAGCCCATAGGGTTTGATGCTGTTCCAGGCATGCTTCATGGGGAGTATTCCATTCAAAATAATTATCAACTTGAATAGAGTAAGTACCAATCTATGCAAAACCCACTTTGTCTGCTGCCTGGGAAGAGATTACAAAGCACATTTGGCTATTGTGTGTGTGCTTGTAAATTTTAAAGTCCTGGGTGAGATCTCTGTATCTGGGGAGCATCAGAGGATCTTGAGAGCACTAAGGAAATGTGGAACCCAAATCTTTCTATTTCTTCCTCCCAAAGGAGTCCCAGACTGTATTCAGTAAAAGTCACCACAGCGTTAGTAACTCCTAATAAATCTTACACTAGCTTTAGATTTGGAGAACCCACACAGGAAAAACCTGCTCCCAAGCTCTCATCTCCCATCTTGGTTACATTCATTTCTCCTTGCTGTCCTTCCCTGACATCCATAATGCTCCACCTCCAGCCCAGACAGATCAGCGTAGCGCAGATCTGACTCACACAGCATTGCCACCACATTGCTCCCAGTCCCTCCACTGTGGCACCCTTTTCATCACACCATGTAGCAGGGCCTTCAGGCTCCTCACTAACCCTGCTCTCTTTTGTTCTCCCAAGAGATCTTCAGCTCCACTGCCAGTGGGATGCAGCTATCCACTTTGCTCCTCTAGTGCTAGCTGCTTATTTTTCTCATTGGCCTTGGACTTCCAGCCACTGTCCTCTTGTTTCCAACTGCAACACCTTCCCTCAGCACAGGCCTGCCTTGGAAGGTCTGCACAACACCACCTCAGTTACACCCTTCCTGGATACCAGTATCCTTTGCAGTGACCGCAACAATCTGCCTAAATTAGTCCCAGGCTTCTGTACCTCACTTTTCCAGAGGTTTCCTTGTAAGAACTGTGACACTGGCTTTTGAGTTGCATCTCCATTTTAAAGACCCTGAAGGCAGATGAGACAACAACCTATGTGTAGTTTAAGCCCACAATAGATTCCCTGAAGACACAGTAGGTTGGAAAAGTCCCCACTGTGCTCTGAACATGCTGCCAGCTGAGGTGCAAGTACAGATTCCCCACATGTGGTTGAGGTCTGCAGTCTGGGCCACAAAGTTTCTAGGCTTAGGCTGCGGTTTGATTATAAAATAAATCTGACTCTGTGGTTCCCAGTATTGATCAAAAATGCCACAGCCATATGACATGAAACATGAATCTAGCACTCCACCAAGTTAAACACGTTTAGAAAACTTAGACAAGTCAGTTTTTTCATGGCAAGGTGTTGGAGTAGACCAGCTCCTACGCCACCCTACTGTCCTGCCAAATCAGCTATAAACTGTCTACCCCAAGTAGCCCAAAGCTGACATAAAAGCACAAAGTTGCATAAGCTCTGTGTTGTGTGCTTAGACTAGTTTGACAGAAATGCATTTGTGTGTATGAGATTGACCCAGGTTAAATGGGGACTGCTGGGTCATCTGTCAGTGCTCAGATCCACAGTGCTGGTAAAACTTTACCCTTCAGAACATTATGGGGTTATTTCTTGCAGGACAAGGCGTGATTTTCAGTATTTGCAGCTGCATAGTTAATCCTGTGGCAAAAGCTGTTGCAGAGAGATTTGTGTGGGCTGTAGGCAACTTTGAGATTTCAATAAGGATACTGGAGATGGCAGCTGTTAACACTGAGAAACCTCTTTCTGAGATGAAAACTCTGCAGGCAGACTGGCTGCTCTAAAGCACATCACATACTGTCAGTGAAACAGTGCTGTCTGCCTCAAGAATATTGGTAACCAGTCACAAACACAGGCAAAGGTGAGAGTAAATAAGTCCTGTGCCAGGAAACGAGCACAGGCAGCAGGAGGGGATGCATTTTAAGTATGGGAAGGTGAGTGGGATGGGGTGCCTGAAGCAAGGGACGCTGGGGTGGGATGGGGTAGCCAGAGGAAATGGGACAGCCAGGTGGAATGGGCACTCAACTAGGATGGGATACCCAGGAATATGGGGCTCCAGGTTAGGATTGAGCACTCAGGAGGTATGGGACTGCCCAGAGGAGATGGGGTGCCCCTTCTCCATTCCCCTGCAGCCTGGGAGAGGGCGGCAGAGCTGCAGACAGCACTTATGTCTGCAGGGAAAGGAAGGGGTTAACTGGATTCGGATACCCCCCTCTCTGTTGAACTCATTGATTCATTTTCTCTGTTCCTATTTCTTTCTCTCACTTTCTTCTTCTCTCTCTTGCAGACTGATTAAAAACTCTTTGAGTTTGAAGGTTTTTGTGTCAAAACAGCTCAGATGCCAGCTGGGTGCCAAGCAGTGAATATTCATGGTATTTAAATGTGACAGTGCGGTGGGGGCTAAAGGACGGGCTAGTTAGCTCTTTTTAGATGGAGATTAGCTGCCTCTTTGCTCCTAATCACCACTGTTGTTGAAATATTACAGCTTCTGTTACAACTATTAATGTCCTAAATGAAGAACAGGCTCCCCTGAATAACATCAAACACGAAATGGTCACTTCCAATTTTAGCCTGTTTCTGTCCTCTTTGCTAATGTGTGTTTTCATTTCTGTCTGGGGACCTGTCTTGGTACCATATGGTTCAGCTTCAAACCCTGCAGGACAGGATCTAGCCTGGCCCGAGGGAGCTGCTAAAACCCAAAGGAGCATTCAACTCTCAAGAGAGGTCAGTAGCTGGCCAGAGGCTGTTATTTAGCTCATGAGGATGGTGGCTGCTTGGAGTCGGGAATGGGTACCCAACTGCAGGTCAGTCCTACATGGACAAGCACTCAGAATCTGTTGCTCTAGGTGAAGCTCCTGTTCCTTGCACAGGATGGAGGAAAGTAAGTTATTTTCCTGCACCAGAGTCCCAGGAAATGTGAGCAGAGGCCCACCACTGGCATGGTGTGCAGGAGGGCACAGTGCTGTTTTGCTCTCGGGGCTGGTGTTTGCCAGGGTCAAAATAAAAACCACAGCCCCAGGTTCCACCAGGAACATTGTAAATGGTGAGGTAAGCCAACAGGCTCCTATTTGAGATTTACTCAGATGAAACTCCCACTAAAGTCAGAGGCTGGATAAAATCCGTGACAGGGTGGTTGGTGTGAGTTGGTCCTTTCATGGCAATATCTGGAGGGAAGCCTGATGGAAAATACTTTGCAGCAAAACCTGCCCAGATGTCCAGTGCGTGTTTGGCCATTTGGAACCTCTCCGCATTCATCCCCAAGAACTGCCTGCCGTTATCCGAGAGCATGCCTGGCAGTGTGACGAAGAGGAGGGAAAACCCATGTGTGGTCCTTAGGCTCTGGCAAGAAATAGCAGAGCAGAACACCAGGCTATTGATTTCATGTTTGCTTTAAAAACAACCTAAGTGCATTCCTGGAGCAAGGCTGGTCTGGAAGCCTAAATAAAATAATATTCTTCAGCCTTGAAAACTGACACTAGACTTCAATGGGTGCTTTAAAGTCCTGCCCCCAGACTAAGACCTGCACATTTCCTAAGCTCTTGTCTACACACAAAAATGGTGCTACTTTTAACTAGATCAGTGTAGCTAAAGCAACACATATCTCCTCTCTTCCATCCCTTTTTCTTCCATGCATGAAAACTGTTAAAAAGCATCCTTATTTGACAAAACCTTCCTTATTAGAGGGAAATACCTTTTTACTAATACAAGACTTATTAGTGTCAGCACATATAAGTAGGACTAGAGATAGCATTAGTGTTTTGGTAGCAAAAAATCACACCCATAAACAGCATGCTTAGTCTGTCTCAAAAGGGATGCACAGAGCAAACCTATGGAAAAAGGCAAGCAGAATAGGTCTAATGCATCTTCCTGATGACAAGACTTATGTCCTGCTCTCCATAAAGTGCAAATGATCCCATCTGAGATAGCCAGGGACTTCTTGGACTCTCACGAGGCTGTCCAGTATCTGGTTAAAATGTGTGCACAGTATCTGTAATGTACAGGCAACACCACAGAACTCAGACCTTCCACAGCATAAGCAGATCAACAGAAACTGCATGTTAGCTAAGCTCACTAGAAAACAAACAAGAAATCCCTAACAACCAAACAAAGGCCACAATGCATTCACAGACACAGAAAAAAAGATTTGCACACTGGTCTGTCAGAAATGCTAATTTCCCTAGAAGGTATTAGAAATATGTGGACCTGACCCTTTGAAATTCTTTCCTCATAGGAAAATTGCATTGGCTAACTGGGCTCCTGAAGAAAAATAAAAAAACCCATATAGGATATAATATATTCCCTTCTAGCAGAACATCAGGACTACAGATTTCAACAAATTGCATTTGATATTCGAGATACTTTCGAGCAGTGCAGTTGCACAGGAAAACCAGTACCATTTCTTATTGGTACCTTTGTAAAGGCAGACTGGTAATAATAAGAAAAATCATCATCAAACTTCTAGCTTCTGTCTCGATGCTCTCAGGATTTTCCTGTATCAACCCTACTCCCACTCTGGCTGAAAATCTTCCATGTTTCCAAATGCTGTACTTAAAGCTTCACCAGTTCTGATATCCTCAGTAATAATATCAAAGCTTCAGGTGTCTTACCCATTGAAGTTAGGATGACCTGAACAGCATTAGATTTTCCCTTCAACAGCAGTTGTTTCATACTTTATAAATAAATCAGATGGTACTTAGTACATACTCCTGGAGGAAGAAAAAACTAAAGACAGATGGATGTGGCTCCCAACAGGCACCAGTTTGAAAACATGGCACCAAATACATCAATAGTCCCAGTCTGTTCTTTGACATATTGGAGTGCCTCTTGTCTTCCTCAGATAATTTTCTTCAGAAGTGTTCAGCCCTGACAAATTCTGAGCTCCAGAGTGTTGGAAATGGAAATATCCACAATGCAGCCGTAACTGAGGCTGTGAAGTGTCATAGTAGTACAGTCAGAAATGCAAAAATCCCCCTAATGCACCAATGCTGGTGAAAATAAATGTGCAGGCACTGTTTGTCAGCAAAAATGAAGGTACTGGCTACCTGGCAAAGTTCTTCTCGAGCAGCTCCTCCTTGCTGCAGGGTTGGAAGCCCCATGCTAAGAGGTTGGGCAGCATCACAGAGCTGTGGGTGTCCAAAGCTCGCTGTTCCCAAGAGGAGCAGGCATGCTGAGAGCTGGTTAGCTAAACTGCAGCAGGAGAGGAAAATGGGGGAGCAGTTCTCTAAGTCAAAAGCAGACTTGTCAAACATCCATCACGTTCCAGTATTCCCACTTGTTAGTCAGGAGCTTGAAACAAAATAAGAACCTACACTGTCAGACCGGTCACTGTCAAATTCCTATCACCTTTCCTTTCTGACACCAGTGATCATGGAGAAAAGACATCTAACTCTGATCAACGGTCTCACCCCTAGCAGCCCCACAGGAAAAAAGGACACAGAGAAGTAGGCACTACTTCTATTGGTTCCAAGTGTCTGAAGGCATCCTCTTTCCTTCATAATTCTGTTGTTCTCTTAATCAAGGGTCACTTATGCTGTTAATGAGTATTGATTTCTCAGCTACTGATTGTGAGAAAAATTAACTGAACACGCGTGTCCACATCTTTTTTCAGTACAGCCATGTAATCTCATCTATCCCCACTTTCTAGTTCACCAAAACAACACAGTTGCCTTCTTTGCTTTTTTACAAGTCTCATCTTCCCTCTCTCCCCTCCATCTGTCCTTCAAGACTTCAACTGCTGACCCCATGCCCTGTTCAGTGCCTTCCCCTTCCTGCTCCTTAGCTCCCTTTGTGTCCTTTCAGAAATTCTGTCTTTATCATGCTGATCTCCCCTCCTCAGCACAGTGCTACAAAGCCTTCCCCAGCTCCTCCAGGGGCACCACTCTTAAAAGCAATCCCTTCTCATCTCACTTTATCACATGCCTCTTTTGTGTTTGTTTCACCTGCCTGAATTGATAGGTGCAGACCAATGTCCAAATTTGATTTATGCAAAGACTAATAATGAGGATTTTTTTGCATGGCTGTATATTACAACAGACCTTCACAATGATGAAGTTATCTCCACAGGTCCCCACTGTCTCCTGGTGGTCCGGATAGTCCAGCTAACAGAGCCTTTCCTGTCCTGTTTGGCTAGGAGGTAGATGTCTTCTCTTTCTACTCTGAAGATGGCTTCAGACTGGGTACTTGCCCTGCACACTCCAAGTCCACCAGGCTGTTGGCTGAAGCAAAACCAGTTTAGCTGGGAGAACTCACACAGAGGTCCCTGAGCTCATGGTGCTCCTGCACTGAGCAAGCTGCAAATGGACTCTGAGGAATAGCTCAAGATTCATCTCATCAGGTGCTATCTCTGAGACCATCTCCTTTCTTTTCCAACTTCCAGAAGTAAAAAAATCCACTTGGGTGATTGTTAACAGCTGCTGGACTACTTTAACATTGGACTGATGCAAGTTAAAGCCAGGACTGAGGGCACATGATACAGGAAAGTTTCCCATGAACAAGCTGGAGGTAATCAATCTCCTCCTAAATGAAAGCTGACTGAGAACAGGTGGTAAAAATACAAGCATCTATGTCCTTTATCCACAGCTCAAAGCATCCAACTGCCTGCATTCCTGTTAATCCTGGCATTATGCCTTCTCCACATGCATCTCCAATGTCCCTGCTTCCAAGAATGTTGTTCCAAAGTGACCTACTGTTCATGCACTCATTTTTAGAAGCGTTTTCATGAGAAATCAGAGAATAGAGGCTCCACAAATGAATGTTTAGAATCATTCACTCTCCACCATATTTTAATTTTCTTTCCTTAAATCACTCCTGTTGGCTGCCTGGCACACATCTTGGCACAACACAGACTGGGGAAGGCCGAGGTGAATCCTCTCTCACTTACAGCTTACCTGAGAGGCTGAAAGGACTTTTCTGCATCAGAGCACATAAGATCAGCACTTCTGTCTAGTGCATTCACCAGTACAAACAAGGGTATGCCTCACACCCAAAAGCCCACTTGTGTGCCTGTGGCAGAAGACACAACAGTGACAGAGGTGACAGACCTCCCTGATAGCTGCTTGTTTGCTGACTCTGCTAGTGTCTGTCTGCTCTTCCCTGTGCATGGATGCTCAGGCCTGGCCCTTCCCACACTTCAATGTCCAGCTCCATCTTCATTTTCCAGTCTCTATTTTAATTTTCCTCTTGCTCTTACATTCTTTTTGTCAATCAGGATAGTGGTTATTTTATAAACTTATTATTTCAATTTTTTAGCAGAGCTTATATCCTGTTATGGAATTGTTTAATAAAATGACCTGCATTTGCAGGAGGGTTAGTTAACTTCTCAAGGCACTGCCTAACTTTGGATCTGTCAAGCAACATCAAGCAAAAACAGGAAACTGAGTACAGGGTCTGGACTCTTTACACAAAACCAAGGGCTGGCTTTTCTCCAGGGAATGTAATGACTCTGCATGTCCCTTCTGCCACTTGGACCTACAGTCAGGCTCTGCAAGGAGGAGCTCTGAGTGAAGCAGCCCTGCTAGCAGAGGGCTAGTAATGGCACAGTCCCTTAAAGCAGACCCAGCTTCATGATGTAAACCCTGGACAGGATTAATTACCCAGCAAGCAGCTTGTTAGAAGCTGTGTTGGCACACAGATAAGGGGAACTGTAATGGAATCAGCCAATTAACCAGCCGATGGTGCTGAACTAAATGTGACCCCATCGTTAATTGTGGTTGTTTCTCAGCAGTTTTCTCATCACATTGGGTGCTCAGGAGAGGGGAGAGAAAGAGGGCTTATCCAGGTGCTTAATTTATTTCTGCTCACAAACAGGAATCATGGGATATAAACTTCATGACAATTACATGGCAGAGCTTTAAATCTTATTACATCTACTCTTCCTGAAAGAGAGGGGAGATGAAAGTCTTGGAAAAGCAGAAAAGGACTCCTCACACTTTTCAGCAGGGTAAACAGCTGTCCAATATAATGAAGCCTTCTTAAAGTAGTTTACCTGAAGGTAAATTTTCTGTGCTAGTGGTGTGTGAGAGGAATTTCTCTCACTCTATCTTCCACATGGCCTGTGGTCCATCTGCACCGTGCGTAACAGAGCTGGTGCTCTCAAAGAAAGCTCACATGAAAAGCTCAGGATGGCCTCGAGCTACAGCTGTGGATCTGGCTCCAGACTTCCCCTCAGTTCAGAGGTGTTTGAATCTCAGCCCCTTACAGAGCTTTTGAGCCAGATGGAAGATCCAGGAATGAGTTTCCTTAAAGTTCAAGAGGGTTCAAGAGGTTTTGCTTTAAATCCATCTCTAGGGATGACCTAAAGCAGTCAGTGATGCAGAACAAAGGTCTATCTTCTAGTGGCTGCTTCCCTAAAGGAAATGCTTGGACAATTCTTTGTTAGGAATTACTCTCACATGCTCCTGAACAGCTAACTCTTCCCTGGAGTAGGACTGTATTGAAAGAGTGTCAGTCACAAGAACTAGTACATTAATTGCTAAGTGTGGCTTTGCTTCCTGGAGGATGTGGAGTTGGCACTGATCTAGCCACAGCTAGACCCCTAACACAGCCTCTGCCATATCTGCCTTGGACTTAAAGCCGGTCTTCTTCTGCATCCTGTCTGGCCAATGTGGCATCTTAGGGCAAAACACAGGACAGCTACAGGATAGTAATCCCCCCAATTTCTTGCAATCTAGAGCAAAGAAACTCCTTGAGCTGGAGGTTGCATCTGCATCCCAGTTTAGCATCCCTACTTAAACTACTTCCGTAACTTTTCCAAGCCCTTTGAACTCATTTATAAGCATGTCACTGACTTCTGTCCTGTGGTAACCAGTTCCAGGTTTTGCCATGCATTGGTAAAAAAAGCTGTTCTTTTCTCTTTCCCTTAAACTTTTTCACCATAACTTTGTTCCTTGTCCCCCTAGCTCCCATGCTGTGATAAATAGTGAATGAGCATTCCTTATTCACATCTCCGTGCACATCATGACTTGACCAATCTCCAGTATAGCCCCCTCAGCTGTCACTTTTTCCAGGTGAAGAGCTTGGTTACTGTCCCTTCATAAAGGAGTCATTTCATACCTGTTGCCTCAATGTTTGTCCCTCCTGACCAACGGCTCTTCAAAATTTCACCCTGTGGCTGCTCCCAGCTCTGTCCCTGCCTCTCACTCCCAGCCAAAGCCCCCTGTCACCCTGCAGGACTCCTGCCAGCACTGCCACACTTTTTCTCATTTTACTACATCCTCTCTGGGGGACCAACTGCAGGCAGCATTCAAGACACATATGTACCATGGATTTATACAGCAGTATAATGATGTTTTCTGTTTTGCTGCCAGTTCCTTTCCCGGCTGTTCCCTCCCCCCACCTCCAGTTTGACTGATGCTGCACAGTTTTTCTCCCCAGGATGGCTCCAGATCTCCCTTCTGGGTGGTAATAGCTAATATGTACTCATCCACTTATTGTTTTTCCCCACATTACTTCTACATACATCAACATGGAATTTCATCTGCCATCCTATCACCCACTCACTCTGTATCCTGCAGCTCTTTGTTCATTACAGCTTATTACAGCAATCTCATGGAAAAACAAGCTCATTACGGTCTAGAAACTCACGCCTTATTCCACTGACCGAGGGGCTGCCTGAGTTGGAGGTGGTGCTGACTGCTTGAATTTCTTCCCAGCTATTAACAGAGGGCCCAGTGTGCACTCCCATCCCCTACCCAGAGGGGCAGGACTGATTGAGGCTCCTTCATCAGCCAAAAGGGCAAAGGATCACATGCACAATACGCCATTATTTCCATACTGCTGGCAACTTTCTCCCTACAGACTGCTAATGGCAGTCACCTACCCACATTCCCCTCCATGCTAAATGCTACCCTTTCCCAGCACCACAGCTTCTCAATAGAGGGAGAGAGATCAGCTGAAGCAAGACCCTTCCCAGCACAGCCCAAACCTGCACGTTAAGGATCCACATGGAGCAAGGAGAAGGGAAGTGCTCTGGGCAAGGCTATCAATATTTATCGTAACAGAGAGGCAAAAAATGGCAGGAAAACCCAAACCCTTACTGCAGCAGCTACTTGGACCCATTAAAATGGAAGAGATCAGGGTGAAGGATATTTTCTCCAGCTGGGTATGCCATGCAAAAGCACTTCCTTCACCTTTTTCCCAGAGAATTATCTGTGGGGTAGGAGTGACCTCATGTTACTGTCAGTTATGTTTTATAATTTTATGCCACTATTTCTGGTCATAGCCTGTTATAACCACCTAAACTATTCCCTTACCTTGTGGAACTCACACCTGGCAAGGACATGGACATATGTAATCTCATTTTTTCAGGCTCCTTGTTATCTATGTTGCCTTTTTTTGTCATTTTCCTCACCAGTCAGCCTCTCCAGTCCTACAGTAGTACATCTCAGTGCCTCTCCCTGTATCCTCATGGATTTATCTATACCTTTCTATTGTGATACATCCCAGGACTAAAAGCAGTATATTTTGTTTGGGATATCATCAGGCATTGAGAGGAAACAGTGCCTCCCTCAGCTGTGGTTT
Source organism: Coloeus monedula (assembly GCF_965178545.1). Classification (NCBI taxonomy): domain Eukaryota; kingdom Metazoa; phylum Chordata; class Aves; order Passeriformes; family Corvidae; genus Coloeus; species Coloeus monedula. Next base: position 12,587,840 of record NC_138787.1, read on the forward strand.
GATGCCTTTCCATACATAGATAAGAATCTCATTAGCTACTTTTTTTTCCTACCATAACACACTGTAGACTCACATGATTCAATTTGCTATCTACTATCACACTCACATCTCTTTTAGCAAAACAGCTTTTCAAGTCCCTCTTCCACTAAATCACTCTGGGCCAGCTGACCTAAATGGTGACTTGCACCAGTTAATGATTTGGCCTTTTGTTTGGCATAAGTCTTTTTGAGACTAATCAACCTTCTTTATTCCAGGTCAAATCTCACTCCAATTCATGCTCCAACTGATAATCTTTCCATTTCTGGGCATTTTTCTCCAAGAGAAGAGTTGTAACTCTCTACTGTGATACCGCTTGTGCATTTCCACCCACAGAGCCTACAAGATGACTGAGTATCAAGCACCTCTAGAAACTTTCTCCCCTAGAATATTGTGCTTCGGTTCCACTGTTTATATGCTGTCTGTACGTGGTATACTGCCACTCAACAGTCCAGGTATGAGAATTGCTTTCCAGAATGACTGGAAATGTGTAGTTCAAACAAAGCCACACCTGACTTTCCACTTCTCTACTTCTGGTTTCACTGGCGGCCACGCCAGTGTGGAGGCAGATCCCATGAGTGTCACACCAAGGTCTGTAAGAGCTGCTCCACAGCCCATGTCCACCTTCGTCACAGGCTTTCCAGGTTTCAGGTTTCATCCAGTCCTATACAACAGGACTAGTCCTACAAAGCCCTTCCAGAACTAGCTCTGCAGTGCACATGCCTTTTTGCCAGATGCCCAAAATATTGCACAAGAGTTGCCAGGATTCAGACCCAGATAACAAGATGATCTCAACCTACATTTCCTTACCAGCAGTGGGAGGCTTCAGAGAAGTGGGAGACTTGTCTCATTGTGTTGCTGACTGGCTCTTTGTTCCTATGAAACCCTGAGAGTAGCTCAGTGGATTAGAGCAGACTGCTAATAACATCATGGTCGGTGTTTGATCCCCGCATGGGTCATTCACTTAAGAGCTGGACTTGATGATCCTTGTGGGGCCCTTCCAGGTCAGAATATTCTGTGATTCTGTAAAAGGATGGGATGTTATGAGGCTCTTTTACTTGCTCTTTGGAGGACTGGCATTCACAGACAAAGGGAAAAGTTTGGTAGAGCCTCCTAGCCACACATTACAATAATCATATGGAGAGTTGGCTGCAGTATGAAAGAATAATGGGGGATGAAAGAGGGGGCAAGTATCTAATCACCTTCTTACCATGTTTGCCCTGAGAAACAAAGATAATCCTTCCCAGCCCATGCAGTAGCCAAAGATATGTTATCCCCTCTATATCAAAGAAACACCCCATCCTGTTCACACAAGCTCCAAAATTTTGTGTTCATATTGCAAAACAACTGCTGCAGATTTTATAAAGCATATTGGTTCTGGGACAGGCAGAGAAGTCAGAAGAATCAGCAACCTGTGGTGATGGCAGGGCAGGGCTGAGAGACCTGACAGGGTGTCTGTAGGCTCCTCCTCCTGAAAATGAAGGTTCGACATAGCCATGATCATGGCTTGTGTGACTCCTGGGGAGAATGTCACCTGGCTTTTCAATAAGAGACCTAAGGCATGCAAAATTTATTTCTTCTGATCTACTCTTTGTATTTTCAGAGTGGCTATGTTTAAAAGCAAGTAAAGAAATTGATACACACGGGTCTGAAATGCTAAGCCTGACTCTGTGAACAACTTAATCCAAAATAAGGCCGCACAAGTGGGGAAAAAGGTGCCTTTACACAGTCATACATTTCCTGATCTCTTCTTGAGCTGCCAGGAGCTTTCTTGGTCTTTGCTGAGAGTTAGGACCAGCAGGAATAGATCACATTCATTCTTGGCCTGCCAAAGTCCCCATGAACTCTTGTAAACTAAGCAGCACCTTAGCTGTACTTGCTGGTAACTTCCAGAGCAAGTCAGCCATATGGGCTTACCAAAGAATTCCAGAGATTCCTGTTTATATTCCTATTTATCATTTAAATCACCTTGACAGCAATTAGCACAGATTAGAGGTAGTATGGGACAATAGATTTCCTCCATAGATTTCCTTTATCTTTTGCAAAAGGTCTGCTAGACCTTCACACCTCAGTCTACCTCTTTAGTCTGTTCTCAATATCCATACAAAGACAGCGCACAGTGTTACTGCTGTTTACAGCAGCTGGGGGAAGGCCCTACAGTCTGTGCCATGAAGCTGTTTCAGGATCCAGACTCCCATTTGAACTATGGCTCTGCAGGAAAGCTGACCCAGCTGGAGGGAGCCCAGTGCCAGTTCAGTGTGAAGTACTATATGCCTGAAACATCTGGGATGTCACTTGCCAGCTCCAATTTGCTCCAAAAAAAAAGATGAAGAGGGAATTTTGTCCCTGTAGAGCTGATGCTGGATCAGATACTACACTGTTTCCCAAACCTCCTCCTCCTTCCCTGCAGCTAACAGAGGCCAGTACCATGTGCTATGCAATTTAACTCCCTAGGCAGAAAATCATTTGGGCTCCCTCCTGGTTCAGACGAAAGTCATGCAGCCTCGGGAGGCATTACCGAAGGTACAGCCGTGCTTTTACACTAAGAACCTGCGTGCTGTGCAGCTGCGCTGGGCGGCTTCTTCCCCATGCTCCCTAATGTCCCCAACATGTGTGATTGCTTGGTAGCAATGAAGGGCTTCATCCCCTTCCCGATCTGGCTCCTGCCCCCAGGGGCTTAGCAGAACATATTTTAAAAACCCTCCTGGGAGCTCACTCAAGCTCTCTGTTTACACAGCAGATTGGTGGCTTCTCGTTTGAAGTCAGGATTTAAGCTGTTCTTTCTAATTACAGAGAGACTCTGAAACCTGAGAGATCTCTGCTGGCGAAGACTAAGCACAGAGGAAAAAAAAACCCAGTTGCATAGGCAGAACAATACTACATCCAAACCCTAGAGTTTGCTATAAACAGAAGGCCCCTGCAGCAAAATAGGACATATGCTGTTATTCATCCCCTATAGTCTCTTTTCATCATGCTGTTTTCTGCTCATCACCTCTGTTCCTTGCAAGTATCACCAGCACTCAAGGACATTTGTTCCACTTTGTCTACTACAGAGGATGAGAGATAGTAAAAATATCTGAATCCCAGTGAACTTCCCTAGACAGATGAATGAAAGCCAGGGTATTTCCATCCTCTCCAAACTGACAGCTGCCATGGGATATAACTACATTAACAGATTATACACTGAGATTCATTTGAACTGATCAGTCACTAATGTTTCCATTAGGAGAATATAAGGGAATATATTACCACCCCATTTCAAAAAGGCAGTTAGTTTTAAAATGATTCTTTAGTAATTCTTGCACTTCTAAGAGGCAGAAAGTGATGCCCCAATGCCCCTGTTCCTGTGTGGGTGTTCCTTCACTCATCCTTAAAAGGAGGACAGGATGGAAGACAAGATTTGGGGCAAGGTGGGACAGCAATGTTTGCTCCATCCCTCAAGAGCCTCTTGTCTCTGAACAGTGCAAGGCTTCAGCCCTTCATGTGACGGCATCCTGAACCTGCCTGGAGCTTCCAGACACTGCTATCAGCTGTGTTGAGATGGGACACTACCTCAATTCCTTTGCTGTCACTAGCAAGTGTGATGTTTTGGCAGCTGACAGAGGAGGCAGGAGATGGAAGCAAGGTGAGAAAAGACTTTGGGAACTTTCCCAGCATGTCAGAAATAGTCCTCCAGCAGCACAAACCCACAGCTGATTGGTTCCCAGTTCACCTTGGGAGTGTGAGCCAAGTGGGGAATACATTAAATAGAAGGTAGCAAGTAACATGAAACAAGCTGAAACACACGGGTCTAATCACATTCTGAAAGCAAGTCCAGTCCTTTCCTCATCTGACTCTCCTTAGCAGAAGAGAACTGCTCTCTGTTGCCTGAGGGCAGTGCTTGTCCCCTTGGCTCATTCTACACTGAAAAGCCAGCATTTCAGCAATCAGATTAAGAGCCTCAAACAACAGCTGTGTTTGTTCTCTGACTTAAAGGCAAAATAATTATAAATTATTGTTTTCCTGTAAATTAAAAGACTGTTTCCTCTCCTCCTGGTTTCCAATTTGTTCCCTGAATAAATACATCACAGCATTAACTGCTTGGATCATACTGATTCGTGCAGGCTTCATAACACTTACAATCTCTTATCTGAAATGATTTAAGGGAAGGGGGCCATAAATCCCATTGAAAGTGAATTCCTTCCAGTGTTATCCACTATTCAAATGGATATAGGCTGAATAATTGGACCTGATTAATTAAAAGCTGCAGGGCACTAGTGGGAGAGACTAATGTAGGCCTTCACTGAACACCCTCCCCCCAGATTTCTTCATTATTTCAAAAGACACAGCCCCCACTGCTCTGGCTTCATTTGCTCCAGACCTAGTGACACCAGAGTGGGATAGCTGTGTCCTGTGCATGACATGTTCCTTTTGCCCTGCAGAACAAACACAGCAATCCCCACACCACCATGCCAGCACAACATTGTAGCATGGGCTCCTCTATTCAACCTAAGGGACTCCTTGCACGTATAGCAATGTGATACATCTTAAATACTTCTTCTCGGAGCATCTAACCAAAAATCATTACATTAGCAGACAAAAAATCATGACTGGAACTTACGTTCAATGCCCCATCCAGATTACATGGTGGACACAGCTGCAATACCATCTTCCTGCCCACTGGTTCAGCCTGGGACACATCCCTGCTGCAGAGAAAACACCACATAAGTGTAACGGTATTTATGTGGTTGAACCAAGGTATGATGGTGAGAATTTGATGCAAATTTTCTGCCTCATGTTCCCAGTTTTAATGCCATTTGGGTAACAAAAGTATCAGTGAAACAGGACTGTGCCAGAGACAACCTCTACAGGTAAGATAAGTATGATTTTATGGGAAGCAAATAAGGAGAAATAAAATATGAGACCCAGTTCTCAGATTCAGGGTCTTACTTACTTCTATAATCGCTCTCCCCTCTTTCCCTTTCATCCACTGGACCAAATCTCAGCCACATCTCCCATAGGTGTTTGATGATTTGGCAACAACTGAGCTGAAGCCGAGCCCTTCAGGAGTTGATATTAGGAGCAGAAATCACCACTGTGAAATCTGAGACAGTTTTCAGACTTAGAGTGGGAACAGAAGAGCAGAAGCAGAGAGGAGCTTTACCAGACCTGCAGTGTAAGTCATTCTTCTTCTGTTTCTAGGTTAAGATCACCAGCTTTCCAGCCTGAATATTAATCATGGAGCAGCAGAACAGCAGCAAGACAGCTGTGGTGATGAATTTTTATTTCTTTGTTAACAGGGGATACAGACTCTGAAGGGAAAATAGTGAATAAGAGAGATAGGGAAGAGAGAGAGGGGAGAAAATGCAGGCAGATGTTTCTGGTGCTGGGAAAACTGTTCATACTGAAGTTAATAGTGTGAATTTTATTTCAGAGGAGAAAAAGCAAAATTACACCCACCCTAATGCATACACACTTCACCACAGCCACCGTCTCTCTTGCACTGAATCTGCCACGTGGAGGGAGACCCAGGGACTACGCCTGAGGTGGGGGACCCTGCTGTGGAGAGCAATAGCACTGTCAGTGCTGATGCTGGGCAGCTTCTCCATGGGCTCCTGTGTCTCACACCATAGTGCAGTAAGTTCTACCGGGGTAAAAGGCTTATTTCTTTGCTACAGGCTTCTCTGCTCCCTTGTATATATATATGCTCCTCAATTTCCAGAGACTTTTACTCTAAAATGCCCGGCAGAAGCAAGAGCCAGTTATTCTGATGCACTTAAGCAGACAACAGCACTCACAATGACCCTCAGCTCTTTGGGTTTCATTGAGGTTTTTAGCTTTTTAACTATCTGTCACAGGAAATTATCCCATTTATTAAAGTTAAAGCAAGGCCAGTTGTCAACACTTCCGTTAGAGTAGCACTTCTGTCCCATACCTGGCTAGCTTGACTTTAGCTCACTAATTGCTCCTGAGGGCAAGACCTGTATTTTCTTCATCTGCATGGATTTCTGATGTTCAACAGAATAAATCTTCTGCAGTGACATTATAGTGAAATCCCCCAAGCTAATGATCTTCATGTTCCTGGGAACTGATGATTGAAATCTACAGTTTAGTAATGCCCTCTGCAACTCTTTCTTGTTTAAAAGCACATAAAACCATTTTCTGTTTCTTTCTGCTGTCACACAGAATGATCAGACACATGTAAAGAGGTCATCAAAATAGAGAATTTAGGTTCTTAATCCATGTGATATACTGGCTTGCACATTAGGTGGATTAAGAACTTCCTGGTTCTCTACCTCTTGCTGTTTCTTCCCAGGCTACGATGCAGCTCCCTGCCTCCACAGTTGTGACAGAATAAAATAGTTCATAGGCCATGATGTAAATCGAGCACAGAATGATCTAGGCAAAAAATAACCTTTTTTTATCCCCTTGAGTTATTTTTTCACAATGAAGTGTGTACTAGAAGATGAAAGTGTCTTTCTCCTTTGGGATAATAGTTTCCCTTAGCTTGCCACAGTACCAAACTATAAAAAATGCCACAGATTTATTTGAAACTGTTCTTATGTCTAGAGAGTAGGAGGGACATGTGGGCCATCAGAAAATGCCAGCTACACAGTCAGTGAGAGCCTTCTTTGGGTAAGGACTCCAGAGCTAGATTCTCAGGGGCTGACTCCATATCTGGTTCCACCCAAACCTGCTACAAATTGAACAGTATTCCCTTAAAATGATATAAAAAATGCAGTCCTGGGGATCCCAATGATGATGGTTGTCATTGTACAAACTTAAGCCAGAGAATGACTTGTCTGACTCCAGTGCCAGGAGTCCTGAAATTTTGTACCAGGTGAGTTCCTATAATCAGGTGTGGTCTCACACAGATGGACGTTTCGCTAGCAGCCCCTGTGCTGTGACCAGGGTCAGTTTCCCCTTCCCAGGCACTTCAGAATGGAGCCATGGCCTGCATGGGCAGACAAAGCTGCTCTTCCCTAAACAGTCGTAGAGCATGTGTGAGGAAGAGCATGGATTTGAGGTGTCGTGAATAAAACCCAATTCACCAGAGTATGAACAGGGAGGGAGGTGGCTCTATATAAACACTAAAACAAGGTCTCCTGCAGTTTAGGAAAAGGTAAAGCCACATCAGAGCTGAAGCTGAAGGACAGAGAACTGTTGGTCAGATGTGAACCAAACACAAGCAGAGAAAGAGGGTTCCAGTTCCCCTTGAGAAAGCCTAAGGGAAGAGAGTCTGTTGAGGACTGGGCTGGTTTCTAGAAGCATGCAGAACAGCATTAAAACAAGCTCTCTTTGCCTAACAGTGTTCAGGACACAAAAAATACAGTAAAATGTATTCATTGTATCTGCACCGTTAAAGTTCATGGACTGTACAGAGTGGGCAATCTGTTTTGACCATCCCTTAAATCCTACATGTCTAGGAAATAGAACTCTTCAGCAGAAAAGTCTGAGGCCACTGACAGGAAAATAAAGAGGAATGCTGTTTTCTGAAAGTGATAATAAAAATTCAAGAGTTTTACAGGCAGTGAATTTTGTCACAGTAAAAGCCAAGAAGCCCTGTAAAATGAAAATGAGTTGCGTAGCTGTGCGCTGTGTGGCACTTGCTGAAATAAGGACTCCAGTTATTTGTGTGGGGGAAGGGAAGCCACAGTTACTCTATTTCCCTGCTGTGTTTGCTTAAAAAGTCCAGAGCACGTGATGAGTCGATCCTTTCCTATTTAATGACTCTGAATTTCCTTCTCCTCCGACACTGTAACCAGCCTTCTTGCAGGGGCAGTCCTTTTCCAGCTCAGGTATTTGCCAGTTTGTTCTCCCAAGGTGAGCAGTGAAGGGCCCCTGGTCTGCTGGAGGAATACAGAGCTGTACAGACGTTTTTGCAACCATTACAGGGACAACAGAGCCTTGACACTTGGCTTTCTGGCTTGTCAGCTTCAACTCGTTCTGTCAGTCTCTGCTGCCCAAAGACAGAGCACTGGGAGGGGAATGCATGGAGGCTATACTGAGCCTTTCTTGTGAAGCAAGAGAGCATATGGAACACTAATGCAAGGAAGTGGATGAGTAATGCTGATATGGAGAGAAATAGAGGGAGATGGCAAAGCAGTGTACAAAGTGTTAAAAACCACAGCAAGAAGTTCTGAAGCAGGTATCAACCCATTTTAGTCCAGAGCGACCCAAAGACAAGCCAGGTTGACACCAGGATACAAACATCTGTGTGTGGACCCAGGAAGGGCAAGTGAGCCCTTTCTAGCAGGTGTGTGATGCAGACAGTGAGGATGATATACTGCCACAAAGACAGAAAGGTGTCAGAGGCATCAGGGCATGTGGTGCTTTCATCCCCAAGTACCCCTTTCTAATTTTGTTGCAGATCTATACAAACACTTTAAGTGTAGCCAGGAAAGCTGTTCCCATTTAGAAAGATCTCTGATTGTCTTCTCTGAGGAATACACTCAACTGAGGTCTCAGGAACCTGGCTTTAGCTTGGAACTATTAGGTTCACCTCCTCACAAATGCTAGAGGGGCTTTTCAGTGCAAGAAACCTGAGATCTTAAATTACCAAATGGAAAAACATTAGGAGCCTTGTAATGAGTTCCCATACAACAGCAGAAATACATCATACTCTTGTGAATCATCTGCAGAAATCTGCAATCCTTTTGCCGTGACCCTGCACAGGTACAAACAAGTACAAACAAGCTGTGCAGGAAGCAAGAACTGCCCAAGTACAGAAGCTGTGCCACAACAAAGCCCCTGACTCCAGAACTGACCCTCCAGGGCCCCCTGTGACTAGGGCCAGGCAGAGAGCTGCTGGGGTACAGGGACAGCACAGTGACCAGGCAAGGCTGGAGGACCCCAGAGTACAGGGAGGCTTTCAGAGCACACAGGAGAGAGAGGCTGAGGGAGGCAAGGCAAATCATGAATTAAGGTAATACATCTTAAGGCACTCTCCCAAAGCAGTTATCAATACAGCTACTGAGGATAAATGAGATTTGAGTGTAATCTGCAGCACTGAGGCAAGGCTAACCTAGCATCCTAGTTCTGCACAGCAGGGGCATGTGGAGACTGATGGGATCAGCTCATGCAGAAACAACGGCTCACTATCTCTTCTCTTTTTAGGAGTGAGTTTTTCTGCCTCTCTGAAACTGTAGATAAATTCTCATCAGCAACAAGAGTACCAGAAATTAACACTGCAACATATTCAAGTCCCTGGATCTTATTGTGCTGAACATGACTCTGCCTCTTTAGCATGTTGGTGGCTCAGCAGACTTGGCATAAACAATTGGCATTGGTGGAGTGTCACAGTAGGGCATCTTGTTACTGCTCATCAAATATCAGCAGCTTCCACTGTGTGCCACAGAAATGGGCAGAAAAGTGTCTCATCTCCTCCAGTTCTTGTGTGTGATTGTATCAGCATTTTTCTGAGATGCAGTTAGTTGGGTTCTAGTAAAAAACTGTCACTCCACCTTTGAATAGATGATAGTAACATTCCACCTACCCTCAAAGAAAGAGACACTTGCTAGAGATTAAATCATAAACCCTGTCACCCTCTGCCAGTTTTAAAGTGCATGAAGTAATAAACCCTGCATCTCTCTGGCAGTAAACAGCATGGCAATTAGCACAGAAAACTCTCCCTGAAATACTTCTTGTAAATTAAATGCCTGGGACCTTGCCTCAGTCTAAAAAGCACAACAGAAATAGACAAGAAGGACCAAACGCTTTCCAGTGACTCTTTCCGAACCTATCCACACAGCCCTTTTCCCTCTCCACACAGCCCTTTTCCTACAGACATGGGAGCTAGAAGAAGAGCACTGAGTCCCTGCCATAGAAACCTTTTGCAGTGCTCTGTGCCCCAAGCAGAGGAGAAGCAGCCTCCTGCAAGCTACCCAGGGACCAAGACTGCTTTGATTTTGCTGAGGCAAAGATGTACTACCTCAGCAGCTCCCACACAGGCTACAAGGGCTGCACTGATATTCCATGAATCAGATAAATCAACACCACCAAGAGGCTTAGCCCATTGGTTCCCTCTGCCCCTAGTTCTGACAGCTCAGCACAGGCACAGCTCATTTTCTTTCCCCTCACAGTACATATGGGATGCTGGATGGTATCTAGTTCCTATTTCCTCTGGTTTTCTTCCTTTCAGTGAGTGATCTTTTCTTTTTCTGGCTTTTATTTTTCCTTTTATTTAAATCAGGCTGAACCCATGATAGGCTTCTTGCTTTACACTGAATGACCACCGGGTGTTTTTCCATGTTGCCTTGACATGAGCTACAGCATTTTGGTGGATGATTTCTTCTACCCTTATTATTTCCAAATCTCAGTACCTTTGTCAGCTGCTGAACATACTTCACATGCTTAATGGCTTCAGAGTGAGACAGAAGAGAAGTTTCTAAATATGGGTTTAGAAGCCACCTGGAAAAAATGAGTAGCTATTTTACAAACCAGTCTGAGTGTCTGTAAGTCCATAGACTTCCTTCACACTAAAAATATGCAAAGAAATAAAAAGAATTAGCAGTTGTGACTGCATTTGTGAAGCAAATTCCAGAAGCTGGAAACAGGCTTGCTGTGCTGAAGTAGGGCATGCACCCTTTGAGGACACTATAAGTGATTTACAACATTTGACTTCAACACTGCAACAAATTTCAGCTCCTAAAATGTGTAGTACTTGAGAACCCCAAGTCTAGCAGCAAACAGCTGGACAGAAAAGTCTTCCTACAGTGTATGTCATGCAAATGAAGCAATTGAGAACTTTGCAAACCAGAAGAATACACCAGCAACATGGGGTGTCCTGCCAATGCCACTGTCACATGGCATCTTTAAACCCTTTGCCTTCAGATACAGTACCTGTGACCCAGCCCTGGGGTGCTGAGGGGGCTGAGAAAATAATCAGCAAGGCAAGGCTGGCTCCCAAACTTACCTCTGGGCAACTTTCAAGAAGGTAAGAATAAATTAGATGGATGGTGGGTGCTGTAGAGGTCTGCTGCAGACAGCAAAAGAGAAGGGTACAAGATGTAGTCTCAGCAGTAAAGTGCTCATCAGTTAGAATGGTTTTCCCTCTCTTCTCATCTGCTACTCCCTACTTTTATTCCTGCTCCTGTTGCCCAGCTCACCCTTTCACAACTAGCCATAGCTAGCCCTTAGGCTACCTGCCAGCAGGCTATTCTCATTCACAAGGAGCTAAAGAGAAGGCACAAAGCCAGCCAGTCAGAGGCATATTAACCAAGCCTCACAGGCAGCAAGTCCCTTTCTGCCCCCCCTGAGCCCATTCAGGACATGGATTCTTGCTATGCAGAGAAAGACCTTGGGTATTTCAAAGCGGAAAAGGCATCTCTGCTTTCTTTTGTCTGGGGATTTAAGCACCAGTTACATGTTTGTCCCAAAAAATTTAGCCAACAAGAGCTTTAGTGAACAAAGAAACACAAGCTAACCTGGACTGGAATGAGGCTGGAAGGAAGGCAGATTGGGTTTCCAAGGCAGTTATGTAGGAAACCATCATTAGATGTTGCAAAATGCTCTTGGACTTTCATGTTGGAGCTGAACTCAATATAATCAATGCCAGCTGTTCATCAGTTTCAGTAAGATGCTTGTCAGGCCCTTTGAAAGCAAACCATAAATTGGCACCAGCTCTCCCTTCCTGAAAGCAGCTAATGCTCTTTTTCCCTTCTAACAACACAGGTTCTCATTTTCTGATGGATGTTGGGCTGATAGCAGTGTCCTGATGGTGACTGGTCTGTAGGAAAAACTAACGAGAGGCAGGAAAAAAAAAAAACCAGGAAAACCTCGCTTTCCACACTGATTACTCACAAGTGACTTGGTGAGACTCAGGGTTTCCAGCAGCTTACCTGGTGCTCAGCTTTTAAGAAGATACAGTGGGTGCAATTCCCTCTGTCACACTACAGCACTTAAAGTAGCATCAACAGTATTGAAGATGAGAGGGGTGGTATCAGCAAAGTAACCAACCAAAACTGGTTGGTTTCAAGCATCCATTCCAGGACACTTAGGCTATCCTGTCTTTGTTACATGTCATGGAGCAGTCCTGGTTCTTGCTAAGTAAGGTGGACTGCCTGGATGGTGCAAAGCTTCCAAGCCCTACACTCTGTTTAGTTTCCCTTCCAAGAGACATGCCTGGTAGCAGAATCTGGGTTCAAACTGATGTGTATGCAATGTGAGGGGCTGAGAGGCTGGAGCAGAAAAGTATGGGTGCACCAAGCCACCCAGGACACAGAGAGGAAAAAGCAACATTTTTTGCTTGAACTGCAGAAGCACAGGAACAGATGCTCAGCCATGTGCCGGTTCCCTTGTGGCACACAGAGTTGGAAATGTAGCCAAATCTCCACTCCTGAAGGAGAAATCTTTAAGATGGTGCACAGCAGCAGTGGCTCTAATACAGTGTTTGACGCTGGCAAGAGATACTGTGGGGCTGAGGAGAAAGGATACCTGTGGTAGAAGAAATCACCTGAATCACCTCTGTAAAATCTAACCACTCTGGACTTTGCAGAGCAGGTTTTTGGACCTGGCTGTGATAAGGATTGGTTTATACAGTCATCCTGAGACTGTTACTGACAGTAGGATTTAGCGAAATGCTACAAACAGAAGTCCCACCTGTGAAATCTCTGTTTCCAATTAGGACAATGTTGAAGTCCTTCCCCCAGGCATTCTCCCTGTGATTCTCATAACATCTTTTGTGACTGCCTTTTCACAAAGGCTTGGGGATTTAGGCACCTGCTCTATTACAGATGCCTTAATTCCTATGACTTTGGAAAATCTCGACCACCGCTGCAGTTCATACAGCACTGAAAAGCACAAATTATACAGACAACTTAGTTACAGATACAAATGATATTTGATGTTTTAGCCAGGAGGACTGGGCAGTCTCGGTTAGAAAGGCCCCTGAAGAAGACCCTCACAACTATTTACATCCATTCTGAACAGGTAAAAAGGCCTTTGAATTTCATGAAGGAGCTATTTCCTCTCAGAAGGCTCTGAGTCTCACAGTTCATAATGGTTGTTCACCCAACACTGCCCACTGATTTGGTCAGAAGGGTGCACAAAGTAGATCAGCCTTCAAGCCAAGGCATTTAATAAGGTCAGAGTAGTCAACAGGGATTTAATAATATAATTTAAAGCTAGTTTGCTTTTCAAAGCAGTTTTACCACTACTACTCCTAATTTAGATACCACTAACTCTTGTTTCTTAATCTCTTAACATAACCAGGCCTTAAAATCCTTTGCCTGAAAAGCTTTGTGCTGGTCCTGGGCTCTTTGCTTCCACAGCGTATATGTCTGCTGCTGAACCTTGTGCCAGGGAAGGAGAACTAAGAAGAGCAGACTTAGCAGAGTGCCAAGTGTCACAGCCAGAGAAGAAGCTGGTCACTGATAGGCACGAAGCAAGTCAGATGTGAGCTGGCAGGACCCAGCTGCTGTGCCAGCTGCTGAACAAACCCTCTTCACTTCCCTTTGCTGGGCTGCCTCCCACACACTGTGCTGACAAGGGCTGCATTGCCACATCCAACACTTCATTTTGTGCTTTGAAAGTCCAGAGTAATTGAGTGACAAAATCATTCTGCTTTGCATCTCAGCAAAGGGTTTTACTCTGAAGACCCTTTCATCTTCTGACCTTCTCCTCTCTGCCCTTCCTGAAGCCTGGCTACCCCGGGGCCCAAAAGGGCACATGAAGGGGCAACTGAAGCTTTCCAAAAGTACCTCCTGTGCTCTCCCAGCCTGAGCTCTGCCAGTGCGTTTGGTACTTGGGGGAAGCATATGGCTGGGAACCACCAGCATATCCAGGCTTCCTGAGAAGAACCCACCCCCTCTACAAATACAATGCCATGCAAGAGCCATCCTGTTCACAGCACTCCCCATCAAAGCACAAACTCTTCTCATGCTCCATGAGAAGGTCTGGATTACAACCACTTCAATCAATGCTGTTCCCAAAGTCTAAAAACTTAGGATCTTCTGAAAACACTGCAAACACATGACCTGGCAAGGTCCCTACCCTTCCGTGCTTCCTGGCTGGACAAAACATTAGACAAGCATAGAGCAAAAAGTGGAAATGGGAAGGATAATTGTTCCAGGAAACATAACTCAGGCTGCCCATACTGACGAGCATTACATGGGTCACTTGTTCAACTTCTTAGTTCTGATGAGGCAGTTTCTTAGAAGCATTAAGAGTAATAAAAGTTAAAAAATAATTAAAAATACAGAACCATCACGAAAAATTAGGGGGATCTAGTATGCTCCTTAGGTATACAACTGCCTGAATTTAGTATTAATGCCAATCTTGCTAGAACAGTAGACCAATCTCTCTTATACTTTGCTTTGCTTTCACAAACTTTATCATTCACATCACCTCCATAGAACTCTCCCTGCAGTCTTGCCATCTCTTTTGACATATGCTCACATGAAAGGCAGACAAAAACTAGGAGAATTTTGCAACCATCATGATTCCCAGTGATGGCTGCCCAAGTGTTTTTTCCTTAGAAGACATATGTTTTCCTTCCTAATCTGCCAAGTATCCTCTCCTTTCTCTCATGATCCTCTGTTCTCAGCAGTTCAGAAGAGAACAGTCCTGTGGTTGAACACACCAAAAACAGAAGCAAGCAGTTTCTGAGATATCTCCCAGTTGGGCTGCTACTGATTCACTTTGTGGTGTTTTCCATCCACAACACACAGATAACCTCAGGAAGTGGGTTTTTGTTTGTTTGAGGTTTTATTTAGAGAACTAAAAATGCCCTGTTAAAATTCTCTTGCCAGTGCGTGAGATTCCTCTCTGCCTCCCTGAAACTCCCCATGTCTCTCAAACTGATGCTTTCTTTCTCCACTGTTACTCCAACCAGCCCAATCCACCCTGTCTTCCAAGATAGATCATCTGTCTTCCAAGGTAGTTCCATCTGTTCTGCTACCTTTCCAGAGGAGGAGGGCAGACCTGATGCCTGGGCAGAGCAGAGAAACACCGCAGGGGTAAAGGACAAGTCTTCCCTGTGCCTGTGAACAGCTCAGTGCTTACAGCTGTTTTACAAGGGAGGAAGAAGCGGCTGGGGCCATGTTTCTTCCGATGTTCAATACAGAAAGCAAGTGCTCTTTCACTATTACAACCCGGGTCCCAAAAGGGAAGGCTGGACTAGCCCAGCCTCAGCTATTAGACATGATTATGACACCATCATAGACTCCAGAAGTGACTTTGTTTCATGGAAGACATTATAGATTTTACCTTTGCAAATCTCTATGAAGAAAAGCATGGGATAAATATAACTATAAATTGAAATATACCTTTATATTTATGTCTTATGCAGCACTATATTAATTGCCTAATAGGTATGTATGCATAATACATATTTAATATTATACAACCATAAATATTAGAGGTAGAGCCAACTAATGCATAGAAATTACTTTTCTTTTGCAATGAAGTTAATTATTATCAGGTGAAATGCAAGGGCTCTTTTTACTAGCTTATACCCTTCTGGAATGTGGATCTTAGTCTAAGAAGTGATGGCAGGATCTGTTCTGAGGGTATAAGGCTACTTTGCTCCTCATACTTTATTCTGTGTAAGCATCCAAAAGGAAACCATCTGGTCTGAAAGATGGCTATGCTATCAATTATCTGTGAGGATGTACTTTCAAGGGAAATTATATCCTTTCAAGGTTTGGCTAGTTTGTTTAGACAACTTTACCAGTGGAGAATTTGCTTTTAGGTGCCTTAAGTGTGTAAAATTTCAGGTCTGAATATTTGTGAAATAACGAAGTTTAAAAGGTCAAACAGGAAATTGAAAGGCAAGCTGGCTGTAGTCTGTACTATAAATGGTGCACATTGTTCTGCCAGAAATCACTAACTGGGAGGTATTCAAAGCCCTAGATAAGTAGAGAGAGAATGCCACAGAGAAAGAAATGTCCTCTGTTAAGTTCCTGAAGTGCAGAAGCCCACAGAGCAGATGGGGAGACTAACAAAGGAAAAGTAGAAATAAGGATCCTGCTCCCAAATGCACTGCTGGGAACTGCTCAAGGAGTTCAAGTACTAGTACAGCCTCTGGGTGCAGTAGCCCAGAGACAGTCCTCCCCAAAACATGGCCAACCGTGGCTCTAGCATCTACAGTCACATTTGAATGATGACAGGGAAAAGAGCATTGCATCTTCAGCATTGACTGCTGATGTCTCATCTCTCCTATCCTCTTTTGAAGGACTGAGAGGTTGAGTGCCTCAGCACAAGCACAGCTGGCTCAGCTGGGCCAGGTAACAGAAAAACTGAAAGTTTGAGATCAAGAGCCACTTTGCATGTTCTCCAGGGTGCCATACCTGCCTGTTGGAAATTCCCCAATTAATCTCAGTATACCACAGGTGAATATAGTGGTGACTGTCTGCATCTCTTAGTAGAATAAATAAGGCCTCTTGGCCTGAAGGTAGAAGGATTCCTGAGAAGTGTTCAGTGAAATGAAATAACCAGTTCTTGAGATGTGCTTTTGATCTCTCACAACTTCTGCCAGGATCAAGTCCATTTCTCAGTTTGCACTTGGATCTCCCATATAATGTTTAACGGCTTGATTTTATATCTCTGTAAAACAATGTTGTGAAGGTAGTTGCCTGAACAGACAGTTGGGGTATTCTTTTCAAATACACAGAATAAATTTTTTCAAACTTGTAATTCTGATCTCTTTACTAATTGTTTTGTTTGTGGGGTTTTTTTGTCATCATGCAGCACAGTCTTCAAGACACTGACAGCCAAATGCTTTTATTGAAATAAACAACTTGATTTTTAGCAAATACCTGCATTCTCACACTCCACACATCTATGGCACCCCATGAAAATTAACTGACACTACTGCCATCTTATTCACCGCCAACTGGGATTAGTCAGCTGTAGCTCTATTCCTCCAAAGAAGGGTGAAAACAAAGAGTAAATATCAGTTTCAAGCACTTAATGGAGCCAGGAAATTATTAACTACCTCTAATTAGTGATACGTGTTTATACCTGCAGCTACTAGCTACAGCGGCTTCTCATTCTTGTGTCCTGGAAGAACTATACTCCATCACCTTGGAGCAGTCCTGAGCAGGAGAACTGCAGCATGATAAACCCTCTTAAACTGCCTGTTATCTACCCGGAGTTTTGGCTGAGACCTTTCTGCAGCAAATACACGTCTCTGTGTACTAACATCAACCATTCACTCCACCCAGATCTTGCAAGTACAGAGTTCGGGTTCTGCCTGAAAATCTCTTCCTCTGAACATAGTTGCTTACCTGTTTCAGAATTATTTCCACAATATGGAAGTACATGTGGTTTTAGGGCTCTGGACCAAAACCCCTCCAGCCACCTAACTTAAGATGCTGATCTAACATGAATTTATTCTTCCAGTCTAAATTGTGGAGGTTTATCTTTGTGTGAGCAAGCTTTATGCTTGGTCAGGTGCTTTTGGTTCATGCCACTCTGCCTTTACACGAATAAGACATTATATCTCCAGAATAAATCAGGGAAAAATATATCACCAATTCAGTTGGGTGGCATGGCTTATTGGGATCATGTGTACTCTAACCTATGAAGTGACCGAACCACCAGCAGCAAAACCCACCATACTCCCACCCTCTGCCCTAGCAATGTTCTAAGATATTGTTTCCAAAGACTGAGACGTGGTTATTTTCCATGCTCACCCAGAGCCTGTCCTGTGCACTTTACTGCCATTCCACCATGCGTTTTGTGCCATTAGGTATTGCCACCAGCACTGATCAAACACAGGTCTGTTTGGGCTAATCAGCTTGAATGTGTCCCATCTCCTGCCTCAATTCTGCATTCATTAATGGTATGTAGCATCTCTCACTCAAGGTGTTCAACCAGTACATCAGATCTGGAGTGTACAGCACCCAGCACTGACCTTCACAGTATGATGAGATGCGGCATCCACAGTAGGCAGGAACTACAGTACTTTACTCCTGGTCTGACACCAGTTCAGAAGATCACCTTGGGAAAGCCATATCACCCCTCCTCGCCTGAGTTTACCCAGCTGTTAGATATGGATAATAATGTTCTTTGAAGTCTGTCCAAATGCTTTGGTAAAGGACAAAGATTTTAAAATATTATTCTTGACTGCACACTCTTCAGGACATGAATTGCATCCTTGGCATGGGAAATCCTCTAACACACCACAAGTGCTAACACTGCCCCAAAGAGAAGACAACAAACTCTGCACTGGCTTATCACTACAGGCACTGGAAAAATACATGTTGGTTGCTGATACACTCTTGGATTTTGGCAAGTCTATGTGTTATTTCTGAACACAATTGCAAATTGCTTTGAGTTCAAAGAATTGTTCAGCACTGCTCAGGGTTATCTAGGAGGCAAGTCAACCTCCGGCTGTATCACTCTGTGTCCTTGGGAATATTCCTCTGGTTTGATCTGAAGCTGAGTGGATTGTGAAGAGACACAGCTGGGTTTCTGGGCATCCTCTAGTATTATACATGCTCCAGTCAACGTATTTTACTTGCCAAGAGAGATTTAATTTTCTTATTTAGAAGAATGAATTGTGGTAATGCGTGTCTACATTGGCTCTGTGCAATCTTTTTGTTTGTTTGTTTTCTTCCCTTTGCTTAAAGGTCATATAATATTTGTACTAAGCAGCAATGACCAAAGGAGCATACACGGCTCCAACTCAGAACAGGGAGGGTCCTTCTTATGTCACTGCTGTCAACTTAGGACAAAAACTGCGATGAATAGGAAAAAATAAATAAATCTTTTGTTTTCAAAGCTAAATAGCCAAAAATGCAGCTAGAAAAGTTCCATAAAGATTTAGCTTTCAGCAACACATAGCGGAAACAAAGCTCATTCCTCCTCTTGCTGTGCCCCCTGACCTCAGAGTTTTATATGTCACTGCCTAGAAGGCCTCTAGTCACAGCAGCCTCTGTGCATGGCTTTCCCAGGACTTTCAGGGTTTTCCTTGGGGGATGCTCGAGTGGGGGAAAAAAGGGTTTTAGCACCAGCCTTCGATTTAAAATAGCAGGGGGAGTTTACTGATTAATATTCATGAGAAGGGAACAGTCTGCTTTTTGTTACCGAAGTCGTTTCCCATGCAAGGTGGGTTGAGAGGGAGGAATACATTAAGGAACATATCCTACTGTCACAAGTACCACCACCTTTAGAGATACAGAAAATCAGGAGTCTGAGCAGAGCTCAGATGGTAAATATTTAACAGGGAAAGGACTTGCCTCCTCTTTCTGCCTGTATATATTAAACTCATTCTTTCATTTTAACAAGGGAACTGTGTTTTCCTGCTCTCTCATCCCCCACCCCTGCCCCTCACTTAAATTCTGGGACTAAGTGGATAGTTCACAACATGCTATAAATCCCCTCTACCAGTAACCCAACTGAATGTATTTCTGTTTGGTTGTTTTCTAAAGTCATTGCTAATCCTCCTCTTGTGGGAGATGTTTATTCTATTCACTGAGGCACAAGGAAGAGCAGGACTGGCTCCCTTGCACTTATACCAGAAAATTTCTGGAATAACCCAGCTGAAATCCATGATTCTCACACCCATCTAAAACTGGCATATGAAAACAGCACAAATGAAGCAAAGTTCTTCAAATGCAGGTGCTGGTTTGTGGTGCCTCTGAATTGTGGGCATTCAGCTCAAAACACTGCCTTTCATGTGCCAAAGCACAGAGCATGGTCCTCACCTTGACTTCTTCAGTTCTTCTGCTGTCAACCCCATCAGCATCTGGGTTCAGGGATCCCAGAACCAAGAATGATTTCTGAAAAGTACAGCGAAGGGTTCAAAGCAAGGATAAGCAAGGACTTCTTAATTTCTGTGCAATAATGAGGAAAATACATCAGCTCATTTGGCAAAGTCAGCTATTATTTAACAACTCCTTAGAGATAGGAGATTGTGGTACACCTCCAGTTCTAATATCAAAGGTGGATTTGTGCCGGAGCCGACAGACCTCTTTGACAACAAATTTGTATCTGTGGTCATGACGCTATAACAGCAAGGTAGTAGCAAAGTAGCTGATCATTACCATTTGACATTTTCTCTTGCACTGAGTGAAACAAACT
Source organism: Coloeus monedula (assembly GCF_965178545.1). Lineage (NCBI taxonomy): Eukaryota > Metazoa > Chordata > Aves > Passeriformes > Corvidae > Coloeus > Coloeus monedula. The sequence continues at coordinate 12,607,883 of NC_138787.1, forward strand.
GTCCTGGCACAGCCACACTTCAGCTGATGCAACCAGCACCAGACTGAGCACCAGAGCAGTGCACATGGGAATTCCCAGGACCTTGCAGACAAGAATGAGCCCTGTGAGCTCATACACTTGAAAACGTTGATACTGAGCTGATCATGAACAGATTACAGCAGTGCACAACTAAAACCATGTCTGGATAACAAGACAGCATCATCATCCTGACTGTAACCTTCTCTTCTTACCTCCACAGAACAAAAGAGCATTAGTGGATCAAAACGGCAATGCACATGGCCTGTGTAGGGGCCCATCCCTCACAGAGGGCAACAAGGGCCATGCTCTGAAAGCCAGGTTAGCTCTGCCACCAGCTGCTGGCAGGGCCTGGGGTCAGGCTGGGGTTGGATGAACTGTGATCCCAGATCAACCTCACTGTTTTGACAGATGTCCTTAGACTAAGTGCAGTTAAATGGATCAGTACAGCCAATTTCACCTGGGGGAGGGATGGGGTAATGAAGAAGAGAAGAGAGAAATGACCAATTTCACAACAGCTGTCCTTGTCCCAAAGGTCCTGTCCCAGTGCAATATCCCTCTATTTCTTCAGCATCCAGCTAGAAGCTTTTGCCAGTGGAAACATGTTGGCTTTGCACTTTTGTGAAGATAAAACCATGAGATAGCTGTACCAATGGAAGTAGTTTTGCTTGTATAGCATCTGTTCCCTGGGAACTGAAACATTTCACATTGGCAAAGGACATCTACTGTCAGGAGAAGCTTCATTTCCACTGCTTGGGTAGCAAAACTTTAGTAACACAGATAAAGCAGATAATGAGGCCCAGAGTTTCTCACTAAAGCTGGAGAAGTGAGGTTAGGATTTGGTTCAAGGATGGCATGACGCATGAGAAGACATTGCATGGAGATGGGAATTTGATAACAGCCAAGAGAAGCTATTATCACCATGCCAGCCAAGCCTAAGAAGAAAGGAACTTTATGAACGTGGCTGGGGAAAGGAGGGTCTCCCTGACCTTGGCTGCAGTGCACTTGCAGCCCAAGCAGTGCACGCCTCGCTGGAGCTCTTGCTTTGAAGAGCTGCACCTGACTTCAAGGTGATTGTGAATGCACAGCATGACCCATTTTAAACAGATAGGCCAAGAAAACCTCCATCTCTCTGCCTTTAGGGACCTGTTTCAGAATACAGAGGACTTACCTTGAAAATGTTTTCCATACTGTTTGATGTTGTGGAACAGTCAGTGGGAATACTGACAGCATTAGATGCCTGGGTGGCTTATTGATTTGTTCTAGTTTTATTATATTGGCTAAAGTTCATTCAGAAGTCTCCATTCCCCACACACAAATACTTACTCTGAATGCTGCCTTGAAAGGAGTAAATGGGGGGGGGGGAAAGAAGAGAACTTGAAAGTTGAAAAATTTATCTAAAGAAATCTGTGATGTGAAAATGGACTTCATAAAAAGTATATATTATTTATATCACTAGCATAGTCTTCTGGGTTCAAAACCTCTAGCTACTTAAATTCTGCAAAAAGTTGAGTTGGTGTGTGCATGATATTGCTAATGACACACGCACACAAATGTGTGTGTCTGTGTTCAGAGGGAGAGACTCCTGAAGAGAATAAGAATGATTCTACCACAGAAAGAAATTTTTCTTTTTTGTCAGCCAAGTAACTAAAGGCAAGCTTAGACCATTGCCCTATTTTTGTAAGAAAATGGAGAATTGCGTTCTTGGTAACTTATACCCATGAAGTAATGACAGACAAATTAAATGGCTGAGGTCACGCAAGACCAGTCCAGACCTTTCCCCTTCCCCCAACAGTAAGATTAGAGCCCCAGGCAATTTCCAAGAAACTTTACAAATTGAAGTAGGAGCTCTGAAAATGGACAGTGCTCAGCAGAGGAGAGAAGGACCCCAGGATTTCACATGGGCAGGGTGTGAATGGCTCAGGTCTGGCTGAAGGAGCATGGAGGAAGAAGAGGCACAGTGCTGGTGTTTTCAGATCCCGAGTTCTCCTCCAATGCAGGTGAGACAAAGGTGTCCTAAATATCTCATTGGAACTAATTCCAGATTTATCCATTCTGATGTGATCCAGAGAAAACTGTCAAAGGAACGACATCTGTCAGAACAGGTGGAAGACCTGAATTTGATCCATCTCTTTGCTTCTGTGCTGAAACAGAAATGAATCTGCATGTTACTAACCCAAATGAGACTTAACTGTTGTTATGGTCTCACTAAGAGATCAGGAGAGATTTGGAGATTTTTTTTTTCCTCAAAAAACCCCTTCTACACCACCTCTGGTTTTTAAGAAAAACATCACAGATTTAATCTGTTAGAACGTCACTATCCTTCTCTTAAAAGTAGTGATGTTAAAACAGCTTATTTCCCTTCAGCAGGTAATTTAAAGACACAAATAGGTTAAAATTGATAACTTTTCCTGCTGTCTAATTCTGGATATATTTTAAGATGCATTTGTGTTTGAACGAGATCTTTTAAAAAGATCATTAATTGAAGTTGTCTGTCTCTGTCATCCTGCCCTCCCATTCTCCACCCAATGAATCAGTAAATTGTAACAAGAGAATCTGGCTAAACAAGTTCCTAATTCAAACGCCATCTTATGGACAAAGAAGTCTTTGAAAATAGTATCCGTCATCTGGCTCCTTGCGATGGAGCGGAAAGTTGTTTTTTTAATGTTCACGGAATTCATCTCTCCCTTCAGTGCTGTCAAATGTCGAGTGTGGTGCAGTATGAGAGAGGGCAGTTGAGGGAGAGGAGAGGGAAGGGGGACGCCTCTGACAGAGGAGCCCAGGGCAAGCAATTTCCTGCCAATTAACACACGGCTAGCGATAATATTTCTCCCAAGAATAGAGTTTCAGATAAGGAGAAATTTTATACTGGTTGATTCCAGATTACAGATAGAGCTTTCTTTTCTAAGGTCCAGTTGTCTTCTCGATGGAGTGATCGGCTTCAGTGTGAGCAGTTCGGGGTCTCGGAGTGTGCACAAGCCAGGCTGGCTTTGATCACAGAAATGAGATGATTGGCAGAAAAGCCCCACTTCCCCAAAGGAGGAGATCTCAACAGCAGCCTCTGAAGTTGAACACACAACTTGTCATGGCTGTTTTTGTGCGGGTGTCACTAAGCTGTAGCTCTCCCTGTGAGCCCCAATTGCATTCATAGGCAGAGTTGCAAAGTTGACTGTGCAGCACTACAAAACTAAATTAATTAATCTGTGTAAAATGATTCAGAGCCAAGCACTGTACTATACATGATAACAAACTAACCAAACAAAATACTCCTGACTAGTAATCTATAAAACTGATTTCAAATGTGTTCATTAATGTCCTTATAAAGCAACCGACTCTTGGCAAGGTGGCAATTTTACGTTTTTTTTTCTTTTCCTTTTAGGCTGTTGGAGTACCTGAGAGAAACAGAGCACAAGGAAATCAGAATAAAAGACATTTGTTCTAAGTATAAATGCACAGGGCATTTTGTGTGAGGAGACCAGACCCTTTTCCTTTACTCTCCTGCATCTTGTAACTTCTTTGAGGAGGCTGGTGGGAAGAGGTTAAAGGTTACCTAGAGCTGCCAGTGAGAGTGAAAAATGGTGGATAGTGCCCCTGTTCTTGACTGTGAGTTCCTTTATTTCCTTTTGTCATGGCAATACCTTCCCAGGGAAGGCCTGAATGTTGCAAATTAGTGTTCCAACTTATCTTTCTAATTACCTCTTCAGGTGCAATACTGAGCCAGCTGCTTGCACGAACAAAAGAAACTGCTCAGTAGGATCTGTGTAGTGGTATGTGCCACAAACTTTTTTTAGGCTTATCAAGTATCTGGCTCATTATTAAACAAAAACAGTAACAGAATTTTTCCCTTTTTTCTGAGGAAGTAAAGATCTTTCCCTGAAAACTTCAGCCTGATACAAATTATTCTAGGAAGAAATCTCAATTTGTACCAATATTTCTGAAAATGACACAATTAGGAGAACATCTGATAAAATCAAATATGTGAGCTGAGTTTGAAGAAGCAAGAATTGGGTGCTGCTAAAAATGAGAGGCACATAGCTGAGGAGGGTGAATTCTACCAGAGTTGTGTGAACAAGAGCTGCAGCTTTTATTTCCCACCACATGCTTCTTGGGCACAAAGGAAAATGCCCTCTGATGGGAAAGGATGATGATTTTGGTGACCATGCATGAAAGAGGTCTCAGGAGAAATGTCCAATTCTTGTGCTTGTTCAGAACAGAAACCTTGGAAACTTGAAACAAATTCTCAGGAATGCTGTTGTCTGTTGCGCTCAGGCTGCCTCCAAGTACCCAAGTCTGCCTGGGAAGGAGGGTGCTGCCATGGAAGACTCCTTCCAGGTGAAAAAAGCTGTGGTGTTCTGCAAAAATTGTCACCAACAAAGAATTGCAGAAATTCAAGAGACAAGACAAAGAGATAATAGACCGTTGTTTAGGACTCTATATGTAATCATAGACAACACAACTTGAGCAGGATACTGGACCCATCCTGACAGATGGTGGTCCAGCCTCTAGCCAGAAAAGGGAGATTAGGTTAACCCAAACAAGGCTGGCCTAAACAAGCTGGTGAATCAGGCAGGCACATGAATCAAGGCATGAGATCTGACTCAAATCTTATTGTGGTGGAAAAGTCTCTTACTGACCATCATCAAAGCAGACTGAACTCTTACTAACAATATAAATACACTCAGACAAAAAAATATATGTTTACATGGGACTTGTGGCCAGACAAGATCCTTATCAAGCTATACTCAAATATGTAGTGTGAGTGGCAGTGAGGTGAAAGAGCTCAGTGCAATGGACCAAAGGGGCTGTCTTGGGTGCATGACTAAGTAGAATCTGAATGGCTGGGTATCTGGATCTAGCTAGGGATGCTGACTTCTTAAAAACTAGCCCTCAAGCTTTTTTTGTGAATCTGGCCAGTGTAGAAATTTTCATTTTCAACACTGATCGCCACTAAGGAACTATTCTCAGAAAAAAACCCACCCTTGCAACGGTATGTCAAAAAACACCAACCAACCAACCAACCAACAAGACAAAACAGCTTTTGGGCAACAGAAGAATGGAAAAATCTTTTTCTGTATTTTATTTATATTCCAGCATCTATGTTAGCATGGTGGTCCACAGCAGCAAATGCAAATCTCCTGATCACCCCCGTTAGTAGGAACTGTTTTACTTTGCAGAGTAGTTTTGGTGTGCACCAGCCCAATTGCTCGTGGAGAATGCTAAGCCAGAGCTGTTTTGGATGCACAACCTAATGAGCTCCAGTCCACAATGGGGACCTGGGAGTCTGAGTTAGTGCATGGCTCTTTGGAGAGCTTCAAAATACATCCTTGGTGGGAACATTTGGTTCAAGCAACCAGACCACCTGGTCCAAGGAAAAACTCCCAAACTGCCAACAGGTCAGATCTAGGGGTTTTGGCACCAAGTAGCTTCAGTGTACTGATCCACCCATGTTGTAGTAAATAACTTCAGACACAGCCTGACTGACTCAAAAGATGCCAAGTGTTTGCTGTCCCCTAATGAATAGTTCCACAGCTGTGATTCCAGCTCACAGCAAATTATTACAGCCAAAGTACAATAAATAAATCAGTGTTTATACGAAGTCATAAGGAAAAGTGCGGCAGATTAGACACTCATTAGAGATTAATTTCCAAACTATAGACAGAACGAAGAACTGATGTGATACAAAAGTTTTCACTTAAACAAACTCACAAGGTTCTGGTCATATTATGAAAATAGCTAATGCATTCTTATTGGCTTTTCATGTTTAGCCAATCCTGAATAAATTTATTAAAATTACAATTTTGCCATGTATTTTCTGTTTGATTGATAGTGGAACATTATCATTTTGCTACAGAATAAGAAGGAAAAGGTGAAATTCAAAGTGTTTTTAAAAGCTGATTTCAAAATCAGCTCGGAGAAGTCTTTGATGGGTTCTGGTGCTATGGCACCTGAGGTAATTCAGACAGCTGATCAGCTCATTCAAGTCCACACTCAAACAAAATGGTTAGTTTCTGTCCCTCTCATAACTTAGAAAAAAGTCACTTGTCAATGTCAGGCTTTACATGTAAAAAATAAAACACTCTGCATCAGAGACAGAACAGTTCTTCTGGAAGGCAGAGAATTTTCTTCCAACTATTATTACATAAATGGGATAATAACATCCTGGAAAATTCAGTTAGATTCAGTTATCAATTTAATACAAAATACTGCAAATATTTCCTCAGCTATTATGTAGCTCTTCATCATAGCCTCACTATTTTGTGTGTTTATATAGTTCAAGCATGTGTTCACATCACATGAACAGATCTGATGCCCACACTGGGAATTTTCTTTCCTTTTTTGCATATAGGATTGTTCCAGTTGCTAAAAGCTACAATCTACTGAAGCTGACCTATATTTACTGCATTATTATACTGTATCTTCCCTAGTACATTGCTCTTAGAAGGCTGGGACATTGCATACTATAGCAGAGGTATGTACAGATTTATATCATAGATTTCAGCAGCTTAATTTCAGTGACAGAAGGCAATAGAATGGCAGCCAGGTAAGAGACCTGTTAAAACCATGGTGAAGGGTAAAACAATAATACTCCTTTTTCTTTCAGTCCCGGGGAGCTAGGGACATCATCCTATTAAGCTACATACAGTTACTTCATTTCCATGAGACTGTATGTCTTGATACTGAAAAGCCTCCCTCTCTTCGGGGCAGAAAAGCTCTATGGCCAGCTGATTTCAACAAGCACAACAAGGGCTTTGCATGTCATGGACTCAGCCAGTGACCAGCAATGTAAAAATGTACTCTGGAGAACATAATGCAACTTTTATATAGCTGTCCCTACAAAATGTGGTTAAGGCAGGTAAATTCTTAATACCAATTTTACACAAAGATGAGAGAGAAATTCAGATTTTGCTTTGTCCTAATTCCACATGCTTCTGTAAGAGGCTGGGCTCTAGCTAAGCACTTTGATTTTCTGATTTGAAGGCGATCTCCAGTGAACTGCTTGCTCCTCCCATCTTCTCCTGCCCACAGATACCTCTGCCCTTCTTACAGAGAGGAAAAGCTGAGAAACAAAAGGCCCTATTTCCATTGTCCTAAAGCAGCACATTCATGGTCTGAGAGTAGCCATCTGCAGGGATGAAAGGGAGGGTGAGTGAAAGAATCAGGTACAGAAGGAAGCCAGCCAATACTCCACCAGAAGGTAATGTTTACATCTGAACAGAGCTACACAGAGAGAGGAAGGAACCCAACGAAGGCAGAATCCCTTTCCAGCCTGATCACTAATTAATCCAAATTTTGGAATCTAATTTTTCTCTGTCTCAGAGAGACCTAAGGTGGTATATTCCTCAGAGCCATTGGAGAGGTCCAGGTCAGAGGCCTTTTTGGCAGCACTCTGGCAGGAAGGATGAGCTAGGGCACCCCAGCTCTCCCCACCCCAGCTCTGGGCAGCAGCCACAAAGCCAGGCCCTCCCCTTCTGGATGACCCATAGCTGTTCATTCGAGTTGTGTTTTCCGAAAGCCCCCACTGCAATCTGAATGTCAAATGTAGAGGAGCAGCGACTTCTAGAGCCATTTAAACCACGAAATTCTTCTTTGACATATTTCCAGGCAGGTTTTTTTAATTTGGGTGGGTGGTATGTCACCACTTATCTGAGGGGACATGAACTAAGAGCAGGGCATTCCAGCCCTGGGAAGGTATTCACCCCTCCCAGTTAGAAGCCAGGACTTTGGGGAGCCTGTAGGAATGCCCTGTCTCCAGGCAGCTGAGTTGCTGTGTGGGGCTGTAGGCTGACTGCAGAACAAGAACAGGCTGGAAATGTTGATTTTTTTTGTTATTGTTGTTCGATTTGCAATTCCAGCAGCCACTCCATAGCCCAATGAGATTCCTTCAGTGCCTTCTGACTGAGCAGCCAAACGTCCTACCCTCCAGCCCTGCCCTCCCAGGACAGGTGACAGCTTTTTTTTTACCTCCTTCTCATTCAGGGAAGTTTCAATGCTGGGATGCTGGGTGGTTGGCCTGATCCAATCTCCTGGCTACTTGGAACTGATCATATTCAGTAAGAGAATTCAGAGTCCCAGATATCGTGAAGCCAGAAACAATGCAAATAAAACTTTCACATACAAATTTGCCACTAAGCAAACACAGTGACTTAAGAGGAGACTATAAACTGGGGAAAAAGAGAATATGGAGTGGAAAAAGTATTTCAAATGTTGATCCTGTGGAGACCTTTACACTAATTACTTTTGACAAACACTGAGAATGAAAGGCTGCATCAATATGCTAACATTACTCACAGCAAAGTGTGGTTTTAGAATGCCACACCATTCATCTTTTGCCTGATCTCTCTGCATCTTGCAAACATCCAGCAAACAGATTAGAGCAAGGCTAACATGTCTGGGTTTAATTGGACATGCCCTCTTCTGCCCATAGATTTTGTCTGGAAGAAAGAGAGACTCGGAGGACCTTCTTCACATTTATGTGGGATTTCTGCAAGTCCAGTGGCCCAGCTGGAACTACTATGTGGTAGCAACCCCAGGTTACTCAGTGTCCAAAAACCCCAAACATTTCCACAGCATCTGCACAGATCAGCTGTGGAGACCCTGCAAGTGAGTCCAACACTTCCTGGAAGTGTCAGAGGGGCTTGTGGTGCAAGTTGGAATCAGCTGTGAAGCCAGGGCAAAGTAAATTCAATGTTTCCCAAAGCAGTGGGCTTGTGGTGCACGTGCAGACCATCTGTGCAATCACAGATGATCTTCTGGCACTACATTGTTATGTTTTTTCTCGACAGTATCTTTGCCAGCATTCTGCAGAAAGACATATAGCAGCTCTGGACTAGAAAAAGAGCCCAAGGAAAAAGATCTGGTATGAACCCTGGCCACCATTTGTGCTATAATTAGGAATAAATTTCTAAACTTGGGTCCTAACACTAATATATGTGGACCCAGAAGTGTCAGAAGCTTCAGTCTAGAGATCCCATGCTGGGAGCATGAAAGCTAGCTTTGTATGAAGGCTGCAAAAAATACCCTTCTGGGAATCTGTTTGGGAGGGATGGGAGATGTTCAGCTGCTGGATATGAGCAGAAAGAAAAGGTTACCAAGTTTTACTTTTGTTAGAAAGTAAAATGTGGCAGAATCTGATTTTTGGTGGACATCAGGGTGAAGAGGAAGACGCAGCTAAACCTTTCTAGCCCCTTCTTGCTTCTGAAATAACTCAAAAAACTATTTAGAGTGAGAAGAAACTGCAGTACTTTTAATCATCACCAGCAGGTCTTTAACCTCACAGGAAACAGAAGAGGAAGGACACATTGTAAAATACGCAGACAGACTAAAGGTCATTCTTCTTTCCCTCGGGATGAAACATTGCATCTTGCCTTAAGGACAAATATGCATCTACTATATACACGCTGTCACACAGAACATCCACATCTCTTCACTGGCACTTGATAGTGGCATAGCAAGTTTACGTTTGAAAATAGAGATAGGCACAGCAGCAGTGAGCAAGCAAGCAAGCAAGCAACAGAATAGAAAAAAAACCAAGACACATCCCCACAGTGACAGAAGGATTGACCCAAGCCAGAAGTATTTAGTGGCTGTATTAAAATCATGTATATTACATCAAAATATTATTCCTGTGGAGTCTAAGTTGGGAGGTAGGAAATCAGTCTGATGAAGCAGCCCAGAGCAGAATATGCTTTCTATACCTCACCAACATTTTCACAAATTTTGGGCAGTTCACAAAACCTGCAGGACACACAACAGCAGCACAGAGTAACCAGGCTGGCTGGGATAGTCACAGGAGGGTGAGGGGCAACCAAACACGTTGCCACCCCTGCCACACCTTTCACTGAGGGAAAACACCTTGGCTGAAGGATGGCTGGGCAGCATCCTGCCCAAACACATTCCTTCACCCACAATTTCTTTAGGTTCTTGAAGTGAGTAGCTTCATTTTTCAGCATCTAGTCTAAGACCTACCAGGGCCGCTGGCTGACAGTATGGCTGCAGATAATTCACACATTAGGATGGGACCTTTTCTTTCTTTTTCTCTTGAAAGCTTGAGGGCCAGCAAGGGGTGGTGGTGCTCAGAGCCAAGTGTTTGTTCCCTCAGGGCTCTGGTGCAGGAGGGACCGCTTCACTGACCACTATACACAGGGCTGTAGGGATCTGCTTGCTCTTTTGAGGCCACTGTGTCTTTCAGGGAACCAGAAGGGCTCCCACTTTCCACAGCTAGGAGCACAGAAGAGGGAGCTTTTCATCTCCAGCTCTTTGTGCCTTCAGAAGGAGGGTGGAGATGGGCCTTCCAGCAGCACACTACTGCTGCTAATGAGAAGGCAGAGGGGGAACTGTGGGCAGAAAGGAGGAGGTTGAACACGTGGATGGTTCTTGCTGCACCGCTTCAGGACCTGTTGCTTATTCTTACATGCCGGTAATATCCTTAAGCAGTAGGAAAAAATAATGCTCTGTAAAGCTTCTCTTAAATGAGATATTATCAGCAAACTTACTCTTTGCCTAATAACATTAGTTTCACCAGAGGGTTTAGGTTGGATATCAGGAAAAATTTCTTTGCTGACAGGGTTATCAAGCATTGGAACAGGCTGCCCAGGGGAAGTGGTGGAGTCACTATCCCTGGAGGCACTTAAAAAGCATGTAGATGTGGTACTTCAAGACATGGTTCAGCAGTGGACTTGGTAGTGCTAGGGTAATGGTAGAACTCAAGGATCTTAAAAGTCTTTCCCAACCTAAAGGATTCTATGATTCTATCTATAGACAAATAATAAGAAACGGTGATTCAGAACCACTAAGTTAAATTGTCAAAACTAGTAAAGGGTCCTGTCCTACCAGCTGCGGGGCTAACTCTCACACCCTCCATGCCACATCCTGCATAGGGGTGTGAGGGTAAGTGGGCAGAAGCAGGTCACAACACCCTTAACACATGGAGAAATGACAAAACACTGGCTTCCCAATCATGCCTAAAAAAGACTTGAAATCCTTGAGCTTTGCCTTAGCTTAACCACCCAACACATGAACATTTCAAATTACAAATTGTCAGTATTGCCCTTATTCTACTCTGAGGCTGGAATCTATACGGTCTTCATTGCCGCCTTGAACAAAGGTGACCAGGACTCAGCTGCACACTCCAAGGGAAGGAAACAATCTAGGAGAGTTGCTGACAAAGGCTATCGTGAGCAGATGAGCTCAGGGACAGATGCCTTGTCAGGGTGTGAATAGCCCATAGAGAGATGCTGCTCTCTCTACCAGTGCAACCCCACTGTGCAGCTGCTGTCTTTTCCACAAAAGGCATGCACCATCCAGGCAGCTGTGTCAGGGAGCTTGGAGACAGCTGTTCAGGTGAGCCCTAACATCTGGGGAGAATGGCAAAACCCATTCAAAACCTCTCTGTCACAGGGAGGAGACGCAGCTCACTCCTCCTGTATGTTCCTCTCCTGCAGGGTTTACAGCCTAGGTAGGTTCCTCTTCTACTGGCTGGGAGAACTGAACCACTCACTGAGGGCTTTCAGAGAGGCAGAGCCTGTGTATGGCCTGAAGTGGTGGGACAAGGCCAGGGAGGGAGGGAGCGGGGCTTGCTGTTCTAGTAGGATTGAGAGGATGGGGTTGCTCAGCACTCCCTGCCCCGTTGCACCTAACCTGGGAGCCACAGGCTTGGGGGCCATGGAGACAGTAGTGCCACCAGCAGCCGGTGCCTGTCGCCTTTGAGGGCTGGTGCCATTGTCCCAGTGACTGGCACCGAAACTGTTAATTCTCCCTTAGGGGAAGGCAAGCTGGGGATTTCACATCTTGAGGAGGCTGGGCTTTCAGCAGCCACACCGCAGAGGGTGGGGGACACAAATCCCTTTAGAGGGAGCCTGAATTGCAGCACTGCTGAACAGCTTGAGCTGCAGAGGGGCCAGAGGAATCTCTCACTACTCCACACCCTGTAAATCCTTTGCTAATTGCTTTATTGCCATTATTTGTGAAGATAAAGGAAAAGGATTAATTAACTAAGAAAGAAGAGCACACATCTCCCTAGATTGGCTCCATTAATTGATATGGGAGGGAGAAAAATCAATTAACAAATTCTTTTACCTTCCTGATCAGTCTGGAAACGGAGCTGTGGTGCTTTTTGGGAGGGCAGCATTGTGAACGGTAAAAAACCAGCCGGCTCCCCCAGCCAGCTACAGTTCATTCATCTGGCAGTTTGCAGTTTACACCACTTAATCTGGTGGTGTAAAGGCTGTGCTTTGCAGATATATTGTAGTTCTATGACAACAGGCAGAAACATAACAGTGTCAGAGAGATTAAGTTTATGGGCACCAAGTCTAATTTTTCTGCCTCACTCTTAGCAGAGGGTTACTTGATTGTATCACAAAACATATATCTCTAAAAATAGTTATAACATGGACATTGGCATCCCCTGGCATTGTAAGTTATAGCATGATTTTCTGTAATGTATGAGAAGGAGCAAAAGACACAGAAGACAAGAGTACCTCATTTTGCTTGTCTTCTTGAACCTTTGTACAAACTCGGAGCTAGACTGAGATGCAGGAATCTACCCAAGATTCCTTTCGTATGGCATATTAGTTGAAGGAAATGAATGGTCCCCCAGGATAAGGCCTCAGAGGAAAGGAAGCATTTGATGAATGAGGTTAGAAAGGTCTGTGTGTAGCTGTGTCATGCCTCAGTAAGGGCTTCTCCAGACAAGAATGATAGTGGTTTCCACTGCCTACACAAACAAGGGAGGATATTCAGCATCTGTGTTGCAATGTATAAAAAACAAACAAATAACAACAACCATCAGAAACCCAACTTACCCTATTTCTACAGTTTCATCTAAAGCAATTGGAGTAAACCAGATGTAATGTATTCAATTGTTTAAGCATCATAAATCATTACTTTGTGTTAGAAAACAAAGATGGGGGGAGAGTTGTAGTTATCAACTGGGAATTACACAATTTGAATCTGATGTCTTGGGCAGTGATTCTTAAGTTTTGCTGTCACTGTCTCCCAGGGACAAAATTAATGAATAAAGGAGAAAAAGACGGCACAAGCACTGAAACAGAGAGAAAAAAACTGCAAGAGAGGGACAGAGCAAGCTAATAAATAAAACAAGAGCCTGAAGGGAAGAGCTGCTTTGTCAGAATATAAATATTTCCCTTCCCCTTTTATCTTTAATGTGGTGCGAGGAGCTTATTAAGGGGAAGTGCAGCTCTGTCCCTGGAGTCCATCCACATAACCATGTAGGGAGCTCAGTCCAACACAACCGATACAGCCACGCACACATAAACTCTTCTCTGCTGGAAACAAATGTAACGTACCAAGTAATAAAAGGGAAAGCAGGAACCCATGGTGGTCATTACAACTCTTATCTTGCTGGCCCTGGTGCTGCTTTACATTAAGGAGCACCAGTGCTGCCACGGACCCTGGTCAGGGAGCTCTGCTCTCCTTGGGTCTCAGTTGCAAACTGGCAAGAACAAACCCTATCTGCCTGGTACTGCAATACAGAGAGAACCAATGTGGCAGCTTATAACAAAGCCAAATCTGGGTTTGGGTAAATAAAAAGGGGGAGGGTGTGAAGGAGTGTGTGCAAAAAGGGAAATGCTGCACTGTGAAGAGACCACACTATGCACTAAGCACTGAGGAAGAAGCTTTTCCTTCTAACCATGGCTTGGCACAGCTGTGCCTGGCAGCCAGGCAAGGCCTTGCCTTCCTGCAGTGCCACGCTGGGTCCCGTGCACAGAGAGAACAGCCAACCATGAAGCAAAATTTTGTATTAACGGCTCCTCTCTCTGAGATCTGGTTTCCAATAATGACTTGGTTCCCCTTCCCAGCGCTGGCACCAGCATCTCTTTGCCAGCCCTTCAAGATGTTCGACCATATGGCTGCACAAAGCTGCACCATCAGTCAAAGCCTCCAAGTCAGGAAGGGGACAGTTTCAAATTGCTGCCAGCAGATCCTTTCCCACTATTCTCCTTGCCTGAGCTGTCATAGATACAGGTGTCAACCTGGCTTCTTTACTGCTTCATTCTTTTCATCTACCCCTAAAAAAAAGAAGGGTTGGGGGGGGGGTGTGTGTGGAAGGAGAGAGCAAAAAAGAAGAGCTTTGCATTTCCTCTACTCAGGCCTTAAAATGGAAAAATGAAGGGAATTCATTGTTGGTCCTTGCTGATCCCTCAACCCCTACTGTTGCACCACTGCGGCCCTTTGAGCATGACAAAATGAGCTCCCCGGGCTTGATTTATGCAAGCCACTAATTCCTCCTCTAGGCAAGGGGGTGCTTGGGCTCCGTGGCTATACAATTTGGGTTTACCCAGCTTTTGGTTTTGTTTCTATTTGTAGAGGCAAACACTTGGGCATTTTTACATTAAAAATGGACCTGATTTTTCTTTTAGCTGTATGCTAGTGAACAGGAAGACACTGTCACATACAGACTCTTTTCAACTATTTTTCAGAAACATTTTGGGTTTTCTCCCATGATGCTTCCACATGAGCTCCTATCCCAGTTGTAATTTTTTCATCATGTTTGAAAAGCAGATGACTTCAAATAGTATCAGTAAACTGAATTTTCTTGAAAAGGCTTTCAACAAGCAATTCTTTCCAAAAGTGATTTTGATAAAAATGTAGTGAAAAATATGTACTTTTTAAATTAATACTTTCAAAGATGGACAAAAGCAATAATGAATTTTTATACAATCTCCATGCCAGTTCTTGTATTTTTTTAGCTGGCCCTGTTAGGAAACAAGCCCTCAAACCCTGGGGAATCATTTAGCAAAATACCATTTGTGCTGGCTCTCTCAGCTGCCTGGCTTCAGTTGCAGCTTCCCTGGAGCAGGTAAGTGACTCTGAAGAAACTCGGAAGTGGCCTGGGTCTCCTTGCCACCCACAGCCCTGGTGGTGGGCACCCGAAATCTGAGAGCATCTTAAAGAAAGAGTTGGTCTAGCTAGAAAAAAAACAACCAACCACAAAAACTGACCAGTTTTAAGATATGCTTTTGAAGCAAATCTAATTCTTAGGTCTTTGATGTTTTAAGCACAACTACCCTAGACATTCTTGGAAAACAGAGCACTTCTCTGGAAAACTGTTCAGCAAATTTGGAGTCTGGTGAGTAGCTATTATTCAGCTGCTCAGGTTGCTTCGGAGAGCCCAAACTCGCCATATCCATGTAATATCTAGGGAGCAACGCCTATAGACTTTACTCACAAAGAGCTGACCCTTGTGGTCAGGGAGAATCTTGAGTCACAGAAACAGATGAAAATCAGACGGCTGCAGCAGCTCCCACCGCCTTGCCCTGCCCTGCTGCTCTCCTGCAAGTGGCTGCCCTTCATGCAAGGATCTCTGGGCCAAAAGTAATGTTCCAGGAATCACCTCAGTTTGCAGCTCAAAGAAGGGAAGTAACTCAGTGCCAAATCTGAACTGCTCCAATACAGTGAGTCCTACAATGGCTCTGAGTTGAGCACAGATGTCCTTGCCCTGGAGGACGTGATCTCTGGCACAGGGCAGGGGATGTCTGGGGACAGTCACCACTCCATCTTTCCACAGGCTGGTTCATGAGTCATCATCCTTCTCTACTACAACTTGCATGAATAAGATCTCACTGGGCATAAAATGTCTTTACTTTTGTGCCTAGGAAAGCAACAAGGACTACACTGCACTTGGATAAGAACAATGACAACAATGGTGCATTTTAAAAGCCTACTGTCTCCCAAATCAGAAGCCACTGGTGTGATGCTGCCTCACTCAAATTCAGGTAAAAGCAATTTATAGCACCTTGCAAATTCCCACAGGTCAGCAACCTTAACAAAATACTGTCAATGTCCATACAGAGCTTACAGGATTAGCACTCCTTCACCATCACCCAACACACTATGTGGGGAAGCTGCTAGGATGCTACAGGAGGACTTGTTTGCTTTGCCCAGAAAGTAATTATTTTAATATTAGACCTCATTTCCCTACATTATCCATCCGTCCATCCCCCCTCCCCCCCCGCGCCCCCCCATCAGCAACACCCTTTATGAAAATAAACGAGTAGGAGTTTGGCAAAGACACCAGCATTAACATTTCTGTTTCAGCAGTTGCACTTTAATAGCTATCAGCAGCTGGAATTTCAGTTTTCACACCCCAGGCAAAATCCTGCACCTACAGCAGCACGGAGCTGGGAGGCAGGGTCAGACAGAGGGATGCCACTTATTGCTGTTCCCAGCACCACTTCCTACAGCACAGGTCTGGCCGCGACGCTCGCTCCTCGCCCCACGGGCGGGACCAGCCCCTGCCCGACGCGCCCAGCTCCCCCGAGTGCGGTCGGGAACAACACTGCGGGACAGGCTCCTGGGAGCAGCACTGCGGGACAGGCTCTCGGGATCAGCACTGCGGGACAGGCTCTCGGGATCAGCACTGCGGGACAGGCTCCTGGGAGCAACACTGCGGGACAGGCTCTCGGGATCAGCACTGCGGGACAGGCTCTCGGGATCAGCCCTGCGGGACAGGCTCTCGGGATCAGCACTGCGGGACAGGCTCTCGGGATCAGCACTGCGGGACAGGCTCTCGGGATCAGCCCTGCGGGACAGGCTCTCGGGATCAGCACTGCGGGACAGGCTCTCGGGATCAGCACTGCGGGACAGGCTCCTGGGAGCAGCACT
This sequence comes from Coloeus monedula, assembly GCF_965178545.1. Lineage (NCBI taxonomy): Eukaryota > Metazoa > Chordata > Aves > Passeriformes > Corvidae > Coloeus > Coloeus monedula. Next base: position 12,624,521 of record NC_138787.1, read on the forward strand.
GCGGGACAGGCTCCTGGGAGCAACACTGCGGGACAGGCTCCTGGGAGCAGCACTGCGGGACAGGCTCTCGGGATCAGCACTGCGGGACAGGCTCCTGGGAGCAGCACTGCGGGACAGGCTCTCGGGATCAGCCCTGCGGGACAGGCTCCTGGGAGCAACACTGCGGGACAGGCTCCTGGGAGCAGCACTGACAGCACTGCGGGACAGGCTCCTGGGAGCAGCACTGCGGGACAGGCTCCTGGGAGCAACACTGCGGGACAGGCTCCTGGGAGCAGCACTGACAGCACTGCGGGACAGGCTCCTGGGAGCAGCACTGCGGGACAGGCTCCTGGGAGCAGCACTGCGGGACAGGCTCCTGGGAGCGCAACACTGCGGGACAGGCTCTCGGGATCAGCACTGCGGGACAGGCTCCTGGGATCAGCCCTGCGGGACAGGCTCTCGGGATCAGCCCTGCGGGACAGGCTCTCGGGATCAGCACTGCGGGACAGGCTCCTGGGAGCAGCACTGCGGGACAGGCTCTCGGGATCAGCCCTGCGGGACAGGCTCTCGGGATCAGCCCTGCGGGACAGGCTCTCGGGATCAGCACTGCGGGACAGGCTCTCGGGATCAGCACTGCGGGACAGGCTCTCGGGATCAGCCCTGCGGGACAGGCTCTCGGGAGCAGCACTGCGGGACAGGCTCCTGGGAGCAGCACTGACAGCACTGCGGGACAGGCTCCTGGGAGCAGCCCTGCGGGACAGGCTCCTGGGAGCAGCACTGACAGCACTGCGGGACAGGCTCCTGGGAGCAGCCCTGCGGGACAGGCTCTCGGGATCAGCCCTGCGGGACAGGCTCTCGGGAGCAGCACTGCGGGACAGGCTCTCGGGATCAGCACTGCGGGACAGGCTCTCGGGAGCAGCACTGCGGGACAGGCTCCTGGGAGCAGCACTGCGGGACAGGCTCCTGGGAGCAGCACTGCGGGACAGGCTCTCGGGATCAGCCCTGCGGGACAGGCTCTCGGGATCAGCACTGCGGGACAGGCTCTCGGGATCAGCACTGCGGGACAGGCTCTCGGGATCAGCCCTGCGGGACAGGCTCTCGGGAGCAGCACTGACAGCACTGCGGGACAGGCTCCTGGGAGCAGCACTGACAGCAGTGCGGGACAGGCTCCTGGGAGCAGCCCTGTGGGACAGGCTCCTGGGAGCAGCACTGACAGCACTGCGGGACAGGCTCCTGGGAGCAGCACTGACAGCAGTGCGGGACAGGCTCTCGGGATCAGCACTGCGGGACAGGCTCCTGGGAGCAGCACTGACAGCACTGCGGGACAGGCTCCTGGGAGCAGCACTGACAGCAGTGCGGGACAGGCTCTCGGGAGCAGCACTGCGGGACAGGCTCCTGGGAGCAGCACTGACAGCACTGCGGGACAGGCTCCTGGGAGCAGCACTGACAGCACTGCGGGACAGGCTCTCGCCGCGGCCTCGCCGGGACCAGCGCACGTCTGCCCACTCACATCAGAAAGGAAACAGCAACCTGCCAACCTTTATGATTTCCTTCAAAATCCGATTTTTTTCCTCTAGAAATAACTTCTGCTCCTGGCAAAACCCTCAAGCCTGTTTGTAAACACTCTCGAGCAGCACAAGTTTAGAACACCTTGGAGTGCTACAATATTAAAGTTTTCAGAGATAGTGAATGTATGTATATCTTTGCAATTTTAAACTGTTGCTTTCTAAGACGCTCGTGAAGACTCCCTTACTTTGCAGAATGGATCCCTGCCTATTGAAAATTTCAACATAATTATGAAAAAGTCCACCATTAAAATCATGGCTTTACTGGACACATGTAGCAGCTGACCAAAATATGACTTTATGGCCTTCTATCAGGTCAATAAGTTATAATCATTGAAAGAAAATCAGCTCACCCCAACAATGTGGTTCAACAAAAGCCCCTCAGCAAACTGCATCCAGCTGCACTCATGTAAGGAAAGCAAATGAGAAACAGAGTTAAAATTTGAGCTTGAGATCTGTACAGCTGTCTTTGAGATGCTGTGAGTTTCCAGTTATCTCTAAACTTAAGGGGATGTTCTGTGGGAGCAATGAGAGCAGGACATGTTATTTTTAGAAGTCAGGAGCGAAACAATCCACTACATCAAGCACATAAGAATTTGGCAGCAAATTAGGATTTGAGAGCTCTGAGTTCCTTCCCCAGACTGAGTCTGTGGATTACTAAATACTGTAATGTGTTTTAAGTCACAAACATTTTCCTAGAATTTAAAATCATTTAAAAACAAACAAAACAAAACAAAAACCCCGAACAACAAAACAACCACCAAAATCCACCAAAGATTGAGAAAAAAACCCCACACAAATATACACACATTCACAAAAAGTAACAGAATGCCCATTGTTCCAAGGTCTAGCAAAGAAAATAAATTGTAACTGTGGTACAGGCAAATGTAGGGGCTGCAAATGGCATGCAGATTGAGACTGAATTCAGAGCAGAATTGCAGATGTTACTTTGAATTTCCCAGTTTTGGTAGGTGCAAAGCAGACATATGATGTTATTTCTTTTTAGCCCATATGAGAAAATATTACATGCAGCGGAAATCTATTTCAGACAGCAGCGTTTCTTTAGCAGAATGGGATTTCTGTGATGCTTTGCTTTGCTCCATCTGCTTCTAATTATTGCTCAATTCAAACAGCTATTTCTGCATTGACTTGCAGGAATCTCAGAAGGCACCTTCTACGTAGGCAAGAAGCATAGCCCATAAATAATTTCAAAAAGTATTAAAGAGGGGAAGCTTCATAGCTTTTCATTCCAATCTGACTATGTGGTATTTAAATAAACCTCTGTGGCTTTCCAGTAACATAGTAGGAACTCCCAGGTGGCAGGGCTGGGGGAAGAGAGGGAGGAGAGCACTAAACATACTAATGAACATGTAATTAAGAAAATGGGCCCTCATTCCCTGCAGAGATTCTATGAGGAGGGAACTTATTTGAAGTGCTGCTTTCTGGTTCCCCTTCCTCCATGGAAGGAAATCAGCTGAATATCTCCAGTGCCAGTCACATTACCAGTGGTCCCAGCTCCAAGAGAGTGCAGTCAACGCAGGCTGATACCAAGGTAGAAATCATAGTTTGAAAGCAAGTGATTAAAAAAAGGTAAAGGAGAGATGTGATGCTGGTCCACAAACCTGAGGATGCCAGTTTCTCAGGAGAGCTGTCTGAAAGCATTTGTGTTAGACCTCTGTCCCTTTCCCTTAAACAGAATTGCTACATTGAAATGCTGTTTGGTCACTGCAGCCTGGGAGCCCTTGTGGAAAGGGAAATTCTCCACACGGCAGCATCATCCACCTCCAGGGTTTGCAGGGATGCAGCAGGCAGTAGCCCTACACAGAAAACCTTCAAGTGTCCTCAAAGCAGAGAACCACCATGGCAAGTGGGTCTCCAAGGCATGACCAGGACCAAAGCAAGAAATAATTCTTTGTAACAGTTTAAATGTAATTGTGGAGAACGCGGGTTAATTTGTGCAAGCCCATTAAGAAGAGGGAAAAGTAATTAAAATGTTTGTTTCTCTTTCCAATCCAATTTTTAAAGTGGAGTTGGTTAAGGAAATCTCACCCTAAACATAGGATGGTAGCAGTGATTGGTAATTTAAGCGTTCGTGGGAGGAGACAGGATTTTGTAAACAGAGGCTTAGGAATTCCTTAGCCTCTTTAGACATCTGGCAGATTCTGTATTGAATAACAGCTCTTCTTCCCTTGTTTTCTAAGCTTTGGAAACAACATGTTTCTGGAGGCTGCACTCATCTTTAGCGAGTCTTAACCAAGCAAAGACAAACCATTTGTTTGAACATCAGGCAGTGGCTTCCCGCCTGTATGATTGTTAGATGGTAGAACCACGTCCCCAGAGAGATGGCAAGAGTCCCATTATTCTAGGCATTTAAAATTAGACTAATTATACCACTACCATATGTAATAGCAGGACCTAAAAGATATAATGGGTCTTTCCCATCTCTTCTTTTGGGCTAAATCCAGGTCTTCTTCCTACATAAACAGAGATTGTGGCTTTGATGAGTATCCTGCTGTTTCCATTGAAACAAGTGAAAACTCAGGACAAGTGCAAGCCTTCGGTCTGTGCGTTAAAGAAGATTTAAAATGTAACCTCAAAAAGATGGATCTATAGAAAGACAAAACTAAACCAAGGTTGGGCATAAATGACAAAGGGCATATCACAATGCATCTGACCATTGCAGCACCCCTCACAACCAAAGAGTATCAACAGGAGAGTGATCAGAGCAACTAGTCACTATGTCCACACCAGCCCTGGGGCTAGAAGCAAAACATAATTAAGTTTTCAAAAATATTGTGGCACCATCTGCAGTGAGCTGGGAAATTTATGCACAAACTTGAGAAACTTGGCTGTTTTTCATTAAAGTTTTACGTACCTCAGTTGTAACAGCCTTACATTGCTACAGCTGCATGCAGAAATGCTCCCTGGTAAGAGACTGGTTGCCTTAATGGCAGCTGACAAATGGGACAGCTTTATGGAATTGGCTGGCCCAAGGAAGGAGAACCAGTATTTTTTTAGCTCTTCTGCAGACTTTTCTGCAGGGTTTTGTAATTGTGCAGCTCCTCCAGGAAGGACCTAGAGATCAGGTGTTAGGATTTCTTTTACCTCAGAAACTGAAAGGGAGTTTACAGAAGGGGGAATCACACAGAAGGAATAATATCACTGGGTTTTGGAGGAAAAGGGGTGTCTGATAGAGAGTCCAGACTAGGTCATGGACCCATGGTATGGACCAGAGGTCAAGGGAATACAGTTCTGGGAAGGGGAGCTTCAACCACAAAGACACTAGTCAGCTTCCTAAAAAACATTGCATGGTTATGAGAGCAAGCAAGACTATATTTATTTTTGTTTGGATCTCTAATAGTTTTAGAATTATAGAACAAGGAGTGACTCTGCTAGAGACCTTTGCATATCTGTGAGTCATTTTCACAGACACTGGGAGAAGCTCAGGATAAGCTGGAGCATCCATGAGACTGCCACTCCTGCAGAAACCAAGAGAAAGCAGCCAGCCCAAGGAGCCTGGGGCAGGTCCATCCCAAGCAGTTCTTCTCCTGGTGCTGCCCAAGCTTATATATCACATACCTCGGTGTATATAGAATCTGCCAAAATCAGGTACAGCAGTCTAGAAAGTGTCTAGACACCATACTAAGTCAGAAACACCTCTTAAGATTTAAAGGATCAGAAAGTAAGTTTGCATATGCTTATGCTACATCCAGATTCTCAGAACAGGATCTTCCTCACTGATGGAAAGAGGAGAGAGACATTTGACACAAATGTCATCTTTTCCAACTGTTTCTGGAATTTCCCTTCTTCATACTGCGGTATACTGCACTCAGACATAATGGTGACAGGGCCTGGCTGATAACACTGCTGCCAGTAGAGAATTTGTCTTGTTAAAAAGGCACTTAGCCTAAGAAACTGACATAGGGAGGGATTTCCTGGGTTCTGTACCAAAGGCCCTCTGCAGCCCTAAAACTCTGAGAAAGCAATTAAATCATTTTAAAGAAACAGGGGATTTCAAAATATCATGCAAGGGTTAAAATGTAACTGATGTCCTCAATGAACTGCTGAGTGGGGGATGAGGAGATCAACTTCAGGTTTTGTTTTCTTATTCATGGATCGAAGAGATAAAGGCAATCATCAGCCTGATAGCTCATCCTTGTGAATGCTTTCTAAAGTTTCCCCCAATTTGACCATAAATGTGGAGGACAGAGCTACTTCCCTGTATCCTTTGGGATACTACTTCATAAACTAATAATTATTTTATAAATCCATGATGCAAAGAGCTTTTACTTTTCTTGCTGTGGGAAGCCACATCCCCTCCAGCAGTATCCCCTTCCTTTTGTCACCTGTGCCCTCTCCATATGCTCTTTTCAATCAGCTTCTTATGTCTTCTGTCTAATTTCAAATTAAGGGTCCGTGGTGGGGGGCAGGGACTTGCTTTTCCCACTCCCTGCCCATGAAATATGAGGCTCTCCCGCTTCACTACGGAAAGACTGGATTTCTTTGATGAGCTCCAAGAAGATGTAATTTAGACTAATCTATCAGACTGATAGAAATGCAAGCAGATATAATACTGTAAACTTATTTTATTTCTAATTATGCAAATAATTATGTAAAATAGGCAAATGCATAATTTTCCCCCAGGCTCCTGGCATTTCTCCACTAAGCTTTAGGGAGTGCAAATTTTGATGTTCTTAGCTCAATAGCCTGTCTGATCATGTAAGGCTGTATGCAAGCATGCTTCAAAATGTCGAGGCTAAAAGTGCCATAAAAGTTATTTACTAAAAGTAACTGGGACAAATCTCACAGCTCAGAAGGCGGCACCGGGACTTTGGCAGTGCTGGTTAGCAGGATGTCAAGGGAGGTGAGGTCCAGCAAGTTTCTGTGGGTGGAAAGGAGAAGGGGGAAGGAATGGCCTTTGTTCTTCTGAGGGCAAGGAGGACTGAAAGCCTTGCAACAGGTAATCTGAAAATGTTCTCCCTCAGGCACTCAAAATAAGTGGTGGGGCAGGGAGGGGGTGTTTTGTTTTGATTTCCCTCCCCCCCCATGGGAAGAGTTTTCTATCAGATGGGATAGGAAACAAGGTAAATTATATTGGCACCATCTAAGGAGGCTTTAAAACAGCAGGAAAAGACATCACATAGGGATGCCACTCCTCACTTTGACTTAGCTTGGAAGTTGAACTGGATTTATTTTAAAATGAGTAAAAAGAGAGATAATTGTTTATTCCTGACAATTCCTCCCTATGCACAGTAATCTAGTCAGACAGCTACAGAGCTGGTATCAACACCTGAGACTGTAAATTTATTCTGGAATCTAGGACTTGCCAGGACTTTGCTTGAGAAGGTTTACTGCTGGCAGACCATGCAGTGTACTTAGAACATTAGTAGTTAGGAGATGTTGAGAGAAAACCTTTTGAACTGCTCTGTGGTTGCAAGAGACAGCTCGTGGGATGCTGCAAAGTCTTGTGCAGTGCGTTTGTTCTGGGTGACTGATAACCTGCCTAACGGTGGCTGCTGTGCTTACTGTGCTGATGAGGATCCCTCCCCTCGTGTTGTAAGGAAATTTAAGTAATTTTGCAGGCTGCCGTTTGAACTGTAGCTGATGGTACTTACAGAGGTTCTGGATGCTTTGGAGTAACCTGTGTCCCAGAATCATGAATTTTGCTGCTTTTCTCTTTTCTTTTTTCTTTTCCTTCTCTTTATTGTCCCCTGAAAGCTGTCAGGATGTCTTAGACTGACTTGGGAGTCTGGGATTTTCTTACACCACAGTGTGCCATTTTAAGACTGCCATTGCCTCTCTCAGTGATTGTTTCCCATCTCCCTGTGGGTCTAAATAGAAAAAAGGTCTTGGAATTTGGTAACATGCCCAAGAGATTTTCTTCATCCATCTTAGTAAATCCTGTTGCACATTCCTGCCATCTGGGATGACCTAGCAGCATCGCTCCATGTGATAAATTTACTCTTCTCTCTCTCAGTAAGAAATAATCTGGGACATAATCCTTCTTCCTTTCTGCCAACCTGTTCACTACTTTTTCCCCTTTTGCTACACTTTGATTCTATGTTATGTTCATAAGTGTAAAGGATGCTTTTATAGGATGTATCAGAGATCCAAGTCGTCTTTTTGTTCATACCATGGTTTGGATGAATGACTCTAGCAAATGGGACCAGTAGAAAACTGGGGGAGCCACTGATGCCATCTGCCCTGTCTTGGAAATAAATGTCCAATTAAAGCCTTGCCAATTGATTTGACATACCTTACTCTGAATAGTTTCTGTCACTGTGTCCCCATTGCTGAAAGGTAGTTTCTTGCAATACAATTTTACTAGCTCTGAACTTGTTTCTTGAAATCAGAATGAGCAATGCATGGAGCAGAAAGTTTGAGGTTGCTTTACTTTCTCTGCATTGTCATTGCCTGCCAGCGAAACATCTCATATCATCCAATGTTTTTCATAGTGAATATCACAAAGTGCTTTGCAGACGAAGACAGTCATATAAGCCTACGTGAAAAAGAGAGGCTCTAAGGTAATTATTACAGATTGGGGGGGCAGAGGGGGAAAGGAGGAAACCAAATCCCCCCAAAACAAACCAAATCAAGCCAAACAAAACAACAACAACAACAACACCAGGAAAAATTTAAAAATAAATAATAAAAAAAAAACTCAACAGAAAAACAAGTCCCCCAAAAAAACCCAAACAAAACTGTGGAAAGAATAATTTTATTGAAAGCTACTAGTGGCCAAAAACTAAGCAACAGAGTAGACAAATTCATGTAAATTTGTCCCTTGGGTGGTTATTTAGGTGAAGAGTATCACAAAAACCAGGTGTAGAAAAGCAAGGAATTTAGATAACAGGGCTTAAAAAATTGAAAACCTGAAGTATCTCTAAGACACTCTCAAACAACTATAACTTAGAAAGTATAAAAGACATTTCTTTTGCAGAAAGAACTGTTGCAGCCATGACTAGCTAGTCCTTCCCATATGTATTTTTTTATATGCACAGTATTATTTTTAAAAACATCTCCATTAAGAGTAAATTTATTTTAGCAAGCCTGTTTATAACTGTCAACTTCTCCTAAGAAATGTAACAAAAGCTGCAGCACCATGGTCTTATTGGCATGAGGACACATTGTTCATGAGCAGTAGAGGATATGGAAAACATTTGTCCAACAATTGCTCTTGGAGCTCCCTGAGCCAAACCCTGCTCTCTTTAACTGCCCTGGAGGACGGTACGAATTGGTGTATTTGCTTAGCTGCTAATAGAAGCACAATCCCGAGCAAAGGAGTAAAAGTAAGAATTTGAGTACTACAGTTCAGGGGGACCTCTGTCTTCAAAGGGAAGGATGGGGTAAGTTGAATAATAGTTGGCTCGAGCCTGTCTTTGAGCACAAACTCTCATGGGCCAGTGAAGCAGAAGCAGGCCTTGTTGCAGGGCTTTTGTCAAGCACACCCCTTCTGCGCTGCCGAAGACATGCTCTGCCTGCACCTTGGCCAGATGGTCCCAGCTCCCCATGTTTTGGCAGCGCACCTCAAAACACAGCTATGCTGCAAACCCCACATTCCTGTCCTTAGCAAATATGTGTTGGTGTCTGGCTCTAGATCTGCTCGGCCTAGCATGCCAGTAACAGCCCTCTCCCCTCCTATGCCATTTTTTGTCCTGCAGGCAGGGTGCTTTCACAGAGCAACTCCTGGTTTTTCACCGTTTAATCGAGTCTTTTAAGGAATCGCAGCAGCGCAAACGGGGATTTAAAATTTCTCCTCTTTGCTTAGGTAACACTGGACATTTGAAAAAAAGCTGCCTTCCCCCAGCTAGGGCTTAGATCTGCATGAATAAAGCGTTTATTCTGCCAGCAAAAAGCAACGGTCATGCTGCGATAACAAATCAAACCCCCCACGCTGGGGAGGAGCTGGCGCACAGACACGAACATCCCAACTACGCAATAGGATCATTCTGCAAATGTACCCGGGTGCTGGGTTTGGTCGGTTTTTTTTCCTTACACTAGTTTTTTTTCTTCCTTTTTAATAACTCCGGGCACAGGCAGCTGTTCGCATTTTCAAAGCCTGCTCAGAAAGCAGCCAGTTAATTTTAGTTTGCTCGGGCCACCCTGAGCGAGCTGCCTGGGCCCCCCCGCCTTCCTGGCTGTGCCGGGCAGCGTGGGGGGTGGGGGCCGCGGGCGGCTCCTCCCGGCCCGGCCCGGTGGGGATGGGAAAAAGTTGTTCCCAACTTTTTTTCCCCTGGCGCGAGCTCCTCCCCCTCCCCTCCCCCAGCGCGGCCCCGCCCCCTGCGCGCGGATTGGCGAGCGGGCGCTGCGAGGCCCCGCCCCCGGCGCGGTTTGTGAATGGGGCCGGCGGCGGGGGCGGGGCCCGCGCGGAGCTGCGCCTTTTTTGTGTGCCGGCGCGGCCGCGGGCCGGGAGCCGCGGAGCGGGCGGTGGTGGCGGGGCCGCGGGCTGAGAGGAACGGAACGGACCGGACCGGACCGGACGAAACGAGCCGAGCCGAGCCGAGGCGAGGCGAGGCGGGAGGCGCACGGCTGCCCCGGACGCACAGCCCGCAGCGGTGTCCGTCGGGAGCGGAGCCCAGCCGAGCCGCGGGGAGGATCGCACAGTAATTGGATTTTGAAAGTTATTTAAGCCCCGGAGTAAAATACACGGCTCAGCCGGGCGCGGTAATAATCCGTTTAGCCGTAACCTAAATCCCCGGGGCCGTGCAGTCGTGCAGGGAGCAGCGCCTCCGCCTCGCCGCCGCCGCGGGACCCTGCGCGGAGCCGGCCAGAGCCGTCGCCGGGCTACGCGCGCGTCTCCTCTTTCGCTGCCGCCGCCGCCTTCTCCGGGGAGAGCAGCTCCGGAAACTTTCGCCGAGAGAAGCGCCGCCACCGCGCTGTGAGCGCCGCCGCGTCGGAGCCGAGGAAGAAAGTCGTGGAGGTCCGGTGCGGAGCCGCGTTCCTCCCGTCGCCGCGCTCCTGCCCCACCGAAGGGGCCCCGCCGCCGCCCTCTGGTCGCTGATGCCCCTGGGGCGTCCCGCCGGCCGGCTCTGAAAGACCCCCCGAGGCTCCCCGGGCCCCCGGCCGCCCCGGCGATGCGGGCTGGAGGAGAATGCGGCAGAGCGGCCGCCGCCGGCTGCCCCTTGCTGGGGTTGGCCGCGCTGCTGGCCGCCCTGCTGGGGACCCCCGCGGGTGCGACGGCACAGCAGTACCACGGCGAGAAGGGCATCTCCGTGCCTGACCACGGTTTCTGCCAGCCCATCTCCATCCCGCTCTGCACGGATATCGCCTACAACCAGACCATCCTGCCCAACCTGCTGGGCCACACCAACCAGGAGGACGCTGGGTTGGAGGTGCACCAGTTCTACCCGCTGGTCAAGGTGCAGTGCTCGCCCGAGCTGAAGTTCTTCCTCTGCTCCATGTACGCGCCGGTGTGCACCGTATTGGAGCAGGCCATCCCACCGTGCCGCTCCCTCTGCGAGCGGGCCCGTCAGGGCTGCGAGGCCCTCATGAACAAGTTCGGCTTCCAGTGGCCAGAGCGGCTCCGCTGCGAGAACTTCCCTGTTCACGGTGCGGGTGAGATCTGCGTGGGGCAGAACACGTCGGATGCCCCACCAGGACCCGGTGGTGCGGCGGGTCGGGGGGTCACTGCCCACCCCACAGCTGGCTACCTCCCCGACTTTCTCACCCCACCACAGCCACCCTCTGGCTTCTCCTTCTCTTGCCCTCGGCAGCTCAAAGTGCCCTCTTACTTGGGCTACCGGTTCCTGGGGGAGCGGGACTGTGGAGCCCCCTGTGAGCCAGCTCGGCCCAATGGGCTCATGTACTTCAAGGAGGCAGAGGTGCGATTTGCCCGGCTGTGGGTGGGCGTGTGGTCCGTGCTTTGCTGTGCCTCCACCCTCTTCACCGTGCTCACCTACCTCGTAGACATGCGTCGTTTCAGCTACCCGGAAAGGCCCATCATCTTTCTGTCGGGCTGCTACTTCATGGTGGCAGTGGCCTATGCAGCAGGCTTCTTGCTGGAGGAGCGGGTGGTGTGTCTAGAACGCTTCTCTGAGGATGGCTACCGCACTGTGGCCCAAGGCACCAAGAAAGAAGGCTGCACCATCCTGTTCATGATCCTCTACTTCTTTGGCATGGCCAGCTCCATCTGGTGGGTCATCCTGTCCCTCACCTGGTTCCTGGCTGCTGGCATGAAGTGGGGCCATGAGGCCATTGAGGCCAACTCCCAGTATTTTCATCTGGCTGCCTGGGCTGTGCCCGCTGTCAAAACCATCACCATCTTGGCCATGGGGCAGGTGGATGGGGATGTACTCAGTGGGGTGTGTTATGTAGGTATCTATAGTGTGGACTCACTGAGGGGCTTTGTGCTGGCACCTTTGTTTGTGTATCTCTTCATTGGCACTTCCTTCTTGCTGGCTGGCTTCGTGTCCTTGTTTCGCATCCGCACCATCATGAAGCACGATGGCACCAAGACGGAGAAACTGGAGAAGCTGATGGTGCGCATTGGTGTCTTCAGTGTCCTCTACACGGTGCCTGCCACCATTGTCCTGGCGTGTTACTTCTATGAGCAGGCCTTCCGTGGCACCTGGGAGAAGACGTGGCTCCTCCAGACCTGCAAAACATATGCTGTGCCCTGTCCCAGCCACTTTGCCCCTATGAGCCCAGACTTCACTGTCTTCATGATCAAGTACCTCATGACCATGATTGTTGGGATCACGACTGGCTTCTGGATTTGGTCTGGCAAAACCCTTCAGTCCTGGCGACGCTTCTACCACAGACTCAGCACCGGCAGCAAAGGCGAGACAGCAGTATGAGACGCACCATGTCCCCTCTGGCACACACATACACATGCACACGAGCAGAGGAGGCAGAGGAGATGGATACTCAGCATAGGAGTAGGGCAATGGTTCCCTGAAGAGGGAAGAAGGGAGGCTTTTCCAAACTTTTTCTTCCTCACAGAAGGTTTGAAAAAAAAAAAAAAAATGCATAAAGGATCAGTAAAACTATGTCCAGTGGTGCTTATGCCCAGCTAAGTGGAAGAGGACAGAAAAAGAGGCCACGGCTGGGACAGGAGTGTCCTTCACCCAGAAGTCTCCTTACTTCTCTCTCCTGCTACTCCTGTCCAGGAAAAGACACTCCAACTAAAATCATCTGGCCTTGCTTTGGACAAGAGGGAGGGGAAGTCAGACCTGTTGAGCCACCCCTGCCGAGAAGTAGCCAAATGCTCTCTGAATTGCCGGGGCCAAACTGCAGCGTGGGCAGGGTAACTCCCGAACCTGAGCTCGCTGCCTGCTCTTTCCAGCTCGGCGGAGCCATCACGTGAGTAATGCACAGCCGGCTACAGCCCGATCGTGTGCTGGGGAGATGCCTCTGTTCTGTCAGCTCACAAGTTCCTTTTTACCTCAGTGATACCTGTTGTAATTGTTTTAAAGTAAAAATTTGGCCCTCAGTCTGTTGTTCTTGCTGCTGTGGGGAAGGAAGGGGTTGCTATTCCACACCCTGAAAAGAAATGACTTGTTGCTTTTCAGCAGAAGGCTTTTCCCCCTTGCCTTTGTTCTAGGAGACAAAGGGGGAAACAAAAGTGTTTTCTATGTAGAAAGGCATAAGCATGGGATCGGTTTTTATGGGCAAACTAACAAAAAGAAGTCGTTGAGGTTCACCCTTGGATGTGAGGAGCTCGCAGAAATAAACATTCCTTTTATAAAAAAGGAGGAGGCAGGATGTTTTCCTACCGTTCAATATGGGTCACTTTTCTAAGCTGAAGGAAATGCAAGATTTAGAGGGCAAGAAGAGCTTACCCGAGAGCACCTGCCAAAACAAGAGCCATTAAAATCTGTAACGTAAAGACAGGATTTTTTTCCTTCCTTCCCATAAACCTGCTTTCTCTCCTGCTTTGCAGTGAGCTCACTGCAGACAAAGTCAATACACAGCCAGATTCTGGGGACGGGAGGAATCGTTTTGGCTCACGATGAACCCTTTGCTTGCTCCTCAGGTTCCCTGAGCTGTATGGCAGTGACTTTTGGTGCGGGTGGGGGGGCTGGGGTTGGGTTTTACAATCAAGCAGTTACTGCAAGTGAGGAGCCTTCTCATTTTGGCTAAAATACAGCTGGTTAAGTTTCCAGTGATCATGTCTTGGAAGGAAAAGCATTCAAAATTTTATCATCAAATGCATCGTTTTCTTTTTGAAGTGTGACAGATTTTTCTATTCTGAAAGTTTTTATGTTGACTTCTTCATATTTTATTTTTTGTTACTACTTTACCTTTATATTCACTGAAGGGTTGTTTTTAATATGTGTGTGTGTATATTCTCGCCTAAGGACAAAATAGGACATTCTGGATTTTTAGCAAGTCTCCACCCTATAGCTGCTCTTCATGTTTTTTGGGGGGAAAGTGTCTAGAATGAAACTTTAAAAAAGAAAAAACCTGTTCAGGGTGAGGGGGCAGACTGCTCCTGTCTGAGGGCATACCAGTAGTCTGAGCATGAGGAATGGGCCCATCAGCCAAATCCTTCAGTAGATCTGATGTCAGACTTGCAGGGCTCGGGTTTTTGTCTTTTATAATGTGCACGTGGAAGAAAAAAAACAAGCGTGTCAGACAAGTGCAGTATGTATATTTTGTAAATCTCATTTTTGTAAGAAAATATGTATTTATGTTTTTACTTGATTTTTTTTTTTTTTTTGGAAGGTCTGTATGAGGCCCTGCTTCACCCCATGTACAGATCACTAAATAAATAATTTTTAATACAAGGGCTCTAATGATGTTCTTTACATCTTTGAATACTTGGCAGGTTTTAGAATGGGGGGAAGCTCTGAAAGTGGTGTCTTCTCCCCCAGTTTGTTATGGCAGATGTAAGAGACTTTTAGGTGAATGCAGACTGGAAACTCAGCTGTGGCTTGAAACTGTTTGTTCTGATTACCAGCCCCTCACAACAGGAGAGCACATTTTGAGACAGCCGGTTTCAAATGTCTGCCCTCACTTGAGCTACTTGCATCCTAGCCAAGTTTTCTTCCAGTCTCTGCCTCTTGCTGAAGGCAAGCTGATAAACCAGTTCCCTTATCTAGAAAATAAGGATAATGCTCTCTTCCCATTCCAAAGAGACTTTGAGATTGAGAACTGGAGGGTGCTACAAGTGCTGTAAATTAAGTCTTCACTTTGACGGGCAGAGTGTTACAGGGAAACATTATGGACTAGGTCCTTTCTAATGGCTTTCAGCGAGCAGTATCATGAATTGGTGTTTTTTCCCCCATAGCACCTTTGCTCTCTGCAGTTTTGTTCAAGTGAATTTTAATTTTAATAGCTAGCCTGAAGCCTACATTCTTTCTTATCACAGTCATCTGAAAGCTTCAGTGGAATGGTCTATTTTATTTAATATTTTAAACTGAAATGAATGTTTAGATCTCAAGCTGTGTTGCTACAGTCATGGAAGGTGCCCCAACAGATAGAATGGTACACCTGTGAACTGATGATACTTTACAGCATTTCTTTCACAAAAATTTCAGACTACTGTCTGGGTTCATCACCCTTCCTGTACCTATGCCAATACTGAAGTTTAAGTTACAGAACAGAGATAGATCTAAGATGCCTTAGCTAGATGCCATCATAGTAGCTGTGGTTGCACTGTAACATTGTTTCATTTACTAAGCATAGTGTGTAATAGTTACACTTTGAAGGCACTATAT
Organism: Coloeus monedula; assembly: GCF_965178545.1. NCBI lineage: Eukaryota > Metazoa > Chordata > Aves > Passeriformes > Corvidae > Coloeus > Coloeus monedula. Next base: position 12,639,726 of record NC_138787.1, read on the forward strand.
TATTTGGACACTGCTCTCAAACTTAACCTTTTACATTGTATGAACTACTGATTTAAAAGTTCTTTTAAGAGCTAGCCCCATTCATACTGCCTCTCTAGAAAAGCCACATCTTTTATTTGAAAACACCTCTTGCTGCTCCCCAGAATTGCTCAATTGTCAAGTTTCCTTTTTGAAAAGACCTTTGCATTCCTGCCAGTCAGGCTGCTTCAGACTGCTCCATGACATGAGCTTGCTGATCATTGCTGAGGGGGGTTTCATTCCACTCACTCAGGAAACCTGAACCTTTCTATAAACATTTCCTCCCATTAATCCATCAGTGCCGGCCGGAGCGATGGAACGACTGGAACAGCTTTGCACTGTGAAGGACTGGCAGCAGTGGTGTGACAGACACCCCTGTGCTGTGCAGCCACAGCTGCGTTGCTAAACATGCAATCAATCCTTAATGCATCATGGACAGCTACGCCTGCGATCCGTGCAGGGGGCCTGTCCCACTGCTCTCCACTCACCACCCATCCCCGCTTGCTGGATGAGAAACCATTTACATGTGATCACTATTTTTTTCTCCATGCATGGAAAAACTCTATATGTAGATTATTTTTAGTTCATGAGACATTCATATCTGAAAAGAAATGTCTCTATTTCCACCATAAACCACTAAAGCTGAATGCTTTTATTTCAGTATTTCCTATTAGGTACTTCCGGATTTAAAGTCACTTATGAAAAACTATCCAAATCCTGGGATTTAAGATGATTTTTAAAATTTGAAATTGTAGGTGAAATTTGATGCTGGTGTAAAGTAGAAGCAACTGCTATTCACTTTTATGCAGATGTGACTCACATCACGACTGAATTTGCTCACAGTGGAAACAATTTGGAGAATTTCAAGTAGCGATAGTGTCTGGCCTTCTGGAATAAAAATGTCTACCACCTCTTTGATAACAAAGTAGCAGTTACTTTCATAATGGAGTACAATTCAAAAAATCTCTTTGTGAAGCTCTCTGGAAAAAAGGAGGAAAAAGAAGCCTTTACTAACCTTTGATAATCACTACAAAACATTTTTCTCTGACTAATGTTTAAGTCCACTTTAATTTTTTTAAGTTTAAGAAAAGTTTCCTCCCCTTTACCCTTGGCTCTGGTCTGTGCAGCATGTTTTGGTTCACAAGAACTTAGCAAGTAATAGTTCCATTGATCCATATCCCTGTAAGTTTACACCATATACTATATTTTCATGAAAACTATATAAGCACTGCTTCTTCAGTTTCAAAGACATTTGTGTAACTCTCTAAAATGAAGTATTATTGTTTCAGGCAAGTTAAAGAGGAGGCTTCAACAGTTCCAGAGTTCATGAATTGCAGCAGCAGCTGAATGTTTGTCTCTACAGAATAAAGTGCTTTTATAATACGTCAGTGTTTGTTTGGGTTTATTTTTGGTGGAATACCCACACCAGTGATTGAATGTTTTTGTCTAAGTACTTCACCCGCAACCAATAACTTTGCATGCGAGTAAAAACCACACATCTCTGTATTCACCGGCTGGCAACAGTAAACATTACTTATAATTTCACGTGGGTTTAGAAACCAAATTACTAGCTTGCGTTTCAAATAGCCTCTTTTTTTTCTTCGTCTCACTCTCATTTCCTTCCAGACTTTACAGGTACTTCATATATACCCCGCACTTCATACATGCCTTCTACTCCTTTTAATTTTAAAACTATGAATCCAGCTGAAAGAAATTTAGTCTGTTGCTTGGAAAGGAAAAGATGACACTGAATCTTCAGCACTCTGTTCATTGAGAAAGACTATTGCCAAGCCTGCCCCATATAAACCACAATAATTGTTTCGTGCCAACATGTGTGTGGTTTTGGCAGCTACAACACTGCGTGAATAATATAGGACTGGGGGAATAAATACAATCATGGCAAATTCCCAAATGCCCCACTTAAAATCAACACATTTTGACTAAAATGATGCCCAAACTGTAAAACTAAAATATGTACATCAGAGTTTAACACTGCTAAGACGACCAGTTTGTGCTGCAGTCAGAGGAGGGAGGTACAGGGAGGGTTTTGATGCTGTTTAAACCCAAGGTCCAAGGCTGCCTGGTTCAGCTGGCTGGGCATTGCTTGTCTCAAAACCAGGTCAGTGGAAGCAAGGCACAAGACAGCACTTTCTCCTAATTCAGGTAAACTCCAGGCTTGAGCACATTGTTACCACAGCTGCAGCCAAATGGGATTCCACTGAATGATGGCGGGACAGGCCCAAACAGGGTCAGGAGCACACACTCTTCTGCATCACCTCCTCCTCTCTGTACAGCCAGCCTACCCACACCAGGAAACTCTGGGACTGGGATAAATGAGAATATGGATAAAAAGCAGGAATAAGTAGGGCCTAGAGCACATTTTTAAATAACAACTGTAAATTGGAGGAGATCACTAATCCATATTAGTCAAGAAATCCTGATTGCAACAACTTGTTCCTATTGGCTGCCCCAGCTGTATCACAACTTGGCTTGGTAATAGGCAACCCTTCACTTAAGCATATTACTCTTATAAATACATATGGAAAATCCAAGTCTGCTGCCTAGAGGAGTAGCCTATATGAGTACACTTTGGCTGTACAGATCTTGGAAATTAGTCTCATCATGTGGCTACCAGGGTAGCCATAACCTTGCTATTAACAATTCAATCCCAAAGGCCAAGGTGACAATTGGAAAGAAGAAAAAATAGAGGCCCAGTTGTCCCCTACTTCAACCTTTACTGAAGGTACTTCAGTTCTAGCATTGTTCTCAAACCAATATGCAGGAAGGCAAAGTCATTCTCAGGGCAGGCAAGGAGATAGATGATTCCCACTATGCTGTCCTTTTCCTCAGGCTAACATTCTGAGGGACTTGAAAAGGCTTGTGCTGAATAGGGAATTCTGCCAGAAGCTGTAGTAGAAGAAAAATATGTTATCTGGCCCAGATGGACACAAAAAGCTGTTCTAGCAAGTAGGCACTAATCTAGGATTTGAAAGAGAAGTGCTTGATTACCTGCACAATCACAGATGGAGGCCAGATCACATACAGCCAGTCTTCCAGTAGTATTCAGGCAGCTAAAAATGGAGGCAGGTTACATGGAAAACACTTTTCATAAGCATTTAAATTCCCAGGTGCACATCTAGAAAATATTATCTCTGTGTTTAATTCCTTGTCTATAAAAGTGGAACAGTGACACTTCTGTATATTATAGGGATGTCATGAGAATGAATACTCTCAAAATCAGAAGAAATTGAATACAATTATAACAGGGCTTGTATAAATACCTCTGTCAGGTCTTTGTCCCACAGTCTGATATTTTTCAAGGAGATTCTGTTTGAGAGAATGCCAAATTAAGACCACCTGCTAGAATAAATTATTTGTATGTTGTCCAATATCTTATCTAAAACTGGTCAGGCTGAGGACATGCTTTCACAGGAGTGTCACTCTAGCCAGGCTCAAATATAAGGTGTGAGAGGGTATAAAGAGGCAAGTTAGGTAAATAAAAAGTTACACTAAACTGGGCATGCATGTCAAACAAAATGGACTCATGTTATAGTGGTGCTTAGGCATAGCAGAGATAAGGATTTGGGCCTATCTGTGCTGGTACTACAGAGTTCTTAACTCTTCCAGTACTCCCCAAGCTCTCCTTTTCTATATGTTACAAACACCGTTATCATCAACAGGCTCAATGATAACTCTGCTGTTCCTCTTTAAATAAGTACTGTTCACTTCAGCTTGCTGCAAGTGGAATCTAAGTCACAGGAGCAGGCCTAAAGCAGAGTTGAGCAAGGTTTCATCCAAGCACATGGCAGTGAGAACTCACCTTCCCTGCCATGTTTTCATTTCATCTCTTAGTTCCTCAACAGTTTTCGTCCTTCTACCATGACCTCAAACATCAATTTTCTCTTTATTAAAGATAGCCAAGTAGAAGGATTAGTTTGATGCTTGGACATTTTCCTGCCTCAACAACAGGGAACAGCATGAGACTACTACACTTCTTTCACCAATGAAATACAGAAGTGTCTAAGCTAACTGGGGTAAATGTTTGTATGTTGCCCTGATGCCAGCCTTTCCCAGGGCAGACTTCTGCACCCATCAGCCTTCATCACACATCAGGTTTTTGTTGCTAAATAAAATAAACTAACAAATCAAAAAGGATTCCTAAATGCACCAAGGCATACTCTAATTCATAGCTTACTCTCCCTAACAAACAAAAATGTAACTTAGAGTTTTTATGGAAGACAGTCAAAGGGAGCTACTTCCAAAAATATTTACCTAAAGCACAAATCAGATCACTTGCCTGACATGGCTTCCTTCCACAAATTTTCATTGTGGGGGGTGTGTATGTATGTGCGGGCACATCTAGCACGAGTGCATGCTAGTGTAACAACTAGAAGTTACAACTGTAGGTAAACCATCAAAAGCCCAGTGAAGAGGGAAAATCAAAAGGCCCTTGCCCAGTGCAGCTGTGTGCTAATTAAACACTGGTGTTAATTGCAATAGTGTGGCTGGTCCTCATTCCCTGTGTTTGTTGTGGTACCTGTGTGAGCTCTGGATTGCTCAGAACTTTCACATTCTCACAGAAAATGAAACTGTCTATAAAAGGAATGAAAGGCTGTGAGATGTATATATACCTATAGGGCTATTTTTAAAGAAAAAAAAGGATTTTTTCTGTGTGCTAGTTCAAAGCCAGCTTTGATTGTCTAAAGCAAGTCAGTGTTTAGAAAGCATAAAAAACTAAAATGTAAAGATGGAATCTTTTTTATCTAATCCATGATGAAAAGAGCATTTCTTATTTGCCATGCTCTTGCCTCTCAAATTTTTAATTCTAATTTTTTAATTAAGGCAAAATATATAAGTCTAAGGCAGCATTTCCTGCCCTTACTTTACGAGATGTGCAAAGAAGCATTCCATTAGGGCCAACAGCCAGTAAAAGGGATGTCATTTGACACCCTTCCATAGCTATGCATACCAGGCTGGAACCAAGCAGGATTGGGTAGAAAGCCCTTCTAGAGAGACGATTTGCTCATACTGTTTTTCTTTACACATTCTGCTCTCTGAAGATAATAAATCAGCTATTGGATTTGCAGAAACAACTCTCATGATGGCTAAAAAATTCTGGCACACTGTAGACGAAGGCAGAGATCTGGCCTCTCTAAAGCAACTCATAGCGACCAAGGGAAGCAAGAAACCGAACCACAGCCGTGTGCGAAGGGACTAAACAGCACCGTGCCTGAACCATATTGCTCTTCTAACAGGGGCAGGAGGTGGGCTGGGTTTCCAGAGCGCAGACCAAACCTCACGGCAACTTTCTGCTTTTATGGTAGGCTAAACCCAGGCCCCTCACTTGAGTGTTATAAGATTTAAAAGTCTGTTCTTTACAGTTACTTTGAGCCACAAACTGTCTTTTCTGGTAAGAAATCCCTGATCTGCAAACACTAATTAATCGGTGGATGGTTTTGCAGTTATGAAGGCACAGAACTTTGTATCATTGCCCACAGACAGGGATCTAGTTTTCTGTCTTTGAGAGCTCTTAAGGCTTCTGCCACTTCAACTAATAAAGTCAACATAAACAAAGTTAATGCTTTAATTTCCACGTCCTTCATTTTCCTCAAGCAAAGATCTTCCTGCACTGAATTCTGAATCAAACCTTTATCAAAACCTCTCAAAATGAGAACTGAAAACAAATGTTTCTCAGAAAACAATTTCAAGAAACTCAGCAATTTCACTTAAATGACTTCCATTTTGCTATCAATTTTCATTAAAGCTTTGTTAACAAAGTGTCCTTTGGTCAGCATGTCACTACAGCACTCAGACTTAATAAATTACTTGAAAACAGACATTGAAAATGTAATAACAAGTTAGATACATAAAAATAAGCTGACAGAAAACTGTGTCATGAGAACTGTTATTTTCACAATGTCCACCTCTCAGCATCATTCCTGGCTGCATCTTATTTAGTTGGTAAACTTCTTTGTATCAATACCAGCCTATTTTATTTATCCTTAAATGTAATTCTGCACATACAATGACACCTTTATTAATAAATGAGAAGCAGTGTGTGCCAGCAGACAGAGCACCAGACTAGAAGCCAGGAGACAGTCATATTTTTCCCAAATTTGCCTATGGTCTACAAATTCTTCCAATCATCCCTACCTCCATTTCTTTTTCTGCCCTTCTCTAAATAGGATCACACTCTTTGGGAAAAAAAAAAAAAAGTCTCTATTGTCCCCACATATGTGTTGGTACTGTTCCCATCTTGTTGGAGCCCTGATCTTGACGGGGACCTCTTAAGATTCGGCACAATGCAAGAGGTTCCAATTAAAAATAATTGATCATTAAGAGACAGAGAATAGGAAAGAGTGAGCTGGTACTTTACTTTCTATGGGGAAATACTCAAACACTAGTGGCAAAGTAAAGACATATGTGATGACACCAAATCTTCCCAAAGAAATGAAAGTGGGAAGTGTCACTCATCACCTTTTGGGCTTTTGTGTAACATGCATAAGGAACGTTCCCTTCTCTGAAGAGTCTCTGGGGACTCTTCAGATGATGGGATTTACTGTCACATGTCCTCTTCTCCCTGTCTTTTTTTGGTTGTTGTACAAAGTGTTGCCATGTGGGGTCTGTGTGATAGCACATACTGCAAAGCATCTCCAGCTGAGCAGAATCAGTGCTGGCCAGTAAGATTGTTAGTTGGCTGACTATTCCCTAAAAATGAAAACCAGACACTGAAGAAACTATCTTGTTCGTAGAAGGAAAACATTTATCTGCAATGAAATAAAAAACTAAACCCATACCAAAATAACTACCTGGGTATTTCATGAAAATATCACTAGTGAAGTGATTCAATAATTCAGCAGCAGAGCAAGGAGGAAGTTCACTACTTCCCCATGCACTCCAAAAATATGGATTTGAATTAAGCAAAATAATTTTCTACTTTACTCTGAACTGCTTCAATTGAAGAAGAAAACAAAGGGGAAAGTGTCTGAATGTTTTGTTGAAATGCTTTTTATATGAAACAATTCCAAATATGAAACGCACCCATAAATACTGAAAAACATTATGCAACCTTATAGGGTTCATCTGGAATTAAGAGGAGAGACTAAGGGATGGACCAAGGCTAAGATGACAGGTGAAGGCAGATAGCTTGGCTTTGGAACCACAGGCAGTTTAAGAGAGACACAGAAGTCAGTTTTACCTACAGCTTGCCCCATATCACTGAAAAAGTCTAACCCACTTCACTTGCACGATGTAGACCTGGTAATAAGGCAGCAAACTGAACATTTTTCTTAATGAGATTAAGAATGGCATATAGGGAAAAGTGTTTGTGGAGAGCAGAGAAAGAGCAACAGAAACATTTGAGACTGAGATGCAAGAGGCACATGGACACAGCTACAGCTACATGTACATTTGCTTTTCTTGTGTTTCAGGCTGACCAGAAAGAAAACTCCGGTGTGAAGCCACACTTCTGTGCCTGCCAGCCCCATGCTCACGCTAACTGGCCCTGTCTGCTAGCTAATGCAAGGGTCTGGCTTGTGGACTGGGCTGGCTCGTAGATACCCATCTCAGAGTCCATGCAAAGCAAAGGTGTAACTGCCTGCCCCAGTCCAGGCAGGTGTTGCTCTGGAATTCCTCACACTGCCTTTTTAACAGAATATTCATAGCAAAGTACTGCCTCTGTCACCCGTTAAGTGTGGTGAAGTGCCCAGGCTGTGAAGGAGCACTTAGTCATACATTGCTCCAGTAGCATCTTCAGGGCCACGGAAGGAATTTCTGACTTGTAAATTGCTGTCATCGACGTGATTGTTCAACAAATTATATTCCTCCCATAAATTTTCAAAAGCATGAAGTTTGCTGACAAAGAAATTCATGAAGGTTGCCAGGAGCATGTAGTGCCTTTCTAGAATGTCAGTCCTAGCTATTCCCTTGGAAACCAGTAAATAAAGAGTTAAGGTATGAGCAAACACAACCTTAACTGTGCTGTTGGAGTGATGCCCCAATATGGCCATAGCATACAGAGCCTGTGCTATCTCAAAGGCAGAGTGCAAACATTTGGGGAATAGGGCACATGACCACAGGACAGAGTCTGAAGCCTTCTTTTTTGCAAGGCAAAACTGGTCCGTAAGGAAGCCGCAGGGACTGAGGACAGGGGAAGTGTCAACAGCAACATTTCCCGGGAGACAGTTGGTCTCCTCCTCAGGACTTGCACCTACTCAATTCACAACCCCTGTCCTTACAGACCACCATGGGAATACTCTCTCCACCCCCCAGCACTGAGCCCACAGACCATCCTGCCGCACCTTTGTGCACTTCCCGTGTAATTGTGTAATTCCCGTGGGGAGGAAAAGCTCTAGGCACTGGTATTACAAAGTCAAAACCAAAAGGGGACATAGTAGTGAACCACATACATGAACAGAGGGGGCAGGGAGAGAGGCAAGCCACCTCCCAGAGAGACAAGGCCTTTCTCATGTCAAAGCTCAGCAGTTCCCTTGTGTCACAGCCACAAAGCAGGCAAGTGCTCCAGCACTGCCAGCTGAAGCAAAGCAGCTCTCACAGCTGACCTGCATGATCCCCGGCAGTACAGCCAACCCCAGGGAGGGCATGGGGAAGGTTTCTCAGGCCCTGCTTTTCAAAAGGCCTATGGCTGACCACATTTGCTAAGATGGAAAGGCATAAGAGCCTAGCAGACAGCTTTGCTTCTGTCTCAGTTAAGGGTTTTTTTTGGCAGGGATAGGATGGCAGAGAGTGTCAGCTGTGCAACAGCACAAACACTGCTCTGAAATGTAGGGCCATAGAGAACCCTGCTCAAACACTCCTTATCGTGGCAGGGGTATACTCAGAAGTGTTGCACTGTCCCTCTTCTCTATTTATTTCTCATTCTCTGCTCCCTAGGAAACTGAGAATTACATTAGCGTCTCCCTCTTTTTTGTCCTACTTTGAATGCCGAGCAGCTAGCACCCATTATTCTGTGACAATGTCCCATCTTACTGGCATATCTTAAATATGTACATTTTTATACTGCTTTAATAGTGCTATTTTAAACTTTAAAGCATGTCACTTGTCCTCATGAAAGTCAGATGGAAAATAATACTATTCTCATATTTTTCTGGTCCTAACATCCAAAGCAGCAGTCCCTAGAGCAAGCCTCTGTCCTCCTGTTGGTAAGAATTTCTGTAGCCAGTTTGCACAGTGCTGTCCTGCAACTACAACTGAAGGGCAAATCCTAGTACTACAATTCCTGCACATCTGCAGCATGTGAGGACTTGTTCTGTGATCACTTACAACCCCTGAATTTGAAGATTTGTCTGAGCAATAAATGCATTATTAACTGAGAAATAAATACAGAAATTGAAGACTACAAAGGTAAACACTGGGCTGTTCCTACCCTTGTGTGGACACAGGCATGTATTACTAGCAGTAGTGTGAGATCAAGAGGTGCATCACAGAACTGTCTTGAATCCAAACCTCTAGTCTCAGAGACCTAGACTCCAGTGTCTGAATACAGGCACATTCCTGCAGTTTGTTTTTTTCCAAAATACCTCATAAGGAAGAGCCTTTTCCATTGTCATTTACCAAAAGCCAAAACACATAAGCTGTCCTACAGCAGACAAAAGCATGCTCATGTCCCTCAGAAATACTCTCCTGACTCAGGGATGAGTATGCGGGGCTGTGGATCCTGTGCTTAGACCCGAATGTTCTCAAGCCTTGATCCCAAGCCCCAGGCACAAAAATACGCTACCTGGTTCAGGAAATCAGGCTAAAGCTTGTTCTGCTTGACAAAGAAATGCCCTGTGGTCGAGCTGGCTAGCGATGACCAACATAACCTGTCCACTTTTCATGTACTGGGAGAAAAAGGCTACTGAAGACTGCACAGTGTTGATAAAGCTGCCTCGTCCTCTTCCTAGTGATAACCACTGCATTCTCATCAGAGCATTTGTCACCAGCAATTTAAGAGTTAACCAAGACGGTGGACTAAAGAGCATGTATCCTTTTGTAGCCAAAAAAAACCCCTTAGATGCAGGCGTAAATGTCCCTTTTCCTGACCTACAAGGTATTTGCCATACTGTCTGTCTCTAGGGTTAACAAACTCCCTGGCAGTAAGCGCTTCTGTAAACACTCCCACTTTATCTGCAGAAAGGGAGAATCCCAGCAGTACTGGAAACAGATATAAATGGAAACTGTTAAAAAAATTAATAAAAAAAAATCATTCAGCATGTGTTAAAAGTAGCAGCGATTTCTGGCAAGAATTAATTAAACCAGATGAAACACTTCTGATATGATTTGTGTGATCAGATCATTTAATTAGTTCTGGCTTTTAGTTCGTTGTAACAAGCTTCTGTGAGGGTGAAAAAGGAATAATTGTTTATTCAAATGGTAATAATTTGGGTTTCTTTAATTGATTCCTAGTGTGAAAGCACTGATTCCTGCTGTTTTCTAAAGTGCTGGATGGCAAAGTTCCAGCATGATGTCCAGTTCTAGAGGCCACCAAGTCCGTTCCCCAGGGCAGCCCCCCATTTGTGATCTAGTCTGCTACAGCCCTATTGCTTCTCCTGGCTTGTCTATACACTGCTGAGCAGCGAGCAGGGCTTAGCCTTTCTGAAGTGCTTGTGGGTTTATTAAGTATTCCTGTGCGAAGCTGATGATGTGCTCGTAAATAATGTTGCTGGGACTGAAATATGTTTTCTTTACAACAGGCTGGATATTCTGGAAAGGAAATTAAAAAAAACAACAAAAAAAAAAAACCCAACAAACCAACAAAAGCAGACAGCCAGAGACTGTCTAAAAGTAAAGAGGTCTTAGATAATACAAAATCTTCCTTTAAAAAAAAAAGGTGGCCTTTTTTTCTGTGCCTAAAGTTAATTCACTAGTCTTTGCCCAAGGACCGAGGAGGAAATTGACTTTGTTTCACTACTAGGATACAGTGTAGTGACGTCCTGGAGCTTAATCCTGTTTCTGCTCATTACTAATTTTGTGGGTGCCAGTCAGTAAAAAGGCCATAGAATCTCTGCTGGGAGAAGGGTGGTACAGGATGAAGGTATGCAAAAAAACAACCACCAAAAAAAAAAAGGTATTTCTGAAGTTTGAAACTCCATGGAAGCATATTGCAGATTTATGCCTAAACCAGTGCTGAATTATGGGTCACTGCTGTAAAACCAGAATTCCTTAGATTATTTAATCTAATGAGGTCTGTGAGAGAAGAAAAAGGCCCCAGTCTGTAAGATTTAAGGGGTTGAGACCTTATCTGCACACTTTCCTGTAAAGCTCCAGGTGCACTGTAAGATCTATATCATCAGTTCCATGCTAAAAACTATGTTGTTTAAAACTAAACAATCAAAGGCTGAAAAGCAAAGCTATCAAGTATCATGAAACAGCAAAGCAAAGGTTGCCTAATGTAACCTTCTTCTGCCTCGGGGTTGTATGGTATAATATACTGTTTCAGTCTCTGACCAGGTACTGCCCCCACATTAATTTTTTTGGCAAGAGCCGTGCTTCACTCCAGGCACAGGACTGACAATGCTCTGCATACAAAGCAGCTCTTCAATATTCTTTTTAATCTCAGCTTTTCAGCGTGGGGCTCTGGCTCCATCTCCTACAAAATATTGCAACACTGCATGAACAATGATACTTTTCCATTTTATGGTGTTTCTTCTCTGCTGTTCAGGCCCAGACCCCTGAATGCTTTGCACTAGTTAACACATTTATTCTCAAAATGTCCCTGTGAGGCGAGGAAATATTACCCCTAGTTTAAAGAGTAAGATTGAGTTACCTTCTAAAGAAAAGCAGAAAAGAGGCAGGAAAAGCAACCAGATCTCTAGAGTCCCAATCAACCACTTAAATCATCATTTTTACAACAGGCCTCTGGCCTTTATTCACACCACACAACTTCTGCTAGAGGTTAGGCAGCAGTGCCAGAGACACAGCCCTATCCACTGGCATAATATAAATCTACTACTGTGACTCCAGACCAATATATTATATGACCCTGTTCTAGGTTTACTTAGGGTGAAATTCAGTCCTGTGCAGAGGGCCAGCATTTACATCCTTTCTCAGAGGTTTGCAGTTGTGTGTGCACCTCATGCTTACCCCTATGATCTTTTCTTGGAAAAAAAAAAAAGTTGTGCTGTTTGTCCACTAGACGCTGTGATAACCTAACTAAGCACACGTGTACAGACTGTGATTAGAAGGGAAGGCTTCTTGAGAACACTCTGATAATCTAAAAAGTAGGAAATAAAATAACACAAACTCTACATTGAAATAATTTTACCCAGGGAATTAGGGAACAAAACCATCTCCTTTCAATCATCATCTTTATAGCAAGAGTGTGTTCTGTATACTCAAACACCTTCTATGTGCAAATCAAGAACCTTTTATCTTATTTAAATGCATATCTTGCTGTGTGAAAGGCAAGGCCTCAGATTTCTTCACAGAAGTACCTGCTCAGTTTATGTGAAGGGGAGGACTGAGACAACACACTGGTCTTGTTCCTTCTGCACTTTGTCAAGTTTACATATTTTCAGCTATCCATCTGTGTGCCAGTGGAAACTTGTGAAAACCCCTAAGCAATGGAAGTTCCCTGTCCCTTTATATATGAAGGTGATTCCCAAAACTCCTTTTTTCCAGAGTTCATGGTAAACCAGTACAAATAAATAATGTTTTCTGAAATCATATGTAAATCAAAGCAAATCTGCATTTCACCAGAGCAGTGAAATCTACCAATTACCCCTCTGAAGTCACATTTTCATTGCTGGCCTTGAGACCCATAAATTAGTCAAAAGGTCAAGATTCTCAGTGCAGCAGAAAAAGTGTAGCTCCTCACACACATACATGCACTTCCCTGGTCTTTGGAAACACTCCGAGAAGCAACAACACTCCAGGGCCACACTCAGTCTCTAAAGCAAATTTACCAAATCAGACACTTAATGTTCAAAACAGGTTGTTTTACAGTTCTAATACCTGCCATGGTCTCCTTTTTTACTGAACAGCTGTTAATAAGTTTAAATAAATTTAATTAATGGTTACAAATGGCTGAAGAAAACAGGCTTACCGTGTTCAGAATGTTATTCTTTGCTGCTTTCAGCTTTTGAATTTCTTCCTTTAAAATAAATTTGACATTTAAAAACATGCATGGGTTTTTCAGGGAAGCTTTTAGCCATGTAGCTACTAAGTATCTCTCATATACTAGCATTTTTCTTTTTAAGAGCATGCTGAATAAAGCAAGAATTATTCCCACTTTGCAAATTGTGCAGCTGTTGTACCCTGTTGGTCCCATAGCTGGGCCTGTGTGATGTTATTCCACTCCAGTCCCCTGCCCATATTACTGCGGTATCTGGGCGAATCGGGATACTTGGGCCTGAGCAGTGTTGACACAGGAAGCAAAGGTACGCCAAGCAAAGACTCTGGACTTGGACTGAGGGTGAATTGGACACATAGAAGTCAAGACAGAACAAGCTCTGGGCTTCTCCTCTGTGTGAGTTTTGCTGTCCCATTATAAGGGACTAGTGCCAGCCTAGAGCTGGGCTTACAAAATACCTAGACACAATCTCAGAAAATCTATTCATACAAAGACCCAGTGCTGGCTCAGAAACTAATTGAGTTGCAGAGTGAATTTTGGAGAACACTCATCCTAGCCTCGCTGTTATTACTCTTCTCTGGCATCTGTAATTAATAGACTGACTAGAGACTTACATGACCCCCCACTCTGACTCAAATCACGGTAGCTTGGCTCTCACAGTTGCACCACCAGAGCATTTCAGCCACAGGGAAAGGCTCGGGCAGAGATGGGAATGAGAGCTGGGGACTGAGCCTTGCTCAGTTGCACTTGCTGCTCCAGCTGCCTTTGAAAAGATGAAAGGGCTATGGCAGCCAGGCTTTACTCTGCTTCCCTCTGGCAACAGCAGCTACCAAGGCAGTTCCCCTGGGCTCTGCCACAGCCAGAGGAGTCACCACAGCTTCACTTCTGGTTTTCCTTGGCAAATGTCTATTTTGCCTATGCCCAGACTTTCCCAAGACCACACAGAGGTGGAGGCTACACCCAAATTCCAAGTCTCAATATAGTAGCTCAACCACAAGTCTGTCCTCCCTATCTCCTTTCTCAGGCGCATATTGCCTCAGTCTCTCTTTGCCAAATACAGCACAGTGTCTCACAAGACAAGGCTGCCTTCTCTCCTCTTCCAAGCTTCAAATGTTCACTTACTGTTTTTAAACAAGGGATGATTTAAAACAGTGAAGAGCTCTATCAGGAGACTGCAGTTTGCCTTAAAACCTAACCAAAGCAGGCACAAAATCAGTGTAATGTTCTCTGGCACGGCATTTCATGATTAAAGCCACGCTGCTGAAGATGTCTGCTCTCCAGCCCACATTCTTAAATCCCTGTTCACTCTCCTGCCCAACAGCACAGAGATAAGCAAAGGAGGGGGTTGTCTGGCCTGTGTGCTTTGTCTGGTAAACAAGTAACCACTGTAGCACACGGATTACAATGCACACACTGTCTCTCCTTGTGCTTACCCTCACCTACCTCTCTGCTCCAGCTGCATCATTCCTGTGGAGTGCAATGGCCTCTGATGGTTACAGAGCATCCTTCAACATAATCTCCAAGACTAGGAAAATAAGGAAAGAACTTCTATCACCTGCCAAGTCAATCAGGACTTCATTTCTAGCAGCCATTTCATCATGAGAGCAACATTTCTAACAGTGGAAGCTTGATTCCTGAGCACGAGAATGCTTGAGCTTGTTGATCACTCTGTACCCCAAGTTCTGCGAGACACAGGTGAGATTTTCTCCAATTTTATGCAAACTCTGAATTCTCAGAAACCCCAACATATGTAACCCTGGAGGAAGCTTAACATGAATTCTTTGCTGATACTGTCCTCCAGTTCACATGTTGGGAGACTTCTTCCTGCTTCCTCCTTGTCAAGGAAGACAGCTTCAACAATATGGATTTTATTGTACACCCCCTACATCCCACTTCTTCCCCTTGTCAATAGCACAGAGGCCCAAACGCCATCTCAGCTGCAAAGAGGAAATGACTATTCACAAGACACAAAGGTTTATGGATTTCTGCCTAACAAAAGATTATTTCTAAGCGGACTCTTGGTGCATTGGTGCCTCGTCTCCACCAGTGGGAAAGCAGACACCTCAAGTACGCCCAACAGCAAGGAGTAGGAGCACTGTTTAGGGCAGGTGTACTATGCAAGGTAGCCTCTTAATCTTCTCACATGCACGAGCATTATTTTTCATACCAGCTGCATCTTAAACACTCAGTTAAGATGGTGATTAGTGGTGGTGGTAGGGTGTCACAGTGGGAGCTTTCTTAAGAAGAAAAGGCTTTGATTGAGCCAATGAAAGCTGTTGCCAGGGAACCAGATGCCATGAACACACCACTCCAGCAGAGCAAGAATACAAACCATGTGAGTGCTGGACTGAGCTTTAAATGCATTTGCTGGTTGAGGCCTGAACACACCATTAACTCTTTCAGTACCTGAAATAGTTCACACAATGAACTGGGAAGATGGGAATCTGTTACAAATGCAAAGGAGCAAAACGTCTCCTGTTATTTCTCTCCTACACCCTGTTGATTCAGAAGAAAAACAAACGGGGGAAACTTTTGACCTTTAGTTTTTGACTGGCAAAGGACGTTTGTTTGTTTTGTAAAGTATGTAAGGAAACTTCTCTTCAAAGCAACACTTAGTTTTACACTAATGTGAAAAGGAATCAGATAAGTGCTCAGATAACTCTATAAAAGTATTAATTTTGTTTTTGTAGGGGGTGTTACAATGAAGTTTGGTGTGCACACAGTGTGTTCACTGGTCAGTTCCTCTGTAAGAGGAAAAGAATAGCTTAGGTTCCATTTTTTCCCAGATCTGAGCTGGTTTCCAACACAAATGTTACCGATTTGAATTTTATCTGATCAGTTGCCAATTTGTTTCAAAGTTAACTTTCCACTCTGATTACTAAACAGCCTTGTACTCTACCGACAGAGCATTTTTTTCCTAGTGTAAATTCCACAGTGCTCTGCAACCCTACCAGTAAAACGCAGCTAAAGCTCTAATTAAAAATCATGCCTGCCATATGTCAATTCATAAGAACTAAAATTAAACTAACAAGGGGCTGTAACCAAAACTTTTTTTGAACACAAGAGCCTGCCTGCTCTCTTTTGAAGCAAAACATGTGGAAGCCTGGGTAGTTCTTGCAGGACAAGGCCTGGCCCCAAACATTTTCATCTTCAGGCTTCCAGTGTGAATCCAGCACAGGTTCCTAAGCATGAAAAGCCATTCCCCACTCCATAACCTGAGTGAAAGCCCCTCCATTCCTGTGTAGCCTGTACTGGTTGTGCAACTGCTTTGATCCCACAGAGTTGGTAACTGTGTTGAGCAAGTCACATGTTGCTGGCAGTATTATACTGAACTCCCCTCAGTCTCCATTCCAGCCTATTTATATCCTGTGGTAATACCAGCCATCTACTGAACTCTGAGTTGCGGTCCAGTGTACCACTGCCTTTTTATGCCTCTCCCACAGTGCAGAAGGCCTGGAGGGAAAGGACACAGCAATACCATTATAATGCTTAAGTGGCCATAAAGTCCCAGTGTGAGTCCTAACAATCTGAACATAAGGGACAATAAACCTTGGGCCCCTCAGATTTATTCTAGGGAATTGGCAAGAGGGGGTAAAGTGCAAAGCTGATTTAATATCTTCACACAGATCCCATGCCAATTCCAACCCAGCTTGGTGATGCTGGAAAGTTGGGCTCCCATGTGTCCATTGGCCATCTAAACAGGTAGATCATCACACTATCAAGATGACACCATTCACTCTCGGCATCCCAGCTATTGCATGGCTATAGTGCACAGCTGAAGGGCTGGGAGAACACACACACACACATCAAACTACAATGATGAAAAATATATCCCACATTCATACCGAGCATTTCTGTCTCCCTGGATTCTGCAGTGATTTACTTGAGGGTCCATTCTGCTGTGGGCTTGGCCCTGAGACCCCTCGTTAGTTACTATGTTGCTGTGAAGAGGGGCTGCCTGGCTGCTTACAAATTAACTTCTGGGTTTAATCTGCAGATACAACACATGCCAGGCTTACTGCAGACATTCCCACTGCAGAGCCCCTGTCTTAAGCAGGACACAACTGCTTCTTTACAAAAGTTCTTGTGTAACACATAAAACAGGGAAAAACAATACTGCAGCTCGGCTTAGGTTAGCACTGAATAAGTGATAAGAACTGGAAGAGATTTCTAAGCAGAGCAGAGTTATCGAAACAACTTTGGCAACATATGAGGGCTAACAGCCCAGTTTTCTAACTAGTTCCATGCAAAATTTCTAGTGATCAAAACCAGTCAGCATCTGTACTTTGCATTTTGAGCCTAAAACTTATATACACAGCTAAACACTGCATGGTGGCAAAGGAAGCCATTGTGGTGTGCTGGCTTAGTGGGGCACCGATATGAAAGCATTGCTTACTGAACAAACATGGTTCCACGGCAGGTCAGTGACCTCTGCAGAGCCCCTGTCAAAGATCCTATGCAGATGTGATCCTGCTCAGTTTGCAAGAGCAAACAGAACTGCAGTGCAAGATGGCACTGTTACAGAGGCTAATAATCCAATCTCTGCACCACAAAGAGGTGCAGATGTACTGAAATTACCATGCTGAAGAGCGATATTTAACATTGGCTATTGCTGTCCCTCTCCTCACCAAAGACAATCACCCTAAAACATATGTATTCCTTACACTTACGCTCACATGCACATACTCATGCCGCCATGTTAGAGGAACTTCACTGAATTTACGAACGGGAGACTTCAAGATAAGAAGTGTAAGATGTAATTACAGCATTTTCAAAATGTATTTTCCTCCTTCCCATATGCATCAAGACATTATGTCTCAGCTGACATAACTGCATGTTCTCTCCACATTGAGGATCCAAGCCTCAGTGCAAAGATTACACCTGCTCCAGGACAAAAGTGACAGTGGCTATAGGACTCTGATACATCCTTTTTTTGCCATACATGGAACATGTACAGTTCATTTCCCAACACAATGGGAAGAAAGTTTCATGGACTGAGGGAACCAAATGCTGCTCTGAACAACTGTACTCCGACCCCAAACATGGCACAAGAATCCCTGTGTTCTACTCAGACTCTGTAGCTAGTCCAGAGCCACCAGCCCTCTGACCAACCTCTGCAACAAGTCCATCCTCACTCCCCCATACTGCTCACTCATCCCTCAGTCCTTCTTTTTCTCCATGCGCAGCATCCCCAGAGCTTCCAATGCCCTCGTCCTCTCCTTGGCACTGGCAGTATTTTCCATTTCCTTCCTCAGACCCTCCCTCTGATTGCCTTGTTCAAATTTTTTCCTCCTTTGCTCTAAGCCCACTTTCATTCAGATGAGCATCGGGTCCTACTTTGAGTAAACTCATTATTTTTTCCCAAACAAACCGCTCATTACAATCAGTCTCAATGAGATATACTCTGATACTCACTGAATGCATGTTTTTCATAGCTACAAGAATGGACACTTTATTTCAAGAATACATTGTTCTGAATTTACACACATTTCTTTTAATGGCATTTAAAACAAACCAGATGTAGCACTCAAAAGTGCTGAATTTTTAGATGTAAAATATATCTCCTTTTATGACATAAGCTAACAGTACTCACAAATACTACTGACAATCATAAAAAGCAATTACCAATACAGCCCCTTCCCACAACATTAACAAAATGTAATTAAGCACTGCTTAAAAACTATGCGACGGGGTGCTGGAGAAAAGTTGCTAAAGAAATGAAAAGCAGAGAATCAACAACATGCTTTGGGAGTAAATTTAGATTGATATACCTACCTAAATCTCTATTTTCTTAATTTATGTTTGGTTCAACTCATGATACAGTCATGAAGAACAATCATGCTTAGAATTAAGTTATCTTAAGCTAAGGAGAATTTAGAATTCCTCTGCCAGTACAGGCTCATTTCTATTCCTATTCTGTTGTGGGAAAGTGTCATTTTTGCCATCTGAAGAAAGCAGCTCCTCTGAAGACATATTTGTTTTGTACATTTTCTATTGCTGTTTGTATATTGTAAAGCGCTTTGAGCACATGTAGAATGAAAGACACTGTACGAAATACAGTTAAAACTTGCAGTGTTGTAATCTGCTGTAAGTGCTTGTACATGGCAGCAGGGGGCACTTCCAGAAGACGATGCTGAAGAGCAGTTGACAGACTTTCCTGGTTTCAAGGCCAGGCAGAAGTGCTGCTCAGTGTGTTCACATCCCATTTCTAAAAACAGAGCATGATTGCACTGAGCAACAGCACCCAACCCTCTTGTTCCTACTAAAAATTCTAAAAGCAAGTTAAGTAGCTTAGTGAGAAAATTAAAGAAAGAGAAACATGACCCTTTGAATGAAGTGTGAAAAGGGCAAAAAATTGCACACCTGAGCATGGAGGAAGTAAATATCTGAACAGGTTATGCCATCCCAGTGCTGGTGTGGGGGATAAAGAACAGGAAGTCCATCACAAGGGTCAGGAACATAACAGGGATGCTGGGACTCTTACGTTTGCAATTACCTAGGAACTTTGAAATGTTCCTGAGCTAAATTTCTGCAAGAAAACAGTTAACAATCAGAGAGAAAGTCATTCAGTCATTAAAGACCTACACAAACCCAAAGAGGATAAGTCTTCTACAAAACAATCCTCAAAATTGGTCTCTTCCAGCTCTGTTTTTCTCCATTCTCAGCTAATAACGAAATTTGGAGGGTGTCATAAAGAAAATACAATAAAGCAGCTTGGGAAGAATGATGTTATTTGGTCACATTGGGGGATTCACTGCAGGGCATTCCCTGACTCCTGTCTTTGGAGTATTCCTGTGCTTGCTTGTATTCTCCCTAGCTGATATGAGGATCCCAAATTTTGTTAAATACCATAGCAACGGAAAAACCACGTCTGATCACAATGAGGAAGGTGATGGTGGTAGCTCACAGATCCTAAGATGTTAAAACCAGAACAGAGAGAACAAGAAGTGTACAAGACAGACAGGAGGGGAAAAGTAACCAACAGCATCACACTTCTCAAAAACCCAGGATGCTAGTTTGGCTTTTCTGCTATGTGGAGATGTGTGCTAGCAAGACACAGAATTATGAATTAGTGTATTTCTGAACAAAGAGTCTGTCTGAGCACTCAGGCTCAATGCCTAATCTCTCCCTTTAAGGTGTGGCAATGGGAAGGTGGTGAAAAAGAGACCAGGGGCAACTGAAAGTGCCTTAGGAACCAGAGGCGAGCTGCTGTTATAAAATTCTCCATAGTAGCTCTCAGAGATTAAATATTTTTAATTTCAGAATGTTAACTTGTGTTGAAATAATAGAATGACAATTTATTTTACAGTATCTTCTCTGTAGTGAAAATCAAAATGTGGTAACCAATGGCATAATATAATGAGAGAGATTTATGTCTGCGGTAGCTAAAACTGGAATATCTTAAAATTATCGTTTGGGAAGGCAAAACACACACACACACAAAATTTTAAAGGGAAAAACATTGTCTCTGTTGTTAGCTGTCAGATGAATGAGTAAACCTGCTAGTTCTAGGATCTGTGTATTTTTTTGAATCTACATAGTTATAGCTATTTAAAATAATACTTTCTTTGAATAGGGCATTCCATCAATTTCACAGTGGCTAAAAAAGACTTATATATGAGATGCACTTCAGTGTTGCCATAAAAACTGAATACATTAGAGCCACAGACAGAGAATTTTCCTGTCAGTTCACACTGAAAGCACACTGCAGCACCCCAACCTGACTCACTGTGTCTTCAGAATTATTTCTGAAATAATCATATTTTTATCCACGTACACAGAAAAACTGAAAGTCCAACAGGATGCAGATCAAAATTTATGCCAAAATTCCCTCCCACCTTCAGTACTGCAGTTCGACTAGAGCCAGAGGGACTAGGAAGAAAGCATCAGCTTTGTGTATTTTTCATCCTGCCTTGAGGCAGATTGTGAATCTCTACCTCTCACAATAATCATGACTGTTCACCCTGTTAAGCATTCCTATCAGAACAGCTCTTCTAAAATATAACTTTTGGTCATTGGGAGCCAGAATATGACACTCTATTTACATCAAAGAAAGTATGTGAGCACTCAAATTATGAGAATAATTTAGAATTCCCTGCCTTATTCATTGCATTCAAGGTACCAGAGAGTTCCCCTAGAGAAATGTTGTATGCTTGTTATTACAGTTTTCTCCCAGTGGCCTGGGACAACTGATCTACCAGAGCCCTTCTCGGGCCACCTCACTGAAGGCAATACCAATGCACGACAGTCTCAAAGCCTCTATCTTATCTCTACCCTCCCTAGAGCAGCCACCCCTCCAATCTCTGAGTGCATGGGGATGCATCTCAGGCTGGAATGGACTCTCACAGCTAAGATAGTACAATCTGTTGGAGATGTGGTCTGTTGCTGCCTTTCCTACAACAAAGCATGTTTCTGAGGGAACCCCCTCGTTTTTTTTTATAGTCCCCATATTAAGACCATTTTACTGCAACTCCCTCTTCATCATGTAATTAATCTCTCTGCTGCTGATGGCTAAAGGCTCATGTAAGGAAGAGAGAAATTTCTTGAACTAGGAGGGGCCAGATTTTTGTACTCGCAGAGGATACAGCATAAAAGACCTGTGGACTAATTCAAATCCTACAATAACACAGTCCCTATCTCTCTAGTGTAGTGACTACCTGTTGTCGGGGTCCCTTCCCCTGCCGTGTAGCCCTGGCAGAGGGGCCCTGAGGGCACAGGCACGGGGTTCCCCTGCCCCTGCTCAGCCTCGTTCCCATGGGTTGGTTTGTGTTCCCTGCGCGGGCAGAAGGACCCTCGGGTCCGTGACTGGAACAGTTCCTGGGCAGAGCCCCGGCCATGCGGCTGGAGAAATAAACATCTCTGAAACATCTACCATGAATCTGTCCATACATATTTCTTTTCCACGGGACTCCTTGTTTGATACATCGTGTTACAGTATCCCCACTGCAACAACCTGTCCCACCTGAGGTTGGAGTCATGTTTCTGTTCATGGTACACCCCCTTTTCTAAAGAGAGCAATTATGCTAAGAGAAAAGGTGAAGGGGAAAACACTTTAAACTGAGAGAAATAGCAAGCTACAATTGTTCTTCATTCCTAAGACATTTAATCCCTATACTGTTACATGTCAAATTCATTAAGTTCTCAGTCATGAAAAAGAAAGTTTCACAGTAATAGTGGTCATAGATGAGATGCAACGAACCAACAGCAGTACCCCAGACTTTGACCCACAGTGTTGAAGAACCAGTGTGACACAAACCACATTGAACACAGGTGCAAAGATGGCTCTAGCATGCATGCTTATTAACAGACATCTTTGTCATGTTTCTTAGCAATATACTACACGTACTGCTTGCATGTAGAACACTTTCAAGTGTGTTATGTGTTCAGTACTGCTCTTGCAGTTCTTATCATAGTTAGGACACTTCTCAGATCCAGTCAGCAGTATTTTAAAAGCACATTTGTTTCAATTTGTGTATTCCATAGTCAATCAGATACACTGGACCACAAGTAAAAACTATGAAGTATCTCTGAAACACTTCAAATTAGTCATCCTTTGTACATCTGTAAATCCACAACACTGGGCTCAGAATTTTTCCACCTGCTCCTCAGCACTGCAGGCAAAACAGATTGCTGCCAGTGCTGAAGGGCTGCTGTGGCTGCAGGAAAAGGAGATGCATTGGGAAGAGAAGGAAGAGAGAATCTCTGCAGATGTACTCTTGCTGCTCCTGTTGTCACTAGGATAAAAGGAGGAAAAAACCCACAACTGCCAGTGTCAAGTGAGACTCCATCCTTGTGGGGGCAGCAGCAGCAGCCTGACCTTACATAGGTCTGGTTTTAGCAAAGTATACGCTTCATGCTTACAGTCACCGCTCACAGTCACTGCCCAATGCATCTGCTGCCCTGGGCAAATGCTTATCACATCTTTGCCTAGCAAGACTTGTCTGGACCTAAGCAATGAAACCCTCTTGCAGTTGAGAAGAAGCCAATGAAACTCCCCGTTGAAGTAATGTATTGTGCTGCCAGATTAAAAGTGGGCAAAATCTTGATGACTAACTCACAGCCTGAACTCTCACATTCAGTACTTCCTGCTGTAGCTGGTCTGTTGGAGAACACCACATCTCAGGTCCTAGCTGCGCTGCACAGAAATTCTTAGGCACAGACAAAAGTTTCATTTGATAGATTTGCTGATGACAGCAGATAAAGCCACAATGGAGAAAGCATGTAAGGAAAGAATAATTTCCCGTGTAGTTAATAAGCCACAAATTGACAAACTCCAAATTGATTAAAAGTTTTGTTTTGCTTTTCCTCTCCAATGTCTATGCTACTTCATCCCTTCTCTGTTTCAGGATTATTTCAACTGGAAATCTCATGAAAGTTACTCCCATTTTAGCAAGACTTCAAATGCAAAGCACATCATGAAGGACTGTTTGGGTTTGTCCCTTCCAGAAATGGACACTACAAAAATGGGGACATTGATTCTGTACTCTGAGCCTTCATGGAAAAAAGGGAGGTAGGCAAATGGACCTGCAGAACTACATGGATATAGGAAAACTACAGCTGGAGCTACACACCCTCCAGAACTTGACAAGAACCACCTTGGCATACAGAGGAGAGCAGGTGAGAAGCCACAGATTACACGAGGCTCCTGGCTCTTGTTCCTCTAGATGTTAACTACCCATTGACTCCATGAAACCTCACAATGACTAATGCTATTCACTGATGGTGCCTGTTAGCAAGCTCCTAATAAAATTAACCTGATATTCAAACATATTCTTTAGAATCATCTTCCCCTCTTTCCTTTGAAAGATACCAGCTATAGTCAATTTGTCATGATTAAACCTGTACCTGTGCTGAGGTTTTAAATGGTGCCAACCTGGTCCCTGTGCCTTCGCAAAGGCTGTCTTATTTCTCAAACACCTTGATGTATGGACAGTTGCTTTCTTTGAAGTCCATGTAGAGCTGGATTTTGGTTCTTTACTGGAATTTTGCCATCAGCATCATCAGAGCCAGTTCATGGCTACAAACCCTGACAAGGAAAAAAGCTTCTCTATTTTTATGCAAGTGGAAGAAGTTTTCATGCTAACTAGGTGAGGAGTTTGAATGGTTTTTTCCTTAGATTGGAAAGTGTCAGCCATCCTATATGATATTCATCATTGCACTGGCTCCCATATTTCTCAAGTCATGGTATAATAACCAAAGTGATAAAGTGATTACATAATAACATTTTGTATTCTGCATAACTCATTGTTATTAAAACTAATAAGCTACACCCTTGCCACTGACATAATTTTTTTTCTGCAATGCAGCAACTCTGCTCTAAAAAAAAAAAGGTAAAAAGCACAGCGAGGCTTTTTAAGAGGAGGAAAATTATCCATTAATCTCTGATGGTATGAGATATTGTAGAGCTGCTACTGACATTTGTCTGGGAAGATTTTGCTTAACTCATTCTTGGCTCCAACATTAGTGATATAATGAGTTCATCCCAAAATGAGGCAAGATTTTTTTTTTTTCCAACATCCTACATCTTGATCTGTGCTATATGTATACACCCGCTGATACATTCACAGGTGTCTATGACAGTAAATTCCATAATTAAGCAAGTCACTGGTGTGTGACGTTCCTGATGGCACAGGATATTAATAAATTAAGATGCACATCAAGTAACAAGGATCCACATCCAGCATCATATACTTTCATACTCCTACAAATGCTTAAATACTATTTGTTTTACATTGAGAGACAAGTCAGAGCTGACCAAACAGTTTAAAAGCCAACCACGGGTTGGTTTTCCTTCCAGTCATTTCCTAGTAGTTGTTAATTTTGTTTTCCTATGACTCTGTCTCCACATTAAAAGTCAGAGACAAAGATCTGACATCAGTCTGTACCAAGTCTCTACAGGAGATAACAAAGACAAAATATTTTCTCTTCATCTATACTCTACTTCATGAACTGGGTATCCACCAGCATGAGGGCACTGACACGGGTTGATAAGAGACTATGTAGCCTATAAGTACTACAGCAGGCCTGATGGTGAGCTGTGTCCAGTTTCTCACGTCACGGGAAGGATCATGCACAAATATGACTTAATGCTACCTTTGTAACTCCTTAATCCCGGAATTAAGTGGTTTAACCATCCCCAGCATGACTTACTTTTCTGCTGCCTAGCAGTCTAGCTCTAGTGAGCTGGGGCAGCTGAGGATTTTGGCAATGCCTTAATATCCTGACTAAATCCTTTATTCTTTGGGGAGGAGACTAGGGAGATTCTATCTTGACATTATAACACTTCACTCTGGTGTTTCCAAACTGTGAAGGTATTATCCCTTAGAAATCAACCAACCTTAGAGATCAGGTAAAGGGATGAATTTAACTAGACCTGTGATTTCTTATTCCTGCATTGAGGTAAAGCAGCAGAGTAGAGCTAAGGATGTTTCACAGTGATTTAAGATGGTCAACATTTTGTTGTTTGTTAGAGCCTCTCTGCAGTTACTTTCTGGAGATAATACTGCAGGTTTAAATGAGGCATAGGCTGACATTTTGGAAGTGCACCCTGAGGGTCTGGAAGGGCATGGAGGAAAAAGCAAAGATACTGCCTTGCAGAGATTGCCACTAACAGAAGCTCTGCAGGATCCAGCTGACACATCTACCACCAGGCTGAGACTGCCAGACCTGATGTCCAGAAACACACTCAAGCCCAGCTAGTCATCAACAGCTCTAAGTGTTCTGAAAAAAACTCTGGCTGCACAGAGGAGCTGTCTCCTGAAAAACAGCACTGGAAGGAGGACTTCAACTTTTAATTGGGAAAGAAATGACAAGACAACTATTTCCCTTCAGGTCTGTGGTCACAGCCCTCAAGGCTTTCCCTTCCTTGGTCAGCTATCTATCCATGCTATTATTTATTCTGTTTCATTCAAGAAGAGTAACCACAATCTCAAAATTCTGGAAGAGGAAAATGGCACATAGCATTTGCAAACTGTGTGTCTGTCTCCATATCTGTATGTGGTATCTGTGTATAGGACTGTATGGGTGGAGAAATGAGAGATTTTCTTCCTCTTTTATACATTTGCTTAAGTTACTTGATTTATTGAAAGTCACACAGGGCATAAAAAATACTGGGCTGGGATTCAGAAAACTTGGGTTTAACTAAATTGCCGTCATCACCGAAATACAAAGAACAGAGAGTCTTTGGCAAACTGCATCACTTATGCAAGCAATCTGGGAACAAGCAGCAAATCTGTGATAAATCTGGCAAAGCCAATTAGAAGTCAGTCAGCAGACAACTCTGTAGTAGAAAGATCTGGCTTTGTCTTAATACTATGATATGCTGTTACTGTAACACCTCACTAGAAGAAGCCCTGCTGCCGTCTTTGTCAGTCCTTGTAACCCTATATCAAAAAGTATCAGCCCAAAAAGTTTTCCAGAATTCATCAAATCCATGAACCCAAAGAGCAACTTCAGTTACTTCTGCAAGAGGCACTCATGAAAAAGCAAAATCAAGACTTCTAGCCCATCAGCTATAAAACAAGGTACACCCTATACAGTATTTGCAATGGAACAGCTAGATTTTTTTTTTTTTATTGTTGAACAAGATTGACTTTGGCACATAGAGGATCAACACTCCCCAAAGGTCCACAAGCTGACTTCAGAAGCAGGATATTAATGCTTATCACCCTTCAGAGCATGGCCTCCCTGCTAAAGATTGTCTATAATTAAACAAACTATCTGTTCAGTGGTAACTGGACCAATATGACCACTTAATATTATATTCTCTTTCACATACTAACATGCATACTCAAGTCATCAAGCAGCAGCAGCATGGTTGAGTTATTATTAATCTGACCAGAATGGAAACAACAATCAAATCCCTTATACGAGAATACTGACTTCCATACAGTTTCTTAAAGCTCTTTATTTTTTGGCTTATTTCTCATTAGCCTACAAAGTGTTTGCAAAATGATTCATGCACAAGGCAGCAAACTACAAAATTCTGAAGAATAACAGTTGAAAGCCCCAGTTTTTTAAGAACTTCATCTTGAAAAAATCATTTAGAAGCTTTTTCATTTGCCTTCTGGATGTTTTTATTTCTTGATAATACCAGCTTATTATCTAAGTTACAGAAATATACAAATACATCATCCATATTGTGGTAAGCACCACACAAACACATAATGAATCAACAATCCTTTCTTCTAAGAGCTTATATACAAACATGAACACCATGAGAAATTTAAAGGCATACGCCAAAACTTAATACTATTTGTAGGTAAAACATTAGGAAGAGCCTAGGATATTTCACCAGTATTGCCATTGTGTAGTTTAGACTGAACAGCAAGAGCAACGTTTAAATCACAGGAAGCAATTTGGCTAGTCATAATGACCTCAGATACCAAGTATTCTGAACAAAATACTTCGTATCCCAGCAACTCCCAAATTGCTGTTAAAATCTTAATCCTACTGCTTTACATATGATATGAAAACTTGACCTTTTATACTAATAACACCAGATGAATAGGCTGAAAGGTGCAACAAAATTCAACGCTATCCACATTTAGAAATTAACATATTTTATGTTACTAATTAAGGGCATTTTTTAAAAAATGCATGTGCATTTATATGGGCATGAATAACTGCACACATCCACAAATATTTTTCAGCTCCAGCATTTGTGTGAGCCTTCAGCTACCTTTATCCTGTCATATAGTAATGATATCTGCAGAGATAAAGAGTGAACCTTTACAAAGGGAATGCTTTTAATCAGTCTTCTAATCAGAGTTTGAACTAACGAGGAAAGTCTCACTGCAATCGAGTTAGCTCTTGCTTAACCGCATCTGACATTTTGGAATAGATTAGGTTCTAATGGTCTACGGCAGAGCTTTCTCTTTAGAAACCTTGGGATGTCATTAATAAATATTGGCCATCATATAGGGACTCCACACCTCTGTAGTTGAGACAAAACATCTTATAGGAAATCACTGCCTACTGTGTCGTGAACCACATCAGTGAAGCCAGGCGCAACATCCATCAAAGATTAAAAGAGCAGAAAACGAACACTGCTGTGACCAAACACTTGAAATCATGTGCCGACTGCCACAAACAATTAGAATTCAGCAGGGGTGTTCTCAGGCATTCACAAATCATGACTGCAGGAGACCTCAGGAAATGGGGCCACGATTAACCCATCCTGCTGTCCCCAGCCATAAGAACGGGCTGTTTCAGGGAAGAAGCAGCAAGCTTTCTTGTCATGAAAAAAGACTCATTTTACTAAAATCTCACCTTCTGATCAGGATGTGAAGCCTAGTCTTTTATGCACAGAAACTTAAAGTTACAGAGAGCAAGAAATCAGAGTGCAATTCTGGTTTTTGAACAAGGAAGATGATCTGTGTTAGGGTTCTCATTTGGCAGCAAGAGGAATACCTTAAAGGCTGCAGGCTTTGGTTCTCCAAGGAAGGCAGCTGCTCTTGTCCTCCACTGTCTAGTGACAATCCCAACACATCTTTGAGGAGCACCAATAGGCTCCATCTGTTAGGACCCATCTTGTCCTTATGGCCAAATCTGTTTACTACAGGAAGATAGGTTAGAGGTGACATTTGCTGGTTTATTCTACAAACTGTAGAATAAAATTCCCAGGTTTGAATAACATTGGGCTCACCAAAAAAAAAAAAACCAAAAAAAACCCCAACCAAAAACACGAGGCCAAACTATTTGGAATACTATGTCCATAGACACACAAAATTTGGGTAAAAGCTCTTCTTTATTTTATTCTTTTTCTTCTTTTATTTTAAAATGGGTCAGTTAAATTTAGCCCTTTATTCTCAAAACTGTTGCAAGACTCCTTGAGAATTGAAATAGGAACTTTCTTACCTGACATTTGGAAAGGACATAGAATTGGATTTTCGACAAAACAATAACCCAAAAGGGCTGGCTAGCACAGACCCACTGCCTATCCAGTACTTGCCTTACCCCATCCAGCCATCCTCCCACAGCCTCTTTACAATCTGGCTCATTGTAGGCTCCTCCTGCAATGCCTCAGTAACTGTAGCTGGCTGCCGACCTGTGCAAGACAGGAGCTTGCAGAGGAAATAGCTTTGCTCCTTCTCGAGAAGTTTTATCTTTTTTAATGTACATTTAAATCTTCCCAATATTCTCACATGAAGGCATATTTGTTGGGAAAGGCCTGACATGCTCCTGAATCCAGCTAGAGCTGAGAGCACCCAGTACCTTAAAGTCAAGTCTTACATTTTTTAAGAGGGCTCTCAGGGCTGGGCAGGCTGAAAAGCAATGAATGCCACTGATGTCAGTGCAAGTTTTCCACTGCATGGTATCAACCTATTGTTTACAAAGGCACTCACTAGAAAAAAAAGATCAAATGGTGAGGAGAGATGTAGGCAAAGAATAATTAAATGCAGTAATTGGCTGTAGTGCAAAGGAACATGGACAGGCTTCAACATGTCTCCTATATTGTGAAATACTCGGGCAAGTACAGGGTGGCTTGTTTTGAGAACTGCCAATAACTACATTCCACAGATCCACACAAACTAGATGACTAACTGGCAGACAGGATTAGAGTTTTATGGAATTTGCAGTTTATGGAAATGAGTACTGTTTACAGCACTTATTCCTACAGTTAATTTATCTTCTAGGAGAGCATTTGATTTTCCACCTCTGTCCTTTCTAGTTTTCATGCACCTGTTCACTGGGATGTAGGGAAACCATATCTTTCCAGACCACGAAGATTAACAGGTCTTTCCAGGTTAGTTCTTCATGAGCCACAGGAGTGACAGGACATAGATTCACCCTACTCAGGGAACAAGTATACAGAATTGAGATAAGACACCAAGATCTCCTGAACTCATTATCAGTTCTTACATTGCACAGCACCATGAGTTGTTCAGATCATTGGCTACACACTGCACAGAGACAGAGCCTGGGATGAGGGCCAAAACCAAAGAGCTAGCTAAAATGAGAATAGACTAAAAAGGTAACTGACCTCATCATTCTCAAACTCTTCCTGCCTGAGCTGCTTACCTGGAGGCATCTTCATAAGCACCTTCTGAATTATTGATTAAAGCCTGTTAACTCGCAGCAGGGACATGGGACAGATGCTGACTCTAAAGTCCTCCCACATGTATTACTGCTGCAGAAGGATCACGAAGGAACACCATGGCACCCACTTCCATTTCACAAACAAACCTGATAGCCAGATAGACCAACAGATTTGCCCAGGCTATTCCTCCAAGAGGTACTTACCTCTTTGGACCCCCTTGAACCTGGGATCCTGACATTATAGGCAGGCAGGCTTTACCGTACAGGTCAGGCATTTAAAGTTAAATTAAAAGTCAATTACACTGGCCTTCCTTAAGTCAATATTTTTGTGCTTAAGAATCACGCAGATGTTTCTGAAGTTATTGGTGGTGGAAGAGAGGGGGTGTTGAAAAAAACTATTGCATTACATAGAGGGAGTTAGAAGAGGAAACTGAATATTCATGCATGCATTCCTTCCAGGTTGAGTAAAAGGAAAACAGAGTAAACATTCTTATCAGATAGCAGGATACACAGGTTTTGGAGTCCAAACCAACTTCCATTCAAATCAATGAATAGATACCAGCACACAGAAGTGTCATCAGATTATTAACCTCAGATTATTCTTAATATACAAAATTATAGTATTGCATAATTGAGCCTGGTAAATTAATAATTTTAGTACATGTGACAGGAAAGGGACACAAATTTGTGACTTTCCAATTCATAGGTTCTTACTTCCACATTAAGACAGAACAGTTCGTATTCTGAATAAATGTGTGTTCCCAAGATTTGACATACAAATTTTGTCTCTTAAGCAATAGCCATGGATGTAAACAACCAAGTGATAAACTTCCAGACTACTCAAACAGTATTTTATTTGGAGATAGTGTAATGCAAGGTTCCAGTTGGGGGCTGTATTCCCCAGTTCAGTGTCTAAACCAGTTTTTGTTAAACTTGTCAACTTGAACAGATTAATGTAATTTCTACCCAATGACACAGCTGAGCACGAGCAATTCTGCAACAGATACTTACATTTCTGCCATTACTGGGAGTGACCAGAATAGTTTTAACAAAAAGTTTTGAATGAAAACAAGTCTACTAAAGAAAGAGCTGTTTGAAATGTTTTCACTTTCTTATGCTGAAAATCCGAATTTTCAGTCTCTTGGTATATTATTTTTTACAACAATAAAATGAAAGTAAGTGAGGGAATTACAGTTTATTCCCTTTCAATGTCTGAGGCACTGGAATGGACTGGGCCCTTTAAAGCTCCATTGATTCCCAAACAATCTGTAAACACATACACTTATACCTTAACACCCTGGTTTTCTCTCCCATACAATCATTTCTCATCAATTATTTCCAACATGATTAACATTTTCTACTTTCCTGCCCCAAACCATGTCTCTTTACCTGCAATTGATCCATTCCAGAGTGTATCAGGAATCCACTACTGCCTTAGAAATACTCCAGAATTTGTGAGAAGACACTAGAGGACCTGTCTGCTCTTTCTGAAAAATATCACTTTTTTCTTGTACCACCATCTTTCTGCAATGCACTAAGCCAACAAATCCACTTGCATATTGCACAAAAATCTTTAAGTAGAAAAAATTATCTAAGTCATAATCTATATTTTAAGATCAACTCATAAAAAGCATGAAGGCATATAGGCAGTTTATTTGACATTTCTCTAAAACATTGAAATGGTGGGGCTTTATACTTAATCAGTGGGCAGATGGGAGAGGTTTCTTAACACTGTGCAGGTTAGCTGTGGAACTCATAGCCACAAGATATGGATCCTTGAAATGCAAAATTTAAAAAAAAAAAGGCAAATCTATGGGGAAAAAAAAATCAAGGGCTATTAAACCTACTGAGCCAGTCAGCTGCTCCTTGCCAAGCACTGGAATAGTATAGGAGGAAAGCAGTCAATATATTTCTCTTTTTCTCCTAAGCATCCATTACTGACCATAGAGAAACAAAGTGCTGGGCTGAAGGGACCTGCAGTGTGCCCAAGCAAGGCTGTTCCCAAACAGGCAGATGCCCCAGTCCTAGCTGAGGCTGGCTTTAATGTCTTATAACAGGGAAGCCAGCCCACAGCAACAGCACAAAAATGCTGAAATTCAGAGACTGTCTTCCAAGCCAAAGATTTCTTACATGCTGCAGTTGAAGTAATGGAAAGGCCATATAAGCTAGAGAGCATGAGGAAAATTCCTGTACAATGTGCCTCTCCCTACATCTGCCTCGGGCTTTTAAAACTCATTTCCATAGTAATTTCCTTCTCAACTTGACATTGCTTTGCTACTAGTTCAATGAATACTTCCCCTGTTTGGTGAAATTCCTGCTAGGATACAGGATGTGAGCACTTAATACAGTTTGCATTCAAATTATGTTTCTATGCCTTCTTCAGGATACATAGTTTTAAATTCCACAGTACTGGTCAACATCTTAAGGAAAAACAGAATTGGTGAAGCAAATAATCACTTCCTGGAATACAGTATGAATTCTCAATTAGCTTACAACTTAACATGTGTCCATGCACATTAAGAAGTAAACAAGGAGCTTGCCATGCACTGCACAAGAATCAAATCTCAACTGCTGTCCTTGAGTGTAGGCTGCTAAAGCCCAGCCATATCAACCTCTTCCTGATTTCATAAACCAGTATGATTCAGTTGTCACTGGGTGTATCAGGAGGGACAGAGATTCTTGCAGCCAAACCCACAACCTATGATCTTACACAGTAGCATAGTTCCCACTGTTGGACAGGCATGTAAATCCATAACATTTCAGCCTGAAAAACAAGACTTGCTCTGAATCTTCCATAGATGCTGCACTTCTGCCTTGGACCTCCCAAACTTCTTTCTTGTAGGACAGTGTTATTTGTTTCTAAGGGAGCCTGAGACAGAGAAAAAGCTTATAAAAAACTATGGAAGCCAAGAAACATCTGGCAGGAGTAGAGCTCAACTACCTCTTTGAGCATTATCAAGAGGATGGAAACTGGGGGCTGCAAAGGACACTACCTGAACCCAAACTTCTCCTACTTAGTAGTCTCACAGATACTCAGTGTTGTTGGCTGCTCCACTTTGCTGCCTCTCAGCCAGTTCCCAACCAAAAGCTCTGAGTCCCCTCAGACACCACATCTATCACACTGAAGTCAGTGAAAGTCCTGTCAAAGCCCTCTTGAGACTAACACAAATCCTTTGCTAAATTGTATATAAAATGGAAAGAAAAACTGTCAAAAAAAAAAAAAAAAAAAAAAGGAGACTAAAAGGTTACCTATTTAAGCACTCCAGCTAGAAACAAAGAATAGAAAAACTTACAACTTATTCCTTCTCTTTCCTTCTCCAGCCATACATTCTTACTCCCTTTGTGTCGGCTATGGTATTCATTTCATTTGTGGAAGAGCTGATTCAGCTCACTAAACCAGCTAAAAAATATCCCAGCCAAGAAACAAACATGTGAATAGAACTCAGACATTAAAAAAAAAAAAAAAAAAAAATTCCTTCTGCAAGAGATCACTTTGAAAGCAACTGGATTTTGGACTAAGCACAACTTCTTGAGGGTGCCAGTTTTCTGCAGAACAGTTCAGGTTTGTCAAAAATGAAGACTGTCTTGAAGTCAAATGACAGAAATTCAAAGAAAACATGGAAATCAGCCCCAGAAGGCATGGAATAGCACACTGTTCTGATCAGTGCTTCCACGAAAGGTTTCCTTCTCTTGTTTCCTAGAGCACACAGCTGAAAGGTCTCCAGGTCGCTAAGGCTGCTATGGCAGAGCACAGGCACAGGAATGAGCAGAACTATATAGAAAATCCAGGGCACTTGAAACTCTAAACAAACCCAGTGTTTGTTAAAAACTGGTGTTAAGAACATTGCTATCAACATGTCTCATCTTCAGAGCGAGAAATCCCATTCCACTTTCTATGGAAGCTATTTCCCTGAAAGAAAGAAAGAAGCCCTAAAATGATAAGAAATATGTATATTTTTTGCATGCCACAGAGCAGGCATTGTTCTGAACTTCACAGATTCCTGAAGAATGACAAGGCTTACAAACATGGTACATTCAAGGAAGCATTGATTTGACAGTCACTGCTGTCACTGCTAGCTGTGACTACAGGGCACAGGGAATGCTTCAAGTGTACACAACCCAATGTTTGTGGCTGTGTGTGGCAAAGCTCTGTAGGAAGGAGGCACAATTGCAAAGCAACTCATTTAAAAGCGTTATGAGGAAACATGCCTCCCCCACAGGGGCATCTGGAGTGCACAGACTTTTTTCCATGATAAGTCTCCCAGCAGGAGGCACTGACCTGTTTTTATCTGCCATTCATCTTTGGGCCCTCTCCCATTCTTTCAGAGCTAAGCAAGGATATGCGAAGAGCCAGGATGTTGAAGTAAAAGGACTTAATGCAAATAGCTTTTTTTCCTCCCATCCCATCTGCCACAGACTCGGAACAAGATGTGGTAATAGAGGAACACAGAAAGGTCAGAGGATTTTGGGGGGGGGGGGGAGGGTGGTTAATGCTCCTGTAGTTGGAATGGCTTGTGAAATGGTCTCAGGGGTCATAACTTAAGCATGACACATAAAAGGTGTACAACTGAGACAAACCAGTGATCCATCTGGTCCAGGATCCTGTCTCTGACCGTGGATAGTATTGGACACTTCCCAGGAAGGGGCAAAAGTGAACAAATTACGAAATTATGAGTGTTTAGCTAGTGGACTGCCTGTTTTTAAGGAAATAGTTCTTTTTGAAAACCACTAGTTAGAGATTGGTCTCAAGCTCAGGGTCCCATAATTAAAACATATAACAAATACCTATGTGCACTTTTTTTCAGGAATCAAGTTTTTAACTCTCTGAGTACTTAATGATTTGAAAATAAGAGGAGACTTCAAAGTGCACTATTACTTCTTTAGAGTTGCAGACAGCAGCAAAGTGCTGGAAAAGCTGTGTAGGGGCATTTGAAAGTTCATTCCTGGGGCGGATCTAGGCACCTGGGATAATGACATTTGAAATGCAACGATAGCAAGTGGTGTGACTAGAAATATGCCAAGGAAAAGCACATAAAGCCCCACCCCATGCTGCAAGATGAGCAGGGTTGTTCTGTCACATCATTACCATGCTGTAACTGGGCTGTATGTCTAAGGCTATATTCTTGTTAGAACATGATCAAGGTCTCAGCCACACTGCATATTTTAATTGTGCTGTAATTGCACAAGGGGACAACTGTAGGAAAACCAGGTCCTGCAATAAAGGCATATTTGAGGTGGAGTCAGACAGAACAAGAGGATATCCAGGAGTAGAAAAGACAGCACAGTTGAAGTGCCTTAGGGAAACAGACTCATGTCTACCAGAAAGTCAGAATAAAATGGGGCTTGGATAGAAATCCTATGATAGATTTGTCAGTGCAGCAGTTCGATACATTTACTTACAGGTATAAATCAATTAAAACTTGCTGTGGTTAAAAATCAATCAAGCAGTAAGCCTTTTTGTGGAAGGAAGAGAAGTATGCCCTATAATAACAGCAGTGAGCTGGTGAGACTTCTCAAAGTCAGAATCAGAGACTTTTTGACTTTCCTTACTACAGTGTTCCTCTGGAAAAACACAGGTTTCAATAGCTGGCTATTCCCTTAAAAGCACTGGATCAATCTTTATCATCTTACCTTTACCCAATAGGCTGTTCCTAGTATACCATGGTGCCACTCCTCTCCAGGAAGCTGTTTCTACAAAAAAATGTGCTGCAGAAGGGAGTCAGATCAAATAACCTAACTGTGCTTATAAAGGAAAAAGGGGGAGAAAAAAGAGGGGGAAAAAAGAAAAAGGATACAGAGATAAGAATCCATATCATACAGGCTAAGAAGGCACTTCCTTGAAATCAATGGAAATTAAATTCTTCAGATGTTGGATCAGGCCAAACGTGCTTTAGTTTTATGGTGCTAAGAATTTGACAGGTACCTTTATCCACTGTCATCTCTGTTGACCAGGTACTTATTCACCTACTGTTCTTCTTTATGTATGTATTTATCCTCACTCTACTAGCCAAAGGTTCCATTCTTTATCAAGTTGAGGTAAAAGTCAGATCTCAGGGTTCAATAAAAATTATAAATAGAGCTAATACTGACCAAACTGCAGCCTTGAGAATTATCTCCAAGTTCCAAAATATACAAACCATCAAGCAGGACGAAGTTAACAGTATCTGATTTGTCTTCGTGCAGCTTTTCAGCTACTCGTACTACCCAGCTACACAAAGAACTAAATCCAAGTAGTAATGCTATTGTTTTTATGTTAAATGTGCAGAAGTGCAAATAAAGAATGCAGGGTGACAAACTACGTTGGCAGGAACTTCTGCGTTACCATGATCCAGAAGCAAATGCTAACTTAGGAAGTTCAAGATCCTAAGCAAGAAAACACTCCAATGCAAGGCACTTTTCTCACTCAGAATATAATTTTTGCCCTTTCCCTACAAATCCATTATTGGCCATGGTCTGAGATGGAATTCTGGGACAAACAGGCCTCTTGATCAACCCGATACTGCCACTCTTGTGGTGATATTCACATGGATTTTAAAAGAATATGAAAAGCTCTTCACTCAGCTAAACTTTCTTTGAACAAGACTACAAAGCAAGAAATAAAGACGATAAATAGTGCAGGGCACTTGACACCTTGGCTTTGTATTTTACAACAGATACCAGAAACTGGTTACCTACAAATTTCGAAGAGTCACCCACGGTTTGCACACTCCCTAGGAAACATCTGAGATACAATGAAACCCCAAAAGAACTTCTCATTATGCCTTCACTTGTGCAGATGCAGACCCAGCTGAAGAATAGAACTCAGAAAGGTATTGCTACAGAAAAGTAAGCTAAATCCAAACTTCTTGTGAAGTATCTAGCCTAAGACTGGGAGAAAGGGATTACTCCAATCCTGAACTGCATCCAAGCAGAGTCAGCTTTTGAACTCTTAATCTGAATGCAGTTCAGAAGAGGTGTCTAAATTGCACCCAAAGGTGTGCCAAAGCTCCTTCCTCAGCTGTCCGTGTCAAAGTGAGGTAGAGTCTCTTCCCATATTGGACAAACTTTTAAAAAATTGTATCAGATAAACCACCCCAAATTTCAGACTGTTTATCCAAAGCTTGCCTGAATGAGCCAGATCTCTTTGGCAAGTAAAAATGGGCCTGAATGTCTTGCAACAACACCCATACTTGAAGCAATCAGCCACTTCCAGAAGTTTTGCCCACTCCTGAACAGCATATGAGGGCAGCCATCACAGAGGAGGTAAAGGAAGCACCTGGGAGGACCTAGAAACCGAAAGCATATTCAACATGATGGGCAATCATGCTATATACCAGAATCCTGCTGCAATGCTGTGTAAGATTTAAAAAATTCCTAAAACTGAAGGGCAGAGGAAAAGAAAAAGAAGAAAAAAATCAGCTTCTGGCCAAAGCTGCACCTACTTTATGTTGGCTGGAGCAGTCTGCAGCCACCCTTATCTCAAATGCTGAGGTGTGGCTCATGCAGCCAGCACGCTCTGACATGCAGCACACAGCAGATCTGAGCACTTGCTTATCAGATCAAAATGAAGCACTGCTTGCTGGGACCTGTAGTCTCT
This sequence comes from Coloeus monedula, assembly GCF_965178545.1. Lineage (NCBI taxonomy): Eukaryota > Metazoa > Chordata > Aves > Passeriformes > Corvidae > Coloeus > Coloeus monedula. The sequence goes on from NC_138787.1 coordinate 12,677,432, forward strand.
GAAGACCGTACCTCTTTAAAAAAGACAGCCAGCCACAGGGCACATCACAAAACTGAGGATTCCATGTGGCCCTCCCACGGTTATTTTCCAACATCACACAATGCCACAAAAAAAAGAGATCAGATTTGGAATCTGGGCTGTCAAGGCTACAAAGACTAAAAATGTTATGAATACATGTTTCTCAGATTAAGCAAAACTGAGAAAGAAAACACCTGAGATAAGCAGGTTCTTCAGCAGCTACATTGCACATTTATCCATTTTTCCACATACATGTTAACAAAGCAATAACCAAGTCTTTCATTGCAACCAACATTGACATAGTACGAAAAAAAAAAGAAGGGTAAGAAAATACCTTGCTTCCTCATAAAATGAAACAAGTTTTAATAGCCAATCTGGTCATCTCCTCCTTTCACAACAAAAGAGCTTAATATCACCAGTCCATAATACTGGACATATGTCTGCCAGTCCCTCTGGGTCACAAGCAATAGGACAAAAGGAAGTGATCTTGAGTTGCACCAGGGGACGTTTAGATTGGATATTACGAAAAACTTCTTCACAGGAAGGGTTGTTAAGCATTGAAAGAGGCTTCCCAGGGAAGTGGTGGAGTCACCATCCCTGGAGGTATTTAAAAGTGTACATGTGGCACCTTAGGGACATGGTCTAGTGGTGAACTTGTCAATGGTGGGTTAATGGTTGCACTCCATGATCTCAAAAGTCCAACCTAAGTCTTCTAATCTAAACAATTCTTTGATTCTATATCTGCTTCTCAACTCCTTCTCCAGGTAAATAAGCCCATCACTTGAGTTCAACATCTGGTAGTATCATATTTGGAGTTTGCCAGGGGTGTTTTGTTTTGTTTTTTAAAGTCCCTTTAGATTTAAACTAGTTTTATATAGATAGCTTGACAGCTTTTGGGATATATTACTTAAGATGCATGGGGCTTTTTACTTATTTTGTGAATAAGAAAATAGAAATACCTAGGGAAAGCTTGGTTTGAAGCTTTTCCTCAAGTAATCACTATTTAATGCTTAAATGTTTTCCCTTTAAAATGCAAAATTTGGCAACTATTCCTCTTGTTACTTACTTGAAAAGGCAATGACTTTTCCCAGTAAACCTGCTTTTAATGTAACAATTGAACCACAGATACCGCTTTAAAAAAAAAAGCTATCAGGAGTTTGCCAACTGGAAACAGAGCAAGACGGTTTTTCCATGTGTAGTACAGTCCTAGTTTTCCCTTTAGTTCATCTCCTGGCGTACTCAGTTTCCCCAATCCTCCTGCTCTCACAGAGTTTGGGAACTACAGGGGACCATCAGGAGCCAGTTGCTCAGCCTGCAGCTGTAATATAGGTCAGAGTACTTAAGTCTTTGCTTGTGCTTTTCCTTCCCTGGGTAATGACTACTGTCCTCATCTGCCTGTATGCTCAAGCACACCTCTTATTTGAGAGGAATAATTATCAGTAGCCTAATGACATCTACTCACAGAAAAAGCATACCAGAACAACAAAAAGGACATTCACAGCTGCTTTCTTAAATATTTTGACATATTAGAAGAAAGGGAAAGTCCAGAAAACACAATAAAAATTCTGTAGTATGACACAGGTTATCATAATCATCAGCATAGTCAATGAGTTTACGATGTCACTTAAGAAATCCAGCCAAAGACCCTCATTAAATAGGTGTTCATCTTCTCACAATAACGACAAGTGTCAGATACATATCTAGAAACAAAAATTAGAGGCTTTACCCTTCTTACTTTAGGGCTGGATTCCACACACATGCAATTCCTGATCAACTTTATATGAATTGCATTCATTTATTGGTATGAAAGAAATTCCAGTTCCTTTAACAGACATTTCTTATTTGAATAAAATGCCTATTACTATTTATTAATCAAAGATAGTTGAGGAAGAAGATGAAAATCCTGTGTGGAGAAGCCCATCATGAAACGAAATAGGAATGGTTACATCTATGTCATACAGGCAACATGCACAATTTCCTCCCCAATTTCTAAGAATAGAAATGCTAAAAAAAACATTAGCAAGTGCTCCTAATTTGATTCCAGCCTGGTGAGCCATTCTAATTGGCAATTGCCAGTTCAGCATTGCACAAGGGTGAAGAACTATATTGTATTTGTCAGGTTCCTAATATCAACAAAGATTTAAAGATGCCACTCAGAGCTATTGTGCCTTTGACGTTTCTGAGTATAGTCTTCTCAAAACAATACAAAAGGACACGATGAACACAGATATTTGAAAACTATTTTTCCAAGAAACTGGTTAAGGGAGTGAATCACAAAGACACTGACTTGTTCTCCATTTCATTTACTTCAGGAGTTTCTTTGTTACACCTACAAGCCAGAGACCAGCAGCTGCAAGAAAGTGTTGATCTCATTTCTGGGCCAGAAGGTCCAGCTAAGCAGCACCAGATGGCCACTGGAGGCTGTCCAGGCATACACCAAGGTAGCTTCACCTGGTCCCCAACAGGCAATCAAGGGTTTGCTCTGGAGGAGAGGAAGGCAGGAGAAAGGATGAATGCAAGCATGAAGAGCCATGGCAAGAAAGGCCAATCAGCCTACATCAAAAAGACAGCCTTTGCCTAACGTTAGTCACACAGATTTATTTTCAGTTATAAATCTAACAAATTTCTAGCTACTCACCACTAAATCTCATCCCTCAGCAAATGGCACCTGATTGCAAGCACATCAGAGTGTCCAAAATAACTACCAACTGATGTTCAGATGACAGCAAAATCAAATTGCCATCTCTGCTGCAGCATTAGTTGATACCAGCCCTTTAGGAGACTCAAGACACTAAACACACTTAAAAAAATAAGAGTTTATGTACATATAATGCTTTCAAATATTTGTTAAACTGTAGCCATTTCTGTAAGATGTGAAAGGCATTGCACATGCTTTTAATGCTGTACTGTACCAGAGACTTCAGGGGAAGTTTCAGTGGAGAAAATGCACAAACTAACCAGGAACTAAGCCAGAAAGGCAAGTGCTCTCTTTCCTAGTGCTCTCTCTGTGCCCTATTTAATAGCACAGCATCCCTCAGCAGCACAATTACATGCATTTTATAGCTTTTAGGAAAGATAAATCACAAGCAAAACTATTTACACCATTCAAATTAACTCATTTAAGGCTATCTCAAGTGTGTTTGTGCTTCTATGCAGCTATTTATGTGACTGAAATGCACACAGATTTTCTATAAAAATTAAGGCGAACACCCTATCAATTAATACTGCATCATTAAAACTTTTATAATAGCAAATAAGTTGTTTCTGGAAATGAATCCCTGACTCAGAATATCCATATAAGAACAGAAAGTGTGGTTGTGCACCTAACACTTCACCAGTATTAAGGTCAGTAAAGCAGAAATTATTTTCTTAAGTTAGTGATCGTCTTTAAAAATTCAGTATTCAACACTGCACACATTACCCAGAGGAATATAAGACAGAGCAGTTATTTTTAAGAGCAAAGGAAAAACATGGTGTCTATCATTTCTCTAAAGGATACTTTAAAATATACCTTTCTACATGCCCCTATAAATCCAGTAGCAGATCCGTGACTTAAATTTTGCAGTAATGCCACAATTGCTACTTTTGTTTAACAAACACTATTTGAATTTCTAGTAAGTTACTATGATTGCTCCTCTTTTCAGATCATTAATTGTTAAAGAAAAAGCACCACCTGCAAACGCCTGCAAAAGTAAAGATTGATGAGATAGCCATAGACAGATATTACCTGTGTAGAAATCCCTAGTTACCTTACATATTTATTAATTTCTAAAGGCTTTCTTTGGATTATTAGTTATTTGTTTCTCCTGTTTAGAAATGTATCCATTTTATGCAGAATTTCATTATTTTCTCTGCTATGCCCTTTCCGCTGAAGATGATGAGCAATATACCCAAACCCAACCATTCCAGCATTAGGTCTCCTGCCACCTAGAGCTGTAAAGAGCTGGCATGCCAGGAGAGCAGGGCCAGTGTTAAAGCTCTCAGCAGCAGTGATGTCCTTCCAGACAGTACCCCCAAAGCTGTCCCCAAAGAGATTGTACATGGTATCCTCCTGGAAGAGCAAGAAGTTAAGTCACTGCTGTATGTTTGTCCTATGAAAAGAGTGTATAACTACTCCTTTTCTTAAAGCTATGGAGACTAGTGCGATACTTCTAGTAGAAGTCCTAGTAACTTTAGGAACTGGGTTTTTTTTTTACTTGTATGCAGAGGGGAAACAGGGTGGGGATTTACTTCTGTAAGTTCACATGGGCCAGATGCTAATGAAAAAGCAGGAAAACCAAGAGGAGTAGAACTCCTTTATATAACCCATATATACACATATTTTTATATTCCAATATTCCCATAAGCACAGTAGTAGGGCGTCCAGCCATGAGTGTGGGTTTTCCCTCTTTTCAGTACACAAAGCAGAGTACCCCAGCCCCCAGCTCAGTGCTGGACCCCCTTCTCGATCAGAACCCAAATGCACAAGAGCTGCCTGAGGGGCAGATCACAGCATCTTGCACACAGCAAGCCCATAAACAGCTCCATTGCTACAGGCTGTCACATGCCAGGTAAATACCTGGCACATTTGGTGTGGAAGCGAGGGTATTGCGTGAGAAGCAGGAAGCCAGCAGGGCTTTCATCCACATAATGGATGAAAGCAGGGCTGGTAAAAGCTGCCACATTCACTGCAAACTGTAAAACTCTGGCACGGAGTCGATTGCACATCTAATGCTCCATGTGCAGGGCTCGGCAAATCCTGGCAAGAAAGCGAATAACTCACTGAGGAAAACAACATTCTTCCTCCTTCCTTTTTTCCCTGATATTTTGCATTATCCTGCCACTGCACTGACACATACTCTCTGTTGCCTCTTTTTATTGGTAAAAGGGTTTGCTCTGAGTTTTAACAGGACAAGCCAGGGCAGTTCATACAGCAAAGCCACCTGCCAGCAAAAATTACATTTTCTCTAACTGTGTTTTTCAAACTTTATCAGGTACTTGGTCTGGGACCTGAACATCAGCTGTGACTTTCACTTTTCTTGTATCCCTTGCAGTGGTGAAGGTCTCAAAGGTCAAGTTATGCCCGCAGTTACACACACAGTTCATGTTCCACCCACAAATGATACGGGGAAAAACTCAGCGGGGATAGGGGAAATGGTGCAATGTAACAAGCTGTTCTTTGTTACTTGCCTGGGCAATGTGCAAAACTGGCAGCCAGAAGGTCTATTTTAGCTAAGTTTCTTACAAGACCATTTACTCATTTGCTATGATTCAAACAAAGTTCTACAGTTGGTGATAGTCAACATTTTCACAACTCATGTATGATTTCTGTACGTTCTTCTGTGTTACCTGGGTATACATGCACATGAAAGATCAACTTTGCTTAATTTTTCTTATTCCATACAGAAAGGAAACACTTTTGCCCCTGCAGCATGAACTGGAGCTTTCTGCCTCTCAGTCAGTCTTGCTCTAGAGGCCTGACCCCACACACAGAGAACATCTGGAGTCGAAGTAAATTAATATCACTTTCCTTGGGTTCTGCCAAAGACAACCTTTATCTGCAAACAGCTACATTCTCACAAATAATTATTCTCCTATGTTCTCTTGTAGTGGGTTTCAGAAGCAAAGAATAACTGCACATGTTCTGTATTTGATATGAGAACCTTGTATGAGCTACAGATCAGTTAATCACAGGACACTTTTCTGAATACAATGAAGTGTCCTTTAAAGACTTTAAATTCTTTTAAAGGAATTCAAAGTGAGAGTTTATATGCTCTTCTCACTCTAAGCATGAGAAAGCATCTCAGTTAATTTCTGTTGCATAAACAAAGTCAGGCTCATGACAAGGAAATGCACTGACTGCCTCTTTATCCAAATCTCTCAGCACACAATCAGCCATCCTCTAGGCTGCACAGGATGTGAACAGATGTTCTAACTGTATTTGGGGGAAAGAACTCATTCAGATCACAATATATATATTTTTGTTGCTAGATGTTATATTCCAAGTTAAAACTGTGTCACCAAAAAGACCAAGACTTATTAATGTAGCTTCAAAACAGAAAAAAACCCAAAAGCCTAGAAACCTCCCAGCAATATTTGTTTAGCAGAACACCTGTGAAAAACATTTATTTTAGGAAGAGACTATGTAAGGTTTCAGACAACTCTCTTAAGTGAACAGGAAAAAAAATTCTAGCACACTGTTAAAAGTGTCCCCTTCAGTAAGAAACGTAACATGCATGACACCTTAAAACCATATGAATGCAAACAGCATTAGCTATTTCTTCTAAAAATAAGGCTTGAAGGATAGCTATTTGCCAAAGTAATACCTCTGCCACCATTTAAACTATTTTGAACCATTATTACAGCTGAAGATATCTGACATTTTGTAAAATTATTAAGCATGAATGTTATTTTGTAGACAGCATTAGTGCTGCAGAATGTCAACTGAGATTATCAAAAAAAGAGACAGATCTTTATCAGATGTCTGGTTGTAGAAGTCAAGATGCTACAACCATCTAAATATTTTTAAACTACAGCAATAAACCATAACAGCATGCACATTCTTAAGATATTGGGATGTAATCCCAAGTAGAAAACTACTCTGGACTACAGTGGCAATAGGGTTAGACCCTTGATGCTCTGAAATGCAAAAATAAAAAGCATCATTATCTTAAAATTTGCTAAGAAACATCTTTTAAAATTGCATTAAACTGTAACTTATGAATTTCCAAGTCTTAAGTGCATGTGGATAGTAACAGTGGGGCTAGGTAAAACACCCTTCCAGGAGAAGCCATCCTGGGCCAAACAAAGACAAAAGAGATAGGAAAGCAATTAATGGATTTTCTCCAACTCACATTTACAAAAATCACTGTACTGTGTAAGCAGAAATTTCTCCAAGGCTTATAACTTGACTAAATCGGAGGGTTTTTTTACAGGTACAGCATGAGGTACACCAATAAAAAAATTGCCCCTTATTCATCAGAAGACATCAGGTGTCTACTCCACAACATGAACACATTTCAGCTTTGTGAGAAAGTGTTCTAAATTTTTTCCTGTGTTTACTGTTGGAGACAACAGAACAGGTTCTAGGTGTTGAAAAACTTAAAAGCCACAAATCCCAATGTTTCACTAATTTTCAGCTACAAGCATTATTCCTGTAAGTTCTGTAACAGCCAAAAAAACCCTCCAGGTATATCAAGCTTTCAAGGACCCAAAATTTAAATAAGAAAACAATTTACATCATTTTGGAATGCTTTTTATTTGTTAACTTATATTTGAAAATGTTAAGTTACATTTCAGATCTTTCCCCAAACTATATTAGGTATATCAATAAATAACAAATATGGAAATCAGCATTCCCATAATAAATTAAGATCAAGAACTTCAAGATTAATATTTAATGAGGTAAAATGTGATAATATACAAATAAGTGACTAGAATACTTTAAAAGTTGTGTATAGTGCACGTATCTTCTTCATTATCAGATTTTTCTAGAAAGGAGAAATTTCTTTGTTCTGAGAGAGAAAATTAATGTTTATTATATTATTTGTCAATTAAATAATATGTTAAAATCCAGTAATTATTGAAAAATGCACAGTCTACAGTGCATGTACCCTGGAACTCTGCAATTAACATTGATCATATTTTTTGTTTCCGGAGATGTTTGTTCCCAGGTTCCAAACTTAACATGCTTGTCAAACTATCTCACTCATTCCATCCTTTTGAGCACAAATATAAAAACCCCACAAACATTTTCACCAAAACCGGAGAAGTTAAACATTGCAAGCTTGGGGATAGCTAAAGTACACAAGGCAGCATTTAAATGCTTATTTTCTCATCAGAAGATTTATTCTTTAAACCTAAGTAATGATGATTATTTTGGGGGAGCAAGTGAAGACTGGAAATGGTCTTCCTTCCAGCTGAAGGAAAATAATTGAACACATGTCTTTCATTTCAAGTTACCATAGGTACTGCAACTAAAGACCATAGAAAAAGCCCCAAGCTCTGCTCTGAGATTGTTCACCAGAACACAGATTTCTCTAATCTCAACTCCCTGGGCAAAATCCTGGCCTTGTGAACTCAATGGTAAAACTGCCACTAGTGCAGGAAGGTGAGGAGTTTTCTCAAATTGTCCTTGGGACACCTTTTGAAGCCTCTGCACCCCATCCTCTTTGAAATGCACTTATCTTAAGCAACATCTGAAGTCCACTCATCTCTTTATGGGACTGAAATTGTTTAGCTGTTTTGTCCAATTAGTCCTCTTAACTACATTTTTGTTAACAACCATTTGCATTATTCCCTTCAGGCTACACTGATGGCCATATTAGAGTCTAGCACCAAAACGCTACAGGATGACACCGCGCATTTGTGACACACATTTGTCATTCAGAGTTCTTTGTTCATCAAAGCAGATTCTCCCTGCAAAAATCTCTTATATGGTCTCTTCTCTTTCACTCTGTGATTCAGAGGAAAGCCCATCTGATGCAGGTTCTCTCACGATTCAAATATCATCATATTTTTACCAGTCTCCTGAGATGAGACATTGCTATCATCACAGTTTACCTTCCTGTATGTTTGTCCATGGATCTCAGCCATATCACACCAGAGACAGTTGTTCAGTACTTTCCATATTCTATTCTGCAGCGAGAAGCCACTCAGTTCCTGCAGGATTCAAAGACACCTGAAACAGCAAAAACATCTCCATTAGTGAAAAGCTCCTTAAAAATTAAAGCCTTCCTGCAATGGTCCCAGCGCTGAAGGATCTTGAATGGACCTTAGAAGCTAAGGAGACTGCATAGATAGTGCTTCTTGCCTTCAGATACTACAGCTGTCAGCTCTACAGAAGGATATCCATTCCTGAGATAATGATTTTATATTTGCAGTGATGTGCTTATGGTTTAGTAATTCTATATATGTGAAAAAGGAATCTGAATTTTATGTCAAACTGCATCAAAATTTCATTTGAGGGGGAAAAATCCTAACAGATTTGTCATGGAATAACAGAGTAAGCTAGAGTCAACATCTTGAAACAACTGGCTTGCAGGTTAGTCACAGTCTGAACACAGCTTTTCTTCCAATTTTATTTACAGCTTTTAAGTATTCAGAAACAGTCTCTACTAAAGAACAGTAGAGGGGTTTTTTTCCATTCTAACCAAGAGATTCACAAGGGATTTTTGAAGGCTTTTTTAAAAAACAAGTAAGAGTCAACAGGTCACAGATACCAAGTTGCCCCCTTACTGCAAAAATGTTAATGCTACTGGTCTACCAGAATATCAAGAATTTCCTCATTGTACCACATATAAGGCAAAGGCTTTGTATTTACTGTTACAGGATAATCAGCTACAGGGCCCTCCAGTATTTTAGAGCAAAAACACATGAAATTTTTAGCAGCCATTCTCTGGAGGGAAATTTCAAGGTGACTAGAACAGTGCTTTATATGAATAAAAATATGCTTATAATTAGAAGAGACTTCTTATATGATCATTTTGCATTTCTTATTCATGTTAGCAGATTGCAGAAAAGGTATAGATACTTGAAAAGGCACAAAATTATAATTGATGTTATTTTAATTCTGTGTTATAAAGAAACAACATACATCATTCTGTTTAGAACTAAAAAGCTACATGACTACCTCCTTAAAAGTCTGGGTAGCTTTGGCAAGCTATTCACTAGTAAGTAGACAAAAGCATGCACAGAGCTTTCAAGTTATTCCTGACTTTCACAGCAGCACTTGAAGATTATCACACAAGATGCACCAAGTGAGTTTACGCAAGAATTTGACAAGTGAAGAACACTCAGACAAAAGGGGAAGGGCAAGCTCTCCTTCATAGACTGTCGCATTAAAATTGGCCAGCTAAGTTTTGAGTCGTTCCTGTAAGGAATTGTGACTGTGACCCTGCTCTGAGTGCAGCCAGTGTTTTAGCTATGGAGCCCACCTGTGTAAGCACACTCAGACAGCTGGAGACAGCTGCTTTCCCTCAGCTGATAACCAAATCTCTCTGTTCAGTCTGCCCCAAAAGAAACACAGAAAATGCAACCCACCCCTGGCACTGCCTGCACACACAGGAGAGAGGGGGCAGACCCTCCACAGAGTTCCAAGCCATGATTTTTATTTCACCAGAGTGAGATTAACTGGACCCTGCCCAGTCTCATCCTTGAGCCTACCACCACACAACTGGCTCTGCCACTGCTTCATCAAAGCAGTCTGAGATCCACATGGACCCTATCCTGTCTTCAGGTGCTATTTGCATATCAGGAGGTTTGTGTACCTGGGACCTGGCACTGCTTATGCTGTCCCCCAACTAGACAGGAGAAAACCAATTAATTTCTGTTTCTGGAGCTGTCAGCCTAGCCAGTCTAGCTTGCTTGCTTGTTCCATTTGTGATTTTGTTTTTTAAACAATAATGCTATTAAAATTCACTATATGAGCAGTAAAAAGAAAACTATATAGGCCCTGATCAAGATGCTTTCAATTTCACTGTGGAAGGCTTTGAATTACCTTTTTAAACTGGATCCAATCTTCACAGATATTCACATGAAATCTCTTTGACAGAAGAAATGAATAAGGTACAAGCCACATCTCCTAATAAAATTTGGTATGAAGTAACACATCAAGCATTTATCAGAAAACATAAACAAAAATTGCATTAAGCAGGTAGGTAATCAGCAGACCTTGAAAAGGGCTTGCAAGTCCAAAAGCTTATCTATTCTCTTTGCTCCCAGTTATATTGGTCAGTCTAATAAGCCAATCTGCTTTTCCCTACAGATTTTTCCTTGCACAAACTTGGACTTATTTTTTCCAACAATATGCTGGTCATTCCCCCCCCGTATAACCCTTTGTAGTTTGTGCAGATCATCCAGATTAAACTCTACCCCATCACATTGAGGAGAAAATGAAATTTTCAGTGAACTTGCAAGAAGGGCCAGTCCTGAAGACTTGGGATACAACAACCACTGACTCCGAACTGAGGAAGCAGGTTTTACCTAATAAGGTCTGTGGATCATAGCTAGCTAGATTAAACAGAGACAGATATGAAGGAGAGTGGGCAGGGAAACAGACCTTAAGATAGAGGTTTGAACAGGAATGCTTACACTGGAAGTTGTGCATGATCCTACACAAAGGTTAGAAGATGGAAACTTGTCTAATTCACTGCAGAGGATAAAAAAGGGGACAGAAGATCAATATTGTCTGTTTAGGCTACTTCTCTTTCTTGACTTGGGCTTGCTTTACATACTCACAATTTTAAAAGAAGTGTATATAGTGAAGCCTTTGAAACCAAGCATATGAAATGCCTCACTTTTGCTGCAAACTTTCTGATGCATCAGGCATCACCATTGTAAGTGTAGGCCTGTGAAGAGAATATTTTTGCTCTCACTGTTTTGCTGTGTCCATCCCTGGAGCTTCACTTAGTCTCTCAAAATAGTAAATTAAAGTCTGCTTAGTAACAGTGGGAAGATTATTTGTACCAGTCGCAGTTCAGTCCAGGTCTTCAGTATGGTGTTACTGGCAAGGCTGCAAAACCTGAGAATACAAGCTGAGGTATCAGGATCTGTTGCCTCAACACAGTTCTTATATAAAGAGTTGGCAATAAAACTCAGCAAACTTAGGAGCAATGCTTGAAAAGAAAAAAGTCTTAAGAATATTATCTCACAAAAATAGTTATTTCTCTCCCCACACTATTTCACCCACTTCAATCATCATTACTCTGAACTGCAGAACTTTGCAACAAAGCAAATACTTGAGTGACAGCAGAAGGGTGGGGAGCTAATTTATTTATGGGTTTGGTTTTTTGTTTTTTGCTCTTTTTTTTACAGGAAGTTCCTGGAATGAAGACTAGTCATTTCAATCTAACAAATAACTTGTGAGTTAATAGCTACTGGAAGATTTTTCAGGATTTATGGAAGCAACAATTCTCTACAAGAGTTAGATTAGAAGGAAGAGGAGACCATCCACAGTGCAGGAGCAGGAAAACATGACTGGGGTCCCTGTCACTCTAGCCTAATATGTAAGTCTGCTACTTTGCAATCAAAAATCAATGACTGCAGGTATAAGTGCTGTGCTGGACCTGCATATTGCGTAAAGTTGCCCATAAAATTACTCACGTGCATAAGTAGTTCCACATGGTTCAGTGGGTCTCATTACCTAAATGTTAGCAGGGGACTTAGGTCAAGATGCTGCATTCCTTAAACCAAAGAGATTCCCGCTGAAGTGATTTAGGAGCATCTCATTTGCCAAATAGAAAGAATTCTACAGGTATTTGTTTGAAGCATGACACGAATTTACCTTAGCCATAATTCCACCTTTCTCTAATGTTTGCAGGAAAAAGTTGAGTGCAGAGGTATTACTGACCAAAGCAAATTTCAGATCTGTATTTGCACCAGAAGTTACATTTGTCATCTGACCAAATCATAAGAAAACAACTACTCAAATTTCTGCCTCTCAGACACACATTTACTGGTTCCCAAGAGCATGTGAGATTTTGGTTACTTTTATACATGCAAAGAAATTGTTGCCCTTTTGGAACTGAAAGGTGGACTACATTCAGTGCCAGGTAAATCATATTGTTTGATCAGTGAGCAAGTGCTGCAACAGTGAAATGTGGTAAATTAAGCCAACATCCTGCTAAATCAGGGACTGAACCCTTAGTGTTATTCACTACGAATGGATCTATTGGATTATGGGTCATTAGTTCAATCACTTTTAGCAAGTACAACCAAATTGGAATGTTATTAAACGTTTATCTTCAGAGGCAGATTTACTGGTGAAGATAAGGAGATTGTAGAGACTCCATTAGCACTGCCTATTTCTGCATGCATTCCAGTCATAAGCACCTTTCATTCATAAAAATATCTCTGGAACCCAAAGCATCCTACAGATGTCTGCCTTTACATGCTGGTGACTGCACCGCAGCACCCTCCAGACGCTGACCGGTTATTTCCAATACACATTTTTTGATAACCTCTTGCTGCTTTCCTACTCTGTGCTGTCAAGACAGCAGGGGCAAACCTTTTTTAAAAAACGCAAATCAAAAGCTGGATTTCCCAATATTCAGTCTGTCCTAAGGACACTGAGACACTGAGCTTGCTTCTAGCAGCAGGCCCCTCAGTATATTTTGAAAACCTGAGCAATTATTATACGTCTAAATTTCTTGTGCCCAAAGGTTTATTTTAACTCTTACCCCGGGTCTCCATGTCTGACCGCTGTCTCCCACAGTGACTGGAGGAGGAAGGCGCAAGGCAAAGATCAGGGCCTGCCTGTGAGCCCCTCGGATGACTTAGAAAAAACCAAGACAAAGAAATTCTCCCAGATCTTTTGCAGGTCTTAATCGCAGGTCTTGAAAAGGCACTCCAAACAATCTGTAACACAATGGCACCAACAAAAGTAACAGAAAGAAATCTCCCTTTACAAGAATGGTTTGTCAGGACAAGGACAGAGAAAGAACATCGGAAGAGAAAGCGGAACAATTTACCACATTGGCTGTAGAGAGAAATGGTTCTTACTAACGCAGACGAAGTCATCACCTACTTGCTAGGAAAGAAGGGCAGATACACAAAAGCAGTCTCCTTTCCCTCTGAGGTTAATTTGGGATCTTTAAAACTTTACCTGGGCCCCTCACGTGCCATTCAAAAGTAAGGAAGTAACTACGCAGAGAGTTTTAACTAAGGAGAATTTTCACCCCCCTGGTCTATTGTTTCAGCTCCTGAAGACAATAACATTTGTCACTGCTACAGTTTACACTCCTCCATATTTGTGGTTTCCACACAAGAAATCCAAATTATTTAAATTTTCATTTAAAGGTCAAATTCCAGAAGAAAATAATCACATGAGAAAGCATGCGTTGGGACACTTTTTGTTGCGGGTTCTGAACAAGAATGCAACCACAGGCAGAGTGTAGTTAGCTACCTTTGCCTTACCCTGATTCTGATCGTTTCCTCATTGCCTTGAAAGAGGGCCTTATCCTGATTTTAAAAGCTGGGTTTGACACTGTGAAAGAAGTAAGAAGCTTACTATAATCTCAAATTCTTTGCATTGATGGGTAAGAACTGGAAATCTGGGCAGTAAGTAGAAATTGAGCCTATTTTAATTATGATTAAAACAACAAATCTCATTCTACCATAACTGATACATGACTTACAATATCAATAATTGCTTTTGTTACAAAATAATTGTGACAACCAGGTTAAATCAACACTCAAGAATATGTGTCAAGTATCTACAGAGGAAAACTTGGCCCTGATTCTTGAAGAAGGACCAAGAGCCTGAAGAAGCCTTTTTTCCTAAGAGTGGACCTCAGGCCCTTTCATATCCCTTTAAGTGGATCAAGACTCAGGCAAGCTAGATTATTATTCCATTTCAAAATCTCAGACCAGTTTTTAAATAGTTACAGAAATACAAAAACTGCACTTTAGCCAACCTTGTGATATGAGGGACAGCTAGCAGAGAAACAGAACAAACCAAAGCACATTTCCCCAGAATCAACTCTTGAAATTCCCCAAAAGGTAGCAGATTTCACTGCTGAAAAGTGCATTTTTATGGAAGGGTGTTGGCTCCGTTATCAACTGCCATGCCCTTACTAGCTCTTAAAAGTAGAACAAATGTTAGGAAAGGTTTTATGACTGAATGGGGAAAGGCAGGAGACAGACTATTAAAAAAATCATGGGAAGGAGTTAGCACAGAGCCAAAACAATCTTGCAGCTGCATTACATTATCCCAGTGGGAAGTTGCCAGGCTGGCAGCAAAGTTAAACTCTGCATTCATGAAAGGGAAGCACTGATACCACCAGCTACAACTTGCATTAAACGAGCTTCCCACACCTCAGTGCCAATCCAGCTCAGTCCTGCTCTGCAACAATTTTGCAGTTCCAGCCTTGGGCCTGTTTTACACGTAGGCTACCAGTCAATCCGAACAAGCTATACATCCAAAGAAGCTATAGCTCCATGTAATGATTTATAATAAGGCTTCTTTCAGACCATCACAATAAATAGTGAGGATTGTTCTATATAAGCAACAGCTAGCAGATAGTACTTCTCTGCAATCTTCTTCCCACCCCAACACAGTCTGAATGCAAGACTTAAAGTCTATATCCCAGACAAACTCCCATGTTATTCACTCTAGTTATTTTACAGTACCACAAACATACACAGTACTTTTAAAATTACAAAACAGAAACATTTTCTTTTCAAGCTGAGAGAGTTTACCATATGTCAGAGTAACAGCTTTAGTAAGGGAATTTATAGAAGTAACTGGGGTGAGAAGAAACATCTTGGAAAAGTTTCATAAGGTAAAGCAGATGAAGAAGCAGTACCATGGATAAATATCAAAAGGATAGGCTATGCTTAGGGTAAAACATGGCAGAAAGCCTGAAACTTTTTCATGTCCTTGTCAGCATAAGAGGGACTCAGGGTGCCAGCTGAATATTTTCTTTCATCTGCAACTGTACCACCACGGTCATCCCCCGGACTTTTTCAACACTGTCCAAAACCTACTGTTTCCAGAGACTGACAGAATTTGTTGAGACCTTCCCTGCTGATGGAACAGTGAAGACATGATGCGAACAGCAGTGTGGAACCACAGAATACAACCAACGTACTTCTAGTTCTTTATTCTTTCACAGGGACACAGGCTATGGAGTTGGTTTACAGCTGCACAGCTCCTCCAGGTTACACAAGCTCTCAGGGAGGAACAGATGTTAGAATAATATAAATTTCTGTGCCATTTAATTCAAAGCACTTTTAAAACATTAACAAAAACAAACCTTGGGCTATAAAAGCAGATTGTAGATGGGATCACCTCACTAGTGAAATGCAGGTGCATTTGCCATACAAAATTGCAGCTAATGGTTCACGGTGACATTACACCACTATCCAAACCCCAGAAAAGAACGTCTCTCTGAGACCACATTCAGGAGCTTTTATTACTTGCAGTTATGAGAACTATCTCTAATAATTCAGATATTAAATACAATTCATAGTACATTATGGCTCTGAAATTCTTTCGGTCACCTTCACAGAAAGCTCTACAGTTTTTGGAGAGAGCTGACCAGAAGAAAAGAGTGGGCACCATTCATGTAAGTGAGATGAACGAGAAAGACTCAAGACCTCTTCCTCCACAGTGTATCTTCCCACAATCACATAACACTATCATGCAGCTGCAGAGTTGTATCGGTCACCAGAACAATAATATTTACCACTGTCGGAATGTAAAGAACAACACAAAATCCAGTTTATGTAGTCTAAACACATGGTTAATATTCCTATAGGGAACAAAGTCCAAAGAAAAGGACACATCTTTAAAATTCTTCACATTGACCCACAAGCCTCAGTAGAGCACTGTTCTTGGTGTTTCTGATCTTTGAACAGTCCAGTAACTAGGCCAGAGTTAACTCATTAGTGCTGGTGGGTGAGTTAAGCAGTCTTTGGTCGTAGTTCCGCACTGTCTCCAAACTCAAGCAGGCATTGCATCACACTGCAATTAAATACTTTTTCCACAGCTCTTTCAAGTATAAAAACGGGGGGAGGGGGGGGTGTTATTAATATATTATTCCAGAGCAGAGTTTCATGAAAGTGGGACTGCATCGCAAATACAGAAGACATGGAGTCCTTCAGCTGCAGTGAAGGAAACACATGGAGACACTTTACTGTGTATTTCTGTAATATATTGGGTCTCCTGCCCTTTATGGGGCAAATGCAGATACATTTCTTAATCTTCACCCTCTCTTCCAACAGAAAATCCCCACAAAGATGCAGAACTACCTACGCAAATGACTTAAAGATTTTTCTTAAGAACCACTAGGGAATATTTATTTACAAAGAAGGTTCCCAGTTGTTTTGCTTTTATCTTCCTCTTTCCCTCAACATTAGCATTTACAACAGAAATTTGTATCTTTTTTTGCTAGGTTCCACGTGGAAGCACAGATTCCCTGTCAAAAGTAATCAGCCACAAGACAGTAGTGCTGGGGGGAGAATTTTTTTGAAAAATTATATCTGTATTTTTAGAGCTCTGTAAATGAAGATATCATTCATCTGATACACTGTAGGTCAACTCTTCCTTTCTTTAGTGTTCACTCTTTAGCAACTGAAATCACAAGGCATGAAGTCAGTAGATATTTAAGCTATTTAAATAGCACCAAGGATAAAGGTCATGCCTCTGATGTGATTTATCTTCACAGGAAACCTACCAAATCTTGGAAACCACGACCTTGGAGATAGGAGATTCTGGAGGTTGTATAGATAAGGGGCTGGGGTATTCAAACTTCAGATAGCTTTTTCCAGAGTGTATTTAAATAGCTTAGAGCAAGGTCTTAGGTAAAAACAAACAAACAAAAAACCCCACAACCTTCCAGCAATGTGATATACTCTGGCAAATGCCCACGAAGTTGTAGAGAATTGCTTTCACCTGTACTGGCTGAGAGGCTGCTGTTTTCCCAAGTATTACACAGCAAAGAAAATGACCAGCCAGGTCTTCCAGTAACTGCTGCTTCATGGCAGCTGCAAACTAGCCCAGCAAAGCAAACAAACAAAAGAAAAGGTACAAAATAGTAAGAGTAGTAATAATAACAAATAATAGTTGTAATAATAATAATAAAAATGTTTCAACAAAGTAGACTTAGAGGTCAGTCAAACCTAAGAACTGGTGCCAGTGAGAGAAGGGAGAAGGGAAAGCCTGGAGCTCCCCATAAATATCTCAGGAAATCAGTTCCTAAAGAGGTAGCAGAAATAGGCAACTCCAGCACCACAACTGCACAGCATCAGGTAAGTGTGTCAGCAGATAATTTGGCAAATATTTTTAAAAACTAGTGAAACCAGATACACAGAGAAGAAAGTATCTCCCTGAACTTCTGTGCACATTACTGTACACGTGTGAAAAAGCTTCTCACATGACTTTTTAAAGTTTGACCAGTCCTGTGAATTCTGCTACAAAAAGTCCCATTTTTGTTTCAAATTTACTCTATGAAACAGAACTCTGCTTGTGTAACAGACAGCAATAGCACAATTAAAACATTCCACCTGAGGCCAACTCTGTTCAGCAACCAGAGGAAGAAAACTAATTAAAACCATGTTCTCTAAAATCAGAAGTGGTTAGCTGCACATACCAAATAGAACATAGTATTTGTCACAGGCAACTGACCTCAAAACAGGGGAGGGAGCAGGGGAGGTGAATGTAGTTACAACAAAACACACAGTCTGAAGGAAAAAGTGATTTAAGAGCTACTAGAATCACTGGTATTTGTGCTTGGGTGAAAAGAACAGCAGACATGGAGCTAAAGCAGATACTAAGGGCACATTCATGCAATCCTGGCACAGATAAACCTGATGATATAATTGGGAGTTCTGCCTATTTTCTTTGAGATTAGTGTCTCAGTAATTTATTAAGCTCTCTTAACCAGTAAGTCCAGATAGGAAGGATTTCAGATTAATTAACTACAGGTTTAAGCCTGCAAAGGGGCATTCTGCATCTCAGAGACCAGCTCACACCCATGTAGGAGGGGGGGGGGGTATCTTTTGAGAACAAACACAGGGGCCATTACTGACCAATTTGGAAATTCTCCCTGCATTGCCCAAATCTCTGCAGACTGCAGCAAATACCATTTTTGCTTCTGTGGTAGTCAGAAAGCTCTTGAATCATTAACATGGGAACAACATTGCTATTACTCCCAGACATTTCTTTCTTCACTTTCCAATGTTTTCCCTGTGCTATCTGTCATTACCTTGTTTTCTCATTTTCCTTTTCATTAACAATTATTATTCAAGGGAGGAAAGATAGCACAGACTGAGAATTCATGCAGCATGAATGGAGAGAGACATTGGGTCTAGCAACTTCAGCAGAGGATCAGGAGCCAGGCGGCTTGCAAGACCCAGCCTGACAGTCTCCCTCTTGGTCTTTGTGCAAGTCATTTAAGGTCAAGTATTTTTTCCTTCACACGGACAAAAGTTCAGTAGG
Source organism: Coloeus monedula (assembly GCF_965178545.1). Taxonomy (NCBI): domain Eukaryota; kingdom Metazoa; phylum Chordata; class Aves; order Passeriformes; family Corvidae; genus Coloeus; species Coloeus monedula. The sequence continues at coordinate 12,696,369 of NC_138787.1, forward strand.
GGGTCAATTCCTTTGGATAAAAGAAAGGGTTAACTACACCAACACTGATTCTCCTCCCTGTAGCTACTACTGTCCTTGCATGAAGAGCAGATACTTCCTGCAGGTCTGTCCTCACCACAGTTACAACACAGGAGATTGTGAGCGCAAATATTTTGTGATCACATCAATGCATAGCACGGCTTTAAAAACATCAGGCAGGGAAAAGCTGTGTGCACTACATGAGCTGGTCAAGGCAAAATTTGACTTGGATGAGAGCCTTCTCCCAGCTTGACTGAAATAAAGGACATTTTTTTTTTTCTGATCAGCTCTGGCTGCAAACTTGTGTGTTTGCAAACATCACACAAACCAGTCCCCAGCAATAACTAGTGCTGACTGGTTCACCACAGTCATCCTGTGAAGACAACTTACTGTTGTTGACATCCAAGCCACATTTCTTCTCCTTCAGTCTCATGGTGTTGGGAGTAAGAAGGAACTCCAACAGAATAGGGCTCTGCAGTGAGCAGCATGTGTGGATTCCAGGTACAGTTCCCCAGTGAGGATCCCAGCCTTCCCATCATATTGCTATATCTTATCTGCAAACACATATGACAACCACAGCAGCAATGCTTCTTTCAGCCTGCTTTAGTTTTCCAACTGGATGGAATAATTTTTACTTGTTTAACAACAGAGTTGGGGAAAAGACAATAATTCACTTAGGAATTAATGTGTTTGTGTTTCTTTTTACCATACAGAAGAGCACAACCCGACAAAGTAGAACCTTCTCAGGAAATGAGCCAGTTAAAAGTAAGTTGCATGAAATTTACCCTAATTCATGTGGCACCATTTGTTAAGTGCATGGACCTATGACTTATTTCTCCCTTATTTTTCTTCCAGGAAACAGAAGCACTGATGCTGAATTCAGAGAACCTCAGAGTCAGGATTGTCTCTCTCTGGGAGTTTCAGATTAATGCAGGATAAAGAGATTTAGTCGGACTTTGGTTCTCTGCTGCATTCCTCTGACATACCACGGATACCTGAGGCAGAACAACAAGGTAGCATCAATTCTGTGAAAGGTGAAAGATTCACCATCAGTTCCTAATGTTTATATGCAAGCTGGTACATTTTCAAAGTAATAAGGGTGAAGGAATTTACTTTGTAAGGTGAATATTGATCAAGTATGGATTAGACTGAATTAGCAAGAATTTTGCCCCCTTTTCCCCCGAAACAGATATTATCTTGAGAGTCATTGCTGCACTTTTCTTACCAGGTTAAGAGAAAAAACAAACAACATCCCATCTTTCAAAGCTTCACCAACAGTCAGGTTTCTTTGCCAAATTTTCATTACAAGAACTATGAGCAAACTGAGGGTTCTCCAGGTGCCTTACACCTTACATTGACTGTTCCAAACATGGCAAACTTCAGCACTGCCACCAAAAAACCAAGCAAAGCCCCACAGATTCGTACCTATATGTCCATCCTCTCTCCTTTATTCCTCTTCCATGTTCTTACTCTGATATTGCCTCTTCAGTATATGCCAGCAAAAACATTCATTTGAATGGATTTGAGCTTAAAACTAACCAAGCAAAAAAAAAAAAAAGTAAAGCAAACCTCAAGTAAACCTCAATGCAATTCACTAAAAAGCCATACAAACCTTTCAGCTGGGCTAAAGGATGCAGTATTTTAGTGTCAGCTGCAAAATATTAATGAAAATAACTCTCAAAGAGTTGTACTGGAACCCTCTGACCTAAACTGCTACATACTCAAAGCCTTATTGAGAACTGAAATACAGGGACTTTTGAAAACACGCTATTTTTCTCCCTTCTGAAAAAGTCAGCAGAATCACACTTATCTTCCTGGACAAAGCCAGGACCCTACTAAACATCATCCTTAGTACTAGTTGAGTAGTTGAGAAGTTCAGGTATAAGTTTAGAGGGCACTGGCTATTAGGCATTCACTCACCACACAGGCATTAAGCAGAATGTGATTTATTTTATTTTCAAAGCTGAATGAACTGCCATGGAGAAAGGCACCATTACTGTGTGCTAAAAATATCCAAACACAGGGGGAACACAGAGGAGTTGGTGCACTGTAAATTCATATTCCAACATATTGCACACTAACTTTCCTGTACAGACAAGCCCTTAGACTAATAGGCACCTGGGAGCCTTCAAGTCTGAGTGCCCAATAAATAAAAAGGCTATTTTATTTTATTTTATTTTTTTACTAGTGCTCTGGAACCAAGCTCTGATGTCCCTGCTCAGACAATGCTTCCATTGAAATCAGGTCTTGGTCTATTATTAAATACTATTCCTTTCACAGCTGCAAGCTTTCCAGGTTAGAGGATAGGGATTTCATATCAAGTCAGATCACTAATCTCTGTCCAAAGGGAATTGTGCAGGTATTTGATTTTATATAGGTACCTTGATGCTGCTTGATTCAACAGACTTGCGCTGATGCCTACTGAAGTAACTCCCTGCATATCCACCAATTTCGAACTCAGATAAACTCAGAGCAAAATCAAAGCAAAACAAACAAAAATTTTTCAAAGCTAATCTACTTTTAAAAACTGTTCCAGACTCAGATTTGTTTTGGGCAAAGTCAAGGACTGTGTTTGAAAATCATTAACACAGCTTTCGGTTCTACTTTCCCAAGCTGTAAGAACACAGTGAACAGTCAGAGCAGAAAATGGTGTGTGTTTGAAGGCTCCACTGCACTGAGTTCAAAGTAACCTGAGGCTCAGTTGTGTGAGCTGCTCCCCCCAACCACAGCAATCTCCCACACTGACAGACAAGCTTGAGTAGAGCCCGCTGAACTCAGTGAAACACCGCTAGACAAGAAGTTAACTCACTGCCAAGAGTTCACAATCTGATTTATCAATTTCCCAATCACAGTGAGCAGTCCTGTTTTAGGAAGCCTGGCTACCCATAGCCAGGCACTACAAGGAATTATCTGCAATTCTGTGCAGCTGCAGGGAAGTGACAGCAGAGGTGAAGCTTAGGATACCAAAGCAAACCTGTCCAGCATTTGCTTGTTAGCTCTAGCTGCAAGAAGCTGCTCAGATTCTGACCCAAGAACTCCTTGAGGTACCCAGCCAGCACACAAAGGAAACAATCACATCCATGGTATTTTAACTTCCTGCTTTTTTAGAATGATGGGTCAATGACAAACATTTTCCTTCTAGGCGTTTCACTCATTTATAGTGGTGTTCATGGTAAGTTTGACAGCTTTATCTTTTCTCAGCTACTTACAGCTGTGACTCCATTACTTTGAAGTCAACTTGGATTTGGTTGGAATGAAGTGCAGACATCAGTGACTCAGGCTTAGCATGTCACCTGCATTTGTTATCTTGCAGTAGACAATTTAATCAATTATAGTTTTTTGTCTAGGCACCAGAACAAGACAAAAACGCTGGTCAGCATTTCACGGGGCTGTTTCTTCACTGCTAGCAGGCTGTTTAACATCTGATAGACCATATAAAAAGGTCTTCCCAGGGGCTTAGAGTGTTTGGGCTGTTCTTTTTATAGTGCAGAAGGCCATTAATGAGCAAGCAAAAGCAGTGTGGAAATAGCTAGACCAGTCTTGTTGAGTTAATAAGAAACTGTCATTCTGCTTCAGTACTTTCTCATTAAGCCTAGCAGTGTTCATGTCTAAGGAGACTGATGGTACAAATCTATTTTAATGCTCAATTTAATTCTTCAAGACTTGAATCAAAGAAAGTTTACCCCTCTTTTTTTTCCTTGACTTTATCTGTTCAGCAATTTCTGAGAAAAAACACATTATTTTCTTTTACAAATGCAGCTCAAAAGCTGAAATTAATCTTCTTTTAAAGAGCTAGATGTACCTTGACTTTTCTGAACAGAAGAACAGTCAGAAAACAAATTTTGTCCTCTTGTTCCCATTAAAGAGTCTATAAAGATAGTCACCATATTATCATCCCATGCCCGTTTTCATTTTAAGACTAGAGTCTTAAAATAACTTAGTTGTTGTGTTTAAGTGTCAAACAGAAATTAAATTCTCCATTGCTTAAATAGGATTAAAGAACAGATATCACCTATAACTGGGCAAGAAGGGTTTGTCATGCAATGTTAACAATGAAATCAGAAAGCCACTTCTTGTTAAGAACCTTTATTAGAGCTTTATTAACTCCTTAACTACTCTCCTACACCCCACTTAATTTTGCTGCTCTGACTAGAATCTTAACTGAGTTCACATGCCTTTGTTGTTACCTTCTGCAGAGGATCAGTTACCTGTTTTGTTGCCAGATCCATTTTCTCTTAAGGAGCTTTTACTGCTGTAACTATTCCAAGGAACTGACTTACTGGAAGCTCAGCATCACCCATATGACAAGGAAACACTGCTCAAATGCTTAAAATTATGCAACAATGATCTTCACGTGACACCAAAGTTCAGCCTTGTCATACAGCTCAGTTAAGTGAAGATGTGGGGTGAAACATAACATACTTGCTGTCCAGTTGCTGATGCTTGGTCACTGCAGGCTCCATCTCTCCCTACCATCACCTCAGATCGGGCACAGAAAGCCATGCTGGTACCAATGCAGCATTCAGTAACTTCAGCCTAGCTTCAGGCATATGGTAGTCCAAGAGAAGAGGGAAGGAACAGATTAGAGAGAAGTTCATCAAAGGAAACTGATGGAAGAGAGTCACGTGTTCCCTTTTGTACTTTACATGTACAAAACTTTCATGCGTGTATCAGGCCAGAACTGAGCGAGTTCTCTCCTGCTGTTTTGAACACCAAAGAAAACAGTCCAGTGCATTAGCGAGGGAGTTTCATTCTCTTATCTGTTATTCTCCAGCATTTGTTAGCTACAGCTCTTAACTCTCCTGGCTACCCATTGCTCACACCAGGGAAGTTCCTAAAGCACACCTTTTCACACAGCATGGGTTTCATCTCATAGTTGATTTCTCTTTTCTGCACTCCACACATACGGGATTTCTTGTTAGTAAGCCTGTAACGACTGTACATCCCAGCTCTGAAAACTCCCTCCAGGGCTGTTTCCACAGAACTCATTTCTATGTTAGTTTCTTATCCTTTTCTTCTCCTTACAACAACCTTCCAGGAAGTTCCCAGATCTTTCACGGCAAAGTACTATTTCCTGCAGTGCAGATACTATGGTAAGGACCTGAAGTTGCTGAAGATTTGAAATCTCAAATCATTAAGGTCATACAAAGGTGAAAAGCATTGAAAACACTGAAAAAGAGGTGAGAAAGATTAGGTGCATCCCAACACACCAAAAATATTGCAGGATCCCAGTAATGTAAACAAACTGTTTTTATTATAGGCCATACTGGTTTTGTGGGATGCTTTAGAAACCCACTGTTCTAAGATAACTTGAGAGAAATCTCCCGTTGTAATTCCGTGAGTGTTTCCTGTTATTCACTGTTGCACATACAGTGCAAAACAACTACAGATTTTTCCCTCCCAACTACACATTTGCCAGATGAGCACTGGTAATTTTCTCACTATTAATACTCTTGAAGGTAGTGCAGCTTCCAGGAAGAAGAAAAAGGAAGATGTTAGTTAAATCTATAGTACATACCCCCCACTACCTTAAAGCAGATTTAGGGCTAGTGTTGGAATCATACCTAGCATTATCACAATCTACTCCGCACCATGTCAAGGCACAGTGGTGACAGCATGAGACCACAGAAGCGGCAGCATGGCTGGTAGAACTGACAGTAACCACTAAAAAAAGACTTGAACTGCATTTTTTCTAGTGGGGAACGTGGGGGCAGCAAGGCAGCAGAAGTAACATAGCCCCTAAGACTAACAAGAACTAAACATCCAGAGCAGCAAGCACACATGCTTTTATTATTTCTGATACTTTCTGAAGCTGGCCAGGTCTGTTAAAAAGTCATTTATATATTTACTACAATATGAAATAATAAGAAATAAAATGTAAAATATTAGTGAGAAATGTAAAAATATTAGTGAGAATTCATGCAAGGCTTAAGAGTTTCTGAAGTATCAAACAAATGCAAAAACAAAGAGAACACAGTCTCAGGAAGTTTCCTTTCTGAGTTGTGGTTGTCACTGGAAAAAAAATTCTCCTCTTTAAAGTCTTCTCTCCATTTTGGTATTTTTATTACACAGCCTGCATAATACAGGTTTGGCTTTTCTTAGTATATATTGTTGATTCTGGATACCTGAAGTTGTTCTCCTGAAGTCAGTACTCTATATGTAAAGAGGGAACTCTGTTTAGCAATATGTAGTCTCCTTGCTCTTCTATCTGCACTTTAACCTCTAGTGACAACTGTAAGATATGTCAGCAAAATGCTGTTTTTCATGCTGCCATCACTGCTTCTTTCTTGCTGTCTCATCACGGCTGGCCTTAGGTTGTACAGGTTGTGTACGTGCCAGTATCACACACAAGCTGAAGCTGATACCTGACTCCTTCCTCAATTATCACTGAGTCAATAAAATCGGCCAGCATGGAGGAACTATGCAGGCGTTGCCTCCTTTCAGGAGACAAAGATACTGGAGTTTTTCTCCCTCAGGCAAAAATGAGAAGTGTGAGATGTGATTTGTGATGAAATTCAGAACCACGCTAAACTTGCCTGGTTTCAGATTTCATTACCCCCAGAGTAGAAAGGTTTGGTGAAGTAAGAGATCCTCTGCCAATTAAGAACACATAACATCAAGAATTCAGAAAGCTTCCAGCATGCAGCAAGGTGAGAAGTTTCAGCTTCAGTCAAGCTTTCTGTTGAGATTTGTTCAAACTCTGCATTCTTACAGGGTTTTGCTTATGGACCAAGAAGCTGTTGAGTAACTACACATACCCGAACAAAAGTAAATAGACCCATTTCAGCTTTGCAAAGAGTCATGGGTAGCAGAACAGCTGGGAATGCTGTCTTCCTTCTTGGACTTGCAATAGTCTTATGCCAAAAAGGACTGGTCACAGTCCTCAAGCTCAGAGCAGGATGATATCAACTGCTGCACCTAAGGATGTGACACTTGCAACAGTGCTATCTATCATTGTCGTAAGTCTCAACAGCAACTGACAATGTAACGAAGAACAGTTCATGTTATTATATTGAACTTGAACCCTACCACATTCAACATCAGTTCCAAGACTCATAGCTACATATTTGGAATTAATGTATTTCTTTCTCTGCCCTTTCCTGACCAACATCCCATGGTATATGAGATTGCCCCCACAGAATAAGTTCATTTGAGACAAGCTCTGCACATACCATAGGTAAGTTATTGAAGCCTATATACATTGCAGGAAATATAAAAACAGCAGAGGCCTGGATCTAGGCCTTTAAGTTAGGTGAACCTTGTGCAAATTTGTCCAGATGTTGTGGGGAGGGGGTCTTTAGAAAGTGAAGATCCATCTCTACAAGAATTCTTTTATCTCCTTAAAAATCTACATAAGCTTTTACAGTAACACTTCAGCGCTGTGCCCTGCCAGAAAGTTGTACCATCTGTGCAGCTTTCTACACATCCTTGAAACAATGGCTCTCTCTGCTGGTGCCTTAACATCCGGTAACACAGGCCAGCTCTGCAGGGAAAAACGCTGAATACCCCCAAGCAGAATAGCTTACTTTTTTCAAGGGAAATCCTGCTCTTTCCTCTCCAGGACCGAAGTTCATTCTTTTACTATGGGTTTCCCAAGTACTGCCCTTGAAATATATATATTGAGAAGACAATCTTCTACTGCTAAAGAATTGCTTACCTCAACATTTTACTCTCTCGTACTTTCAGCTAAACCTAGTGAGAAAACTGGGGCTCTGTCAGGAAGGGACATAGATTTCTGTTTATAGATCCCTTTGCCTTTTTATTATTAATTTACCCTATAGTTGATGTCTGATAATTGAAATCACCAGTGTTGATCCAGCAACTTCAGTATGGCTCATAGAACACCAGCAAACTTGGATTTTCAATAAGAAATCCAATCTCTTTGCTACTGCTGTCTCATATAAGGCTTCAGGATGCTTTTTAATTATCATACCATTTAAAGGCTCAATACTGGTTCAAAGATTTGGAAGTACACCTGAACCTCAAATCTTCAATTCTAAAATATTACCCAAAAGTACCAAAAAGGAGGGAAATCCTATCACTCCCATGGCCATACTATTGTCACTTTTGCCTCTAGTAAGTCTTTAACCTTAAACCTTATTTAATCCTTGTTAAGATATATTAACTAATTCTTTTAACCATCCTATACATTAAGGAAAATTAAATTTGATAGGTCTATCAAAAATCCATAACTGAAGCCGAAGAGACTGCAACATCAAGTTCCAACTTTCTTTTGGGGTGAGAAAGTTAAACATAATCACCTTTTCCCCCCCCACCCCCAGCATCAAATTTAGAGCTAGACTTATTCTCTCATCCTATGGTTTGGCTACTTATTTACTGAGGCCAATGACACTGAACCACAGCTGCAGCACAGATGATCAGCAAAGAAAATTATTCTGCACAGATCTGAGTCTGGCCTAACCTGCTCAAGAGTTGATCTTCACTTTTACAGATTCAGACAAGCAAGTGGATGGAAAAAACTGAATGCAGTACTGCATAACTGGAAGCCTGCTTGGACCATACAACACACTTTACTAAAAAGATAAAAGTTTACACAGAGACAGAAAGTTGTTATACGTCACTTTCATTTCTGCAAACAAGACACAGGTTTCTACTACATTTGTTCCTTTTCTAGTCAGGCATCTTAGCTTAGTTATTGTTTATCACAGTGCCTTAATTCAGTGAAGTATCTGAATGGAAATTCTCAGCAATGGTACCCCACCAACAGATGCCTCTGAGGGTCATATTCACAGTGAGAAGGGACAGGCATTGCCTCCTATTTCTACAGTCAGACACAGATCCCCTGTCAGGAGTCCTCAGATTAAAACACTTGACTGTGACAGCATCTAATTGCTTTACAGGGCATTTTGAGACCTCTTAAAATTAGGACTGAGGAAAAAAAAAAGAGCAGTCATCAACCTAACACAGCAAATCCACCAGTAAACCATGTCTCTAGGAGCCACACTACATGCCCTAAGAGTGCTAACTCTTTATAAAAAATTCTTACATTCAGGTCCACACCTCTCAGAATTAACTGCCTGCTCTAAACCAATTCACCTTAAGACAAGAATCATGGAATGGAATGGCTTGGATTGGAAGGAACCTTAAAGATCAGGCAGTTTCAACCCCCCTGCCATGGACAGGGACACTTTCCATGGGATCAGATTACTCAGAGCACTATCCAGCCTGACGTTGAACAGTTCTATGGATGGGGCATCCACAACTTTTCTGGGCAACCTGTTTCAGTGTCTCACCACCCTCACAACAGAGAATTTCTTCCCAATATCAAATCTAAACCTACCCCTCTTTCAGTTTGAAGCTGTTCACCCTTATCCTATCACTACACGCCCTGTAAAAAGTCCCTTTTCATCTCTCTTGTAGGCCCCTTAAGGTACTGGAAGGCTGCTTTAAGGTCTCCCCAGAGCCATCTCTGGAGAAGCAAAATAAAGCCTTTCATTTTTCTTTTAACGATGCTATTGATTTAAAAATACATCTTAGAGCTATATTCAGGAAATACACACCAAACAGGACTTCACAGAACATTCATACAGAACTTATTAATTAAAGTGTGAAACATCAATATTTGTAGCTTGCTCTTCAGAGAAGCAGAACAATTGCTGGTGTTAAAGTCACTTAAAGCTATGGCTTCACTTCTCTCTTAAACTAAAAATAAAAACCAGACCACGAATTTCTAAAATACTTCAAGATATTTGGATGATAACTATTACAGAAATGAAACTGTAATTATTAAAATATTCACCATTACTGTAATTATTAAAATCGTCACTGTTACTTAATATGCAAAGCACCTGCAAATGAGTCTTTCCATCTTCATTGCAGCAAAAGAGAATGAAACTCACCTCAGTAATGGAGGAGACAAGTGATCTCCAAAGAGAGTAGCAGCTACCTGCTAGGCCATTACAATTACACAAGTTGTTCATTAGATGGTACTGACAAAGTATTCTGAAGAGTTTCAGGGCTTACAGATGTGCAAAACATGTTGAGAGGTTAAGGCAGGAGTAAAACAAAACCTCAGGATGTTTCTGCACCTTCCTAAGCTTTTTCTTAAGTGGAATGAAGTCTAAATTTTGATTGTTAATCTTACTGTTACTCTGTCTAATCTTCTGGTTTTTTAAATACAGGATATAGAGCTTGAATCTGGAACAACAGTTGAGATCTCCCAGCCATCAGGAAACATAGGAGACATTTGGAATAAAAACAAGTAACTCTGAAAAGCAGTATACAAGAGGAGACTTACCACTGAATGAAGAGCAGGAAAGAAAATACTCAGTTGACAACAGCTTTGATCTTGTAAGTCCTATGGCAGCAAAACTTCCTGCCTCTTCCCCTGTAATGTCTTTGACTATCTATTTCTGTTACTGGCTTCAATCATGGTTCAGACACCAATGGCAAAACACTAAGTGCTGTCTGGCTTGTGGTACAGATTCTTTCTGTTTTGTACCATCAGGATAAAGTTAAGGTGGCAAAACAATCACTCACTTGCAGAAATTGTATACAGTCAACTGTTAAGTGAGGTATGTGTACGTACAAGTACAGACACTACTGATTAATGGTGGAACAGCACTGTTCCTTATAACCCCTCCCTAGGACGTGCAGCACTGAAAAAACACAGCTGGAGTACCAGAGGACAAGCTCTGTCTCAAAGCGTACTCTGAGATGCCGTCAGTTTTCCCCCAGTTGTTGGTCTAACAAGTGGTCTTAGGGCTAAAGTGAACCAGGAGGTCTCAGTGCACAGCACACAGCCTCCCTGGTACCAGGAGGAACTGCAGAAGCAGTTACACTGAGAGCAGGTAACAGCCAAAACAAAGACCAACTCTCAAAGGGCAAACAGCAATTCTTTGCACAAATCAGTGGTCATTGGTTTAGCTCTCAGCATAAATCCTTAATTGTAATTTATAGAGAAAAAATGTTTTCTTTATCTTTTCCTTAGCAATTCTACATCATTGGGAATACAAAAAAACCCTTGAAGTTCTCTTCATGTCACAGATTAAGAAATTTCAGACCCATTAGCACAGTGAGTGTACAACAGCGGACTGCAGCAGTTGTGGTCAAGTCCTAGTGTGCAAATCCTGAAGAGATGAATATTCTCTTATCAGTAACTTATAATGTATCTAACAAATTGGCACAACCACTTCAGCTTTTACTGTTAGCAAGGAGATAAATTGATACCCCTTATCACCATATATCATAAGCACTCAGGGTAAGGTTAACTAACAAGAAACCGATCTCTCTCCATCTTGTTGAAGATTACTGCATGTACATTTTAGTTATCTCAGTGGGAGATACAGCAAGGGCATATAAAGGCTTAATATGTTACAGTCAATTTCTTCAACACAGATTGAAGGAGATGGTCCAGCCCTCATTATTTCCCAATTTTAAGCCAAATTTTATTTCCATGCTTTTGTTTCATAGTTCCTCCTAAGAAAAAAGACCAGGGAAAATTTTTGTATTCAGAGATTATTTTGTATTTTTTGAAAGTGGTAATAATCAACTGTTATTAAAACTAATTTATTATTAAGCCTCAAACATGATACACCAAGCATCACAGTCAAAATTATTTCAACTACACTTACAGTAGCAGAAGTGGTGGGTTTTTTTTCCTTTTTATTTTGTATCAAAAGTCAAGAATTATATATTGTATTAACAAGCAGACCATAGCTAGACTTTTTTTCTCTCCAGACCTCACCTCTAAACTGGAATACCCCTAAGTATGTGCACTAGAGCATGCACTTACAGTAAATGTGGTTTGAGGTTATTTAGGCATGCCTGTGTACATTAGGGTCATACCTGGAAGCAGAAAGTTGGATTTTATTGGGCCTTGCACTGTAGGCAGCAGACTGTGAGAGATGGAGAAAGCTTGCACCAAGTTAACCAGCAGGTCAGAGGCAGCACAAAGCTCACAACTCGCCTGTTTCATACTGCAGCTTCTCTCTACAGATAGCATGGCCTTCTACCATTTGTCCCCAGCAGAGGGTAAGTTAATTGGGAACATTTAATGTAGACAGACAGCCAAGAGCAGTCAAGCCCTTAGGAGAGCAGTCAAGGCATCAGTAGTGATGACTAGGACAAGATCGTCTGTTCCAGGTTAATAGTTGTCTGCATCAAGGTCTTCATATTTTCTCCCCAGTTTTTCTGTCTACAGTCCACTACAGTCCTGATGATGCATTTGATGCACCTTTTTTGACTATAACAAATGAAAATTCAAAATAAGATTTTTGGTGTATTTGATTAACTTAGGTGGAGCAAGAAACAGAAGAGGGGCAGAAAGACCAAGAATATGGGTTTGAAGAGTCACCAAGTTACATCATAGGAAAAATTCTCTTATGAGATTTAGATGAAACCACAACACTTGGGTCCTATTTATGATTTGTTCTGACACTTTCCTGCACCACAAAAAAAAAATTACATAAATATAAAAACATTGACAGAAAGACCAGATTTACCTCTAGACTGAAATATTTGCTCTCTGAAGGAACAAATTGCCACAGTATCCACAGCATTCCAGTTTTCCCCTGGCTCAGGCCATCTTGCCTCCAAGAGCCACCCCAGCCAGCAGCTCCCACAGACCAGCAGGCGGGAGCAGAGGGACTGTGGAGATGAGAAATGGTGCTTGCAGGTGCTGGCAGGGACATGTGCTGGAGAAACTCCCATGAAATGAGGATAAAACAAGAGAACAAAGACTTACCCAGTGTGTCCAGTAGCCTTGTGGCTACTGCAGCCAGGCAGCTCTGCCGCCAGCATCCACCACCACAACATGGCTGCTGTCTCCTCAGGGCACCTGTGCCCAGCATGGAGGGACAGCCAGGCTCCCTCTGCTCACAGGAGCTCTCCCAGCTCCCTCAGCACGTCCCCACCCTGTCGCGAGGCTCCCCCTCAGAGGGGCAGCAGAGGGGCTCTGTCCCGGGGCAGGGCACGGAGGGCCCCTATCCCCAGCTCCCTCTCGGCTGATCCCACAGCCTCACAGGCGCCATTGCTCCACACAAGACCTGCCCCTGGGGCTGCCCCAGGCCAAAAAGAGCTCTCGAGCTGCCCCCGATCATTTTTCACCCCACAGGTATAGCCAAGTTCAGGTAACTCCCCCTCTCCTTCACCCTCACTAGCAACAGGATTTGTGTTGGGTTTTTGTGTACTTCAGCATCACACACAGGCAGTTCCCTCACACCAGATATCCACGGCTGTTTGCTCACCAGCCCCAATTTGATGCTCTCCTGCCAGTTGGCCAAGGCAGCAGTACTGGGAAGAGGTGTGGCAGGGAGCCCAGGGGCATGCAGAGCCCTCAGCCCACGCATCCCGCTGCCCACTGAGGCAAGGGCCCCAAAACCTACTGTTCCAGGACTGTAAATATCTGAGACCCGTCTCACAGAAAACCTGGAGCCCAGAAGCACTCCCCAATGCCTTCCTTAAAAGAGACACCACACAGCAAAGTAAGGAGGCCGTTCAGGTATGCATCTTAAATCTCTACATCCCCTGGAAAAGTTTTCCTCAGTCCTCGTTTAGAACTCCAGAAATACAGGCTGTCTGTAGCTTTCCCATTTCATCACAGTGATCCTCTAGCTGACCATTCAGCTGACAGAGTTTTATGCTTTTTTAGACCGTACCTGTTTCCTCAGTGTCCTCTTTTCTGAGGCTGGAGGAAACCCCTGTACCTGTCCCTTGCTACAACTACAGAAACATTTAGAAAAAATACAGGGAGAAATATAAAGTTGACAGAGGTTCAAGAATACAGCTTAAGTAGCAACATTTTGAGACACTAAATACTAGCAAATTAGCATAAGAGTCATCAGATATCACAAAGGCAAGTATCTACTGGAAGAAAAAAAAATATAAATATAGACATAAAACATTTACCATATAGAGAAAAGAGGCGCTGTTGGCCGCAGTGACTGGAAAACTCCCACAGAAGTCAGAACAACTTTAATAAGTACTTAGAGCATATATCTTTCAGAAATTTCAAATCTCAGTTAATAGTAGATAAATAATCATTTACAGAATATAATTAATAATGCACTTAAAGTTGACATTCTTGTTCAGATTCCTCCTGAAAAATGGCAAGAAGAGATATCTGCACAGTAAAGAGAACAAAAAAGGCAGAAAGGCAACATAAGAAGTGAAGAGGAGGAAGGAGCAAGAACAGAAATGGGGAAAGAGCAGTAGGAACAAATGGAAAAAGTAAAGGCAGATCTGGAAAAGGAACAACAGAGGAGCACAGAGGATGTGGTTAGTGGGGATAATGTTCTCATTTGAGAAGGGAACATTTGAATGGAACAACATGACAGAACTATTGTTGTCTTTGCTTTTCTTTTGCAAGCCAGGCACATGCATCCACACCTATCGATGTTTCAGCATGAAAAAACATAGATAACAACAAAGCATCTTCTAACATAAGACTAACAACACAGCATGTGAAGAAGCCAGCAAACTGCTCCAGCACTCCCGGGCAAATTCCAAACTAGAGTATAACAACACAAGCCTTTTAATCTCAAATATGTGCATAGATAAAGTTCCATCTTTTAGCAGCATATTAGATTTTTCCTAAGTTTAGTATTGCATGTGTGTCTACTAAATTAACTTCATTTTTCTAATACTTTCATCCATTCATCATTATTCTGAATTCTGACTTTTCAAAGTCTTTGCTGATAATGAAAATAATCAGTATCAGTGAATCAAAGTCATTAAACAAATTTAGGTCTTCAACTTACTGTACCTAGCTTACAGTGAGTTCATGACGATTATATTCCACACTTTCCAAACAACATTAAATCCACTACTGAGCATTTTCCCTGACAAAAACCTCAGCATTGTTATAACTAAATGGTTATAAAGATCTCATAGCAATGTAGGTTATTCCTCAATGATATAAGCATTTTATATTAGCAAAACAAACAAAGAAACAAAAAAAATCATTAAGAGCACTTTTGCTCTTTAGGTCTGCTGACACAGCTTAGGAAAAAATGAAAGCCAAACACAACAAATCCCACAAAAAAAACCCCACCAAATACTTGAGGCAAAACTCTGGGAAACCGATCAGTATCAGAAACAAGCTCTGGTGCAATATAATTATAATATTTCTATTCACCCTTTGAAATGTTCTGCTTACACAAAACAGTACATTTGACACCATCTCGTTGCTTCGCGTCCCTCTGGTAATTTTTCATCGGAACGGCATTTCCCGGGGAGAACAGCGACCTCCTCGGGTGGTCTCGAGGAGCTGCAGCCTATCTAGAAACGCCTGAACGCACTGCAGAGCATTCCCGGGAAAACAGGCATGCCCAAGAACGCGAGTAGTAGAAGTAGCATGTTTCAATCACATGTCTGAAAAGAAATATTTATATTTCTTTTTTTTAATTAGTGCTATGCCCTGCTTAACTTTATTTCTGGAAAAGAAAATAGGCATTCGAGTCAAACTGCTGGACTGAGAACACCAAGATGATTGGAAAATACATGGAACCTCACTAAGTGAGGCAGAAGACCTTTAGTTTTATTTTCCTTAACTTCCCATTCCCCAAATAAGGAGAATATTCCTTTCCTTCATGAACCTCCTTGGCTTTCTTTGATCCTCCCTGCTCTCAGTGTGAATCCTCCTGCAAAAATAGCCCATTTTAATGTCATTTTGTTTACATTTAAATGTCAGCCAAGGCTTTCCATTGCCTCATTTTTTGCATAGCCCGGGTTCTTGTTCTGGGTTTGTGTCCTTGTTACACAAGGATGCATTCCAATTTTTTCTTCCAGCTCTTACTTACTGAACTTTTCTAACTGTTCCTATGTACTCTTCCATCCCTTGTCTCCAAATCTTTGTTCCATGTAAGCCCCATACCCATATCTCTCATGTCCTTCTCAAAAGCACATGAAAAATGGAATGCAGGTTTTTGCCCCCTTACAAATAGTGTGAAGGAAAGTAGACAGTAATTTTTTAAAATATTCATTTGCAGAACCAACCAGACATACGCTACATATCACTAATCAGCACCCATTCTCCCTTTATTCTCAGTTCTTCCCCCTTCGCTTTGGCAATCTGCTGAGCTCCTTGGGCTAGGATCTGCTCTTCTGGCAAAAATGTTCAGCAAACCCAGGGTTGCTATAGCAATTAATAATCATTTATATTTTAGTTTACAGAAACAGAAACTAGAGGAGTGGAGGTGCCATGAGGAGGAGGTGGAAGCAAAGAAGTCACAATTAGAGAAAACAGCACAAGAACAGATTTGGCAGCAGCAGCAGGATTACCACAGGAAGCTTCTGCAGTTCCAGAAGAAGCAACAGCTAGAGGAACATGGAGCAGCAGATGGTCTATAGAAAGACTAATGCTTACTTTAGCAGCAGATAGCTCATCAGAATGGATGATTTCTGGTAAAGACATAGCCTGTGTGTCTGCCTTGAAATTCCTGTGACAGTACATCCCAAACTTGCAGTACCTAAAGCTGCTTCTCTGTTAAACAGATATGATAACAATAGTCCTCTCTGCCACAGTCCCTGCAGCCTGAAAAGAGAGAAATTCCACAGCCTAGCTACGATGCAATGTGCAAGATGCTGGCAATAACATCACTCATGCTACATCTGATCGTTTGTTTTCATTACGTATCTTCTCTGAAAGCCTGACTCCCAGTACCTACAGCTAAAAAAAAAGAGATTCTAAAAAATAGTTGCAGAGAAAGGCTTGAACAAAAATACGATTACAATTTAAGAAAAATTCATTTGAGACAATACTAAATATTGTAACACCAGTATTAGAATTTTCTTTTTATCTGTAACTGATTAAAAAAGTTCTTTCCTAAATAGAAAGTACATAAACAACTAATAGTTGTTGGTGATGTTTCGAAGAGGCACAAAAATGCAGACAAAAAGAAGGAGCAATGTGATTAGAGGAAGAATGCCAGCAGCTGGTTGACATGGCAGTAGAGCACCTGAAATATGAAGGAAAAAACTGAGAAAAGGCAACATATAAGGCTGAGGAGCAAACGAAGAAAGAAGATGCTAGACTACCTCTAGACAAAGCCAGAACACAAGCACAGCTTTTAAATTTAATCAGGTATGTAGCTATTAGTCAAAGAGTGAAGTTAATGCCCCTGTAGTAGGAGTTCCATCAGTGTAGTTAACACTGGAGAGCACCACTGGTACCTCAGGAGTTAAAACTGCCTTCAATTCCAGCCCCAAGACACAATGCTCTTCTTTTACTATTTAACCAGTTTTTCAGTATTTCCCCAAATTGCACCAGCAATTCACATACAGCTATATTCTCTAATTATTTTAGTGTTTATAACCTACTACAGAAAGAAGCCCAACACCTGAAATTATGGTTACCTTTACACCAGAGCAGTCTCCACAGCATACTTCCACAACTTCCTGCAGCACCTCAGAACACAGGAACTGGGAGGCTGCACAGTACATATTAAAACATTGCAAATTGCGTAACAGTCCTTCTTAAGGGAAGCCTAGGTCAATTTGTGAGCCACAAAACACTGCCAGGGATAAGAGGCTGAGTAATAACTACAGCTGAGCAGCAATTAGCACCTACTACTTGCTCTATTCTTACTGTTGTGACAGGAGAACATGCTAGCCCACAAGAAAGTATCATCACAAGCCAACATGTTCTTCCAGTCTATTGCAAACCTTGCTCAAAGACAACTCCTAGGGGCAGCCCAGGCTCCTGCCCAGCCTCAGTGCTACAGAAGGCACCATTATGCGCTGTGGCAAAATCAAAGAAATGCTAGTGCACCAGTAATGAACTCACCAAGTGTGTATGTGTCAAGTCAATGCACTGGCTTTCTAACTCCAGAAGGAATTCTGTTCTGCATCCACTTCATTAACACTGTTTGGAGGCAAAGAACAAATCTGGAACCACCTCAGCAGTCCAAGGAGCATGACTAAGGGAAGCTACCAGACTGGAACACACTCAACATGTTCCTCATCCACAGGTGTTTTCTCATGTTCACCCATTTGAAAAGCTAGGCCTGAAAAGAGTATAAAAGAGTAAGTAAATGCCTGGTGCTAGGAATGGGTTACTGCAGTGAGCTCTTTCAGCTGCACTCAAATTCAAGGATCCAATCCGGCTCGAGAGACCTTTTGGCACATGTGCTCTCCTTCACAACTTTATCTTCCTAGGCTGCAGCATTAGTCTGTGTAGACTATTAACAAGAGGAAGTAAAAGCATTCATGTTTGATCAGCCAGTAGAAATGAATCCAGACAGACCTCCTGAGGTACCAGAATACAGATTCTTTGGTCCATTCCAGAGATAAAACAATGAAATCACCAGGTTACAAAAATGTATGAAGACCTCCGTGCTGACTTCTGGAGGAATCCTCCAAAACAATAAATTGCAATAAACATGCTACTGTAAGAAGAGGCTAGATTTCAGATTCAGCAATGAAAAGACTACAGAGAAACTGTAGCAAGGCAAGTTCTTATCTTCCCTATAAACCAGGTTATTCTCATTTTTTTTTGCTTCTCTAGTATTTTCTAGTAAAGTGTAACACTTGTAGATTCAATTCATATTGCAGTTGAGTCTCCTATGGAGAAATCACTTTTTGCAGTCTCTAAATTGAAGCCGAACTTTATTAGGTATGCATTAAGTACTGGTTCTAAAAGCAAACCAAAACCAGTTTAAACATCCAGCACAATTCCTACTGGTCTCCGTAAAGTGCTTCAGAGGTTCATTTTCTCATTTAAGAAAATTTACCCTGAACAGCAATAATTCAAGTGTGCACACAAAAGATGCACAGCACAGGTCAACACAAATATTTTAACACTGTATTCTTAAATAATTTCTTTTTCAATTAGGAAAAGCTAAAAACTAGTAAACAATTGTAGCACTTTTAAAACAATAGATAGCTAGTCAAAATTCATGGCAGAATTCACATTTTAGCATTATCTAACATATTAATTGAAGTCCAAATCCTGCCAACATTTATGCATTTAACGTCAAAAAACCCTAATTTTATCAACCTGCTGATCATGCAGACATGTTTATACTTAAGAGAATACACAAATTCTTTAGGCACAGCAGTTTTGAGAAAATCTTTCAAAACTGATAGTTTTGTAAAGTGCCTTTCAATAAAGCTTTTATACATAACCATAGTGATTATTAAATATTGTCACAATTCAAAATAAAGTATTAGCTTCCACCTTCTATTCCATAACTGACTCAGTGAAGATGGTTTTATTCTCCCAACACTTTTTTTAAAGCACTTAAAACCAACTTTTTTCTAATATACAAGTAAGCAAAGACAGAAAAATTGCAAGAGGAAAAAATATTTTGTTTTTCTCAAACATATGAAATCCAACCTTATTTCCAGTCATATCCTTCAAAACTGCAAGTGCTTTAAAACTTTCACTCCAGACCATCTTTCTAGCTCTTTGACTTCAAAATTCAGGTTTTATTTCAACCTGTAATTCCCAAGAATTAACTTCTTTAAAAAGGGTACTAGTGCATCTGTGTAGCACATGTGTCTTCTCATTTTGCACAGAGCTCTAAATACTAATCTTTGAGGCAGAGGACAGTTTGTCCATTATTACTGCTCTATCAAGTTCTATCAGCAAAGACATGACTTTAGACCAGCAGCTCTGTTGAGGATCTTTGAGGCTTCACAAGAAGTCTGAGAAAGAGGTCAAATCAGTTTTTCACTGGTTCCACAGCCACTCTATAAAGAGATGTATTTTAGGACAAGGTTACAGAACAGAAAGCAATCTTTGCCTTGAGCTTCATCCTACTAAAGCTGCATTTTGCAGAAAACCCTCCTCCACAGTCTCAAGAGAACCAAATGCAGTGCTTCAGCTCAAAAGCTGATATAAATGAGCATATAAAAACAGATTTGGAAGAGGAAAGTGAACAGCTAGAAGCAAAGATAGTCAGGGCAGCAACTAGAGTACAAGCATCAAACCCCAGGGATCTGGATTCAGTTCTCAGCTCCACTTTCAGCTTCCACAGTGGCCCCAGTAAGCTGCACCCCAGTTCCTTAGTTTGCAGAACAGAGATAATGGGAACCCTTCCTACAAAAAAGAGCATTGTAGAAATTTTAATTTAAAAGATGATCTGATAATAACAAAGCTGTTTTACTTCTGGTTTTCTGAAGCAAATGTATTTAGAGTATTTTAAAAAAGCAACTGGAGCTATGTGCAGAGAAGCCATGTCATTCTACGTCATCATAGCAATCCCTCTTTCCTTAAGAACTGCATTACATAGAACAGTTTAAGAAAACCCCATATTCTGACATTTTGTAAACAAAAATTTTAATCTTTAAAAAACTGCTTAGTGCAATTATGCATACAAAAGTATTACTAAATCAGGAACAGGATAACCACAAGCATGAAAGAAAATGCATGTCTAGCTTCACAGCAAATGCCATTAAAAAAGTACTAAAAACCTGCTATTTTTTCCAGGTATGCCAGCACTAAAACGTGTCTTTAACTGAAGCTGGCATTTATATGGAACTTGATCTACCAAACTAGTCCTATTTATCTGCAAAAAAGCTGAAGCAGGGAGAGTACCAAGATCTTCTCTTCACACTACTCTGCCCATAATCTCCCACCTCAGCTTTCATATCCAGTAACAAGCTCTCAAACTGACCATCTGTAACCTGTAAGTAGCTGGAACATGTAGACCCTGATACTGATGCCCAGTGAACTGTCATGACACTTCCATATCATCCATCATAGATTATTTAATGGTACCATTGCATGTGAAATGTAGACATTAAAAGCCATCTTTATTTACTTCCAAGTTGCATTTTCAGCTTAAATTATGTGCATGAAGATTTATGTAACTGTATGTGAATATTCTCTACTAAGAAAAGAAACAGCTAGTAGTCTCTAATAGTCACCTGCAAAACAAGCAGATCAAGTATTTTACTAGGGCAAGTAGAAAAAAAAAAATTATGAGGTATATTTACAGAGCACAATTTTTTTCTGGCTTCAGCTTACAGTCACTGGAAAAGCATGCCCTAATTATGACTTCTTATGGTTTTACTCATTTCCAAACATTTGAAAAGAAAATGCAAGTTGTTTATAAAATTGGTTTTTTTGTTTATTTTAAATGAAGCTGGTACAGACAATGTCCATTCAAAACCCACGTCCCAGGCCAAAAGGTACAAACAAGAGTGTCAAAGTAACACCAGTTGGCTGCTGTGAACATTCTTGCATGGATACCTGCACATACTAATTGCTATATGAGGTTAAAATGCTTCTGGGCTCTTCTGGTAAGATTTAAAAATCATTAGGGTTTTCAATTTCACGTCTTCAGCAAAGCCATCTCTGGAGCAAGGAACAGATGACAACAGTTCTAGCTTTTCCATTTCCAACTCGGCAATCTTCCTCGTTGGGCCATCAGCACAATTTAAGCAAAATAGCTCTGAGTTATGGATACACAACTTCTCCACAGTTTAGTTCTCTGAAAAACTTCATCTCGCACTGAAAGTTATAGTCCAGGAGTGAGACAGTCACACATCAAAACTTCAGGGCAGATATGGAAGTCATTAAGAACACTCGCCCACCTGGCAGATCTTACAGCCTTCGTGCCTGAAATGCACGAACCCAGTGAACATACAAATGCATGTGAGTACATGTATTCCTAAAGGGGAGGGCAGAAGGGAAGAGGGGAGCAAGGTTGCAGCTGGATCACAGAAGTTCAGCACAATGAAAACAGAAACAATAGTGTATAATGAGCACGAGAATTCAAAATACCAGACGCTTGAAAGTAAACTCCCAGAGATGGGGTGCCAGTTTCAGTGTTGAACACCACATTACAAAAGAACTATTATTTAAAAATAAAAAAGGATTAAGGGGGAAGTAAAACAGAAGGATCTAAACTGTCGAGTGACCCCCCGTCTGTTCCTGATAAACTTCAATCACATCTTCCTCCTCCATCCCCAGCTGTGAGAACAGAGAAAAACAGCAAATAATTGTTATAAATCTGGTGTGATGAAATCAGAGCAGGTCCTAGACAAATTATACAAAATGCTTTGTTCCTCTATCCCATCATAATTCATCAAAGGGGTGAAAAAAGTTTCAGTCACCATCTCACTAGAACAATATTTGTGACTTTTTAGTCCTTTTTCCTCAGACTTAGGTATTTGAGTCAAAGCAAAAGCCTTATAGCAAAAACCTACTTGTGGAGCAGTACACATTAGCCTGGAAATTGTTGGTTTTACCTTTCTCAAAACCCCTTGTTTAGGGGGAACAAGAACATCAGCAACATCATAGTGAATGCACCAGCTGCAGAGCCACGTGAATTATATATACTATAGTGCACTACTAGCTCACAATACAGCTTAACACCTACAGCTGGCAACTCAAAGCCTGTTTACAACTATTCTCTCAAAGAGAGCAATTTGTTCAATTTCACAGTCAACAAGTTTGATTTTTCAGAAGGTCATTATTATGAGTATTTCTTCCTGCTTTTTCATAACAATTGGTGGAAGTCACTGGACAGAAGTAACTGCTTTCTGTTTGTTTACACTTTGATCTACTAAATGTGAACTAAATACATATTTATTCCAAAGTCATAGTGAAGTTCAAGCTCAATAACTGGAAAGTTCCCTTCATGTTTTTCCCCCCCTCTAGTAAGCAGTGACTACACCCTCCTTTCTGAGGCATTACACATGGAGGTCCAATCAGTCTCTTTCCAAACTGCCTATTTGCCTAACTAAAAGATCCTAGTTAGAGAAACCAAACTATATTTCTAGAAAGAAACTCACCTCCTTGGGGGTATGATTATCAGTAATTCTCTGACCCTCGAAGAGAAACCTGAGTGAATTCATTGGAACACCCTAAAAAAACACACAGATGTGTAAGGAAAAAAACCAACAACTTACTGAATCTTGCATGGGTTTACAAGAAAAAGCATCTTAAATAAAAACAACACATGAAAGTCATAAAACAGTGTTAGTTCCTGTTACACAGGGAGCTCAGCTATCCTGCTGTATTCATGAAGACTACAAAGAAGTGACTCAAAAAGTATGACAGTTCCAAAATGCATGTTTATTCCAGAGTCCCACTGGAGTTCTAGCTCAACAACTTGGAAGTTTCCTTAACTTTTTAAACTTGTCTTTACTTATAAATTAAGTACTGACTATACCCTCTCTCTCAAGATATCATTACACATGTATTTTTCTGAACTGCATTATCAGCCTTATTTAAGGATCCTAAGACAACAAGAGCATGATGCTTACTTCATAAACTCCTACCCTTATTTTCCCAATCTTCTATGGCTATAGAACGGAATTGCAACCTTTACCATTATCAATTCTGCAAATGCTCAGCACTGGGAACAAAAGCAGAGATGAGGGGAAGAAAAAGGAACAGCATTCAAACAAGGAGAAACAAACATCCCAAAGGTAAATAGAGTTAAAGTATGTCTGTTGCACAATGTGCCCATGTTCTGGCAGAATGTCATACTTCACATCAATAGATAAGGCAAACACCTCACCTTTTCCTTTCTTTCAAGTTACGAGCAAAACAAACTCATGTGAAATATCACACAGTTTGTACATGAATTAGCTCTCAAATACTGCTTGCAAATAACTAGGCAGAAAATTCTCAGGTAAGGACAGATCTTCACAGTTTCAACAATCCCTCTGGCCAATGTGGAAGAAATGCTCATGGTCCCTTTACCAAAGAAAGGCTACTTGACACCAAAAACTGCATTGACTGCTGCTGAAGGAAATCATAGACCCTCCAGAACTCACCCCAGGAGATAAAGGTGTGTTCATTCGAATTATTTATTTATTAAAGAAAGAATTCCACACACATTTTCATTAGTCAGTAAGACTGCCTGCATGAATTATTTTCAAGACTTTTTTTTAAATTTTAGGTTTTTAAAAGGAATCATAAATTTAATCATTTGGATTTAGCTACAAATGTATCTGGTGTTTGATCTATTCTTTCCTCCTACTCCAGAAAGATAGCAAAAAAGAACACATTTCATAAAAGAACACTTCAATGACAAGTCCAACTTCTCAAAATATGAGGAAAAAAGCCCCCAAAGTTTTATTACTTATGATTATATCTCCTGAAGTGAACTCCAACACACTTATCCAAGACAAGGCCACACAAGACCTCTATCCCCAAAGCTGAGGGCAAACTAGGCCAGGGCTTCTGGAAATAGCAGCTGTGAATCCACAATATCTGCCACAGAATCTGGAAGTGAAGATATATTTTTGTTCTGTAACTGCTGTTACTATTTACCTACATCCACAATTAATATTGCAGATTTCTTTAACTTAGGGTATAATAGCCAGAGTTACTTGATTACCATATTAATGGCTGTAGCAATGCCTGAGGCCACCCTCATCCTAAGGTGCAGTATTCTACAGCTTCCAGCCAATTTTGCTTGGAAACAAAGGATTTTAAAGTAACTATAAGTGCACACCTGGGCATATTAAAACAAATTCTGTGTTTTCTGAGCAGCCACTACATATTTTCAAACAGTAATTTTAACTTACTACAAACTTCACAATTGTCTTACATAGGAATCACTTTTACTTGTCAAAAAAAAATGAGGGGATCCATTATATTTGTACCATCAGATACCTCAAAAGTCTGTATTTGAAAGGAACAGTGAGAAAAGTGGTTTGTTTTGGTTTTTTTTAATGAATGTCATTGTTTCACAAACCTGTCTTTGACAGTACGATTCTTTGAGTTTCTTGAGGTGTGTAGTCATTTTCACCTTGAAGTGAATTTCACTGCTGTCCTAAGGACAGAAAAGAAAAAAATTTACTCTCCTTGTAGTAACTGCTAACTTTATGTTATTTTTAAGTGTTTCGTTAAGAAAAAACTTAGGTAGAACTGAATGTTACATGAACTTACATGAAACATGAATGTGATTGAACTATCACCATGCACACCTTGGTGCATCATAACATGAACCTCCACGATGATTTGTCAGTCACTAAATTCACTATGTACTTCCACAGGAAGCTCTTTTTAAAAAAACAGATGGCATAGTATAGCCTTAGGCTCAACATGGAGGTTTTGGATTTAAAATTACTAAAACCCATACATGGTTCAGTCTGTGCTTCCATTTTTAACCAGATGATATACTTATGAAATACAAACATACATATGCAGGGATTTCTGCTCTGAGACTCCTAAAGAGACAAGTTAAAGCTTGTACTTCAGAATATATATGAAACCTTATTCAATTAGAGTAATTATCTAGAAGTTAGCATACAGGCAGACTTGGCAATGCAAGACTAATGTAAGGAGAAATCTCAGGCCTCGTTATTCCATAGTTCTTTCCATCAACCATAAGATACAAGTAGCTGCAACTGTCAAAATGGCTGTAGATAAACAGATTGCAAGGGGTTCTGTGCAAAAGCCATGTGGGCCACTTTTCAGCTTTTCAATGTGTTCTCACAATTGCTGATGAGGCCAGCAAGAGGTAAGGTAGTTTCTGTTAGTCCTACTTTAAGGTCATCTGTCTCCACCCAACTGCAGCAAACAATACTACTCCAACAAACAATCCTAGTTAAGTCATCTGAGCTAGGGGTTCTTTGCACAGAAGATTCCAACATTCTCAACATTCACATTCCAACACAGCCAGAATACAGACTTCTAATCCACCATTCATGTGGTTGCTACATCTACCAACAAGGCAGCCAACAGAATCCTTTTCCTATCCCTGAAAAGAAAGCTGACCTCATGCCTAGGGTACTCTACAAACTTTGAAGACCTGAACTTATCAAGTTTGCCACTTACTTAATTCAAACCCTTGGATAAATTAATCCCTCAATGCTTTAAAAAAAGCACACCAGAGTATACTAACACACGTTACTGGCAACTGGAAGTAGTTTATGGCAGGGGAAGATCCACACTGAAGAACTGAAAGTATCAATTTTCATTTGGTCATTTCTACCATACAAAAAGTCACACTTCCATCAAATGTCAACAAGCAGTTATGTAAAAAACTCACCTGCCCAATGACTTTGAGTTTAATGTACTCCCCTTCTTTCTTATCTCCTAAGTCCTCAGCTGAAGGTTTTGCTTCCTGCAAGAAAAATGTAAAACAACCTGATCAGTTCAACACTTCATTATTTTCACTGGACAACGTGGCAGCTGTCATCCTCTTTATTGCATGAAATCAGACTACTCAGGTTGTCTTATTTCTTTCTTTCTCCATGTTTGCACAAAAATAACAGCAACATAGTATTATGAAAGGTTGTCTGTCTACTTGTCAGAAGTTTAACTAATGAGAAGAAACACCATAAAGAACATAAGAGATGAGAGAAGAATCATTTGGAAATAGATGACATACAAATATAAGATGCATGATTTTATACCTCTAACTCCTAGACAACAAACAAACTGCAAAAAAAACCCACAAGAAGTGTACTAAGAGGCTCAGATACTTGACAGAAAAAAGAATTGTGAGGAGAGTAAACAGAAAGCACTTGTGACACCCTATAAACTTAGGGAGAGTGAACCATGCAAACATTTTTCAACCCATTGCATCAAAGGCAGTCCTTATTTTCAAAAGGCTGGTCAGCTACCTCCTTTTCTATGACAACAAAAAGCTTCCTTCTAACACATTTGTTTTAAGACCACAATACTTTAAAGTTTTAAAAAGGTGCAGTTCCAAGCACTATGGTGTTTTGATATCTTTCCAGGATAAGAATTAACTGTACAGACAAGTTTGATTCAACAACTTGAGCACTAAAGCTCATCAAAAGGGTTTAAGTGTTATACACTCTAAGACATTAATTAAGGACATCAGAGTTTTCATGTTACTGGTTGATAGATGAAACAAGTGAGAAATCAGGTACTATTAACCCCGTTCCTTGCCTGTCACTACAGATCCTGGATCAGGCCTTTAGTTATGTTCTATTGAAGCACAAAGGGATTTTACACAGACATCAGGTCTAGATCATGCTCAATGAAGAATTGTTCCCAAGTAGTCGTAAACACAGATACCCTGCTGATCGTGTTTCAAATCCTCCTTTTATATTTTACTGCTTAATGTTGTAGACAAAATAAACAAAATATGTACAGGTGCCTACCATAGGCTTTCTCCCACCCCTAAAGGGACTTTTTGCTGAGTGTACAGAAATATCCTTTGTATGGCTGGACTTGAAATTTAGGATCAAGTGCCAAAAACGCATACTAGCCTTCTCTACTAAGTCCATCCATATAGGTATCTATCTCCAGATTAAAACCTTTTGAAGATTTTTCTCTCCTCCTTAAAGAGGTCAAACACACACAACTTCTTTGAACATTAAAAGTTCAGGGAAGGGCACAGAGCAAGTCTGCAAACACCTTTGCCATCTGTACCAGTCTCAATCTGGAGTAAAGAAAGAGAGGAAGTGTTCTTTCTATCAGTTTGACTCACTGCCTCAACCCAGATCAGTGCAGTTTCTACAATGGAAAGAAGTATGAGCCAGAGACTCCACCTGGTTTGAATACCTTTTTTTTTAAATACCCATCCGGGCACAACCTAAACTGCTGGGACTGATTCATCACCCTTCAAGCTCAAATCCAGGAACTGAACCCAAGCTTTCAAGAAGCCTGACACTCACACACAGGCCTTCAAGCAAGTCACTTTAGAAGCATGAAAGGAGTCTTCACAGGTAAGACAGTCAGATCACCTGTGTTGTGCACCAAAGTTTTCCCTAACATATTTGGGCTCTAAGCTCCTGGGACTACTTGGAGGAATAGAAATACACTGGTATTCACTCCTGACTAGAAAGAAAGAAAAACAAGAACCTGCAACTTGTTCTGATAACTTGCTCAAACAGCACTTTTCATGTCTTTATGCATGACTACTGACCTCTAGAAATGAGAACAAGATTCAGATCTCTACTGATCTGAAGTCTGTAACTTTAAAAGTAGCTCCTGTTTCACTACTACTGAAAGAATTTTTAAGAACACTGTCCCTTTACATGACATTTCAGGTCAGCCACTGTCTAAATTTACTTTACAAATTGCATGACAGCTTATTATCCCAGCAGTAGAGGTATTTGTGGTAGTTATAGTTCTGTGCATTGTAACAGATCTGCCTACTCAGGTTTCCAAACCTAATCATCCCATACAAGCTATTACTAATTATCATTGCTACTATGACAGTGCCTCTGGCCAATATGAGTGATAAAACTATGATTCATGTTTGATTCCTACCCTCAAAGAAAGAGGGCTCTAGTATTAAAAACAAATAGGGAAAGCAGCAAACAGTAGAATAAGCAGAGGCAATTGAAGTCTTCAAATCATAAAGATGCTCATTTAAAGCCCTGCAACCTCTCACCCACAAAATAAAAGGAAAGAAAGCTGTAGATTCAGGAAAAAAGAAATATCAAATCAAATGTTGACAGTGCCAATAACCAAAGCTTAAAATAGGAGCAAAATATTTTACATCAGGATACAAGACCCAGCAAGTCTGAAAATGCTCTCTGCAGTTTGTCAGTGAACTATACTGCCATTCAATGCCAAATGGTAAAGGCATCACAAAACCATTTAAGAATAAAGAAAGGAAGGAGATTGCAAGATTGTAAAACTACAAGCATTCATTAACAAAATCCTCGATCAGCAATTTCCAAGCAAGCCTCCAGACTTCTTGCCCTGTGAAAAGAACGGGTGCTTAGGGCATCTCATGAAACAGGACATGAAAAAAACCACCATACAAAGAGACCAGAAATACCACAACATTCCAATTTCTAACTTTCATTAGATGCCTAGGGTTTTAAAGGCTTCACTGCAGTTTTCCTAAAGAGCACAAAATAAGGCTCCTAGCTCTGTCTCACACTTATATAACGACCCTAAAAAGCACACAAAGTTTCTTGGATGAAACACACTGGTATTGCTATTGCAACTAGCAAAAACAAAACACACACAAACCAAACATTGTGAGGCAACATATCGCAAGTTTCCTCCTCCAATTTTCAGAAGTGCTCAAACTTCAATGTCCAACCTTAAAAAAACAAACCCTATACTCAGCATTTTAAAGAAAAATCAATAAAACCAAAATTAGTAGAGAAACAGAAGTACAATATACTCCCTAACAAAGCAAATAAATGCTTAAATTTTTTTATAGGAGTGGAAAAATGCATACAAACTATAGCATTCTTTATTAGCAGTACATGAACAGATAACATTTAGATTCAAATAAAGCAAAACCAGCACAACGCACTTGAGGGGAGGGGAAAACAATTTGTGTTTTGTTTTGGTTTTGCTTAGATCCACTAGGCAGCCATGTGTTTTTTTGAAGCCTGCCCTTCTTTCAAGCATTTTTACTTATCATAAAAGTCAATTTCCCACTGAAAATAAAGTAACAGAGCCCAGTACACTTCTTTTACTGTAAAGTCAAGTCAAAATAATCATAACTGGTGACAAATGACCCCCTCTTAACTTAA
The DNA here is from genome assembly GCF_965178545.1 of Coloeus monedula. Taxonomy (NCBI): domain Eukaryota; kingdom Metazoa; phylum Chordata; class Aves; order Passeriformes; family Corvidae; genus Coloeus; species Coloeus monedula. The sequence goes on from NC_138787.1 coordinate 12,725,733, forward strand.
TTCCAGAGCCAAAAAGAACTGTAAGCAATTCACAATTTTAGATAAACCAGTTATTCCTGTAGGATTGATAAACAGAGGAATGAGATTTATAGTCCTGCAAAATGCTACATTATCCTTTTACTTAAACATCTGTTTAGCTCTTGTTGCACAGTCTCCCCAGAAGAGAATGACACAATATCTAACAATATTTTGCTTATCTAATAAAATAAACAGCAGGGTCCTTATTCGCAGACCTTTAAGATATATAGCCACAACAGGTTATCGCATACATGGAATTTTACAAACTTCAAGCAGTCCCAAAGACAAAATATGTATGTGTTTTAGCAGAACTTGCCTGGAGAAGGATTTACCTAATGAAAGCTGCTATTTGTTAAAACATGCCTTGGATCACATATGCAGACAACTACAGAGCAGGTCACGTGAACATCTGTCTATAAAATCTAGCTCAGAATTTGTTGGTGGATTTTTTTAAACGCAGTCACTTTAACGTATTTTACTACAGGGGCAATGTGTCCTACTGGGAGCCAGCAATCGCTGTGCTCCCAGCTGCCCCTCTCCCAGGCACAGGCACAGACAGGCAGCAGCACCATCGTCAGCTGCATTGTGCTGGAAAAGTCGGGGGCGGGGAGGAAGACCACCAGCGCACACAGCACTGGCTTCTTTTCACCGCTCACACTGCACCAAGGCTACTCCCCAAAGCACACACGGTATGCACTAAGCTTAGCCTTGTCTCTGGGGACTTTTAATTTCCTGGCTGGCAATAGTACTGTTCTTGACTTCACAGCACTACGAGAAACATTTGTAGGTACTGACATTATCATGATGGTTAGTTACACTGTGGAAAAACCCAAGTTAGGAAACAGTGCCCTATGACGACAATATAAAAAATAAAGCAAAACAGAATACAAATTAAAACCGGAACGCTGTTTTAACTTTCCACCAGCAGGTCACATAGCCTAAAGCAATAGTTGTAAGCAAAGCACTGTATACATGCCAGGCCGAGCAACCCAGGAACTTGCGGTACAAGAAAACTATTTAAGTCCCCGGCTCAGAAGACAGAAATGACAGGGGCATAAGGAGAATATTACAAGGAGCGAAGGCAGGACAGATAAAGGACGGGGTGTTTAATACAGGCAAGCAACACTCAGCTGAGAAAAAGAGGAGGAGAAAACCAAGCTTTCGCATTCCTAGGGCGAACAGAGGACCTGGCAAGCCTAGCCTAACCCGCACAAAGCCCGCTCCGGAGAAAGAGCATCCTACCACGCACCCGGAAAATGGAAAACGAAAGGAAACAACTGTTGTACAACACGGCTCACCCCTCGCTGCACTCCCGGGTTTCCAGGGCTGGGGCTGCCCCGGCGGCGATCCCGCTCTGTCCAGACGCCGCCCCGGCCCCCGACTATCCCTGCCTGGAGCCCGCCCGCGCTCCTCGCGAAACACCCCGAGGGAAGAGGAAAGGCGAATTAAAATGCAGGGGGAGAGGGGCCCGAATTCGGCCGGGATCAGAGATCGGCATCCACACACACACACAACCCTAGGGGAACATTCCCCCCGGCGCCCTCCGGGTGGCCGCGACTCCTTTCGCCCCGGGCCGGGGCTGCCCCGCGACCGCGGAGAGTGCGGGCGGGGAGGCGCAGGCAGCTCCCCCCGCGCCCCCGGGGCCACCGCGCCCGCCGTCCCGTCCCCCCGCGGCCAGGACCAGCTGCCCGTACCTGGTCAGACATGGCTCGGCCCCGTGTCGTGCGGCAGGCTCGGCTGGGCCGCTGCAGGCGCTCCGCTCCTTTCTCTGCCCGCAGCGCAAACACAGGGCCGCGGCACGGGCGGGATTTCCTGTGCGCCTGAGCTCACTTCCCGCCGGGGCTCCGCCCGCGGCCGCTCCCGGTCTTCTGCACGGGGCTGCCGAGGTACCGGGTCCCAAGAGGGCCGCGGCAGAGAGGAGGAGTCGCCGTTGAAAGAAGCGCCGAACGTTAACAGCACCGTGGCGACCGCAGCAGCTGGGGCGAGTCCAGCGGAGGCCACAAAGACGATTAAGGACCTGGAGCGTCTCTCTTAATGAGGAGAGACTGCGGGAGCTGGGCCTGTTCAGTCTGGAGAAGACTGAGAGGGGATCTCAGCAATGCATATAAATATCTCAAAGGCGGCTGCCAAGAGGATGGTGCCAGACATTTCTCAGTGGTGCTCAGTGACAGGATGAAGAGTAATGGCCACAAACTACAACACAATAAGTTCCACCTCAGCATGATTAAGAACTGCTTTACGTTGAGGGTGGCAGAGCACTGGAACAGGCTGCCCAGGGGGTCATGGAGTCTCCCTCCAGAGACATTCAAACCCCGCCTGGACGCATTCCTGTGTCACCTGCTCCAGGTGACTCTGATGTGGCAGGGGGTTGGCCTCCATGGTCTCCAGAGGTCCCTTCCGACCATAACAATTCCGTGAAGTTGCATAACCCTTCCCACAACAGCAGATATTAGAGCAAAAGTCACTGTCATTTTGCCTTCCTAATCTCTTGCTAAGGTTTTTACTAAGATAATATTTCACAACAAAATTCACTTTTCTATTTAGGCACAGTTTGCTTTTTTTTTAAGTCATCACAACCATGCAAGCAATGGGATCCACATATATTAAGCAAATCTGCACCCAGGCAGTTGCATGGGAACAAATTTGCAGTTATGCATCATGTTAGCACAGAACAGGTGCCCTGCTTTACATTGGCACAGCATGGCTATTCAGAGGTCTGCACAGGAAGCAACACCTACCTAAACAGATTACATTTAGGCTGCAAGCTGTTTGGACTATAGCATGGAGCACTAACATCCCCTCTACAACAACTCAGGCAACTCCTGCATGGCATCACCGCTGGCATAAGTGTATGCCTAGCTCTAAGTGGCCAGCAAGTAGGAAAAAAACCCCACACGAGAACCATAAACCAACATGAATGTAAAAACAATGAATCAACAGAAATTAGCTCCATTGAAATAGAAGATTATTTTCCTCATACTACTAGACAGAGCTTTAACTTTACCAGCTACCTTTGGGAAAGGGCAGAGCACATCCATTAGCTCTGGGCAGAGGGCATTAATTAACACAAGCAGCTCAATGCTCTTTGGGCCATGTTCCCTTGTAATAACACCAAACACCAAAGCGGCTGCACTCCGTGCCTGCATTGCTGCATTTCACGGAATGGCGAGTTACAAACACAGTTACACCAAGACGTGCACTTTGACTAGCCAGTGGAACAATCAGTATCTAGTCTCATGGGAATTAGTTTTAATCACAACTGTTAAAACAATCCAGAATGGACAAGGGAGGAAAAAAATAAATAAAGAGAACCAAAACAAATGCTACACAGAGCTATAGAACGAAGATGATCTTTCTTAGGCAAGGCCTAGCAGGAAGAAAAGCCAAATATGTTCATGCTGTGCCAAGCTCACAGTAAGAGCTCATTATGAGCTTAATAACACACACAAAGCACCAAAATAAGCCATGCAAAAGCTCCACAGCAACACACAATACTAACAGAATAGAAAATGACAAATACTCTATCCTGAACATTACTGCTTTTTATAAATTAAAGCGTTTTTTCAAAACAGAGCCTTATAGTGATAAGGCCAAAGTCTCAGACTATGGCACAAACCCAATTTTCCATGTAATTCCATAATAAAAGCTAACACTTACATGAGTCAGAATGCAGTTACTTATCGACATACATAGCCATAAAGCTATAATGTTAGAATGTGCTCATCACCATGCACACTAACTAACAGCAACACTCCCTTTCTTAACTCGCTTCTTTTGCTCCTTCAGTTGGGGATACATTAGCTCTTCAAGACAGAAGCTAGATTTGTACAGGATCTGCAAAGTTAATCGCTGCTGAGCCTGTGAAAACTGGTGATATACAGCAGCAAAGCTCCCACATTTATTTTTTGACAGCTCAAATTCAACATAGAATGCACTTAAAGAGAAAACAACAAAAGCTGTTTTAAAAATACCAGATATACTTACACAAGCTTCTTCCCATAAAACCCAAAGTCAGCCTTGCATTTACATACACTATCAAGACTACTTGCCCTGATAACCTCACTCAATTCTCAGGTGTTTTATAATGTCTCTTATTTCCCTATCTGTGCTTAATCTCAGTCACCTGAAGTCAATAAAGTTCACCTCTGTTCCTTCAATTTGATTCTAACTAATTTCTCCAAAGCTGCTGTATAGTTTAGGAGCCAATAGCTGTTAGAGGTTTTCTCAAAGCTATTGGCTCACATGTATAGTCTGTGCAAAGCTTCTTCAGTCCATCAAAACCAGATTTCTTAAAAAAGCAGACTTTAACCTAAAACCAGTCTGTAATCTCATAATGCCAATTTGCTTGCCTGAGAGGAGTTAGTGCTAGCAAACAGGATGAGTGCAGCGTTCTAGGGCAACCAGCTAAGTAACAGTAGCTCTTACATAATAATAGTACTGCCCCAGCCAGCAGGGCCAGAACCAGTACTTTAAAACTTGATGGAACCTGGAAATTCTCTGCCTCCTTGAACCTAATTTCTTTGGCAATATTACTGGGACTTAAAAAAAAAAAAAAAAAAAAAAATTGGTTAAGTTATGTAAAGCACCAAAGTCTTTTCTTTGAAAAAAAAAAAAATCTTCAGAATTATGCAAGTCTACAGATTTCTCTGACTATTGGCCTTCCAGCACACTCCTTGCATAGAGGAAACAAAGGCGTGCTGACTCATACAGATGATTGCATAAAATGCAGCAATGAATGCCTGATATAAATCAAACCCAGGCATTGCTTGGAGTCTCTCTTCCTGCGGGCAGGAAAATCTCTACCTGTTTTCTGTACAGATAACCCTCGCTGTGAATGAAGCGGGAATTCCTAAGGGCAAGGAGCGGCGCTTTCCGCCTGCCTCCCCGCGGCACGCAGCTGCTGGGCTGCTCCGCAGGGCAGCGGCACCGGGCAGGAGGCGGCGCAAATGGCGGCTGGAGCCGCCCGGCGCTGCCTTCCCTGGGGCAGAGCTGCCCGCGCCCCGGGCACGCCGCAGCAGCGCGGGGAAGCAAGCAGCGTTTAAAACGCGTGTTGGGTATGAATATAACTTGGTGCTTGTCTGTTGGAGAAGCCAACCTTTTAAACACACAAAAGTGCACGCTGTCAAAATTTTTTTACGTAAAGGAACTGTTTTCTGTGCGAGGAACTGCGGGTCGGGCCGTGGAAGCGAGAGCGGAGCGGGGAGAGAACGCACCCCGCCGGGTGCGGAGGGCCAGGAGCGCCGGCTGAGCCCCGACACCGCAGGCGGTCCGGCTCGAGGGCTGCCGAGGTGGCCACTCGCTCACACCTGCTCCGGAATCTGCTCCGCGAACAAAAGCCTCCAGTACGGCCACCCGCGTGCCGGGGAATAGACCCGCTCCCTGGGAAGCGGAGGCAGCTCGGGTGAGGTGCCACAGGAACACACCGGAGCCTCCCGAGCTCCCGCGGGTTTGTGTGCGTGTTTGTGCGTCGGGAGGCTCGAACCTGCGGCGGAGGAGGGGACCGGGCGGAGGCGCGGGCGCGGCCCCGCCACGTGGCTCGCGGGCGGAAGGCGGCCCCGCCGCTTCCGCTCTCCGCGCGCTTACTTCCGCCGCTTCCGCTTCCGCTGCGCGGCGCGCGCGTGCTTGAGCGGGGTCCCGTCCGGCGGCGCACGTGGCGCCCCCCGGCCGCCGCAGCGATGCTGGTGCTGTTCGAGACCGCCGCCGGCTACGCCATCTTCAAGGTGAGGCGCGGGGCTGGGGGCTCGGGGGCGCGGTGCCTTCGCCCCCCGCGCTGCGCCCTCCGTCGGGGCGCGGGGAGCGGCCGCTGACCTGCGGCGGAGCTGAGGGAGGGCGAAGGGGAGCGCGTCGAGCCTTCGGTGGGAATTTCGGGGAAACACGGGCGGGGGTGAGAGTGAAAGAGGGGAGTGAGGGCCCCGCATCCCGTGCGGCGCCTCGGGAGGCGAGCAGAGCTGGGGATGGGAGCAGCGGGGCCGCGTTGTGAGTGAGGCCTCGGAGAAGGGGCTGCCGGAGGAGGCTGAAGGTGCTCGGCGGGCGGAAGTGGGGACTCCTCGGTGCCTGCCAAACATGGCACACATCTCCTGTGGCCCTCATTTCCTCTCCTCTGCTGCGGTGGGCTTGGTAGGATGTTGTGCGCTCGTGACCGCGCCCCTTTCGGCGTGTCTGGGGGCACCCGGGTTTGGGAGTGTTGACCGCTTTCTCTTCCTGGCTGTGCCCCCGTGGCCGGTGTTCCAGCAGAACCCTGTGGGTGCGTGAGGGGGCGCGTGGGAGACGGGCAGCGCCTTCCCGGGCCGGTGTGCGGTGCCCCGGCCCGGGGCGTTCCCAGAAGCGGGATTCGCGGCGGGCCGGGCGCAGGGAAGCGCAGGACTCCCGCGTCCCGACCTCGCTCTCCCAGCGGGAGAAGCAGACCCCTTCCCAGGGGTTTGCCAGCCTCCTGACCGGGTAGCTCAGAGCTGCAGCTTCGTGGGGCTTTGAACAAGCCTAAACTAGAGCTGCTACAGTGCCGTGCTCCTTTCTGGCTTTTCTCTTGCTCGAGTGTTGATCCCTGTACAGTTTTACCAGCTTGGTCATAGATTGAGTAACATACTTATTTTTTTCTCTTCCGGCTTAGTCTTAGGGTTTAGCTTGTGTGAACATGAGTGTAGGTGCAAAGAGAACAAGGCTCTGGTTTCTTCTGCCTTTGCCTGCAGCAGAACTGCACCCTTACTGCTCTGTGGAGCACTATATTTTCTTCCTCTGCCCTGAAAACTTTCCTCCTCATTGGAGTGAAGCCGTGCAGTTCAGGCAAGGAGGATTTCAAGACGTACGTCTTGGGAAGAAGCCAGAAATACTTCTAAAGGCAGATAACTTCTGTTCTGTGCCCCCCTCTCAACACTTACACCTGGGGAACTGATGCACAGACAGCAGTCTCCCTGGAGGTTTTGTTCACTGGATGTTAACACAGAATAGCATCCTGCGCCTTCAAAGTTACTAATAATAATAAAAAAAATCTTTTGAGTAGGCTGAAACCTCTGGTGCAGTGAGCCACCTTTTCAAACTGTCACAGCAGCCAGGAGGGGCTGAAAATAACGAATATTTTAATTTCTGAAAGCAGAGTAGGCATAAAGCAAAGGTAGGAGGAGGGACATACAGAGGGAACTGCAAGGAGGTCTCTGCAGAGGTGCTGCAGTGTTCTGCTGCAGGTGTCAGCAGCTGGGGCTGGCTGAGAGGGATGTGCAGTGTGGCTGAGGGAGAGATGAAAGCCGGCCGCTGGCAATGAACAGAAGTAGTATTTTATTAAAGTATGTATTTTGAGACAAGCTGTGGTTTTCCGTGGTGATTCTGTTGGCATCTGCCAAGGCTGGAAATGCCAGAGCTTCAGCCACAGTCCCTTTCTACAAGGAAATGCTCTCAATCACCCAGCATTCCCTCCCTGGACAGGGCAGCTGTTCAGCTGCAGCCTTGTGTCACTGTTACACTTGTATGTTCATTCTGTATTGAAACGTTCTCTGCAGAGTTTAGCTACTTTTTTTTTTTTTTCCCCTTTTTAAAGCAGTCTCTGAAGTTTGACAGCACTAGGGGTTTGGGGTGTTCTTTCTTTGCTTTTTAGTTACTTGAGGGTTGGACAGATTTTGTATTTCTGAATTTTGGGGGCAGTTATGGTCACCCACTTCCCTTTCCAGCAGTGACCACAAATGTTTGTTGCCAGCATAACTGTGTTCTGTCTTTAGGCCTTGGTGACCAAGAACTGTCTTCTGGAAGCTGTGTAGCTCTCATGTGTTCCCTTGCAGTTGTTGCTTCCATCAGAGGAGCAAATAGTAAGGGCAGATGGGATACAGCCATGTCCTAGATCTTGGAATAATTTCTAATGAATCTTACTGTCTTGAAGGACAAATTATCCATAGGCGTGTAATTTTTTTATGCTAACGGTCTTGATTTTAGCAGTTTCCCTGTCTTTACTTTTCTCTATATGCCCATGTCTGTTTATAGAGGCTGATAATTCTGTAGGTCTTCATGTAGGAAAGATGAACTGGGGGAAAGAATCGTCAGGATGAGGAAAGGAAGAGTTGCCCCAAGGTTTTTCTGTGCCTCTCAGTCAGGTGGGAAATTAATTATGTTTATTTGTTCAGCTATTAATTGAGTTTTAAAAAAGACAACCTCCTTGAACCAGGGTTTAAAAATCTGCCAGGGAGCAAAATTCATAATACCAGGAATGATTTCTGCACTGAGTTAAATTGCAATTGTGTTGCATTTGCATTGTGGAGACAAAACCACAAGATTTTTGAGTGAGATGTAAAGAACAGTGTTGTAAAGATCTTGACTATTCCCCTGAGCAGTTTTCTGGGGATTTGCAGTGCACTCTGCATTTTGTGAAATGTATATATATAGGTTCCAAGAGTGTAAGTTAATCTTGTGCTGTTCAAAAGCTAAGGGGGTTCCCCTGTGTACAGAGATGGGATTAAGCCATTGCTGCCTCTTAGGTAATTCTTGGCTCAGTTGATGACCAAACTGTGGTGACGACTCTTCTTTACAGGGATGGTCTCTTTCTGGTTTGGGTTAGCTCTGATTAATGAAAATAACTTAGGGGATCACTCCTTTCTGTCAGGCTTCCCAGATGTATTATTTTTCCAAAGCAGTGGCAAATTTGGGTTTGGGTCACTGGGGTTGTGAAAGTCCTGTAGAGGAGGTGGAGCAAGCCCAGTTTTGATAAAGAAGAAGAGTTTTGCTTTAATGTGCCAGGTCCAGGAGGACCCAGCCATTATTGAAGAACTTCTGTAATTCAGGTGGAAGTAAAAACGCTGTGCTATTGAGTGTCTATTAATAGGGTAAAGCTGCTGAGAGAGTGGTGAAACCGGAGATCACTGAAGTCGAGTTTGTTGACTCAATCAGTGTTAACTACTGCAGAGTGGTTGGATACACTGTTTCAGGTCTCCGGGATTGAAGATTGTTCAAAAGTGAACTAAATATAGTTGTGCATTGTGTTATTTTCCTGCAGGTTCTGAATGAGAGAAAGCTCCAAGAAGTTGACAGTCTGTGGAAAGAGTTTGAAACTCCCGAAAAAGCAAACAAAATGTAAGCAGCTTTATGCCGGGATAGCAGTGTGGCTTGTGGAAGGACATGGCTGCCTGGAGTTAAGCACAGCTGAGGTTCAGAATGAAGTATTGATTTTTGAGTTTCAGTATTGTAAAAGCTGTAAGCAATGATAATGTGAAGTTAGATACTCTGAGTTGCTTACAATGGAATATCAAAGTGAAAGAAATACCTTACAGTATAATTAAGGAGCAGAAGTCATTACCATGTGTCACCAAAGCAAAAAATTGAACAATATTTTAAGGTGATGTGAGTGCTTTGACAAGAACATCCAAGCTTGTAATGCTGGAAGTGTCAGTGAAATGACAGGTTTTTGTGCTCACAGGAAATTATTTTGGGAAAATAAAGCTTAATCCAGATGAAACTACGCAAATCACTGTGAATTGAGCCTAGTGTTGTTGCCCATGCCATCAATGAGAGCTAGCACCACTGCCGAGTTGCACAGGGATTGCAGTGTCCACTGATCAAACTGGCCTTTCTAGCGAATTGCCCTGAAGCTGGGGACAGTGGTGCATTCCTTCCAAGTCTGCCTAGAGTGTTTTTATTGGAAGATTTCTAACCAGCTTTGATTGTAATGAATGCATCTGAACAAGCTATGCCTTGTGATTCATATTTATCCTGCTCTGTAGCAGTACTTGGAGGAGAGACCAGAATATCCCACATCTGCCTGTTTGTAGCATGGTTAATCTTGTCCTGGAAACATCATCTTGGCCACTTGTTACACAGGATGTGGCTCTTAAGGGGATCTCTACTGTGATAAAGATAATTCCTCTTCTGCCTTTTCAGAAAGGCATCATGTAAGCCTGAAGCTTCTGTTGGGATCTGCAAATGCTTAACTCAAGCATTTGGCTTTGTCTGTGACCTTGCTTCCTTTGCAGATACTTGACTCACAAAGAGCAGTGGTTAATCAGAACCGGATTAGTCAAATGCCTGTCCCTGACAAGGAATTTACTGGATTGAGATGGCTTCTTAACTGTAACTATATATCAACACCACAGACTGTGTGAGGGGAAGAGGAAGGCTGTGCCTAAGGATCTTACACAGTGTGTGGTTAAATGCTGTTCATATGATTCTTGGCTCTGGTCGGCACTTAGGGCATGAAAGAAATTTTTGTTGTTTGTCTTAAGCTCAGCTCAGAACTTGAATTCTACCATCTAATTACAGGGGAGGACTTGAGGATTCGTGGGCAATGAATCAGTTCAGATTTAAAGTCTTTGAAGATGCATTTGGTTGAAAAGCATGTTAAATCTGAGCTGTGCAGGCTCTGCATTCCACAGAGGCAGAACACTTCCTTTTGAAGATGAGTGGGGAGATGCTATCATCAGTCAATCAGGGTGCAGTGTTGAAATTTAAATGGATGATGTCTGTCTTTAAATATGAACTACAAAGCAAAAAGGGAGGTTAGGTTTTCTGGTGATGTTGGTCCAAGAAATACCAAATCAAAATTTCTTTTTTCTTTTTCCTTTATGTAATTATTGTGGGATCCAGCTGAAAAGTCACATCAGGCTCAATTGGCCAGTTTAGTGCTCTCAGTCCTTTTTGAGGGTCTGGATATTGATCTCTGCTCTCTTGAAGCCTTAGGGAAAAGAGAGGAACTGTAATAGCAGGGGCAGAAAAAAGATAAAATGGTTCTAGCTTGTGGTTTATGTACATTTGTTTACACACTTTCATTTTATTTCTGTAGAGTAAAGCTGAAACACTTTGAAAAATTTCAGGACACAACAGAAGCACTTGCTGGTAAGTGAGTTAACACTATTGTTACAGAAAAATCAAATCTCTGACATGTACTAGTTCACACTCATTACTTACCTGTGTCCATGCTCTTTTTCTTTTCTTAGCTTTTAAATTGCAGGTTTTTTTAACTGAGCTGGTTTTGATGGTTATGAGGTCACCTATCCAGTCTATAGTACAGTAAGGATATAATAAAGTCTGGTTTTTTCCTTTAGTGCCTATTTCCCAAGCAGCTTACAAATGAGCACCATGCAAGTGGTGACTGATACATGTAGCCTGTCTGTTGTCAATGATGGATTCTTGTTGAAGCTGACTGTCACTGATTTGAGTCAACATTTCGTCACTACCACTGAGACAACAGACAGGTATTAGAGAACATTCATTATTACAACCACCTGGGTTTTGTGGACACATTATGCCTGTAGTTTTCAGCCTAAAAAAGGTCTGTATTCTCCTTAAATTCAGGAGTTTAAGCAAAGTGGAAAGCCTTACATTCAGTAATTTTTATTAATTCTACACTTAAATGCTTGATGCTGTGGCCTGGTTTGAACAGAAATGGTAGGAATTCTTGGTACTAATTCAGAAATGGTGCAACAATTACTGCTGAATGTCTTGTATGACATCAGTAGGTGAATGTTTCAGGTCACATTTATAACTAAAGAGCAGTTCTTCATTTTCTGATGTGGTAGGGGTAGCTTATAAAGGAAGCAAAGAAGCAAGAATGGAGACAATCCCATCAAACATGAAATGCAAGTAAAAGAACTGAAATTGAAGCTTTCTTACGTTCCTCTCCATGGCATGTTTTTTGGATTGTGTTGCTTTTGCATAGGTTTGGATTCAGTTCATTTATCGTTAAGCTGATTTAAAAAAAAAAAAGTAACAAAAAAATCTAAAACCTTCTACTACTTTGCTTCAAGTCAACTTATCTGTGAAGTAGAGAGGTTTAGACTGCTTATGTGCCATTTATTTTGAAGGGAAGACTGTGTGTGACTGTTCTAAGTGGGTAAGATGCTCTTGGCCAGATTGCAGAGTGGAAAATTATCTGCATTGTAGAAGGGGTGAGAGGAAACTCAGCACAGCACTTCGATTTTACTCTTACATGTCATTAGGTTCTGGAAACCAAAAATCACTGTCTGCTGCTCTGTTACTGTGATGAAGATGTATCAATCAGAAGTTCAGTGGAGCACAGAGCTGACCCTCAAAGAGGGTTGTATAAGTACCTGCTTAAAATGTATTGTGTGGGATTGTAAAGCTTTTACAGCTCTATTAATATTTGAGAATGAAGACCACCCTTTAAAGATTCTTCTGTCTGCATGCTGTATTAAAAGGGTCTGTCTGACTGTCCAGTTTGGCAGCATTCCTGGGGCTTTAGACAGTACATTATCATCACCAGAGGATGCAAATAAGCCATTACTCAATTTAGGATATCACTAAGGGACCTGGCAAATGGTTGGTTAATTAAATGATACACAAAATACTCCCATATAACCTTGCCGTTGGAAATGTTAAATATGTATCTAAAGCATATGGCATACTGTTTGTAGAGATTCTTAAACAAAATTGGCAAAAATAGAACTGAAAAACATATGCAGAAAGGAGAGACAACTGGGAGAAGGGTTTTTGATTTAGGCCTTCAGAGGAGGAAGTATATAATTTTCTTCTGTTTTGATTTTTAGCTCTTGCATGGTGAAGTAGTATTGCAGATCAGACTAGAGCTACTGTGGGCAGTTAAAATAAATACATGGAATTTAGGAGTAATATTTTTACAGGTTTTAGGAGGGGACAGAAACTGCATCTTTGGTCTTCTTGTTTTATACAGCATCTACAGCTCTTGTAGAAGGCAAGCTCAGCAAGAACTTGAAGAAGATTCTCAAGAAGATAGTGGCAAAAGATGCCCATGAGCAGTTGGCTGTGGCAGATGCCAAACTTGGAGGTGTTATAAAGGTGATAACTGATTTTGCTGTTTTTCCTTTTGTTTCATGCTACAGAAATGCTACAGTCAGATTCCAGAGGTTTTGCAGTTACTGGCAATGGATTATGCTGCCAGTGCTGTGTTTGCAGCATAGAGGATAGTTAATCCTAGTATGTGTACAGGGAAGATGTTGTCTTGAGTATGCAGGTGAGGGACATGGTAAGAATGCACTGAGGTGTTCAGGTTGCTTGGTTTCTCTTAAATATTGGTTAGAAACCCAGCAAGTTAAAAAATTAATTTTCCTAATGATGCAATCCAGAAAAAGTGGGGGGAGCAACCAAACAAAAAACCCGAGCCAGGCAGACACGTATTCCTCACTAAGAGATGCAGCAGTAGTAGGGTGCTGACTTATTGTATTGTTGGGAGTGGACATTGTTGTGCCTTCCTAAGTCTGCAGGCACCCCCTTGGTCCTTGCATGCCAGAGGAAGGAGGAGGTTCAGTGGAGGGGGACTGCCTTTTCCAGTGTCTCCTAGGTGTCAAATACCAGTTTCCCATCTCATGTCTGATTGCTCACTGTTCCACTGAACTTTATTCTGACAGCCTCCTCATGCTGCTTTAGGAGAGTCTGTAGGCTGCAAAATGACGGTTTGATGTTAAAGTGAATAATAGTGAAGACTTTGAACTAATTATTCAGTCTTGTTCTCTGAAAAAGACGCAAAGTTCCCAACTCCCTACCTCTGAATTTTCTTTCTATGGCCAAACTGTTTCTAGTAAACTTAAAAATACTGAATCTTAAGTTGAATGTTCTACATAGCAGATAGAGCATTAATTATAAATCTGGTCTTCAAAGTGGAATATTAACTGTGTGGGGAACTGGAGGTGTCACTACCTTGAGCATCAAAAATGGATGAAACTTACGTGATCACGGGATTGCAGTGGGAAAACCAGTTACAATGATGTAAGGCTGCTGGAAGAAGGACTTCAGAGGAATGCTGTGTTGTGCCTGACTACGGACCATTGATTTCCACCCTGCAGGAGAAGCTGAATTTGAGTTGTATACACAGCCCAATGGTTACAGAGCTGATGAGAGGAATTCGCTCACAGATTGAAGGGCTCATAACAGGCCTCCCTTCTCGAGAGATGGCAGCTATGTGCCTGGGTCTGGCACACAGGTGAGTTCCTACAACAGCTCTGTTTCATCCCATGTCTGCCTCACTCTTGTGTCCCTGGCTGTGCTGTGCTGCTTGAAGTATCTCTGAGTATGTGGCATGGTCTCATACTCTGTAAGTTGAGATACTTTTGTATCTGAAATGTTGTTTTAGAAAAGAAGGGTTTTCCAGTTTGCACCCACTCTTTAGGGAAAGAGTCTTCACCCAAAGTTGAAATTGGTAGCTTTCCTTTTCATGTTATATATCTCAGGATTTCGTCTGAAATGTCTCTGGAGCAGTCAAGGGAGTCATTTAAAGCTTGATTGCCATGAAGAGACAGGGTGGAGACCATGATTTGCACCAGAATAAATACCCATATAATAGATAATGCAAATATTAAAAGCAGGGTTGTTCTTCCCACCTTGTTCTTGCTGCTTTTTAGTGGAGTAGTAGTTAATTTCAAAGTTGTTGGATCACCATGGGATCAGGTATATATTAGTGAGTAACTTTTTAATCCATATTCTGACATGAGCTTGTCCCTGTCACAAGCCATTGGCAAGGTTAAGAAATGCTTTGCTATAGCCAATTCCTTAAAAATGTGTTTGCTTAGAAAATGGGCATTAATATTGAAAAAGGACTTTTAAGATGCAAATCCTCATTGATACCAAGTGTCTTTCCCTGTAGCATACAGAGAACATAACATAACGTTAACATAGCATTAAAGCCAGATGGTAACGGGCTTTCTCAGACAGTGAGAATCTGTTCCAGGAAGTTTCTTTTGTTGCTTCACATTAGCATTGCTGGTATTTGCTGCTGGGAAGGTGCAGTTTTGTGGATTGTTTCCAAACGCTGCCCAACTGCAAGTGCTGTTGACAAATACTTTTTGTGTGGAACCATGCAGAAAAACCCAAGAGCCAATTTCCTGCCACAGCACTTGTGTTCAGTCTGCTGCAGGTGGTACAAATAACCTTAACTTTCCCTTTCACCCTGGTCACAGGGTATGGGGACTGGACCCATGTCGGGGCTGTTGTGAAGCTTGTGTCAGTGTGCCTCCTGGCCACAGCTGAGAGCAGTGAGTGGCACAGAACTGAGCTTGGTTTGAATGAACCTGTGGACAAGTATATTCGTGTTAAAAAGGAACAGATGAGGCATATTCTGCAATAGCATGTCAGGATGCTGATGAAACTGTATTTCTGTCTCCTCAGCCTTTCCCGATACAAGTTGAAATTCAGCCCAGACAAAGTAGATACCATGATTATCCAGGCAATTTGTAAGTATATTTAGAGCTTAAATTATTAATGGATTTGTCTTAGGATAGCTGATTTCTTTCCATTGGCTAAAGAAAAGTATTGCTGTCAATTTCCTCCTAGGATGTCTTAGAAAATTGGGTGTTGATGTTTAGCTAGGCATAAAGTGTGTTTTCTCAGTAGGGTTTTCCACAAGCAGGAACATTTTTAGGGCCATACAATAAACTGGTGTGCACTTTTTCTTAGCATAGAAATCAGCTGAGCTACAGGCAGTGTTAATTCAGTCCTCTAAGGGTTTTCCTTCCCAACATGTCTTGCTCCCAAGTAGTGCTGGGAAAACGGGCCCCATGGGACGGCATTTTCTGACCCATCATTTGGGTGGTATCTTGTATAGAGGGCAATGTAGAAATAGACTCTTAGGTTAGGCATGTAAAACACACTGCAGTGTGTAATGCTGCATTTTGTCTCCTTGCTTTCTAAATGGAAAACAGTTTGAAATTGTTAAAGCAGCTAGGAAAGCCCATTCCTCATTTTTCCTTGAAGACATACACATCATAATCTGCACGCTTGCTGTGAAGCAGTGGTGAGGAATCCTGTTTGGAATATTAATTCCTAGACTGTTGTCAATGATGAAACATAGTTAAACTGAAATTAATGATGTAATTCAGTTCCTTCGTCACTACCACTGAGACAACAGATGGGAATGTTGGTATTGCATTAGCAGGAAATAGTTTAGCTTCAGGGCTCTCTAGCAATATATGCTGTAGGTTCTCTACTCCAATAAATGATAAATCTGGTTATTTGCCATATCTGGTAAATGGTGAGCCTGTTGGCTTCATATCTGGTATATTTATATTATAACAGCAACTAAAAGGCTTGACCTTTTAAATCAAGTAATGGAATATAAAATTGGTTTGTTACCATTAAAATGTTTTTTCCTTAAAGTTAGTTGGATGGCTGCATTTTACATAAACCTCATGTGTAGCACTTTGGCTGACTGAGAGGAGGGATGATAACTGGCTGCTGCTCTCCTTCTAGGGGAATGTGCTTTGCAGCTGTTAAGGAGTTTGTCCAAGACCAGTCCCAGTGATAAAACTTCGAGGCCACACTCAGGGAATTCTAATATTTCTATAGTATTGTGCCTGGTATTATGCAGTTCTCTGAAAAGTAAAGACTTCTAGTGTACTGCAGTTTGGTTTATTCCAGTATTTATAGAGTGAAATACTTAGTTAATCTCCCTTTACACTATTAAAATTTGTTGGTTTGAGTGTACCATATTTTTAGGTTACCCTTTTAGAAAAAGAACTCCATCCTTCTTTCTTTTAGCACTTCTTGATGACTTGGACAAAGAACTGAATAACTACATCATGCGCTGTCGGGAATGGTACGGTTGGCACTTCCCTGAACTGGGCAAAATCATCACAGATAACCTCACATACTGCAAATGCGTGCGGAAAGTCGGTGAGTGCTGAGGCCAGCCGAGCCTGGCGCAGGGCTGTGTGCACGGCGTGGGTGGCACTGGTCTGAGATCTGCTCACTGCTCATCACCCTGAGCAATGCTGCCTTCAGCAGCAGAGTGGGTAGGGCCAGGAGAAAAGGAGGGTATGTTTGCATCTGCATGTTGATGCAATTTGCCGTTTGGAATATTAAGTGAAAGCTAATGCCACATCACCAACCAGTCCTTCATGGACCACCAGCACATCTTCTTAGAATCACAATTAGTCAGCAGACCAGTTTGGAAATAAGTTACTAAAAAAATTATGTAAAGAGAAGTGTTGCCTGTCTCTGGATGTTCTTGGGAGACAGCAGCTGCTAGAATTACTCATAAGAGCAGAAAGAATGACTGCTATATTTTGGACACTTGTTTCACCTCTTGGGCTCATGTGCTTTGTATTGATTTTTTTATTGGTTGGTTGTTTTTTTGTAATAATGAAGTTTACAGTCCAGAGAGAGAGTTGTGGTTTTAAGGGAACTCTTTTTCCTCCAACTGTAGAGACAATTAAATAGATTTGGTTAGTAGTAAGTGCCTGCTTCCTGGAATTCTTTTCTTGTAATATTGTGACTGAAAATTTTGCAGCAACCAGCTACTAAAAAGGTGAAGTATGCAGTGTTACAGAACATGGACTTTCTGGGGTTTTTTTCTAGTTTAAAATTTAATGTTTCCAACCATTCCTAGCTGGTATAAACATAGTCAGAACACTGACATACATTTTAGGAATTCAGAATAGTGTGATGGCAGACTTGACTCACTCTTTATTTTGGCCTTTTATCTTCATCTGTTTGTGCTTTTTAAACTAGTTCATCTCTCCCCCAGCACAAACATGCTTTCATCTGTCCCCCACAGGAGACAGAAGCAATTTTGCTTCCTCTGATGTTTCTGACATCCTACCAGAGGAGATTGAGGAGGATGTGAAGGCTGCCGCTGAGATTTCCATGGGGACAGAAGTATCAGAAGAAGACATAAACAACATAATCCATCTCTGTGATCAGGTATGTACACACAGATGGACAGGAGTAGGACTCTACTTTAGCTGTTTCAGAGCCACTTCTACCAAGGAGAGTTTTTCCCAGGGCAGTCCTAACACTCTTGGGATGGCAGTGATGATTCCTAGATTGTTGCGTTCCTGATGTTCAGACGTGAGGGTGCACAGTCACTACCTCATCTGAGCCATCTCAGGCTGTTGATGTCTGCACAAGGCCTTCTGAAAGCAGCAGTCTTACTTTTGGGAGGAATTTTGCTATCATTATGCTTTTAAGTATTTGAAATAATGGCATTATATAGCCTCTTTTTGATCTGTTACTGTGGAAGCTGGGTGATAAACCTTGGGTTAAAAATGGAGCACTGAAGCCCCAGAAGAGTTAGGAGTCCTACCCTGCTCTCGTCTGGGCTGTGTGTGAACAAACACCCTACGACTTCAGTTGTGCCAGTTGGATCCCTTTGTGACTTTACCAGGGAGTGGCAGGGTTAGGAGTTCCTGTTCTTGGTCTAGACCAGGCTGCTTTTTTATGTGCATTCTAATTGTGTGTATTTATATAGAACAAGTAAAGAGCATTTATCTCATTTCAAGAGAATGGTGGCAAAGATTTATGTGAAAACTGAATGTTCCAGGGTTTTGTCCTAAAGAAAATGTCCTTACTGAGTATTTTTGTCCTGCTTCACTGTCTTTGGCATGTTGTCAGCTCCTTTATCAGGAGTTTTGCTGAGAAAATAAGTTGCATAAGGGAATAAGCAGTACAGATCCAATATACTTTGTGAGTATATTGGATCTGCTCTGGGAATATGCCCTGTATAAAGTTTCCTGTAACTCTGGCTCTTGGCTGTTTTCATTTTGCAATTTGTTAGTCTCCTACATTGGAATTCTCAGCAATTCCTCATGTCAGTATATTTGTCTCTTACTATTTTTTGCTCGGCTAATACTGAGTCCTGTAACCAAACTCTCTCTGTGCCAGGTGATTGAAATCTCTGAGTATCGGACACAGCTCTATGACTACCTGAAGAACAGAATGATGGCCATTGCTCCCAATCTCACTATCATGGTGGGAGAGCTGGTGGGAGCAAGGCTCATTGCTCATGCAGGTGGGTTACGGTGATCAGTGTAAATAAATCTTAGGTGACGTCATCAGAGGTTTTCTCCGAGGAGCTGGTCAACTAAAAGCATTATGTAAGGCCTGGTGAACATATCGTGGTAAATGGGGCAAAGGCAGCACTTCAGGAATCTTGAGAATACCAGCATGAGCTTGGTAGTAGTCTGTGATGATGAAGTTCTCAGTTGGCCTGAATTCTTTCTGGAATATGAGGGCAACTTAAGTCACTACCTCTTCTGAGACACTTACTGAGCCTCCTGCTGATAGTTCAGTCACTTCCAAGTTTAAAAACCAACACTGAGCATTTATAGTCACACTGGCTCAAGATAGCAGCCTACCTCTGCTGCAGTTTTGTGATGAAATGTTCTTGCTGTCAGACTGTCAGGAGTAGGCATTATTCCAGTGGAATATGTTTTATTGATGAGTCAGCCTTCTTTCCTGATGCTCAAATCAAACCAAGACAGTTGAGGCATGAAAGACTGAAATGGTTTACCTGTCCTTCAGGAAACAAATGGGAAACAGGTCTCATGAAAATAGACTGCTCTGAGCTTCTTATACTATTCAAAAGCAGGAATCTAGCCTAGCTGCTCCTCTGACAAATTACTCTTGCTGTGTCACCTCTTTCTAGGTTCCCTCCTGAATCTGGCAAAACATCCAGCTTCAACAGTTCAGTTACTGGGTGCTGAGAAGGCACTCTTCAGAGCACTGAAGACTAAAAGGGACACACCTAAGTTTGGTCTTATCTATCATGCCTCCCTGGTGGGACAAAGCAATACCAAAAATAAAGGAAAGGTAAGTTGCAGAGTTCTTTACTAGCTTGGCTTTTTCCAGGGCATGAATATTTTGAGCTTCATGATGGCTTGAGCTTCACAGTGAGGCTCTTTCCATGGCTTGCTTTACTGTATTGCTTTGTGATTCCATGGAAAATACCACTGTCCCACAAACCTTTGAATATCGTTCACTGCTGCTCAAAAAAAAATTGAATGGGATTGCCCATTTGACATATCTGAGCAATAACAGGGGTGTGTATCCTGCTGAGTTAGGGTGTACCACTGGCTTTCTCAAGGGTTGTGTCCCTACTTTCTTCTATGTGATAGTAAATTAAGGTGTTAAAGGCTTTAGGCTGGCTTGAAAATTGGACTCTTAGTGCTAAAGTAATTTATAGCTTGCTCTTAAAGCTTTCATAGTGCAGGGGGATGAATGTGTGTTTGAATTGTGGAGAAAGCTGGAAATTACACCTTAAGCTAACCTGATCTAAAGGTTGGGATAGAATAGGATATGTATTACTGACTTGCTGTCTCAGACATTTCCCTCTATTTATCAAGGAAATAAGATGTTACATTAACAGTATTTGTGTTGAAAGAATGAGACGCTAATTATTTTTTGGACTAAACACTACTAGTAGATGGTTACTCTGTTCTTTTGTATGTGTGGGTATGGTTTCCAGATCAGAGTGAATCATTGCCTTATGTTAAGTCTTAGCATTTAATATTATTTTTGGCTTTTCCAGATTTCTCGAATGCTGGCAGCAAAGACTGCCTTGACTATTCGTTATGATGCCCTTGGAGAGAATACCAGTGCTGAAATGGGAGCTGAGAACAGACTAAAAGTAGAGACAAGACTGAGGCTTTTGGAAGAGAGAGGGGTAAGTCTTGCAGAGAGCTGCATGAAGCTGACATTCTTGTTCAGGATATGATTTTCTGATACACTGCTTTTTGACTCTTCCCACTCAGTAGTGTGTCACTCTTACCCTGTAGTTTCTCCCAGCTTTGGCTGGAGTGGCCAAAGGAAGTGTGTAAGTTGGCTGCAGGCATTTGTGTGTCAGCCATTCTTGTTGACAGGTTTGTCTTCATTTGTATTATACTGGAAAATCTTGGTAGTGAGCAAGATGAATAAGATCATACCTTTACATTCCCTACATCTCTATGAATTGCAAAAATAGGCTTATTACTTCATAGTTTTTCTCTTTACTTTAGGAAGGAGTATTTGTGTTTTCTCCCTGCCTTGCATTTTCCACCCTGGTTCTCCAGAATCTGGACACCGGTGGTGCTTGGTCTTAGGGAGCTTTCTCTGTAGCTAAAGCAAGATGTTATTCTGCAAATTGCTGCATTACCCTCCCACCACCTGATGAATATCCGGGCTCTCCACACCTGCTGTTCCATGTTGCCCTTCGGAGAATGTAGGGTCCCTTTCCTCTTTTAGGTGGCATGCCTGCTGCATGTGGTCTTGTAAATGACAACTAGGTTCAGCCTTCCAAGCTAGATCTGATGCCAGTGCTCTAGTACTGGCATCACTAGAACAGAAGAGAAAAATCCAGAAAAACCTGCCCACTGTCTTCATGGGAGGTGAAACTTCCCATTGGAACAGAGGCAAGGAGACATGTTAACATCAAAAGACAAGCCAATCACCTGGCAAGTACACATTTAATTTAGTTTGGGGCCTGTGTTGTGGTTTTAAGGTTGGCTTTATGCCAGCTATAGGGTGATACCTGCCCTGACATGCAGTAATTCTTGCCAGAGAAAAATGTGCACAAATTTGAGCTGCTTTGGGGAATTTGGAGGTACAGTGTTATTGTCATGTGTCTGTGGTATATTTGATCCAGTAGTAGGTGCCCTTTACTTGAATTGGACTCTTGAAGAGCAGCATTAGGAAGGCTGTTCTCACCTCAGCCTTTCTCACCTCAGCTACACTCCCTGTCGCTACTCTACACTCAGGTGTAAAACTGGTGCAGGTACACAAGAGCCTGACCCATAATATATGTCTGTCTTTCCACTTTTAATTCCTTTCAAGAGCTGTAGAACTTGTGCTGTGAATTCTTTTCATTATGAGTAATTTGTTTTCCATACCTAAATTTTTCTTGTAGATAAGAAGAATAAGTGGCACTGGAAAAGCCTTGGCCAAGACAGACAAGTATCAAAACAAGAGGTGAATAGTTTTTCCTTTCAGCTTAGCTGAGTAAAAATAACTCTCCATGTTTTTATTTCTGAAAAGCTTTTTGGTTGTGGGCTGAGTTGACTCAAGATCCAGAAAACAGTTTCTGTGCTTTTTAAACATTGATAATAAGTTCTGGTGCTAATTAGAATTTCCTTTTTCCCAGGTTTTCTAATAGTAAATTACTGACATCATCAGATAGCAAGTACTTTAGGTGCTACCACCAGCACCCCAAAAAGCTGGGTGTTAATATTATAGCAGCTTTATTTATTACAATTCTGAATGAAATAAATTGGAGAAAATCAGAGTTTAAATTATTCATTTTGACATGGAAGCTGTCCTAGAGGCCTATTTAGCCATCTCATTCTTCAAAAAAGGAAAGAAACAGGCACCACTTGTTTTGAGCAAAGCTTCATCACCTTGTGTGTAATGTCTTGTATGTATATATGTCTTATATGTAATAAGTACCATGTCTTAAGCAATAGATAAGGTCTGTATGTACTCTGGACACCATTAGAACAGTTTCTGGTGCCCAGAGTGACGCTGTAAATTGCAACTGGGACAGCTGAACATCGAGGATTTGAACAGGGTATTATTAGTCTGCGCTGTGACATCTGGGTTTATCGCTTAATTTGGTTGCAGACTTCTTGCTTAGCTTGGCCTGCTTATTTTGCTGAGCCTGTGGTGTAGAGAGGGGAAGAGCTCAGCAAAACCAGGGCTCAGTGCTCATTCTGTGAGGAAAAAAATAGCACTGTTGCACCCATCTGCAGCTCCCAAACATCTTTCTGGAGCCTAGCTGTAACTTTCATTTCCATATGCCAGGCATTTCCAAGTGTAGTGATGGCTGTGATTTCTGGAGCAGCTTTTGCAGACAGTGTCAGTCAGTAAATGAAGCATCAGGGCGTGTCAGGAGGCAGGAGCTGAGGGAGGAGGGTGTTACAGAGACAGCATAGATGCTGGGGTTTGACCTCTTGAAATGAGGAATCATGAACTCCTGCCAGGACATGTTTCTGCTGTTAGACATGCTTTGCAAACATGTCTAGGCTTGGGGAGAATCTGACGATAGTTCCTGGCTGTTTGGCATAGTCTGGCTGCCTAAAAGGGAAACTAACTCAGTACTTGTCAAATTGCCCTTGTAGTACAAAAATGGCAGTACTGCTCTATGGGGATGTTAGAAGGGCTAAAATAGTGTTTTAAGGAGATTGGCAAGAATGTTAGTCTTGTATGGAACCATGGATTTTGTATTAATTAGCTAAATCAAATTAATGTATCAGAAGTTAAATGTGAGGTAGTTTTTAGAGATGAGGTTCAAGTGAAACATTTCTGTATGCCTTCCAAAAAAGATGCAAAAGATGCTATATTTGTCTTATTTATGGTTTTGTGGTTTTGGTTTTTGTTTTTAATTAACAGCAATATTATGGCAATGACAAGGAAACCAGTGAGCTCTCACTTGGGTTTAACTGAAGCAGAGTCCACTGTTTGCAAAAGGCTGTGTAATGAATTTCTGTAAACAAATATGCGGTGTTAATACCCATAAGAATAATTTCCCATGCTTAGAGGATGAGTTGATGGTACTGACTGCTGGCATTACCACATGCTTCCCAGTCCAGTCACTCAGCCTGAGTTGCTTTTATAGCCTGTGCAAGGTAGCTACTTCAGATTTCTATTTTAGGAAAGTTCAGATGTTCATTATGTGGCTGGGGAGGAAATATTTTCAACTTAGGTGTTTTTAAAATGCCTTTTTTCTCCAGTAGGAGTTCTGTTGGGAAGACAAAAAAAACTGCTTTGTTGCTATTTGATGATTCAGTTGCTCCTTACAAGTTCCAATTAAAGAGCACTGGATTTCAGGGTGGCCAGTTCTCTACAGAGGAGTTTAGGACCGAACAACCGAGCATGCAATAACTGAGAAGAGGCAGTTTCAGACACAGATTAGATATTTTAATGTCCCATAAAGTCAGTGAAACAGGTGGTACAGCAATGAGCCATAACATTACCCTGCTTTGTGAGTTTGCCCTCTCAGTGTAATGGTGGAGAGGCAGTATAGAAAAAGCAGAGGTAAAGCTACTTCTAGTGCTCTGTGTGTATGTATTATTACCCCTAGGGTACAATTATAGGGTGATATACCAAATAGAATACAGTAATACACCAAATGGTGGGGAGCTGTGTGCTTGTGACCACATAGCTGTGCTGGATAGGCTTTCAGCATCAGAGAAATCAATGCATAATTCAAGTGCTCTGTAGAGCCTTCAACAGGTATAAACCAGGATCAAACCCTTAGTTAACTGGTATTTTCTTTTCAGATCAGACAGTTGCACTTTGTGGGGTATCTCTTCTATAGTCATTATTACTGATAAACCCACTGTGTCTTGGAGGGAGGGCCTCACTACCTGTAGATGCTTTGTTAGCTGAGCAAGATGATTTTCAGATATTCTTGGTAGGTTGTGTTGGAAAGTTTATGTTCAGCTGCAGGATCTTACCTGAAGGCTTGCTGCTCTTAATACGTAAACTGACTTTTTTCTTCATTACAGCGAAGTAAAAGTATTTGACCCCTCTGGTGACTCTACACTTCCTGTTGTTTCCAAGAAGCGCAAAATTCAGGAGGTGGATGAACCAGACACAGAGGTTGCAGTGAAAGCAAAGAAGTTCAAAGCAGAGATGAAAGGTTGGTTGGTGTACCTGTGCTGCTGGCATGTCACTGTTTGCATTGTGCAGTGGGGCTTAGCTTTTACAGGCAGTCACAGTGCCTGGGTATTCTCCTTGGGTATGACAGTGTATTTAATAAAGGATACGATCCCTTATGGACTGACACCAGACTGCAGTCAATTCACAAACAGCTGGAAACATATAAGAAAGTTTAAAAACAAAACTCTGCTCATGTTCTTGCAGAATTTCTTGCTCAGCAGGTTTGTATTTAGTATCCTGAAGATAGAAAAGCTGCTCTCTGTAAAAACAGAACTTGCCCTATTTTCTTTCAAGAATACTATTTTATTCTGTCTAGAAACGTTTTCTGGCACGTTTCAACATATAAAAAGGTCAGAATTTGATGTGAAATGACAGTTGGAAATTTCCGTCTGAATTTGCGTAATATGTGAACAATTGTTATTCTCTGGGGAACTAAAACTGAACTATGGCCACAGTTGTTCTTTCCTTCTCTGATAAGTTACTGTGTGAAGAAAGATTTTGAACTGCGACTGCAAAATAATCTAGTTTAACATTATGGTTCATTTTAATAAACATTCTGTTCTCACCAGTGTGTAACATGGGAGGGGGAGAAAGAAGATGATTTAAAGTCACTCCTGTGACATCCAGAGCCAGATCTGGGCATGAACTACTCACAAGTTTTGCCAACTACCCGTGCCTGCAGCAGGTGAGGGCTGTCAGAGCCTTCCCTTTCTGCCTGCTCTGCTACTCTGTTCTAGGGGATCAGAGTGTAGATCTGCTGGTTCAATACCTCTTCGTGCTCAGGTGATGTGGAGGTGTGTTCGTTCCAGTCACCACTTAGTTCATGGCGTCTCTGTACATGGAGGGAGCAATTTGCAGGAACCTAAACTTAGCTGAGAAGTAAAGTTACACTGGAGGGAGAACCCTTTGTGCTGTAAAGCTGAGATCTGTGCCCCAGCTTGTTGTCTTATACTTACCATAATGAGAAAAGGACACGAGTACTTCGGAGGCTTGAACTTTGCCCATTTGCTTTTGGAGAATGTGGGTGTTCTCACAGCTACTGCTTTTGATTATCTTTTGAACTAACTTCCTTTGCTATAGCCAGAATTGTTCCCTTGGGCTTCCCTTGAATTATCAAAGCAAGTGTTGACATCTCACAGGCAGGAGCTTGTTGCAGGTGAAATATTATGTTGATTTCCAGCCCGCTCTTTTGTAGTTTGAGGAGGTTATTTCTGTTTATAGTTACATTATTCAATGGTTAGTGCTTTTGTACACAAGCCTGCTTGTGTTTGCTTCATTTGCTTTATTGAGCACTGACTTGGGTGGAGCACAGCAGGTATCCTTGAGCTGGAGATGGTGTCCAGAATACTTGTGGACTTCTGAAACCTGTACTGTTTGGCTGGTTGTTTTTCAAATTTCCCCAAACTTGAAGTACAGGCTTCAGATGTGTTGCTTTTCTTCCTGCAAACATAGGTCATTCTTCACATGTATGGTTAATAGGTCCTGCTTTTTCCCTGTTCTTTGTATCTACTGGGTCATTTTCTTTGACTACTGGCCATTAGTGCTAACTATGCCAACTGCTTCAGACTATAGAATAAATGTTTTCAGAGTTTATCTTGTGTCACCTCTATGCAGAACTAATCCCTTCAGCCTGTCCTCTTGTACCCTTTAAAATAGCACTGCCTCATGTTTGCAGATTGTATTCGAGCACCCAGCATTGGTACATGGATTTCCCTGACACCTGCTAGACAGACCATAGCCTTGCTATTTTCCAACATGATTTCTATGATTGTACAGTGTCCTAGAGGGGGCTTGGTGCTCCTAGAAGGTTGAGTAGTTCAGCGAGTCCCATAATTCACGGAAGAGTGCATAGGAGGTCCCAGTATTAAGATTTATGTTGCATGTCACTTGAATGGAAAGTGCATGTGAGCCTTTAATGTCTGCCGTTCTTGGCTCTATTGTTTTTTGCTGTGGTGCTCTATTCAGCTTTTGCCTGGTCAGAGATAACAGATCCAGACAGTGTGTTGTGAAAGAAGTCTCTGCCCCCTCCTTCCTCATGCTGTTTGTGCAGCTGCATGATAAATGGGGCTGGTGGAAAAGTAGTCCCAGAAAAAAAGGCATTCTTCAGCCAGAAATTTTTAATTTGGTTTGTATTACAAGACGAAGGTAAAGGATAGGAGGGAGCTGGGAAGCTGCCACTGAAAAGCGTTGGTCAAACCATTGCTTTTAATATCTGTTGTAAAGGGGGACTGTTACAGCGGGGATACTGCAACACGTGTATCAGACAGTGAGGCAGTGGAAAAGAAATACATATGGACAGATTCTTGATAGCTGTTTCAGAGATGTTTATTTCTCCAGCCGCATGGCCGGGATCTGCCGAGGAGCTGAGGCAATCACGGGACCCGAGGGTCCTTCTGCCCGCGCAGGGAACACAAACCAACCCATGGGAACGAGGCTGAGCAGGGGCAGGGAAACCCCGTGTCTGTGCCCTCAGGGCCCCTCTGCCAGGGCTACACGGCAGGGGAGGGACCCCGACAGGGGACAGTACTTTGCATTTTGCTAGCCCAAAGTGTAAATGTTACTGCAAGATGAGATGTGTGGTGTTTTCTCTCTCCCTGTCTGGGGTGCATGAATGGCAGTACTTTGTGGGAACTGGCAGGGGGTTGGGGGTTAAGATACGACTTCAAACCACATTCACCTTTTATACCTGTCAAGAAACCAAGTGGAAGGATAGTGCCTGAAACAAGTTATAATCCACTTAAGGAGCTGTCTGTTAAAACCTGTTTTCGTGTTGGTGAAGGGAAATAGGGCAGGTGGTTTTGTGGCTGTCGTCTCTGAAGTTGGATGTGGCCAGACAGAATGCATACCACCAGCAGGGCTAGCCAGTGCCCCCAGGGAAGCCTTCAGCTTTCATTTAGCATCAGGATATAGTAGCAGTTAGTGACTTGGGAAGGTATCTCTGAAATATCTTAAATTAATGGAGTTAATGGAGTGAACCCTGCAAGATACAAAGCCTTAAATGATAGCAACAGCTTGACAGGATTCTTTATTGATAGGCAGTGTGACTTCATTCTGTACATGTGGAGCATCATCTGGAGGAGGGAGGATACATCAGGACATCGGGCTTGTGTGTAAAAGCTTAGACAAAAATGGTGGAAAATGGATGAGTGGATCTACTGCTGGTGATGCCCAGCACTCCCAGGGCTGTCAGTCAAACTGCTCTTCAGGGTGCTGCTTTCTGTGCCTCTGTGCCTGGATAGTCAGAGCTATTGGTTTCCTTGTCAGCTGCTGTATATTGCAAAGAAACCCCACTGGCCTTGATTGACTTAGAAGTATTGCACCTAGAGGGAAAAAGCCAGCACCCCTGGAGCTTTTATCCTCATTCTGGGTAGGTACAAATACGTGAAGTCTTGTGATGAGCTTTGCTGAAAGGCAGCAGCTGAAATCTTCAGGGACGACTCTGCTGCTTGCTGTGAGAAGTGACAGTGCCTGTGAGTACCCAGTGCATCAGCTGCACTGTAAATTGTGACAGGTTCCACTGCCTGGTGCGTCAGACTTGATGACACGTAGAGTATTAACAAGAAATTATTTTTTCAAGGTTATCACCCAACATTTTTCTTGGAAATGCATATCTTACCAATCCAGCTGAGTAAAAACATGCTGCATAGCAAAATATGATGTGTACACTCCTGTTATACTGTACGGCTTTAATGTAGTTTATGCTTATTTTTCAGCAACTTTTTCCCCATGTCATACATAGGGAGGTGAGGACACCTATTTTTATACCTGTTTTGAGTGCCTTATGCTCATACACTATTCTCTGTGACTTTTGTGTATGGCAGAATCTACTCTTAAGTTACATTTACCGGGTTTTTTATCTGGAATCTTTTGCTGTTCTGCTTCTGGTATGTTTTTTAATGTCAGAAGACTGCATGTGTTAGCTGGCTGTATTCTTCTGTAGACATGTCTAGAATTTTTTTACCCTGGAGCCAACGTTTTTTGTCTGAAGCTAATGTTAGAGGCAAAGTTTGAAGTGTATTTTTGACTCATGTAATCCTTCTTCTGGCTTGAGGAACTAAAATTGTGACCAAGTACAATCAAGATGTTAGGAGGTTATGTGGTTTGGGTCTTTTTTTGTAATTGAACTTGTTCTTTTTGTAAGTGGTGAGTGAGTGTTCTTGAAAATGAAATTGATTCTTTCCTTGGGGGATATATGGTGAGAAAATGTCGTCTTGAGTCATACCTCCAGTAGCAACTGTACATACCACAAACACCACTGGTTTCAGCATCAGTTTTAGAGCTACTGAAGGACAGTGGTTGCTACATCATGAACTTAGTCATGAGTACTGTGTGAAACTTGGTATCCAACACTGACTCAGCTGTGCAAATAAATTTAATTTGGGTATGCTCCAGTAACAGCCTGGCTGCCACATAGGCTGTCAGCCTGGTAATGATTTCTGCTTGGTTTCTTTACCTAGAGATTCCTAAGACTGTGGGATGTATTCTAGGAAGTGAGTGGTAAATCACAGTTCCATTACCACTGTAATTAAATAGGGCAGCTGTTGATGAATAGTTCTGACAAGTAACTGTAAGGTTGTTAGTAAATCTTTCCCTGGGTTGACATTCCTCTCAGCTTGTATAAATAATATTATAAATAATTCCTGTCATCCTGGACAGGAGAGCATTTCTGCATTAAATGCTTTACGTTGCCTTGAGATCTTTGTGTTTGCCAGTCTAAACAGTAAAGAAAACTGGTCTGCTTCTTAACAAATTTCCAACATCAAGATAGAGAATCAAGCTGTGAACAAGCTATTGCTGGCTAAATGCATTTCTAAGGTGGGAGTTAGAGTCCTTTTGCTGCTCCTGTGTTGCTGGTAAAAATATTTGCCAAACTGTGGACAGTCTCTTTTCTGATGGAGTACTTGAAGGTAACTTGGTAAACAAATGAAAACATGCAAGCTTGTTTTAAACTCTGGGAGCAGCATACAGGAATAGTGTGATGTGCATTCACCAGGAGATGTGAATAGTGCTGTCTGAACACTGTCACTCATGTCTTAAGTAGTTGTATATTTTGATTATAGCAGGGAGTAGTCATGCAGGTAAGGGCAAGGCAGAGGGTAAATAGGAGTCATTGTGTCCTCTGCCATCTCATAGTTTTTCCTTTTGCACTCTTAATAACTGACAGCCTGCCTTTCATTTTTGTCCTTTCTGTGGTACAGAAGGGACAGCTGTAGAAGATGGTGAACCTGTCAAAAAGAAGAAAAAGAAAAAGGATAAGGAAAAGCAAGCTGAAGAAGAGGAGGAACTCCCCACCAGCCCTGTAATTGAGGTGAGGCAGAATTGCACAGCTACCTGATCCTTTTTGGGAATGTGTTCTCTCTAAAACATAGAATGTAGAGTGAGGGATGGGGAGAAATTCATATATATATAATCTGTGGTATGCAAATAGTTTTGCTCTAGTAACTTTATTTTGTGCTATCCACCACTGTAACATCCAAGAGGGTTTGCATTACAAAATAAGATCTGGGAAGTTGGTGACTGCAATGCCTCCATTCCCATCCTGTCTTCTGCCCACCCCCAGCTCTAGTCTTCTCTCTCTTTGCATCTTTTCTAGTGGGGAGAGTGTCCCTTGGTGCTAATCCACAGGCATCTCTCTCAACTTTGGGACTTCTAGGGAGCAGAGGCTGTACCTGCTGATTTAATGTCTTCTAGCAACAGTAGAGCAGATGGGACCAAAGCCAACTTTTTGCTCAGTTTTGAAGTCCTGTTCTTAACACAGGGTTTAATTTTCTGTCCTTTGTGTATGTTAGCTGCAGGGCCTGGGGGCAGTGCTGAGCTGTGGCAGTGTGGCACAGCCTCCCTGCCCCTGTGGACAGCCCAGTGCATTTAGCAACTGAGGAAGGACATCTCTTGGGTCGTGCTTTGCTGAGCATGGCAGCTGGAGTGATGCTTTGGGTGTGAGCCCTGTTGCCTAGCTACACGTGTTGCTTTGCTTTTCCATTATGCTTTGTTCATGGCAACATTTGTTTGTTTGCAGAATGCAGAGAAAAAGAAGAAGAAAAAAAAGAAAATGAAAAATGAGGGTGAAGACTGATGAGGAGCAGGGGAAAACACTGGCCCTTGGACAGCTGCTTCGGAGTAGCATTTCTCAACATAATTTGTTTAGCCTCTTGCTGAAAACTAACTTCCCTGTGTTGCAAGAGGGCAAGGAGATGGGTTTGATAGCTGTCTTCTCCCTGGAATAGGATACCCTGGTGTCTCTGCTAATTAGGAGGATTACTGGTTTCTTTTGTTTAAAAGCTCACAATAGATCCTCTTTTTACAACCAGTCTCCACTGATAAGGAATAAAAACATTTTAATGGAGATTTTATGCCTCTGTTTTTTAACTTGTTTGCTGGGTTTCTAGCCATTATCAGGACTATTTCTAAGATGTATTGTTTTAAATGACTGATCAGTTCTAAAGTTCTAAATGTGTAAACGTTCTGTTGCAGTTTATTCTCTAAAGATTTCAAAGGCTGTAATATTCTTAAATTCTCCATAAAATGGATACAAATATATATGCATAATATCAAAGATGCTTTGAACAGCTGAGGTGTGTTACTGAGTCTGCACTGTAGTTCTCTCGATAAAGCCTTTTCTGAGCATCTTCCAAATGTGTTTTAGTTTTGCTGCACTGGCCAACAAAATTCAGATGCGTGTTTTGAACAAACGTGAGGTAGCTTTCAAATCAGTTCATGGCGATTGTAGCAACTTCCCTCACTTGATTTAAAAACAAAACAAAAAAACCCAACCAACCAGGCCCCCCCCCCGCCCCCCCAAAAAACCCAAAACCACAACAAAAAAAACCCCCAACCAACCAAACCCAAGGCAAAATTACTTATTCAGCTGATAATGAAGCAGAAAAGACAAGTGTTTTATTAGTAGCAGAAATCAGCCATTTGCTAATTCTGCCATTCTTGAGGGAATACAGATGCACTGAAGTAGCATCATGTGATCAAGACTCTAAAGCTCTTATGGTGGAAAAGGAAACCATTTTTTTAAACTATGCTTAGCACTCAGTTTATTAATTAACATGAAGTTGTTGGTTTTTTTCTAAGTGTAGTGGTGGTGTATTACCTAAACAAAAATCAGTTTCTTCAGCTGGATAACATTTGGTAACTGCAGCCAGTGTAGCTGGTGTTTTTCTCTGGAATAGAGCTTACTGAGCAGCTCTTTGGTACTGAACTGCCCATGGCTTGTGGCCTGTTACTGCAGGTGCATCCCTGACGAGATTGGTAACAAGTTACTAATGCACTGTTCTATCAGTATCAAGAACATGAACTGCCTTTTTCTCCCCTCAGGAAGGTTGCAGTGAGTTTAACTGCTCTAATTGAGACTGCCTGGGAATACTGAGACCATTCCAGTTAATCTGCTTTTTGCTAGACAAGTAAGATGAATTTAAGCTGAAATGTTTAAATGGGCAGCAAAGGTATTAAAACATTCATAATGAAATAGAAGAGTTGACTGTTAGTGCCTTTAGGTTTTTTTATTGTAAATGCATTTTCAAACAGGAGTCCGTACCAGACATGAAGTTCAATTTCCTCTGAACTATTAATGTAGTTGCTTCTTCAAAAGTATCAGATAAATTATGTATGTGCTGTTCAGAAACTGTCCTGTATAATTTACTCTAATCAGCAAATTTATGTGAACATCAGTTGCTTAGTAAGTCTAATCAGTGGGATCAAAATGGAGAGAAGTTATTTTTGCATGGCCACTTTTTCCTTCCTTTTGCTTATTCCTTTGATAACAAGGGAACAAGATTCACCTCTTTTCTTATGTAGCATATTTTAGTGGTTTATCATTGCAAGCCAATGTCCAGTGCAGGCCAGCTTCCATCTCGTAAGGCAGTCCATTGAGCTCAGTCATGAAGCAGCATGTCTTTCCCTCTCCTGCTCCTGTGCTGGGAATGTTGATTTTTAATATCCAATTAACTAGAGCTTCTACTTTATTCTCTTTCAAAATGTGTGTGACCCAGAAATACTGGGTGGAGAAGAGGAAACAAATTTGAAGCTTTTCAGTGTTGGGTAGACCATACACTCATCTGCCATCGCCTCTTTTAAGCAGGTAAATTAAGTACTCTGGGTTCTAGTTTGAACTGTTAAACTCCTCATCTTCAAAACAACGAGCCGTGTATCCCAAAGGGCTGCTGCTGAAACACTGCTAAGTGTATTCAGCTCAAGTGCTAAATATGATCAGTGAAAATTATCAGTGGTGATAGACTGCAGTCACTGTAAGCCAGGTCACTGCATTTCAAGTTGCTTATCAGTTCAAGCAGATAAGATTGGTTTGCTCATGCATGGTTTTCCACTAACAGTGGTCTGGGCATTTGTGTACAGTCTTGCACCTTAAAATAATAAAGCCTACAGTTACTGCTGGGACATACTACAACATCTTTGGACAGAGAAGTTGTGATTCTTACCCAAGAAGTGTGACAGGCCTTTAATTGAGACCCAAACCTTTTATCTTTTTACAGTAGATTTGAGGCTTGTACAGCCTCTCCTGTAAGGAGTAATTGTGCATCAAAGACATATATGTAGAGCTTGGACCATGGGTCACTAGTTTTTGTAAGGGAAGTGATTCATCCGAAAATGGATCTTTTACTTTTGTCTATTGCTAAAAAGCAAAACCAAAATCCCAGAACTAATGTTAGAGTAAGGATAGAGGCTCTGAGTATTTTAAGTGCAGAAAGAAGAGTTAGCCAGGCTGATGATGGCATTTAAAGCAAAACAGCAAGACCTGTGGAACAGAAGGATCTAAAATGATAATATGATCCTTAAAGCATTTTACCAATAGGGGTTACTCTATGCCAAAGCTGGCAGTGGAAGATAGTTGATGAACTAGGGCTAAGCCTAGAACAGGGTAAATGAGGGTGGTTGAAAGGGATATAACACAGCCTATGCTCACTCAGCTTTTGAAAATTATGTTGACCAAAAAAGCCATGCTGGCTGTCAGCTGCAAAGCGCCTGGCAAAATTAGTGGTTTGGGTTTTGGTGGGGGCTTTTTTGGTTTTGGGGTTTTTTTGGGTTGGGTTTTTTTGAGTGGAGCTTTCTGCTTTTTTTTCTTTTCCTTTGGAATTGAGCAGCTGTGCATTGTGCTCCCATCCCTGCTCTGCAGAATGAGTGAGTGCAGGGGCTGCTCACTGTCTGCTTCTGCCTGGGCACCCTCTCACCAGAGACATCATCCAGCTTTTTGCGTTGCTACCATGAAAGCCCTTGTCAGGAAAATTAGGGTTTTCTTCAGGCTAAGACTGTAGTCTTGTGGAAAACAGATGTTTGGGGGTTTGTTTGTTTGTTTGTTGCTTGGGAATTTGCCTGGTAGCATTCCCTGTGCACGAGGAGTTGTTTTCATGGGAACATTGTGGGGCACTGCTGCAACCCTGCCCTGCAGCAGCCCCTTGCCCCAGTGCCTACAGGCCATGGATGTGCACTTCCTTTCAGGCGTCTCCTGCTGCCTGCAGGCATCCTGCTTGCTCCAGCCATCCTGAAATTGTTCCTCCCACCCACAGACACACATCCTCATCATGTCTTCCGTGTGTCCGTGCCTACGTGCAGCAGCTCTTGTTGGGCATCAGAAGCCAAGTAGAGGGACCCTGTTTTCCCTGGCCACAGAATGAGATGGGCAGGCACCATGTACCACTCCAGGCACTAGTCCTTCTGCTCTGGAGCAGAGAAGTTCTCCAGAGCTATCCTAGGATTTTGTGTGTCCCTGCAATGAGAGGTGCCTGCTGAGACTGATGTAAAGACACAGAGGTAACTGCTCAGGGATCACGAAGCCTGCCTGCTGTGGAGGGACAGAACCACTGCTGTTTTTCAGGTAAAACTTCAGCTCACCCATCCCTCTCAAGCTATTTCTTCACATGGAAAATCCCACAAGTCGACTTCTGCTGTCTGTGCCACATCCTGGTGCCTGTGTGGCCCTTGAGCAA
This sequence comes from Coloeus monedula, assembly GCF_965178545.1. Classification (NCBI taxonomy): domain Eukaryota; kingdom Metazoa; phylum Chordata; class Aves; order Passeriformes; family Corvidae; genus Coloeus; species Coloeus monedula. The sequence goes on from NC_138787.1 coordinate 12,759,998, forward strand.
GGCGTCACTTTCGCTGGAAAAAATAATAATTTTATTATAAACTACAGACAGCTCAGCAGTAGTTTCCTGTCTTTCTCAGGAGAAGCACAGCAGCATGTTGTCTTTTGGAGTAGCTTCAAATTTTGAATAGAAATCTTGCTGTCTGAGTTGTCAGGGTCAGCCTCTGTGCCTCTCCAGCCACAGGGTGTGATGTGCAGCCCTCGGCATCAGTCAGCCTTGCCCCCACAGAGCTGGTGATGCCCTGAGCTGGACGCTGTCTCCTCTAGCTAGCATGGAGTGCTGCCAAATGCTCCATCCATGCTTGCACTTCCTTATGCTCAATTAGCCCCTGCTGAAAGTCCAGGAGCTTCTGCAGTGAGCGCCTGTCCTCCAAGGGTGAGCCCTAGCTCTGAGCATTCGTTTTCGTTTCATATCCTTTGCACTCTGTTGTATTTCTTAAGCAAAAATTCCTCCTACAGCATTCAGCATCTCTGTGTTCAATAACTCCCAAGTTTTCACCAGTATTAATCTGCAACAGATTTTCTGATGTTTAATTTCTCATCCCAGTTACTGGCCAATGGAAACAGCAATTTTGTCTCTACGGACCTCAAGCAAAATACAGTGAGTGGCAGATTGTGATGTTCTTGTGCAAAATTTGTGAGCTACCCTGGACAGAAAGGATGGGGCAGGACTGAAGTGCTAGGATGAAGAAGTGGGAAAGTTGGGCTGACTGTGTAAGCCAGGAAAGGGCTCCAAATGTAAGGGGAATGAATTAGAAAAACTCTTGTTTGGATCACAGCCCATTGGACTTGCCACCTTTAATCTCTGATCTTCATATTCCACCTCTTAAAAACTGAGATAATGCCTCCCAAATCCCACAAGTGTACAGGACTCTCATTATCGCATTATTTATGAAGCACTATAAGAGCTCTAAATAGGATGTGATGTAGGAGTGTTGTGAAGAAGAGGAAGGAAACCTGTTTGACAGCACAATGGCTGCGAGCGAGGTTGTCTAAGTCTGTGATGAAATCTCTCGTGATAAAGCTGCAGCCAGTTTCAAGGCACCCACACTAAATTCCTTCTTCTTGAAAAGGAACTAAATCTCGCTGTGCCAAAACACAAAACATTTCCTTTTGCAGGATGGCAAGAAGGTTGCTTTTGTAGCAATGTAGAAGCACATTTTAAAATGACTTTTTAAAAAGTGGTGGGGCACTGGTTGATTGGGTGGGGGGCAGCACCAAAACCTGAGCTCAGTCTTTAGTGCTGCTCCCTGCTGCAGAATCAGCAAAGCCATGTGAAATGGACGCTACCATGGATGGGAGACGGGCTCCTGTTCAGACAGCTGTGAGCATAACACCATAACACTGCAGATAGACATAAATGCCATATAATTGACAGTTGCTCAATCAGTGTATTGCAACATGCTGAAGCAATCATGGGCAGTGCTGTGGCAGAAGGTGCTTCCTCTGCATGGCCAGCTTGCCCACGCCCAGCTGGGAACAGCAGAACAAGGTAAAAACTTTCCCCTTAGTACAATTCTCCATGGCTTTCCTCTGCTCACAGCAAGGAGATGCCAGGCAGGGTGAGGAATGCCAACAGAGGGCTCTTGTTCCCAGACCCAGGTGTGCCACATGCAGTGCATGAGGGGGTGTTTGAACCTTGGCATCAGTGTGTCGGGCACTTTCCTGTGAGACCCTTGTGCAAGAGCCCCTTGTGCTCCTCAAATCAACCAAGGCTTCTCAAGCAGGACTGACATGAGGCCAGACCCACACTTGGTCTCCCCAAGAGGCAGTTCCAGCTGCAGGGATTGGTGCAGCCAGCTCTTGTTCCTGCCTGACAGCGCATCCATGCAAATAGTGATATCCATCCATTAGAACCTCAGGGGGTATAGTGCTTCTAGACTGTAGTGATGTGGAAATAATTTCCAGCATGTTCTGGATGTGTGAAGCTGTCACAGGTATCCAGAGTGTAAAAACAGAAATTCAAGATCTAGGATCTGTACTGTAGCATCTTTTAAAAATGTCATCAAAAACAAATCAAAAGAAGGCGGCTTTGTCTAGACGCTTGTTTCCTAACACCAAATGCCAGGAGTTATTGCGCCTGTACCTTTCTGGAGGCTTTCTGGCTGGGGAATGTTCTCTTTCCAGAGGAAATCCTTTTAACTTTCAGCAGTTCAAGACTCTAATTGGGTGAAATAATAGCTTGGCACTCCCCCAAGCAATATGATTTTTATCTTTTTCGTTGTCTGCAAACGCCTGACTTGTCCAATCCTATGAGTCATGGAGGGAATGTGGATGTCAGACTGCCCTTGTATGCAGGGGTGGGCTTCTGGCGAGACTGGCATGGGGTCCTTGCTCAGTGACCAATGGGGATCTGAAACATCCTCTACAGAGCTGCCTCCCTCTGGCCTCACTAGAGCTGAGGATGTGGTGTTGCTGATGTGCACGTTTTTAGGCATCTTCATTCCCACTGAGTTTTTCAAAGGGGGTTTTTTTGTTGGCTACTGCTCTGGTTTCTTCAGGTGACTCATCTTACAATAATTATGGATTCATGCTTTGTCTTTGCCAAACACTAACTCTTCATTAGCTTCAGCTAGTGTGTTTAGATGTTTTCAGCGGAGACTTAGATTTTGATGGTTTATTTAGCCCAGAAATAAGCCTGATAGAATAAACACTGGAGCTTTGAACCTCTCAGGCTTTTGTTTCTGTACTTGGATTAAACAAATGGAGGTACTTAGCACAAGTCTCTTTTCCTTGTTCTGGAAAAAGAAAAGACCTTGAGCCTCAGGGCACAAAGCAGCAGCCGTGGCTTTCCCTGTAAGTACCCTGCTATTCCCGGGTCCCTGCAGCTGTGCAACTGCCCATGGGTGCTCTGGCACAGCTGTGGACCCCCTGGCCCCGTCCTAGTGCTCCTGTGCTCGAGGTCAAGTGTGTGCCAGGAACCACAGCTCAGCCACTTGTGAGGACAAGGTGCTGGTTTAACTTGGAGATGCATCAGGCCAAAAAGCACAGCAGGAATCTCTGTGGATTATCTTGTCTTGGGTCTTGTCTGGCTCACTGAGTTTATCACCAGTCAGTTAAATTCCAACAGGGCTGCGCCCATCCCAACCCCACAGCTCCTCCCTGTGTTCCCAGCAGTGCTCTTGTGGGGCTGCAGGTGCTGGTTTTAGCCTCCAGACCATGGAGAACCAAAACCACACACTGCACAGTGCTGTTTTCTACCTCAACATGCAAAACTCAGCTGCTCCTGGCCTCCCTGCCCTCACCCTATCCTCACTGTCCAGCTGGAGCGGCCATCCTCCTATTGTCGTGGATTGGAGCAATGGAGGAAGGGCCATAAGCAAGTGGAGAGGTGCAAACCAGGAAACTTTGCCAGGCAGATGCAAAAGGCTGGGCTGCACAGGACTAGCTTGAGCTAAACTGGAACTAGGATTTCCCCTTGAATCCTTGCCTTGCTTGAAGCAAGATATTCAAGCAGTAAACCCTTTATCTATAAGAATTGGTGGACCTCCATGGACCCTCTGTGAAGGTCCTTGTTCTACATCCACGGGACAGACTGAACACAGGGCCTTACCCTTGGATGCAACAGGAGACTAAATCTGGAAAAACAACCAAGCAACCAAGACAAGCAAACATGGCGTGAGTGCTGTGCTCGGTTTGTGAGCAGCAGGGGCTGCTGGGCTGGCTCTGCTGTACTTGCTGCCCTTTACCTGCCACCTCTCCTGTAGGAGCAGCATTCGATCATCCTCCTCCAAATTGTGCCACCAAATGCTTCTCCTGCTGCCACTGTGAAATTCTTCCCAGGTCAGTAGCCCCCCAGCTTGTTTCCTAGGTAGGTTGTGTCGCCAAGAGCAAAGCAGCCCCTGCCGCAGGTGGCCTCACAGCCAGCATTCCAGCTGCTTGCTCAGGACAGTTTGCAGGCAACGTGGGGTGTGGGTGGACTGTCCCACCTCCTGCCAAGGTCCCTGGCACCCTGCTCCAGCACTGGATGCCCAGGGAAGTGCAGAACACACAAGTGAGTGGGGCTACGGGGTTTCTTAATGCAGGACATGACTTGTGCTGTGCAAGTTTGTCTCAGTCTTACGGTACCCTTCACTGACGAGGAGCTCTTTGTCTCCTGCCAATGCTGCTTCCCTTGGGGCATTTTTTTTCTTCTCCTTTTGCCATCTTTACAGTTTGTTTTCCTTCCTGCATCTGCAAGGCTGCCTCCAACAAAGCCCTGGCAGACAATCTTATCTTGAAGCACAACCAGTCCTGCTCCTTTCACTGGAGTATGTGCCTGCTCAAACACTTGGCTGGAGCAAGGCCAGGATGGGGAGCAAGGCCCCGCACACAGCCCTGCCTTGGGCACCTCCAACTCTGGCCTCTGGCAGGGCAGGCAGAGCCTGAGCCCAGCAGGGAGGGCAGGAGAGGGGCAGCTGCAGGAGCTCGGCTGTAAACAGGCACTCAGAGAGGTTTGCTCTGCGTGTGCCGTTTCTGAAGTGGAATGCTATTAATTAAACGGGTAGGAGAAATGACTGAGTCTATTTTTTCCCCCTTGGCTTATTCACTTGATTTGAAAGGCCTTTTATTTTTTATTTATTTTTCTTTCTTCCCCTGAGTTTGTGGGTTTAATATTTTGGTGATCAAAATAGATCTGCTCTGGAGCACCTATGGGAATGAGCCTCACACTTATTTTGGGAGAGGAGGCAGGGGAAGGCAGATTGAGAACTTTCACTGCTTATGCCTTGAAGCAGATATTCCTGATAACTAATGCACCTGAAACTATAAAAGAAAGTGCAGATACAAATAGCACCAAAATTAATTAAAGAAAAGGAGCTGTTCCTTTTGCCCAACCACACTTTGCAAACCAGGAAATACTTCCTCTTATGCAGAAACAGGAAGATTCTGCTGTCCTGGCCAGGGCAGTCTGCAAGTCTCAGGTAAGTTGCTTTGTTTATGTTGTTGGGGAGGATGGTGAAGTCAGCGGAGCTGCAAGTGAAAGTCTCCATTCTCCAAAGGTTTGTAAAAACTTATTATCTCTTGAAAAATCAGTAGAAAATTGAGTTGCTGGTACCAGCATTTCATCTGGATCCAAATCTTATTGTGGTCGGTGGTGACCTTTCTGTTGGCTTTGAAAGGCACTGGTAAATGGCCTCAGTCTTACAGCTTGCTCTGTAGTGAGGGTCAGAGCTTTGTTCAGGAACCCGGCATCTGTTTTATCAGACTGTTCACATTTTGTTTCTAGAGTCCAACTGATGTGCATTGTTTTGCCAATGAAAAAAGCTGAGAAGACCACTTTTATCAAATGCTGTGCCTAAAGCACAAAGCAGGACTTGTAAATATTCCTTCATACTAAATATCTTCCAATATGTTAGGTTGGGATTTATTTTCACTTTCTTGCTGCCTCCAGCCCTTCCTGACTGGCATTTCCTGGAGACTCCTGACAATTTCCAGCAACAGGCAGTGAGAGCAGGCACATCTCTTGCCAATCCTGGTGAGGGTTTTGCACAAGGCTTGATTGGATGCCAGGGGTGGTGGATGATCCTCCAATGCCCCGTGGTGTCGCGGTGAGTTACGAGTGCAGGTACTGTGGGCCCAGAGCCTGTGACAAGGTAACAGCACAGTCCAAATGTACATGTGCAATCTGAAGGTACAATCTAGGGTGTAATCTAAAAGTAACTCCAGGTGTTAAGAAAGAAAACTTGTTATGTCCCCACCGTATCATCAGCTAAAAAAAAAAAGGACAGTGGTTTTTCAGGTAGCAGCCTCTGGGGTTTGGCTGACTCCTGCTATACACATTTGTAGGACCAGTTTATTCTCCTTTGTTTTAGCAGAATGCATAGAAACTTAGGCTGATAATAGCTGAAATGCTGATTTATTTACGTGAGTCTCCGACCTGTCGGAAATATCAGCTAGCATGAGACTTGAAAAAATCACTGGAGCTCACAACTCTGACACTGACAGTTGAGCAACTGCCATTTGCTGAGGTCAAAGCTGCAAAAAAGAGCTTCAAGTGCATTTCTAACCTAAAAAAAATTCTGAATGTAGAATAACAAAATCTGTGCTTTCTCTGATTTCTCAATCAAATTTGCTCAACGTGCAACTAAAACATCTGGGTTTCCTTTGGCTGTCAGCTGTTGATTGCCATCCCCCCATGATGCCCTGACCTTCAGAAATTGCTGCAATGAACTGTTTTGCCTACCCACAGTCGAGTTTCATGCCTGCAAAAGATGCAGGTCTTGCTTCTTTCCTATTTTTAATTCACATCTCTTGTTTCTGTCCCTGTGCTGTCAGCTCAGTAGCAGAATCCACAGGAAGTGCTGCCCTGTGATGGCAAGTCCCTTGAAACAGCAAATCCTGCCCTCATCTTCTCCTTAATTAATGAATTCAGATGGAGAGAGACAGGGGCCCACACTGACCCTTGTGGGAGCCCGTATCAGCCACCCGTGCTCTGTGCTAGGAAAGGGTTCAGGCCAATTTCATACAAGTTTTTGGCTAGACTGGTTCTGCAAAGCAAAAATGAGTGTCCTTACTCTGACAAATAGTGCTGTGGTGTTGGATCTGACACAGCTCTGCCATTGCATCATACAGACACCCCATTGATGCCCTTCAGCTGGGCTGTGTGAATCATCACAAGATGATGCCTACAGGAAAGAGAAGCCAGCTTGGTGATGTCTTCTTTTGGCAGCTACTTCTCTAAGATGGACCACAAAGTCTGTGTGTTCTCTTAGCTGCCGTTTATGTAGGGTTTTGCTTGTCTTTCAAAGAGCGCAGTTAAGAAGTGGTTCTATGCTTTATGCAAAGGTGGATTTTTCCTTTGAACATGTTTATGAAAGCAAACAAAGAGTCCAGAATTCCTCCTGGGAGCAACCCCCTTACCCTAAGCCACACTGTCCTGATGTCAGGGGGACCACCACGAGGCAAGTCCCCCTGTGCCCATGGGGCCATGTGTGCCACTGTCCCTATGAAGGCACCCAAGGAAGAGGGTGACAGAGACTCAAGGCTGTTCCTGTGTGGATGGGACATGCTTCCCATGCACCTGTGGGCTGGAGGAGACTGGCTCTGCACCTACCCACTGCACAGACTGCCCATCTTTGGTCTTTTTTCACGTACTTGGGGATTAGTCATGCCAGGGCTTCGATGTTGCAACTTTGATGGTGTAATCCTGCCCTGTCTTTGCTAACTCAGAGTCTTCTTGAACAAGATGGCACAGTTTAATGTCTGATGTGAAAAGCAAAAATATCTATAAAGGTGAGTATTAAAGTCCTTCTGGATGAATTCAGCTGCCATTAAAATATGAGAATAGAAATGGTGCAGAGGTGATTTTCTTTTTTGATCTGTCATTGCAGACCACTTTCAACTGTGAATTTCTTGATAAATATTTCATATTCATTACACAATTCCATTTTGACATGAAATCTTCAGGGACACGTAGTTCAAATACAGCAAAAAACCACATTTCTAAAAGAAAGTGAAAGTGTTGCTGGTCCATGTACTTGTTTTAGTCTTTCCAGATTTCTGTAATCTCTTCCCACCAGTTGAGATGCTGCAGAGACCCTGGTTTGCTTTGGCTGGTGATCCAGCAGAACTGGGATGTCACACTGGCAGTGACCCACTGAAGTCCCAGGGGACGAGATGCCAGAGGGAGCCCGTGGGGACCAGACCGTGGTCCTTGTAATTTGTGACAAGCATCACAGCCAATGAGCTGCCAGTACTGGGGACAGCCCAACCCCCCATCGTAGTCACCCTATGAGAAAAGCACGTAAGGGGTGAGGAGCAGGTGTCTGGCTCTAAGCAAACTGCAAGGGTTCGTGCAAACCTGTGGCTCAGGCCCATCCCCATCAAACAAGGTGTAATTCCCCTTCTGAGGTGGGTCGGTTTGGCCTCTTTAGATTCATGCATCAAAAGCACAGCTAAAACTAAACATCACCTTTCTCAAGGTGCACAGGCTACCAAAAATACGGAATGCTTACCCTGGTTTGTTTTGTGTGCATCATAACCTGATTTCAGTGAGTTTCTGTTAAACATATCAAACTCAGTTTGGGGGATTTCCCTGCAGCCTTCACAGCATCCTTCATTTCTTGCCCTCTGTGGTCATCCTGCTGCTGTTGCACTATGGAAACATAAGAGGTATGACCAAGTATTTGTGAAACTCCCTGCACGAAAAGAAACCTACTTGAGCTCTGACAGAGACTGGACTGATGCCCTGAGCAGGGGAGACCCTGAGGGGTCTGCATGAGCACCAAGCCAGCCCAAGGCCTGCTGAAGGTGCTGCTGGGCGGAAGGTGAGTCCTGCCAGGCTGAGAGACGCTTTTGAAGGCTGCAGCTTCATCTGATATGATTTCATAAAGCTAACATTTAAGGGTCAGATAATGAGATATGCTGCCTTCAGATGTTGCATACACAAGCCCAGCCCACTGCTGAGACAAAAGTGGCTTTAAGCCCCGTCTATCCATCTATCTGATCCATCTGTTTGCCTTTTGCCAGCTGGCATGAAAGGTTCTTCTATCTAAAACTATTTCCAGCTATTTTTTCTCTCAGAATCTCCAAAGTGTTTGCATGACTTGAAAGAACTATTTCCAGGATTTTTGGTTGCACAGCATTTGAGCTTCAGATTTTATGACAGGTATTTGAGCACATTCCCTTACTTTTGTAAGGGCTTTTACAGCAGGTCATCTGTCATGGGAAGGGTGTGTCTTCTGCTCAAAATATTCACTTTCTCATGTTATTTTTGATACCTCTTTAGCAATTGCAGATTGGCACCATATTACTCCTGGTAAGCCAAGTCCAAAGAATGAGCAAGGAAGTTTGGTGTGTGTGATGAGTCTCCAATTGGAATGGGGAGAGGCTCTGGGAAGAGAGAGGTGTCTCATTGTGGCTGCATCTCCTTGGGGTCTGGGATTTGCAGATGCTCCATTTGAAACTACACAGAGACCTCCAGGTGTGAAGCCCAGAGCTGCTGCTGAGCTCAGTACTGCCCAGGGAATGGGATAGAGAGGATCCTTTTGCTGTTCTTGTGAGCCTGCCGCTGAGATATTGGTAGTTTTTTACCCAGATCAGCTATTTTGAAAAGACATTTTTATTGCTCTTCAGCACATGGTGGGCAGTGATGATTGCTATGTTTCCTTATGGCAGTACCCAAGCTACTGTACGTTCAGTTTTTCAGGACTAGCTTTGATAGGTCCAAGTGGGAGGAACTGTGATGGGGATTGTACCTCGCTCGTTTCAGGGAGCTTGAATGACATGTACTTGTCTTCACACCGAACAGCCACAGTTCCCACTTCCCTGGGTAGCAGCCACATAACGGAGCAAATCCTGAAGACTGGACTGTCCCTCATGATGATGCTGGATGGTGGCATAAAGCAGAGAACTTCAGCTACCTGCTGGTGAAGTGTTTGATGCCAGTCAAGGCTATTGCTGCTATGTATTTCCAGCCAGCATAAAAAGGAAATCTTTGTTTTGTTGTGCTTTTTTTTTTCTTTTTTTTTTTTTTAAGATGTAGCAATTTGTGGCCAAATCACAGGGTCTCAAGGGAGCATTCTGGCTGAAAAAAATTACTTCAGAATTTGGCCTAACATAACTTTAAGATAAAAACTTCTATGTAATCACTAATTCACAGTTGCAGTTGCTTTGGCTTCTCTCATTATCATTCCTAAGTTATTCTTTTCATGCTGGGAGTTGGATTTTCCTGGCACTGTATCTGTTTTCAGCAATGTATACACCACAACTGCTGACAACTAGGAGTTGGATCCCATGTTCCTCGACCCTGGCTGTAGCTTGTTTTTTCTGGCACCACTTTAAAGTCTCTCATCTGCATTTGTCTCCTGATGACCAGTGGCGGTCCTTCAGCTGTGTGAGAAGTGCCTGATGTTATCCTGTTGTTCTCGCACTCCTCCAGACCCATTTCTCGGCCGGGCAGTGAGCACAGCCCTCGCCTGTTCCTAGATAGAGCCTTATCAGGGCCAGCCATGGCAATGCTCCCATCCCCTTCCAGCCCTCCCCCGTGGTTACTGGAAGGTCCGTTAGCTCTGTGCATTTTAGCCTAGCAGAAATGCCGCTCTGCTGCTTCTCTAGTTTTCCAGTCCTCTTTGCTTTTCTGTAGAAATGTCCCCCTGACCTCTGCTCAAGCTAGGCTCTGTAGGAGATCACCTCTGCATCCTTCAGTTGCTGAGAGCCAGAGGCAGAGCTGTGTGCCAGTGTCTCTACTTGCTTCTCATCTCCACTGGGCTATTTTTGTTCAAGCCTGGTGCTGGTTGCACCATATCCAGCTTACTCATAAGATGCCACTGTTCCTCTTAGCAGCATTTTGAATGAGTACAGCTGTTCTATGCTTGGATTCCTCCTCCCCTGGCTTACCAGGAGTATGACTTTTTAAGGGATGTGTGCTGTTTGGTAACAAGCAGGTGCCCTTGCTCAGCCGAGAGGATGGGTATTTCTCTGAGCTTACTCCGTGGTTTGATGTGGGCGCGGTGTACTTGACAGATTAACAGCGTGTTCATTCCTCCTCCACTGCTTGTCTGTGTTTGTTTATTTCTGTTATTCCTGTTATATTCAGTTTCATTTGTTATTTTTGGTTTTGTTTTCCAGGCCCCTCTCCTTTACTTACTTTTGTTCAGGTTAAAGGAATCTTTTTTAAGCTTTCTGAATATATTGAGGGAAAATTACTATTCCTGATGAGTGTTTTGTGCTTTTTAATCACGCCTCACTAGACAGGGCAGGCAGGAGCTTGCACATACATGTTCCTTCCCTGTCCTCATTCAGATGTCAACTGACTTTGATCTTCCTATACCTCCCAGCATGTGTCAAAGCTTTACTTGGCACTCAGGGTTTCCATTACCTCCATACCACAGCTGACATGATGTAGCAGTTTTCAGCCATCCCTCTTTTTGCTGTCATCCACTGGCCACTGCCAGGAAAGCGTTACCCCAGGCTGGGAAATTACTGGGAATTACTCCCTCCTGGAGCCCAGCTCCCACCGGCAGCAACACTGGTGGTTAGGCACGTAGGCCTCTCTCAGTCAGGAGGGGAGCAGTATCCCAGCCTGGCTGTGCTTCATGGAAAGCCATTTTTCAGCTGATTTCCTTTCCTGCCTGCCAGTGCCCCACTAGTTTCCATGGTATTCGTGGTTGTGTAGGGGTGGCAATTTCAGTATCCTGGCAGCCTTCCAGGCTGCCTCTCCATAAAACCCTGTATGGTTTCAAACGTGTATGTATATATATAATTTTTTTTCTTATTTTTCCTTCATCCCACAGAGCTGCTGTGTGCTTTTAAGCAGTTAATCTATTCCATCCTTCGCTTATCTCACAGGCACAGTGTGAGGTTGTGCCCATTCTTGCTGGCAAGTTGCTTTGAGGTTCCTCTGATGAAAGGTTTGCTGTAAAGGCAAAAAGTGATCAGAGCCATGTTATCGCTCTCATTTCCAGGGGCTGGTACAGAGCATCCTACTGAAAGAATAACATAGTCCCAATGACCACAAGCTGATTCTTGGAGCTGAACTTGAATGGGCTGGCAATCCCATCACTTCCATCCCATCACATAAGGGCTCCTTCCCTGTCTTCCTCCACTTCTGAGAGCTGCTGTGGTCACTGTCGGTGGGTGTGAGCTCCCAGCCCAGCCACACATCTGTAACAGCAGCGCAGATAAACATCAGAAAATCTGTTTTGTTACAGAGGAGATTCTGTCAATCCTGTTTTGTTTAAAAAACAAAACCAAAACAATCCAGGGCTTTGCTCAAAGCAATATTTGGATTGAGCTGAGCACACATCTGGTCTCAGCTTCACACAGGCTTTCATAATGGTTTCTAGCCATAATAGTCTCATTTTTTGGAAGCGAATCATTGCTGCTCTTCGGGTTGAATGAACTCTGATCAGGCGTGGACCTCAATGTGTCAGGGTGAAAAAACACCTCATGTCCGGGCTGTGGGAGGCTGGAGGGGGTGCTGTGTTTGGATACACACAGAATGGCCTCTGTTACACTAACATGAAGAGAGTGATTAAATGGTGACCTTCTTGGCTAAAGATGGCAGGGCTGTGATCTGTGATTTTGGCTGTTGTGGGCTCTGTTTCATCCAATAGGATCCATCTGGCAACACAGGGTAGTACCAGACTGAAGGCCCCCATTGCTGAGATGGGTTTAATGGCCCCGAGCTGGAGGAAGATAGTCCTTGGTCTGCTAAAGAGAAAGGGGCTGTAAACTGCAACATGTATTAACTATTTCTATCTGTAGAAACCACAGGAATAGATAATCCAGTAGTAACAGCTGCCCCTGGAATTATTTGTGCACATGTTTGGCTCCAAAGCTTTTTACCCAGCTGGCTGGAGGTCACTGTGAGTACAGATAAGTATTTGCCAAACGCTAAGGAGAAGACAGGACAAGGTCAGCAGCTCTTCTGGTAGCAAGGCAGAGCATGTTTAGCAAACGCTGCTATCTCCTGAATTGGGGTGAGAGATTTCATCAACAAAGTATGCAGGGGAGCTCTGAATGCAAGTGGAGGGCAGGGAAAATATGCTTTACAGCTTTTGGTTAAGCCAAGAGAAACGTGAGACTTGCTGTTTCCTTCTGAGTCGAGGACTATCTGCCAGCCTGTCCCAGGGACCTACTCCTGCAGATGAGCATTGTGAAACTTCCAAGCCAGTGTCCTTGTCAGCGGGGCTCATACCAGAGATCTGAGTTCAGCACCCTCCTTTTTGTTAAATCAAAACGCATTTTGATTTAAATCCATATTCAAACATAACCCTCTCCTGTAACTTTTCCCCTCCTCCTTTCCCTCCTCAGCTCCTCTCTCTCCTGCCTACAACTCCCTCCCCCTTTCTGTTCAATGTGTAGTTCAGGGTCCGTGCTTCTCTTTGCCCTCATTTCACACCCCTTCCACCCTTCTGTTGCTGGGAATGTGAGAACTTCAGCAGTTATGAGAGCAGAGGTATAGTGGTGGTAGCTTTTCCTTTTGCTAAATGCAGCTTCTCCGAAGTTGAGGGAATGGTCGAAAGTAAATAAATACAAAAGTGAAACTGGCAAAAATGCTACAGAAGGGAACCCTGCTCAGACATTGATTCTACTGAACTCAGAGGGGCATGGGGAAAAGGGAGGGGAAAAAGCAATATACAAAACATCACAACTATTTTGTGGCAAATGTGGGGGGAAAGAAAAGAAGGAAAAATGCCTTCAAACTTATGAAATGTAAAGCACCTCATGTGGCATCTCTGTGAGATGGTCCCCTCCACTTTTGATGGCTTTCATCTGTAGGTAAACTCTTTACAAGGGAGATAAAGGCCAAATTTTCCTGTAGAAGTCTCTTCCCACTTATCCCTACATCCTCATTTATGTCTTTGCCTTTTAATCTGAAATTGCAAGCAGAGGCAGAGATTTCACAGAGTCTGAGTGCTGTCTGTGCCCCACAAACCATGTGCCCAAGGCTTGCACAGCCCATTTTGTGTTGTGGAAACGGCCTCTGGAGGCCTGGCTCTTGTTTGTGAACCAAAGCTTCTTAAGGTCTCTGCAATTTCAAATGACTGTAGATAGTGTAGGGAGAGACTGTGCCCTCCATGCTTGCTGCAGGCCCCAGTAAGCAGGACTGATGCTGGTGGCTGGAGTTGGTGTCCTGGCCTGTATCACTTCAAGGAGAGGGTTCCCAATGGATGCTTTGGGGAAGCAGTTAGTTGGGTTCATGCTTCCAAATGAATCTGTGAGAGGCAAGCAGAGTGTACAGAGGTACTGACTCATTTCTTGATCTGAAGGAACACTCTTCACAGATAAAAATGTCTCAAAATTGTCAGGCAACAGATGTCATGTTACAGGCAGAAGCAGAAGGAGTAGAAATCTCTTGTTTGGTTTAGTAAAAGGTAATAATTTCACTTTTATCTTCCTGCAGGTGACATCCCCAGGGCTGGCTGCATGCAGGAGAGGAACGCTGGGCAGGCACACTCAGCAGCACCTTCCTCTGGAAGCTATGGCTCGGAGAGTGGTCAGCCCTCTGACATTGTCCCTGCAGTGGCAACAAAATCTGAGTTAAAATGGGCTTCAATTCAACTCTGTTTTTACTCCTTTTCATCTTTGCAAGAGAAGACAAAACCTGAAGAAGCTCTGGTGTTGGGCTCATATTTGATGCCTCCTTTCTCATTGCAAAGGGGAACTGTCGGAAGAAGTCTGAGCAAAAACTGTTCCCTCCACACTGTCATTTAAAATAACAAGCTACAAATGCATGGTGTAGACATCACTTCTGTCCTTTAGATGAATGCCTGACACTTGTCAAGCTGGTGTGGAGTTCAGGGATGGCCAGCAATGAGCACAAACAGAGGCTGCTTCCTCTGGACCTCCACCATGGAAAACTGAAAGCAGGTCTATCAGGACTTTATCAGCGGCTTTCATTTTGTTCTCAAAGGGCATTTTTATTAGCTTCCTGATAGAAGTATTGAGCTGATTGGAGAACTATTTTTAGCTCTAATCCTACTTGTCCGTGAGAAATTAAAGACCAAAAGGGAAAAGGTGGCTTTTGAAAACCAACCTGACTTGCACTGCTAACTATCTTGTGTAGTGAGTGATTTAAAAAATACCAACCAACAACAGAAAAAGAAAAAATACCCCAACAACCCAGAACCAGAAGGCAAAGGGAAGGTAACAGTAGCAGGAGAGTGTGTTAGAGATTCCATGAGATCTGTTCCCAGCTGCCTGTCGTGAGTCTGAGAAGGCTCAGGTAGGTCTCAGGAATGAAACCCTGCAGGTCTGTGGTGATGACATGAGAAGATGATTCTGACACAGCTCATTAAATTTCTATTTCTGACTACATCCATTGTTGGATTTAATGAATAAGTGATGTTTTGAACTGATAAAAACCCTGCAGCAAATTTCCCATTTTATGTTGTGATGAAGAAGCCAAGAGATTCAGATAAGCTGTAAAAGGCCTTTAACATACGATTTCAGACTTAATTCAAAGTGGGAGGTGCTTCTCAGAGCTAACTTGAAAGTTTCTCTCACCTCCACCCCCAAAGTGGAGATAAGATTTCTACAGACTAAGCAGTGTTATCTCTAAAACTAGGCAGCATATGAAATGTAAAAATGTCTATTAAATATTTCACTGCTAATCCTTTTAGAGACAAAATATTCCCTTTGTTTATCCCACAGTGTCCATTTTTCTCCTCCTTCTCCCTGCATACCCAAGGACAACCTGTCCAACACTCACCTGTGTTTCCAGGCTTGATCCTCACACCTTTGATCATGTAATTACGGGCTCCCCATAGGAAACCACCTGCTATACAAAAATCAGGGAACGTGAGACCAGCATAAAAAAAAGAAGTTAAATATCAAAATAGACCTTTCTGGGGACTGCCACAAGAGTCGTGAAATTAATTTTTGCATTAAATTTATTAAAAGTCTGCCATCAAATGTAAACAAAGCTGCCACAAACTTCTCTTCTGATTTAGGATGTTGATGTCAAAGACTGTCATGACTTGATTGCATGGTGTGGTTTACCTTGTAGTAGATTACACAACAGCCTGGCAGAGTTAGAAAAACTCAGGTCTGAAAACACTTACTAGTTCATACTCACAAGTGTTTTGGGTTTTTTTTCAAAAACTCAACAGTAGGTGCTCTTTTCTGTGCTTCAGAGACAAAGAAAAATGAAGTCATAACAGCCCTCTGACAGATTTTTATGAGCCTAAAGGCCAAAAGTAATGTCTGGCACAGATTATTTAACTGGACTAAAGGGGAAATTAATTCCCTCTGAGGCAGGGAATTTGGTTTACCATTTCCTTAAGACTTTTGGTAGAATTGGAAGCATGAGAGCCTGGTCTTGCATGTGATGCCACAGGAAGTTTTGCCACTCTCACATCTTGGCAGGACAGACTGACTGTTGCGGATAGGGCTTTTCCTGCCTGTCACAAGAAGGGAAAGAAATGGACTTTACCCCACAAAGGACTTTTCTGGGATTTCGGTCATGGCATGGTGTCCCTCTGTCCCTCTTTTGTAGAATCCATTTTCCCAAGACAATACCAAGCCCTGGAAAAGGAGCAAAACCCAACAATAATTCAGACAAGATGAAAATGCTGCTGGTAGTTTGCAAAAAGGCTCTGAAGGAGAGGGTGCCTTTCCCTATTCCCAAGGAAACATGTCCATGACTGAGAAAGGTACTTTTGTGTTCAGATTGCTTCTGACGTCCCCAGAGGTTTCATCGTTTTTCCTTATGCATATGTGCCTGCTTCCCTGTAACTGTGGTGTTCCCACAGCCACCTTCCCTACCCTGACTCTAAGGGGACTGATGGGGGTGTGTTAATGCCCCTCTGCAGCACTCAGGATTGGACACTGATGGGAAAGTCTATATAAAACAAGTAACTGAACACTTCCAAAGGTACTGACGTCTGCGTGTGATTACTTGTTTGGCTGCACTGGCTGAAGCTGTAGTTGCTAGCTCAGCAGACTGTAAGTAGACACTATTGCCTTTTCAGTGAGCTCTGGCTGCAATTCAGGATGTTAATAATATCTAGAGAGCTATAGGAGGCTTGGATCCTGTCTGTCAGGAACCACCTCTCTCTCCACATACAGGAGCAAGGTTGGGGAGATGATCTTGCTGACAGTTCCCTAATTTAGCAATGAGTGGCAGGCATTCGTTGTGGAGATCTGTACCAAGTCCATTATTTATTAAGCTATCTCTTAGGATCCAGAATGGGTGTATTTATTTGTAGGAAAGTCTGTAAATATCTTAATGGCTGTTATAACATATGTTTATGCATCAGATTCAATGCTAGGGGGATGCTTTGTTTTTAAATTAGGAACAAAATATCCCCTAAAAGCTAAATATCTCGATGTGTTGTTATATTCTTTCTCCAACACTTATGGCTGCACTGGGAGAACACTCTGGCCAAGCTGACAGGCAGCCAAATATAATTTATGGCTTGTTTTAAACTGATTTGTTGACTTCATGAAAGGCCCTGTCAAAAAGAACAGTCCCCTGAGTCCTAACGATGATAACAGTTATATTTTCAGCATCAGCGCTGAAAAACTCTTGGATAACAGTGAACCTATTCTGAGAAATCTTTTTAAAATGTCTGAACATTGGATTTTCTGAAAAGAAATTGAACTAAAGCTATTGTTCCATAGTTCATTTCAGTTTTCTTCATTCTTTGTTCATTTTATTTTCTACTGATTGGAATACTCTCTTGGTAGCATGAAAATAGTTTCCCTTATTCCAGTTAATTAAAAATAAAGATGTGTGTTGTTTAAACGAGATGCTGCTAACAAGAACATGTTTAATTTCTCTTACATGCAGTGTTGAATTTGCAAGTGATATCAACATGTTTGTGTCTGCATCAGTCTGACCGAGAGCGGGACACTCCTGAGCCTCCTATCAGCCGCATTTCTCCTTTCGGTGTCTCAGTGAAGCAAAGGGCAACCCCCACGTGCTGTTTGTGCCTGTGTTGTTCAGAGCTCCCTCCCCCAAGGGCAAGATACATGTCCCCTGCTGTATCTGACCCGCATCTTGGGGAGCTTCCAGCCACCAGACCCCGGCTCCTCTGCCACTGTGCTCCTTGTCCTTGCCCCCTGACTGTGCTGCTGGGGCAGCCTTGCCTCTGCCTTGCTGTGACAACAGTGAACGCAGCTGCAAAAGACCATCTGCCTCCTAAGGTCTTTCCTCCTTTTTAACAGTCTTGTCTCCATTAAGTTCAATAGTGTTGTTTCATTGGTCAGAGTTCTTCCTGGTGGAAATACAGTGCTTCAGTCAGAATACTGGCTTTTAAATCTCGGTAAATTTGACATTTTCTCTTGTCTCCCCCCTACCTTTACCTGAACCTGCACCACAGATTTACTGTCCTGCAGCTCTGCAAGTTTTCCTTATCCTGACTACTTTTCTGTAGGTCTTACTTGACACTGCTGAATATTAGGATAGCGAAATCCTAGCTTACAGATAAAACAATATCACAGGAAGAATTATAAATATGTTCTTGTCCAAGCACATAACAATGAGCCAGCCTGACTGTGACAGTTTTGATCTCTGGTTTCCTCTCACCACCGTGGGAAAAGGAAGCTGCTTCTGTGCTTAGGCGGCAGCGATTGCTTTCTGCATCTGTGGGTGAAGCGGGGGGTCAGCCCCTCCTCGGCCCTGCCAGCTCCAGGGACACAGGGGTGCAGCAGCTCCTGCTCTGCCGCCTGGCATCCGTGTGTGACCGGGGCCCTGCGCAGCCTTCACAGCCACACCGGCCCAGGAGGGACCTGGCCCTTGCAGAGAAGACCTACAGGACTCAAAATAGCTTAGGGAAGGAGGGGAAATTCTTGCAAACTGCTGTGATTGCAAGTGGGTGAGATTAGTCCAAGGGCCTGATATAAACTCAGGCAAAGCAGATTCACAGCCCCATGGCCTTCACTAGGGTGTTTTCTTGAGCGGGTTTGGGTTTTTTGTGAAACTAAAAGGAAATAATTGTATTAAAAATGGCATGTCTTGTTCCTTCATTTGAGGAAAACACGGAACAAAAATACAATCGGTTTTGTGGAGAGAAAAAAAGAGAAAAGTATTTTAAGGCAGAATACATGTTTTTGTACAATTTCTTGTGGAGAAGAACTCCTAGTATTAATTAATGAGCCAACACTACAACCATTGAAACAAGTGAGACTTCTGTCATTTACTTCAGGCTGAGCAGGTTTTCATACACGTCATAAACAATTACAGTAATTTTCATTTACCATCTAAACAGCGAAAGTGCTGTGCAGCCCACGTGGCTAGGTTCTTGTTTTCTCTGAACAAAGTAGATCTCACTTCTTGTATTGGTAGGTACAGCTGGGCAGAAGGTGTGTTGCATAGTGTGGGGTCTGTGGAATCAGAAAAGAGCATTGGATTTTGGTCCTGCAAAAAAAATACTCAGTGTTGGGGTTTTTTTTCCTCTCTTGGAGGTAAAACTGTTCTAGCTGTTGGGGGGGGGGGCATTGGTGTTGCTTCTAAAGGTTATTTCTTGACATTCACATTCCATAAATAACAGGAAGGATACTGTGGTTTACATGTGGTTGCAATTCTGGAAAGTGGCAGTCTATATTTTATTGTCTCACCAATATCCATGTTAGATCTGCATAGATTGGAAGTAAAAATATTGTAGTAAACTAAAAACCATTTTTATAACTATCAGTATAAATTCACCTTGACCCTAGGAATGTCAAACTATGACCCTGGCCAAAGCATCACAATGATGAAAATTCTATTACAATTTATTTATTTAATAATTCTCTTAATGATCACAGTATCAGATGACATCTATTTCATCTATTATGGCTTGTGAAGAGAAATGGAATTATGCAGAAAACTTTTATTATCACTAAAATTGTAACTCTGATTTGCAACTACACCATTTTATGTCAAAGTATTTAATATTTTGAGGTGTGGAATTAGATTTCTGAATTTGTATTCCATTCTTGAAACTGGTATAGGAATTTTGCCTCACAGTGAAGCATTTCCCATAATCAGTCCTTTGGTGATGCCCAGATATGAAGGTGCCTTTCAGTGTGCAGGGTGTTCCTAAGAACCTTTTTTTCTATGCTACAGCCAGTAAAACTTGTTTGGAAGAGCCTTGCTAGGCCAGAACATCAGACACTACGTTCCAATCACAGTTCTCCCATCAGCTGCTGCCCTCAATTTATCTCTTTGGTCCTGTGCAATATAGCAAAGGTTAAAGCATACAAACAGCTGAGTGGGCTTACTTTATCTTTGTTTTGAAATCATAAAATCTCTTTAATTTAAGAGGTAGATAATGCTTGGGAGAGTCAAGTGGCTGAAGCCATACGAGCTGGGTGGACTTCAGATCGGACATTAAGAAATTCTTCACATTAGATATTGGAATGGACTGCCCAGGGAGGTGGTGGAGTCACTGTCCCTGGGGGTATTTAGGGAAAAGACTGGACATGGCACTTAGTGCCATGGTCTGGCTGGTTGGTCACAGGTTGGATTCGATGATCTCAGAAGTCTCTTCCACCCTGATTCTGTGGTTGCGTGACTTGCCAGGGCTCACCGAGGGAGAGCACTATGTGGTATGGCCAGTGCTCCTAGGGGAGCTCACAGGGACAGAGATAACGGGGGCTGGAACCAGAGGACGAGGCAGAAGCTACGGGGTGTCTGACAGGCAGGCCACGGAGTTCAAACATGACGCAATCTCAGAGACTGCTAAACATTTTTTTCTTCTTGTTACAGGCGTTTTTCGTGAATCCTGAGCTCACGCCTCCCTGCTGACAGCCTCTCTGACAGACAGGCTGCCTGGGGGGGGGACCGTTCGCCGCCTTCCCGCGGCCTTCCCGGGCACGTCCAGTGGCGCCTTCCCCTTCTCACGGAGCCGCCCCCGGCCCTCAGCTCCCCCACCCGTAGCGGTGCCCTCGGCCCCGCGTCCCCTCCGTCAGCCAGCGGAGCTCCGCCCGGCGGCCCCGCTCTGCCTACCTGGAGCCACCTCTATGGTGCGGGGCGGGTTCGGGCGGCGGGGGCGGTGCGGCGGGACGGGCGCCCGGGCCGGCGGCTGCGGCGACTCCCCTTTGTGTCTGGAGCCGCCCGTGCTGTTGGGGCGGGCGGGCGAGAGGGGGCGCGGGCGGCGGAGCTCCGGGCCTCGCTCGGCTCCCGCCCGCAGCCGGCGGCGGGCAGGGGAAGGAGGCGGAGCGGCCCCTCGCCGGCGAGCCCGGCGTGGGGGGAGGAAGGCGCTGGCAGCGCGGAGGGGCTGAGTGGAGACCGGCGTGAAGAGGCCGGGCCAGGCTGCCCAGCGGTGTGGAAACTCGGGGCGGGAGGCGGAGGAGGGGAAGGGCCTTCGCCCGCGGAAAGCAGCCGGGTGCGCTCGCAGCTGGAGCCGCCGAGGAGGGGCCTCGCCGCCCCGGGCCCCACCTTTGTCGGGGTGGCCGGGGGTGGCGTCGGTGCTGCGGCGGGGGCCGGGGCAGCGCGGAGGAGCCCGCCCGGCGCGGGAGGCAGATGGGCCGGGATGCAGCCGCAGCCCTCGCCGTGAGAGCAGGGGGCCTCGCCGCCGCCTTCCCCGGAGCGTGAGGCAGCGAGGAGGGGCGGCCAGAGGACAGAGACCTTTGCCGGGATGGGACGCGACGCCGCCGTGAGCCCGTAGCTCGCTCTCCGTGCCCCGGCCAGCCCGCAGGGCCCGCGCTGACTGACACCGCTGAGGGCGCGTCTGGATATGTTCCCTTCCCAACCGGGCGCTTTCTTCGATGTCGTGAAGCTGCGTGGGAAATAGCCCGGTTCCCAGCGGGGTCGGGAGCGTGCCGCCGTCCTCCCCGGCGGGGGAGATGCCTCGGGGCTGGGAGGCAGAGCCAGGCGCTTCCTCCGTGTCCGCTGAGCGCTGCCGGCTCCCGAGGCATGAAGGCAGGCGGCTGTAATGGAGTAAGAGCGAAGACGGCTCCTCTCATCTGCCATTTGCCCTTCCAGACGGGATTGTAAACCGAGAGAGTTAAGGAAGGCTGTGTGAAAGCAGGAGGAATTTCCTCTCTTTGGGGTTTGGCTTTTTTCTCTTTTTTTACCCCCTTTTTTTTTTTTCTACTCCCGGCTCGAACCGTGGCTTGCCCAGGTATGCCTGCCTCACTGCAGCACCTTGTGCTGGTGCTTCTGCTCTCCAGTGCCACCCTGCTGCTCGGCACTGCGGCTGGTGAGTAGCCACTGGGTGTAACGAACTGGCCATTTTGGCAACGGGAAGGGGGTGGGGTCCGCTGGTATTTGGGCACATCTGTGCCTCCTTACAAAGTGGTGTGCATCTATTTCAGCGGCGAAGCCTGATAAAAGTTTTGAAATCCTGATACGTTAAGTGTCTCGGGGAATAAGATCTGCTTTATTGTGTAAATGAGCTCGACCTGCGCTCAATAAGAATGCTTTGCTTAGATCTGCATCTCTTGTCTAATAACTTACTTCAGTTTTGAAAAAATATATAATCTTTTTGTTTTGCATACCTCGCCCTTTGTAAGGTAATGCAGGAATTTTTAATATATATTTTAATCGTCAGCAGAGCTGTGCCTGTTTTGCTTGTGGGATCTTCGGGCACAGCCATTTTTAATTTTATCAGCATCGGTGCTTCTCGGGGCCTTACACATGTGCTGTAGTTTTATACCAGAATTACTGTAATGTGTATTTTTTTTTTTCCCTTGGAGAGGTCCGAAGCAGATATGAAGCTATTTCTTTTGTCACTTGTGATTATAGAACACAAAAAAACACTATTAAGGAATGCTGAAAGATCTTGAAGAGTACTCTTTTTTATAACAAGAAGTTGGAAGCAGAAATGCTAACAGCGTCCTTACTCATATATTTGGACACTAGCCCTATTTTTAATTGTGTTAGGAAGCTCAGTGTTAGATATGTAGGGTGTTGGAATAGAGACGTGTGTTGGTCTGGCATCCTTTGCTTTTCTGTCACGGTGACAGATAGCATGTTGGAGCCTTTGAGTGTAACCCAGCTTTGTTAGGCTGGGTTAATACCAATTGTTCTTGCAGTATACATTTTCCAGCACTTTTGGAAGACTCGTGCGACTTTTCTGTCATTTTACTGATCGGGATCCAATCTGTAGTGCTTGCTTTTCTTCATGTTATTTTATAATCTGCTGGGTATAGTTCATAAGTGAATCTTCATAGGAAAATTGCTGAATCTTGCTAAGATGACCCAACAAACTGATGGTAGTTTCCATGTTATATTTCAGTGAGGTCTTAAATTAATTTGTCAAAGTTGAAGATACTTGGTGTCATTATTAGGAAAATCCTGTAAATGACACATTTAGGCAGTTTCTCCATCGCCCTGACTGGGTCATCCCTGATTTTCTTGCTTCTGCTTACTATGAGGTATCTTTCAGGAAGATTCATAAATGAAAAGCTTGATGTTTCCTATATCATCCTAACCTTTGACTGCCATTATTTTAGATGGATGTCTGCAGCGTCTCTCTGTGGTAGTTTCTGAGGAAACGTTTTTATTTTTTTTCCCCTCTTTTTTTTTTTTTTTCCTGGGAGAAGGGACTTCTGAAGGTCAAAAATCTTGGTATTAAAGCACATATGAATCAAGAATGCCCAGCATCTCAACTTTTGTTTCAAATGTATTTTGTTTTCCTTTATGAAAACTTCAGTGAGTTGGTAATTTCTGTGCCTTGGTGAAGAAGGCTTACTGAAGGAGCAAGTACATATTTGTACCAGGCCAAGGGCTGGGCAGGTGCTGTAAGAGCCCATTTGCACAGTTTACCCAATTCACTTCAATTCTGACATGGCAACAGCATTCCCAGTATGTCAGTCTGCCTTGTTAAAACGGTATTAACGATGTCAGCTTGGTTGGTTGTTTTGTGAATAGGAACCTATTTTCCCACTGTGATTTATTTCTTAATTGTGAAATTTTAACAATTCACATTTAAAAAAAAAACTTGGTCATAATCCTCTGTAAAAGTAATTACATGGATGATTTGAGCTTTAGTTAAAGAAGCTAATGGTTGATTTTAAGTTTACACTGCATTTCAGAAAAAAATGTCTATACATGGGGAAGCTACACTAATGTGTAATTCTGCCCTTTTATGTTCATGAAAGAGCCAACACTCTTTCTTCTCTTCCCCTCCCCCAAAGTATGAACTGTATGCTCCCATCAGAGTGAAAATGCTGCCTTTGTAGCTTTGAAACCCCTATTAATTCTTTCTTCTGATTAGTGAACAGATACTATATCTCAGCAGTGTATAGAATTGAATGCCTATAAATGCAAAATCATGACATCAGAGGGAAAGTATTTTGATAACAGGTTTTTAAGTTTCTGTCTGGAGGAGAATATCTGGACCTCTCTGGGGAGAGCTTCACAAAGACCTGGGCTTAGTATGGACAGTAAAGGGACGATAAAAAGATGAATAAAGAAGATGACCAAAAAAAATTCTTACTGTGGGGCTGTAGATGATAGTTCCACTCATAATCTGAAATATGAATGAAGAGAATGTGGTTCTTCCTTCCCCTTTGTAATTGAAGATATAATAAAGAACTAGCTCTAGATTCAGAACTATTTGCTGATTATTAGGAAAATATTACTGGCTTCCTCCATAGAATACAGATCTTAACAATTATCTGGTAAGTCTGTATTTAATTAGTCCTTGTAAAGAGAAATGCTACAGTGAGGACATTTTACTGACAACAGTCTTGGGTAGAGGTTTAAAAAGCAGTATTGGGCAAAAATGGTTTGCAACACTTTGTTCTTTATTTCTCAAATTATTTGAAATATCCTTTTTTAAATCTTTGGTTTAGAACTATGAAACACATTTATATGCCTTTATATTGTAGAGGATTCTGGTGTGTTAATCATGAGGGTTTGCGCCTGAAGAGGTGATTGGTGAACCTTTGAGTGTTCCCCAGTATTGCGAAAGAATTTTGTTTGGGTGTTCATATGGACAAGATATTAAAGATACAATCTTTCCTCATTTCACTTGCTTACGTTCTGCGATATGCAATACTGAATCACTTTTCCTTCTGCGTGCGTGTCCAGGGTAAACAGCATTCCATTGTCTAATGTGTAAATTATTTGCAGAAAATATAAGGTGAAAATTAAAGCAAACAGAATATCCTTTTATCTTTGGGAATATTTTCATAATTCTGTATCTGTGTGGTTCAACAGGGCTGCAAAAATTAAAGTGTGGAAGGAATTGGATAGAGATTGAAATTTTTTTTAAATGATAATTTAAATTATTAATTAAAATGAGTGAACTGAAGCATCTTTATATGATTCTATCTTGCTGGTTAGAGTTACCTTAGTATCTCAACATAATTTGTTTGAAATGTGAATTGGGTAACACGAGGAAACGTCTCTTTTGGATATTCAACTCAGTTCTTCTAATTTAGTGTTTTGAATTAGTAACTGACTCTGTGATATTAGCCTAGGAGATGCAAACCAGGCTCTTTGCTTGAGGAGCACACTGGTATGCCTGATGAGTAACCATACACACAAGCACAGCCTGGACACCAGACTAGGGGTTGATGGGCTGTCTGCTTGTGTAAAGAAATGCTGTAGCTGTGAAAGCCCAGGGTTCTGCACAGAGCCATTCACCCCACTGGGAAGAGCCCTTTTTCCATTAGGTAAATCAGCCTGTATGAACCTCTGTGATATTTCAGCTAAGGTGCTTCCAGTTTCCAAGCAAACTTCAGTACTTGAGTACTGCAGTGTGCAGTGTAGGCACAGCCTGAGGAAATGGAAGCTGTGCTCATCTGGTGGCCAAGGAGCCCAAATTTCAAGCCCAGAGACATTACACAGATACCTTTCTTCGGTGTGAATTGTTTTACCCTCAAAGTAACCACGTGTAAAAGGTTGGCTCAATTGTCTGTCTATCCTCTGATGACAGCAGGCCAACCTCATTTCACCCTGGACAAAGAGGGAAGCATAACTCTGTGTTTAAAATTATTCTTATGGTGAAGTTTGTTGAAGTGGTTATTTTGATGCCATCTCCCTAGCACTACAAATGTCTGTAAAATTTTTTTTTGTTGACTTCTACATTGTTCCCCTTCCTTTTTATATCTCATTAAGTATTTCTCAGTAATTTGTATAGACAGTGGCATTGTTTCCTTGGGAGATACCATCTTCCTCTGCCTTTCTCACTGGATAGATGGGAAAGTTATATTGGGTTCTTCAGAAATGTTTGACTCCTAACAGCAGAGTGCCTGGTACTGGAGCTGCATTGTGTTTGCACTCAGTCTAGCTGTGCCATGAGTATGTGCTGTCATTTTCTGGGCAGAAGCTAACTTTATAGCCAGGGCTGTGAGAAGAGTGTAAAGTTTCATTTGGAACAAAATGTTTATGCCCTGAATAAAACAGGCTGGGTGATGCTTTATGTTGGGTAGGACTGGAATCTGTGTGTAGCTTACAGGCAGTAACTATTAATTTTATTAAGATTGTAGACTTAATGGAGCTACTCACTGCTTGATTTTGAATTCAAGCGTAAGTGAAATACAAGAACTGTTCTCCAAAAAACTAACATTTTAGAATGCAAACTGATTTTCTGCAGCGTGGGTTTTATGGTGTTTTGTTTTGGGGTTTTTTTGTGGTTTTTTTTTGGTTGGTTGTTTTTTACTTGTTTGTGGTTTTTGGTGGTGTGGTGGCTTTTGGTGTTTTTTTCCTCTTTTTTTTCTCTGAAGCATAAGTTCACAGAAGCATAAGGCTGGAAGTGATTTCTCTGTTTCCTCCATGGTCTGGTTGTGTAAGTACAGATAATAATGTCTCTCTAACATCTCTAAAATCTCCAGTGAAGAGGGATTTCACAGCCTGTCTAGGTAGTCTGGCCTGTTACAGTGCTTAATTATAATGTTTTTCATAATGCAACAGTAGTAGATTTTTTTTGCCTCTTTTATAATGCAAGATTGTTTAAGATATGCCTTAATTAATATGTGGCAATCCACCTGAAAATGTAGTGTGGAGTACACACACAGACAATTGCCAGGGAATATCAGTTTAGATAAGTTCCCGTGTTGAAGCTTAGTGTCTTGAGCTTGGCTACAGTAATTTGTGATGGAAATCTTGAGTTGACCATCAGTGTTTTAAAATGCAGTTTGGCAGTTTTAAAAAACTTATTTCGATTTCTGATGGTGCCTTCCTGGCTCAAGATGTCTGTTAATCTGTTAATTGCAGAGCTGGGAGCTGGGATGAGCAGCTGAGAATCTGATAGGAGAGGTCAGTCAGGGGGTGTGGTGAGAAGGAAGAAAGGCTCGGACAGGAGAGATTTGAAAAGATGAAGGATTCAGTCTGGTTTGCTGTGGGATGAGAACCAAGGTGTAGTAGACAGCCAGACAGAGATAGCGTCTGAACATTTGTCAGACTTGATTGGAATGAAGCTTTTGCACTGGGAAGAGAGAGAAAGCATAGTTGTAGTTTGCAGTTTTGAAGATTTCTGTTCTTTATTATGAGAATGAATGAGAGACCCAGTCATTTAGACGATGCCTTTACCCTTCTCTTTTTTCCTCAGTCTTGTAAATTTGGAAACCACAAGCTTTTGGGTGGTGATGGCATTTTGTTTCAAGTAACTGGGATGTGTCAGTTTTGTCAGCTGCCTTCTTGAGTTTGCATCAAATCATGTTTTTTTGTTTTGAACTGTAAATGTCTACCTTTTGCATTTCTCAGTACTCTGTATTTTCTCTTTGGTTTATTATTTCTGTGAGAGAAGGAAGGAAAAATAGGCATTATGGACACAGAAGACTTGTCTTTGGCATCTGTGGACCCTTCTGTCTCCACCTCTAACTCCTTAATCTGCTAGCCAGTTTCAACCATATGTGAAAGATGAGAAAAATCTCAAGACATTAATTTGCTACCGTTTTCATGAAAATTAGAAATGGAATAGAGGAAAAAGTTCCAAGGTAGAGGTTCTTCAAGGGAAAAGAGGAGCATAACTCAGCCCAGGTAATTCTGTTTGCTTAAAACTGGCTGCCCAGTCAGTGCAAGGATGCTGGCGGTGTGTTGGTGCATACACTGTTCTGGACTATGCACAGTATATTTTGTTTTGTGTTCTCTTGGCGTTGTGTACGAGATCTGAGGGAAAATGGGGGATCTCTTCTGTGGGAGATCTGGGAGTTGGCTGAGAAGTGTGGGAGAAGAGTCACATTTCTAGGCAGTTAGTTTGCTGCTTGTGGAACAGCTGGTGTTTCTGAGACAATGTAGTAGCCAATTTTTTTTGACTGAACTTGCAAAACAATGCCCAAATCACTTTACTGAATGGTTATCATCCATTTATGAACTCCACAGTGTGTATGAGTAACTCAAAGGGTATGCATTGTTTTTCAAACTTTCAAAACTGGGTTTAACTGACTGTCCTGTGTATACACTGTAGTTCAGATATCCCACACATCAGGCTTCCTTATGATCGTCTTTTCAACAGTGCTGTAACTCAGGCTTTTCCTGTGGTCCCTTTGAATGCTTTTCTAATGTATTATACTTGCTTCAATCTGTGACGTGTATGAAAAATATTTTACTATTTGTTTAAGCAGGACTAATGGGAAGGTAGGTACTGTCACCTTCTGGGCTGGAGTAAATGGCAGACGATGGCATTGGTACAGGGAACCTTGCCCACCTGCCACTAACAAGTCAGTACAGGAGCTCCTAGTATTATGTTCAGCCAAAAGCTGACATTTATGCTCCTTGTTCTACTAGATATCCTTTGACTATTTTGAGTTGTAAGCAGGATGGGTATAGGAAAATATGGGTAAGAGGCTTTTTTTTTTTTTTTTTTGGTGTTAAGATGGCTGTAAGTATGATCATAGGTCACGTATGTTAATTGGGCTCCTTAGTTTATACATTAGAGAATGCAGCACTTAATTAATATCAAAGTGTTGGGCGTTGGCAGTGTCATCTCTCAAGCTTGTCATTCTTGGCATGAAGTGCACTTCCCTCTGCATAAGTCACAAAGGTCAGGTTTACCTGGTGTGAGAAGCTTTAATGTACTTCAGTGACAAGAATGACTGACTAAACATGCTCTGCTGCTTTTGCTTTTGCCTTATGAGGAGACTTCCTCAGTATGGTTTGGTTTCTGTTAAAAAAAACGATTTTATTTCTATAACCAAAGCAGCAGATACTTGATACAAGACTCCTAGACCATCCATGTTAAAGAACCTTAATTAGATTTTTCCAAGAATTAAAGTTAATCCACAATCCTTTGTTAGACTTGACAAACTTGTATCAGGAGAAATAGTGGGTTGTGTTACTATTAAGGCTATTTTCTATAGTAATGATTGTATTAAATAAATTATCTCAGCAGTATGCTTAGTTATCCACTGTAAAAAATGCTTGCTTTTATTAGTGATGGGGTGGTTCTGTTGTAATTAGTTTGTTGTTGAACATACTTGAAAATTAGTCCTTCCTTCTGAGGCTGTCCTTCAGAGAGAAGTCAGTAAAGCTGATTTCATTGGGAGGCTTAGTGTTCCTATACCTTCCAAGCTGCAAAAATCATGGTCTGGATATATTTTATGCAGAAGAAAATGTGCTATATGCTGTGAATTTTTGTCAGTCCTTTTATTTGTTTAAAACCTAAACGCTAGAAATTGTTTTTCTGTATTTATTTGCAGAGAAGGGACTTAGCTGAAAATTAGGATTTTTAAACATGATTACCAGTTCTTAAACATGAATTTTTATTATGTTGACCTGTCTGAGATATGAATGATATTAAAACCAATATAGGAAGGTGAAGAAAACTAAGGTTGTAGTAGGAAAATCGTAGCAGCCATCTTTTTAGTTAGACAGTGGCACTGCCATATATATGCAAAACAGGCACTTAGCCCAAGAAGAAGCTTTCTGTATTAAAATAATTTCAGTTGCAATCAGAGAAGCATAAAAGGAACCCTGTAATGAAGTTCGTCTGGATGCCACCATGGTGTTGGTTTCTTATGTTTGCATGTTTGAAGTTCTTTTCCTTTATTTCTGGCTGTAAAGGCCCAGGCCAGGAAGCTGCAGCCAGAGCAGCTGCCATGACCGAAATACCCAGCCAGGCCTGGGCTCTGCAGCTGTAACAGGAGCCCAGGGCACACGCTCCTGCCTCCCTGGGTACTGGAGAAGGACTCGGCTGAGAAGTGGAAGAACTCGTTCCAGTGTTCTGTGCTATTCTTACTCGGCTCTGCAGGCAGGCATGAATGACTCAGTGAATTTAAATGAGTGAAAAAAGATGTGGAAACAGTAGGATAAATCATGCCTCATGCCCACTGCGGCAGTATTTGGATCTCTGTAAACTTTTTAATCTAGAATATATGCAAATTCTCACTTCTAATGTGTATTACATAGATACAGTGAAGATGAATTGTAAAACATACATGTGTATATCTATATGTGTCTGTATGTATCCTTACATACTCAGTATGTTACCAAAATTCAAGCCTATAATATGATCCACTGCTAAAACCTAGTATCTTAATATTAGCAAATTTGGTGTTTGCATGATGTTCTTAATTTCCAAAAAGTCCTTATAAATGGCTTATTTTGCATGATGGGGAAACTTTATACTTATTAATTACATCCAGATTCTACCAGGATCTGTTAAATAATTTCTCTTTTAGTTATGCTAAGATGAATCTGACCTAATTAAATTTTAGTTAAATTTAATCTGTAGTAGTTAATGCTGTTGCAGCAGAACACAATTATTTGGTCACAGTCGTTTTGCATTGTTTTAGCCAAGAATTTTAAATATTTTTTCTGATTTTTTTCCATACAGACTTAAGAAATATCTAAAGTGGCAAATAGAGAGACTTTCTTTGCTTTTATTGTTTCCTGTCAGAGAAGTAGTACCATTAAGGAAGCTGTCAGCAAATTTAGCTTCCCTTATTTTAAGAAATACTGGAACAGAATGTTTGTGTGCAAAACAAATAACCCCCTAATTATTATTTTACTAATCTGTATGTAGACTATATAGCTACTTAAAACTGAAGATGTGGCTTTTGAGCACAGGAATACACAGCCCAAATATGACGTCACACAGTAAATTAATTTTAAAAATGGGGAGAAGAGGGGTGTGTTTAAGGAAGACTAGTGATACAGTAATAATATAATAACTCACACAACTTTGTGGTTTCGCTTTGAGAATGTAAGAATATTTTCTTCTCACTTTCCAGTGTGCAGGGGAAGAAAATCAGTAAGGTCCTAAGACACTTGAATAATAAGTGGTGCCATAATATACAAGACTGGTAAGAATGCTGTGAGCAGGAGTCATTTCACTGAGGAACTCTAGAGGCATTTAAGAGGGAATGTGCTGAAAGGCATGTTGAATGGAGTTCTGTTGAGGAATGGAAGAGTTAAATGTGGAAACAACTATTCAGATGTTCTGTACTTTGAAGCAGTCATCAAAACAAAGTGTTTCATCTTGAAGAAGAGGTTTGCAAAAGGAAGCAAATATTGTCACAGTGATATCATGGCCAGCAACTTGATTTTCTTGACTGGTTTTAGAAGAGTGGGAGAAGGGATAGTAACAGAAGAGCTGAGCTGAGAACAAAATAAGGCATGCAGAAAAATAAAGAATGGGCTTTTAACATGGTATAAACAAAACTGGTAACAGAGTTGGTGATCCAGTAACAAGGGAAAAGAGGATAGGTGGGGGAAAAAAAAAGCTCTGCAGTTAACATTCTCATTAAAAACCAGGGGACCCATTGGGAAGAATAGTGAATTGTGTGTAGCACGCAGGGCGGTGTGCATTGTACTCTTACTCCTCTATGCCTTGTTTCAGAATGAAGCTTGCACTAGCTTAAGTGAGAAAGCATCTGAAATTGCCAGTAAATCCAGAATGTGCCCCAGAATTCTGTCTCAACTGCACTGTGTGTAGCCAGTGCTCATGGTAATAGCAGCAACAGGTTTTTGTTTGAACTGTAAAGAAACAGATGAAAACAAAAATTTTATGTTTTAAAAAACATTTTTTAAAAAGTTTTTATGTGGCATATAATGCAGAACTTTACAGAGCTTATTTTTACAGAGAGCCTGAATAATCCAGTTGTACTAACCGAAATAAGAATTTGCTTAGAATCTCAATCCTTTCTATGACTTTACCTCTTTGTATTTGGTTATGATTAACCCTCCATAAATTTATTGTTACATATTTGTGAAAATCAGTACTTAGTTTAAGTGATTGAATGGCTGTGGAGTTTTACATACAGTCTGTATGTTTTAGTGTTGCTTTACTACAGCAAGATAAGATACGGCTTTTCTTTGGTGCTGGTTTCATGTATTTGTTGTGCATATGGTACCTTTTCTGCCAAGTTAAAATCTTAAAATGTAGTTAAATCCATAGTTTTCAGACATCAGAATTCAACATACATTTAATGACATATGTCACTTCCAGTCTTCCTGCAATATGTTCATGCATATAATGCAAAAGAAAAACCCAAAGACATCAACAGCCTTTAGACAGGCTTCTAACTGAAGATAAATCAAGATAATTCTAAATACTGAACTTCTTTACTGTATCAACTAACTCATCTTCTGTATCTAATTACTGAGGGGAAAATGAACATTTATGTGAATGTTCTGTATTTAAATGGAAATTTTAAAAAGTTGCTTTTCCCTTTCTATGCTGATGTGATGCCATTTCTGAGCCTCTCAGTGTTGTTTTTTTCATGTTTTTGTGTTCGTGCTATAAGCTTAAACCCAGAATCACTTTGGGACAATGAAGTTCAGCACAGTTATATTCTATTTCCAGATGCTTATTATGCAAGATGCTGGTGTAATCCCACAAGCCTTTTTAGTATTCCTGTGTTCTGAATACTTTATTCATTTGTACACATTTATATTTAGTTCTTTGAACTCGACAGAGATTTTGGAGATCAGTCATTTTGGTGAGACTGCCAGGAAACACTGAGAAGTAAGCCTATTGCAATATCCTGGCTTCTCCAGATAAAACTAGACATCCTGGCTGGATGTTTACCAGTGTTATTACAGAAGAAGGTATTTGTGTCTTGATTCTTTCCTAGATTTGTCCATCCTTCTCCACCCTCGGTTTTGTTATTCTTTTTAGGATAGTTAGAATAAGCATGTCATGAACTTACCTTTATGTTACCGACATGTGCTTTCAACATGTAACTGCAACTGAATAGTTTAAAATCTACAAATACCACAAACAAACAGTTATTACATTTAGCTGAAATATTTAAGAGCACAGGAGGATGACGTATGCGATGGAATCCGATAGTAAATTCCTTTGTGGCAATTACATAAAGCAGTTAGTTTCAGTGCTTAATTGATAACACTGAGGCTTGCTTCACTTCCGTGAGGTGTGGGAATCCGAGTTGCAGAGGTAACTGCATTCCATCAAGTCTCAGTCTAGACAGGCACGAGAGCATCATTCATCCTGTAGCAAACAAGGAAGGCTAATCACCTTCTTAAAAGTGACCTTGCAGCTAAAGAATGTGCTGTGGTGGGCACACAGGCAAGTAGAGAGCTCGGTGCCATCACCAGCAACACAGGTCCTGGAGTTACGGGTCTCACCTGAAAGGATGCGATCTGAATTGCAGAATGCTTGTTCCTTCTCATTTTACAGGGGTGGTGGTTTTTGAAAGAAATGGTTTAGTGAATTGCTGTGCAATTAATTATATTTGATTGAAGGAAAAGCTCATTATCTAGTTGAGGTGGGAGGAAGCTTGAAGTGCACTTTTATAGCAATAAGTATTAGGAAGCACTAGTAGAAACTCAACTGCCTTTAATTGAAGAGTAATCAAGCGAGCTTTGACTTTTTCAAACAGCATTTACAGGAAAAGGGCTTTTTTACTGTATTTTATTTTATGAAAGTGGATGATGTCTACTTCTAAGGCATAGCAAAATTAAGAGGTAAGTGTGATGTAGCACAAAGTGAGCCCCGTTTAAATATTTCTGCTGGATTTGGTAGCCTGATCTCTACACAGACACTAACAGAATTAGTTGTAAAGGATTTAGGAGTCGAAGAATACAGGAGCTATTGAGCAAAGTGTGGAAAGGTAATTTCAAGTTTTCTTGGTTATGTGAGGACAAACAGTTAATAGCAGATGCCCCTAATAGCACAGGAGGCACAAAAAGAAAGATGCAGCATGACAGCTCGAGGATAAATGTTAAGAACTCCTAACAAAGAGATGTATAGGAAGAGTTCAGATGGAAACTAGTTTGCTAACTGCTGTGCTTTGATTGACTCTGTACATGCTCCTAACCTGCAGTAAGTGTTAAAATAGCTCCTGGAAAGAAGTTGTGAGTATGAAGATGCTGAGCTGCTGTAGGATAAATTAAGTAAATTACCACTGTAATTTCATATTTTATGTTATCTGGCTTTGTGGGTATCCTTCCTTCTCCCTTGTCAATTGTTCTGCTTGAGCAGGAGATCATAATCCTGCAGATTAAGATCCAAGTGGAGCATTTAAAGAAGGGAAGATGCAAATGTATTTAGCAGAGAATGAGCGCAATTCTGTAGTTTTGTTTTCACTCACAAAATCAGAATTACCTAAAAACAGAGCATTGTAAATAAACATGGAATTAGTCATATAAATCCCTAAACTATCATTGTAACAACTATCTGACCTTAATTCAGATGCTTTGTGCATAACTGTGATGGTTTTTATAGTGTTTTTCTCTGCAGGGGATTTGCCTCATTTGGTGATAAAGGGGTAATTTCAAGGTCTTGCAGAGAATAGACTTTTGCAGTTGCACACTCTCCTGCTTCTCTGTTCCCCTTGGATGTTATATCCCCCAGTTTAGAGGTGATTCTTCATGTGTGCTTCTTTCTTGATACTACCACTTCTTAAATTTCACTTACTGCCCTTATTTCAGTTATTGTAGAAAGACATTTTTATTTCCACTTGAACATTGCTGTTTTATGCATTTCTTCTCTTTAATGAAAAGAAACGAGTTGTATCATGTTACTAAAAAGAGATCTTTGATAAGTGCTCAGATCAACTGGGGTGGATAAAGGAAGTGCAAGAGACTGAAGTTTATTCTTCCCTAGAGGAATGCTTAGCTTCTCTGACTCTTCTGGTATGCTTTCAAAAAGTAAGTCTGCTTTATTTTTCTACTTTCATTGTCTTGCAGAACACAAACTCAGAGAATCTTGACAGATCCACTGTGGATGTATAATTTGTTCTGGGGGAGATGCAATGGGGTGAGATTAGAGGCAGTGTAGGACTGTTGTTGCCTACCTAAACTTGGCTCAGTATAGCCCACAAGAGGTGGCTCGTCTGGTAAACTTTTAAACGTGCATGAGCTTGAGTGAGTAATTAAGGAAGTGATTTCAGATATATATTTAAATAATGCTTTCAGAAGAATCATATGAAGCTTTGGTCAAGATCTGGGGAGAGGGGGCAGTAGGTAAAATTGTGTGAAGGGCTATTCCAGTCCTTGGGAAACATAGAGGTTCCGTGCCACAGATTTCTGAACTATTTCTCCTATGGTGCATTTCATTAAAAGGTTCCAGGACTTTTGAAAGGCAAGCTGGTAATATAATTTGTCGCTGCATAGACAAAAACCAGAATTATTCTTAGCATTGTCAACTCTTGTGTGGCAGGGGAAGGTGGGTGTGACAGTTCAAAAAGAAAATGATCATGCTCTCTTGGAGATCTGTATCTAGTCATTAGTGTGATAGCGGATACCTTGTAGTTCTGCTAGATTTATTTTGAATTCTCATCTTTGTGTTTGGAATTGTATTGTGCAAGACTGATGAGATCAGGCTTTGGAAGTTAGCTTAGAACTGCTGTAGCCTTTGCTTGTTCTGCCCTTCCTATCCTTCCGGTTTTTATTCACCAAATGTATACAAATGTGAACACAAATACTGTCTTCATCTCTAATGTCTCCATCTGAGGAAAAAGATAGAGTTCCTTTCTCATGTCCCATACTTGGCATATGGTAGCATTTATCTAGTTCTATTAAGGACTGCAGAAGACTTGTTCTAGCATATGACAATAAACCTTTCATAGCTTAAAATAAGCAGAATTAAATGAGAGTCAGAGTTAACTAGGATTTTGGCAACGGTGCTTCAAGAGAGAAGCTCTTAAATTCCTCTTCAGTGATCCATCAAATGTTTGCTTTTGGCCATCAGGAGCTGACAATTCATATGGTGGTCTCTACAAATTCCTGTACTTGAGTTTAATTGTCCCAAGTGCAAATGATCACACCAAGCAAAGCTTAAGCAGTACAGTCAGAATCTGTGTGAGGTCTGCATCCCCTTTTACACTTACTTGTACACCAGCAGCTTAAATCTGGATCCCTTGGCTGGCCTCAGGGCCCTACCTCATTCAGGCTTGCTATTTTTGTGTGGAATAGAAATAGATGCACTCAAAGGTAGAGTTGCCTGCTGCCCTTCAGGGCAGAGGTTGGTTTGGAAGCAGTATTTGGCTTTTGCTTTGAACCTGTGACAGTATTGAAGACAGTCCATAGTTGCAAGCTGCAAGCCCAGGTATTTTGTAAAAACAGCTGAGAGAAAAGGAAATAGTAGTTACGGCTGCTGTGTAAGATGAAGAAAGGAAATGGGAGCCTCCCTTAAGTGCAGCCACTAAGAAAGATAGTTAAAAATAGCTGCTTTTCCCCTCTAAACAATTGCCTAAGTTGCCATAAATCTTGTTTTTTGACGTGGAGACAAGTCTCATTCCCTGGGTGTTCTGTTCTGAAACACCAGTTGTGTTTTGAGAACTTGCTCTGTGCACGTTGATTATTGCAGTACAGATGTTTAAAAGGAAAAAACAATCATTGAGGCCTCAGTGTGACTGTAATGAGCAAAAGCATGACAGTACTTAAAAACTATATAGACAGTGGATGGGAGGAGGACCACAGTGAGATGAAGTATCTTGCTGTTGCTTAGTGTGCCCCCAGCAAAGAGGAACAGATACCTGGTTTGCTGCCTCTGAGTGCATTGTCATCCACCTCACCATCCTTTCATAATGATCCCAAACTGATGGGTTTTTTGAGATGTCTCATAGTGCAAAGCTGGTTGTGATAGCTTTGTACTAAGTAAGGCTGCTCTCATGGAGAAAAATTATGAAAAGTGGCAGCTTTATTGCAAAACATACAACTATTAGAGACACCAATTTTAAAAGGAAATTTTGGTTTTGGGAGGTTTAGAAATGCATTTATTACTTTTCTCACAAATGTTTACTGCTCTGTTTCAGTTCTATACAAAGTGCAAAAGTTCAAAAGAGAAAACGCTGTCATTTCAAATATATTTTGGAGTGTTTTACTTTGCATCTTACCCTATTGCTATTTGAATTCTGATTAGTTAAACTGATTTTTTTATAGTCATTCCTGACCACTACATTTCTTCAACTTGTTATGCCAAGCAGGCCACAGATTCCAAATATCTGTTGTTTTGTATCATCTACTCATGCTCTTTGTCCTTTTGATTAAGCTGCTTCTGAAATGTTTAATAAAACAGCTAAGAAAGCCAAACAGATGACTTAAGAGGTAGTGTGTACAATTGCCCAACTACTTAAATGTATTTTAATGATTCAGCAAAAAGTGTTTACTTGGTAGGCGCATGGTGGATGTTCCTTATTTTAGATGAAAGTGAATTTCTAATCTTAAGTTGCATCTAAATTAGCAGTTCCAAGTGTCTGTACTCTGACATGCTTTCACTGCTTTTCTTAGAAGCAACAGGAAACTAGAATGTTCTCTATGTAACTTATTTTCTTCCTTTCTTTTTGACAGTGAGTATAGTTGGGTTTTCTATTGCAAGAAAAAACAAATTGTAGAGGCATGAGCACGTTGCTAGAATTTCATTACTTTTATTTCCTTTTTTTTCATATTTGTGTATTTCTTTTGGGTTTTTTCCACTTTTTATCTCTCTTCTGCCCAGTGTTCTTCAAGTGCCTGTTCTGCCTATGTAGAAGAGAGAAGAGGTAATTTGAGCCTTAGCATTATCCAGTTACGTTGTTGGAATGCTTTGGTGTCTAATACTAGTACATGCGGAATTATTCTGAGTCCTGCTTTCTCTGTAGATACCAAGAAACTCTTAGACCAAAAGGACATTAAAATGAACATATGAAACCCTAAGAGTGTTTTCTTTTAACCTCCTCTGAAGCTATCAATTTTTCACATCTCAGGTAGTAAGTTTAGTGTGAGGGAGTCCAGTGGGCTACTGTCTGAGAATCAATAAAAGCAGATTGTATGGATTTATTCAGATACTGCCAACTTCTAGTGCAATTTGATGAATTTTAAGATACACATACTATGGTGAAACTTTAATGTAGTTGTGGCTGTTTTGTTCTTGTAATCATCTGATTTCCAATCCCTTCCTATTCGTAACAGCCATTATTTTTGCTAATGGTGAGCTTTGTAATTTTTCTTAAGGCTTTTTGTGTGTGAGAGAGAGCAAGTTCAGGATGATTTTGGTCTTAATTAAAGTTATTGACTCCGGAATTAGGAGACAACATTTTAAGTCATCTTTGGACAGTTGGAACTTTAAGTGTCCAAATTCTGAAATGGACAATGTAGTTTTATTAGATTCTCGAATTAAAATGCTCTAGTTGCCAAACCTTATGTTGTGGCCATATGAAAACCATTAGGACAGTGGACATGGACACTGAACTATAGTTTCTTGACTGTGGGAGAAACATTCTAACTAGGCACAGATTTCAAACTATATTAATGAAAAAGTACAATAGAATTAAAAGTATCGCAGTCTGTTGTGGCATACAGATGAATGTAGGGTAGAGTACTGTTAAACAGATGAAAAGATAAGGCATCTCTAGCAGAAAAAGTTATTTCAATGATTTACTACTTGGAAGCACATGAAAATTTAATGAGGTGCAGGAATGCTGATAACATAATTGGAGATTAACTTTCTTCTGTTTTGATTTTCCCCTGTGACTGAATGGCTGAAGCACCAGGTAGGCATGAGGCTAGTGTGAAGAATGAATCCTCTTCACAGGGGCCATGGAATAAAGATCTGTTTAAGCATGTGGAGAAAAAAAACTTACTTGAGTTAGTCACCAGAAAAGATTGGACAGAGAGGAATTGTTCTTTGCTTAAAGTCTTTGTAGATTTCTTAGTAAATAGAGTAAGGGGTAGATTTTTGATGATGACACATGCACGCAGTTTGTGCATAATTACCTGTCTCTGTCATATTATGAACACGTTCCTTCTTTCAGGTCTGTAGTATGTAGTCTTATTGGTATTAAACAGGAATCTGCAGTGAACCAATTAAAAATACATGATATCTTAGCATTTTTATTTGTTGATGTAATTCTGTAAATACTACGGACTACAAATATGCAGTCTTGTATCCAGATACCCTGGTGAGAGCTTTCTGCTGTACTGTTACGGAAGAAATTAATTTAAAAAGAGGAAAAAAAGAAGTGAGCCACAAACTCAAAACTTCATATAGTGAAAACAAGATGTTATTAAAAAGATCTCTTGTTGTATGCTTTGAACTGAGCAGTTTATTTCCTACTGTTTGCTACAATAATATTTTTCTCCTAAGCACAACATTGTGACCAGAATCACAGAATAAATGCCAGGGACCTAAGGGTGAGCAGGGGAAGGGGAAGAATAAAAAGCTGCTTCTACAAAGCAGAGTTGCTCTTTATTGGAGACCACAAGCATTTCCATTCTTTCTTTTCTCTGTTTCAGCTGCATCTTCTCCCTGGCTTTTGGTCTTTTCATTTGGTTTTGACCTCCTTTGTTTGTATCTGCTTTCTGAGCAGTGGCACCACTGCTGCTTTCTCCACTGACCTGTGTTCTGTCTTTTCACTGTTTTTCACATACCAGGTCTCTTAATATTTTTGGGGTTTTTTCTATTTTGTGTGTTTCCCTGGAAAGGGCAAGGAGATTAGAAGACAGAGTCATGCTTTTAGTTCCAGCTTTACCAGAGTAGCTGCTTGGCTGCTGGATGAGAAGCTGAAGTTCACCTCACCTTACTCATAAAGCAGCAGATATTTACCTGCCTATGGAAGCAGCGTGTGCAACAGTCCCATGTCCTAGAGAGACTGCAGAGCATGTCCAGTGCTGCTAGTCTGTGAAAAATTGAGTTTCCAAGCTAACAACCTCTTCTGAAGTTTTTCAGAGGCCTATAATTTTGGTACTTTGTCAAGAAAATGAGCAATCCTCTCTCTGTTCCCTTTCCACTTCCCCACAAGAAAAAAAAAAAGCTCTCCGCAAACCAACCAGGAGCCACACCCTTGGTATGAGGCAGCCCGTCTGCCACAGTTTAAATTCAGCTTCTTCCACTTTTAGAATTTGTCAACAGAATACTTTAAAAAAGTATTTTAATATGGACTTCACAACCTATTTTTTCTAGTCTTACTCGCAGGCATGACAACATCATTTTAACAGAGTCTCTTTTTAACTTCTAAGTAAAAAAGTAGAGAAACGCTTGCTGTATGAAATCTGTGACCTCACTTATAGTTTGGCAAATGTCTTAAGCAACTGAAAATGGAGTTCTTCTAAGATGTGTCAGATCCGTAATTACAGGCAGAATTCCAGGCTGGGTTATAATAAATGTAATTATTCCCTCCCCTGTCAATTTAAATTAAAAGTAAGTAAATATAAATAATGTCAACCCAACTGTCCCTCAATGCTGTCCTCAATTGGCTAACATTGAAAAGGTGGCTAACAGTGCAATTAGTTTTTAGAAGAGGTCCTAAAACTTGAATTTCAGGTTATGTATATGAACATACTGAGGTAAAATAATGTGAAGATAAACTGGAACAGGAGTACTTGTGGTGGTTGGTTTAACAAAACCGAATCATGATAAAAAGCCAATGACAAAACAGACCTAATGTGTTAATGCAAATATTTTTAACCTATTTGACCTGAATTACTGTTATGTCTTCCACTGTTTTGCAATTTTGATGAAAACTTCCCTTCTGCTTGAATTTGTCTTGTAACGTTAACAAATTTTTTTAAAAATTAGTGCAGTACTCAGTAATTTCATGGAATTTGCATGGAGAAATCTGTAACTGCTAGCAAAATCTTTTGAAGAAGATAGGCAAGCACTCCGTTATCTAATGATGGAGAATTGACATCACTGATATTCTTCAGCTTGTCCCCACTCCTGGTGCTTCTCAAACAAGCTGCTGTCTGTGGAGGACAGTATTCTAGTGACTGCTCAAGCTTGTTTTCTGCTCTGTAAGAAGAATGTGTTTTCAGGTGAGTGTTTTTAATGGCTCTATTCACAAGAGCACTCCTCAGAGCTGCCCATGCTCCGATTTTTGCAATCAGGATTTCAAATAACAAAACCTTATATCCCAGTGGAGAGAAATCTTTGTGTTCTGTCTCTAGGACAGTCCCAGTGGCATAAACTGTGTGTCTGACAACTAGTTTTACATATGAAGGATTGTTTTAAAGGCCTTTACAGGAGAAGTAAATGTTTGTCATGGTTCCTCTTGTGAAGACAGTGTTGTAATGGTTGCGCGGGTGAAGGTGTACGGCTGGCTGCTGTGCATGAGGCACCTTGTTACACCCTCCATATTTTTGAGAGCCTCTGTGAGGCAGTGTAGTATTCTAATGGAGCCAGCAAGAGGTTTGATGTTTCTTAATCGACTCAAGACTGTTTTCTGTGGCCAGGAGATGTGCTGAATCTTAAAAGGAATATGAGAGACTGTCTGAAAGGTATAGCAGGGATCAGTGTAGAGTACCCCCTCCTTTTGAGTACTCCAGGTGAAGCTTACAGTGGCTGTGTTGAAGTAGTTACCCTTCTTGGAGGGAATTTTCATCCCCATCTTGAAACATATTTGGTGCTTCCTGAAGCAAGGAGAGACCTGCTCCAGGTCTGCCAGGCACTGCAGATGATAGGGCACTGGCTGTTGGGGGGGATTCTGGTAAGTGCATGTTTTGACACTCATGTTTTAAATTCCCCAATGCTGCAGTTCCAGTCACTGCTTATGATGAAATCATGTAACCAGTAAATTATTTACAGAGGCAGGGCTGCATTGGCAGAGGTGCCCTCATTGTGAAGTGAAAGCTCCCTAAAGCAATGAAACAATAGAGGGTAGAATTGGAGCAGAATTTAAATGAAGTAAAGATTTTGTGGCAGCCAGTCAGAAGGTCAGATCGGGTTTTCTGAAATACTGGCTGGGTTTGTCTCTCAGTTCTGATTCTGCAGCCCTGGAAGTTTGTAGAACTTTCTGGTTCTCTTCATAAGGTGACTAAAATGTGTGTTTGTCATAGCATCTTCTGATAAGCTACTATGGCTTTGCTTATCAAGAACTTGTAAGGGATTCACAGATCCTCTTCTCAGGTATTATTAGCAAGGCTGGGGAGACAAGGTCACTTCAGTTCAAGCTTGTTTAGAAGAGTATGCTGACCACTTTTGGTATGGCTGAAATAGTATATTTAAAACAACAGCAACAAAATTATACTTCTTTCTCTCTACTTCCAACCACCCTCCACATCCCAGGCAAAAACCTGACTGAGAACAGACTTGTTAAGCAGATAGTAAACTCCTGTTGTGACCATTCATTATGGACTACAGAGGACTCCCAGGTCCATAGCCTCATCTGAACAGAACATGGGACAGAGGTAGCTGGCTGTCTTGGATGGGCATAAGGGAGGAATTCAGCAGAAATAAGCAGTTGGATTTTAAGGGAAATTTAAGAACACCTTACATTTCAGTATCTCATGGATTCTTGCTGCTTCCAAATATTGTTACCACGAACTTGAATTTATTATATAGTACTGTCATTACAGGCTTTAGGTTATGTCAGCACATCTTTAAAAACAGTCTGTGGGAGTTTTTAGGTGTGTATTTGATGTTAACTCCAGGATCAAATATTAACCAACATTACAATATTTACTACTGTAACTTACTTGCCTAATTTTACAGGGTTTACAGTGACTGTGGGTATGATACATTCTCAAAAGTTGTGTGGAACTGAGAAAAAGGAGTTTTGAAGGTGGATTCCCTCTCATACACACCCGTAATGGCCACTAAAGCTTGTGGACAAATTCTCTGAACCTTTCTAAATATTGTTTGTAAACAGTAATAGATATCTTGCCTCGTTTTTCTAATTCTTAACTATTCCTTGTGATTTATGATATCATGAGAAGCAAGCCATTATCCCACAGGAAATGGTTTTAGAGCTGATAGATGCCGCTGTAAGAAATAAAGGGGTTTTTTGGACACGTCATGGTTCCTGTTCAAGGTAAGGCTAGATAATCAGTTTTTGAAGAATTTTGAGTAACTTCCCCTTTCATGAATGAATGCTCTATCTGTGCTTCTTAACAGCTGCAACTGAGCAGCGTTCATTGAATATACACAGAAGTAGTGCACCATAGCTAGACAGTATCTCAAATCCTTCCAGCTGTAAATAGCCATATGGTGGGACAGACTGCATTTCAGTGGTTTGGAA
The DNA here is from genome assembly GCF_965178545.1 of Coloeus monedula. Taxonomy (NCBI): domain Eukaryota; kingdom Metazoa; phylum Chordata; class Aves; order Passeriformes; family Corvidae; genus Coloeus; species Coloeus monedula. The sequence continues at coordinate 12,802,642 of NC_138787.1, forward strand.
ATGTTGGGGCAGGTAGGACAAAGTGAAAACTTCAGGACTGGTATGTAAGCTAGGCAGCTGGGAGCTAAAGGGTAATATTCACTTGTCATTAATTTGATGCAGAATGGTGCTTACAAGGGTCGGTGCATCTGGATTTGCAAATAGTCCTACAGTGTCACCATTCATATAATTTTTGGTTAGGGAGCAGTTGGTTACCTTGAAAATAAGTAACCCATGAGATAATAAGTTAATCAATTCTAAAATGTTTCTTATAAAATTCTAGCTGCACTTCTTTTATGTAGATAGTTTCACCAAGAAATACATTTCTCTCTGCCTTATCCCTTACCCCACCACCCTTCTTTTTTTCTTTTTCATTTCAGGGCAAACAGAAGTAATTTCTCTGTGGAGATAGTATTTAACGTGTTTTTAAAGATGATGTACAAATTTTTAACTCTTGACTACCGCATTTGGGGTTTGCACAGCATTACTTTTTAAGATGTGTCTCTAGTTAACAGTAGGTGAGGTTTGGTGAGTGAGTGCCCTTTGAGGTAGGGAGAGGCAGAGGGGTACTTGGAGTTCTTTGCTTACTTGTGTCCCATTTGTCTCATTCTGGCAAGGGCCTTCAGGAACCAGGCAGGAGACTGCAGCTTCTGGAGTTGGTGATTTAGTCATCCTTCTACAGCAGCAATCCATTAGGAAATCTCTCCCAGCTTCTCTCCTGCTCCTAGCTGTGTAGTCCTTCCTCTCCTCTGTACTCATCTGGAACCCCTCATTAAGCAGCTTTAAGTCTCTAACTGGTAGAAATTTAAGCAATGTTTTTGTGGGGCTACTGACCTAGTTTTCTGCCAGACTGGTGAGTTACAGCAGCTCGTGGGGCTCCTGCTGTGGGTCAGCTCCAGCACTTGTTAAATAGTGGGAGTGTGCTGTGCTTTTGTACCCTGCTTTGAAATTTTCAATGTTTCTGGCAATTTATTCTGAGAAAGAAATTTAGCTCTGCCTGCTCCTGTATTTATTCAGGAATTTAGGGCTGTTAGATGGTGAAACATGATCTGTATATGTACTTAGATTCTGTGAGTGGCTGGGTTTCTTAATAACACACATCTATATCCCATTGTAAATGTAAATTTGAAGAGCCTGTGGCACTTCCCTCTGGCACAGAATGGTCTGTATTTCTTCTTTTATGTTACTGGAGCAAAGTTTCATAGCTAACTATCTAAACTCACCCTTTAAACATGTATCAGACTGATAACGTAATTCATGTCTGTTGGTGAAGCATGACTCTTCTTCGTAGCAGATGAATGATTGTAACAACATAAAATATCATGATGTTACAACAACACTTCAAAATGTGGAATTTGCCGTGGAATTTTGTAGAATAATACAGTATTTACGTGCTGTACAAAATGGCTTACAAGGCGCAAGCAATTAAAAGAAATGCTTCATTATGCAAGATCGAGGTAATTAACTAGTTAAGTTCATAAGATACGAATTTTTAAGACTGGAAGAAAAAAGTACATCCACTGCTGTGTATTTTTCTTCTAACAGCAAATCTTTGAATTTCTTTCACCTACAGATAGATTCACCTGCCTTCCAAGCTGAAATACTTGCCTGCTTATCTTTCCTTATTTTAGTAACCATTTACATTAAGGAGATTGAAAAGATGTTCTGAGTAATCAGACACCTTTTTATTATTATCGAAGTTCATTCTCATAAAACTAATTTAAGGTCATTTTTGTTGTGATACAGTGCAGTTGTCTTGCTTGGTTAATGTGTCTTTATACACCATCTCTCTTTGAAACACTCCCTCTTCCCAGTGCCTTTACGTTATCCTAGAGGAAGACTCTTCTGAGATGTTTGCATTGGACAAGTAGTCTTGAATTTCATGAATACTTGTGTGTAAGGAAAGGCAAGTCTGATTATTTGCAACACTTGAAATTCCAAAGTCAACTGGTGTTTGTCCAGGAGTGAAGTTACTCAGGGTCAGCACAAAGAAGGAAGTAACAGATTTACTGCTCAGAGATGGTTCGGAAATGTCTGTGTGGAGTAATTGCTCTCAGGAAGCTGTATGGGAACAGGAAGTCTGAAAAGGCCAAAATTGGCGAGTTATAAAATTTGGGGAGAATCCAGGCACCTGTGACTAGCTGGCTCATTGCTGATTTTTCTCTTCAACTTGAGTGATGGTTGCCCAACAATCTGCTTTTGATTTTGGGTATTTTGATGTGGATTTGTTTATTTTTATTATTTTTTAAAATTTGTTTTTAAATATATAATTATGGTAAATTTTTCAACTTTTTGCTTGGCTTCTAGGCGTCTCTAGAGGCTTGTTGGAGATGAGTATAAAATGGTTTTCAGGAAGGAAATCACATTGTTAGTAAATAATCCAATTAAATTTTAATGCAGAGAATGTATGGGTATCTGATTTCTCTGGGACAGAGAAATCGATCATTTGTAGTTACTGAAATAATGACTGTTTTCTCTGTAGTTTATTTAAAGGGATCTTCAGAGAAGCTCTTTGCATATTCTATCAAAATATATGCAAATTGACTACCCAGAAGTCCATTCACTGAGCTATCAAAAATGTATTAAAGCACTTCAAAAAAATTGAACCAAGCAATCCTGAAGTGTTATTAGTAACATAACAGATTCTTTGCATTTCTCATTTCTTTACAAAGAAATTTGAAATTTCTTCATCGACTGGTAGATGTACTTGGTAATAGGTTGCTGTGAAATAGATGGTGTTACATTTTAGCTCCACAGAGGTCAAAGAATGAAGTGCAGTGGCATTTAGACTGCAACGGTTTTGTATTTTACTGTTCTTTGTACAATTCTATACTGTTAATTACTCAGCGCAGGACGAGGTTGCACCTTAAACTTCTGTAAAATTCCCACAAAGGCACTGTGACAAGTCAGTGATTTAAAATACCATTTCCCCATGAAAAAGTTCTTGGTTTTAATTCATGGTTGTGTGGATGGAATCACACAGTGGAATACTGAAACAATCAGACAACAATGACAGTTTTCTAATATGCCTCCAGCCAGCATTTGATGAGTACAAGTTTCTACTTCAGTGATATGACCGTTGGCTAAAATTACTGGTTTCTTTGCATTTGTAGAACTGTTAGATGTTTGGTTTGCTTTTGAAGGAAGCAGTGAAGCCTGGGCTGCAGTTCTGTGGCAACTGAAGTTGGTCTGAACCTTGACCTGGCAGGGACTACCTTTGTGGACTTCCACTCGCGTCCAGTACGCACTGGTAGCCAGCTCGCCTTGCCTTCTCTTCCCTGCTGGCACCAGGGCTTCAGTGAGACCCTTCCAAGAGCAGACTACTCAAGACTAACGTCCCCCTGCTCCCAGCTTGTTCTTTCCCCAGAGCGTCTCTCCAGATTGGTTCACCATGCGATTCCATGAGTGTCAGCTCTAGATCAAGAAAAACAGCAGTAAGCAGGGGAGGGGAAGAGGCAAAATGGTGCTAATCCTACTTCAGTTGGGGTTAAGAGGCAGTGTAATGGCCCCGGGAGAGAAAGAGAGAATTATTCCTGGATTACTGAATAACAGGGTTGTCTAGAGTTATTGAGCGGCCGATTAGGAGAAAAATCCGTCTCACCACAATTGGTCCATGGAGCACAAGAGACCCAGCAGTTCACTACTGATGTGTAAAAAAACACATCAATTTAGAACTGATTGTCTCAATGAAAATCTTGGCTTAAGTGTTGATGTTTTGGGAACTTCTTGAATGAAGAGAGAGAGATTTCTTTTTTTTCATCTGCTATTCCCTGTGGTAGTTTACTTGATTTATAGGAGAAAGAGGCTTGTTTTGGGGCTTGACTATATTGTACTTTTTAGTGAGCTTTGGGTCAGACCTTTGCTGCAAGGAAAAAGGAACTGAATAACTTCGAGCTGGTTGTGTATGATACACCGCCTTTGTTATCATCTTTTGAATTTCTGCAGTGATTTTTTTTTAACCTCTGTTTCTGTCACTGGGTAAATAGCAAGTGGTGTGAATGCTTAAGTGTTGGGGTTTTTCTGTTTTTTATTTGTCCCTTTTGTTTTATTTTAAAGCACCCATTTCTACTTGAGAAGCATTTCTTTGTGGTACTTCCTAGCCCTTACCTTTTGTTTCATGAGGGCCTCCTTAGAATGCTTAAATATGCTAATCCCTGGCAGCAGGAGGGTAAAGGCTCTATAAACTTTTTAGGTTTGTGAGCCTTTGTTTACTTAAGATAATAAGAAAATGTAAGTAATAAGGATATGTAAATGATGTGGATATTATTGCCTGAAATTTATGCTGCAGATATAGGTGGCTTTTGAGAGGCTTCTAAAGTGGGAGAAATAGTAAGAGATGAGAGACATTGGAACGGAAAACTTGCAGAGCTCTGACAAACTGTTTCTAGTTCTGGTACTGTATCATATTTGATGTCTTTTAAAATAATATTGTTGCTGTTCTGAAAAATTAGTTGTTTAAATAAATCATCAGTACAATTTTACATAAGCTTATACTTAACCTATTTATAATTTAAATATTTCATGCTAAAGAGTTGATTATGTCTGTGTTTTTTTGTGTTTTTCTTCTTCCATTTCATCTGTTGCTCCGTTTTGGATTATTTGGTAAAGTAATAGCTGCATTATGGACATAAGCTATTACTGTGTGGTTCTGCATCATGTTTGGATAAGCTGTAAGCATTACATGTGGAAGAATGTGCAATGTGTATCTTAGATGAGATTTTAAGAAAGTACTTTTCATTTTTGAAGAAAACACGGGACTGATACAAACTTACTTGGTGTTAGACAGCTCTATGATTTTTAGAGATACTAACATAAGCGAGAAAAAAAGGATGTGATTACTGATTTTGTTACTGTATGTATGATCTATTGCAAACTTGCTAAATACCAGGTTCAAAATCATAATTTCTTGGGGCATATACAACAGAAAATTAACAAATCTTTAATGATAAACACAAAGTTAAGGATACATTTATGTTCTGCTGAATACTGGTCTTGAATGATAAGCCAAAGAAAGACATTTATCTTGTGTTCATAGTAAACAGCTTGGATTTGCATAAAGTCAGATTTTTCTTGGTGCTTAATTGCTTTTTAATAAAGTAATACTTTATAATGGACTTTTACACAATTGGATAATTCTTTTTTTTTTTTTTTTTGTGACCTGGTAAACAAATGGTTTTGGTAGTCAATTGTGGACATTTTAAATGTGAGCTTACATGTACTAAGGCTATAATTGTCTATTCCAACTCTAGAGAAAGATGTCAATCTTACCAAGATTGAAGGAGGTCATTGCTAGCAAAATGTTTCGTTGCTGTTTTAAATGCAAGCTATTTCATGTCATTACCTTCCTGAAAAGAATATTGATTAATGACATTAAAGGGTATTGAATTGCATTTAAAATTTCGAATTGCTTGACATCCATATTTGCATTTTAGTTGGGTAAGGCCCATTGTTGCTTTTCTATGGAAGGTGTGATTTGATACAGTTGGTTTCTTTCTAAAAACTGTTGGCACATGTGCAGCATAGAACAGGACAATGAAAAAGAGAAATACTCATTTCATATCTGTGAAAGAAAAATTTCTAAAGGTTTTTTTTTTTTTTTTTTTTTTTTACACGAAATGCTATAATCTCTATCTTGGAGAGTCCTAAGATGCTCCTGCTTAGAAACCAGAAAAGTGTACTGGAAAATATTTTGTTTGTGTGCCTAACATCTGAAACTGGTCAGAATTGGAAATCATCCAAAAAACATATGCAATATAAGTGTAGAATTTCAAAAATACTGTACTCTATTACTGGCACCAAGTGAATAGCTGGAGGGAAACTAATGTAACACCCTAAAACCTTTTCATACTCTGAGCAGTGAGCTTGCTGAAATGCCTTTTAACCAGCAGGATAATCCTTGTAAATGATGTGCATTGAGTCATTGGGAAAAACCTTTTGTCTCATACTGAAAATAAAAGTCTTCTGATCATTTCGCCCATACATTAAGAATGACGAAAGACCAATCTTGAGCGTTTTCCCGTCTCCTTCTTGTTAAGCATCCGGGGATTTGTGCTGCGCACCAGTGGTGGTACAAGCAGATAAGAAGTGTGGTTTTCCAAAGCACATAGCTGCCCCCTGAAGAAGGAGTACGTGGAAGGTGCGTGGCCTTAATCTGAAAGCCTCACCCGTACTGTGGTGTGCTTTGTCACCGTGTTGTCACGTAGGCACTGGTGCCATCCTGCCGGCAGTGGGGGAGGTCCAGTGTCCTCGCAGCTCCTTTGCTCTGCTGCTGCTGATCCTGCTGCTTTTCTGCTTCATTACCCTGATGTGGGCATTGTTGGTGCCTTTTCACTCTGTCCCTCAGTCTGATTCAAAGGCTACTTTAGTGTATCTAAAGGAAAAGGTCTTTCACCTCCTCTCTCTCAAAATATAGCCTATTTAGCAAGTACTCAGTGGTGTGATTATGGAACTATGTTCAGCTGCACCGTTACAAAGATTTAAATGGAATCCAGACTGAAATTTTAGTCCAGTTTGGTGAGAAAATGATAAATGGAATAACAGGTTTTTCATGATGGCAGTTTGCTAAATTACGGGTTGCTAAATATTGTTAAGAGGAGCAAACATTTCCATCTCTTCCATCCTGTTAATTATGCAGAATCAAAGTCTCTTCTCAAATATCCTCACATATGTATTTCATAACCTGAAATTAACAAAGTGAGAGGATGATGCTGGTTGCAACCCTTTTCTTCAATACCATATCGTGGATGGCTAATTCATTTTAAAATTAAATGATACCTAATACACTAAATCATTATTTAGGTATAAAAGTGGTTTTCCATTTCAACTTATAGCAGTGTTATGACCAATGGATATATAATTTGTGATTAATGTGGGCATGGATTGACACAGCAATGGTAACCCAGCCAGTGCTTTGCCACTCTTGGGCAGATGGAGTTACCTGCTGTCTTTCGGCATCTTTTCTCTTGTACCCTTAACCTTCCTTATTTGTACTTTTTGTTTGCTGTTTGTATTTCCCACACCCTGTGTGTGCTGTTACTACTGTATTTAATTAAATGGTTTGCCTTTGCAAAATTATCCAAATGCAGTGCTTTACTGAGCAACATGCTACGAAATGCCTTTCATAGGGAGCAATGTCTCGTTGCCAAGTGTCATCTGGAAAGACTTGCACCACCTTCTTCCTCTCAGCAGTGGGGAGGCATTAGGTTTTATCTGTAGCATTTATTACAACTTCACTTTGTGCTCTCATTGAAGCTTATCCACATATTTTATTAGGTACAGTCTCTTGCTGTTCTGATTCCTTGTTCAGTCATACACAATCAAGCAGTAACCTCCTTCCTTACCTTTGGGAAAAGCTTGTTCCACTCCAGCAAGGCTGGCATGAGTGGAGAGAGCTGGTGCTGGTTGTAAGCTAGGATTTACTTGGTGTGTTCATTAGATACTACAGACAGAATGTCTTTAATGTAAGGTTTGCAGAGTAAATGCCTTTGCTAAATACCGTATATAATGTATGTAATTTTTGTGTTTAGAACAAAAGACTAGGGCTGAGAACTGCTTTCAGCACAAGATGGTAATGGGAGTAAACTTCCTACGTGTTTGTTTTGAGCTTGGGCAGTGCTGGCATTGAGCCTGAGGAGATGGGATTCTTTATTGATTCAGTGCTGGTAATTTACAAAAGTTACCCTTTCCAGATGGAACTTGACTGCCAGTAGGATCTGAGTGTGTGGTTTCTCGCAGGGTGTCTCTCCTGTGCACAAGTGATCTTTTTGAAAGGATGTGTTTTGTTAGCAAGGATTTTGGGTTATACCCTGTAATACGATAGTTGGTCAATCTCAATTAAATTACAGTTTTAATAAAGTTTGCAAATTATTGTAGAGAAAAGTGGCGTTTCTTTCCAAGTAAATAAACCCCTAAGCCAAACAAGAAAATCCTACTCCATAAATGGGTAAGAGACGGCACTTTCTGTGCACATTATATTCTGGCTAATTTTTTTTTTTACTTAAAACTTAGTATAGGTCATCTTGGAAGCATACAAACTGCTCTTTATTGTATAGTTAGGTTGTATTGTAATGTTTTTTGTTTTAAACCAAGCTTGTAGTCAGTCAGAAAAGGAGATCATCTAAAATATGGTTATAAAGCATAAAAATTACTGTAATTTTAAAAATGTGGAAGTATGAGTGAGCATTACATTCTTGAACAAATTACAGTAAGTAGTGTCACTAATGTATTATTGAGGTGTTTTCTATAGTTGATACTTGTTTAAAGAATGAATCTCCTGCTTTGTAGAATTTGGTTCCTGTTGTAGTTATTTGCCCTATCAGTGATTAGAAAAGAAGTCAGAACTTCATTACTAGTGATCTATTTTTTCCCCTCAAATATTGGATATATAACTGTGTTTCTAACAAATGAAATTAGAAGAGTTAAGGGTTTCTTTTGCATCAAATGTTAGCTGACTTGAACAGCACTATATGTAAACTTTGTTAATTGTTGTAAGGTTTTAGCGCCCTCTTTTCTTGGAGGAGAGTTGAAGTGACATGGGATTAGCTCAGTTGAAGTCCGGGGTATGCGATATTCTAGAATGTCTGTGTGTCTCTTTATTTTGGAAGTAAAAGCCCTGCTGTCAGGCGCGGCTTTGCCCGCGGTCCTTGTCTGTTTGATGAAGGCTGTTTGTGGCGCTGAGAGGCGTCTGCAGTGCCAGGGAGTTGCCGGGACCTCATTAAGCGCAGCTTGGAGCACCGCCAGGCATTCAGGGCAGGGGAGCCTCAGCGCTTTCTCTCCCAGCGAAGAGAGGCAGTTCAGAAAGGGAGGGGAAGAAAGAAAAGACTGCTTCACCCATCAACTGCTGTGTTTTATTGTGCTGAAGGGGTTAGCTGAGTTCTTGGAAATAAACTCCAGGCTGTAACTTCTGCTGGCTCTTGTAAAAGTTGAATGTGGCCCCTCCTGTCCCTCGCCTTTTTCCTTGGCGTTAGTGAGACACAATAGCTGTAACAGGACATTCAAAGGTTTTCTCGTACTCTTGGTTAGATTGACTGCTCTTGTGCTATACTCTAAATCAAATGAGAAATAATGTGTTAAAGACGTAAACATCGCCACCTTAGAAAAATACGATCTTGTTTTCATATGTCCCATTCTTTGCAATATGTAAATTATTTTTGAAAATGTATTTAAATCCATTTTCTTAAACTGTTAATGATTGAAATAATTTCTGTAAGGCATAAAGCTGACTTTTGGCTAATATTAAAAGTATATTCTCTGTATTAATTTGTAACTTTCCTAAAATACTCAGTAACTGAGGGAATTGTTGTTAGAGATCAAGAAAGAACACGTTCTGAGAAGTCTGCCTGACAGAAGGATTTTCAACTCTGATGCCAAGTTTGTCCTTCTGTATTGAACCTATGATTTTGATCTGGGTAAGATTTCAGGCTTTCTAAAAAACACAGTAGCTCTGAGCAGCACCAATATAAAAAGCTTTTCATATAAGTGCTCCCCTGCTGAATGTTTTGAACAACCAAGAAGATAAACTGTGCCCTGAGATGTCTGTGCAAAGACAATCCAGAATAATTTAGTGTAGCTGAGCCATTGTAATGTGGATTGCTTTTAACAGTGGATTGGATGTGTGTTACATGGATGTGTCTGAATCTCTCTTCAGTCTTTCTCTTTTACCCAGAAGCGCCCAAAAAGATTGCAGGGGGAGCAGCGGGAAGCATGAAAATGAGTTACAACCTGCTGCCAGCCAGGGCTGTCAGCTGTGAGAGGGACTGTTTGCTCGTGTTAGCTGACTTGTTTTGCAAATTTGAAAAAACAACTCTTTCCAGACTTTTCTTTAGAAATTACAGTCCCCTCATCAGTTTAATAGTTTATTTAGGAAGATGATGGCGTTCTTAGCACAGCTGGGGAAACCTTCTCTACCTGAAAAAATAAATGGTGGCTTTTGTTGATGGTTGTGCTGGCAAAGCTTATACAGTGCTGTTTTGTGTTTTGAGAATGGAACCTGATAATGAGTCAGAATATTCATAAAACCAGCACATGGCCCCTCAGACTCCCCAGGACTTGTGGTTTCAGCAAAACCCCTTTGTGGAGGTACAGTAGACAGACTGCCATGCAATTTTCTGTTTGAGACCTGGTATGTATCTTTTTGTAGACTAGGGAGTATGTCTTGAAGGTGTTTGTTACTGTTTTTCAGACGCTGGACTTAGGCTTAAGGAAGTGCTATTGAATGAGATAAATTGTAGTAAAGGAGACTGTATGCTGGTGAAACACTGCTGTTTGTACAGCTGCAGGTCAGTTAATAGAGACATAAAGAAGCAGGCCAGGATGGGGATCTGAATAGTCCTGTATTGTCTGAAAACTTAGCAGGGTTGATTATGAAGGAGGGAAGCAGCCTGTCCCATACGATGGTGTTAATCATTTTCTGGGAGCAGGGCAGTGCAGGGGGCAGTGCTGCTGAGTGGTTACAGTTGGCTTTTAAACCCACGTTTGTTTTACAGTGCAGATAAGTTGTCTGAAAGAAAATGTACTGGGTTTTTTTTGGTTTGCTTTTTCACAGGGATTTAGAATTACTGTAAAGGTTGCATGAACTGATGGTGAGTCAGTGTAGTGGTAGTCTTTTTGCTAGTAAGTCTTATGTGTGTGGAGAGGAGTGAGCACTGAGCTAATACACAAGTATTGACATACAGTTGGTACTTGAGCCTAGAGGGAGTTGATTTACAATTTCTCATAAAATACTGGTTTAATTTTTAGGCGTTGTAGCCTCAGACAGAGGAGGACATACCAATGGCTATTACTTTCTGTAGATTTCTTTTTTGAGAAATGGTAGTTCTGTCGGTATTTAAAACAATGTTGTCAAAAGCTAAAAATATTGGAAATATTGCTGACCAAGCTGAAAACTCAGATTTTCCACCCCAGTTGGAAAAAATAAGTTGATTTGAGCATTTGCTATGTTAAGAGTACACAGGTATTGATAATAGTATATAGGAAAAGTGTAACCGACCTCTGCAGCTTATTTGTTTAGTAATGCTAGAATGGGCGAAGGAAAAACATAAAAATCCTCACCAAAGCTTTTGTTGTTGACTTCCCCCCCCATAAGCTTAACAGTGACATATTTTGAGACAGACGTGAAAGATATATCTGTTTGATAGTTTAGAAGGTTGTAGCTTCCCTTGACACGATCTAAATAATGCTGCATGTTCTTAGAGCTGTATTTTGTGATGTGGGAACTCTACAGCCATAGATCTTGCATGCCATCTTTGTGCTTAGAAGTAGCTGAGATAGTTGTAAGGAAGTAATTTCATTGAAGTTTTACTTTTTTCCCCCCCACAAAATATGCACAAGTGAGAGGTGATTTCCTTGAACTTGTTTAGCTCACAAAAAAAAAAGTTTTAAAGATTCTGAATAATAATGAGCAGAACCATCTCTAGTTGAAGTTAAGCAGACAAGTATATGTGGTGTTTTTCTGTGCCTTGATAGTATGCCAGAAATGTGTAATCAAATTTGCATGTCTGGGGTTTGTATTTAGTACCTAAAGCTCCATTTATGTAATTTAGAAGGTTTTTTTTTTGTTAGATATTTGGTTTAAGAATTTAGACAGCCATTTAAGAAATGTTTTCAGTTGTTATTGCTGTTGATGATAGTTTCTCATCATTGCTTGCAGGTTAGATATTGATACTACTTGAACTTGTTCTCAGATCTGAACTCCATACATAAGATTTCCTTCAGAAATTGTAGACATTCCCTCACTTACAATTTTAAAAATGAAAAGCTATTATTGAAGAAAAATAATTTAACTTACTATTTACGCATTTGTCAAATGACAGTGGTAATGTAAACCTTTTTTTTGTACCTTCCCCACTAGTGACTGTCAGATTCCTCACTGCGATAGATTTTATAGGGACTCTGGTTAATTGGCAGCTGAGGTTGTTTTGAGTGTTATGCCCAGGGCTCTAGAAGGGAAGTATAGATGTGTATTCTGTCTAGTATTTTTCAAATATGGCCTGCACAATATTCATTAATTTCATGACCTGTATATTTCCCTCCATTATTATTTTCTTTTCAGAAGGAAAATTCTTACTGTCCCCATTTTCCTGTTCTTGAATTCCTCAGAGGTGTGCCAAGAAAGCACAAATATTTGGTGTCTGCTAGGAAATGTTTTTTCTTCCACTCATAAGAACTGAGACATCTGTCAGCTATAGCAGAAACTTGCAATAAGAACTACAGACAGTATTCTTTGATGTATTAACACTTGTTTTCATTTATGTGAACTGAAGGACAAAGGGCTGAATCTCCAGGGCATAATGATGTTCCTCGTACATGACCATATTGCCATTTGAAAATGGTGGCTTTCAAGAGCCCTGTAAATGCTGGCATCTGTGCCTGCCGTTAGCAGTGGTGAATTACTTGTCTTTCCTGGCACCACAGTCCTGCCCAGGGCCTTCATTCGGCCCAGAAGGTGCAATAAATATCAGAAGTTCACCTTGGAACTGAGGGGTGACTTTGCAAACTCGAAAAGGGATTAGACAAGAGGCAGCAGACGAATGTCCTGATAATTATTTTTCAGAATAGGAGCCAAACCAGAGAATCTATCAGAATTTTCATTAATTCCATGTGAATTCCATTAATCCTATTTTTGGCAATGGGAATATAGTGGAGAACTGATGAGTTCTGATGATGCTTTAATTTTTACTTGAATATTATAATGGCAGTTATAGTTTGTACTGGCATCTGAAAGGATCATAAGGTTTTTCTTGTCTCTGGAACACTGAATTTTCATGCAGAACAGTGGAACCAACGAACAAAATACACAATTGTCTGTTATTCATCCCTGGATGGCTGCATAAAATATATAAGCCAATGATGCCTTTACTCCAGTCTTCTGTCTTTTCCTAGAGCTAAAACAACCCTGGATTTGTTTACAATCTCCATAGCACTTAAAAAAAAAAAAGTACATTATTATTGCTGTTAGTGTTTTCTAAGGTTTTGATTCAAGGCTAAACAGCCTTTTCTGCAAATTGTATCCAGGTAGTTAGGCAGAATTGATTGGCAGCAGATGAAGTGAAATGTTACAAAATACCATGGGTACAGTGTGATGAGTCAAAGAGCTGGGCTACTGGAGAAATCTCCCTTAAGTGTGGAATTCTGGATCTGCTGAAATATGTGGCAAAACTGCCTCTGACTTTAATGAGGTCAACCCTTGGGTTGTAAAGGGACTCAAATAAATACCTTGCATAACTCTTTTCTTATTCCGGTGACGTTTCATGCAGGCATGTGGGTGCAGATATTGATTGCTTTATTTATTTTCAGAACTGTGGAAAATAGGTGAATTTGTCCGAATCTGTGTGGTCTTTGCAAGAGCAACTTCTGCAGCAGATGTCCCTGCTAGTCTTTGGAGGCTTTGTAGGAAAGAGAGGCTCCTTAGAAAAGCAAGATAGACATGGCATTTTGTTCCATCTGGAATCTGAGTGTGTTTCATCAAGGAAGTTTCAAGAGCTGCAGTTGCTATAGTGATGCTTGCAGTGATGTTTGTCAGTCCTTGTTTTCTTTGAACACATATAAAAAGTAAAGCTTAAGAAAATAAAAATTGTCAGCCTCAGATTCATTTAGCTTTAAATGGTGTCTGGAGTGGAATCTTTTAAATCAATTTATTCATGTCAAGAAAACTGTATAAAATGAAAAGAATGTCTGCTCTGTTCATCCTACTGCCAAGTGTTTTACATTTTAATAGACAAAATTCTTGATTCTTTTAAGATGCTGCTTGTGCCAGTGTAGGATTAATGTTAGTGTGTGCTTCAGCAGAAGGTGAGGGGGGTGTGTGTGTGTAGATCCCATAGGATTCAGTTGTTTGTAATGCTTTAGAAACGGGCACTGCTGTGAAGAGCGTATGGCTGAGCTTAGATTAAAACACAGCAAGACATTGCATTGAACGGAATGCAGTGTGCATTGTGGCTCTTCTTCCATTTCCTCTCCTGTTCCACTGCAACTGGTCTTGCTTGGGAAGCTGTTTGCTCTGCTGAGAAGGAGCAGAGAGACCTCTGCAGTGTTTCTCACCTTCCATCCTGACCTCCTATTTGCCTCTAGCACTGCCATTTGGCACTTGACCAGAACTTAACAACTTCAGTACAATTTAAGTGAAGTGTAAATGGTTACATGTGTATGCTAAAATGTTATGGAAGTGAGAAATGTGGATTAGACGTGATGATGGGAAAAGTTCTGACCAAATTGGGATCGTTGTGTTTGCCAGAGGTCCTCTGAGAGCTGCTGTGCTGGGATTAAGTAGGAGGCACTTCTAAGTGATCTTTCCTTCAGCTGTATAATCTCTTGTGCCTAATAAGCATCTTTTCTTTCTATTGGAGTGGTTCTGGTGCCACTTGCCTCTACCCAGCATGATTTCATTGAACTCTGGAGAAATGCGTATCCACGAGGTCTTTACTTTTCTGTCAAATTTGATTGGAAATTGCAAGTGAGCAGTACTTTATGATGGGCGAGAGAGGAAGGCAGAGTATGAAAAAAAGAACTTCTCTTGTCTTAGCATCTGGTGTCTCTAGGTTATAGAGCAGACATAGGGTTAAGAAAGGGACTTTTTGTGTGGGTAGAAACAAATCCAGTGGGAGAAATCTCCCCTGCTGTCATTCTTACTGCAGTGCTGTGCCCCTCCACTGGTGAATGCCTATCAGTGTGAGCTGCTGCAGGTCAGTTTCTTGGTTTGGCTGGCAGGCTCACCTGGGATCACCAAGAAAATCTTCCACAGTGGGTGCTTGTGCCGGTCACTTTACCGGAGCCCACAGAGGTCACCAGAATGTCTTCAGATTCTGGAGTTAGGTATGTTATCCCATAAAATGGGAGAACAAAATTGCTTCTCCTGAATAGGGACTTTGATAAGCACTTTGTGGCAACATGACAGTAACCATGATGGATTTCATCTTTCTTATTTTAATGTTTTTGATATGTATTTGGATGAAAGCCTGAGTTGGATCCTGTCTCAGTTTATTAATAATCACAATAAAGACACAGTGAAATGAATCAGGGCAAAAAATACTGGAAGTGTGGAAGCCAGGTCACAGGCTGAAGAATGCCAAAGACTGTCACAGTGGAGCCATGTGTTTTGTCAACTTAATGCATCTGTTAGTTTGGGGGTTTTGCTGATAATTTTTTAATGGTTTAAAAAAGAGGAACTAATTCCTTCATTATGGACTTAAATTGTGGTAGAAATTAATTTCTGCACAAGCTTGGATAAAATTAGGTGAGAGTGACGGTGACTTGGCAGCTGCTCACAGGAACTGTGCTGTATGTATAGAGTGACCTAGAAAAGGTGTAGTGGTGCTTAGGAGAGAAACTGGCATCTGCTATCAAACGCATCGGGGAGGAGCAGGCATGGAAATGATAAGCAGATTGAAAAAAAATCAGTGGGGGACTGAATGTGGTGGGACTTCGACAGGTAAGGTGGAAGTACAATGAGGTTAAGCATCAAGGGAAGGAATAGCAAGAGAGAACCTTACTGCTTGAGGGGTGCAACAGGGAGGTGGAAGAGTACATAATGATGACTTCTGTGGTTGTGTAAAATCTACCTGGAACTTTAAATGTCATGGGACAGATTCTGCACTCAACTGTTTCAGTAGCTTTTAAAGTCCAAGTACTACAATTATAATGATGGTATTTTTTGAGTAAGCTACTCAGTGTGTTCAGAGATTGCTGAATTTCATTTTACCTATCTGTCTGTGTTTTCAGTTACAGGTTAGTATTTTTGAAAAGCTTGAGAAGTGTTGGGTCCTGTTAACATTTTTCTGTAATGTTGAAAATACCCTGAAACTTGATTTTCATGTAGAGAAAAATCAGTTATTTTTGTTTAGAACTTTATGTATGTTTGTCCTTTGCTTCCTTGTTTGGCTTTGTATTGAACCAAGTGAGCTTCAGCTGAAGAGAATGGTGTCTTTCTGTTTATTAGGTAGAGAAAGCTCAGACATGATTTAATTAAATTCCTATTTTTTTCATCCATGGAATGCTCCTTTTCCTCTGTAACCAGTGGTCACTTGTTTATTGTCAGATGGTAACGGTTGCATATTTCCTTTGTTAGACTTTCTTCATTTTCCTTTCTTATTGTTCTACAAAGATAACCCGGCCTGGATTTTTGGTTTTGTGTTTTGTGCTCTATTCTCGTCACAGAGAAGAGACTTATTTATCTGCCAATGTTTTTATTATTTTACTTTCAATTTAGCCTTGATACCTGTGTTGTACATCCTTATGGTCCAGTGTTCTCAGAGAGCACTTACAACATAGTAATTAGAGGCGGGGGGCCAAGGGGAAAGGATTTAATGAAGCTGAGCATGAGCTCCTTTTATATTTCCTCTGTGAGATCCAACTGATTCTGTTGTTGGGATCTTCTTCACTTTAATTTCTGTTAGTGTCTTCTGGTCCCTGAATAATACGGTGACTGGGTAACATTAAACCCCACATCAATCGAAGTATTTCCTGTTTTCTCATCCTCGTTGTCCTCAATGATGTGCAACTGTGATTTAGAAAAAAACCAACGTGTAATGGAAAATACAGCTTTTAAAAATAAAGACGACAAAGGCAGTGTGGATGAACTTGTGTTTAGACCTTTTTAGACATCTTTACTTGGATGAAGGGATAGGGAGGCGGATTTCAAGAGATTTTATGTAAGAGTGAAAAAGGCTTGCAAACCTGAGAGGTTTACTGTTCAATATTATGAGATAGAGACAGGAAGCAAGATTTGGAGAGTAAGCATGTTGTAAACAAAGAAGCTGAGGATAAAACTATGGTAAGCTGCTTTTCTTTAACTACTCTGCCTCGTTCAGACAGAGCATTTAAAAACTGTGAATGGCTGTTGTTTCATCTCATCTCCTACACAGGATGTTCAAAGACCTTTAAATCCCCAGAAGGTGACGGAGAAAAGACAAACTAGAGAAGAAGCAAGTAGGAAGGCATAATCTATTTAATCTAGAAGATTTCTGGAAAGCTGTGCTTTGAATAACTGGTGCATATTTATACTTCTGTGGTTTCCCCTAGGCAGCCTGTCCTCTCTGACTTTGGCTTCCTCTTCTGAGATACAGAAGCTATATCAATAGCTAGATAACTGTGATCAGGATGATCCTGTTTTTCTCCCTGTACAGGAATCTTAGGATTTAATATATAATTTCAAATTACATAGGCTGAAGCCAGCGTTAGTCAAAGTAAACCATATGCAGCAAAAAGAATGCCATGTCCATACTTCTGATAGAAATACACAGCTCTACTCTGCTGACTTTATTTCTTTTACCAACTACCTGGGGGATGAAGTAAGTTGGTTACTATTGTTACCAGAAAATTAAAGACTTTTTTTTTTTTTTTGGTAAGCAACGCTGTAAACACATCAGTATCTTTTTGTATATGCTGAGTTCTGCTGCTTTCCTGTCTGGTAGTAGCTCAGTCTCCACTAAGAACAATAATTCTCTCTCTTGGGCCTAGGGAGGGAAAAGTATTTGGACATAACAAACTGTTGGAAGACTATATAATAACAAGAGCAATTTTTTATTGAGAGCTATTGAAAGTTTCTATTTCACAATTTTTTCTACATGTGAACTGAAAAGATACTTGAAAACATTTTGAAGATAAACCTGTAACGTCCAAATTGTTCCATTTTTTTCTCCTTCCATGATTTTATTCTAACATGTATAAGGTAATAAGGTCTCATGATAAGATTAATTTTGGCATTGGTTTAGTCTGTAGTGAGATTGGGGGAAAAGATTGAAAAGTCAAATCTTCGCTGCATGGCATCCTTAGCTCTGAATGGCAGTGTTTATTAAGCCTCCTCTTCTTCATTTTGTCAGGTTTTACTGTAAATGTAGTTTATAACAAGATTTTCTAAAAGCTCATGCAATTCATATTACTTAAGTTCCCTTTTTATGTATAATAAATAAAATAATGAGTTATTATCACATCATCCTGCTATACCTTTCTCTCTGGCAACAATGGAGTATTGCTGAAAGCACTTTCCGAGTAAGCTAGCTGTCTACAGTCTATGATAATCAGCTGTAATGGCACATAGGCAGCTGGTTTGCTAATCCTTTGATTGCAGTATTAGTTTGTCTCAGAGATTCTGAAAACCTGTCTGATCCTGTAAATGTGTTTAGTGAATATTGTAGAATGAATTATATCTTGCCTTAAGACTCTAAAACACACATTCAGGTTATGAGTTGTGTATGTTCTGGGTTTTTCCCTTTTCTGATAACTATGTTTGTATTTAAAGGGGAAAAAGAAAAAGGCATGTCTGTCCTAAAACTGCTTAGCAAAATACTGAACTTAAATTCATTTAACACTGAAAGGATTTGTATTTTAATCACTAGCAATTGTCCTTATCTGGCTTATCACCCTGTCAAGTAATTTGGGCTCAGATCAGGATCACTTATTTACAGAGAGATTGCAAGTAAATTTTCCTTTATACAAATCTATTAAAAAGAATAGAAAACCTACTTTGTAAGTACATATGGATTATGTAAAATATGCAGTATTCTGTACAACCGTGTATTTTTTATAAGGAAACATAACTTAATGCGTGTGCAAACATGAGTATTTTTCAGTGTTACACTTGAATTTTCATAAATTAGAGCCAGTTTGCCAGGAAATAAGTACATGAGTTAACAAACCTGATCTGAATTTATTTAAAGCTGCTATTTAAATGTTTGCTGCAAGTTATATTGCTTTCTAATGTTTCTAGTTCAAATTAAAGAGAAAAATTTATCAGTTCATAGAATCATAGGATTGTTAAGGTTGGAAAAGGCCTCTAAGATGAATAAGTCTAACCATTAACCCAGTATCTCCATGTTCACCACTAAACTATGTCCGCAGTCATAACTGAAAATGTTCTCAGTAGTGGCTAACAAAGTGTTTGATCATAGTTTTATTTCAAAAGACACCAAATCAACTAAGTAATATTTGTTCAATGTCCCTGTAATAAATGTATATAACGCCTTGTGGTGTTGAAAGACTAAAGTCTTTCAAAAAAAGTGAAAGCATAGAGGAAACCACCTCTTTACTGGTAAATTCTGCCATTGTAAAGGCTCTACGCTTTTGCGGTTTTTTTGGTTGTCATTATGAGATTTGGTGTTGTTCCTTCCTTACTAGTCCCAAATGCCAAGATGCTGTCTGTGCTTATTTCCTGCCCTTTAAGTAGGTCTGAATTAGAAAAGGTTCAGACTCTCCTGGACTGAAATGCTGATCTTGTCTGTGTCTGTGGTAGAGAGCTGCAGTGTGTGTGAGGAAGCCCCCGCACAGTCTGGCTCTATGCTCACCCCTGCAGCAGCTGGTTGGTGGGTTAGACTGGCTTGTGACCTGAAGAACCTGATGTGTTCTGCTCACACTACTGCTGTGTCTTGTGAGATCTTTTAGCCTGTGCTGTCTGAGGTATATATGTAGGGTGAGGAGTTCAGATGGTGTTTTGAACATAGCTCCAGCCATCATTCTCAGGTGTGCAATGCAAAATGTTAAGCAAGTTGATCACAGTCTCTTCCTTGAGTGTCTATTTTGGGAGTGCCCTTTTCCATGTTTCCTGTCATTAGCGTCAACAAAGATAACTAAAAACAATCTTCTTCTGTTTAAAATGTTTTGGTTTTTGTTTCCTTGTCCCCAGAAGTTTGTTTCCTTGGTGTGACGTACTGTACTTCAGTACGTGAAAGCCAGTCCTTGAAACAAGTGTGTTCAGTAATCTGGGCTTGTCTGCATGTACCAACCATGCCCTTTTTAACTGCCTAAGTGTAGAGATCAGAAGTTAATGAAGAGCTTGTCTTGACTAGACACTGATTTTCTTCTGACTATACAAAGTCTGCAAAAGTTTGCCTGTATCACCTTCCTAGCCAGTGAAGTTGGTTTTGGTACAGCAGAGATTTAAATGGAAAAGAATAAATGCATAAAGAAAATGTATGAATTGATTTTAAAGAGTTCAGCGCTGTGCCCATAAATTTCTTAACAATTTAAGCACCGTGACATCAAGAAATACATGAACAGTGACCTCTGTTCGATGGGCTGATAACCTTGAAGTCTTAACAGAAGCAAAAGTCAATATTTTCTGGTTTTGACCAGTTCAACAAACACCATAAATACCTTTAGCTGACAATTCTTTCCATTCCTGCTCTCAGTTAAGGAACACAGAGTAGGAGTGTTTGAAGTAGGTCCCAAGTTCCTGTAGCAGCCCACAATCTCTTATTGGACCTTGATAATAGTCTGTCCTCTGCGTGAGTTGGGTTTCACCTTGCACTGGCCGCGTTAAGGTGCCTGGGGAGCTGTCATGTTGACCATGCTCTTGACTCAAGATAACAATGGTTTGTGGGGTATTCTGTGGCATACTAATAAATGTCTTGAAGAAAAAGACTCGTGATGTTTTTGAGCTTAAACATATATTCTGTGAGGAGTTTGGAAAGGTGAGAAGCTTCATACCCTCATAAAGCATGTCAGGGGAGAAGCTAGTTTCTGCCTTTTGCTGCTCTTGTCATTTTCTTCAGCGTTTAAGATTTCAAAGCCAAATAGATTATGCTTCTGTCTGAGGGCAAAATATGATTATGATTCTGGAGCTAAATTTCTTTATGGCTTCAGGTCACAGAGTGTTTGCCAGTTCTCAAATGTTTCAGCATATTGCCAGTAGTGTAAGCTTCCTAAAAATGTTTGTAGGAAAAATTTTTGTAATATGCTGTAAGAGTACTATCTTTCTCCAGATGTAAGCTACTGAAAAGTCCTCCAGAAAGTGTTTCAGTAATATCTGCAATAAAAATGGCATCCCTGCTAGGTAGAAGAGTGAGTGAGATGTGTTAGGGGATTACCAAGTAGCAGATCTTTTTTAGAGGGAATGTAAAACAGACTCTGAAATAAGCAATTTTGCTGTGGGAAGTCTGTTACATCTGAGTTTGGGGGATAAATACCACATCATTAGTTCGCTTTACTGTTGCTTTTGCTGCAGAGTTTCCTGTGTTATTCCATGCAGATACTTTACTTTGACAGCCCAGATAAACAAAAGCCAGACGCTCATACCCAGAAAAAAAATCCCTGAACTCCAGTCTAGGGCAAAGATAAAGAATTCAGGCTTTTTCAGTTCCATGAAAAGGCACTGGCCACTGGAAAAGATTATGTGTGACTAAGGCTGTGGTGATTTCTATTCTGACATAATTGCTAAACAGTAACATGAACTTACTTATTTTTTCTTTGAATGGAGACACAGTCATTTAGGAAGTGAAAAATGTATAAAAAAATAATTGGAAAAAGGCTAGACTTGTTTAAATCCTGTAATTTAGTCACTCTTTCTGACTAAATGTAGACTGGGATTTTTCCAGGAGGCCTTGAGAAGCTGGATGTCTAAAATCCTGCCGAGTCAGTGAAGGCCAGCTACTTCCTTCCCTGAGCTTTTCCAGAAATCTGAGTTTAAGTGGCCTTTACTTGCGTTGGACTAATTCTTAAATAAAGTGGAAGGTATACATTAAAGATGGCTTGCAAAATACTTTTTGTTGAAAATTTTTCTTTTGCTCTACATTGTGAGTCCATGAGTAGATTCTCTCTGAGCTGATTCAACTGTGTGTAAAGACTGGAATTCCTGTTTGCTCATGGCATAAAATAAGCAATTGTTTCATCTTGAGACAAGAAGACGGTGCAAACCAGTTAATGTGATTTGAAGCCACTGGGATGCTTTTTGCTATGTGAATCCTTACAGATAATCATCATCTTCAACTTTATTTGGAAGCTCTAAGATTATTTTAAAATAAGCATTTGGAGTTGAGGGTAGGTTTTTTTTATGCTTTGTCCTCCACTAATGTGTTTAGATTAGATTTTCCCTTACGTGAGTGTCAAACATATTCTATGATTTGACACTTTTATGGTATTTAATGGTTTAATCATGTTTTATGCTAATTTGCTTCTACTTTCAAGTATATGAGCTTAACAGCTTTTTCAGAAGACTTTTTGAACGTGCTTGGACCCTTGCGTTTCCATATAGAACACACTGACTGGATTTTGCTTTAATATGAAATGCAGAGTTTTTGAAAATGGCCCTAAGAAGTCTGATGACAAAGATGTGTATTTTAAAGCTTAACAAAGTGAATGCTAAAATGCCATGACATTTTACTATTTTTACAACACCAAGAAAGCTGCTGCAGTCTCTTGCTGTAAAGCCTTTAACTGTTTCTTAAGTGCCAAGTTGTGTGATAAAATGTCATCAGTCCTGTGTAATCACTGAACTAAGATACTGTTACAGTTTTTTTTAACATACCAGAGGGGTTTTCTTGCAGCTAGCAGGTGATATATTTAGGAATTTCATATTGGTCAGATTGATAACCTTTTTCCACTAACTTTTTGTTATGTGCCTTTTGTTTTAATTCTGTCTTGTTAAAAATTAGGGGGAGTTTAGCAGAGGGGGAAGTAGATGGGAGTAAGAAACCTGCTCAACTAGACAGATTTATGTAATAAAAAGAAATGTCCTAACTGTGTACCTGCTGAACACAGCTATACAACAATGTTAAGGAAAATGCCGAATCACTGTGAGAGGTAGTTATTTTTCTTGTTTAGTTGTATACATTGTGGAGGAGATACTGTAAGGTGGGAGAAACTCTGATTAGTGGCCCCAGTAAAGGTAGTCAAAGGTCAACTTGTTATGGCCATAGTTGAGGCTTCAGGACACTTGGGTTTAATTCTGCAGTTTGTCCTTCTCTGACCCTGGCTGAGTCAATATCCTTATTACAGATTCAGCTCAAATCTCTTCCCCTGTCAGCTGAAAAATGCTCAGCCTCTTGATGTAAAGCAGTATTAACTGTTCAAATTCACTTGACATTCTTGAATTTTGACCCAAAACACAGGTGTTGCTAGCTTTCTTGCCACTGTGTCTTGTGCTCATACTAGATGGATAAAATTTTGCATCTGTGGTAATGTCTGGTTCGGGTGAGGTTTGCACTGCAAGGTGGTCTGGTGGTCCTCAGAAACATTTAGAAAGTTGTAGAAATGAGGCAATGACACGGTTTATTGGCAGTAAGCTCAGGTATTTTTTCATAAGATCTGGCAGTGTTTGGGAACTACATAATTTGTCAGCTGCTAGCAATAAATCTCTGCCATCCTGGTTCTTTGCTGCATGGCTTCTCTTGCGTAAGCTGGGTTCTTCTAAGGCAACACTTCCTTTGAGAGTAAATTTGGGTAAAAGGAGAACAAGGCCTTCAGTACAGAATTTGAGTTGATGATTTACTTTTTGGCCTCTCCATACATCTCTATTTACATTAATTCCAGCTAGTGAAATTCCTGGTATGGTGGAAGCATCTGGGCAGAGGTGTATGATACTAATGTAAGGCTGCAAGAGGGCCATGTGTTGGTAGCTGGGGGCAGTGAGGCTGTGCCAGGAGGGTCAGCTGGTCCTAGGTGGGGCCCAGTGGAAGCCATAGACTATGTACCAAAGCAGTCTGAGGCAACAGTGCCTGAGTGGGAAGCAAAGTGTGAACGTGGTGCACAGCATGGCTCGATACAGCTGTCATGTAATCTGGCTCTGTTGCACTTACTTAGTGCTAGCAGACCGCTGGTTCTTCAGAATGAAGCTGAAACACCAAGATATCCAAGGACTGTTGAAGAAAACAGGAAAAGGCTGATGTCTCCATCAGTGCTGGTAGCCTTGATCAGCCCACAACACTGTGTTAGAAAGTGAGCAAGGAAAGAAAACAGATTTCAAATTTATTTACTTGCTTGAAGGCTAGATTGAGGAGAAGGAAAGATCATGTATATCCATGTACAGAAGAAAGACACTTGAATTTTCTAGTCTGTTTGGAGGGCAAAGGACCTTGTAATGAACAGAAGTTATTTTGTCATCTGCCTGTGCAGTCAGTCACTTCAAAATGGGTATCAGTACTAGCATTCATTTTAGTTCTGGCACTACTTCTCACTTTTGGCACTTCTTGGCTCTATGTAATTGCCAGAATTTGAAACTGTGATCTTAGTCATCAAAAGCTGACAAAACCAAAATAATTTTCATCAATGAAGGCTAAGGACATGCAGTATTGTGAACAGATTATTCCAGATTTTAACACTGAGTATAAACTGTAAAGGGTTTATTGTCAAAATATATTTACAGTATATCTTGAGGTACATATTATGTCCTGTAAAATAGTTAATGATTGTGATGGTCTTTATTTCCCCTCTTTTTCTTAGGAGGAGAAGAAAATATCTAACTGTACCACAGATGTAAATTTCTGAAGCATTTTTCTTTCCTGCCTCCTTCCTAGAAGTTCTGCTGTATTCTCTTGTGCAAATTTCCATTATTTCATCTTCATGTCTTTAAAATATTAGTCCAGTGCTTGTGTTTTGGAGCCTGTCAGGAGGACTACTGATATGGAAGTTTGCTGTAAAGCAGTAGGCTGTGCAGCCTGCCCGACTAAACATTCCCTGGCTTTGTGTTACACTGGGCTGCTCCTGACCTCTTGCTCAGAAAGTCTCCAGGCCATTTTGGGTTGGTTTAGACTTTCATGCCCTCATGCCTAATCCTTAGGCAGACAATTTATTTGTTTTTGTGACCACTCAGTGCAGATCCCTGCTGTGCAGTTGGTCAAAAATGCTACAAAACAGAATACTGGAAGTGTAAATACATGGAAGATTATCAGTAGTTTAGCTTTTTTTCCTCCTACTCTAAGTTGGTATTGAGGGTGGTCTGTCTGGAGAAGCATGACTTCCTTCAAAAGACATCTGCTTATGATATATTTTAATGTAAGTGGATACACATTTAGAAATATTTGTAATTAAAGCCTCTGAGGAGAAAAATACAAGAAGAGCAACATTAGAATTTTTGCTAAATGATGATTTTTTTGAGATTCTGTTTCTCTGTACATCACACCAGAATTCAGCTATCAGTATTTGAAAATACACACTCAAAGGAGCCTCCTGATGTACACCTTCCTTATAATAGCATGTGTCTTCATAATGCAAACTATCTCATAACCCTGTCTCAAGGGCAATGATGTTTCCCCCTATTGTGCAAATAAAAGAACTCCACAGAAAGCTGACAGGGCCAAAATGAAACAGGTTTTGTGTCTGTGGCTGTTCTGATGGAAATCTCACTTATTGAAAGGACAAGTTACAGAAAAAACGCCAATCTTTGAAAATACATCTGTTGCAACGTACTGAGATTCCCAGTTGAATGTGTGGTGGCTCGTATTTAAAGAAATCCCATTACAGGCAAACGAATGCTTGGAAACCTTCTTAATTTTTTACCTTTTTTTTCAAGTCGTCACCTCTATGGACTTAAAGGCAGTTGGTGTAATTTACCAGCATGGTACCCCTGTGTGTGGTCTGTGATGCCAGCAGGTCTGTTCTTGTCGATTGCATGCAGGTTTGTCTTCAGACTTACCTCAGATTCTTGTATTTGTGACTGTTGAGTCACAAAATGTTTTGCCTGGCTTTAATCATAAAGTGGCAAGTGGTTTATTTATTTGTCTTTAATCCCAATGGTTAGACCATGGAGTAGCATTTGACTAACATTTGAGTCTTTTTTTTTCTTCTTTTGCCCCTCACTTTTCACGTGATGTGAATTCTATGTACTACATTGAATAGATGCAAGGTCAGGAAGCATCAGTTAAGGACTAATGGAGCTGACTTCCGATGCTATTAGTGAAAACATGACTCATGTTCTAAGGATTTGCAGTTGGATTCCTGTAACTTTTGGTATTTCTCTTTTATTGTTTTCAGTAGCTGTTTTCCTAGAACACACAGTGATCGTGAAGGAATTACTATATTAAAAACAATAGCGACATATTCATTTGTTTAAACTCATCCTAGTATGGATAAATTGGTGTTCAGAAATACCTTTAGTGAGGGAGAAAAGGCAAATATTCAAATGGTAAACATCTCAGGGTGTTTTTGTAGTGAACAGACAGAATTATCTGAAGAGCACTTATCAGTGTGAATCAGTTCTCTGTTTCTGAGCAGCTGGAAATAGCAGCATGATTACAGGGAGGAAATAGTGAAAATATCTATATAGCATTTTCCCCGTGATAATGTTCAGATTTTTTTTTTGTTGACGGTAGAACTGAGTAATTCTAAGCTGGTAAATCACATAAAAACCTGAGCCATATGCCAAAAGGAAATTCCTGAAGCCCTGATCCTCTTTCTTGAGGCTGTATAGTGGCATGGGGATGAACTCTATGCCCCCAGAGCACTGTGACAGTAAGTGTGAGCCACAGGATGGACTTGGGAAACTACGGACAATTCCCAGTTCCTTTGTGATTTAAGGAAAGTAATTTAATGTAGTCTGTTTATCCATTCTCCTCTTGGAATAGGACAATAAGTTTCACAATCTGATTCAAGTGACGTCTGTTACAAGTGCGTGTGGTGATCAGACTCACCGGTAGTGGCAGCCGAGCAGGAAAGCTGAGAACATCTACTGTTTCTTAGATGACTGCTTGGAGCACCCATATTCAATTCTAATGCCACTCATGTTCATTTCTGAAACTATACAGAAGTGCATTTTGTATAAATAGAGGTGTAAAATGGGGCTGGAGAGCAACAGAACTCATTTTGAGGTTTGGTTTCTTTTCTGGTTTTTGATGGGGAATTGAAGAGCTTGCTGTGCTCTTGTTGGTTTTTCCCTTGGTAGAACTTCTGGGAATGGTGCCTTCCCCTCTTGTCTTTGTTAGAAATCTCTGCAGGATGAGAGAACAGAAGCTTGAGTTCATTTTATTAGTTCTGTTGAATTGTTTTGACATAGTTTGTCTGGTACACAAATACAAGAGCAATGGAAAATTGACATTTCATTATAAATCATTCATAATTTGTTGTTTAAGTTTTACTTTTTGACCTCCTCAGTGTCAGCCTATCTGTTGCTCCTAAAGTTGTCTGCAGTAGCAAGTTTTTCAGTGGTGTATGACATGTAGGCATTCAGTTGCCATTTATTTGTTTCAAAATCTCTCATTAAAGGGTTAATTAGAAATGATCTGAATGTCTAATGAGTTCTATGTGATGAACCAACAGAGTTTATTATGAAATTTGCCTTATAAAGGTAAATTCAGGGTTTTAAAGGATGACTTCAGCCATACAGCAGATGTCCTGTGAAACCTGTGCTGCCACTTACTTTGGTGCTAAGTCTTGGTTGGGTTTGTATGCTGGGACATTTCATGTCTGGGCAGATACACTTCATAGCTTGATCTGTAAATGGCTTCTGCATTTTGCTGATTTGAGGATACACTGCTGGTGCATCCTGGGTCTGTGAAATCTCTAAGGCGTTGTACAGTGAACTGCTTATGGATCTGTAGTATCTGGTGAGCACACATGTCTGCGAGGACTTTGCCCTTCATGTTTCTAGCAGGTAGCAAATGAACTGGATATATCAAATAGAGCAGTTCAGGAGCCTTAATCTTCATAGGATAAGTTATTTATTTTAATTGCTCTTGTTGTTTAATGAAGATCTTAACATTAAGGTATTTCCTTGGGTTTGGATCTATATGAGCTGAAGACAAACAAGAGAATCCAGTAGTTGTAGTCTTACCCTATCATCTCACCTGCCTTGGAGACAAAAAAGAGCAGGTAGCCCAGCTGAGAAATAATTTTTGTGTCCTGTTGCTGCACACTGAGTACTTGGAGACATGGAAGAATTGCAGAATCATTGAGGTTGAGAGGGACCTCTGAAGGTCATCTTGTCCAACTCCTTGCTGAGGCAAGGTCACCTAGAGCCAGCTGCCTGGGACCATATCCAGATGGTTTTTGAATATCTCCAAGCATGGAGAAGGAGCTTTGGAATTGCTTTCAGCTAAGCTGCTACAGAGAGTGTTAGTAGCTGCCCTCAAACGTTGCAGGTGCACAGCTCCCAAAGGACAGGGAGATTTGTTTCAGCTCTGAATGCTGAATGAGCCCTGTTGGCTCCCATGATGACTGAAAACTGACAATGTCATCCATGTGGAACATGTGTAAATCCAAATGAGCAACGGTATTTTACTTTGAAGAGTAAGATTTCTCTTGAAATAGGTCAACTTTTAAAGAGGCACTCCAGCACTTCTGTGTGTTTTTTGTAGTAGTATTTTGTAGTACTTCTTTTGGGCAAGTTTTAAGGCATATAGCATAATCACCTAGGTAGAGACTTCTTTCAAGACCTGACCTAGAAGTACTCCAGTATTAAAAGCTTTTAAACCTGACTAGTTTCCACTGTCTGGAAGAAGGACATCCCAGAGCAGGAATGGACTGAAGTCATGTACAGTAACTGAAGCAGCTCATCTATTCTTTTGTTCTTCAAGATGGTTTCTGTACATCTGAATGCCCTACCCAATTTTCTTCGGCATTACAACTTCAACAATGAACATAAAGAGGCCATAGAGAAAAATAAAGTAGCTTTTGTTCCATGTCCCCTGATTTCCAGATGTTCTGTGCCATCAGGGAAGGGGCAGGGGTCAGCAGAGTATTGCAGTGGGTACTGCTCCCACAGGGGCCGTGCTTCTCCAAGTTATAATCGAAGCAGGAATGTGCAGTGATCAGCATGAAAACTCTAGTTGTTGGATGAGTAAACTATTTTTTGTTGGAAAAGTTTCCCACTGAGATCATCTGACAGTAAATTGTGTCAAGTTAACTTGTATTTTTATTACTTTGCAAGAAAATTGATAGACACTCAGGTTGCCAGCTCTGTGTGTATTTTCTCGTGCTTGCTCCGTCCTCCCCTCTGCAGGTATTCCTATAGGGCAGTACAATCTTTTTAAATCAGAAAAGCCTTTGGTAGTTACTTTTATTTTCTGTAGTACATGTATGGTTGGACAGCATCTAGCATGACAGTTAACAACTTCTCTTTTTTTGAGTATCTTCTCATATTCTTATTCTTGATCTAAGAGTTTTATAGAAAGATCGAGAGACCTGAAAAATAAGCAATACAAACTGTCTGAGTCTGTGGAGCACAGATATGATACATACCATTATTTTTTCTGAGTCCAAGGCAAACTCAAAAGGTTTTGGTTTGTTTTGGTCTTTTTTCTTCTTGTAATTAGTTCATAGGCTAAAAGATTTTTTTTTTTTAACCTATTGAGGTATTATTAAAGTGGACTTTCCTGGAATTACTTTTCTTTTAATAAGGAAACCAGATTTGTGTGACTGTTCCATAAATTCTGTTCTTATAAATTTATTTTTCACAGTAAAGGCAAGTTATGAAAGGGCTTATCTTGCAGCAATTTGAGTATTTTGTAAACAACCACTTCTTGGATGGCCTTAGCCCCACTCACCTATCATATGCAACAGGTTTTAAAAGCTTTGTACTGTCCCTCAGAGCAGATACGTCCCATTTCACAAGGCTGTATACTTCTGTCCCATTCTGTCTTGAAAACTGTAATTCTGTGATAGTTTTTTATTCTTTGAATTTTCAAAAAGTTAGTCAGATCCAGTTCCCTTATGGCAGTGGGGTCCTATCCTTTCATACATTGTTTCTTGGCCAGTCCCATGTCATGGAGCAGAGACTGCAGGACAGATGCTTCACGCCTGGCATACTCAGCTGTTCTGAGAATAAAACTACAGCGTGCAACTGGCAAGTTCTGCTGGAGGCAGCATGTGCTGGCTGTTAATGTGTGACCTTTTTGTACTCAGTAACTTGACTAACTCTGCTCATGGAGATTTAAAAAAAAATGGATATGAAATATAGGCAACTAACTTTCTGAATATCAAGTAAGTCGCTGCTTCCTAATAAATGTATTTATCATTGCAAAACTGTAGTACCAGATATAAAGTGTTAATAGTGCACTGACCAGAGTTCAGAGAGGTGGGTGAGCAGTACAGACTGCCAGCCCAGTTCTTGGAGAGTGTGGAGCTGTAAGTGATTGAATTACACTGGCTTAAGAAGTTCCTGTCTCCTTAGCTGAGAGTTTTACCCCCACTGAGCCGACATGAAGCTCAACTGATCACACATGCCCTACCAGACCAGTAGAAAAATCAGCTAAGTTGTGCTATTTTAGTTACTGCTGCCACAGAATAAACTGGGAAACACTGACAGAATGCTGGCCTGAATACTGCAGCAATTTATAGTTGTCTCAGCATAAAAGAATTACAAATTTTGACTCCTTAATGAATAGTAACACTCTTAAAAGTGAGACACGTGTATCCAAGTCTCCTGGTTTTTCTTTTTCCTACCCAGTCACCCGCACTGGTGACACAGTGAAGCAATGTTTTTGCAGTAGGTCTGCCTTGCTTGGCTTCCTTGGGGCCAGTGCTGAAGAATGATCAAATAAATAAACCATCTGTGAGGAGATATTTTATACAGTACCTTTAATAATTTACAGTTACATATGCTTTAATTTTACTTTAAGTTCAAAATCTGTCTTTCCCAAAAGACCAATCTACTTCATCTTGCATGTTTTTGCTGCCAGTGCTTTGATGGGAGTTGAAGAACTGGATGAAATGTAGTTGTTGAAATATGTAGTACAAATTCTTACTGTGATTGGATATTTGCTGACTTGTACTTCTGAATAGTATCTAAGTGCCTTGTAGTTACACATCTAGCTTTCCATGCATTTTATAAAATCAGTACCAGAAGAATGAAAATATTCTAAATAGAGTCATTACAAATGTAGGATTTATTTATCTTAAACTTGATGTCTTTCTGAAGAATTTGTTGTTTGACTGTTCTTACTCTTCCTAGAGAAAAGATGACAGAGGCAGTTAAAACATTAATGAGTTGGGGTACTACATTTTTGGAGTTTGGTGATGAAATAATTGTGTAAAAATCAGTATACTTTTTGTGGGTGGCTTTAGTTTTGTCTTAATGAAAAAAACCCACAAAAAATTTTTCAGGTAGTAAGGGAGTATTTTTGAACTCTTTTTGTACATTTTATGGTGTTCCTGCTGGGCATTTTGCAGGGAGACTTTATGTGCTGCATTGCTCCTGTTTACAGGCAGTGTTTCCCAGAGCTGCTGGTCAATAATATGGGTTTTACTCTGTTGTTAGTATTGTTGTGGTTGGTCATTAGTGTAGTTGTGTGAAAGAACTCAAACCGATCAGCTGCTGAGCAAAAAGCAGTAAGTAGCAGTGCAAAGGCTGAGTAACATGGAGAGAAAAAAGAGATAGGTCAATAGCAGAAAGTGGAAAAAACCCTCTGGATTTGGTAGGCACTGGGTTGGATGGCAATCTGAAAAAGATCATCTTGTTTTTAGATCTGGAAACAATTAAGTAGCACATGCGGTCATTGAAGAAAACTGCAAACAGTCGTGTAACTGAGGGTCGAGGACGAGCGATGCAGATGATGGCAGACTATGCAATGAAAGTTTTATTTTGCACCTTTGAACTTCAAACATTGGCACATGCACCTTCTGACATCTGCCAAGGTGTTTTTGCCCTCTGTGTGAAAGAAACGTCAGGATAGACCTCATTTTTATTTCTGACTGTGGGAGCACAGTTTAAAGAATGTATCACTGACAAAAATTATTTTTCTTTCTTTGGCTAAAGCTACACAGAGTGAGGAGCGGCTTTGTGCATTTAAAGATCCATATCAGCAGGACCATGGAATCAGCGAGAGCCGAATCTCCCAGGAGAATGGCACAATTTTGTGCATGAAAGGTAGTACCTGCTATGGGCTTTGGGAAAAAACACGAGAAGGAGACATACATCTTGTAAAACAAGGTATGTAGCACTTCAGTTTTGTTTTGTAGTTCTGCTACTTACTTCACTTCTTTCTGATGTAGGCAGCTGATACAAAGGTGCACAGCTGCAAAACTAGACTTCTTGCACATTGTACAAATGCATAATTTTAAACTTCCCATTTAACAATTTTAAATGTGAACAGAAAGTTTGTTGGAAATTAATGACTTCTGAAAGAGACCAAAGACATCAATGTGCAATTGAAAGGAAAAGCATTCAAATTTCTTGTTACTTAGGACATCCAGAGGAAGATGGCTTGAATTTCAGTATATGTATTGATGTAATGATAAATTTTACAGTAAGTGTCTTATTAAGTAAAAAGTGTATATTCCTATTGATTGGATGTTTGTTTACAAAGGAACTTGCAGCTATAGTTCACATATCAGTACTGTAATTCATTGCTGTTCTCTGGGGAGAGTGAAGGTAGGAGAGGTGAAGGGCCTTGCTGTTTCTGGAGACATGTTTTGATTACCATTCTCAGGAACTCTCCTCTTTTTTACTTTGATGCAAGTTAATGTAGTATAAGGCTGAATGAAAATGCAGCTGGTATTTACAAACAGCCTGTGGAGTTGAAGTTCATGATTCCTGTTCGATCTGGCAATCTGCTGAAAGGAGCAGATTGACTGCTCACCTCTGCCCCACTGCTGCCTCTTTCCCTTCCAGGTATTTGTGGATAAATGACATTTAACTGCTGTAGACCATACTTGGGAAGGAACAGTTGCTGCAGGGACAAAGGGCCTGGTATTAACCAGGCAATAAGTTGTGATCCTGTAGAAAAGTCCAGTGATGTTGACAATGAGGAAGGGCAGAATTTTGAAAATTATGCAAGAAGCATCAAACTATAGATGCAGTCTCGTGGCCTAAGGAAGGGACTCAGTCACAATTCATCTAGACTGTGGACTGGTATGGTCTGTGGTATCAGAGAGATGGGGAATGGCATACTTCTTCTGAGAAGGCTCAAGAATTCAGGTTTTATCATATTAAGGCAGCAGCTGGACACCTCTGATGTTGGCCTTCATCCCTGCCCACATTTTCTTCTCCTTGGCTATGGGGAGTTCTAAAAGAAGTTCTTCAGGTTTTGGTTTAAAAGGTGGTAGTAAAGTCAGACAAGCAAATTATGGTAACTGTTTTTACCCCACTCTGTAATGTTTAATTGGGTAATGTCTTGATTTCTGTAGGTGTGTTTATGCAGTCAGTAGAATTAATTTTATGCTTACTTTAAAAAAAAAAAATCTGTAATTTGCTTCTTTCTACAGGTTGCTGGTCTCATATAGGAGACCCCCAGGAGTGTCACTTTGAAGAGTGTATAGTTACAACCACCCCTTCCTTGATTCAGAATGGAACATACCGCTTCTGCTGCTGTAGTACGGACTTGTGTAATGTCAACTTCACAGAAAACTTCCCACCTCCTGACCCTACTGATACAACACCTTACAGTAAGTCATCTCTGTCATTTCATGGTGTAAAGATTTTAGGGAAAGAGCCTTCTTTTATGGTACTGTTAAATGTGAAATCTGTGACCTTTCTATTTTTATGTCACAGTGATGGGAAACAGAACAGAACTTTCCCTTATGAAGTTAGGAATATTCCACATTGCTCCACAAAGAATGAGCTAAATGCTTACAAGAGGACTATTTGTATAGGCAGCTGCTGAATACAGATTCTATTTTCCAAAATGGTCTCTAATATTGTGTGTTTCAATATTTGGATGCCCAACTTTGTAAGCCTGGGGAGGTATTCAGAAGAATTCATGACTTCTGTTGAAAACAGTCCAATGGTTTCATTAACACCACGGTACCTTTGGAAAGTCTGGCTTGTCTGTTCAGTCATGAATCACAGGTAGTTTTGAGTGGTAGAACCGGTCTTGTATCAGACTGCTGAGATTCTCTCCAACAGTCTCTGAAATCTGACTTCTTTCTTTTGCATATCTCTGGTAAGGGTTAACTCTGACATAATGTTCAAAGAGTACTGGTTTGAGCCCTGTTAAGTTTCTGTTAAGTTATTTATTATAAAATCAACCTAACATGTGGATCCAAATCAAGGGATCAGACCCCTTAATGTGTTATGACAGAAACAAGATTGTGACTATCAGGCATGCTGTTATGCTGTGTTCCAAAAGTTAAGAGCCTGTAAAGAAGCTGAGTTAGTGGCCTAATCTAAACATTTGGATAGCCTTTTCTAAATACGAATTGTGAAAGGGAAGTTGAATAAAGTTAGGTATGTAAATGGAGGCACAACTGTTCTGTGTGTCAAGAGTTCTTCATCAATGGAAAGTATTTTGTGAAATGAAGATGTCTAATTGGATAGCATTTACAGCTGTAGAATGCAAAAAGAATAGTTTGCATTTAGGAATGACAGTATTTGAATCAGTTTGAAGGTACTGATACTTTAATCACTGGTGCTTTCAAAAATGGCTGTAGGGTCTAGTATTTGTAAGGAAGTTTGATCAAAATGAGGGCTTGGCATGCTAAAAAACAGCAGTCTTTAACCTGGGAAGGATGTACAATATGAATGGGTAGAGAAAGTTGGTGAAACATTGCTGCCTTTTGGTTGACAGTACTGTTTGTAAAACCAATAAACAATCACCATTTGGAATCAGTGTCTCAGCACTGTACAGTGCAGAACAGACTCTGCTTGACTTTGGTAAGAGTCATAAGGTTGGGCTCCCTAAATGTGACTGGAGTTAGTGTTGTGCAGGGAAATTAGACAGGAGGAAAAACAGGTGTAAAGATAATTCCTTGTTCCTTTCTGTCCCCCCAAAACAGGAAGACCAGGCTCCTACAAAATGACTTGTGCTTGTTCTTCTCCAAGGATAAAAATTACAAGCTAAATTAATTCAGTTGCTGAGCGATAAAATCTTCAAATAATTTTAAATGAAATTTTTAATACTGAAAGATCCATCTTGACTTGCAAAGCAAGGGGGGGGGGGGTGTGGAATTAAATCTGTAACACAGTCCTTAATTCACCCAGCTGTAATTGAGTGCTGCAGCGTGCATTTCTACTGACTCAAACTGTTTTGTGTTACTGTGTCACCTTCCATTTTCATAATAGGCAAATTTGGCTTTAGGCATAAGCATAAGCAAAGTAGGTTGCTTCCAAGCACAGTTGTCTGTCTGCTTTGTCTGGGTTAAGAGATGGAGGTGTGGGCCATTCCAGCAGCAAGGATGGCCTCATTTGGCACTCGGGTGTTTTCTTTGAGAGCTTTACCATTGCTGCATCCGACAGAGATGGGGCTGCTCCTGGCTGTTTGTCCAGCACACTGGTAGCACCGTGGAGGTACAGGATACTCAAGGAAGCTGGAGGGGTGAAAAAGCAGGGAGGCTGTAACACACAGAGCCCTGCAATATTACTGACCCCATTCCAAGTGGTGGAGTGTTCATGGTCTCTCAGCTTCTTCCAGAACCCATTTTGGTGATGTAAGATTATATTTTGGCACCTCAACATTAAGTACAGAATTCTTGCTTGGCAAAGTTGATTTTTATAGAATTGTTGGGAAGCTTTGTATTAGCTACTAGATACCTTTCTTGGGCACTCTTCCAGCCTTTCTGTTACAGTTGTCAGAATGCTGTAAGGGCATTAGCAGGGTTAGCTGCACAGGCTGTGGCAATCTGTGTTACCATACCTTTTAGATTATTAAACTGAACATATCACAATTACATGGGAAATCTTCTGCAGAAGGTTATTTCACCTTTTTTGCCTGTGAACTGTAAGAGCACTATTTTTCATCTAAATTTTTGATAAATAGTTCTTGAATGGCCCAGAGTAAGGTACGTGACCTCCTAGATCTGTGCTTATGATCCTGGAAATTTCAAAGTGAAGGTGACTAGCATACAATTATGTGAAGCTTGATGAATTCAGCCAACAATTAACTAAGTATTTGCAAAAGTTTTTCTTCTCATTTCCAGTATAAATACAGAATAAAAAGTTCCTGGAATGACAAGTAGAAATTCAACTCTAGTTTAATGGAATCTGAAGACCTTGCTGATCAATTTAAAGCTCAATTTTTAAGGAAAATTGCAGTTATTCTTTTAAAGATGTTTCCTTGAAGCTATATTAAGGATCTGTGGAAACAGCAGAATACTGTTAGGCCCTTGAGCTAAATCCATCCAGAAAAATAATGGAGGAATAAAACAATTACTTTACACAACCTTTTGGTTGCAATTTTTCTGTGATACTTAACAGTGGTGTGTTGAAAGACGTAGCTAGACTATAAATGATTCAAGAAGACAAAAAGTAAGTTAAGATCTTAATACATGTTAGATATATCAAATTATCATTGTCATAACATATAGCAATTAGAAAAATTAAGTGTAATATTTAAGATAATGTCACTGTTGTTTTTAGAACGTCAAAACATTTGTCTCGCAACTATATCTGTGTAGAACAGAACAGCTTGCTTCTTCTTTTTTTTTTTTTTTTTTTTTTTAATTCATATTTGATCAGGGTATAAATACATGTAATTCATCCTGTCTTGTAAAAAAACTTCTATAAAAATGAAAGATAAGATTGAGGACAAACAGGTTCTTGAAGCCTTAAATTTAATCCTTACTGCTTCTTAATGTGCAGCTGGTAATTTAAAACAATCATACATCTGAGTACTCATAATATTCGTTTCTTCTATTTTAAAGATAATCCAGGCAGATTTGAGTAGCTGTTGGTTGCTAATCCCTCCAGCTAGAATTTTGCAAATGCTGTAGGATGGGTTCTAGTCTAGAACCCACAGTCTGGAGGTATTAAAAATGCAGAGATTAAGATAGCTGTTTCCTGATGCGAGGAGAAGTAGTGGTTGGAGAATGGTGTTTATTGCTGATCTCAAGATTTGCCTGCAGAGTTTGGAGCTACTCAAATGCAGAAGTTCAGAAACAACCACTCATCCTCAATCTTTAACTTGCACTTTTGAGGAAAGATATACTTTCTACTTCTGTGATGAATCGCTCGTGGATAGATTCAGTATTCTTTCATCTTATATTTTCACAAAAAATTGACCAAAAATATTCCATCTTAACATCAGCCAGTATACTCATATACCCCTTAACCCAATCTAAAAAAGGGCCAACTATGGCTTCCTGGGTCAGTGTTTTGAGATGTGTTCATTTCATTGGCTTTGTCAAATACTTAGTTTGAGACTTGCTAAATATCTGCATCTCATGACTACGGAATGCTTCTTAAATTCTGAGACTGTTTTGAAGACAAATTCATTAGGTCCTCAATCATTCATAATAGCCAGTTAAATAGAAATTAAGTAGCTAAAGACTTAAATGATCTCCCTTGTTGGTCATAGATATATTGCTGTAATGAAACATTCACGTTAAAATAACATCAAGATGAAAGAGCAATTTTTAATTATTTTTTTCCTCAAGGCTGCTTCCTGGCACTGCAAGTAATATAATGTAGCAGCAACCGAGTGTTAAGAATACATTTTTGTATGACAGGTGATGTATTTGTGTGATACATGGAAAAAATCCCTGGCAGCAACAGTTGAGCAGTTACTGGTACATGTGGTTGATAATTATATAGGGTTTTCATTTCATAACAGCAAATTGTGGCTGCAATTTTTAGAGGATTTAGGAAACTTCTGTTAAATAAGAGCACTGCGTTGTGGATATGAAGAGACAGCCTCACACAGTGAAGGAAGTTACTCCAAAATGCTGATAGACAAGCTTATCTTTACAGTATAACATGCTTGCCTTTCTTTGCCAGCCTTCTTGCTATGTATATAAAATACGTATGTAAAAGTCTGTCCTGAAGTGCTCATGGAATTGTGTGGAAACTTTGACAAAAACTACCATTAAAAAAAAAAAAAGTAATTACTAATGTATGTGACTGGGACAGGTTAGTTACGGTAGTAAAAAGACAGTTTTCATGTAACTGTTGTTTTTGAGAGGCAGCAGTTAGGCTCATGGAGCTGCGAGCACGTGGCCCAATCTAACTCCCACTGAAGCTGAATTAGATCATGTCAGACTAATTTTGGAAA
Organism: Coloeus monedula; assembly: GCF_965178545.1. NCBI lineage: Eukaryota > Metazoa > Chordata > Aves > Passeriformes > Corvidae > Coloeus > Coloeus monedula. Next base: position 12,840,177 of record NC_138787.1, read on the forward strand.
GTTGCAACCCTGCTCACTCTCAGTTGTCTTGAACTGCTTTTTCTGGAGAGCAGCATCTGATATTAATTTATAATTGAAATGCATTTAGTTCAGCTAAATTTGTTGCTAATATTTAATCTGGTCTTTAATTTCTGATCTGCCTAATCTAAAAACTCACTCTGTAAATAAGATTTTTCCTTTATGTGCATTATTCCTTTTGTTTTCAGGTGATTTAGATGTAAAGGGGAAATTACAAACCCTTGCAAGGTGGCAGATCTTGGGTTTTAAAAGATGAAGGTGGGACTAATCTACACAAGGAATAAGATAAGACTTGTACCCTTGAAATGACAGGGACTCAGGCACCTCTTCCTTCAGTGAAGAGACAAGGTATTCTATGTCATTTATGTACCTTAACTGTTACAAGGTGGGGGAATAGGTATTAAGACAGTAATTAAGGGCCTTAATATTTCTTGAAAAAAGAAGCTTACTTTGAGACAGTTAAGCATTTGATGCAAGAGGATGATACTGTGCTTCTGAGGAAGTTACTTTAGGGCGCTGTAGAAAATGAAGTTGCTGAACTGCTGAAGGAGATAGAAGCGAATGTGCGTGGAGGTTTCTTAGCCTGTGTCTCTCTTAAAAGAGATTGTATGTGGTGCAGCTAATAGAGGGGAAAAATAAAAAGTAGGGCTTTTTAAAAACAATTCTTTAGTATACTGGCTTCATTATGAAATATTTGGATTTTTAGCCATATGTTGACAAATGTATTTTCGTGAAACTTCAGTTGCCTTTCTTTCTGAAATTTAGTGCTTAGTGAGGGTTTTTTTGCTGTTTATTTGGTTACAGGAAATTAATTAACTGCTGAGGGGGCTGTGACACTGGGTCCACATTGCTACAAATGCTTAGTGATAAGGTTTGGAAACGTGAGCTAATTAAGGCTATGTCTTGTGTTGCAATTGAGGGAGAAGTGACGGTATTGTGGATTACTGTAGGGGAGAAGAAGTGAAAGTTACTGCAGGAAGCACAGTATTAAAGCAATTGCAATAGAAGGTTATTTAGAAATTCAAGTGAAAGTTTTAAGTTCTGTAGAATCAGTGGAATGCTTTGCAAGTCTCTCAAGATAACCGGTAATGCTTGTTGAGTAACTTCAGTTCAGTTTCCCATTAAAATTGAATCTATCAAAAGCAGAATCTCTTAAAGATTGTTGGTAGCAGCACTTACTGTTTTAACTTCTAAGACATCATAGTCTCCTGAGATTAAATTTGAATCTTTACTGAATTTAAAAGTAAAGCTTTGATGTGAAATTGGAGTCTTGCATATGAAATGTTAGCTGTGAAAGCAAAACCTCCTTAGGCAGAAAACTGTGTAAATTTTTTCTCTTACAGAAACATTTAATCAGGAAGATGAAATTGAAGTGTTTTACTTGCACTGACATTGAAATGTTTTGGAAATGTTTTTAAATTTCTGCTATGCACCAAACCCACAAAATACTGAAAACCATGTTAAAAGAGCAAACGTGTTTGTTTGAAAAAGCAGAGACATTTCAAATATTATTTTTACCAAAAAACCCCCAAAAACCAAACCCTCCTTTTTTTTTTTTTTTTTTTTTCCCCCTTTTACAATTACATTCCTTATTGCTTTGTCAAACTCCTGTTGGACCACACTTGATAGGGAAGGTAACTGCAGGGATTAGTAGTGTGTTATGACCTGGAGGTCCGAGAGCAAGCATCTTTGCAAAGCTCTTTTTACAATACGCTGGAATCTAAAAAGGGGTTTTTTAGATGCAAGGTGGGACTTTTTTCTGTATCTTGATGTTGCAATATAGTGTGTTTGTGAAGTGCTAGAGCTATATTTGCACCTTGTTTCAGAGGGCTAAACATATTTTTCTTGAGTCCTTAGAGATTTCAATTCCTCAAGTAGCTGTGAGCATAACTTCTAGCTTACTTGTTTGATACAATTGTCTGATCTGCATTTTTGTCATCCTTGAAGTATCCTGCTTATTTCTTGTACTCCACAGTGACTATTTTATTCATATTTGAGATCTAAAATTAAGAAAGGAAACACAAATTTTGTGTAGCGTAATCACTGGTTTTGCCACCATCAGTAATAGTGAAAACGTGCATTTTAAGTTAACCAATAAATGATTAAGTAAATAAGTGATTCACAGTCTTGTATCATGTGCAGTTCCTGAGGCACCAATTTGCATCTCAGCTGGAAATTACTTGCTTGCGTTTTATACACTTCTAAGAGTTTAAAGATCTGCAAATATCTTTGGGTAATACAAATATAGTAGAGATACTTTTTCCATTTACTGGGAATGCTGAGTACTGTCAGACTTTTATATTGTTGGATAATAAATTCAATGTCTTCATTAGCAGATATCTTTTGTGACAGTGTACATTGGGGCTTTATTGTGAATGCCTTATAGACACAAGGTAAATGTAGATAAGGCTCCTCAGAATGGTACTCTTTCAGTACACATTAGTGGAAAGCTGGATTGTAAATAAAAAAGGTAGCAGATAAGGAATTGTTTTGCCTCATCTCAAGGCAAAGTGGATAATAGACAAGGGTGCTGTAATTTTTATGTCTTTATTCACATGCTGCAATATGCAGTGTAATACATGCATGCATGCAATATCATTATTCTAAACAAACCCTACACTGCTACTTAGCAACACAAATAATTTGAAAAATAGTAGGAGCTCTCTGGAAGGCAGATTGATGTATCAGTGCACTTTTGGGTGTCGTCATAGACTGACAGGCTTTCTGATGGTGTAGTAGTAGTAATAGGCTTCAACAGCTATTTCTCAAAAATTCTAACACTGGGTGCTGGAAATTTTAACATTTCAGTGGGAGTTAAGACTACACCACTGTGAGGGCATTTCTCCTTTAAAGACTTGTGGATTTTGTTTAGGTAACTCTCCTCAACAAAGAGTTCTGACTGAATTAGGCAAGATAGTGTACATTGAAGTCATTGCCAAGCGAAATGGAAACACTGTTTATGTTTTGTGGATGGTCTACTTGTCTATGTCCCTGTGCTTTTTCAAATGTTTATTTTCACGTTGGCTGTGTTGATCTCCTGCTTTCCCTGTCTTGTCATGCTAAAGGCTCCTTGCAGGGAGCCAGAATGGCAGAGAGGGCTGTGCACAGGCTGCTCCGTGGCTCCAGCTCCTGACAGAGGGCATTAGCTTCAAAATACTGCAGTTGTATCTCCCTGGGCAGCCTGGAGTTGCTGCGCTTGCTGAGAACACTGTTTCTCGTAACCTGCTTTGTTCTGCCATGTTACCCACAGAGCATTCCTCAGGATTTTTAGCATGGCTCTGCTCTGGTCGTCTTGAACAATTTTGAAATGAATGGAGTTAAGATTAAAAGGAGCAAGAGCTTTGTGAAGTTTGGTTATAAAGCACTGCTAGGTGTTGCCAGCTACTGCTAATAAAGTCCCACCCCATGCCCAGTACAGTAATAGTCTTTGTCCTCAGACTACTGGCAGAGTAAGAGGCAGGCTTGGGACTGGAGCTGTTAAGTGCAAAAGGGAAGATCACTTACAAATATCGTGTCTGCTGTTTGCTGTTATTAGGCTCATCTGTGTAGAATAGTGTTTAGGTCATGGAAAACCTTTCATGTCTTTTTCTTGCTCCTTAATTAGACATTTTCAGTAAGCCTCACTTGTTTCTGTCCTGCGTGCTAAGTTTGCTGACAAAAATATGATTCTATATCACGGCTTTGTCCAATGCATTTTACCCCCATGATTTTGAAATGTATACAATTAATAAAGAAATATTTAGGTTCTTGGCATTTAACTTACCCTCAGATCAGCCTGTTAGCCCAGCTGCTTTGCAGTCTTACCTGAGCTGCAGCTGTAGCTCAGCGCAATGCCTCAGAGGAGACTGAAAGTCCAGACACACATTTAAAATATGTTGCCCCTGCAAAACTGGTCATTAGTCACATTTCCTTATTGAGCCTTTTTTGATAGTTTTTTTTCTTTATCTGAAAAATAATGTGATCTAGAAGACCCAATACGTTACATTGATTTCTGGCTCCTTTCCTTACGATATAGCATGCAGTGTATCTTCAGAGAGGGTGCTATCTGGAGGTGAAATGCTAATGACCTTTCAATCTGGCACAATCTTAGGAGCTTTAGGTAAATAAAGCGTTTGGTTTTTAACAGTGTGATGTTGTTTTTAAGGACACTTGAATTACTTCTAGACAGAAGAGCTGAAATTATGTAGGTTAGCTGCCAGGTGGCTCCTGCAGCGCAGGCTGTGAGTGGAGACAGCCGCATTGCCCCCAAAACAGGGAGCCAGGCTGCAGGGCAGCACCATGCCAGCTTGGATCTGGCTTGCAGGTGCTGCAGCCAAAGCCTGACCTCGAGACTCTGCTTATCTTCGTATACATGCACTAAGTGACAACTCTTTGTGTGGTTTGATTTCTTTCACAACTGTGCTGTTGGAGCATCTTCTGTTGGGAATATAAAAAGGGTTAGGAGCTATACTTCGTAGAAGCTATAGGTTGTCTCTTTCTCTTCATCCCTTCATCGTATCAGAAAAAATCTTTGCATGTGGATGGATGTTGGGGATCAGTGTTTTAAATTAGTTTTCCTCACAAAGAAAGGTTTATGTTCTTCTTATGAAAAGAGTGAATGGCAAATTCAGGTGAGTGCCTCAAGTGTTTGGATTGTGAACTTGTGATTAACTCTGGAATTCTGAATGTGAAGTTTCGTAACTGGGCATCTAGCTCCTGACATATGTCGTCCTGGCTATAGATATCTCCATTATTTCTGGAGAACTGAGATGTCAGGGTTGTTTTGAAGTCACCTGAGGTGATCTTTTGGCTTTCTGGCTAACAGAACCCACGTGCTTGAAAAACAAAGAGTTCATAAAGCATTCAGGGGAGCCAGTGCAACATTAAGTGCATTGCATTAGTGTGCTTCTGGTCATGTTACCCCTGATTATACACCAACTGCAGTTTTTTTCAAAGCTGTAATTTTCAAGATGGAATAACTCCTGTTGTTGCTGTCCAAATAGAAGATGATGACAGTATATTCACTAAAATCTTGGTGAAGATTCCTGTGAATGTAATTGTACTTAAACAGGGATTCAAGTTGATGCCAAAAATCTGTTTACATTTGTGTTGGTTTTCTAATGAAGAAAGCTTACTGTGGCTACTAGGGCAGACTAGGGTCTGGTGAGTTCCTGAAAAAGTTATAAGGAGACCTAAATGAACTATAAAAAATAGAGTTGCTCAATCCATAACTACTTCTGTATACCCATACTGAATATTTCTTTGTGTCTTTTTATTTTATCTTGGTATTTTGTGGTGTTTCCTTTCTCAGTTATGTCGCAGTTTCTTCTTTCTGTGGTAGGTTTGGGAATTTTCTTTCCTGACATATTGAATTAGCTGCTGTTGATGTATACCATTCACTAGTATTATTTTTGCTGGTTTGTATTTAATAAATAAAATGAATGGTGAGGTGTTGCTATGGACACTAATACGTAAGCATTAGACTAGGGACACCGAGTGTTTTGTCTATTTTTGTGTGAGACAGAGACTTTTTTCCTCTTGTTGCAATTCTCATTAGGACTGAATTTTGTGGTAGGAAATGTGATTTTTCATGTCAGCTGTTAGAGATGTGCAGATTTTTTGTTGTTGTTTTTTAGCTTCCATGTTTTCAACATTGTAATAGGTATTGATCTTTCTAAAAACCAAACATCAGATTTGTGTAGGCAGTCCATACATTTCTTTCTCAGAAGTCCTCTTTTGTTTATCAGTGTTTTATTTTTGGGATACTAAGATGTTTTATTATGTAACACATTTGTTTATTTGGAAGAAATTAATATATGAATTAGCCTTAAAATCGAACTTAGTGAGTTTTACCTTATTTCAGTTTATTTGTGCAGTATACTTCCATGCAGAATCAATTAATGGAAAAACATTTGCTGTATAGATATGTCTAGGAGGGAGAAGTTAGGAATTCAATCTTTAAGGGCAGGGAATATACTGAAAGAGGGAATTGTGAAGATTTTTCTATTACCTTAGCCTTTTTTTTTTAGATGTTCTTTAGCTTTTTTCTTTTATTTTGAAGTAGAAAGATCAATTTGTCATTTTCTGAGGGATCTGAGGAAGGACTTTTTCTAAGACATTGATACCAAGTTGCAGTGACATTGGAATTTGTGATCCAGTTCTTTTAAATTCCTTTGAAGATTCCAGTGAGGTGGACTCAATGTTTAATCACTACAGTTTTATGCATTTATTTTAAAGATTGAGCCTACAAAATATTACATATATGTTTCTTGGCATTATTATTTCCTAGAAGTTTCTGAAGTACCTGTGAATGATATTATACTTTGACTTTGGCCTGGATTTTTGCCTTCCCTTTAGACTGGTGGCATGAGGCTCATTTAGAATCTGCTTTCAGGCCTGTAAGTATTTCCTAAGACTAGCAAAAAATTCCCTGCTTCAGACATTCATATTGACTTAAAACTATATATAGTTTGAGCAAGGGTGTAAGGTATCCGTGCATCCTGTGTAAAAACACTTCTCACTTTCGTAATGCTAGAATGGGAAATACAAGTGTTGGAGCTGTAGCAGTGAAAGTGATTTTTTTCTCCCTATGCCAAATAAAAATATTTTTCTTTATCTTATTTCTTTTTATCTTTGAGTTGTGGTTCAGTGCCCTGTCTATCAATTTGTTCACAAGCTGGATGTGGCTGTCTGAAGGAATACACTGCTGATATGTGCTCTCGACAGCTGAACCAACTATATGGAGCCACTGATAAAATTTTTACTTAGTTGTAGTTCTGTTTACCTGTTAAAGCATTAACCTACTCTAAAAGTAGTGATGCATGTAGAAATAGAACTTTAAACCCTAATAAATTAGTATTAGTGTTATAAAACAGAAGCACAGTTTTTGTGTATGTATTCCTTTGACCTGGGGGGTTTTACTCTTTAAAAAAACTAAAACCAAAACAACACACACGTAAAAACTTCAAAAAGAAGCAAAACCCAAATCCGCCCCCTGCCTCCCGATAGAAGAAACAGACAAAATAACCCCCAAGCATCGAGAAAATACCCACATTCACACCAGCATGAGCTCCTGACAGGGTAGACATCCAAATTGCAGTACGTACAAATTGGTTATATTCTAACTGTGGTTCTGTTTTCCCCAGTTTCTGGTCTCTGAGGGTATAATTGCAGTGACTAAGGCAAAATGGATGATGCTGATTGAGCCACAGTGAATTGCACTGTGTTCTTCCTTTGAATGCAGGTCCAGACACTGCTGTTCCACAGTGCTATGGGAAAGCAGAGACAACTTGGTGAAAACATACTGCAAAATAAGGCCTGGAAAGCCAGAGAAATCAGTGACAGATGAACATTTAGAAAATATTTTAAATGTTTTTTGAGAAGTTTATGTAATGAGTCTGAAGAGTAACTTGAGTTTCTCTGCCTTTATCAGCACCGTGAGCAGATCGATCCTGCACTTGTTACCTGCAGGTAAGGCTGGGCCATGCTCCCCCACCCATGGGTTTGGGTGAGCAGAGCACTGCTCACCCCTGCGTGAGACACTCCCAGCTGCAGAGCCATTCATAGCATCTCTGGAGCAAACTAAAACTGTGTGTGGGTGACATAAGTACAGACTGTAACCCAGGAGCATTACACATCTCTGAGTGTGGTGCCAGGTGCTCTGGGGCTGCTGTCCCCTGCCAGCACTGCTCAGAGGGCACAGGGAGACCGAGCCAAGGGAGGTGTAGGCCATCTTTGGAGGGTTAAATAGGAGACTTCTCTCTGGCACTAAGGGAACAGGTAGTGAGTAATAGTAGTGGGAGGGAGTGCATCAAGGAAAAGATTTGAAACTAATTTGAGATTTCAGTATATAGCTCAGATGTGCTTACATGATTTTTCCTTCTTTTTCTACAGTTAAATGTTGTTTTTGAGAAGGTTGGTTTGTTTGGGGTTGGGGGGCATTTTTCTTTGGTTTTTATTATTTTAATTAAAACTGAAAACGTTAAGCTCTGTTGTGGAGAGAAAGTTTTCATAATAGTCTTGGGATGTTGAAGATGAAGACAATAATAATTAAATATTGTTAATGGGGGGGAAAATTCATAAATTGCAAATCCTTGATTTTGCTAGATATTTCAGAATAGGCCAAGTGAAATAAGGTACTAAAGATATCAGTCTGAACAGGTTCTCCCAACTACTGAGCTTGATCCTACACTGAGCTGGTGCGTAATATTATAATCTGTACTCAGAGCAGGGAGTGGAGGTGAGCAGAGTCCTACATTTAAGAAGAGTCTGGCTGTGTGGTCACTGTGCCATGATTGCTGTGGAACAGAAGTTTCCCGTTGTATAAGGGAGCACAGCACTAAGTATTTGATTAGCTGAGATCATATGTCACCTAAATGTTCATCAAGGACATGTTCATTTTATCCCTGCACACTTACATGTGAGTTTATGAGTGGGTTGGTAGGTGAGCATAAACGGGTACATTTAGAGTTTTTTCTAGTTTTTTCTACCTGTATCAGAATTGAAAGTACCACTTTTCAGGCATTTACAGTTTGTGCTTAGGCTGAACCTGATGAGTAGCCTAGCACATCTGATGCCAGAAGCATGACATGAATTTCTTCACTGCCTTAATGTCTTTGTAATCACTGTAATGGGTTGTATCTTATTCCCAAAAGTGCTATTGGCAAAATGCTGGCCTGTGTTACGATGGAGCCCTTGAAATGAGATTGGAAGGCAGGCTTTTCCATTCTTTCTAGGTGGTTATGGAATGAAACAGTTACCAGGTAGGTGCTATTAGCTGCAGGTTTTTCTGAGAAGCAAATATGTTCTTGCAAATGCCATCAGCTTCCACCTGTAATGGAGCTATGATTTGATTGTTTGATAGAAATGTTGTCAGGTACTTGACAACTTCTTGTATTTTTGCAGGGCTCCTGACAGACCTTTCCAGGAGTTGAAACCTTTCAGCAAATGGCAATTTAGAAAGAAAAATAGGAAATGTGTTGTGTAAGCATCATGGAGCTCATGGAACACTTGTATTTCCTTTTTTAAAGGATAGATTGGGAAACAGAACTCTTGTCTAAAACGATAATAGGACAATATCTGCCCAGAGGCATAACTGGTGTAATTACCTGTGAGTTGTTGGAAGGAATAAGCAAGGAAAACAAGCAAAAAAAACCCCAGCAACCAAACCATAGTTAAGGCTGAAAGCATGGAGTTGATTTGCAATTATAAATCCTCATTTTTGTCCTGGGCATGCATTTTCACTTTGATGAAGTTTACAGAGTTGCGTATTCCTAAACCTAGACTAGTGATTGAGGGTATCTTGAATTTTGAGTGACCAAACAAGGCTGTATTAAAAGCGTCTTCATTGAAGTGTAGAAATGCTTTGATGGTGACCACTTGGGAGCCAGATAATAATTTGAAAACCTTGCCTGTGACTGCATGTATTTTCTGATGTGTTAAAGTGGGAACAGGACATTCAGAAAGGAGTCCATCTCAAGTTGAATTTTGCGTTTTTCGTTTTGCAAAAAAAGATTTCTACTTGCTTAATGGAACTTGAGGTTTTTGCCTTTCACTTAATAGGATTTCATGGTATGGTCAGGATTTGCGTAAATTAGATTGACAGAAGACTTCTTTATATTCATTTTTTTTTAAAGGCTCCTTTTTCCATTCTAATTTCTACAGTATCTGTGTAAATAACTGTCATATGAAGGTACCAGTTTTAGACTTAATTTAATTGTACAACATCATTGAAACAGCTGAAAGCAATACTCAGGGCTGTGACCAGTTCAGGGATTGATTTAAGAAAGTTTTTATTACATGGAAAATATGTTTAAAGTAGAAGAGTTACAGAAGCCGTATCATTCAATATATGTTTTATTCAGTCTGTGAAATCTATCTAGCAATCATGCAGATTCCAACATCGTTAGCAAGTAATTTCCATAGGATTATGAAATGTCTCCTCATGACCTATTCAGATTTGTGTTGAAATATTTATTCCTGGTTTGAAACAAGTTTGTTACTGTAGGGCAGACAGAACATGTTATACAAGTGAAGTCAGCTGTAACACGAATTGATAGCTTTGATGCCAGCCTTTGTACTTGATTGATGTATATTTATTTTGGCAGGGATGTTGCCTTAGATATGGTCCTTCCTCCCCTCCCATGGTCTCCCCGTTGGCTTCCGTAGCCCGCTCCCAGCTCAGCAGAGCCGTGGTTGTGCAGCCCAGCTGCTGGGCACCGCTGGGCTGGAACAGCACCTGGGAGTAGGAGGCAAGGGATGCCTGAGCTGGCACTTGTGCTGCAAGAACTGAACATCAAACGATGTCTGTATTTCATCTGAAATCAAGTACTTAGATCTGTAGAAGGATTTTGCATAAGTGCAAACTAAGGATTACTATTTATCATTATTGCCTTTTTCATCTTCATGCTATTTTAAAGTAATCAGAATAACCTTTGAAGTTAGGGAAGGTACTGGTTTTTTCCCATTATATAACTAGCTAACATAAAGCACTAAGAGGCAAAGTAACCTACCTAAGATCAGGCTATTCTGTATCAGAGCCAGCAACACAATTTGAGTTTCTCTTTGTTTTATATTTCAAGTTCTGGAAATTTTTTCTTTCCTTTAGGAAAAGAAAATGCATTTACACATCTCTAACGTGCACTTGTGTGCCCTCATACAAGATGCAGTTTTCTGTTTGAAGAAGGGCACTCCAGCTGGTGTCTTGGAAACAGGAGCTGTGTGTCAGAGGAGGCTGTTGTTTTTGCTGGGGTCCCCGTGAGGTTAAAGCCTTTCTCTGCTCTGGGCTTCTCACTGTTTCAGCTCCTGCCCTGCCGAGTGCTGGCCCTGCCACTGCCTCTCCTCCTCACGGGCTTGTCTGTCCTTTTCTGTCTCACAGCCTTTTCTGTCCTTTATTTCCTTCTGCTTGAGGATGTCCCCAAATAGCTGTGTCTCATATCTGTGCAGTATCTTTGAGAGAGAGGTTCTTCCTGCCTGGAAACCATCTGAATGTCCATTTAAGCAAGGACAGTAGAGGGAAATAGCCCTTGCTAAGGCCTCTCAGCTGGGAAGGAGAGGCAGCTTTCAGCAGGACCCAGCCTCAGAGGTTCCAGAGGTTCAGCTGCTCCGCCGCCCTCCTCTGCTCACTGGCATGGACACAGGGGAGAGCAGTGTCCTCAGTGATGGCCTGTGCTGGATGGGACCAAGTGAGGAACAGGAGTGAGACTGAGGCATTGATGCAGACTGAATGAGAGTGCCTATGGTCCTGAAGAAGATAAGCAGAGATCTTCACTGTTCACTGCATTCCTCAGGCGCCCTGGAGCAAGATAGGAGGGGGATTTCTGTCTGGTCCCAACCTCCCACTTTCTGCTTATTGCTCACGTCCTCCTAATAACCATTTCATCTGGGAAATACCTGGTAAGACCAACCAGTACGATGTTTGAGCATAGAGAAACGTAATTATTATTGTTATCTTTAAATTACAGAAGACTTCTAAAATATTTTTGAATATTTTCAAAAATATTGAATATATTCAAAAATACTGAATCTTTTTGAATATCCTAGAAAAAGGTTTTGCTAAGATTAGAAATTGTATGGCCATGTAGAGAAGATGATTGGAGAAAATAAGAGAGCAGGTAGGATTAATGGAAAAATGGGACATGTACATTCATGTTACTCTGTCCTTCCAAGCCATTGTAGCAAGAGCTAGAGCAGATGCATACCTTTTGGACTACTGCAGGCATTGTCTGAATTTGCATTAGCCAGACTAACACAATCTTTGTGTGAATGTTTCTAAAATATCAGACAGGTTTAACTCACAACTCTGTAGCATAGGCCTTCAAGTTTAAAATCACAAAACCTTTCATATACAAGAATGTATGCTATACTGAGTTGTACTAGAAGTATAGAAATATGTTCTTGAGTTAAAGAGAGTAGGAAAAGTTAAGTTTTAGTACTAAAATACTTGCTACACTTGAGGATTACACTTGAGGATTCCAATATTAAGCTGATTTAGGGTATTACATCTGAAATACTAGGACATAAACCAAAAGTGTAATGAAAAGTTTTGTCAAAACTCATTCTCACCCTGTTTGTATTGATCTTGGGCTTATACTTGAAACAGATTGGTTGCCTAAAATTGTGCTATTATTCAGATTTCATTGCATGCTTAGGGAAATTATTTTGGAATAAACACCCAGTACAATCGTCCTTTAAATCAGTTCGTTCTTCATTGCCTGTTGCTAAGGTTGACAAGAAAATAAAAAATATTCCTGGAAGTCAATGAGAGGTGTGTAGCTCTACTGACAGGACATGAGTGCTCTGTGTTCCTGACCAGGCACATCTCTGTGCTGTGGCTGTGAACAGAGGCACCACCACTCCTCCAGGGTGTGCCCAGCAAGAACCTGCTGGGACAGGCCCAGACATCCCACACTGCTTGGGCTTGGCTCGTCTTCCCATCAAGGAAATAGCTGGCAAGGGGGGAACGTGGGTTTCTGTAGGAGCAAGGGGAGCATGACTGATGGGTAGACAGCATTCCTGGGCTCCAGCACTCTTAAAGACATGAAAAATGCAGCGCATGGGATCAGAGCTGCCTTTTCTGAAGGATCTGGGGGGTTGGTTGTTTGCTCACCCGTATAAAACCAGGCATTTCAGTGTTTTGATGTCATTTTTTTGGGCTCTATTTTTAGTGCCTTGGGAACATTACTGATATGAAATACGTAGTTATTGAGCTTGTTGGAGTTAAAATAACTTCAAATGTCTTTAAAGAGGCTTTCTGAAGTACTCTTTTTTTTCCATTGCAGCACATGTAGTTTTTGACCCAGTGCGTTATAGAGGCTGAAAGTGTGCCATTATGTTAAAGCTGGTGTTACCATTTGGTTTGATAAGCAGGAAGTCCTGTTGGTCCAAGATGAATATAAGGGGATAATGTAAATGTTGTTTTCAGCCTTTCTATTAAAAACTTTTTTTCTGACTTATATTTCAATATGGGAGATGTCCCCAGTATGTTGTTAAGTGCTCAAATTAGCTTTCTCTTTAGCTTGAGGTAAGGCTGAGGTGTACTCAAAAACAGTTTGACTATAGAAGCAACATATTCCTTTAATCTCTCTAGTAATCAAATATTTATTGGTATATAGGGAACTTCAGAAAGAATAACCTAAATTTAGTTTTGTGTTTGCATTGCTATTTTTTTTTACATACATCATGATTATAAGGTTCTATTCAGTAGTGTTAGAAATTATACTGAAGAGGCCTGAACTCCCAGAAGAAAAGGCAGAAAGAGAAGTTTTGTTGGGTTTTTATGAACTCATTAATTTCTTCTGCACACATGTGACAAGCTGCTAATTCACCTCTCTTATCTAGTCATCAAAGAAAGAGTAGTTAGGGATTTCATAACTCACTCTCCTGCCAAAGGTATTACTACTCATGCTTCATTTTTGAGTTTCATGTATCATTGCATCCCTCAGTATTCAAAATGAACAAAAACAGCCAATCTAAACCCCATAGCCTGGCTCCGGATTGGGTGCTTGGTGGCAGCCAGTACATTGGAGGAGGACAGAGGAAGGGAGGACTGTGGAAGGGATTCCATCTCTGGGACTGCCTGGCTGCAGGGGCAGCGAGGGACTCCTCCTCTTGGAGACAAAGCTCAAATCCAAATGGCTTTTTCCAGCAGCAGATTTTTGAAGAGAGATCTGCCCACTGAAACTCTGCCATCATGGATGACTGACTTCTAGCTGTAGCATGATTCCTCTGGAGCACATTATGTGAAATAAATTTTACAGCCCAAGCTGTTTGATGTTTTGAGGCATTCACTGAGGAGGCAGATGGGATCTGTGATGCATGATTGCCAGGTTTTGATGTTACTGCAAGTCTCATGAGAGACTGGTGCCTTCTGACAGTCCAGGTTCCACACAGTGATGCAATTATGTGAAAAATGCATTAAAATTTTAGCTCTCCTGATGTGGAGAAAAACATGAAAAGATGTATCCTGAAGGGTGCCATATGACAATAAGTATATAAGATTTTATATAAAAAGTTAAAGTCAGTCAAACGTGATGATGCTGAGTGCAAAGTGGAAACATATTGGTAACTCTTTAAATCTTTTCTTCAAATATTGGAATGATTGGAAACAAGTGCAAATTATCTGTTTCATCTAAGCCAATACACTAGAAACCAGAGACTGGCTCTTAAGTCCAGGGAAAACATCCATTTTCAGTTATGAAAGAAAATTGCCCTAGGGCTGTGGATTGGCAGGATTATTCTGCTGAAGAATGTTGCACCATCTCCCACAAAAAATACAGTTCCCATTGTGTTTTCCATCTGCGTGTGCACCGTGCTCAGTCCTCTTCCACAGAAATTATCTTCCTAACTTCATTGTGCCTTCAAGTGCCTCCAAAACTTTTGTGTGAAAGAGTGGTTCCTTACCCTAACTTCAGTTTAAGTACTGAAGATGGACACGTTGATAACAGTTTGTAATCGTATTGCAAAATTTGGGCATGGATCTTAATTTTATTAATAATCTGTCAAATGCTTACAGAAAAGATGCAACCTTACCTCTTATACATGGGTTCATAAAACAGAATTAGGGTAATAGTTGTTTTAAAACATGCACCTATAAAAGCTCAGGTCAGTACCAGAAGTTGTTAGGAAATGCTCTTTTTTCCTTTCATCATTCTCAACTATACATAGATTTAATAGAAAATTGGGAACAGCTCCTGCTGGAGTTCACTCTAAATGTCTGTAGACCGTAATTTAAGGGTATTCCAACCCTGTAGATCCAATTTAACTAAAAATACGTTTAAATGCTTTTAATTAAATTGGTGTAGATGGGATTCTTGTTGTCATTATATGATCATCTGACCTATGTCCCTGGTATCTAAAAGGCTACTAATGTATTTTTTTGTTAAAAGTTCTGTACTTTTTTTTTCTTTCATTACACATTTTTTTTTCCCTCCACTGAATGAATTTCGGATTTACATAAAATAGTTTGGGTCGTTCTGGCATAGTGTTTGTATCGGGGGCTTTCTTGTCATTTGCTCTAATGTGATGAAGACTCTACTCTCTTGCTGCAGGACAGTGGATCAGGAATGAAGCAGTGGTCACTTGGTTGGAAAGAAATGTTGATTATGGTTCAGAAAGGAGGAGGGGAGAAGAGAGACCTGATGAGGTGTTCTGGTTTGGTTGGAATGTGCTGCTAGAATCCAGTAAGGGATTCAAATTTTATTAGTTGTGGAGAATTCCAAGGACATGTTTGATACAAGCTTTGTGTAGACAAAACAGATAAACAGATTATGATTGAGGTCTGTGGGCCCTTGGAAAAGATTGCTAATGGTATGTTTTTTCAAAGGACCGAGATCTTATCACTGTCATGAAAATAGTGCAGGGCCACCATGAAAAGAAATGACTTTAAAAGCAAGTTGAATTAAATACACTTGAAAGGCGTCTTTCTGAGCTGCAGAGCATATTTGCAGTTATCTGCAGCTGAAGGCCACATTGCCCCCACACTGCAGCCTTCCATGTCATGCTGCATTGGTGACGGAACCGAAAGCTTTCCCTCTTCCTTCTGATCTCATCCTCAGTATCAGTGAGATTCCTTAATGGAAGGGCAACTTCTGCACCAGATTGGCAGTGAGCATATTGAATCTATCACATCAAAGAAATAGTTGTAGGATGGCGTGAAGACTGCTTCTTTTAAAAGTGATCTGTATGGACAGATCTTTTGAATCCCTCTGTAATTTTACTGACTTTGATCAGAGTCCATACAGCTGTAGTTGTTTTGAAGAATCAGATGTTACTGTTGTTCTGTGAAGGTTAAAGGATGGTGTTTTCCTTATGTGTTCGAGACTAACGTTGCTACCTACATGCGATATGGGAAATTTAAAAAATGTTAATATTTTGGTACCTATCAAAGACCACTTGGCTTTAAGACCACTTGGCTTTTGATACATAGCTATGAGAAATTCTGTGGGAACATACGTAATTATTTTTTAACTGATTTTTGATTATATAGAATAATTGTATGTTTGTCTAAAATGTTTTTATACAATGCTTCTCTAAACTTAA
Organism: Coloeus monedula; assembly: GCF_965178545.1. NCBI lineage: Eukaryota > Metazoa > Chordata > Aves > Passeriformes > Corvidae > Coloeus > Coloeus monedula. The sequence continues at coordinate 12,856,212 of NC_138787.1, forward strand.
ATACACACATATATTTTCTAGAATTATTTACTACTGTGTGGCAGATACACAGCTGTGAGTCATTTACATGAAGAGCAGGCAGATTTCTTAAAGTGGAATGAAAAGCTTTAATAGCAATATAGAGATCTGGTGGAAATTTATGTGCAAATGTCCTTTATTATATGATCACAATCTTGTAAATATATAGCATTGAAACAACATTCAAAAGCCTAAGGTTTCATATTCAAATATTAGAAGGAAACAATATCGTTGCCTGCATAGTTTCAAGGCCATATCCTTTTGTGTGTTTGTGTTGGGATACAGCCTTTAATTATACAATCAAATCTTTCCTCTTGGGATTCCTAGTTTTCCAGCTTGGTTAACACTCACTGCCTTTTCTCACGGCTGTCTCAAGACATCTCATCATAATAGTGACCTCTCTGATGTCCCAGGGAGCTCTCTGGCCATTCCAGTGTAGCACCTTGGATGTAGGGGTAGAGAGAAGTTCTCTGGACAGCTTTCAGCTGCCTTAGGGAGGAGACTAGCCTTCCTTGTCCTCATTTCCGATTCCATTTGCTTCATACCTTCTCATTTCAGTAATAGCATTAGGGAAACAATGTGTTAAATGGTGAAGTAGGAAATATGAGAACTCTGCCTGGGTTCCTCACAGTTCATCATCCAGGCTGGAATATTTTACCTCCAAGAGCACGGATGTGGGTGCTTGAACTGACACCATAACGTTGGCAGTGGTGGGTTAGTTGGTGCTCTATGCAGAGCAGCCTCCTGTCTGCAGGCCTCACAGCACTTGCTGAAGGGGAAGGAAGATAGAAGAATTGCGCCTCCCCTTTCTGGCTCCCAGAAAGGAGTTCTCTGTATTTACAGACTCATTTGCCATTGGCTGTTGTTACCTGGCTTTGTCTCAGTTTTCTCTGATTTCTCACAACATTCTTTGGTCATAGGATAAACTCTAATTTTAAAGTATGGAAACAGGAAGCCTACGAAAGAGGCTTTAATTTTTGAAAGTTAGATTACAGAGAAATAAAAAAGTTTTTTCAAGCATAGGCACAGATTGGAATACTTTTGCATTAATTAATATTACAAGCTCATATTTATAGTGGAAAAGTTACTTTGAAGAAAAAACCTTCTTCCTGATGCCATTAGCGCTGGAAGTATTCTTCATTCTGTGTCATTCCTGGGGAAGGTTAGGAAGGCAACAGTTTGACAACTTCCATGCGTGGCAGTATGGAAGCTTAATCTACAAACCTTAATTTAGCAAAGATATTGTATAGATGCTTGGAAACTGTTATGGCAGCAATGCCTGAGAAAAGAGAGAGAAATGTTTAACGCGATACAAGTGCCTGCAGGGAGTGTCCCAAGTGCAGGGCTGGGTTCAGCCAGATGACTCACTTCCAACTGAATACTAGAAGCATTTCTCTTCACGGTTCGCTCTGAAATACATTCCCAGTTATTTGTGTGTACCTTCTCCATACACAGGAGCTGTTGTACTCAGGTTTTTGGAACCTGAAAACAAGCTCCTTATTGATGATGAGGTCAGGACGCTTCTGGGAATGGTGGCTTGTTGGTTACCAGCTGCTCCCCAGACAGAAGGAGGTTGTCCTTCTGTTTTAACGAGTTGTGCTTTGTTTCTTTTTCTTACTTACAAAAGACAAAAAAAGGATTTATGCTGTTTGCTGTGATATTTCTTTGTGATGGGATTGGTAGACTTCAGTAAACTGCTGACTGCTATCAGAATTACTGGCAAAATGTTTCAAGACAGAAGTGTGTACGTGCTGGGTGTCTTCCACATGGCGCCTTTGCATTGCTGTTTGTAGAGGCAGTAGCCCTTTGAGCAGTGCTCCCTTTCCCATCCTAGTGGGATAAGAAATTGGCTCTTAAGGTTGTCTGGGCCTTACAGCATGTCTTGGTTTGAAAGACAGGTGTCTGCTAAGGAAGGCAGGAGCCCCCCTTGGAATGGCAGATGCGACCCCCCCTTCCCTCCGAGTTATTATAATTTTGAAATCAAGGGGCTTTTAGGCAAAGATGTGGGAAATAGGAATAACAGTTCTTAACTATTTTATATCTATATATGTATAACCAGTCAAACAAACAGCAATAACTATGGCAGTAACAGCAAACAATCACAAACCCAGTGCCAGCCTTCTCGGCTGTCGGGCCCTTTCCCCTCGGGTGCAGTTCCGCTCGCAGCCGGCAGGGGCGCTGGCGGCTCCCGGTGAGCAGGGCAGGTGCGATGGTTCCCCCGCGGCTGCAGGGGGCGCTCCGGAGCGAGCTCGGGGAGCACGCGGCACTGGCGGCCTGGGATCCCGGGAAGGGATGGGACAAAGGCTTCACAAACCCCTGAGCAGCCGATCCCGGTGTCCGGCCGGACCCTCGGGAACAGCAGGCTGGAACGGCAGGGACGAGCACAAATCCCGGGTGGCAGACGAGATGCATCCAAACGGGGAACCCCTCGGAGGTCTGGGCAGGCAGGGTGAGCACGGCTACAGCGCAGCGAAGGCTCGAAGCAACAGCGGGGGCAGCGCGGCCACGGCCCGGCTCCCAGCGGGGCAGGGAATGGTGGCCTTGGGATCCCGGGGTTTCTGCAGCAGAAGGAAAAGCAGCCAAAGAAAGCAGACTCCCTCTCTATCCAAACGCCAGCGACCGACTGTCCCCACACCCAGGTGAAACAAAAGAGTAGCCAGATGCACCCCACCCCCAGTGGGTGGGTCTTTTGTTTTTCTTAAGTACCCAGAAATTTGTCCCCCTAGCAACACGGATGGGGAAAATTCCTTTAAACAGAAAAAAAACCCCAGGAGAACTCCTGAAACCCCAACACAGCAGTTTCTGTTGGTTTTAATTTTTTGTTGTGGCACATTCTTTTGTAGATCAGGGAGCCTAAGTTGAAGCTGGAAATAAAATTCGCACTTACAAATAGCAGTGAAACAAGCACCTGCACTAGCCTTGCTTTAAGTTACAGTAACGTAAATCTGAGGAAGCTCTGACAAGATCTTCTGTGTACAACTGTACATAGAGTTTAGCTCAGCAGTCAACTCCTTAATTGTTGGATTTTCTAGAGTCTGCAGCTAATTCTGCTCTTTATGCTATTGCTTTTTTTATGCAATACATTGGTTTGGGAATAATACCGAGATACCAGCACTCCCAGTCTAAGATTTGAAAACAGTGTTTTTAAATCAGTTGGTATGTGTCACTAAATACCCAAATATTGGTAATGATTCCAAAAATTCAGGTGAGATTGTTGAGTGGTTGTTATGCATGTTTAAAGTCTCTTTGTACAGTGACATGATGAAAAACTAGTGAAGCTGTAGGGCAGGGTGTCCGGTCCTTGCAACTAGACCTGAAAAGCAGAGTCCACTGATTTGAGGGAGGGGTTGTTAACAGCTTAAGACCAACCAAGTCTTCGTTCAGAAAAATGTAATATCAAATCATAGCTTTCATAATGAGTGTCCTAATCGTGATGAGTCATGGTTGTTTTGGCCCAGACTGTAAGTTTATGGAAGAAAGCATGTACATTTTACATCCTTATTTCAAAAGTGCCTTGCTTAAAGGTTAGTGATTACTTTTATTGACCTACACTGATGTGTCTTGTGGGGAGTTAGTTAAAACGCAACTCCAAATAATACCAAGAGAAGTATGACTCTTGTGCATATGTATATAAAAAACATGTATGAATCGCTTAGAAGTAGATAAAAGAGGAAATACGAGCCTCTGCAAATGTCTTGAGAGGCCCTATATGATTCTTAGCTAGGCATTTAAAGGTAAGTATGATGTGAAAGACTAAAGATGAAATATATCCAAAGAAAGAGAAGGATTAATAAAATTAGTGAGTTAATAAGAATTTTCTTAAGTTTTGGAACGTTTGAAAACTGGGTTGGTAAGTGACATATCTTTTTTGTTCTGTGTAAGAAAGTTTGATAATCTGACAACATCCAAAGTTACTGTTTTACAAAGCAGGTAGAGGGTTGATAGAAATAACACTTGGGGGCTAGGTTGGAGCTGTCTGGGCCTCTTGTCATTGTGGGGTTTTTGTGCTTCCCTTTTAGTGTAGATTAGTATCATTTGCTTGTAGAAGTTGTCCTTGCTGGGAAATGACTGACTGTCACACACAGCATTTTACTCACTCATGTTGTTTTGAGCTGCATGTTATCACTCCATTGAGATGCTCACTTACCCTTACTAAGAAATCTGTATTTATTCTTAAATTTATAGATACTGCTCATCACCCTGACAGTAGTAACTTGCACTGTAGGACTGATTTGGTTGTTGGGATGTTGACAGTGTTATTTTTAAATATTTATAAGAATTGAAAATTAGTTCAAGATAAGCCAATAATGAGATTCTTATGAAACAATTCTGTTTAAAAAAAAATTAAAGCCTTCTTTCCTCTTGAAGGCCAGGAAGGTCTGTGAGGTTACCTGGTGGTTGCACAGCTACCCACTAAACAGAAAAAGCCCGCAGAGGGGATGGTCCATCAAGGAAGGAGAAAGAAACAATCCTTTTTCACTTTGTGTTTTTCAGCTGCTAATGGGAACAAAATGTTATCTTGAGATTTTCTGACACCATTCACAGGCTTCTAAGGGGCGTGTGCCAAGGCAGCCAGAGCTTCAGAGGAACTGTTGCTCAGGATGCCCTTGAACAGCAAAATCCCATTCCAGGGTGGAGGAGGGCCCTCCTGATGAGGCATGTTGTTAAGCCTTTGATTGTATAGAAAACTAAAGAAGAGCAATCAAACTTAGGCATCAGATATCATTTGGCAAACAGTGGTGGAAATGATTGCTGGTTATTTATGATGGGAAGGTAGCAAATGGCTGTGCTCTAGTTGTGTGCAGTCAAGGAAAATAACAGCTGGGATTATAACAAAAAGGTCAGTCTCTCAAAACCTGCTACTTCTTAGTACATGCTAGGCACTGTCTTGAACTGATGCAAAAGCTACCACATTTAATATATATTTTAAAAGATAACCTGATAAAATGTAAATTCCATTCATAAAAATATGGAAGTCAAAACTACCATTTCCCTGCCAGCAGTTAATCATCTTCTTACACTTCTGTCATGTTTCATATAGCTTTGTATGATGTAACAGTTTCCTTTGTGATGTTGTGGGTTTTAATATATATGTATGTCTGTTTTGAATTCATAATTTAGATGACAATTGTAATGTGTATCTTTTAATCTTCTCACTATGGAAGTCACAGCTCATTATTCCTCATTAGCGTTCTATGGCAATAACTTATTTTCTTAGTGAAACTTATTTGACCAAAACCAGTAGTGATGGTATTTCTTTTGACAGAACAAGTTTAAATTTGATGGTATCGTGATTATCCCTCCCTTTTATTTAAAGGATAAATAAAGGTATCAGATATGAGCTGCATGTGGGTTTTGATAGGTGATTCTTCACATCTGTCACAGCTGAAATTCTCTGGCATTCTGTTTTACCAACTTTTTATTATTTCCCCTTACTGGTATGGTTATGTAAAAATGACAGTTGACACTGGGAATTTGAAGCAGTGAATCATGTTGAATTTCTTTTAAATGCAATTCAAGGAAAGTGAATTTGTCAGTTTGTTCAGCTAGTGTAGACTGGGATAAAGTGTATTTCAGTCTCACCTAGAAGTTTATCCAATGTTTAAGTCTTGTGTGCATTTTATATTTTGTGGTTTTAGTGTAGTTAGATCTCATTACAGTCTTTTTAGGAGTACTTTTTGCAGTATATAAGACATGTTTAAACATAGTTCCCAAACTTGGTTTTGAAGCCAAAGTAAATGAGGTCTTGTAGCACCACATTCCAGTGTTTCTGACATCAGAAGAGTATCTGCACTAATAATTTTTTATATTAAAGTGGCTGGATTTTTTATATGCCTGCAAGAAGCAAAACTGGGGTCTGACATGGAGAAGCATTTCAAGGCACTAACAAATGTTTTCATGAAATAATTTTTCTTCTCTGGGGAAATAAAAACCCAACCAAGAAAACCTGAAAAAGCAAGATACATTCTGACAAAAAATCAAGTTCTATTTTACAACAGGCTCAATAAAACTAGTTTTATTTACTTTTGTTTAGTGTTTTGGTTTTGCTTCAGGTTTCCTGCTGCAATCTTTAGAGATACCTCTTTTTGTGTATTAAGAAGTAAGAATTATGCCAAAAACTATCTGAGCACTGACACAAAACAAATCAAAACCCCACGGTATGTTGAAATATATGCGTAAGTGGACCTACGTATGTTGTAGGTATTTGAGTCTGAAACATTCAATATTCCTCATATTTGCAGCCCAATTAGCAAATTCATGAGATTTTTGTCCTGGGAAGAACAACAAAAGAACCTTGTAAAGGTTACAGACCTGATGCATACCAGAAACTGGATCAAGGCACAGATAGGAGGGCAGAACTGCATCAACTTGGCCTTGTATGGCTGGGCTGAACTTTGCCAGATAGAAGGAAGAATCACTTTCTGCTGTCAGTGCCTCTCTCTACAGGGCAAGGGCAGACCGGGAAAAGCTGCCAGTGAACGTGTGCCCAGCTGGTTTTGAGCTGATTGGCTCTTTTGCCATCCCTAGATTTTGAGAGAAAAAAGTTTAGTGTGATGTTTGGCAATCCAGAGTACATTTTTTCCCCTCATTGTTGTAATAACAATTACATGTTTTATAGTGTTTATTCTTTCAAATTTACAATTTAATAGTCCTCATCTTGTTTGCTTTTAGATTCTTCTCATTCTTTTCATCGAGATGAGACCATCGTTATTGCCCTGGCATCTGTGTCTGTACTGGCTGTTCTGATAGCTGCTCTGTTCTTTGGATACAGGATGCTTGCAGGTAGGGATTGACAATCTTCTTGCCTTTGTTATTTTTCAGTTGTTCATTTGGCTATTGCTCAAAGTTATACTTAGGTCTTCTGTTCTCCCCACTCCCTATTACCTGCTTGTACATAATTCTGCTCCCCTTTCTCCTCTCTGACATTTTATGGTGATATCCCTTTCATAACAGTTTGGAGAGAGTAATGAGTTCTCTAAGCTGCCATTTTGGGACCCATTTTTCTTCCACAAATCCTCTGCTCAGCACAGCTTAAGTGAGGTGGTGAACATGCTTTATAGTTTTTGCCAGTCACTTTAAATTATCGAAATAGTTGTGTAGCAGGTAGTTTGTAGCTTATCAGCACCTTCACTGCTCATTTTGCTGACTTTGAGAAGATTTTACAGGACTCCTTTTTACTTGTTACATCCTTGCCTACAATAAGTAATTCTGCCAGGTCCCAGGTAAGTTGCATTTTTTTCACTTGGAGCATGTCCAGAAAGGAAACTCTCTGATTTCCTTGTCACCCGCTTCCCCAGGAGACCGTAAACAAGGTTTGCACAGTATGAACATGATGGAGGCAGCAGCATCAGAGCCCTCATTGGATCTGGATAATCTGAAGTTGTTAGAGGTAAGTATTCAACTCAGTTCTTAATCATCATTTTTATTCAATATAATGCTTGTGGTCATATCCCAGGCATAGCTACAGAAATGAATGTGTCAGTGCTCCTGTAATGTTTTCTTCTAAATCACAGTTTCAAGAAGAAATTAAAATAAAAAAGGGTTACTGCATGTACATTTTGTTTAATTTTGTTAGTAATGTTGTTGGTATTAGCTAGAACTTGTTTCACCTTGAGAACAAAAAAGAAGCACTGTGAGGTAGTAGGGGAAGTTAGAATGTGCTATATTTCAGCATTGCATCAAAAGATCTATTTTTGCTTGACTCTGCTTGCTTTTAGTACAGTGTCCTACTGTAGGAATTTGAAATTCTTTAGTAACACTCTTGGAATATAGAATGTACTGCAGATAGGGCAGTATATTTCAGTAGTGGTGCATTTATGTGTAGTCATTCTTCAGTGTTATCTATCAGTCTTATCTATCTCCATGGCAACTAGAGGCCAACCAGAACTTTATGCTCAGCTTGGTGTTAGATGTGTCATCACAAAACTGCAAAATGTTATGCTACCAGTTGGTATGCTCGATGGAACATATGGAATTTTTAAAACCTTTTAGCCAGGAAAAAAATTAGTAGAATGACTGAGATGCAGAGTGGTACTTTTCTTCTTTTTCCCGGTAGAAACTCCACCTAGAAATGCAGTCTGCAGACGTGCAGTGTGAGCTGCTCTAATGGTGACAGCAGACTGATCAGCAAAGAACACTGGGTGTCTTCTGCCAACAAAATAGTACTGGAGGCAGTTTACAAGAGTCTAACAATGTGTATTGTAGGAGCGTGCAAAGCCCCAGATGAAAGCACTTGTACTGATAATGCAGTCTTGGAGAAAGCAGTGACTTCCTCCAAGTCTGAAAGTTGGTAGAGAGATCTGCTATGGTGTCTTCTGTCCTGTTTCTTGTATCCTAAGGAGCTGACCCCTCGCCCCCAGTCACAGGGTGTTGCAGGACAAATGTTTTAACCTGTGCTTGCTTTTTGACATCTCTGTGGGTAGATTACATTCCAGGTTTGTACCTTGAACTGACTTGCTGCTGCTTTGCAACCCAGTGGTATAAAAGCACTGAGAAACCAAAAGTCTCTTCATTAAATGATACTTTATTTTTTGAAAACTTTCCCATAAAACAATTATATCATCTTTGAAAACATTACTTTTGTTATCCCTTCTGTTTTCTATTCCTCCTCCATTTGTAAGTATTTAAAAAGAAAAAAAAAAAAGGCTCATGAAATCCTTACAGTTTCATGTATGGGTCTTCCTGAAAATTATTTTAAATAGGTACTTAAATTCTAATGTAGTTGGAATTTTTTGAGCTTTAGAAATTAGGGCTCTTCCTGAAGGTGGTTGTGCATTTTGGTTTAGAGTAGAGATTGCATCTTTCTTCTGCAGTTACTATGGAGATGTGAAAGGCCATTCTTGAAGACTGCCTAACACACTGGGAGCTAGAATAAAGATTCACAGGTAGTCAGGAATTAATTACTTCTTTCTGTTAAAATCTATTTACCTCTTTTGGCATCTATTTTGCGCTACAAATGCATATTTTGTTATTACTAACCTGAAAGGTACAGCTTACAAACTGTCCTAAACCGAAAATGTTTCGCCTAATGCCTGTGATCTATGGAGTGAAATGAAATTGATCACGTAAAAAGCTGTAAATCTTTAGTAGGCAAAAGTTAGTAAGAGAATTAGCAGCACAGAACACATGTGTTTTATTGATTCTGTATATAAAAGTACGGAATAGATTATTTATGATATATTTACTGGACATTCAGACTATAGATCAATTTAGTAAGACCTGTGTTGGCTTGTGCTGAGGTTTCCAGCTCCAAAATAGCTTTCATGACAGCATTCTAATTCTGGTTTTATTACAAAATATTCACTATCTTCACTATTCTTATACTATAAGTCAGGATAAAAGTTGGCATACAATTATTGTAGAGTGAAAACTTGGGTTTTGTCTTCATTTATTATTTAGTGAACTAATTATTTATATTTTTTGCAGTTGATTGGCCGGGGACGATATGGAGCAGTGTACAAAGGTTCCCTAGATGAACGTCCAGTTGCTGTGAAAGTATTTTCTTTTGCTAATCGTCAGAACTTTGTCAATGAGAGGAACATTTACAGGATTCCACTGATGGAACATGATAATATCGCCCGCTTCATTGTGGGGGATGAGAGATTCACTGCAGACGGCCGTATGGAATATTTATTGGTGATGGAATATTACCCCAATGTAAGTGCTTCAAAGAAATCAATTGGGTTGGTTAAGAATCCTAAGAATAGCCACATAAAAAGGATGTACTTTAGGTTTTGGTGGTGCTTCTTGCACAGTAATGTAAAAATAATCCATATAAATGACAATTTTAATGCACCTTATTGGGGGTTACTGTAATAGATTTCCCAGTTAGTGCTACCAAATGTAGTCTTAGAAATTCTTAGCTCTGGAGTATTTGCTCTTGGTTGTGGTGCAAGGTTTTTTTAGTCAATTCTGTCCTTATTCAAAGACAGAATTTGAAAAGTTGTTTTTACTTCAAAATAATTTAATAAATTAAAAATTTCTTCGTATTAAGACATTCTCTCTGTCTTATGACCTCACTCAATAGCTGTAAACAGAGGGATTTTTTACAGTGAAATGTAGTAGATCCAAGATTGTTGTCAAACTACTTCGTAGCAGTATAAATCATTGTGCCTTTTTATCCTGTTTTCTTCTTTAAAGCTTTCTGTGGCATATACTGATGATGTAGGACATGTCTTAAGAAGGCACCCTTACTTTCTGGAACCATATCTTCAAATCTTCTCAGCTAACTGAATGCTTATATTTCTCAAATTCATGGATTAGGGTACTTAATGTTTTGTGCGTGTACACACATATACAGAAACAAACATTTAAAAAATATGCAGTATGAATGTGAGTAGCTTTCATGAAAAATCATAAAATGTATATGGGGGTTATATATATGAAAATGCAAAAAATTGTGCCACAATTTATCTTGGGGGTTTTTTTGGCCTGTGTATGGGGAAGAACTGTAGTAATTAGTTAAATAATGTTTTTTTAAACAAGCTTTTTGGTCTGAAGTAAGCAAACTCATGTTGTATTTCCTGCAAGGTGTAAAAGGGGATGGCTGAAGCCTGATCTTTTATGGAGGCAGTAGGACAAAAGCTGCTTATTTGAATCGCAAAAAGGAGCAGAACAGTGCTAAGTAGGAGTAATGATGGCCTGTCTTAGGGATTTTTAGGCTCTATGTGTATGCTTGTGTTGAAAGTTAAATGCACCCATGTAAACACATACCTTAAACATAGGTATGTATTTACACACATACTATATACAAACTGAAGGCAACAAAGCACGAATACGTAAACAGTGTCTTAAGTGAACCTTTTAAGTGAGAATGCACTTGATCATGTCAGCTTGTAAGAGACAGGCATCTAAAAAGAGATTGCAGAAACTAGAAGCAGCCATGAAAAAGGTCGGTCGTGCCCATACCAGATGGACAGGGGCAAAGCATGTGACTCTGACAAATCTGGCATATTTTCATGTAATTGAGTTAAGTAAAATCAAGTGAGTATTCTTTTCATGGGAGGGCATAGCATAAGTGTCTTCACAGGTGATCTGGTTTTGCTGTTTTCTTGAATGAAAGGATTTTCAGTTGAAATGTAATTTGATTGAAAACTGTGTCTTGTTGCTTATGTAAACAGGCTCTGTTAATGAGCTGATTAAATGTACAGATGAAGCTTATGACATCATATTATCAGATTCTTTCCCAATGTGGTATTAAGAACAGCAAGATTAGTCTAAAATCAATGCACTGGTTGTTTGGAAGTCATTGGAAAAAGTGCACAGCAGGTGTAATTAATGCACAGTGTGATCTGTAATTCAGTGAGCAGATGTTCTGCTGTATGTGGAGTTAACAGCAGAAAAGGAAGCCTTCTGTGGCAGCCCTGCTAGAACAGAATTGCAGTGTTCAAACTGGAGCCATAAATCTGATTTCAATAAGGACTAACCAATACAAGATGTGCAGGTGAAATATTCCCCACCCAAAACATCATTCTCCCTCAAAATACTTTCCTTCCTGAAAATAAGAACACACAAACCAGGGCATTTTTACATAGAAAATTTTTCTTGATGGTGAAAGCAAGACAGATAGGTTTGACCCAGGTTGTGTTTTTATCCAAACATGCCTTCAGAACAAAGGAAATAGACAAGTGGAAGGAACCATAAGAGTATCAATCAACATGCTGTTCTGATGAGACTCTGAGGTGTAGTAGGTCAGTAAGGGAGTCAGTTGTGAGGGATGACATAGTAGGAAATACGTAACAGCCACAGAATTATTGCCCCAGTAGTCAGACACTCATGTCCTTTTAGAACAACAGACAATTTGTTGTAAAACACAAATAGAATCTCTGTTAAAAATACCAGTTTTATCAAAAGTTGTAATCAGAACAAATATCCCCAATTCAACATGTAACTTGTGACTCTAACAAGATAGTCTTAATTACAAATATATCTCTCTAAAACTTTTCATGGTTATCATTTATATTGAACTTCACTAAAAGCATAAAACCACAGCCTTCAGCTAGCTTTAAAAACATCTGGTAGTGGGCAGGCTCTGCAGCAGAATGATCTTGAAGCTGGTTTAAGATCTTTACACAGTGAGTATTTCCCAGTCACGTCATGACAACAGTCCTGTGGCCTTCATTAGAATGGGCTGGAATCTCAACCCGCTAAGCCAAGAAAAAAACCCAAGCTGATGACATTTGGAGACTAATAAGAGTGCTTGTATTTCTTAAAAATCTGTAAACAATAAGGAAAAATATGCAATTCCTTTATTTCTAGGTGGATTCAAAGCTTTTTTTATGTATTACAGAATCTATTTGAAGTTAATGTAACAGCATTTTAAACGATGAAAAACTACTTGTGTGAGCTTGCATGAGTGACATTCAGTCTGTGTTTTCACCAAGGATGTTGCCTATTTAGGGGTTCCTTGTTCTGCACAGACTAGGTCTGAAAAGGTGTAAGACTTTCATGATTCTATTAAGAAGTGTCAAGAACTTGATTTTAGTCTTAGTACTGGATTAAAAAAATGTTCAATACCTTGGTCACTTAAATTCTGGTATCTGTGTGCCTCCATCTGAATTGTGCATGTGTAACATACCCAAGTGTCAACTCCAGAGGGATTCATACCAAATTTTTATGAACCAAACGTTACAAAACTTACTTTGCAATGATACGTATTTAGTTGCATCTGATGTTACACATTGGTGCATCTTTAAGATTACAGACTTAAATAGGCAAAACCAGGGTAGTTTGTAGTCCTAAAAAATATAACAAGCCTGCAGAGTTAGCCAGATTGTTCTTCATGCTTGAGGATTTAGTTTGTTTAAGTATATTGTTATTGGGGATGGTGCATCAAACGTGTCACAGTTTGCAGGGTCCGGCCCTGGTTTTGGATAGCAGTCTCAGTTTCTAGAATATCTTAATATCATAATTGGCACACTTCCTTCTGGTTTGCTTAGAGATTTCAAGATAAATTACTAGAATATCCCCTATTTTATACATGTAACTTCCCTTTCAAGAAAAGGGGAACATGGCATTCTTTTTTTTCCATGTTTCTTCAGTGCATGTGGACTCACTCCTATTTGGAATTGCCTTTGGGGTGTTCTTGTTTTGATGCATAAATAGATAATAGCAAGTGAGAGATGTTGAGTACTCTGTAAGTGATAGTGGTCTAAATCCCACTTTTTAGAAACCCAGGCTGTTACATATGCAGTTACCTTTATTCTGTTCTGCAACAAGACTTCTATAATTAATTTAATTTTTTCTAGAGGCAATCCCTGTTATTCTGTCATAAAATTTCTATTCCACTTTAGAGAAACGAAATGGCAGCACTGGAATTTAATGAAACTTCAGTCAAATCTTGTGTTTTAGAATATGTGGGTAAACACGTAAGCATTGCAGGTTTATGCCTTTTAGAAGCTGTGAATAAAACTGAGTCTCCAAAAGATTTTGAGTTACTCTACTGGACAATGGTTTTAATCCATGGTTTTTGTTTTGTCTTTTTTTGGGTTCTTTTTAGGGTTCTTTGTGCAAATATTTGAGTCTCCACACAAGTGACTGGGTGAGCTCTTGTCGTTTGGCACACTCTATAACTCGGGGCTTGGCGTACCTGCACACAGAACTGCCTCGAGGAGGTAAGGCCAGGAAGGGATGCCAGGATCTCCAGTATATTCTTATTTCTATCCAGTAGTAGATTCCAGCCTTTTTTTTCCTCCTGTGAGTAGGAAATGATGAATGCAAATAGAGATTGCTCAGAACCTCTGATATGTTCCCTCCTTCTGAACAACCCCGTGTTGTGGGCTCTGTCTGTGACCCTTGTGTGAAAACATGGAGTACGAGCTGGGAGAGCCCCAGAGAGAAGCAGGAGGAGGAGGCAGAGTTGTGCAGTGCAGCTGTGTCATGGCAACAGATTACTGAAGACCTGAAGCACTGTCTGGCTCTCTGGCAGAGGGCAAACAGATGAGGTGTTGTGCCTGTTATGCAGTTCGGAAACAAATCACCAAAGCAATTTTTAGTTTGTGTGTGAACTGTATACTATATAATTAAATCTTCTAACCCAACTGTAGTTTTATTTATCGTGTCTCTGGATTTTTGTCTGAGGTTTGGGCCTAGTCTTTGCTGTGTACAAACAATACTGCTGGACTTCTGGTACTTTATTAGAGTACTAGCTGTGACAACATACTGATTTGGATCTTTATATCTCCGCATGCATGCTTCAGCCAGTATTTCAGCAGCTGAAGTATCATAATTATAAAGTAGATGTTCTGAGATCTGTGATGTATCAGGCTGCAGAATATGGCCTGGCACTGAAACGTTAGGTTTTTGGCATTAAATAAAAGGCTGATATCATTATATCTACATTAAGGTGCTAGTGTTTGGATTAAAATTTCAAACTATATATCTCAAATGTTAAGCATGAGCACTAGCAAAGAATGACAACTAAAGATGCTATTAAAAGTGCTGAAAATACCCAAATCAGTATTCCTATGTGCCATTGAAACTGCAGCTATCATCTTAACTCCATCGTTTTGAAATGTGCAGACAGGTGTGTCCATTAGCAGCCAGAAAATGTGTAAGTTTTCCATCATAAAGGAGAGACAGCCGTAGTCTGTGAATGCTAGGAAGGAACTCAAGGAGTAGGATAAATTCCACAGTAAAATGAATTCTATACTGCTGGCTGCTTTACTAACAAAATAAAAAACTATGAACAACTGAGATTATTCTTTGGAAAAGATCAGATCCCTAGAACATTAACATGCTCAGACTCTCTGGAATAATATTGTCTGCATATCTTCTGAATAGGTGCCAATGGTAATTCCAATCATAATGTAAATAATTGGTGCTGTATTTGACATAGGAGTGTGGAAATGATGGAGAGTATTTGGAATGGCTGTTAGGGCTGTGGTAGCAGGTCTGTGTTTAAGTACACAATGTCTCCACTGCCAAAATCATGCTGAAATATGCCTTGGGAAGAAGGCAGTTGGCAAACATTAGAGCTGTATATGGCAGTAGCCTAATATATCACATAGATACAGTGAAACTCTCAATGCCAGTCAGTTTTCTCTACATAGTTTACTTTGGAGCTCATTGTAAAGAAGCAAAACCATCAGCTTTCTAAAAAATAAGTTGATTCTCTGTTTATAATAGCGGAGCAGACATAATGAGGTTCTCTCATTTTGCCAAACAGTAGGATTGCTTATATAGTAATGAGCACTTTCGTGTGTCCACATAGACCATTACAAACCTGCAATATCCCACCGTGACTTGAATAGCCGCAATGTACTGGTAAAGAATGATGGAACATGTGTAATCAGTGATTTTGGACTCTCCATGAAGTTAACTGGAAACAGACTGGTACGACCAGGTGAGGAAGACAATGCAGCCATTAGTGAGGTAAGTACAAATGGTTGGATGAATGTTCAGGTGGTACAATTTCTGTAATGGGCATTGGTTGCAGTGTGGGTGAGAAGTGGCTGAAGCCTCCATAGGAAGAAACTGGTTTTATTCTCAAAATAATCAACACAAACCTGCCATTTATAAAGGCAATAGATTGGCAGACTGAAGTTTCTGTGTGAGATACGAGAAGACACAATGTAGGTTTGGTTGCCGTGTTCTCTGTGACTATGTGGTAGAAGTCCCTTCAGTCTTGTACTGCAAGTGCTAACTGAAGACCAAACATTCTTTCATGGTTTTGGTGTTAATTTTTCTGAAATGGTGACATACCATGTTCTGCACGTCCTGCTTGACATCTAATACAGGCTACTGAGATACAGTGAGACTGTTTTAAACAAAGAATGTCTAATGTTTCAGTGTAGTTGTTGTCTGTGCTTTTACAGAAAAACTTCATATTTCATTCAAAGAACATGTTTCACAGTGTTAATCACCCTCCCTTAGAAAGCAAGTGCTAAATTGAAAATACCTAGTGCAGAAGAGCTCCTTCTAGATCTTCCCATACTGGACAAAGAAACAGGGAAATTGCTGGTTAAAATGCAGGAATGTGGAATAGTCCTTTGACAAAATCCTGTCCTACAAGTACTGATGAGTAAGTGCTCTAATCTAACACATGTCCTAGTGAAAATGAATAGGTATCTTCCAAGACTGTTAATAACCTTTGACTATGGAAGATGTGGGGTGGAACCTTGCTGACAGTCCAGGAATAGAGAAAAAGTTTTCTATTCAGCAGGATCCTCTTCCATTACAATTCATACCTTGGTGTTTAATAGTGTAATTTCAGGAAAAAGAAACATTTCTACTGTATCATATTTCATATGAGAACATTAAGGGACAAAATAATTTTGTTCTGGTACATACAAAAAAGTGACAGAGTAGGGGAAGGGTTTTGTTATGACTAGACTGGTAAGAATCTAGAATCTGAGGACATTGATTAGGAACGAGCTGTGTTTTCCTTAACTGTAGAAAATACCAAGCAGAATAGGGTATTAAAAAACTAAATTGAATTTGGAAATTACTTCCTGATGTGAAGCTTTGATTTGATGTTTTCTCAGGTGGGTACGATCCGCTATATGGCCCCAGAAGTGCTTGAAGGAGCAGTGAACTTGAGGGACTGTGAATCTGCTTTGAAACAAGTAGATATGTATGCGCTGGGCCTTATCTACTGGGAGATATTCATGAGATGTACAGACCTCTTCCCAGGTAACTAAAAGAACTGGAGAAAACCATAGTAGTAGGAAGTGGCACCAACAACCAGAGCTACTCCCGAGCCCGAGCTTTTGGAAGTGGAGAAGGGAAGTCGTTTTCTCAGTTGCTTCTGCCATTAAGTCGGTGCCATCTAGTGTTCGAGGTGGTGCTTGTCAGGACAGTGCGTCTGAGGGCGAGGCATGCTTCCTGCTGAAAGGCTTGGTATTACCTGTTCAGGCGGTTTGCAGGCCTCATGCTGAGTGCCATTTGAGCGTTATTGTTGTTGTTATTATTGTCCAGAGTTTAAAAACATCGAGAGTTAGACTGATGGCAAAGGCATTGTTTCCAGTTCTTAGAACTGACAGAAGTGCCTGAAGTGTCTTTCAGACTTTTCCTCATGAAAAAACAGTATGACTTAATATAGCCTTTAGTCAGTCATACATATTTATGAGAGTGACATTGAAAATTCAGGGAAAGCCTCCATACCTGTAAGACAAACCAAAAGGAAGTAGGCTTAAAATTTACACATGAGATTGTGCCGCGTCCACCATCTTCTTCCCAAACTACAAGAATGAATCTAAAATGCAGCATTCTCTCTACAGTCAAACAGCTGTACTTTATCTGCAGAGGCTTGTAATCTTGCTGGGCTTCCTCCTGAATGAAGTACATGAATATAATCAGTCAGTGGCATTTCACAGAAAGTAGGTGTCATCCTCAGGCTCCAAGACACTCCAAATGTGCCACTGAACCAGTAAAGTCTGAGGATGCTATGCTTTGAAAGGTTGCTGAACAGCCCTTAATTCAGCTTTTTTTTGGAAGTTAGACTTTGGGGAAAGTGGGGGACATCTCGATAGACAGCAACTTTGATAATGCCTTTCATCAACTGAAAGCCCTTGCTCTGCCTTTTAATCTGTGATTGATTTTTTTCTCCCTTTCTTTCTTTTGCTAACAGGGGAATCTGTGCCAGAGTACCAGATGGCTTTCCAGACTGAAGTCGGAAACCATCCCACTTTTGAAGATATGCAAGTCTTGGTGTCTAGAGAGAAGCAAAGACCAAAATTCCCAGAAGCCTGGAAGGAGAACAGCCTGGTGAGAAAGAGAATATTTTCAAAGAAACAGTGATTAAACCAGCTTTAGGGTGTATTCATTTCTTAAAAACAATTTTTTAGGTTTTGGGGGATTTTTTCCTCTTTGTTAGTATTTAAGGATTGGGAGCTGTTTTCTGCCTGGACTTGTTAAATATTGAATTCAGTTTTTAAAGGTTATTGACATGAAAATTAGATTTCTTTTAAGGAAAAATACTGTTGTTGTTGCTGCATGCTGCAGTGTGATACACCAAAGATAACCTGTTACATTAGTTTTTGGACACTACCTGCAGTATTGTGCATGAAGCACCCATGTGTTCTCTGTGTGCTGAATGAGAACCATGAAGCCATTTTTTGCTTTTGACATCTTATAAACTAATAAAACTGAACTAAAATACCAACTAAAATAGCTGGCAAAAATGTCAATATACTCTTCCAAAACTAAAATTGGTAAACATTGTAATAAACTTTTTTGAACTTGTATAGTCCTCAGAATCTGCAGAGGCTAAAGCTTCTAGCAATCATTTCATTATAACTGCATTAAGAATTTTATATGGGTTCATTTGATCTGCAGTTTTTATTTTCAAGACTATAAACATCATAATATTGTTTGTTGTTTTGAATTAGCGTAGCTGTGGCTTAGAGCCTTGCTGCTGCAGGCCAACAAGTTAGAGCAAGTCAGCTGAACTCTGGTGAGAGAGTCTGTGCTTGCTTTCATCTGCAGCAAAGGTCAGGTAATGTGAATCCCCTTGGCTTAGAGGGGGCTGTTTGTCTTTTATTACAAGCAAAGTGAAATGCAGTTACTGGATTCTACCTGATACAAGGTAATATAGCTTAGTTGCAACTATGAAAATGGTATATTTGACTTATTTGAAAAGATATTTCCAGTTATTCCCTTGTTGAAATTACGCCCTTCAATCTTCAGAGACTTTGGTGGTTGATAAGTTTGTAGCTACTGTGCAGACCAGGAGGAGCCCAAGGCCTCACCTGTGCTCGTGCTTGTAAATACGTAGGAACCTGCTTTCAGAGAGGAGCATAGCCTGCAGTGGTACACTGCAGTAAAACATGTCGAAACTGAGCTGAGAGCTTCCAAGAGAGGTTCTTTTATTACAAACTTTTGCCCAGCCAGTCATGGGGGCAAAGGGGGAGAAGAGGCAAAAAAAGGAATCAGTGCCCAAAGTGTATATGAAATCAAACAACAGCTGTTTCAACTATAACCGTGTTGGCAAATGCAGTGTTGGAAGAACCAAGCTTGACAGCTGTTTCTGAACACAGTTAAAACTAAAACAGTTCAAGATTTGTTTTGTTTTGCTGACTACCATTTTAAATGTTAATTATGTTCTAGGAAGCTGATAGACTCCAGCATTATTAGATGACCCCCATATTTAAAATGCCTAACACAATCTTTGTGTTGTTAGTGGTTTTTTTCTGAATAACAAAAATGTTGATAACTTTAGCTCTAAGGACTGATCTACACCATTGCTTTAAGAGAAAAGAATAGTAATAAATATGTGTCAAAGAACTTCCTCCACCCTATGCCAGTCTAAGATAACATCTGAATGAGCACTCTAGGGCAGATAGTGTAGAAAGCTCCAGATAACCTCACTCTGGACCCAGGTCCTAACCTCCTGTATCTAATGCACATGTAAAAGACTTCTTTCCATTATTTAAAGCTCTGCTGACATGTTGGGTTATAATACCTTCCTGCAAATTCATCTGTGAAAGAAATGCATTTGTCCTTTTCATTTGAGAAACACAAATAAAAACCAATGTTTTATTTTTCATCACATAATTAAGGTACTCAAAAGATGTGGAATCCTGATTTGTGGTTACCTATGCAGTCTCAGTCTGCTTCTGGAACCATCTATGTTATGTTACAGACCTTAATTAGCAGCATTGTTTTTCACAGTGTAAAGCAACAACCTGAGCAGAGGATGTACATAAAATAATTCAAGGGCTATAAACTGTGTTGAGATGTTACAGTATTCTTGTCTCACTTGCCAGAGTGGGGTCCACGCTTGACTTCAGAGGGCAGCACTGAAGGATATTAACAGAATAATAGAGTAATGCAGATTTCTGATCCCTTCCATCTTTTTGATGAGTGCTAGTACTTGTAAATAGTGCATTTTAGCATAGTTGTCTTTGAACCTGAAATTAATAAAAAACACATAATTGTGGTAAATGTGATGCTAAAGAACTTCTGTTTTGATAACTGTCTGTACAGTCATTACTGTGTTCCTTTCATGATCCTTAAAACATCAAAAGGAAAGGATCTGCTAGAGGACATACAGTATTAAATTAAACACTGGTTGAAACCTGTAGGAAGGAGTCTTGCAAAGAGGCAAGACAGGACATTAGGGTGTCCACTGACTTAGATACTTGGTCTAAACTGTGGTGAAATCAAGTCCTAAAAGCTGAATGAAGGCATTTTGTTGTGGGAGAGAAAATGGATGCAGTACCCTATCTTGTCCTTGTCCCTGAGGGTGCTTTCCGACTTGTGTCCCTCAGCTAAGGGGAGGGTATTGGCTTATCTGCTCTGTGATCTGCTGTGGGAAGGGAGATGAAAGGTTTGCTTGTGGCGGAGCTCATCCCCACCTGTGCAGCCAGGGCTGCATCTCCAAGCAGCAGGGATTGCCAGGTGCAAGCGATGCCAGGAGCCCACTCTGTGGGTGAGGAGCTCTTGGCTCACACTCAGAGCTAGTCCTGGCTTCCACTGCCGGAAGGGCACAAGGCAGTTCTAGCACAAAGACAGTCAGCAGGACCCACTGAATGCCGTACTGCCCAGCTGGGATTATGCGCAGTCCTCAGTCCTGGAGAGGTTGAAGTAGGCTGTAGATGTGAGCTGTGCTGGCAAACCAGATCCTCTCCATGGGCCATAGACTGGCAGCAGGGGGGCCATAAATGTCTGCCTGGCTTTTGTACTCCAGATGGAGTGGAAACAGAAGCGTTCAGTGCTTGTAATTTCAGTTGTTTCCTCTTTGGTTCCCTGAACATATGGCAGCACGTTTTGGAGGTCTTGAGCTCTAGTCCTGACTGTACAGTTCATCCCACAGTGTGATGCCAGGAACACATGTGTGTTTCTGTTTCTCCACCTGTAAAACAAGTGCAACAAAAACCTTCTCCCATGGCGCAGACAAATTCATTGATACTTATGAGACATTTGGATATCACTGTGGTAAACAGAGGAAGACAAGGATGATGAAGTGAGCATGGCTGTTATTTGCATACAGTGTGGGGAAGCAAGGCAGTGGCCATTAGCAGAACTGTGAGGATAACCATGACAGCATTTCCAGAGTGTCAGCAATCCTTAGTACACAGCTCTCATAAGGCAAGGAGATTGAGCTGAGCATGCATCCATCAGAGGGCTGGCTGAAGGTTGTATGGACATTGGTGAATGCAGCTTTTCCGAAGTAAGCGTCTTCCAAGTTGAAGTATGTGAGGTGTGATAATATTAGACTTGGATATTGCTATTATTAGGTTAAATTAGCTTTGAATGCAGTTGTGTATCTTCTGTTTCTCACTTTCACCAGCTTGTAACTGTTTTCATGCATGCAGAATGCTGCCATAAAAGAGTAAATCAGAAGCACAATATAAAGGTAAAAAAACTTACGAGAAAAGGATTTTGTCTCCTGGCAGGCTGTGAGGTCACTTAAAGAAACAATTGAAGACTGTTGGGATCAAGATGCAGAAGCTCGGCTAACAGCACAGTGTGCTGAGGAGAGAATGGCAGAACTCATGATGATTTGGGAGAGAAATAAATCAGTTAGTCCAACAGTCAACCCTATGTCAACTGCCATGCAAAATGAGAGGTAAGAAGAGAGCACATTTGGGTTTAGTCAGCAGGAAATGCCCAGTGCAGCGCTGGGCTCACTCCAGGACAGAAGCTACAGCTTGCTGCACCCATGAAGTGGTGTATGTTACATGACCTAGTCTGCATATGGGTATTGCATGACATAATCCCAATTGCTTGTGTTCTTAAGATCTCCTATGTGTCCCCAGAGTTCAGGCATCTTGTATGTGAACGACTGTATTTCTCACAGAGGGACCTTTTAAACTGAGCTTAGGCAAACTTGGACAAACAGCATATTGGACAAATAGAAGAAAATTACTGTTCTCTTAGGAAACAACATCCATGATGAAATTTTGCCCTAGTAAAACCAGTTTTCTTGTCCCTAGCATTTTCAAGGAAGTTGCTGAAATATCTCAGTTGGTACTTTATCTATCGTTAGTTTATTCATGAAAAGAAACAGAAAGACACTCAGCTCTCTTAAATGAGAGGCTTTATAGTATGAGGTGATTTTTACATGTATGATCTTAATATCACTTATTTTTTCTTAAAGGAATCTGTCGCATCATAGACGTGTATCAAAGATAAGGCCATATCCAGATTATTCTTCCTCTTCCTACATTGAAGATTCAATCCACCACACTGACAGCATAGTGAAGAACATTTCTTCTGAACATTCAATGTCCACTACACCATTGACTTCAGGAGAAAAGAATAGAAATTCCATTAACTACGAGCGGCAACAAGCACAGGCTCGCATCCCTAGTCCTGAGACAAGTGTCACCAGTTTGTCCACCACCAATACAACTGGCCTCACTCCTAGCACTGGCATGACCACCATATCCGAAATGCCTTATTCGGATGAAACAAACTTACATACTACAAATGTCATGCAGCCAGGTGGGCCCACCCCTGTTTGTCTGCAGCTAACAGAGGAGGACTTGGAGACGAATAAATTGGATCCAAAAGAAGTGGATAAGAACCTGAAAGAAAGCTCTGATGAGAATCTGATGGAACATTCACTTAAGCAGTTTAGCGGGCCAGATCCGCTCAGCAGCACTAGTTCCAGCTTGCTTTATCCACTGATAAAACTTGCAGTAGAGGTGACAGGACAGCAGGACTTCACACAAGCTAGCAATGGTCAGGCATGTTTGATTCCGGATGTCCCATCTGCTCAGGTCTATCCTCTACCTAAGCAACAGAACCTTCCGAAGAGGCCTACTAGCCTCCCTCTAAACACCAAAAATTCAACAAAGGAGCCACGGTTAAAATTTGGTGGCAAGCACAAATCAAACTTGAAGCAAGTGGAAACAGGCGTTGCCAAGATGAACACTATCAATGCTGCAGAACCTCATGTTGTGACAGTTACCATGAATGGAGTGGCTGGGAGGAGCCACGGCATAAACTCTCATGCTGGCACAACCCAATATGCCAATGGCACGGTGCCCTCTGGCCAGACCAGCAGCTCGGTAGCGCAGAGGGCCCAGGAAATGCTTCAGAACCAGTTCAGTGGGGAGGACAGTCGGCTGAATATCAATTCCAGTCCCGATGAGCACGAACCCTTGTTGAGGCGGGAGCAGCAGGTTGGCCACGACGAAGGGGTTCTGGACCGCCTGGTGGACAGGAGGGAGCGACCACTGGATAACGGCCGAACAAACGCCAACAACAACAACAGTAATCCGTGTCCAGACACAGCTGCAGCCAGTATCCAGAATGTAGTGAGGAATCCTGGGCAGACCCAGACTAGAAGAGCACAGAGGCCTAATTCGCTGGATCTGTCAGCCACAAGTAGTTTGGATAGCAGTAGTATGCAGTGTAAGTGCCTGCAGGACTGAAGAGTTTCCCTGACACTTTTCTACCTAATAACTGCATATATCTGCTTGAGTAGAAATTATTTCCGTCTCTCCTCAAAGCATACTTATTAAATCTCATATAAATTTAATTTCTCTCAGCACGATTTCAGTCTTTTTGATAAAGTCCTGTCTCCATCATTTCCAATATATTAGATCACTATCATCCTTCCTCGTACACAGAATAAATCTGTCTCTTTCTAACCCATCCACTCTGACTCTAGGTTAACTTCCATTATTCCTTGCAAGATTCCTACCTTTGGTAGCTGCAAAGCATATTGAAAAAGCATCCTATTTTTTTCTGCAGGGGCACATTATACCTTCTTTTCCTTACTTTTCCTCATTCTCTCAAGCATAGCTTTCTCTCAGATGCATTGGTTAAAACAATTTATTATAACTATATGCTTCTTGGTTTTAAAGCAACTGATTTTACTGTATTAGCTCAGTCTAAATGGATGGTCACTCATTTTCTATTTTGCTGTCTTAGCTCCAACAATTAGAACAATTCATCAGTTTGCCATGTGCATAAAAATTAATCCAAGTATTTATAGAGAAGGAATTGATTTTAATAGTCTATTTCAGAAAAACTTTCTAGATAGAGTTTTATGGCCAGAGGTCTAAGAGGTTACAATGGGGCTCTCCTTTTTACAGTAAGAATGTAATCATGTAGTTATAGTTAAATTAGGTACATCCTCTGCATTTGAGCCTGTTCAAGTTATTGGAAAGACCTCCTGGTGTGCATTTTAAATATATTTCCAGAAGTCACTGTAGTCTTGAAAGGTGCTTGCAAATCTCGTGACCGTGTTTAGAAAGATGCTGTGATACTAGTGGAGTAAACTGGGGTGCCAGGCATCTTTGGAAATAAAAAGTTTAAAACCAAGAAATGTAGTTGAGTATTCAGCAATGGAATGTTTAAGCCTTCCTTTTAAGTAGGAAACCTTAATTTTTGTCTTAACATGTTGATGTGAGTTGAAATCTTACTGAGATAAAAAATACTATTGCAGTGACTTTCTTTAGCTGAAGGTTAGGTTAAAAGAAGGGGTTGTGGTTTTTTAACAATCAGATTTCTACTGCTGAAGTTTTATCGCGATTAAAGTTAGTTTTGTCAGTTTTGCAACCCAGCATTCCAAATCCTGACTTAAGATCTTAACAGAGATTGGACCATTTTGTCTTCAGGTGAAATGCTTTGCCAGGTGGAGTAGGATTAGGGGACCTAACATATAGTTGCACTATTTAAATTTTAGCCTTTGCTGTCCTGTAGTAGCAACATGTTTTTGTACCTCCCATTACAGGTAATATAAGATACTATGGTTGCAAAAGCCCCTCAAATGTCAAATGCTGATTCTCCTGTTTGATGCCAATGTGCATTCCAGGTAACACAAATTACTTCACTGAAGTAATTTCTGACAGAGAACAGAATGTAGCCCTTTGTTTTAGTGGCAGCTGTTGTAGTTGATACACCTGTCGTGCCCCTGCCACACAGTTGCTTCTGTGTTTAAAGATTTTTTTTTTTCCTGTGTTCTGTTTCATATAAGTAACAACCCTGGACCCCAGTCTAATCTTAACCTTCCTCATAATACTATTTTCTATTCTGTTTTCTTTTGTTTTGGTTTGGTTTTTTTTGTCCTTCAGTAGGTGACTCCTCACAGGATGGCAAATCAGGCTCAGGAGAGAAGATCAAGAAACGTGTGAAAACTCCGTACTCTCTCAAGCGGTGGCGTCCGTCAACGTGGGTCATCTCCACAGAGCCGCTGCACTGCGAGGTCAACAACAACGGCAGTGAGCAGGCAGTGCCCCCCAAATCCAGCACTGCTGTGTACCTTGCAGAGGGGGGCACTGCCACCACAATGGTCTCTAAGGACGCAGGGGTGAACTGCCTGTGAAATACTTCAGAAGCCGACAAATGACCTTTTTTTTGCATTATTTGAAACAAACATGCAGAAAGACATTTTTAAAAACTGCTTTCTCCTCCTGTCAGCAACCCCTACCAAGGACTCGCTTTAAATAGATTTCAGCTATGCAGAAAATTTGTAGCTTATGCTTCCATATTTTTTTATTTTGTTTTATTTTTTTGAACGTTTTTGCACTTTTATTTAGTATCGCTAAAGTTAAGTCTGTCTGTTTTGACCACAGAATATATATATGTGTATCAAAGATGTGGTCTCAAAATATTTTTTTAAAAAAAAGTAACAAAAAAAAGTATTGCTGATAATCAGTTTGGACCAGTTTCTTAAGGTCACTAAGATCATAAGCAGACTATAAGACAGGTTTGACTGCAGTGGTGTCTTGTAACCATGTTTTGATTTCTGTGCACAAGCTAGTCTGTATATTTCTATGTTACAAAGTGTATTCTCTTTTGAACCCCTTATTTTCCTTGTGTCATGTTGAAATGTGCAATAGTCTATAGTTCACAGTAGGCTTTATTGAAAAGTGTGTTTCTAAAACTGCCACATGTTCCCATTTTTGTACTTGTTAATTTTTCCTTGACAGTTGAGCAGTCAGCCGGTCATGACAGTGAACTTTGCACATCGTAGCCAGCTTGAAGCAGCTGCCAATATCACATTGTGCTCAGAGGTGACAGTGCATGAATTTTCCCCAACTTGAAAGGGCTTTAGAAAAGGAACAAAAAAAAAAAAAAAATCTGAGCTCCATAACTTTCTTTTGATCCTTCCAAATCAAAATGTGTTTCCTTCATAGTAGTAGATGCCAGCCTGTGAAGTTGAGTAACAAAATGTTGAACAAATGTAAGGAAACAGTGTCAGCCATTTTTTCCATTTTATTTTGTGTGCAGTTTCACCCCCTGTATTTATGTAAAACCTTTTTTAGATCACTAATGGTGTACATTGAAAAATACATTTTATTCAGAACTGTTAATAATCATCATACTTAAAAGCTTGAGTGAAGATAGGTTGTGAACGTATTTTGTTTACACAGAGAAAAAATCATGAATCTTACTTGGCACAAAACAGTTTTGTGATGAGGCACGAGTCTTTCCTTATTTACCTCCTTACAGACAGTATGGGCCAAAAATCAGCCTGATTACTTATGCAGGTAGGTGCATCCTGATCGACTGTTGTTGCCAAGCTGAGTTGAAACTCATCCTCCCTTCAGAGTTCTTAGAGGCCCTCATCCATCTTGTTAAAATTTATTGCATGCTTTTAAAATTCATGGGTGTTGTGGGGGAGGGTTGGGGATTTTTTTCCCCTTTGCTTAGTCCCTTCTTTCAGTTTGTATGCACATTGATTTTAGCTGTCAGTGAATGTGAACGTAATATGTATTCAGATAAATTGTTTTTTCACTATCTCAAGTAAACCTTTCCTTTTTTTGGAGTGATTGGTTTTACTGTCTACTGGAAGAAAATTAATTTTCTTATTAGTTAGAACCTCCTTCCACCTAAGAAATAGCCTTCCACCTGAGAAACATTCTTTCCAATTGAAAACACTTCAGTAAAAACTATTTGGATATAAAAAAGTATAACACATCAGTCTTTGGTAACAAGCAAAGATTTATCACTTCATCTGAAAACTGGTAATGTTCAAAGAAAGAAAATCAATTTGGTTAGCCTGCCAGACTCCTGTGGCAGGATACTGGCAGCAAACAATTGCCTCCCCCAGCCTGTCTCCTTTCAGCTGACTGAAGCAGATGCTCTCTGCTTTTAAGCTCATTTGTTTCCTTGCCGTTTTACCATTTTTTCCCCCTGAGGTAAACTTTGCCAACCCTGTTCTTCTCTATATGTTGATCCAGCTAGGCTAATACATGCCTTGCTTACATCTGATTCTTGCTGTTCCCCAAAATCCCTTGCTTGTGCTTGATTGCTATGATTTTCTCTTGTAATGCTTCTTAACATTTCTTAGATTCTAGGTATCTCCAAGAGATAGCACTATAAATCCAGACTTTGATTAAGTGTAGTTGTAGAAATACAAGCCACGAGGCACGTTTTGAGCTCCCTATGTTCTTTAAGCACCAGTTCAAATAGTACCTCTCATCTCTGAGGCAT
Organism: Coloeus monedula; assembly: GCF_965178545.1. Classification (NCBI taxonomy): domain Eukaryota; kingdom Metazoa; phylum Chordata; class Aves; order Passeriformes; family Corvidae; genus Coloeus; species Coloeus monedula. Next base: position 12,883,566 of record NC_138787.1, read on the forward strand.
AATTATGTTTTCTCCCTGTATAATAGAGTTATATCTCTCCTTTTCAAAAATACAGCCTTCTTCTGGTTTGACTTTTAATTCACTCTCTGGCTTCCCATCTGCTGCAGTCTCACGTCCCAGATGCTGAAAACCTGCCAGTTGCTCAGCTGGGTTTCAAGACCTGAATCAGAATTTCTGGCATTCTGTTCACATTGCTCACTGTGGTTCTCTTCTCTTCTGGCCTCCTGTGAGTCTCCGATTGCAGCGCGCGGTGTTGTTGTGTGGTGAGCACTGTAGCGTGGTGTTGAAGGTTCTTCTCTACTTTCCCGATGACTTGGCTTTGCCTTGCATGTATCATCCATCAGCATTTCAGAATGTGGGCTGAAAAGAGTATTTAGGACTCCTACTAACTCAGACTACTCTGGGGAAAGAAGAATTACTTCTCTTGATTGCTGCTTCCTTCTGCTGAGACAGATTTGCACCAGTCTTTAGCCTTTCTTTGCAGGCCATGCCTTTGTAAGAAATCCAACTTTTTTGTGATCAATGCGATCAAAATGATTTTAATACCAGATGAAAATGTTGTTCTGCAGTTTTCTTTCAACATTCTTAAACAATACTTTTATTTTTTCCTTTGTCTATTTCTATTACTTGCTGGAGGGCCTTTGGAATGAATTATAATTAGTAGCAAGATTGGCTGTGCAATCTCCCATGGATAAATATAATTTGTAACATGATAGAAAAATATACTTTATCACTAAATACCCTATAGATTAAATAGAGAAAAATCTATTCTTTTTTAAAGGTCAGTCAAAGCAAACTCTTAAGTAGGTACCAAAATACTGTAATTTTGCACGGCTAGATGAAATCAGATTAGCAGTTTGGTTTTAATGTTTAATTTAGTAATGCTGGTTTTTTTCTTCACAGTACATAATGCAGTCTCCATAGAATACTTTCTCTGTAAGTTAAATGATACTAAATATTATCTCATGCCACAGGGAATCATCCTTAACCAAGAAAATACATGTAAGAGAAAGAATTCTACAAATCAAACACAGGGATAGTTGATAAATGTCCTATAAACAAGGAAGACAAATAGGATTTATTTCCTTGTGAGTTATGATTTTGCTTTATTTCTTTGGTTTAAAGAAAGAGAAGGAAAATATGAAAGTTGATAATTTTCTGTCAATTTCTCACGTATATGGCAGACGAGATAAATATAGCAAAATGAAAATAGAATGGCAGTGTAAATACCTATTAATTGTGCCACTGTCAAATAGGCAATAGTAGAATATTTTTTATGGTAATTTATAATGGATAATTCAAGTAAAATGATAGAGCAGACTTTTGATGTTTGTTTAAATAAGACAAAATCCAAAATATTGCTGGTTATAGAAAATGGCTTACTAGGAGAAGCCAGGAGAGTTGCTTAGGTTAATGCATTGTCTCTTGTTTTGTTTGCTGTAATAGAGTTACCAACATAACACGTTTTTTTTAGAATGTGAATTCTAAAATTTTTGAACAGACATGCCTCATAGTCTTCTACAATTGGTATTTACAAGTCAGATATCTGCAACACTTCCACTGAATTTGTTTATAATGCTTTATAGCTTCATTTGCTAGCCAATTAGTATTACCAAGGCCTTTCTTGAAACTCCAAGATGCACTTAAACTGCACAGCTAAAGTAAAGGGATTCCTAATTTAAAAGAAAACCATCTGACTGTATCATCATTAGAATATTTTCAGGAACAACATTTCCACTCTTGTTTTGCTTTCTTAGTGGCACTTGTTTGTCTCTTGTTTTCATATAGAAAATTACCTAATTTTCAAAGGCAACACATTTTGATTTTTTTTCCGTGCACTGGGCACAAAACAATGCAAGATAGATGTGGACAAGTTTCAGGAAACAAGCAACAAAAAAAACCCACCTCATAAATATGTTTAGAAAATTCATATCGTCCCACCTGTCACCTTTCTCTAAAATCTAGAATCCTACCTGCCTCAGAGAAGAGAAAAGGAAGTTCTTTAATTGTATGGAGTTAATTATTGGCCCAAACTTAATAGTAATGAATCCTTATTTAAAAATATTTATGTATACATTGTATATGCCCTAGTTCCAGTGTTCAGTGCATTTTGCTCTAATGATACTCCTTTTTAAAATGTTAAAAACTATACACTAATATAACATTACTGTGTCTATGTTCAGATTATAATTTTCTTTAATGAAAAATACTCAAAAGTTCATAGCCATACTGCCATTGAAATGTTACTGTGGACATTTCTAGCCTAATTAGGGAGAATTTAAAAATTCACATATTTAGTCTATACATTAGAAAGTAGTTTTGCTGTAATTTTTATTTGTATAAAAATGATGGCTGGTCCCATTGCTGAAACAGGCTGGGTTTAAGCCATAAAAATAATAATTGCCAAGCACAGTAGAATATAAATGATCTGATGTGTAATTGGAAAATTTGTAGCAGCTCATCAAAGTAAATTGAAATATGATTGATCCGTCTTTGAAACTTGGATCATAGACTGGACAACTTAATATTTTGCATAAATTTGGATTATTTGAACTTTTTTGTCTGGTCTCCCTGTACCCATTTTAACACATGAATATACTAATCTTCTTTTTAAAATGTGCTTACTATTTTTGTTCAACCTCAAGCCTTTCTTCAGTGAAAAAACTATACATATTGCAGTGAAGCCAGATATATATATTTTTATGTAAACTCTCTATGTATTTAGATGCATATGTATGTTGTGTGTAAGTTCCAGGAATAAATTCTGTGAGTTACAGCATCAGATGGTAGCACTGGTAGAAAGTATAATATGGGGGGGTGGGGGGTGGTGTTTCATATGCCATTTTAAAATTGTCTGTGGTGCATCACAGTAAAGCTGGGGTCAGACTGTGACACATAGTCCAGCAGTTCAAGATCTCCCATGACAGACTTGTCACTGATTGATTGGGTGGAATGGATTTATGACAGAGAGAGAGAGGAACCTGGAAATGCACATGACAAACTTTATCTGAAGCTGAGTAATTTAAGATACCTCTCTCAAAAATCAAAAAATAACCCAAAACACTTAACACATGATAATTTTTACAAGGCTTTTTTATGTAGTAGCTATAGTTATGTGCGTGGTTGCAATTTAAATATAGTATTTTAGTCCATGAAATCCAATTACATTTTAGGCTTCTATATTGTCATATGAAACTGTAGCTATAGAAATACATCCCTTTTTGATCTCACCCACCCCCCAAGTAGGTTCAGTTTTGACATGAAAGAGTAACAAATCAGATTTCTCATTTTGGGATTTCTTCTGTACTGAGTAAAATTGGAGGCAGAACTTCCATTTCTGCAGTAACAGATGTGGGTGCTCCTGCAAATCCAGGTGGACGTTCCGTTCAGCACCGGTGTTTCTGAGGGAATGGGCACCTCATCAGCTCACGGCTGAGCCCAGTGCTCTTGGAATCCAAGAGGAGTCTGCCTTTGACTATGGGCAAAGGAGGGGTGGGTTCTGCTGGCTGTGGTGTTAAACGTTTCTGGGGAGGATTAGCCCTAGGAAAGCTGATGTGGAATGTGGGGACTGCAGGGGGCAGCCCTGGCTCCTGAGCCTTGCCAGGGGTTGCCGAGGGGGGTTTCAGGCTGTCGGGCTGGGTCAGCACAGGGCAGCTGTGGCTTTGTCAAGAAGTGGAACTGCATTGGGGAAGTGGGAGTGGAAGGGTTCAAGATAAATCCTCATTTACACCAAGGCCCTTTAGTGTTGATCTGGGCTCCATGCAGGTCTCTGTTAGCAGTGCATTACTAATACAAATTACTTCTTATGGCCATTTCTGTTTATTTCACTGTGGTTTAATGTACACGTGTGCATTATAAGGAGGAACTAGTTGGAGTTACGCTAATTCATAGTGTAATCATCCGGTATTTTTCAAAGCCTATTGGTGTTCTCATCAGCAATTGTTTGAATTTTCAAGTCATTCAGTTGGTTAACTTCAATGCATACACCATGCTTTCACAGCACAGGAAGGAAGGATTTCTTCCCAGTCCTTGCAAGCTACTGCAGATGTATCACTGGAGTGTATCTATCCAGGGGCACAGCATCTCACCTCGTCGCTATTTTAAAGCAGAAATAATTAGCCTTTTTAACTTCCTAGTTCCAAGGTCTCCCAGACGTCCACTTTTGTAGCCCATTCACTTGTTTTTAAGACAGCGAACGTGTGAGGTTTATTTCTAGAGCACTTGATTCACTTTCTTTTTTGTGCTTCAGAACTGTATCATGAAGTATCACACTTCAGTCTTGTTTATTCAGAAAATAGTTAATGTTTCTGGTCTTTGTAAGAAGTCACAAGAACAAACAGGCAAGTCCTAGTTATAGCTGACTCATTTGTCACTTTTGAATTTCCTGATTGGTGACTCTTCTCTCTCTTTCACACTGTTGAAATGTATTTAAAACGGTTTGTATGTGTATGTTTCTTGTCTGCTTTTTGTCTCTAGAGGAAAGTGTGCTCTATTCACATTTATATAAGCTGGAATCATATTTTACAATCGCTGTTGATTATTTTCCCCCAAATGCAGTATAAGAGGAAAATAAACATGGCAAGAACAAATTTCTAGGGTTTGGTCTTCTGTAAAAGCTGAAATAAGAAGATGTGAAACTGCCATTTTCCTCATGAAAGACTGTAAAGAGAGCATTACTTTCTGAGCGAGCTTTTCTGGGGGAAGAGGGGGAGAAATCCTAGAATATGGAGTCTCATCAGAACCCTTTTGTTAACGGGTATTTTTGGTTTTCCTCTCAAACGACTGAGGAAATATCATGTATGAATTTATAAATAATTGCTTTCAGTTATTTCTTTTGTATAAGCTGCCCAATACCCTTGCTATGCTGTATAAGTTGTGTTTCATGGAACAGTGTGAGTATGAAATAAAAAGCTAATTTTTGGTTTTTAATCATCTGTGGATGCCACTATGAAAGCTGACATTGTTAAAGCCACTACAGAGTTTTCTATGAATACTTGTAAGAATTGCTTTGTTATATATAAACCTAAATAAAGAGATTGTATTGATACAGAGACATTGGATAAGAACATTTAAAAGGCTATTCTTTAGGCCTAAGAGAAAAGGCTTGCTGTAAAAATGGTGCATTATTCCATTTATTAAAGATCATATTAATGACAAAAAGCATGGTCTTTTGTTGGTGGTTCATGTCATTATTGGCCACGAGCAGTAGTATGCTCCAGGAGTGAAAGGAAGAGGAAAACCCCATTGCAGCTGTGTTGGTTGGAGGATAAGGAATTACTTGATGACTAAGGGCTGAATAGGACTTCCAAACACCTTTGGAATGAGCAGGTCCCACCCTGCCTTGTTCCCAGGTGGTCCTGTGCATTAGGAATCACTGGGACTTGCCCTTGCTGGAGTAGTGCAGTGGCTCTGCTCCCTTCTTCCCCCTTTCTCAATGGCCAGCCAGGTCAGATGCTTGTGTTGGAACTGAACACAGTTTTGCAGACATTTCAAAGCAGCAGGCCTTGCATGACCTCTTGTCACACTTTGTCTGCTTGCTAAGTGTAAATGCAGAAAAACAGAAAGCGAAAACAGGAAAAAAAGGTATTAAACTAAATACTTTCCTCCTTCAGTTTTGGTTGGTGCTTGGGGAGAGCACAGGATTTACATCAACCAGGCATGTGGAGGAACACAGCAAGCAACAACCTCTGCAGCTGGGACAGGAATTGCGAGAGTAACCTCTTATGCTTCCCACACAAACTATTGCACTTCCCCCTCCCCATGAAGAGACAATATCCTGGCATTCTTACAAGCAGAAGCTTTCCCAGCCCAGAGCTACTATCCTGTCCAGCAGAACTGAAAAAGATGGATTAAGTTACAGTAGAAGGATGCTGCAAATTTCCACTGACTGGTGCTTTCCACTATACACAAACTGATGGCATCCATCCTGCAGCTCAGTTGCTTTGTTGCTTTTGTCTCTCCTCCTCAATTATTGTTAATTTATTTTTCTCTATCCACGGTGATGAGTTTTGCAAGCAAATAAGTGGTGCAAGTCTCTGGCCAAAGAATTAACTCCAAAATTCAAAGAAAGAAGGGAGACAGAATGAGGAGCTTCATTTTTTGCTGTCATAAATAAGGAGGAAGCAACAAACTGAGGCAAGTAGTGTATGGTTGAGTATCTGCCTGTATGGCAAATCATCTCAGCCCCACAAGTGAACTTAGAAACCTTTGGCTACAGGAAGGGACCATGGCAGGCCTTGCTTTCCCTGCAAGCAGGAAGCACACTGGGAGCAGGGGCCAGCATGACAAAAGTACATGTGTCCCCAAAAGCAATTCTCACTCTTGGATTAGCTGAGAGTAAGAGCAGCCAAGTCCTGCCCTACCCCAGCAGGTGTGGCTGAGCCTTATCCTCAGGGCATCCGAGAAGCCTGACTCAGCCCTGCAGGAGCAGAGTGTTAATGGTGAATTTTACTGATAGATTTTTCATTGGGTGCATGAGCTACTCGGGCTTAAGAAAGTCTCCTCATAATTTCCCTGTGTGACCTCATACGCTCACCTCTGCCAGCTCTCCCCTGCAGAAATAACAACCCCTTTTTTTTTGCACTTGCTTTGCTAATGGGAAATGAAAGTAAAACAACAATAATTATATTCCCCTTTGTTCCAGAGCAGTGATGCAGCTGCAGAACGTACTTTGTGGAACACAGCCACGTCAGTCTTCCATTTGTTTCCATTCAGGGTTTTTTTCCCTATTTACTTCTTGCTAATTCTGATGTTACGGAAATTCTCCATGTGCAGGAGATTATAGACATCTGCTCACTGCCATGACCTAAAACGCATTCTATTGGGTAAGAAGGTTAATTTTCCACGGCAGGAAAACTCAGCTGTACCAAAATATTTGTATAAATTCAGCTTCTCATGTTAACCTGAAACATTGTCATTCTCCATCCAGTGAAGTGTTGAAATGTTTTGATCCCTGGAATTTAAATGGCACACTTGGGTATTCTGCCTTTATGTCAGGGGATCTTCTTTCAGCTCTCAGTACCACAGGGAAAGTTTGTGAGAAATCCACAAATGGTGATCTGAGCTGGAGTCATGCTTTGGGGATCACTGATGCTTCTTTCACAAAGACAACAAATAAGGCTGCCTAAGGACAGCTGGTCTGTGGGAGGTGATTAAGGAAAGCAAGTCTGTATTTACTATGCGGTGTCTGAGCAAATGGCTTTTCTAGATGGGGCTCACATGAGCACTGGGAAAATGTTAAGGATGCAAATATTAAGAAATGTTGGAAACAGCTGATCCAGGTGCATTTCAATTCACAGGACAGGAGCTTTTCAGCACCCTCTATCACAGTCCAGTCAAGTCCTTTGGAGAACAAGGACATACAGTCAGTAGAGACCAGGCAGATGGTTTGGGCAGATAATGGACAAAAGCCAGTGGGCAGCACCTCAAGTACATGAGGTCGATTCGAGGAAGGAGAAAGCATGAAGGGAGGCTAGAGAGACTTGTTTCAGGCATCAGCAACACTGTAGAATTCAGCATTCGTCTTTGGCCCAATTTCTTTGTTGTTGCTGCCAAGTGCTAACAGGAAAGGTAGTGTAGGGCGTTGTGATAAAGAGGGTACAGAGGTTGTACAGCTTGTTTTACCAGTGCCACAGCTTGTAACAGGCCTGCAAGCAGCTCCTAGGAATGGTACAGGCCTGTTCGCTTTCCCCTGTCACCCATTGCAGCCTTTGTTTGGGAGAAGTTCTTGCCACAAGCTATCAGATTTCCTAATCAGAATGACTAGAAATACAGTTTTCATAAGGTACTTTTGTGCACATGGGACTGTGTGCATGGGAAGCGAGGTTGGCTTGTGCTCTGTTCCTGGTTTTGTTCCTGACAGTCTGTGTGCTTTGCAGTGACCAGTATTTTGCCAGTCTGCTGTGATATTGAAATTACACATGTTTTTTCCATCTCCTTCCCTTTCTTTCCCTTTGTCCCCCTCTCCCTTTCCTCTTACTGGAAAGGTAATAATTGATCCCTGCAGATGTGTTGTAAAAAGTAACTTCTAGCATCTCCAGGTCTCTGGATTAGTTAAAAAATCAGATCTGACACAAGTGACTGTAGCAGGGTATAGGTCTGCCTAGCCCAGGAGGTAGGCATTGCTGATGCCCACATCAGCTGTACTGGTGCAGCCAACGTGTGTATGGGTGACCAGAGAATTTCCTGCAGGACTGATCTCTGCTGAGGTGGAAATACTTTATTGGGAACCTGTATTTTTGTTGCCATTCCAAGAATTTTCTTGCAGGACCACTAACAATTCTGAATCAGGCCTCAGAAATGTCTGGCTTAAAATCACTATTAAGCCGGGTAACTTTATTTATTGTTTGCTTCAGGAAAACGAGAATGCAACTAAATAATGTGTTTGAGCTTCACCCTGTGATCATGAGGGATGGAAATGTTCTTTTAAGGCACAGACAAGCAGAAGTTCCCATCTACTTACATAAGCTGTGAACTGAGACTGTAAGTGACACGAGAAGTATTTGCAGCCAGGCAGAAGCAAACAGCAGTACCAAGAAGACTTGATTTGGGCACTGTGTTAACCCCAGCTCAGCAGCCAGCCCATAGGCAGGGCTCACAGGTTCTCCTGTGGCAAACCAACAGCAGCCTTGGGAATCCTTCCCCTGTCCTGGGTTGGGCGCGGGAGGCAAGCAGAGGAACTGGAGTCTGCTGGGGAAGCGGGGGAGGGAAGCAGGAGGAAGGGCAGGGTTGTTCCAGGATGAGCCCCTGGTGGGGTGCCAGCTGGAAGAGCTGCGGCTCCGTGCTGGTGTATGGCAGAGCTGAGAACGGCTCTTGCAGGCTGAGCTCTTGCTCAGCGTGCAGCCATGAGGCAGGTGCCCCTCCCTGGGGGAGATGGGACAGCCCAGCACGCAGCTCAGGGTGGACCTCAAGGAGAAGAGGGATGCTGTAGGCTCACCATGATGAAGCACCAGCTTAGCCATGCCAGCCACAACTGCTGGAGATGTCTGCCTGCTCCTGCTGAGTAGAATGAACCTGACACCTTGTCTGAGCACTTGGCTGTGAACAGCAGTGGGGCTTGGGGCTTTGGCCACCTTTGCTTTCTTCCTCTCCAAGATGACATCCTCTCTCTCAGTGATGGCACTCTGGCTCTCCTGGAGGCAGTCAGGCTGAATGGGAGGTGCAGTGCATGAGGATGGGGTGCTACCATGGAGATAAGGTGATGTCTGGCTCAGATGTGACCAAACAAGTTAAAAGCTCCCCTGCTGCCCATGGATGAGTGCAAGGGAGGATTCAGAGCTCTGCTTGATCCATTCTTTCCGAGTAAGTGTTTTCCCAAACTGGAGAATCACACACTCACACTTAGTCACACACTCTGCTCAAGTTAATTAGTTTAACTACAGAGCTAGTGTATGTCTGTAGAGAGAGAAGAAAAATCATTTTGTCACTGCCTCTCAGTGCATGAATAAGCCATGCCAACATGCTTTCTACCAATTCTTTAGCTTTTCTAAATGTTATATGAACAAGTAGAAGCAAAACAAGATTGTAGGCCTGAATCAGAAAGAGTGAACTCTCAAGTGTCTGTAGTTATATGCCTATTCATCTCTTACACTTACACTTACAGAATGTTTATCATCCTACATGACAACATGGTCATAAAACCTACATTATTGAAATATTGTCACTTACCAAATTAACTAATAGTGTCAGCATTTGAGATAAATATTTTATACTATGTAATTCCAGTGTGCTCACAGTACAGAAACTGCTGGTGCCTTGCTGGAGCAATCAGTGTTTAATGTTTGTAAATCAAGAATTTCCTTCTATAGCTTGCACATATTCTTCCAACATGAGACTAGAAATACAGAAACACATTACATCTCTATACACAACACAAATACAGACAAATTATATATTTGCAAGCTCTGTAAATATGAGCTAAAAATGCTAAGTTTTTGAAAGATAGATTGCTTGCTTCCTAAAAGAAAGGAAAGTTTTATTATTGAAGGGGAGGAATCATGTGCAAATTATCATTCCAGCATCTTGCAGGATACCTGGGGTAGATTATACTGTCTCTTGTTTAAGTGAACTAGGCCACTTCTCTCAATATTACTGAAAAAAAGATTCTGGGCTTTGGTGGACAACATGCCTTTCCTGCTGCTCGTTCTTTTCCCTTATCCCAGTCCAAGAACAGTTTCAGGTCCCATCCCTGAAGCAAGCAGGACTCCAGTTGCCCCTCTCCTTCAGCAGCTGGACGCTCACCACAGGGGTATCGCTTAGTGTTGCTGCTGACATTGAACACATGCTCAGAAAACTGATCTGTATGTGTGGAAAAACATGTCACATGTAGGTAACTTAGCATTGGCTTCTAAAGAAATTAACCTCGTGCTTCTCCCAGTTAATTACATGTGCCAGGAATGTGCAGTGGGAGCGTCTCCCAAGCCTGCATGTAATTGTTGCATTGAGAACTGAGTTTCTTTGTCAAAAATGTGTTATCTTAATGCCAGTGAGGCACCGAAGCCTCTGAATGTTATTTCTATGCCAACTTTTCTTAAAGACTACACCTTATAAAATGTGACAGGAGTGCATTTTGCATTTTTCTTATTGCATGGAGTTTGATTTATGTCCAAAGTCCCATCTGTTGTTTTTTATTGTTTTAATCTTAATACCTTATTTCAATCTGTTTGCCTTCTCAAATCCCCACAGATATTCTGGAATGTAAACTAGGCTCTTACAGGTTTTGTGTGAAGCAAATTCTATTATATTTGTCCTATTTTTTTAAATGTCTTTTTCTCCAGTTGATGTTGAACACCCACATAAACAAGCAAAACAAACTCACTCTGCAGGGGAGAGATGAGAAATGCAATGAAATATCCTGAGGCGTAAGCTAATGTTTAGATTAGACTCCCAGAATCTCTAGTCTTTTAACCTTCAATATTGCTTACATTAACTGTAGGTAAAAAAACAATTTCAGGCAGTAGATTGCTCCTCTACATGTGCTGCTTTGCATTTATTTAATTTTAGAATAAGACAATAACATACTTGAAGCTGCTTGAAGTACAGTCATTTTCTGTAAGGTTTACTATTATTTTAACAGAACATTTTATATGTATATTATTATGAGCAGTGAGCAGTACTATTCACACATTTTCAGTCTGAAGTACCAGACAACTCCTTAAGTATTACTTGTTTTATTAGCTGTACTAGTAGTACAGTAGTGATTTGGGCCTCTCAGCTTAGTTAAACCTCTTTGACCCTTGTTTCTCTGCTTTTCATTTGATGTTAGCAGTTGACCAATTCCCTGACTTGTTTACATCCCTGCTTTCAGCAGGTTGCAGATTTGTTCATGCAGCTCTGTGTGTTTGATCAGTCTGCCCTTGAGGGCATTCAATATGCTTCCAGCCTTTGGACTGATTTGTTCGTATCTGCAGCATTTACCACACACCATATTTTAAGACAGAGCCAACAGCTTGCACATAAGGAGCTGGCTGCCATACCTAGGTTTCATCTCCCAGCACTGAGTACAAAGCAGCACATTTTGGCAGGGCTCTGGATGGGTGCCGAGGACCTCCAGTGGGATGTGGGAGTGCTCACCACCTCCTGCGGTGGCACTTCAGCCTGGTATGTGAGCAAAGCAGTATCTGCTGAGCTCCCAGGGCCAATGGGTTGATAAAAATTCCAGGCAGAGGGGAGCTGGAGACACAGAGATGGGTCCTGTGTACGTGGGATCACGTGTGACTCCAGGGCAGTTGGAGTTATTAAGGTGACTGTGGTCACTAAAAGGCAGATTCACATGCTGCTGGTAGAAGGCTCACAGCCTCTGTGGTGATGAGGAGTTTCATTCCTATTTTTTGGATCACTGTTGGCACCATTACATTAGGTGTTATGGCCAGAGTAAGGCTGTCACATATTTGAAGAAACCCTGGCCTAGAGGTTCCACATGAAACCATATGGAATATATTGCTCAGAGGTGGCCTGGACAGCATTTGGCGAAGTGTGCAGGCAGAAAGGAAGGTGACAGCTGAAAAAAACCCAGAGCCTGAGAGGTGTGAATTGCAAGGAGAGTCTGGGGGATCTGAATCCAAGTTATGTGGGGCTGAGGCTTTGTTTTGAGGCTTTGGGTTATTTTGTAATTGAAAAAGAGTTTCAAAACTATTTCAAGTACATAATCCTGCTTTAGCTCTTTCCATTATTTCCATAAGGTGTAGGAGTAAGATCCTGTTGTAACACATTTGTTACAGTTTAAACAAATGAACGTAAGACGTACACGATGTTTGAGTAGGTCTGAGTACATGACTTTACATGTTGAGCTCTCACGTCTGCTGCGTGCAAAGCAATACAACTGATGATGAGCAGTACACATAAATGCTTTGCTTTATATTCTCACAGCAACTGTGTGGAGCAGTGCCACCTCTGCAGTGTGACAATAATGTGGGGAGCACTACAATTGTCACAGGTATCTTCTGCAATCCATGTCGTGACTTGGCTCCATAGCATGCAGTATGAAAATCACTGAATCAGTACCTGTCATTTTTGGCCTCTTCAAAATTGTAACAGGAATAAGAACGCATTCAGAATATTTTGTGCCTTAGAAGTATCTTTATGGCACACTGCTTGCAAGTATTGGGAAATACTGCTTCCAGTATTTCTGGTGAGCATAAACTGGGGTGAAAGTCTGCTGCACAGCTGTGCAGGCGCTGGGAGTGGGTGCTGTCACAGCAGGAAGAACTGCATCTTCTGCTCTTCACTGAAAATTGCAGCAAAGAAGTGAAACAAACGCTGCATAAATTAACCTTCTTTAGGGTAACTGTGCACTGTTCTGGGCTGCTGTTGTGGTTTAACCTGTCAGGCAGCTGACAGGTTATCCCCACACAGCTGCTCTCTCGCTCATTCCCAGTGGGTGGGGGAAGTGAACTGGGGGGAAAAAAAAGTAAAATTTGTGTGTTGGGATACAGACAGTTTAATAGGGCATATGATGATAATAGATACTAATATAATATATTAGATATTATAGAGATACAATATATAGAGCTATATATTATATATAGATAACAATAATAGAAGAATACAGAAAGCAAGCAATGCACACTGCAATTGCTCACTACCCGCCAACCAAAGCCCAGCCAGTCCTGGAGCAGCAGCCCCCAGCCAGCTTTCCCCCTCGTTCATATGCTGAGCTTGCTGCTGTGTGCTGCAGAACATCCCTTTGGGGTCAGCTGTCCTGCCTGTGTCCCCCCAGCCTCCTTGCTGGTGGGACTGGGTGAGAAGCTGAAATGTCCACATCTCCCCTGGTGCTTTCTGCTAGCAGCTCCAGGTAGGGCAGTTCTCCAGCTGTGGTGTTTTGCTAGTTGGTGAAAACATAGCTGTTATTTTGTTGATCACCTCCCTTGGGATCTGACAATGTCCATCTTGCCATTTAGTTCCTAAAAACGTATTCTCCTTGTCCCTTGACCTTACTTTGAGTTATGGCAAAACTGGCTTTTGGAAGGTTTCAGACTCTTTTCTTCCCCTTCTCAAAAACTTCTTTTGCTGTGTTGCCCCACAGGTGAGTCACAGAAACTGCTGAAGGACAAAGCAGCAGACAGGTTCCATTTATTTCTCCAGACATGCTGCGTGCTGGTTTTCTACTTCCTGGGTATTTACCCGTGGAGAGCTTTAAAGCTGAGGTTCTTTTCAATATATACATGGAGTCACTGAGGGAATTACGAGATCCCTTCACCCCCAATGACAGCAGTACACAGCTTATACTGTTCTCTGCCTCTGAGCCATCCCCAGTGAGGAGAGCACTGTCTCCCAGATGTTTCATTTATTATGGGTTATCTGGTGATTTTGGTGCCTTGCCAAATTGTACCAGCAGTGCTTGTGATGGTTACAAGAAAAGGACTGGGAAGTGTCCCTATGCATAATTTACAAGATAACATAAGTAAATTGCACAGTTGAAGAAAGGGACATAATAGGACTGATGATGATCTGCCAGGCTTCTGGTGCCTTCGTTTGGCAGCCACTTTCGGGGGTAGCACAGGGTAAATCTTGAGACTGGACACAGCCTCTGGTAGCCAGTTTTGATTGGCCCGTGCAGCTCGCCTTCAGGCCGTGTTACTAGCATTTACAGTACCTGTGAGCAAGCATAATGCCTTTCAAAAGAAATGTAATTAATCCAGAATGCAAGAGCTTACTCCACAACACCTCATCACTACATCTGCCCTGTTCTCTTTTGCCAGTCTGATTTCTCATGAAAAGCTCTCAGCTCTGACAAGAGCTTTACCCTTCAAGGCTTTAGGTAGGCCAGTATCCAGGCACCCTTAAGAAAGGCCTGTGCACATAGTCTTGCTTTTCAGGTTTGTTTAACTTGTCAGCCACAAGGATGGAGCTCTTCAAAGGGGAAGTAGGGATTTTTAAGTGAAGTGGGTTTCAATCAGAAACAGCAAAGGACAGAGAAAAAAACAAACCCAAGCACAACCAAGCTGAACAGAGAGCAGTATGTAAATTGGCACACCATTCGTATCATAGCAATGCTTTTCAGTTGCAACATCCAACTTGTAGAGCAGTATTGAAAAGAATTTGTGTATGTTCTGGTAGCTCAGAAGGCATTTGTAATAAAGACAGAAGAAAGGTTTATTGATTCTCTCTAGTGTTAAGGGCATTAACGTGTTTGCCTTGCATCTAAATAACCAAGCACATGAACTAAGGCCTGTTCCATGCACGTATTCACTGCTCTGCTATATAAATTTGGTTAAGAGGATGCCAGCAGTTAACAAATATTATTAAAAGATTACAATGAAGATGCAACTAATCTGACCTAAGGGGGGGGAGTAAACACAGCAATTAAGGGAAAAGGGGGTCAAGTCTGCCTGGATATTGCCCACGTCTCTGGTGCCATCATCGGTAACACCGAGCTGGTGGCAAAGCGATTGGATAAACCGTTGTGGAGCCCCGTCCCCTCCTGGAGTGCACCTCGGGCTAGAAATAATGGAATAGGGATAATGGTCCCTTAGAACGGGACCAAGAGGCGGGTGAGCCACTGCCGGCTCGCAGCTCTCCCCGTGGCGGCGTGAGGGAGCCCGGAGCGCGGCCCCGTGGCGGCGTGAGGGGAGCCCGGAGCGCGGCCCCGTGGCGGCGTGAGGGGAGCCCGGAGCGCGGCCCCGTGGCGGCGTGAGGGGAGCCCGGAGCGCGGCCCCGTGGCGGCGTGAGGGGAGCCCGGAGCGCGGCCCCGTGGCGGCGTGAGGGGAGCCCGGAGCGCGGCCCCGTGAAGGGAGCCCAGAGCGCGGCCCCGTGGCGGCGTGAGGGGAGCCCGGAGCGCGGCCCCGTGAAGGGAGCCCGGAGCGCGGCCCCGTGGCGGCGTGAGGGGAGCCCGGAGCGCGGCCCCGTGAGGGGAGCCCGGAGCGCGGCCCCGTTCCCGCCGGGGCTGCCCCGCCGCACGTGCCGGGGGCAGCGCGCGGCCCCGCCACCGCCCGCGTGCGGCTCTTTAAGCGCTGCCTCCGCCCCGCGCCCCCCCGCACCCTCCGCGCGGGCTCGGCCACTCAGGCGCGCGCCCCGCAGCCAATGGGCGCGCCGTAGCTGCGCGAGCCGAGCGGCGCCGCGCCCAATGGGAGGGCGCGGTGGGCGGGGCGCGCGGCCGGGGCACTATTGTTGATGAGGCGCACGGAGGCTGCGGGTGCAGCGGCGCGGAGGGGACGGGAGTGCGACCGCGACGGGAACGGAAACCGGGACGGGGCTGCGGCGGCCACCGCCACCTGAGGCGTCGGACCTCGCGAGGAGCGGCCCGCGCCTCGTACCCTTCCGTCCCTTCCCCGCCTCAGGCCGCCTTCCGTGAGCCCCGGCTCCCGACGGACAATGTCCCACCAGCGCGTGAGGCGCGGCGGCTCCCCGACCCCCGCCACCTCCCTGGCGGGGGGAGGCGGCGCGGCGGCGGCGGGCGGCGGAGCAGCGGGAGCGAGCAGCCGCCTCCAGCCCATGCGGGCCACGGTGCCCTTCCAGCTCAAGCAGCAGCAGCAACATGGCAGCCCCACGAGGAGCGGTGGCGGCCCGGGTGCGGGGCTCCCACGCGCGGCGCCCCCCGGCAGCGGCGGGCGCGGCGGCCCCGCCACGGCCCCGCCGGGGGGAGCGGGCAGCGGCGGCGGCGCCTCCTCGCGGGGCAGCCCCACGCGTGGCCATGGCGGGGCGCGGGGCAGCCCCCCGCGGCACCACCACCTGCCGCCGCCGCCCCCGCCGCCGCTGCCGGGCTGCGGGCCCTCGCCCTGCTCCTCGCCGGTGCCTCCGCTGCCGGAGGGCAGGGTCCGGCACCACCACCGGCGGCAGTCGCCGGAGCCGGGCAGGAGCTCCCCAGAGAGGAAGAGCCCTAGCTCCCCCGTCTGCAAAGGTGAGCGCCGGGGGGTCCGGGACAGCGGCAAAGGGCACGTCCCCGGCGGCCGGGCCAGGCGCGGAGTGCAGAGCAGGGGCCGGCGGTGCCTCCGAGCGCCTCGTGCCCTGGGGCAGAGCTAGGGACCGGGCTGTGCCCGGGCTGGTGCCCGCCCTGCCCCTTCTCTGGCCGGCGGCAGGGCTTGCCGGGTATGTGCGTGGAAGGGGTCTTTGCTTTTGTTGCTGCTCTGTTGCGCCCTGGCTTTCAGAAGAGGGATAGAGAGCCAAGCGTGCCATGTGGGGGTTGTGTCCGCTCCCGTAGTACCGCGAGTACTGCCACGGCTTGGCAGATGAGAGGGTTTCACTGGGGTAGATGTCCTTAATGTACTTGGGCACAAACTTTAGGTGAGTTTGGGGGCTGTTGTGAAGCCTTCACATCTCACCTTTCTGCACACCTCGTGCCGGATGGTGGATGTGGTTGTGATCCAAACAGTGTCCCTGAGCTTGCAATTAAAGAACTGATTAGTGCTGTAGGCATGGCACATAGCTGTAGAGCAAAAGTATTCAGTATCTTTCTTAGCAGTTGCTTTCAGCATGAACCCTGCAGAAGGATGTGTGTGCTTGAGAGTGATGACATGCTTGTGCTACAGTGAAGATAGAAAATAGCGTGGGGATACCATACATTTTGTAGCAAACTGCTTTTTAACTTTTTGAAAAATTAAATAATTCTTATTGGAAATGCTGGGATTTAAGTAATATATGGCATCAGGTTGAGGATGATAGAGGCTGACATATGTAAGTCCTTTTCCTTCTTGGGATAAAAGTTTTCTCAAAAGTGCATGAATGTGGCTTTGTGTTCACGTCCTCAAATCTGGGGAAAAAATGTTACTTTTAAGATACCAAAGCTTGCAGCTACTCTTTTTCATTAAATTGACGGTGGTAATCTAAACAATAAAGTTGACTAATATGGAGAAGTGTATATGTGGAAATCTAGGACTAGCCCTCCCTTTAACACTTCTTCTTCTCCTTATACTCCTCCCCCTTTCTAAAATAATGATTATAACCAGACTACCGCTTTGGGTTTTTTCTTTTTTCCTATCCTGGCTCTTGAGGAGTGGTGCTGCCAAATGAGACAGTCATCACCAGTTAGTACAAGACGACTGTGTACCTCCTAGTCTGCTAGTGTAAGAGAGTACTGGTAAGATTCTGAGTTAGATTTTTCACTTTGCAGATAAGAGTAATTAGGGTTTTATTAAGGCTATATTATATTATAAGGCTTTGGATTGAGGAATGTGTGTATTCTTCATTTGAGATTCTTGTTAATCAGTAATCTGAAAGACTTTATGCACATCACAAAATCCAGTCGTCTTCCTGTGAGCTTTATAGAAATCTTGCCTAAGGTGCAATCTGCTGGCCTGGAGAATGAGGAAGAGCATGGTTAGCCTTGAGGTCCAGGTTCAGAAACTGTTTGTAAAGGCATGCGTCAGACCACTTAGGGTGGAAAAATTGCGCTGTCTTTTAGTCACTGTGGAGAAGCCTGCTGAAACTGTGCTGGCCTCTTTACTACTTTGCAGAATTAACATATAGAAAGAAACAAGTCATTTGATTACTCTGCTGTGTTAAGGTAACTCCAGTAGCTTTTTACAAGATGTGTGAAAACAGGAGAGTGGTGTCCATTTAATTGCTTCCGCATGTTCCAGTTTCTGACTAGTACTTGTATTGGCTCCAAATGCAAACTAAACTGTTTAATAGTGCTTAACATTCATCTTGTGTAGTCCCGTGCTTGACAGAGGCTGAGTTGACTTCAGGTTTTTTATCTAAATGAGTAAACAGTGTTAGCTGAGAACATGGAAGTGGAACTTTTTTTGCTAATGAGGCAACGGTTGTGCAGACACACAAGACGCTTGAGGGTATTGGTCAGAATCTGCTGCAGAATAACTTGGGGTTTTCTGTTTCTCGCTTTCAGTTAGTGATGGCTTTTGTTCATTCCGACAGCTGCAGACACATTTTCTGAGATGAAAATGAACCTTGAGGTTAGACAAATGATAGCTTTTTCTGAACTTAGATGCTGGTTGTATCTAAGTTTAAGTGTATCTAAATAGAAGTTGTATACTTCAGGCTCAGTTTCACGTTTTTCAGATTTTCTTTCCTGGGAAGCAGTTGAATAGTTGTGAACTTAGTTTTCAGGAGCCTGCTTTACACTCGAGAACCCTAACTTTTGAATTTACAAATGTGGCTTTTATGGGTTTGGGGTGTGGTTTTTGGAGGGGTTTTTTAGCCCTTGTTTTCTGATCTGAATTGCTCAACTGAATTCTCTGTTGACTATGGGGTAATTACAAATGGAAGATTCTGTCATACAACTTCTAATTTTCCATGCTTTTGTTGCCACTTCTCTCCCCTCCTCCTAAATACGACCAGGAAGCTAGATCTTGCTACTACCTGCTTTTCATCTTTTACTTTCCCTTTCTGCAGTCTCTAGCAGTTATTTTGCAGAATTCAGCTTCTAATTGCCTGTTAATGTGTTCTGCCCTTCCCATCACTGGTGTGGCCTCATTTCTACACTGCAGAGTCTGTCCTGCAATCTCCAATTTGGTTCAGTTTTCACATTTGCCTCTTTACCTGTCTGCAAACCACCCCTTAGAGGACATTGTTTTAACCTACTAGTACACTGTTGCAACATGAGATAGAGCATACACATTTCTCTATCTTCATTGGTCTTTGCCTTGGTTTATTCACTGAGTAAAGATCTAATGGGATCTTGTTATTTGTGTTCTTATATAAAACGCATCTTAGAGGAGTTGAACTGCTCAGCTGCAAAAATGTTACAGTGTACCAGGCTGAGTAAACAAGAAGATCAAGACCAGAGCCATAGCAGTTATTTACTTTCAGGTGCCTCGAGGTGGTGAGGGAGTTCTCTGCTGGATGCTGGACTTCCTGGTATAGCCCAGTTGACTGTATTGGACATCTAAACTCATTCTGAAAATTAAGGAGAAGTTTCTAGGGAAGGGTAATATGAAAGCCTGCTTGTGTGAATGGAAGTGATAAAAATAGTATATGAAGTCTTAGAGGTCAGGTATGAACCTTTTCTTGGAGGTAGAGAGGAAGAAATGGAACTCTATTACAGTCTCAAATTTCACCATAGAATTTATTAGTTTTAATAATTTGGTGACACCATAATAGCTGCAGACCTGTTGGCCTTAATGACCAAGGTTTTGCAGTAGTTTTGAAAGATATTACTGTAGGATAAGAGAGAAGGCTTTGTGTACTGCTACATTCCTGCACTGCTTACCTAAGCTGTTTAACAAATGGTAGGTGTAAAGAAAGCTAATTCATTTTTGCACCATCATACTGTATGTTTCTTGTGGCCAGCACTTCAGGGGAGTTTATTTGGATTAAAAATATTTTCATTTACTAGAGTTAAGTAACTCGAACATCTTGGGTTTTGTGAGGTTTGGTTTTCTAAAACACCACTAATTCAGTCATTCTTCTACAGTGGGACAATTTTGAATTACTAGTGAACAGTTCTCTTTAAATTTCTGTGAGGATGATAGCCAGGATTATCTTCCAAAGGGAGTATACACAGTTGGGTGGTGTGTCTGTGCTTAGTGCTCTGAGTCTGTTCGGTTCTTTTAATGAAACATGAAAAGTAGGTGGAGTCCCAGAGACCACTTGTAGTTTTGGGAAAGACGGTTGTGCCAGCTGTGCATGGGAGAGATCCCATGAAGGTCCTTTCTGGGGAAAAGCCTGACCAAAGCAGAACAAAAAGGTCAACTGTATGTATGCTTTGATGGCAGAGGAGTTAGTTTGGTCTCACTCCTTCTCACTACTTTGGATAGGCCACTTGTATAAAAAAAAGCCTAAAGTAGAATTTTGTGAGTTCAGTGGCTTCTTAGGCTTTTCTGCTGCTTATTTTCTCACAGTATGTGTTAGACGATGTTTCTTTGGTTTCTTTCATACCTTTCAGTTAGTTATTGATAAGCATCTCTGTTTGTTCAATTTTGCTCTTCAGTCCCACTGCTATAGTGCCTGAGCTTACACTGCCTTTGGAGGTGCCTGGCTTTACTCTGCAAGAGGTGTGTGAGATACCAAGTTGCCTGTAGCAGCTTCTGTTGGTCACTTGTACGGCAATGACCAATGAAGACATGGCAACTCGCTTGTTATTTCCCCGCATTATGGACTTCATTGATTTGTGTTGTGTATGTTCTCTTTATTTTTGTTCTATTATTTTGCTTTGTTTGAGAACAGATTGCAGAAAGACTTTTGTTTCTAAATAGATTTATACTAGTGGTGGATGGATAGGAGGGTTGATATTTGTCACAAATACTGGTTTAGAGAGACAATCAGGCCAATTAAAAGAGATCTAATATTTAAGAAGCGTCTATTTGATGAAACAGCTCCATTGTTTTTCATCAGCCACAGCTGTTGTAACTGTTATCTCTATGGAGGCAGATCTCTTGTTATGTAGGTCACATCAAGAAAAAATAGCAGCTGAACACTTGCTTCAAGTATTGTAGGGGAAAGTGCAATGAAAACATTGTATATGTTCCCACTGAAATGTTTTGAAACAGTAAGAAGGATTGTATAGTAGACTTTGCCAATTTGTATAAAGGCAGGTTGTGAAGGTGGAAAAGTAAGTAAAAACAGATCCAAACATCATTCCCCATCCAAATAGAAGTAATTTGAAAACAGAATTTCTTGAATGAATTTTTAAATCAGAGGGAGAGAGAGTATTTACAGGCTTTGTGCCTTGAAATGAGCAGCTTCCCTTGAACTTAAATAGTAAACAGGCTCTTCAGTTCTCATTCTCTGTTTGTTCAGCAAAATAGTCTTTCCAGTTGTTTTTTGTTTTGGTTTTGGTTTTCTTTTTTTTTGTGGTGGAGAAGAGAGAGTAATAGATTCTGCTTTTCCAGTTCTGAAGCTGCTGCAGTGGCTTTGCAGATGATGTGGCTGACTACGTACACTTCCTGATTTATAATTTTTTTTCACATCCTTTCTGTTTCCCCTTGGTAAAAAGAGAAAAGCTTCTTGAAGAGGAAGAATGATAACTGAGAAGAAAAACAGGGAGAATATGGCAGCTAATTCTAAGACAAATAATATGTTTGATTTAACTTTGGAAGCAAGCATAATTTTTAAAGAATGGCACATTGTGTTAGCATGCTACATTGTCCTATAGTACACACAAAAGGAATAGTTTTGAAATCTTCTGATACAAACAGACCCTTCAGTGTGCTGATAGTAGTAGTCAGAGAATTTCTTTGACATGGGAGTCTTAAGTGCAAACTCCAAAACATATTTGCTGTTACACCCTGAGAGCAAATCTGCTGAGAGCTCAGTAGTAAGGTTGTATCATTGTTGGTGCTTGTAGAAATAATAAACCAGATGAAGTTTCCTGACTGCTTTGTACAAGAGCGGCTGATTATAGTGCTAATAATTTTTTCCTTGTAGTTGAATTGAAATATTTCTCACATTTTTACTGTGTACATTTCTAATAAATTCACATGAGGCTATTTAGTGTAGAACATCACTAGATTTAGGTGCTTTCCACTCCATTGAAATCTATACCTAACAAGTTTTATTAGTATTTATCACATGTATTTTTAGTAGATTGCAACAGCTTAGAAATTGAATTTTGGACTTTCGATGTCAGTGGTTTTATTTTCTGACTAGCAGTCAGACACTAACCAGGCACAATTTCCTTTGTAAATGTAAATGAGTTTATATATAATACAAATTGCTATGTGATTGATACTTCTAGTGCAGAATTCATCCTAAGGCACAGTGAGGGAGGACACATGACTGAGTTTTTCCAGTGGCCTTTTATAAAGGTTCCATCTAACTTCTGAATCATGCTTGCTGTGTTCTAGCTGTGTTTTTTAGGACTTTCTATTCGTTATAGTTAAGATTAATGCACAATTCTTTCAAGTATAATTGAAATTCTTTTTGTGAGGAGTAGATGAGTTGGTAGTAAGCTTAGATTGTTGTGATCTCAGGATTTGCCTTTTACATCTCAAAATGTCTAAGCGTGTATGTGTATCTAAACCCCGGGTCTTTGCTGCTTATCAGTCTCTTAAATTTAACAACCACAGTTACTGTTCTGAGGAAATTTTCTTCAGTGTTTATTCTTCATAGCTTGCAGTGTAGTCTTTTACTGCCACCTTACTTAAGACATCATTGACAAATGGGACAGATACAAATTTTTATTTTTAACCATATTCTTCCTTCTCATGTTACTTCCTATGATTGTTGTGGTTAGCTTTTTTTTTTTTTTGGTAAGGATTCCTCTTAGTATCTAAATTGTTCTGAAATAGGATACCAGTATAAACACCACAAATGAGGTGTTGCAGAAGATACAGCACCAGGCAAATATGAACATAGTTACCAAGTGGCATGTAAAGGGAGGAGATGTCTCAATTAGCTTGTAAAATGTAAATGATTACCTTATCAAAGTTGACTTCTGAATCTAAGGGTTGTGCCATATATCATGTACTGGGTGGTTAGAATATGCTGGTTTATAGTGTCCCTGGAAGTAAAGTAGGTGAAGGGGTGAAGGGCTAGTAGGATGAACTGTAAACTCAGCATTAAATTGAAAAAGTTCAACACAGTTTTTTTTCATTAACCTTTTGTGTGCATAAACATTGCTATTTTTATTTCTTCTACACCTTCATCATTTAAGAATCAAATGACTGTTAGACTTTTAAAGGAGTAAATAGTGGTGTGTGAACACTAATGCAACATTTGTGGCATAAGGATGTTTCATAAAAACAGATTTCAAACTTATTCAGACTGAATAGAGCCTGGAAAAGCAAACTTAATTTCCATATTAGAAGTATCTTGTTGTATACTTAACAGCATAGTTCCAATTTGGTATGATTTCTTGTAGGCTATTAAAATGGATAAGCTCTCTGTCTTGATTTCTTTGTAATCAAATGTTCTTGCTCTACCAGACAAATCAAGACCACCTTCATCAAGCCCTTCCAGTATTGTTCGCCGGACGTCTTCACTGGATACGCTTGCTGCTCCATACCTTGCTGGACAGTGGCCTCGTGATAATCATGGACAAGCTGCTCCCTGTATGAGAGACAAAGCCACACAGGTAGGACAGAGTTTTTTGTCTTTGGAGTATGTAAGGGTGAAGACAGGATTTAAATGTGAGAAGCTTTTCCTTTGAAAACATTCACTTTAGCTTTCTTGCTCACAAGTTTCTATTCACTTTCAAATTGCAGGAATCCTACCTTTGCTATTGCATGTGTGAATTATTTCAATCTTTAAGTAAAAGGCTGAGAACTGTAGTATTGTTTAGGTGTTCCACTTCCTTCTTGCCTCAGGAAAACACTAGTGCATTGTACATCTGTATTCTCATTATTCTTACAGTGTGCAGTACACTAGATAGCACTGGAGTTAATTACTGTTTACTTTAAATTTATATGGAGAACTTAGTGATGTATCCTTATATGTATGTCTGTCTCCAACTCTTCATCCTCTAATTGTAAAAGCCCTGTAATGTTCACTTGGGTTTTATGCACCAAGTATAGAATTATATGCATTGAAGAACTGCCTCATTGAACTGTGAATGGTGTTGAAATTTAGCTCAACTGGAAAGTATTAAAAAAGTACATGATTTGCCAATAAACTGCTTAACAAAATTTCACAAGCTTTGAAGGTTCCGTCCTGTGCCACCTGTAAAAACGGAAACAACAAACAATTGACTGAAGCATGACGTTTGTTTTGGCATTCCCCTTTAAAGGGAGTGTTGTTACATGACATCCCTTCTGTATGCAGAAGTGGTTCAAGATGGAGTGTTTCTTAAAATATCCTAGTGTTTCATTTCTCCTTCTGTGGGTGCAGTCTGGCAGTGGCTTTCTCTAACATGCAGCGTGAAAGAAAGAGGCAAATGTATCAGATTTTAAATCCCTGTTCCTGGAACATGGTTTCAACAAGAAGTCTCCACTGATTCCAAAGAACGTAAGCAAGATGCAGTTGGAAGAGGACCTCATAGCATGTGGGGCATCCTTGTGTTTGAACCCCTGTTATGTTTGGTAACAGTAGCAAAAATGTGTCCACATAGTTTCAGTGTCTGTGGATGAGTAGGTATTGAGCAGATGAGGTGTGCAGTGTTACTGTGTGGCCTTTTGTGGGAAAAGCAGATCAGTAGAGAAGGAAGATGTTTTGTAGAGAAATATGTCCATCTGGATAAGGTGGAATTAGGAGCTGGTGAAGAAGAAAGGACAGCTGAGGAACACGTTTTCTGTGCAGGAAAATGAATTGGAAAAATGGTTAGAAGACAGGGTGATAAAAGAAAGCACTTTGAAGTGAGAGGAGGAGGATGAAGGAAGGTGTGTGATGTACAAGGAATGTCTGTACATACTTAGCTATTAAAAGGCATCATTAAAGGGCAGAACTAAACACCTATGGGTGTCCTAACAATTTATTTTTGTATTTGATTTCTTAGGATACTTTTTTCAAAATAATTATATTTCTGTACTGCTGCCAAAGTGTTGGCTATGTTCAGTTGATCTTGTTCAGGTTAGTTTTGATATAATCTGAATAATGGTTGGGCTTTTATAATCTCTGTATTTACCAGATACCGTCCTTTTTGGCTTGCATTTTTCTTTTGCCTTTTTCTCCCAATTCTGGCACATCTAACTGCTGTGGTAGTGGGGCTTTTGTATAGAAGAGGAAATATATTTGAAAGGTTAATGGTAAGACTGTAAGTGCATTAGATATTTCTGCAGAATGAGTACATTTAGTAGTGATCTATGGTAGTGTGTTTCTGAGAGAACTAGAATGATCCACTTGCACTTCCTAATTTAAAATTTATCAAACCAGTAGAAAAGGTAGGGCTATAGACATACATCTGTATGTCCAAAGCTGTTGTTGATGTGACACTGATGAGATATTATTGATTTTAATCTTCCGATGGGCCTGAGAGCAACCACTGGAGCTAGGGACAAATTTAAAATGTGACTTACAATAGTTAGCTTCCTGAGATAATACAGACTGTCCATTTGTATTGTTCAGCTTTTCTGAAAATGTCTTATTTGGATGAAGTTTCACTGATGAGATACTCTGGTTCCAGTGTGTAATTTCAGATTTCACAAAGTCTGACATGAAATGTATGTGTTCTGATTTCAAGCCTTTAGAGAACAGGACTTGAATTTATGAAGATGTAAAAGGTTTTCAAGTTGAGTAAGCAGGGTATCTTGATTCTGTGGAGTTATGGCATAGGGAGTAGAGTCGTGCAGGAAGCATACTGGGAAGAGACAGCAATTAGTGGCACAGTTCAGCTTGCAGGCCTTTCTAGAGATGCCCATGGGTCATAGCTGAGAACTGTGTAAGAGATCCCAGGTCATGCAGACTGTCTCTCTATCAGATTCCTCCTTCAATTGAGTATTGTGATGAAACCTGTCTATAAAACTCAACTGAATTATGTACCTGAAAAATATTTGTTGGATGATGAATAGGTGTATTATTGAGCATCCAAGGGTCTGGCTAGGATTCATACCTGCGCATGTTGTTTAAAGTGCTCATAAAACAGGTGTTAGTAATCTTGTCTTTTTGCTTTGAATGAAACCTGTTTGTCTTACAACTTAAAATGGGACAATTACATTGTATTTTTTAAAAATTCTTAAGTAATTTATTTTGACTGCAAAGCTTTTGCCTCTTAAAACTTTTTTTTCCTGAAGCGTTCTACTGTCTGTAATAAATTTAGCCTTAAACTAATTTCTTTGTAATTCTAGAAAGGGGGGAGGATGTTATGAATGGTGACAACTAAGAAGCAAGTAGTAGTACTTTAAGAACCTAGAGAAATATAAATCCCACTTTGCCTTTTGGTTACTTGGTCCATTTCTTGATAATAAGTACTACAAACAAAATAGGTGGAATAAGTAGAAGAAGACTTGCTAAAATAGTATTGCATTTCTGTCTTGATGTACAGGTTTCCTGTAGTTTAACCTGAAAAGATTTCTAACTATTTGTTTCAAGGATGAGCCTCAAAGCAACTTTAAGGCTTTAAAATGAATCAGATATTAATTTATTAAATAATTCTTGAATCTTGAGTCAAAGTCTTGAATATAAATTAAAGGCAAAGACTAATTAGTGTTAATTATTCTCCTGTAGGCAAGTGTCATTGTTGTGCTGAGTTGGGAAGCTAGAATTAGTAGCTAAAGCTAGAGGATAGAATGATGCTCCTGACTGACATTTGAGAATTGACTAGACAAAAATTGGTACTTGGGAATGGGGGTTATCAATTATTCTATTTTATGATGAAGATCAGTGAGTGCTTTTCTAGAAAAACAGATTGTAATGGATTCTGATTTTGCTATGAAATGGGAATTTCAAAGCAACCATACTAACTTTATTATTCAGATTTGTCCTAGTTAGTGTTTGATTTAGAATGATGAAGATAAAAAGTACTGATAATGAAGGTTTTATTTATATGAAACTTGTGTCTGTAACTGAAACTGGTGGGGTTGCAACCTGTATATTTGGAGTTAAGGCCCCATATTCCCTGCAAAAAAGGGATTAATACCACAAAAGACTTGAGTTTCTGAGATGCAAGTGCAGCTGGGGTAAGAAAGGTCAGCATGTGGCTTCTGCAAGCTCTTAGTTTCACATGTAAGAACAACCACTGCTCACTGTAGGTGTGAAGACTTAGAGGCAATCAAAGTTCTTCTCTATAGGGGAAAGTGAGGTGTCTTAAAAATGGGATTAGCTAGATCATCACTGTATGCTGAGAACTGCATGGTGGCAACAGTGAACTTCAAGGAATTTGCTGTCTGTTTCAGTGTGTGAGCTGCTTCCAGAAATGCTTTCCCTTGCTTCATTAGGTGTATTTCCTATGACTGCACAGAGATTCCTGATAGATGTTGCTATCTGTCTTCTTAGAGCCTTTACAGTTCACTGCTTTGAAGACATTCCTGGAGCTGGCTAGGTGGGAATACAGACTGCCCATAAAGCATGCAGTATTATCACAGTCTTGCCTGTGCATTTTCTTACCTGAAATACAGCGTGGCTTAATGATACTTTGCATTTCTCTGAACTCTTTCACCACTATATGTTTGTGAGATTTTTTTAGTAAACACTAATGTGTCTGTTGATTTAGTGAAACCAGCTTAGTATTATCTGTGTTGCTTTCTGCTTGGCCTGGGGCAACTGTGAACCCGGGACCCTTTGAGGCATTATTAAATTAATTCCCTACTTTACAATGGCTCTAGTTGTGCTTATATGCCTTGCTTTCCTTTTTCTCATTCTTGAGAGCAAGAACGTGATTTTGAAGCTGTGCTGGTGCAGGCTTTCACAGCGTTTACACCAAGCCACCCTTGCTAATGCGTCAGAAATAACAAGGTCAGCGTTTGTGCAGGAAATTAAATACACCATCTCCCCCCAGTTCAGCACTGTCACACTGGTTCTTCAGAGCTCTCTGGCAGCTTGTGCTACATGTGAATACTGCCTTATGCTCAGTCATTTGGAAGGGAAACTAGCACATTCCTATATTACAGGAGGTCTGAAAGTTGTGGGTTTGGGTTTTTTTATTTATATGGTTTCACTCCACTTTTTTGTACTTTACCTGTGAGAAAGGCTTCTAGTTGGTTACTGTTGTTCACTTTCGGTTCTGAACCTAGCATATCTTAAAAGTTCTCTCTTCTAATTTGTCTCAAAATATTCTGCCAGAAAATAGCAATTACCTTTTTAAATTAATCCTGTAATCTTCTTCCTACAGACAGAAAGTGCCTGGGCTGAAGAATATTTAGAAAAGAAGAGAAGCTCACACAAACGTTCATCGTCATGGGGCAGCAACGAACAACTCAAGGAGGTCAGAAATGCCTTTACTTGAGACACCTTTAGATTAAATAGTTTTTTGGTGTGCACTGATACCATGATCCTTCAGGAAGGCAGGAGTATTTTGCTACTTTGCTTAATTATACAGATGGTGGGCTTGGTAAAAAATAGGAAATGGCTTTTCATTTTATATTGATTTAATATAACAATTCAGGTGTATTAATATTTTTAATCTGAATATGTAGGAAAGAAAACACTAAATGCAGGTAACATTTTTCACCAAAGAAGGAAATAATAGCAATGACCACGCTACTTTCAAACTTTATGTATTTCAAGTTCTTTCACTAAACCTCCAGAGGTGTCTTCTGAGTGTCAGCTGAACTGATAGCTAACATATTAGATTTGCAAGAACAAATCTAGTGCTGGCAATAATTATGAATGTTGTGGTAGTAAATAATTTTAACTAAGTGATGGGATAAATGGATGAAATTACGTGTGTACCTGAATACACCTGTTGAAATCTAATGTGAATTTTTCCTTTGTTAGATTGCAAAATTGCGTCAGCAGCTGCAGAGAAGCAAACACAGCAGCAGGCATCATCGTGACAAGGAAAGACAGTCTCCTTTTCATGGGAACCATGCAGCCATTAACCACAGTCAGGTGAGGCTGTGTGCTTTTTGGCTGTGTTGGGTAGCTAAAACTACTTTTTGCTCCTTTCAAGGTTGTGATTTGTCTTAGAGGGGACTTAGAAATACCACAGGCTGCTAAATACGGTGTAGCTATAGGTGAATTCTATGAAATAGAGCTCTTTCTTTTGACTGCTTGAGTGAATGGGGGCCCAGATCTTTTTGTTGCTTGGGTGAGCTGGCTTTGAACTCCCACTTCCAAATAATTTCAGGTAGTTAAATCCTTCCTTAAAGCAAGATTTTTAAAGTGCATTCTGCAGGTTCCACAAAAGGATGACAGAAAAGTTTAATCTAAAACTATAGGTCATCTTCTTCATTATATGTTGCTGTAACAATTATGACTTTGCATGTAGAAAATGACATGGAGCAAACTGCTGGTAAAACTGTATACTCAAATAAAAAGTAGTTTTCTGAGCACATTTTGATGTCTTGCCAAACACTTGCCTAATACTGTGATGAGATTTAGAGAGCTTACCTGACAAAAGGCTATTCCATGAGATTATTTATTTGTTTACACGCTACATGACTTCATTCAGCCTTTTTAAGATTTTTTTTTTCCCCCCCTGTCATTTATTGTGCCTTGAGATTTAAAGTAATAATCCCTTCTACAAGAATTGTGACGGCTAGGCCACCACATGTCCTGTGTGCAGTTTCAGTTTTATCTCAAGGCTTCTAATGAGGTCAGGTTGACAGAGGTGTAATATTTTTAGCTCAATTGATAACAGGTGTAAAAAAATGATAGGCTTTTAGAAACACAATTCCTTCTTCAAGTGTGTTTTGGTTGAGTAACTTTAAGAAAACCAATAGGAAAGTTTGGTCATTTTTTCAGAAGGAAACTTTTTTTTCCCCTCTTCCTGCTGATATCTCATGTATGTACATTTGATACACACCATTTTTTTTAACAGTTACGAAAGAACAAATCCCTCACAATAGCCTTGGCAAGGCAATGTAGTTGAAAGAAACTAGGAAACTGTCGTGTTGTGAATTGAGAGAGTACTTCAGCTGTGAAGCTTCTCTGAAAATCTAATCATATTCCTAATTACTCCTGAAATGTCATTAATTGTTCCAATAAATATCATAATTTGATAACAGTTAATAAAAAGTTTTGTTTCTGTCATTCCATCCTTCTGGAAATAATTTAGGCCAGGTTCTTTCATAGGTGAAGTCAGGTATCTGAGTGAATGTGTTCTGCTTCAAGACCAAAAGTAAGAAAATAGAATCGTGTTTTGAATTTCTGTTCTTCTTAACTCCTACTTTGTATAAAAGTCATTAGCATCTTTTGTTTCAGACCCTAACTTCTTATCCCTGCTGTAGGACATTTAATTAGGAGTCATGACTTTTCAGGATTGATGTGCCTCTTGAATTCAGTTTTGTTGGTAGTTTGAATTGTCTGCTACTGAAAGTATTTATGATTTTTTTTTAGAATTACATTTTTTGATATAACAGTTTAGGGATTACTGAAGTGTGGGTGCAGTGTACTGTGCTGCTGATTTTACTGACTGCTGGAGTCAGAACAGTCCAAAATTATGAATGAAGAAAGACAAATAAATGACCCAATCCCTTTCTAGGGGTTTTTGAGAAAGTTAATGAAAATCAACATACAAAATGTATCAAACTGTTGGTTAAAAAAAACAAAACAAAAGACAGATCAACATACTTGATGAAGGTGTTTTATACAAATTTGTAGAACTTGAGGACATTTTCAACCAGAACCTGTACTGAGGAACTTCTGGTGTAGGCCCTTTAGTACACTGGAGAATTACATGCATTTTAACAGGTTTGCTTGGCATTCTGCAAACCTGTGCATTTCTGAATGCTAAGGTATTGCCACTTTAGTGTAGATGGTCTTAGTGGGTTTTAATTTCAAAAATGAACAGTGATGCTGCTATTCTGAAAAATACCTCCTCAAATTATATACATTAATTTTTAAAAATCGTAATTAGTTTATTATTTTGCTGCTGGTATGGATGTCGTTACATTCTGCCAAATTTTATAGTATGCAAATAAAATATTGTGCAATGGATAATTAGTTTTTGGGCTTGTGAAACAAGCTATAAAATATAGACTGAAGCAAAGCAGCTTTTCCAGGATTGTGTTGCAAAACAAAATGTTTTTCTTGGTTAATTTTGTGCCAGCTGTGTCAAGCTACTTGTGAAGGGAAGAAGTTAAAGAAGGATTCAAAGAGCAAGTGAAGAGTTTAGATCAATGGCATTTAGCAGCTGTTTTTTAACTCAGAGTGAAAAATCTGTAACTGTAGGCATTGAGGGCAAAGTTCCTAGATTTTCTCATTCTTTTTTTGAGAACTGCTAAACTAGAATTTCTGGCAGCAGCTCAGTTCCTTCAGGATTTGTGGAAGGAAGGGGAAGGACTGTGTGGAAACCAGAATTTAGTAATTAGAATATTTAGAATCTTTTTTTTTTTTCACATTCCTAGCTTGAAAGAAACTTTTGTGTTTGTTGACTCTAAAGGGTCGTGTAAAGATTTCTGAGCTCAAGGAATTGGATTCCTGACAAGGTGAGAAAAAATGTTAGGAAATTGTGTCAGCAGCTCCTTCACAGAAACTGGGTAAACTGTTTAACATTTGGAAAATGGCATACTCTTCTAGTTAAAAGAAGAAATTTCAGTGGATTTATTTCCTCTTTTCTTCCCTACTTAAGCTTTACTGCAATTCTTTAATTTTACCAGAATTTTTAGTGGTTTTTGCCAGCTAAGCTTCTAATGATTTATTTGTGCTTCTTTCTAATATGATTTTTGTGTGAAGAAATCCACACAATCTCTATAGAATAAGCATGTCAGTTGTTCCTGACCCTCTGCTCAGAATCAGAAAATAGTTGATGAGGACCTTGATCAAGTCCTTGCTGCTGACTACAGTTTTTTTCAGAACAAATGAATGTTTTTCATTTCTGTGTTTTTTTTCATTATGCCAGAAGTGCTCCTTTCTGTCTCTCTTAACTGGAAGAGGAGTTTGCAGAAAGGTCATAGCCTCCTCAGGTGATCTCAGGATGCTTCTGAGAACATTTTGAATTAGTTGGATGGTACTAAATCTGTAAACAGGAGTGGAAACAATGGGGTCTCTATATTCTCAGTGCTGGTATAATGGAGAAACTAGGATTGAGGCCAGAACTGAAACCAGGTGGAAGAATAAATGGATTTTTTTTCCAACATAAAGTTTTTTCCTCAGTGCTCTTGGCTGATACTACGTGACACTATGAACCATCAAGGCCCCTGCTCCTTTCATTTTACTGGGAACCCTGTGTCCCTAAAGTCTGATTAATTGATTGATACTAATATTGAGACCAGCTGCATGCAGTTTGCAGTGTTGGGAGTTTGGGTTTTTTTGGTGTCACTCTTACCACCTCACTAGGTGGAACATTTCATTTTTAGAGTAGAATTACCATGATCTGTTCAACCTAGAGGTGGCTTGATGTAAAAGCATCACAAGTCCTGGGATTCTGTTTAAAGTTTTGTTACTTGGGAAAAATTGGAAGAGCTTAGAGCATTTTTCCCGAAATGCCTGTGAACAATTTAGATTTTTCATCACCCCTATTTCCTACCTCATGAGTTTGTCATACCTGTAAGTTTCAGAACTCTTAAAACTCCCTGCCAGTGTGTTACTATGTGAACACAGTAATTGTTATCCTGTGTTTGGCACCTTGCCTCATTGTGAATGTTCCCAGGTGTTCAAGGGAGTAGTCAAAGGTTGGTACCCTATTCCTGCATGTCAGGGCCCAGCTCCATGCAGACCTCAGTGAAGGCAGTATTTCTAATAAAAAGTTTATTGTTTTGGGGCTGACTGTTTACCCATGTCACCATACCTCCTTCCTTTTCCACTGTCTGGCACTTTGGGCTAAGAAATCATCCTCAGTCATGTACAGAATATTATTTTTCTTGGAAGTGAAAAATGCTGCACTGAACTATATTGAACTCTACTGAATCTACTTTGAGCTCTTAAAATAGTAGCATGAACCTAAGAATTTTTGTGGTAGGGAATCACATTTAAAAGGTGAAGAAAGGTGAAGAATTCCCACATTTTGCTAATGGTTGCTGAAATCTTAAAGCGTACATGTGTTGCTCTTTTTAACAACTTCAGTTTGTCCTAAGAATGTGTATCTTGAAAAACTGGGTGCACAAACAGTCGTTAGTGCCCGAACTTGTGCTGATATACCTGTATTATGATTGAATATTAAACCTGTATTAGTTTACTGGATTGTTGATCCAAGGCCTTGCTTGGAACAGAATTAGCAGTGTTGCCTTCTCAGACATTTTTGTGCTCTTCTTCAGTGGTTTTTTTTCATCTTCAGGCAAGACTTTTAAAACTCTTTACAAGTTTGGCCATTATCAGAACGTTATTTTTTGTTGACAGAAACAGAGTAACAAGCATTCTCTGAACAGAAGCTTTTGTAGTTCTTGTGCAAGTCCTTTTTGCGTTGTTTTTTTTTGGGTTTTTTTCTTATGGCTAACCTAATGTTTCAGGAAAGCAGAACCAATGTAATTCATTCATTTTGCTGCTGTAGAGATTTGTGATTGTGACAAGAAGTCTCCATTATGATCTGTGCTTAAAATGTCTTGTTTACATGAATTTTTCTGAGGTAGTTTTTTTGCCAAACAAGCTTTGTGTGGCTTTTGAGAATGTACACAGGAAATTAAAATGCTTTGGTGTCTGTGTAGTCTTGTTACTTAAAGGAAAAATTGAAATATAATCCCCTGACAAAAATTCACTTTGAAGACCAGATAATGCTGATCCTTTGGTTAGTAGAGGAGTTGCTCTCAATCATGGCACACTAGGCCATAGAGTCCAGGAATTTTACATAGGAATTCTACTGTGACTTAAGTGTGTTGTGCCGTTCTTTGAGTTGAACTGAATGTTTGCAGGAAATATTACATTACCTGTAGTACAGCACTGCTTAATGAGGTCAGAATCTCCTAATATTCTGGTAGTGAGATTTTTTTAACAGGAGGGCAGATGCTAATGGAGAGACTGGGAAATCTCAAGAAGCTGTAGTGTGCCAAAGGCAGCTTTGGGAAACTTCAGTAATGTGTTTTCTGAAAATGAAGTTTTTGTGCATATTTTGAAACACTGGATTTTTAAAATGTTAATATTCATTCTGAAGCAACTAAGTATTGACATTTGGGTTTGGGATTTTATTCTTTTTGTGGAAATCTCCCTAAGTTGTTTTGTTAACCTTTTATTCTGGCTTAATGCCAGTTAATATGTTGGTCTTAATTTCTAATATAGTGCCATCTTGCATTTGTGAAATAATTGTCCTTCTGCATGTGTCATGTTATTGCAGGTGGCCACTGACTTCCATTAAAATACAATTTTAATGAGGTTACAAATGGTAAATCCAACAAAGAGTGATCTGACATTGTGGTATAGCTCACTTTAGGAGAAATGTGAATGTATTTTAAAGGCTTCAAAATTACTTACATTTAAATGTTTACTGTTAAATTTTTAGTTGTAAAGCTATGTCGAGCTAGAGGCAGACTGTATCAAGGGAGATTTTGAGACTAGCTTTTCCTGCTAGAAATTGGATTTGAAACAAAATTCAGGATGTCTGTCTTCAGTTAAAGCATCCATTTGAACACAATCACTACAGTTTCATGTAAATCCTTGATACTGAGGTGTAGATGTGTTCTGTTTCAAGGGTCACTTTTGGGTAGAAATAGTAACTTTGTTTTGTAAATAAATCTACATTGCTTTCTCATTGTCTCTGGTTCTTTAGGCTCCGATCCCAAAGAGTGCTCTTGTTCCTGTGATACCTATTACCAAATCAACGGGATCACGATTCCGAAACAGTGTAGAAGGATTGAATCAGGAGATTGAGATAATAATTAAAGAGACAGGAGACAAAGAGGAACAACTTGTTGTATGTATCTGCCACCATGATTGCTCTATATAATTATTTTTGTTTTGCTTTGAGATTAAGTCATAAACTTTATTTTGCAGCGTTTTTGAATTAAATTTGTCTGGCATTAATTTTATTTATATTTGCATTTATTATTTTCTTTAATAAGGTTAGTTGAAAAGTCTCTTGCAAAGCAAAAGGAAGGAAAGAGTTAAAGCTTGAATCTGAACCTTTTCTTCTAAATAAGAAATCTCAGTAAAACGGAAAAAAGAAAAAGGTCTGTTTTGAGAGTTTTTGTAGTA
Organism: Coloeus monedula; assembly: GCF_965178545.1. Lineage (NCBI taxonomy): Eukaryota > Metazoa > Chordata > Aves > Passeriformes > Corvidae > Coloeus > Coloeus monedula. The sequence goes on from NC_138787.1 coordinate 12,918,492, forward strand.
ACTCTTATTTGCCTGCGCTGAACTGTCCCCATCCTAGATGAACCATAATTTGCCCATTTTTAATGTTCATTTTATTGTAATGGTTTTTAGAGGTGAATTTAGTAATAAGGTACCAGAAATACAAGCTGTGAAGATGAGTAAGGAACCAGAATGTCTTTGATATGAAGACAAGCTGAGAGAGATGGGAGTGTTCAGCCTTGAGGAGAGACAGGTCTGGGGGATCTTATCAATGTGTATAAATATCTCACGTGCAGAAATGGAGGGAGCTGGTCTCTTCTCAGTAGTGTCCAGTGATGGGGCAAGGGGCAGTGGGCAAAAATTTAAACTTGTTAGTTTTTTGGGGTTTTTTTTTTTTGGTGTGTGAGGGTGTGCAAAACCGGAGCAAGTTGTCCAGAGAAGTTGTGGAATCGTTGTCTGTGGAGGTATTAAAAACTTGACTGGACAGAGTCCTGGACACACTGTTCTACCTGACTCTGCTTGAGCAGAAGTGTTGAACTTGATAACCTCAAGAGGTTCCTTCCAGCCTCAGCAATTCTGTGATGATGTGAAATCTTAAAGTTGTCCTTAGTTTCTGAAACTGACATTTTATTTTCTTTTGGAGCTGTATGTAATGAATAAAATTTTCTACCTCAAATGGTTTTACTTACCACTACTGGATTTAAAGAAATTGCTACCCAGACAAGAGCAGCTGTCTGATGCCTTTAATTTTTAACAGCCTCAAGATATTCCAGATGGGCACCGTGCCCCGCCTCCATTGGTGCAGCGCAGCAGCAGCACTCGCAGCATTGATACCCAAACGCCCGGTGGAGCGGACAAGGGCAGTAACAACAGCAGCCGCTCCCAGTCAGTATCTCCAACCTCATTTCTTACCATCTGTAATGAAGGCAGCGAAGAAAGTCCATGTTCTACAGATGATCTGCTTGGTGATTCCAGAGATAAAGGTACTGTGTCACTTTAAAATTCAACAATGCTGAACTTGTGTGATGTTCATAACCACGTAGGTAAAAAAGAGGGTTTGTTCCCTGCATCCATGGACAAACAGTAGAATGTGGGTTTTTTGGTACATGATCTGTTTTTTTTCAAATTGCTCCAAGTACTGTGTGTTCACATATTAATTAAAGCTGGATAGATGTGACTGAGGAATGTGCTTCCCAAAAAGCTTTTGTTTTTAAATAATAGATTCTTAAAGTATTTTAAGCAGGTTGAGGAAGCAAGAATCTACAGTATCAGGTGAAACTGTTGCTTGTGTTGGGTATCTTTTATGATCTTGGACAAAATGGGCAACCTTACAGCATTTCATGCACACACCCATAAAAGTTTAAGTGTTGGGTTTATTTAATTATTCTTTTTTTAGCTGAAATATTTTGAAAGATCTTAAGAGAATTTTATAATTGAACATAAAGCTGTTCTGGTTTTTTAAGAAATATGGCTTCTGCCCATTTTCTTTGGGGAGATGGTGACAGCACAGAACCATAGATTTAGGTCTGCAGTTACAAATTGAAAATGTCCAGGAATGATGAGAGATTGCAGAGGAGCCTGAACATTTTATAAGGAAGAAATAGAAAGAAATAAAGGAATTGAGATAAGAGAGCTTATTTGCAAATGAAGGCTGGAAAGCAAATGAAAATGTTTTTTAATTTTATAACATTGGTGTAATGAAGTGGATTTAAATTCGGGGAGCATTTAAAGGTAGCTCTTGTGGTTTTTTATAGTGTGACACATTTAAGTAATGAGAAACTCTGTTCCTGCAGAAAATGGGAATAATTCTCCCTTGCCAAAATACGCTACCTCGCCAAAACCCAACAACAGCTACATGTTCAAGCGTGAACCTCCTGAGGGCTGTGAAAAGGTGAAAGTCTTTGAGGAAAACTTGTAAGTTCATCTTTGCTACATAAGAAATAACATCTAACAATCAGATTAATTATTACTTTATTGATTTTGTGTCAGATAGAAGTTATTAGTCCAGGTGCTAAAGCCATGCTAACAGTCTGATCTCTGTTTTTTGGTGACTATATACTGGCATATGTGTATGTATTTTACTGCTGGGATTTTGTGTTAAAATCTTGAGAGGTATTTTTTAAAAAACAGCATAATTTGAGAGGACTGTCTCTTACCTGGCAGACAGTGGGCAAGGAGCTCAAATAATCTGATAGGGAGAGATCTATCAAATAATAGCCTGTAGTGCAGCTGCATCAGCTAATGTACGTCACAGCTTGATAGACACATCCAGTAATCTAGACTCTGACAACCATATTCTTTTCAGCTAAATCAATGTAGTTATGATACTTCTAGTGACAGAGGAGTAATTTGACCCTGAGTATTTGATGCTTTGATTATTCTGAAAAGGCCAACTTTTGTCATTTGGGAATATTCTGGGAGGTTATTTTTTTTTATTATTATTAGGAGTTTTTATACCCTTATGTGACTTGTATGCAAGAATCTTAACCTGCAGTTAAAAATTCCATCTTGTCACACAAGGAGTGTCGATTGGTTACAATTCTCTTATGCCTATACTATCTCAAGAATGCCATCTAGTATAAATGTTAGTTAAAAAAAAAATAGCTTGGTTGACCTATGCAAATGAATTTTGAGAGGTCTCTACAGCCTCTCCCATAGCAATGTGGGAAGGGTTACAGTAACTTAAGTTACCTGTCTCTATTTTAGCTGTGTGCACTATGTTGCCAATAGATTGGATAGTATTCACTTGCTGCAGGAACATATTCTATTGCAGTTTGACTTGCATTTGCATTTCTTTTTGGAAGTCCTTGGTGTGTAACTGTAGGACTGTTCTACTGTAGAGTGAAACAGGCTTCTACAGAAGTTTTTACCTGGCTATGGCAGTTCTCAGACATTGCAGTCTCATGAAAAAAATCTTTTCATATCTGTTACTTGAATTCCATGTGTATGTGGAATACATGAGTGTAACTATTTAAAGCTCAACCTTTGTTTAACATAATTTCTATTTGAAAATCCTGTACAGGATTTTCATTTGGGAAGAAAATTTACAGGTGGGGTTGAATTTTCTGGACATTTGGGAGAATCAGCTAGCATGGAAATGTACCCTATTTCTTGACCAGAATTACTTTTCAGAATAGAGTATCTCTACGAGAGTACACTGGAAGATTAGCTTGCTTGGCTTAGTAAAACAAAGACGTGCTCATGTCTGTCTTTTACAAATACAAGGAGGGGAGGGGGAGGTTATAGGCTAAAGGACAATGCTGGCAACAAAAAAAGTGAATAAAAATTTCTGATGGCTATTTTCAAGCAGTAAAGAGAGACTTTAAAGCAGATTTCTGTAGCTCTGTCTTAAAGTAGAATTTGGCTACTGTAAGTAGATTTACATTGCCGTGTTAGAAGTGAATGCAGAAGGCATTCCTAAGCTATCCATGATTTCCATTCCAGCTCTGCTTTTCTTAAAGCATGTCTTAGGCTGAGTTCTATGCTGAAATGGCAAAAGTGCAAGTCAGGATCTAAATATGTGTTCCACACTTCCTTCCCAGGTTATAGGTACTTGATCATGAAAACTACATTTTACTCTCTACATTGAGTTTTCTGTAAGATGGGTTCATCTTCTGCGGAGATTCAGGGCACACTCATGTGAACATGCAAAGAAGGGAAAAGTATAGAAAAGGGGATGCCCCGATTATCATGAACCCCTTAGAGATATGCAATATTAGGATCATTGGTATGCCAGCTTTCTTTCACAGGGTTTGCTGTATAAATAGTGTCTGTATGTGGGGCAGAACTGGTTGAGCTGTGAAAGTTTCTGGAGAACACAATTGAAAATACTTTCTCATATATTGAATGTGCTAGTTCGTGGGACAGGGTTTGTGATCAAGCATGAAGTTGATTGGGTTCCTTAGGTTTGGAAACAGCCTGCCCTAAGAACATGCTGTTGCCTTGCAGCACATGTAAACAAGCAGTTTAAACCATCTTGTCATTTGCTGTGTGCTGTGAGTGTCATTAAGGCATTATTGAGTAGCTGAAATACTTCAAATTGAAACCTTGACTTGTTTCTGATTATGTGTTCAGCAATACATCCCTGCCATGGCAGAATTTGATTGTTCCATAAAACCATTGTGTGTATTTTATTCCAGGCCAAAGCCATTGCATGAAATTCCAGCCTTCTATTGCCCTGACAAGAACAAAGTGAATTTCATTCCGAAAAGTGGCTCTGCCTTCTGTCTTGTCAGCATCCTCAAGCCACTTCTTCCCACACAGGATCTCACACTTAAGGGCACTACACACAGCCTGACTGTCTCCTCCAGCATGACGCCTGGTTTGTTACAGCCCATTTCTGTGGCCTCCTTGACTACAAACACAGATCAAGACAGGATCTCTCGTGGAACAAGTACAGTAATACCACAGACCTCTCTGCTCCAGCAGTCAGGATGTATTGAGGAAGCTGAAGAATAATTTAGATTGTCTTGACGTTTTTCTGGGCAACTACTGGGAAAAAAATGGAACCATTTGACCGGACCTTTCTGATCACACACGCACATTGTTTTAACAATTTATGGCACTGCCATAATCAAACTGTTTGTATAATTGACAGTTTGGTAGCACATTGAGAAGTTCAGGAGGATGCAGCAGCTGATGTGCTGTTGTGCTGTCTGCTCTTGAAGACTCTGGTTCTGTTTTTCTCCTGCTTTTTTTAAACACTGGTGAAAGCAAAGACTATCATAATCCTTTGCCGTTTAAAGGACCAGTTGTTGTGATGGTGTGTATCCTCTGACATTTTTTCCCCATTAAAACAAGTCTCAAGACCAGCCAGCTGATCCCATTTACCATTGTAATCTGCGGAGGGAGGGGCAATCAGATGGTTTTGCAAGATGTCTTTTGTATGAAAATGTGTATTTTGTAACAAAATTTTGCCTTTTCTGGTTTGTAGCAGATGGTGTTTCCTGGTGATGATCCCCCTACCCTTTTTTTTTTTTTTTTTTTTCCTTTGGTGGGGAAGGTTCTTTTATACTTGGCTGGCTTACAGCTGATGGGACCAAAGGATTGCTGAACTATTACAGCAGTCTCGAATTATGTGACCTTGCTGAACAGCCTCAGATGTAAACAAAGCAAGACAAGTAAATATGTTTGAAACTTTTAAAACAGAAGAGTATGCAAAAACAGTGTTAGTATATAGTGTACATTTTTTTTATACTGAAAATTTGTGCTTCTGGTAAGTCACATTCTTAAAACTCCTTCCTTCACAGAATTCCTACTAGTTTATTGGCTGGAAAATTGCATTTTAAAGCACTTGCCCTGGTATTGTTCTATTTGTCCATAGAATTTTTGTGCAGATGTGGGGAAAAAACATATTATCCTCTTCCTCGGTATTCTTTCTTCCAGAAAATGCTTGGCTCTTACAGGCTTGCTTAGCTCCTTATGAGTCAGCCTGAATCATTAATCACTCTTGGTACAAATTTGCTCTGACATGACTCATCACTGTATTATAGACCCTGGCCACATAATACTGAAATACTGAAATACCTGTGCATGGTTTCCTCCCTTTGTCATAGCAGTGTTTGTGTGTCCGTTGAAGGTGATGGTTTGTCAGGCATGATATCTGTTACGCAGAAGTTTACAGCAGCAGATATGTTCTCCCTTTTTGACTAACAGCTTAGGCTGGCATGTAAAACAGAGGATTTTTTTGATACTTCGTCTGTCCTGATAATGTGACAGTTAATGGTTGCTTTGAAATTACAATAAAAGGCAAAAATGGGGGGGAAAGGCAACTGCAAACAGAAACTGTTGAGGAACTTTACTGAGGTTTCTCATGTGTTCCTGGAGTGCATTACTCGGGTTTGAATTAATACAATTATAGATATGCATAAAACTGCAGTGACCTGAATACTGGTGTCATATCCACTTACAAAACAAGTTGATCTTGTACCTCTTTAACAGAGTTAGATTCAGTAATTTCAAAGTAAGTGTCGTCGTGGGCAGTCTCTGGGTCTGAATATTGGTCTGTTACACACAAGCAGTTCTCACTGGCTTGCACCTGCATAACTTCCATCTACATAGCTTCCATGGATCAGTTTTATTCTCAGGTCTCCTCATAATGGCAACTATTTAAAGATGATACTGCAAGTATACCAGTCTTGTTTGGTGCTTAATATGCTGAATTTGCTTGCAAACATTTCGTTTGAGAGGAAAAAATCCTGCATATGTGTGCAGATAATAATCATAATTTTGATGCATATTTGCTGTTCCTTTAAATCCTGTATTAGTAACTATGATTGCAGTGTACTTTATTCAGCAAGTAAGTGTAAATCATATTAGAATGTGCAAATTCTCTTTATAGTATTTTTAAAACATGATGCAAAAAATTCAGTAAATGAAAATTGTACCAGGAAGTATGAAAGTATTACACCTGTTAAACTAGCAAACAAGCATAGTTTGATTTACTATGTATCTTCCCATGAAAATGAACAGGATTGTTTTGAAGTAACAGTTTTGATTTGCACTGACATTGTCAGTCATCTGAAGTTGTTGAGGAACAGAGTTTTAAAATAAGCAGCTTTGTGCATCAAACTTGTGTAATTCTGCCAGTTGATAGTTCTTTTCTAGGCATTGTGGATGTTGATTTGTTTCTTCTGAAACACTGCAGTGCAATTTGAAGCCTAAAATTTACTGCTTTAGATAGGTTTGTTTAAACCTGGTGTGACTGAATCCAGATCATATTCAGGTGAAGGAAGTGCTTTTAAGTCTGTTTTCTACTTCTGTAACAGTAGCATGTAAAGAACTTCTTCATTGTTGCCAAACTGCCTAGTGCTTTATTAGGAGATCTTAACTGAATGGTTAAGAACTGAAGGGCTAAAGTTAACAAATAGCCTTTATTACAGCCTTGACACTTAACTGACTTCACCAAAATGCATTCTGATGTTTGTTTTCATCACAGTGTGACTCTCCCAAATAGCAGTGGGCTTTCTTACCGTAGGACTTTCTTTTGCACCTGTTGTTGTAGTACTTCGAGTATCTCTGGTAGTTTACCTTGTATGTTATTGGACAATGTACTGTACAAATTAGTGAGCTGCTCTGATAAAAACCAAATGTAAATGTGTGAAGTTTTTGCTTTTTATAAAAAAATTGCATTCAGGACAACATTCAGTCTTTTTTATATGCAGGACAACTCTACTATTGCTGTGGCAGCTCAACTTTATTATGAATCCACACTGAAGAGTCAGAATTAAGAAAATATGACAGCTCTTGTTCTGAGACCAGCTTTGATGTGTGCAGACAAAAATTAGCCTTAAATTTTTTATGTGCTGTCTTGTGCCATAGCATAGCTGTTAGCTGAACTATTTAATTCGATTTGCAAATAGCTTTGAGAGTGCATGGAGCTTTTTAAAAATTCTTTTTTGTATAGAGTGCAATGTTCATTCTTTTGGGGAGCTGACCTGTGCATTACACAAGCACAGTTTTACTGAAAGAGTTCAAATTCTTTTGGCTTACTGAAATCCTAACTATGCATAGACCTAGTCAGTTCCTTGATTGCCAACTTTGTAGCTTAAGATAAAGGTCTATTTTTATGCACAACTCGACACACTTGATATTCTTGTTTTCTTGGTATTTTACACTTCTAGCCACACTTAAAGGCTGGTGGTTGTGTTCAATAACACTGACCGTTGATTTTGAGATATAATAAATGATGTTACTCCAGTTGTAAATTTTACTTAAATCACAAGGAAGGAGTTTATTGTAATGAAGTCCATGGTGACAGCTGTGATTATTGGAATTGTTTTTTCAAAAACTCAAGGTGCAAGGGTAGAGGGCTCCTTTGGTAAAGTTTGACCTGCTTCAGCTATTCTTTCCTTGCTTGGTACCATAATCCTGTAGCATTTAAATACTTGGAAAAGTAACAGATGTGCTTAAGTACATATATCTTGGAAAGAAATTCTTGGTTTCAGGTACGTATCCCAAGTGAGGAAAAAAGGGAGTGAAAATTAAATATTACTTGCTGTGGACGTAAATGGTTGCTGTGTTTGACTTACGTAAAGCAATAGCAGTTCTTATAAAGTATGTTTAGTCTCAGGGCTATTTTTTGATTTGTTCTAAAATACAATTTCCTGGAATTCAGAGTCTGAGACTGTTGAAAAACACTGAAGCTGAGCTTTTTGGGAAGAAGGAAACAAAGTCATATCCATTAAGATTTCCTCTGCCTCAGGCCTGACTTCTTGCTGTTTATTAAGTTTAAGAGAATTCAGTGGTACCACAGTAATTCCTTGCTGAAGTATTATCTGTTCTCTCTCCCTGTCATCTCTGAAATGCTGACTGATGTCTTCATAGAAGCTCAGTGCCAGTGTTGTCCATGTTTCCTTGCTTAATGTTTCCTTGCTGAGTACTTGACAGCTTCTCTATCAAGCTGAGAGGGCAAAGGAAGATGCAAAGGAAGTCACCAGAGACTTGCAGTTGCAGAGATCATTGCTGCAGGGTGACTTCTTGGGTATCTTGATTTCCACTTGACTCATTGTGTACATGCACGCATACAGTCTGCATAAGTCTGCTGCTTTTATCTGTATGGCTGGAGTCAGGGCTGGTATTTTTGAGACCCTTTTATTATTTTTTTTTCCTATGTACAGACTTGCAGAGCTGTTCTCTTCCAGAACTGATGCACACTAACACATATCTCCAAAGCAAAGCTTGTGTGTTGTTCTTGCTTGTCCTCATGAGATTAATATAACCTGCAAAAAGGAAATAAAAGCACCCAAACACTTGAGAATATCAGGAGTGTGCTCTCTCCATATAATCCCATAGTTTGTGTGCACCCTTCATCAGATGACTTAGACCTGAGCCAGGTTGATATATGTTAAACCAAAAATATTTGCTCTTTGGAAAGGCAATAGAAGGTAGGGCCTTCATAACCTAGGGAGGTGAAAAGCACTGAGGCACAATTTGTTTTACTGTGATCAAAGAGTTCTTATAGAATTGTTTTTCTGAATATGGGTATACAGGAAAACAAAGTGACCAATCACTGCAAGATGTACCTGTGTGTTTTCTTGACGTGAGTTTGTGAGCATTCAGTAACTCTGAAAATCAGTTCCACTCTTAGTGTTCTGTTTATACAAAGAATGACTTAGGTGCATTGTTTGGAAACTGTTACTTTGTACATCAAGTGGGGAGAGAATTTTAACTATTCCCAAGTGTTCTGTGAAATTCCAGTCCTGTACCCCAGCTGAACCAGTCCCTTTCTGAGTGCTCCAAACATAAATGGAGTCCTGTTACTGCTTGCTTGGTTCCACTGCATGTCATCAGTAAATACTTTGGGTATGGTCTTTGTTTAACAGCCCTCCATTGGGATTTGTATTTGACTACAGAGACTTCTATAATGTTGACAGGTCTGTCTGAATAGCAGAAGAGGACTTGGCCTGATAACACTGCAAGTTAACATTTCTTACACAAACTTCTTTTGAAACAACTCTCTTTGAAAATCTGCTAAAAAAAAGAAAACAAACCCCTTCTGAACACAACATCCATCCCAATTTTCAATGTACTGATAGTTAAGAACATAGCTTGGCTTCATTCTAAATTATTTTGTTTACTGAAATGTGCAATTTTTGAGGGTAGCAGTCAAAGGATGTTCAAAACTGCCATTAGATTTGCCTTTGTATGAAATTGGCTGATATGTTTTCCTCTGTTACACTGTGATAACTTGTGGAGATGTTCTTGCTTATGTTGTACTGATAGGTTACTTGTTGCATGTAAAGTGATTTTTGTAAGCAAGAGGAATTCCAGGGATGTTCTGCAAAAAAGGGCCTATTCTGAGGTGATGTACACTGTTGTAAAACTGGAGCAGCTCAACTAATTTCAATGGAATTCTTGATTTACACTAGTCTTTTTGCTATGTGTAGTTATGCCAGTACAATTTTGCACAATGTTATTTGAATATTGCGTTCTGACTTGTGAACTGTTTCTACGGAAAACAGTGAAAATTTTACAAACTGCAATAGCGGAATGTTTTTGGCCTTTTTTGTTTTGTTTTGTTTTTGCCTAAAATAAAAAGTTGTCACTTTGAGCTACGGGCTAATCTTGGATTTATTTGTAGTAACAAGGGTTTTTTGTGTTCTCACAGTCTGAAGATTTGCCTGAGCGTTTACCCTGAGGGTAGTGGGCATTTACTACAAATAAAACAACCACTTTTTAAACCCTTTTGGAAAAAATTCGTCAGGATGGAAATCTTTGTTTAATCCATGCCCTCATTCCTCCGGTGTATCCTGGAGAACAGTCCTGAAAATTCTGCCTTTCCCTGTCTTCATCTGCAGTAAGTTTGGTCAGTTCCTGAGGACACTACAATTCCACTATTAGGGGAAGGTGCCCAAAGTCCTGGACTTTGGAAACAGAAGGATTCAGCATGTATTCTCCTGGGAGGGAAGGTATGAGAACAGGACTGAGGAAAAGCCCTGGATTCCTGCTGGTAGGTTCATTCTGCTGTTCAGTAGAATGCAGCTGCTGAAGCCTACCCGGGGAGGCACTTAGGCTGAAATGGTCTCAGGTTCTACATGTATCTGTTTACTCAAAACAAGCTTCCTTCTACATGAGCAGAATTTGGAGCCAAAACTTCTTTAAACTAGAAGTGGTGAACTAGATAAATTACTGAGTTTGGGGATTTTTTGCTAGGTCTTCTATTAAATTTTGGCCTTAATTTGTCTAAAAGGCTTGAAGCAATTCCCCTTCTGGGAAATCATTGTCAGTTATGTTTCATTCCAGAATGGAGAGGTAGATTTCTTGGAATATTGTAGAATTCAAGTGTGTACCCCTCAAGGCAGAGCTAGCTTCTGCTTTTCCAGTGGTGGAAAAGCTTGGGCCGATAAATGTGACATCAGAATCAAGTTCTCAGTATTGTACTTTTCACAGCCAGAGTCCCTGGGTCAATTTGCACCTAACTAGGAAACCACTTGGCTGAAATGTAAAAGAAATTCACAGCCAGTCAAGTCTGGAGTATTTAATGCTTTCTCACATTTTAGGCTTTTTTACCTGTTCAGTTGTCTATGGATGTTTGCCTGTCTCTACATGAACAGGATCTGATTCTTTATTAAATAGGCTGTGACCTCATTCCTCAGGAAACTATTTCTTCCTACTGATTAGAAATCTGGTATTTATGGTTTTGTGCATGTAAGGATGATCTTACTGTAAATATGTCTGGTGTTCAAAACATCTTCACTTGCATTATATATAGGTTAACTGCAAGAGACATTAAGAAGCTGATGAAGATCATCTATGAAGACAAAGAGAATGGAAAGAGCAACTCTTTGGTGAGCAGAGACAGTTTTCCAATTCTTGATTCCCTGTTTTCATTATGAGCAGTTACGTTCCTCAGTTAAATAGCTGCTCTTTTTTTTTCCTTTGGACTGTAAGGGATAACAGACTGCTGGGAGGATTTCTCAGGTATCTCAGTTTTTTCTTGGAGTTAGATCTGACTGCATAGCAAATTACTATAGAAGTGGTAAGCTAAGGCTTCTTGTGTTTTATCATATTCCCTTGTCCTTTTGCCTCCTCCTGGCTCTCCACTCAGCATTTGGAAATTGTACAAGATAGTCATCCCACCCAGACTTCAGAACATGTGAAGGGCTACTGTCTAGCACTGTTTCATCTGTGTGCAGCATGTACAGAAGCACTGTTCTCTGCCAGACGTGTACTGGTTAAATGCTGTGTGCTGCAGACATAGGTTAGAATAGGATGGAGGAGATAATTTAGGTGAAGTTCTCCCACACTTGAAAAAGGCTGGATTCATCACCACTGCATATACCCTTTTTTTCAAGTCTTAGTCTTGCCAAACAAGCCTGATCTGCCTCTGTCCTTTTTACAGAACCCTTTTTCATGTAACCTGGGCCATGGCCCTGTAACTGATGCTTGTATTGACGTAGGAGCATGTCTGTGGTCAATAGCAATTTCACATTGCAGTGACTTTGCTTGTAGTAAAGAAAAAATGCAGTAGTAGATTAAAACCTCATTACTGCAAGCAAAGTAGAACACTGTTCATTAATTCCTACACTTATGAGCATGGGTGTGTAACTGCTGTGATTAAGCTGTTGATTAAGAAACTGTTTGCACAGTTTGTTGTGGATGCCTTTCCCAGTTACAGATGTGTAGCTGACCACTGTAAGCACTGTTTCACTATAAACACTAATTTCACTGTTGATGGAAATGGCTGTTAGGGAGGTTTCTGTGCTTCCTGCTAGTGGGTATTCACTGCAAGTAGCTGAACAGTGAGCACTGCCAAAATTAATCTGGCTGTGTGTGTCAGGCAGGCAGCAGGTAAGAATGTGTTCTCTTTGCCCTTCATCTTTCCAAATCCCTGAAGTTAATTGCAAGTTAGGACAGAACTTGACCTACAACATCTTGTGTTGGACAAATTAGCAAAGAAGGTACATCCTGGCCTAGCCCAAATCTTCTGTGTGGCTTTTGCAAGATTTTAATCATGTCTGAAAAATACTTTTCTATATGCAGAAATCATAGAAGCACTGCTGAGCTGCAAGATGTAGTGAGGTGCTGCATAGAATAGTTGAAGGGCTACAGCAGAATTTGATTTACAATATGAGTTACTTCTCTCTTGAGATGAAGTTTTTGTTTCTATTTCCTGTTTAAATAGAGCTAGTTTTGGTCTAGGGTTGTTCTGGAGGTTTTTTTTTTAGATATTCTCAACCTTTTATGAATTATAGATATTTAATTCCTCGTTAAGAGGTTGTTTTATAGCTTGTTCAATGCTGCAGTTTCAATGGAACAATTCCCTTTCCTCACACAGAAAATGGTCTTTTTGTCATGACCTTTGATTCAAGTTGTAAGCAATGTCTTCAGCCCATAAAGCTAATCTTCAGGTTTCTGGGAGATGTTTGCTAAGTTCCAACTAATTTCTTAAAATAAAACTGCAGGGAGCTGTCCTTGCTCCAAGAGCAGGATGGATGGCAGCATTCTCCTGCAGGTGTGTAACAGCTGCCATCCCAAATCACCCGTGTGCATCCACACAGTAAGCCCAGCCCATGGAAAGCAGCAGGTCCCTGAGTTCAGGAGTCACAATACAGGTTGATTCTGATCTTAAGCTGCAATCTCTGGACAGCATCAAATGCAGCTACTCAAAAAGCATGTTTCACAAATGTGTTCAGTTGCAATGCTTGTTTAAAGCTGTATTGCCTACATATCTGTTCTTTTCTTTCATAGCCCTTTCAGTAGTTCCATAAATCTCTTTTTAGTGCCACAACCCCAGTCAAAATAGCTTTTAAAACCCACTGCTGTGCAGTCAGAAATGACAGGATCAGAAAGGCAAGAGCAGCTAGAGTCTGCATAAACTAAAAAGAAATCTTCAAACTGCATCCTGCAGTGTAATTCTCCATGGCCTTGGGCTTACTGAAACCCTCAAAGGGTTGATGCTGGTTTTGGTGCTGCAAGAAGTTAATTGCAAGCTAAGGCAGAGGCATCTCATGGGCAAATTCATGAAAGGGCTACATCCTGGCCTAATCTGGATGGCTGTTTTGTGTGTTTCTTTGGCAATATCAAGATTTAACCATGCCTCTGTTTTGGTATACTGTGTTTGTATTCTAACTGCAGTGGAAAACACAGAACCTGTGCTCAGTCTCACCTTTGCTGCTAAAGAAGGTCCTGGGAAATTGCAGATAGTCAGCAGAACAATTCTAAAGCTTTCAAAGTGCCTTGAGAAGTTGTGGATGCCCCATCCCTGTTGATTGGACATCCCAAGTCAGATTGGACAGGGCTTTGAGCAACCTGGTCTAGTGCAAAGTGTCCCTGCCCACTGCGGGGGGATTGGAACAAGACAATATTTAAGGTCCCTTCCAACCAAAGCTGTTATATGATTCTATGAAAAACTAAAATTCATGGCTTTCTCGGGGTTGGGATATGATACCATCATCACATCCACTTTTATGTCCCAAATACAGTTTTGCTGTCTCAGGTGTCAGTTGTAAGCATGTGATTCCTTGAAGACAGAACAATTTAAAAGAATCCTTTGTATGCCCTGGAGTATTTTCCTGGAACTAGTATTTGCCTGGTAACCCCAGGGATTTTATTTTTAGAAAGCCATGGCGTAAAAAATAATTAGCTAGATCTAGTTACCCCCCTGCCTTTTTATCTTCTGTGATGCATCACAAATCATCACTTACCTGCATTGAACCATACCAATTTGATAGGCTTTCAAACAGCTCCAAAATGTCCCAAACCCAAGGTGTTAGAGACTGATTTTTCTCTTAAAACTCATAGTAGGATCCTTTAATGCTGTTCTTCTTGGAACTTAAATGCCCACCATCATGCCAGATCATGGTGTGTGTCTGTAGCAGGATGTTAAACACTTTTTATAATAGTAAAATGAAATTAGTCTGTTTTAAAGACCACTGTAATAAAATACTGTCAATATTTGTCCATAAGATAACTATCTAAATATTAAGCAATTTATCTGCTGAATATCCAGTGGTATCTGGGCTTGAAAGGAGATCCAGATCTGCAAAAATACTGAACTATGTTGATACAGTTTTGATACTATTCTAAACAGCTAGGAAAAAAGATAATGTTTGTCATTAAATGCAGTAAGACCTTTTAAAATTATAAAATATTTTAATTGACCTCAGGATTCATCTGTAGACAGACAAAAAGTAACTGAAGTGTATGTAGTTGTCTCAACAAACTGGGAGAGCTGGCCGAACTGGAGTTGATCGGTACATGCAATGAAGTGGTAGATTGAGCTGCTTCACATGTTGAATGCAGCTCGAGGAATGTTTCAGATCACCTAGAATTGGGGTCTTAATAAAATACAAACTTGGTGTTTCTTACCAAAAAATATTTCATAATTCAATAGAAGCACTCTGCTTGAACGTTTTCTCCATCCTTCAGCATGAGTTCCATCACATGAGGCTGGGTACAGCCAGTGTCAAATACTGTGTGATAAGAGTGTTTATGTTACTTTTTTCCCTTCTCTTACTGGCACTTTTCTGGCAATAGTGGGACTTAAAGCATGCAAAGTAAAGAACAAATTCTCTCCCTGAGCCAAGAGTGTAGTACTGCTGTCTGACATTGTACTGTAGTGCTTTCACTGGGAAGTGCAAAATATGGTTGACCTCTGAAAGAGAGGAAAATGAATTTGTGGGAGCCTAAAAGATCAGTAGGACTAGAGGTCCTATCTTGATTCATTTTTCTGTTGCAAATTCAGATGTTATCACTTTTGCTAATAACTTTTTGGGAAGTAGTGAATTGGATGTTGACTAAGATGCTGTAAAATATGAGCTATTAGATTTAGTGCAAGGCACAGGCTTCCCTGTGGTGACTCTTACTATAAATTAGTACTTATTCCAGTTGTTTGAATTTTGTCTTTCCTCTGAACAGCTTAAGGAAATAATGCCACATCAGATATTATTAACTGCATCAGCTATTATCCCTTTCTGATTTTATTGTAGTGCTGAACACTACATATGTTACACTTTAAAACATGCTTTACAAGACCTATGATTATTGTAAGAATTAGAGATGATCATTCTTTTTTTTTTTGCTGAAGTACTAATACAGATTTGAGGAACACTAGAACATTATTGCATACAAGAAAATTGCACCTAACATTTAAATGAAATTTTTTTTTTAGTGGATTTACTGGAAAGTCTACAAGAATTCAGTTTAATCGACTCAGTTCAAGCCTATTTCTGATTATTATCTTTGTCTAGTAAGAGCAACTTGGATCAGTATTTTAAAGTGTATGTTTTGAAGAGTGTGCATTCAAATTATAAAATTCTGAACCCAATACTTAAGAATGTATTTTCACTTTGCTGGCTGATCTCTTCAATGCTGAAAGAATCAGGACTTAGTAAGAGATCCAGATTCCCAGAATATTATCCTGATATACTGAGAATTGACTAGTTGTATTCTTTCAATTTTCTAGTTGCCAAAACACAACAGAATTTTACTTCCTTCAGTTTTCTAGTTTTCTCTCCTGCAAAACTTAGCAATGTGTAAAGTAGGACAGTGGGATGTAATGTCTTTATGTGTAAACTTATTCAGATAACTGTATCATAACCTACTTTCAAGATGAAAAATTAATTTCTGTAAGTAATGAAGCTTTCATTTGGTGGCTGCTAGATTTCAATTGGCATTTCTTAAATGAGTGCATGTTCTCATTTGAAAGTCCAGGGTCTGCAGAAATTTTTTCATGTTTTGGAGTAACTGATTCTGCAAGTAGCATGGAACGAGCTTGTTGGCCTCTATACAGAGGGCAGAACAAAGCTTTCCCTGTCTGGAGCTGTATTGGGACATTTAAAGCTGTAGCTGGTTTGATTCATCCTAACATTGTGTGTGGCTAATGTGTTAATTAGCCAGCTGTTCCTCTCTTCTGCAGGAGATTATCATGCATGTGCCTTTGACTGGAAGCATTTGAGAATGTGTGCTACCATCTTGGGCTGGGTGACTCCTGGTCTTGCAGGCTGAAACACTCCCTCCTCCTTTTTGTCTTGCAGCACTTTGTGTGGATAATATTAATGATGTTAACATGTTTCAGTACAGAATGGTTGGGTTTTTCAAACCATCTTAGATAGAGGAGAGGAATGATGTTTTATATAGGATCATAGAATATCCAGAGTTGGAAGGGACCACAAAGGTCACAGAGTCCAACTGCTGGCCCTGCACAGCACCATCCCCAGGAGTCACACCATGTGCATGAGAGCATTGTCCAAATGCTTCTTGAGCTCTGTCAGGCTTGGTGCTGTGACCACTTCCCTGGGAAGCCTTTTCCTCTGGGTGAAGAACCTTTCCCTAATATCCAACCTGAATCTCCCCGGTACAACTTCAGGCCGTTCCCTCGGATCCTGTCAGTGGTCACCAGACAGAAGAGATTGGTGCTGCCTCTCCTCTTCCCCTCATGAGGAAGTTGTAATTGCAATGAGGTCTCTCCTCAGCCTCCTCTTTTCCAGCTGAACAGACCAAGTGACCCCAAAACAGTGATCCTTCTGCAGGTACTTCTAGGTGCTGTCTAGATCAGCCCTAGGGTATATATTTAGGCTGATCTCATGGAAAAGATGTTCCACCTACCCTCCCTTCTGAAGAATAATAGTAGGAAGTCTCGAAAAGTAGCTTTGAGTACAAGGTGTTACAGGCAATTTTTCTTGTGTTTTTTTTTTTTTAACCATTTTCTGGGCTTAAATCTGAGAATCATCAGGCTTGCTTATCTGCACATTGTTTCTTCATTGAATTTCTGTATTCTGAACTTCTGGAATAACTCCTGAAATAAGAGTAGGCCTGAGATTTTCAGCTCTTCTTCAGTTTTTCCAATACTGCCAGAAGGGCTGAAAATTAAAGCCAGGAGGCCAGAAGAAATTCTCAAATGTGTATGCATGGGTGGGTCAGCTCCATTGCAATTTGTTAAATAATTATAAAAAAGTTAGATGACAAAGTATTTGGAGTAGTATTGTGTAAAGGTTACATCATTCTTGCAAAAATTGGGTGTTGTATTTCAGAAAGTTCCTTTAAAAAGGATAAAGAGACATTTGACTTTGAATTTCCATTGTTTGTAATATCCTCTTTCAGTATGAAAATATTTTCCGTTCCCATCAGTTTTGTCGTTTTTTTTTATTTGGCAAACGTGAATATTTTTCCTGAACTGTGAGTAGAATGCAAAATTGTTATTTTTGTTGGCTTGCAGACATTGTAGCTTCCCCTCCAATAAGACTGGCAGATTTATTTTTAGCGTTCTTGTACCAATACATCTTATGCAGTTATTTAGTGAAAGTAGATTAGACAATCCTAAAGAATAAGTTTGGCTTAGGCCTTGTTTGCAAGATTTGGGGGTGAGCTGTATGTGACAGAGAATAGGTCCTTTCTATCTGTGAATATGCAGTAAGTTTTACTCCATGGTTACACAGCTATCTGCTTAGTGCTCTTGGCTGTCTCCATCTCCCTCTAATCCAGCTCCAAAGGGACTACTTCTGACATTCCAAACTGCTGAGCAGCTTTCCGACAGCTGCTATTGAAATCTGAATAAAAACAAAACTGTTTTCTTTGCCTTCCCTCCCAAATGGGGATCAGGTGAAAACAGCCAGTTTCTTGTGTGTGCCAACTCTACCCCAGTGCTGCATTGCCAGTGCTGGGGTGGTCACCTCTGATGTGCTTCAAACCCTGAGAGCTGGAGTTGCACTTTAGAGAGGATGAATAAGTTGTGGGCTTTCAGTTTTAAGGGCTGGAGATGTGAGTCCTGTGCACAGAGGGAACTGCTTGGCACTGTGGGTGAGGTGGTCCAAGATAAACAGCAATCATTTGTGACCCCACCACCATGGTTCTGGACCTTTAAACTCTAGCATTCAATCTACAGGAAAACTATCTTAGATGTTTCAAGTATTTAATAAGCTAAGTGTTAACTTTTCTGTTCCTGGTAATTCAGTTATCCAGGTAGAAGATTAGACACACTGTAAAATGTGTGTTTAGAATGTGAAAAAGAAATTAAATGAAAGACTGCAAGTTGAAGAAGAAGATTAGAATTAGTCTTTTTTTAGTTGAGAGGGTTTTTTTCAAGAATTCTGGGAAGCAGCTATTTCCTTTCTAATGAAACATCTACAGAATGTTTATGATTCTTCTAGAGTGCAGTTTATTTTTTGTGCTTGTTGCTTACTGATATTTCTGGAAATGTCATCTTTCTTCTCTCCACATTCTTCACTGGGGTTGCTTAAGGGAGACTTCTGTAATGGCTAGGGGAAAATCTTTCTTGAGAAAGAAAGAACACATTGACCTATTGTTCCATCTCTCCGATTTATTGATTCTTCCAGTGCATGATGTGTAATGATGATGTTCTCTCAAGTTTCTGCTTGTAAAAATAGTTTCAATAACGTGTTTAAAAAATCTTATGGAAATTCTGGTTGTACTTTGTAACACCGGGACTGTTTGTATTTCCTCAGGAAGATGATGGTATGCCAAAATTTTGGTCACACTTAAGAAGATTCCATTTTCTAGGTTACAATGCTGTATAGCCATGTACTAATTTCATTGGATTTCTTAATTCCATAAAAATACTTTTATAGGTGGAATTTTAATAAACAATATGGCCAGAGAGATTTAAAAGAGGAAAAAGTGAGGGAGAAGGAGAATAAATATTCTGCATTTTTGTATGCATTGGCAAATGACCATGGGGAATGACCTTGAGTGTGCTGAATTAATCATTCTCCATTTCTGAAACTTTGCATCTGTAAGAAAGCCACTCACTTGGTATAAAAGAAATTTGCCTCCTCGCAACAGAATGATACAGATGGGAGTCCACAGACTGTTCAAGGGCTCTGGACATGAGCTATTTCACAGAATCACAGAGAGGTTACTAAGGGAGGCAAGGAGTTCATTGAACTAGTTTAAAGCTGGCTGCTATTTTCATTTTGTTTAACTGTCTGGTTCTACAGTATGTGGATCTCAAACAATTGGCTTCCGATCTGATTAACTTTTTAAAAAGTATATGACATCTCAAGCTTGAAACTACAGTCCAGTCTTATAGCCATTTCTTCATAAAGCCACATATTCTAAAATTGGAAAACTCTACTGAGCATGCAGTTCTCATGTCCAAGTACTTGTGCATGTAGTTTTTGGATAGAAGAATAATTGGAATATTCAAAGGTGAATGAGCACAGAATCTGTTTGCTTGGAGGAAGACAAGGAATTAGAGTTTAGCCTTTCCTGGTGTTGCTTCCTAGGAGGCTCTGCAGAATTTTATTTTTTAAGTTGAAAATAAATTTCAGATTTTATTTTTTAAAATAAATCTTCAGATTTTATTTTTTAAGTTGAAAATAAATTTTTAGTTACTGAAGTTACATTTGCTCTCTTTGATTGAAAAAGATGAGTAAACTGTGCAAGACTGCAGTTCAGGAGAGGTCATTCCTGCAGGCAGACAGACAAAGGCAGCAGGTCCATACCTGCCATGGGAAGATGCATGCTCAATCATGGGAAATTGTTAAAGTCAGGTGAGCAGGAGGGGTCTGGATACAGCAGATGCCTGATAGACTGACAGGGAATGTGACAACAGGTACAGTGACTGCCTTGAAGCAGGTTCACCTTCTGGCCTGCACCCCTTCGGCTTCTCAAAGTCAGATTTGGTAACCCTTCCTTCCATCTGCATCTAAACCTGTGAAAATTGGAACATGCAAAGGCAAAAAGAGATCAGTCTTTGACTCTTACTATATGGTATACTACCTGCAACAGTTTCTGATTAGAAAATCTGTGAATTTAAAACAACTTGGAATATGTCCCAGTCCTACTGATTTCTATTGTTATGAGGGGTTTTGTGCTTATATAAAATGATCATGTCTATTCCACAGACACTGACCATTTATTGGAGAAAAATGTAGAAATACTGAATAGTAATGATAGCTTCTTCACTTCCTAAAAGTGAAAACTGAGGAGTGAAGGTAATATTTTACAGTAACCTAGCAGTAGATGTGCAGTTTTGGCTTGGATCCATTTTCTTTTGCGGAATCTTAACTGAGCACTTTGCATATAATTACACTGTCATCCTGGAGGAGAGTGTTTCAGGCAGAAAAGAGAAAAAAGTTCTCCTTCACCCTTTTGTTTGCTCAGAAAAAGCACTTAAAAGAGTAACTGCTGGAGAGACAGAAGATGGAGGAGAGGCTTTTGGAAGGCAAGTGTCTACATGAGTAGGAAAGTTGTTGCAAGGTTTCTCTTATGGTGACTTGTTCATGGTGTTAAGCACATTCTTCAGTTTTAATAACAAATACAGAGAACAACAGGGGTTTGTTCTCCAGGTGTGGAGGGGATTTGTTTAGTTCTATTTTATTTGCTGAGTTCACTCTTGAGATACAGTAAATACCTCAGTATGTACTTTAACTACTGGTGACACATCTTTGCATCCACTTAAATCATGGTGAACTTGTTGGCAACCAGTACTTCCTGTAGTGTAGACAGTACTTGTATGGATGAGTGAATGTTTACTTTTTGGAATTCTCCATTTTGCTTGCTCTTGTCAGGAATACAACTTGTGGGATTCATTTTTCATCCACAGCCTTGCTTCTCTCTACTCTGTGCTCCAGAGGGCATCAAATATTGTAGTTTTATGGCAGAATGTTGGCAGTTCCTGCCAAAGGTGAAACAAAGGCCAACATGAATGTAAAAGAAGTAAAAAGAGTAAAACTGTGCAAGACCCCAAGTGAGCAGAATGTTTTGGGGAAATGTGGGAGAAGTGGACTGACTGTAACTACAAAATAGTAAAAATTAAGACTTTAGTCTTCATGTTTTTCAGCTTTCACACACAGGCTGCCCCTCACTGCCTTTTTACCACACGGCAAGAACAGTAATAAATGCTAAGCTGGAAGGTGATACATAAAGTTGATTTCCTGCCATTCTATGCCCCAAAGTGTAAAAGTACCAGAGATGCATGTTCCATAAAAGCAGCTCTGAATTTACAGCAATAACAGGAACCTGTTTGCCTGCTTGTGGACAGCAGTGCATCAGAACACTGCAAATACCAACTTAGGCAATGCCAATTTTTTTTAACTGGAATTCCCAGCATTCTGAATATAAATAGAACTAAAATGTCATACAGTAATGACTCCTCTGCTCTTGCCAATTCATAGTAGACAAGTGGGGGAGGAATCTGTTTTTGATAGCAAGGTGTGTGTCTATCTGCCCAGGAGTTGCATTGAACTTCCCTTCAGTCTGTTACTGAAAATGTCCAAGAACAGCTGGATTGTGTAACAACAGCTGCTGCTTATTGAGCAGTGAGATCCCTCCCACAGAACTGCACAGGGCTTTGCCAAGTGTCAGCCCATGGGGCTGGAGTTTGGGATTTGATGCATCTCTGGGTGGGTTTTTACTGGCAATTGTTCTGATGTGCTTGCGCAGCCCAGTCTGAGCAGGAGAAGGATGCGTGGGAAAGGCACAGAGCAGGCACACAGCAGGAGCTGGGGAAGCGAGGGGCAGAGCTCCCATTTAGCACCACATCTTCAACACCTGTGAGCTTGTTCTTGACAGACATCAGAGTTTAGCAAAGTGGTTTTCTCTTCAAGTATGAAATGGCTTCTGCTTTTGACATTTGTCCCTCCAAATACCTCTGCATCCTGCACTTGCAGTCATACCTTCAATTGAATTAACAGCAGTGCATTCAACTGAGTGAATGGGGACTACTAAAAAAAATAAAATTGAAAACCTTGCCCTTGACACCTGTCCTTTTTCCAGCTTCACTTGCATTGTGATCTGCCTGAGACATTGCTAAGAGCCCTATCTTATTTCCTTCCTCAGATATGGGTATAAAAAAAAGTAATTGAAAAATAAAATGTGTGGCAATTCCAATTTATTGACTATTTTTATCATGAGAACTCTGAGGGTGGCAGAACCACCATGTTCAAACTGCTAAGCTGCATAAGATGACCTTCAGATTTTGACATTTACAGTTAGATGTGGGGTACCTGGGGTTGGGGAAAGAGTGAATTAAAAAAATAAGTCACTACTGTACATATTAGACTTCATATGGAACAATGGTGAAATTATAGGCATTGGGAAGAAAAAATAGTTAAGGGATATATAGGCATGCTATGAAGGAAGATGAACGTGTTTTACCATTTTATTAAACATGGTGGGTTTTGCTGGGTTTCCACTAAAATGTCTTTAATTGAACTCTGGCGTTTAAGAAGATGTTCCCAGTAATGTTTCCAGGAATTTTATAAAGGTAAATTTTCTGTTCTTTGTCTTGAGACTTATGGAAGCCTAGGAAAAAATTATATCTAAATAGATTTATATGTAAATTATAGTATATATTGAAATAATTCCCCAAATAACACAAAATGCAAGAAGTTAAAAATAAATGAGAAACCACTTGTGTATATAAACTTATGTATATGTTGTAAAGCATTTAAAAAGAATTTTTAATGTTTAACACTTGAAATGCCCATTACAAACAGCAAGCAGCAGTTGGGAAGGCTATGCAGTTGTAATGTAATTTTAAATATTAGTTTCAAACCCATTTCCCATAAATGTTCCTAGTAGATCTGCAAAATACTGATTTTGCTATCCCAAGGTGGTTGTGGTTGGGTTTTTTTTTTTGTTTGTTTTGTTTTGTTTTTTTTAAAGATTAAGAGGTGAAGGTGTAATGGAGGTGCAATTTCTTTTCCACAAAGTTTCCACTTTAGTAGTCATTTTTCACTGTATCATTTATAATGAACAGCACATGAGCAATTACATATTATTATGCTGGCATTTAATTTTTTAATTGGAAAGACATAAAGTCTTTTTTAATCCATAATTACTGTTTTTCAGTATAATGTTCTATTGAAATTTTCAAGCATTATAAGATTCCTTCTTCATTACAATTACAGCTTTGGTAGTAGGCCCTGCAAAATATAATTAGATTGAATATTTAACAGAGGACTTTGTATTCTTCTAGTTGTGAAAAGACAGCATTAATGAATTTTTTCATCAAATCTCAAACCTAATCTCTCAGTGGTCAATCTGAAGCAGTGACTGCCCCAGGAGACCATAAATGTTTTGATGTACCCTGATGTTATACACTATATAAATATCTATCTAGGGAGAGAGAGTTATTATATATCCCTAATGTTACATATTCAGTACTTATTTAAATAATAAGAATGCTGAAAAGAAAGAAGAACCTGAAACAAGGATAAGCTTTTTGCTGTATATTGTACCATAAAGTCCCCATTAGTATTCCACTACTCAGTAGTAGATATCTATACAGGCCATTTGAATGAGAGATCATGTAAAAAATAACACTTTTCAGATGCAAATTGTTGATTTATTATTTTGCGGACATAATCAGTTAAACTATTAAATATGTAAGCATGTAAATAAGCAGTATGAATGTAAAACTAGAAAATTTAAAATACAGAAACGTTCTGTTATCTCATAGCAATCAAGCTTCCCAGCAACAAAAAGAACAGAAACAAGAGTCGAACTTAACTACTGAAAAGTGCTGAGTGCTACTTGTAGACAGTTTATGAAGTGCAATCAAGACAAAAGTCACAGAGGAGTGGTGGTCCAAGCTCCCTGTGCCTTTCATCAAGAGTAATTGTGAGCACGGGCACAGAGGGAGGGTTGGCTCCAGGAGAATGGGGGTGGTGGCTTCAGCCACAGGTGTGCAGGCACCTGACTGTGGGCGGTGATGCTTCCCAGAGCCCTGCTGGTGGTGCAGGACTGATGGCAGCAGCCCGGGCTGCTGCTCAATCACTGAGCATCAGCTGTGCTGCCTTTTAACTCACCCCTGTCCTTCAGGTGCTTGGAATTCCTCTAAGGATGGGGGGAAAACTTCACAGCACAGGCGTATGCAGAGTAAATGTAAATGACAACAAGGTGTGTCAAAGGCAAATACTGCCTGCTGCCAGGGCCCTGCTGTCACAATGGAGTTAGAAATGTGTGTAGGAAGAGAAATGCAGTGGCAATGCATTAGGAACCCAGAGTGTCTTCTATACTGGAGTGTTAGCCTAAAATTCTCTTTAAAAAGAGGAAGACTTTTACCTTCTTGATACTCCTATGACGAATGAGAAACTAGATACTTTGCTTGTAAAACATGGAGTGGGTAGCAAAATAAGGAGGGTAAATGGGAAGAAGAAACTGCTGCAGAGGGAAACAAAAACTTATGTTTCTCTCTAACTTTTTAAAATAGCAGCCCTATTAACACACTGTTGTATTGTAAATTATAAAAAATAAATACAGAAGGATGGTAGGAAATGGCAAAAGCAATACTCGAGCTAGCTAAGCAAAATTATTACCTTCCAATATGCCAGCCAAGATATAAGAGATTACAATTCAGACATTCCAAAAATGAAAATATTTTTCTTTTGCTGCACTGAACTGCAGCAGGCTGAGAAAATATTAGAAATAGAGATTTCTTTCATTAAAACAGAACTTCTCTGGTATGTAGTATAATATTATTATTCTCAAGAATGACCTGGTCTGATTTGTCTCATAATCCTCTGTTTACATGTGGCAAGCAATACCTATAGATACTGCAGAGGTTCAGCGTGGTGGGGTGGTGCACAGCTTGGAAACTGCTCTCCCTGCAAAAGTCATGGCTTCTTTTTAACAGGACCATTTGGACTTGCACATTTAAATCACAGAAGCCTAGAGACTGGAAAACTGAAATAAGGAAACTGTAGTCTCCTTATCTTCGGTGAGTTCATGCCGGATTCTGTGGCGCCAGTGCCATACTAAACATCTGTTGCTTTGATTCCTCTGTTTAAATAGATTGGATTAGAAGGGGGGAAAAACCATCATCTCCTCCCCCTCACCATTCTGTCCAAAGCTTAGTTACTATGAAGACAAATCTTATTTATTTCCTGTCAGAAAAGGCTTCACCGACATGGAGTATTCGATTTTTTTGGAGGCTGTTCTGACTCGGTTTTCAGCTACATTAAGATATAAGATCTGATTATTGTAAATTACATGCAGGTAGGCTGCATGTAAGTTCCTCTGTAAATCTGTATTAATGCCATTGATTTGGATGGGCTTCACTGTATTAACTGGAATTAGAGCAGGTGAACTGAAACCAGGATCTGTTTAAATTTGTGCTGTTTAGATCTAGGGAACACTTTGTTCGGTATTGTAGCTGCAGGAGATAAGTACTGTTCTGAGAAGCAGCAGAGAATATCCACTGAAGGTCTCTGTATGCTCTTAAACCTAAAGGCAAAACATTATGATTGTTAAATCCATGGTTCTTTCAAATGCTGTGCTTATATCAAGAGGACCATTTGCATGTTGATGTAAGATGGAAACAATATCTTTTGGGTAACACCAAGAAGTATTCTTGATCCCTACTCCAAGTATTAAAAAACTACTTCCAGCAAATTCTAACACCTCATCCTATGCTCAGAGTCCACCAGAATAACAAACTACCAATCCAAGACCTGAGAGATAAGATCTCTCCAGTGGAACTCAGGGAAATTCTGTCAAATTTTGACAATTTTTTTTCTTTTAAGATCAAAAAGTTTTTTCAAATTTGCACAAACCTTTGCACACTTGGGCTAAAGCTGGTGCAAAACCTGAGATGAAAAGAATGGGAGAGAGATGGAAATTTCTGCTCTTTAAATTAGAAAACAAATTAGTAGCTTTAACAGGGGAGATTAGAAAACATGTTTGTTGTGAATCCCAAGCATTATAGTATGAACAACACTTCCCACTAGTGCACACCCATGCCACACCTTTCAGGCTTTGGTTCAAAGTCTGTGTTTTGAGCAGATGGTTCTGGGTGTCCGCATCCCCTGTTCAATCAGCGGTGTGCCAAAGGCTTGGAATCACACAAATGAGGAATTCGTGTCACCCAGCAGCCTTCAATGCTGCAAGTGCTTTAAAAAAGGAGAGTGTAGCTTATTTGTTGTTGTCATCCTCCCAATTCCCAAACAAGTCCATATGACAAAGAATTCTCAGCCTGGCTGCCAGATTGGTTACTGCAGTGAGCTCGGATCTGCTAAGCTGTTCCACCAAATGTAAGTGTGTGCAGGGATGTGTGTGCAGATATGGTGGTGACACCAAGACTGGAAAATGCCTTGAGATGGTCTTCCTCTCTGGTGCTGAACAGCTTCAGAAAACAGTAATGTTGTTCTAACACTTGATACCCTTTTTTGGGCTTTTTAAATGATACAGGAGACTGAGGCTGTCCTGTTGAAAGTAACTAGTACTTGTTATTGGCAGGGAGAACAATCCATTTTCATGTATTCATATTCTACCTATCGATTCATACTGACTCTGCTCATGGTCCCTAGGTTTATCATTAATTTGACATCCAGCTCTGCATCAGATGTTACCACATACTCATCTTCATTCTTTGGTGAATGTTTCAATTTCCAGTATTTCTTCTGCACTTTGTCAGCTGTTGTTTTGACCTGTCTTGAGAGCAGAAATCCATGAGAGACTTCTGGTTGGTGCATGTGTGTGTAACAGACTTGAACAGTTTTCAAGAACTGGGATAGAGAGAGAGTTAAAGGAGAGGAATTAATTCACTGAGCATTTCCTGCAGGCTCTTCCAAGGGATTTCAGCTGTCTTTCACATGCAGTTTAGAACAGCTGTGGTCTGTCTGAAGATCACTACTTCCCTATTCTAAATTTAAAGACCATAGATAGTAGGAAGTGTGATGAGGGGGACCTTTTTGGATAAGCAATATAGATTATTGCAATGTTTTACTATAATTGGTTTATCGTGTTTCTCCATACAGCTTTCTGTTCTGTTTCTGTGAGTTCTGGTTTGCATCCAGAGGTCATTTCAAACATTTGGAGAAATTTCTTTGCTTAAATGATACATTATAGGCTGAAAGTGTCAGTACTAATCACAGAGCATTTATTTCAATGTTTATTTAGTTCTACAGTATTTTAAACTTGTACAGAGATCCCCCGTTGGTCACAGGCTGCTAGGTGTCCAATGGAATAAATTGCCAAGACATGGAAAATCAACATTTTGAAGTTTCAAGTATGAATATTGAAATTGGTACAGAAATTTACATTTTTGTGGCTTGAATTATATTTTCAGCATTCCATACAGTACATGTCTTGATTTGGATGGCTCAATAGACTCATCCAGACTGAGCAGCTGTCTTTCCTAGACCAGACTGAGCCAGCTTCTCACTGGCAACTTAAAACCCACTTATTTCATGCAATTTACAGGACAATTTAAATTGGTTTTCATAGCAATTAATTTCAACCCAAGTTTTGCCTGTAATTTGAGATCTCTGCCAATGACCTTACATCAAACAAAATTGGTGATTCAAACTTGATTGGGCTTTTTTTGGCATATAAATTGCAGTGTAAGCTACTACAACTTGTTGTTTGCTAATGAAATATCTGTGCAGCTCACTGTAGCCTTGTGCTTCTCAAATTCAAGCAGGGTGATAATCCATAAACTGCATTTACCCCTGGACTGGGGTGTGTGAGGGCCAGCTTGGCAGCCCTATTCTGACAGAGAGTAGAAATCTGAAGTATGTTGACCTAGTTCTCATTAAGTTTTTATCTGATAAAACATTTTGCCTTCCCTACATCAAGGGAAAAGAGCACATGCTGAAATTTCAGTGAGGTCATGGAGCAGATCAGCCTAAATCACATCCACCACTTGTTTGGGACTTTTGTTTGTTGTTGTTTGGAGGGGTTGTTTGCTTTTTTAAGAATCACGTTTATCATCACACAATTTTGGAGATAAGTTTGTACCCTCCATTAATTCAGTAATGAGAAAAACCTTAAAAATTCTGGAGTTCTTCAAGTTATATCCACATTTAAGTAACAAGCTGATAATTAATGAGATTTAAATCAACTTTTAAGAGTGTAACAAAAGTGTGTCTTTTTCCTTTGGGGAATCTGTGCATGTGCCTATCTAGTGCTTTCTGTTGCAGAAATGTCAGAAAATGCAGGAGAAAACTCCTGAGATATGAGGTTTTCATTTGAAGTGTATTCCTTTCTCTGTGTTTCCTTCCAATCTCTGTGAAATATTTTTGTTTCAATTGTAGAAGTCACTTTAAGCATATGTGGTTAGATCTGTTTCCTAAGGTATGCATGCTAAAATCTAGAGGAGTATGTTGAGTTTATCCTGGAAATTTATCAGCCTATACAAAACTATACAAATTAAACTTCAGTAAGTTTATCTTCACTAAGGACAAACCTCACCCTGGGCTCTGGACTGAGTGTTGAAAGGGATAAGCAGAGCAGCACTGGCTGGAGATCTGCACTGTTGGCCCGAACTCATATATCCACATTATCCACACACACCTGCTCAGGTTGTGTGTCACTGCCACATTTACTCTTTCCTTCCCCCTTCCCTTGTTTTTCCCTTAATTCAATCTCCTAGCTGAGAGAAGACTGAGACTAAAAAAATAAACCAAATGCCAACAAGAGAGAAAAAACAGTGCTCTGCCAGGGCTGGCTGTAGGAAAGGGATGGCAACCATCCAGAAGCAAAGATGAAAGTCTCAAAGCAAGAAGAAAGCTGAAAGAACCAGCTGGATAAAAGGAAACACATGAACAGAAAATGCAAGTGTGACACTAAGCCAAGGACCAAGCAGGTGAACCCTTGTCTTAAACTAATGCTTTTAATGTGTGTCTTAATGCATGGTGGTGTTTGAACTCTACTTAGAGGCAGCACACATGTGCTAGTGAACAGTTTATGCCAGGTGTCAGTGCAGAATGAAAAGATAGAAATAGAACAGTGTGTATTGCACAGCCTCTCAAAAAAAAAACCAACCCCCACCTCCCATCAATAAAAAACCAAATGTAGGTCAATCTTGCAGTAGCTGATTATTGTCTTTATTCCCCTCACTTGTAGTATCACTTTTATGTTTAAGTAAAACTAGCAATTGGTACATAAAGATTCTTTACTGTTTTGTATTATGCTACTAGGGTACTAGGAATATGCAGAAATGGTTTTTAGGGGAGGAAAAAAACCTAATTTTTGTGAGTAGAGTCACCATCAGCACCTTGATTGTGCATTTCCGTGTTTTTGATTCAGCTCTTCTGCAATTTTAAAATCAACTTGTGTTGACCACTGTAATTTCACACAATCATTTTAAACAAAAGGACTGCATGTTTGAAAGGAAAGTCATATTAAAACATTTTATTTAGGATTATAGATTATCCAAAGAACTGTCAGCCAAATGTAAAAAGCATTGGTTTCAGGATAATTCATGGACTGTGGTAATACAGATATATTCCAAAAATACAGTGTACTTACACCGGTATCACTTCATGTTAATATGGTTTACTTAGTTCCTTCTTGGTCTGTTCTTTTGCCACAGTACTTTTCCAAATAAGAGGAGGGTGTAAAAATGCTCCTGCTTTTAACTGTGGTCCATCAAAACCTACTTTTTTAGATACAATCTGTGTATTTATTACAGGTGATAGTAGATCTAATAGATTCACTGTTTGAAACTGAAACAACTAATGCCAGCTGGGTTTTCTTAAGTCTAAATAATATTACTCTAAGATAAGCTGACACTTCAAGTGACACGGTCTTTTTAAAAACTGTTTTGTAAACCTTTCTGGGAAGGCAAGAAAACCATATTAAGGTTACTTATCTTGCATTCATGAATCTTTAGACATATGCATATAAGTTATTAGTTGCAGTACTTCACTTGCAGAGCAAAGGGATCAGAGATCCTTCCCCTGTCCTTTGCCATTTTCACCAGTTTTGCTCTTTGGTATTTCTTAAAACTCCTTACTCAGAACTATATATGTATTATATATATAGTCTATATATAATAATACATATTATGAACCTGGAGGTCAGAGTTCTCACTCTTCAAAGAAAAATTATTAATTCAAGCATTTGACTTGTTTGTGCTGGACAGGTCTTACACTGATCGAAAGCCAAGACACTGGTGAGGATATTCAAGTGTGGTTTCCACGCAGTTTACCAGTGTGCTGCTTTAACATCACATATATGTCATCTAACAAGTGGCAGCAACAGCTTTTTCATTTAAATGAACTCAAAGCAAAACCACCAGCAGAGAAACTGAGCATGTTTGAATAGCTCTTATCCTCTCTATCAACCTAAAAGCTACTGAAACTTTTTGTATCTGCTCTTTCTAAGAACAAATTACTTCTTCTGCATTCTGTTTGTGATCCATCACTTGTTTCTACAAACATGCTTTTAGGACCAAGATACCACATTAGTTGTACTGCAACACAAGAAGTACTGTGGTACAAGGCTGGCATTCTTATAATCTACAGCCCTTATTTATGAGCTACTAAAATACAGAATATTTCATCTGCCAGTAAATCTGTCAAGTTCCTCTATATCGTGCTATTTACACTGCAAACATACCAAGTCTTCATCCTAGAAAGAAGCCTGGGTTCATTAATTAAGGACCAAATAATAAGAACTGCCAACAGCCAGACTGAGGAGAGGTGAAATCTCATTTTTTTCTGAAATGACACACTAAACCAATGAACTGTTGATAAAAGCTTTATTTTTTTTTCCAGTGGAAAGCAGGTAAACTCAAAAAATAATTTAGTCAGTGAGTAGTTTTTCTGTAAGTATCAGTAAACAGTTTAGTTCTTATTAAAAGGGCTATACAAATAGTCATTTAAAAGACATTAATTCAAAGCCATCAAAAAGGGAGGAAATGACCTTTCACATTAATCCCATTTGGGCTTTGCTGTTTTTCTGTGACAAATATGGATACAGGTTGCCAATACAAAACCAGAAACAGCTCTCTGAGCAACAAACTCCTCCTTTCTTCGGAAGTTGATTGTGTAGAGATGCTAATAGAAAGCAACTGCTGCAAAAATCTTTGTTTTTAAAAAAAAAAGTCTTCTGGCTGTTGACCTTCATGCCCCAACATCAGAGACTGTAGCTGGGTATCTGTAGCAATACAGTTTGTTGTCTGCTCCTCCACTCAGTAACAACTGATGAAAGAAGGAAACTGGGATTAATATCACAATTAAGCAAAGTAAGTACACAAAAGTTAAGGACTCAATTTTTCTTTCCTTTTTAAAAGGTAGTAGTGAATAATGAACTGTTAATGCATGACTAAAACCCAGAATCAAGGTGCAGAAGCAACTTTGTCCCTTACTCTCCTATTAAAATTAGAAGTGAAATTTTTGTAGGGAAGTTGCTTAAGCTTTTCCTGACTTTTACTGAGAATCTTGAACATTCACAGAATGGGGTTTTTTGGTAATTTTAAATACATGTGTACCACAACAGTAGCAGAACAGCTTGCTATAGAAGATTATATAGTTTCCCCCTTCTACATGTACTGACTGCCATGCCCCAGCTGTTCCTTCATGCTGCTGCTTTAGTCCCAATGGCAGACAGCAGTACTGTGGAACATGTGTTTTCTGAGTAAGGTGCAGTGCTGTTCTTGTCTCTCCTAGTTTGGAACATCAATATAATGCTCAGTTAATGCTACAGGGCTTCAGCTCCCACCATGGCCCTTTGCAGAGTGTGGGGACACACAAAGTGACACCACCCAGACAGCACAACTACAACTGCCTGTTCTCTTCTAGCTTTGAGCATAAAGGAAACAATCCATGACTGCTTTTAGCTCCATTCTTAAACACCATGCATATAAATCGAGTAACTTGCTCTTCAGATTCTTACCCCTGCTTCTGTCCAGTCCACACACAAAACCTTGTCTTCATGAGCAGCCAAGTCATACAGAGGAGCTTTGCAACTGGCGAAAAACAGGTTTGAAGTTAGGTGAGCAATCACAAACAACAACTGGTCCCAGGAAGAAATGCTATCACAGTGCTATCAAACAGATGTGGTCAAGCAGTTACAAACACTTTGAGAGTACAGACATTGACCATGTCTGTACTCCTCTGCTTTCTCCAGAGCTGATCACGTTGGTATTATCCTCTCCTACATCCCCAAAGAGAAAAGCAGCAACATTTTTCATCTGCTTGCAAACAACTTTGAGACTGAAATTCAATCAGTTGTTAGGAAGAATTTGTTCTAATTTCCTTCTTCCACATGTAGATGCTGCTCAGCTGTGTGTGTTTTCCAGCCCTCTGGTAGACTACAAGTATTTTTCTTCCTTTCATTATATGGTTGACTTCCAAAACCTAGAGGATTTTCACAAATGTCACAGGGGTTTCCAATGAATGTCTCTGACTGCTTTTGCTATTTCATGAGGGGTAGCTCACCCTGTAAGCTTACATGCCTTTGAACAGCAAGAAACACAGGTTTATTTTACCTCCTTGTGTCCCAAAGCTTCACAATGTTGTCCAGAGAACCAGAGATCAGCTGATGCTCGTGGGTAGGTGACCACTTCACAGATGTCACCCAGCCTGTGTGAGAAGTCAGAGACAGGAGAACCAAGGAGCCATCTGAATAGAAAGAGGAAAAAACACAGATGCTGAAACCAGCACTTTTAAGATGTGCACAAAATCCAGTGTGATTGCAGTTCAAGTTAAGTGAACTTTATTTAAAGTGAACAAAAATGTAAGCCACACAAGTTCTGGGGAAGAAAAAAACCCAAAGAAACAAACCCAACCAAACAAAAAAGAAACCCAGTCCAAACCCCTCAAAATGTATTTTCTTTTGTCACTAAACTTTCTTTTTAAAGCTTTTTTTTTTAAAGCAAACAAAAAAAATTGCTTTTATTAACAACATGTAATATGCTAGTGAACTTTGGATTAGATTTACAGACGCTAAATAAGTAAACATTATTTACTATTTGTGGCCTTTCAGTACCTGAACAGAGCCTACAACAAAGATGTGTTCAAGGCCAGGCTGGGTGGTGCTCTGAGCAATCTGCTCTAGTGGAAGGAGGCCCTGCCCAGGGCAGGAGGGTTGGAATTAGATGATCTTTAAGGTCCCTTCCAACCCAGACCATTCTATGAAATGTGTTTATGAAAATAAATCTGGTATAGGCTCAGTCATAATATCCACAATTCCATCTGTTTATGATACACAGTACCATATCCAAGTGACTACTATTTCACTTTAATGATTATCAGACTAGCCTAAGTCTGAACCTTACCAAAAAAAATTTCGTTCTGCAACTGCACAGTTGCACATCTATTAGTAAGTTTAAAAATAAAGGAAAACCTAAGCCCAGTTAGATTTCTAAATTATTAGGTAAGAAATTAAAACAAGTCTTGCACCAGAATACAGAAAATAGATGTAACCTTTGTATTTAATAAAAGCCCCAAAGGGCTAGTTTCAAGCAGAGGGACCAGAAAAGTTTGTGAGATGTCTCTCCACAGGACAAAGTTCTGATTTTGAAGAACTAAAGAGACCATGCATGTTTTAGCTCACCTTTGCTGCGAGGATCCCATAGTCTGATATGTCTGTCAGTGCTCCCTGATGCAAGACGTCGACACAGGGGTGAGTAGGAGACAGAATTAAACACTTTGTTTCCTGTCTGTCAGTAAAGAAAATAATAACTATAAGAGAGGAGCTACTATTTTACACAGCTTTTTTTTTTTCCTCTGAGCTGGACTGCAGCTGAATCTACAGAGTACAATGATCTCACCAAAGTTGATTTGAGATCTCCAGTCTCAGCATCCCAGAGTTTAATGGTGTGGTCCCATGATGCGCTGCAAATTTCTTCAGCATCTGACCACAGCACAGAGGAGATGGCTTCTGTGTGGCCAGAGAGGGTTGCCAGGGGAGTCTAGAATTTAATAGTGACAGATTTGAGTGAGTTATCATCAAAAAAATCTATTATTTCAACAAATGAAAATGTCTGATTATCCTGAGACATACCAGCAGAAATTTTAAAGTCACCTTTAGCAAAGAGAAATTATTCATTGTGGCTACACTTCTAAAGAAAAATCCTGGACAAACCTGGAGTTCATCTTACCCTTGTTAGTCCCAGCTGTTCAGTTTTCTGCTTTTTCCGTGGTCTGTTAGCTGCTTCTTCCATTTCATCCTCTTCATCTGTAGGTACTGTGACAAAAGACAGGCAGACTTGAGCTAGAGGTTTTTGAATTCCATCTCCATGTAAGTAATTAAGCAAATCCCCATATCTGTGGTGCCTACAACCATCATGCAGGTGATAACCAGATCTGAAATCATGTAATTAACCAAACCAGTAACTCAGCACAGTGATGTACAGCCCTACAAACTTACATCTTACCTGCAGACCAGATCTTTAACATCTTATCCCAGGATCCACTGCAGAACTGTATGAACAGAAACATTTTGTTAAATGTTGATCCAGAGAGACCTTGGAAGAGATTATTCTTTTTACTTTATTTGTAGGAAAAATATCTACAAAATATCTATTTCCTTCAACACCAAAACGTTTACTTTAACCTGTTGGATAGTGAGTCGAGCTGGGAGCACTGACTCCACCTTTGGTGGGAGTGCTCATAACTGTTGAATTCCTGGGTGAAGGGAAAGAACCTCTTTACCACCTGCTTTTTCAAAGTACTCTGGAAATTTTTTTCCCACCACAACCACTGCAAAAATGTAGGTCAAATTTGAAAATATTCATTATAGCACAAAATTAGCATGCATTTAAAGTAAAATATACTTTAAAATTTAACTTGTTTTCTAAACTAAATGATTCTGTGATTCTAAAGCTTAGCACTGATGTAACACACCTAATTCTAAATAACCACCACTTATAACAAGACTGGAAAATTATCAGTGTGTCATAAAATCATGATGATGAATACCCATGCAGGGACAAAAAGAGGATTTTTGAGGTACAGGCTGCTAAATCCCAAATCACAAAGGTTCCTTTCCAGGAGGAGTCACTCACTTTGGTTCTTGTACAATCAACAGCCACAGACTCGACACTGCCAGCGTGTCCCCTGCAGCAGTGAAGGGCTTTCACTTTGTTTTTCTCCACGTTCCACTCCCAGAGCAGGACAGTTTGGTCCATGGAAGCGCTGAGTAACAGGCACGATAAACTATCTGAGGGAGAAAAAAGTTACACTCAAGCCCAGCTCAGCTTTCCAAAGTCTTTATAAATAATTATTCTAATCCTAGAAGAAATAGCAGATAGACAGAAACTTGTATGTATTTCAGTCTACATCATGTTACCCTGCAAGTACAATTAATATAACTATATACACCAGTATTTGCAAATGGAGACTGCAAGGTGGATAGACAACAACCATCTTAAAGTAACTATATTCATTACTGTTAAAGAAGTATTTTATGCACACCATGACTTCATTTCTGACACCACTGACAGAGATTGAAATAATTACATTTAGGTAATTAAATATTTGTGGTTAAGGAATGCCAGCATTTCTCCCCCAGTAAATCAAATTACTACTCTGTCCCTGCTATATATACTGACCTTGCTTCACCCACGCCACATCCTTCACCACTTCTGTATGCCCAGCTATTGTCATGATGGATTTTCCTTCCACAGACCAGATCCGAGCAGTCTGATCGTAGCAGCCAGTTAATATCCTACAGGGTACAGCATTTTAAGCATCATTGTCTTTAAGACCAACAAATGTTTTTATGAAATAAAGCCTCAACCAGAAACTTGGAAAAATATTAGCACAATAGC
The DNA here is from genome assembly GCF_965178545.1 of Coloeus monedula. Lineage (NCBI taxonomy): Eukaryota > Metazoa > Chordata > Aves > Passeriformes > Corvidae > Coloeus > Coloeus monedula. The sequence goes on from NC_138787.1 coordinate 12,954,358, forward strand.
TGTTTTAAAAAAATAGCTTGAAAGAGTAAAAAAATCTTTTTGCTACAGAGCAAAGCTTCATTAAAGCTTTGCAACTGGGAGGCCAGGAGTACAGGCCAGAAAAACAAGCAGTGAGAATACTGCATGTTCTGGTAGGTGAGACCTGAGATGACTTATATTATTTACATAATTTAAAACTTCATTTGTTGTTTGTAGTATGTTGCCAGAGGTTCTCAAAGCATTTTCAAACCTCTTCTTAATATATGAACATCGCCTAGTTGATTGGAAAATGAATGTGAAAACACAGTAGAAAAAGACAATTATGGCTCTCTGGCTTTTTTTAAGGAAAATCTCTGCAGAAAGGTATGCTATTCTATTTGTTGCTAATGGGCGTCACATTGGAAGTCACGGGTTTAAGCAAAAAAGAGAGATGAGGAAAACTTGCTTTCCTTTAGGAGAAAGGATTCTAAACAGCATTTCTTTTGTTCATTTGTATAAGGAGTATCTCCTGTTCAGTGTCTCTAGCTGTTTTCTACCTGTGTTAAAGTCACTGTCAGTGAACTGCAAGTAGCTGAGTGACTTGACAGGTTAAAAGAAAAAGAAACAAAGCAAAGAGGAGAGAAAAACCCAGCCAAGGGATTATTAAAGAGAGAATAGCACTCCATTTAACACCATGGAGGAACACGAATAAGCAAGACAAAACTTAGAATTAGCTCAGTGTGGTACCATTCTTCAGTGGCTTGAACAGAACTGATCCAGTCATCATGGAAGATGCATTCTTCTGGCTGAGGGGCCATGTATTTCTCCACGTACTCTATTTCCACCACTTCTTCCTGAGCTCACAGACAAAATACTTATTTAGTGATGTAGTGTGGTTTTTTAATCAATAACAGTAAAATTTAACTGTAGTGTGGTACAAATATGCAAGTTTATTGAGCAAAGGTCTTGGTATCCAAGTCACATCAGTAGAACTAAAGTATTTCGAAAAGTAAGTGTGAATTATATTGCTTTCCATATTTTTATCAAATTACTATTAATAGCAAGCTGGAAGCAAAACCAAGTGATTTAACTCTTCTTACATTCCTCTTCTTCTATATTTACTAGTACAAAACTAAAGCGTCTAAAACACTTTGCAACATTTTCTAGAGGTAATATTAATCTTCCTCATTATCCCCCACCATAAGAGACAAAAATATACATTAATGATGAACTGAGTAAGACAAGAATTTCCCCTCTGAACTGTATACAGACAACAGATTGGATAACTATGTTCCTTGCATGGCCCTGTCTCTAATCACTCTAATCACACTCATAATGGATTCAAAAATACATGGAATTCTCCTGGAAAAGTGGTCAGACAAGAAATAAAACTGAACAAGCAAATCTACCTAGCTGACAGTGCAATACCTAAATCAGATTGAGGCTAAGTCTGTTCTACTGTCCTAGAAGGGGAGAAACTGAGTATGACTTACTGTGGAAATATTTTCCATTTCCATGTGTGTGACCAACGGCAATCGCAAGAACTGGCCATTGATAAGGAAGTCAAATTCCACATACTTGTGATCCGCTGAAACGAATCAGGGAAAAATCAACGTTCAGGTGTCACTATTTATTTGATACCATCACTAATGGCATCATTTTGAGACTGGTTCAGGAAAATGGAGTCAGGAAGAGGTTTAAAAAAGACCCAAACATAAATAACCCTCCCCAAAACAAGACCAAAAGCCCAAAATAAATGACAACAAGAACCAAAAACTCAACCCCTTGTTTTCTTCTCCCAGTTTTAAGGGGGCAGCCCATTACTTCCACAGGATTATTTAAGTTAAGAGGAAGGAAAATTTTCTGTTGGGGTTCAAAGAGCTGTTTGCCTCTTACTATATTTTTGCTGTAGCTATGCATAATCAAACCCCAGTGGTGCTTCCTGACTGTTCTGTATGGATCTTGCCACTTGTTACCACCAGCTAGAGCCCTGTATTTGTGGCAGCAGTAGGAAAATCCTAAGAATTTTTGGTTCATATTTCTCCCTTTGTAATGGCATAAATGACAAAGGCCCTGCATTTTGGCAGAAGCACTGCACTGTGCATTCGTTTTCCATTCCAGATTGTTTGCAATTTCATGGGTCAAAAGCAACTTGCAAAAGCCTCAAGAAGCAGGGTATGATACCACTGACCCAGTTTCTTATGGAAAATGGGATTTTCCAACAACATTGCACAAGTGCCTTTCCCCAGATAATCTTTCAAGTCAGTCAGCCCATTTCAGCACTGACAGAATGGCTGACGTTTTATTAAAGGCTGTCATAAACCCCAAACCTTTGGTTTCATTAGATCTTGTGCCAGGTTTTGGGAACGCTTCCATTCCCATCTGCTGTGGCAGCCTGGCCTGTGGCGCCGGGCACACACAGTATTCCAGCCTTCGGAGCGTTTCTCCTGGGAATGCCCAGCAGTACCCGCAGCGCTTCAGATCAAGTCCCAGGAGTGCCTTACTATAGGCAGCCAGGCCAAAACAGCGGGGCAGGGCCGGCTCGGGCTGTCGCCGTCCCCGCCGAGGGCCCGCGGGTGCCGCCGGGCTGTGACAGCCCACGCGGGGCCGGGCCCGGCCCGGCCGCACACGCGGGACGCCGGGCTCCGAGGGGCCGCCCCCGCCGCGAGACCTACCGTGCCCTGCCGCCAGCAGCTTGTTGATGAGGTGGCTGAGGTCGGTGGTCTCGGAGGCCGCGGGCACCGAGAAGGGCACATCCTCCACGGCGAACCTGCGGGCACAGCGCGCCGTTACCGCCACTGCGCCACCCGCTCCCGATCCCACCCTCGGCCCGGGAGGGAGGGGAGGCCCCTCACCTGCGGTTCTCGGTGCGGAACCGCGCCGTGAGCTGCGCCATCGCCGCCGCCGCTGCTGTCGCCGATACCGGCACCGACCACGTGTCGCGACGCGCCCCGGCCGAGCCCCCCGCGGGACCGCGCACCGCCCGCGTGCCGCGCGCCCGCCGCGCTCCCGAGAGGCCGCGCGCCGCCGCCTTCCCGGCGCCCCCCGCGCGCCCCCGCCCCGCTCCGCGCTGAGGGCGGGCGCGCGTGCGCGGAGCGGAGGCGCGCATGGCGGCGCGGCTGCGGGAGCCGAGCGCAGGTGGAGTAACGCGCCTCCGGCATTTCCCCCCGGGCCGCCGGGACGCGGCCCCGGCTGGCGCGTTCCGCCGCCCCCGCCGCGGGGCTGTGGCGCCCACGGGCGCGGGCTGAGGCGCCCTCCGCGCTCCTCAGGAAGCGGACGGTGCGTTCCGGGAGTCCCTCGCTGGTGCCGGAGCGGCTCCTGAGCCGGCTCCTGAGCCGGCTCCTGAGCGGGGCCGCCCGCGCTGCCCGGCTGTGCCCGAGCGGGACAGTGCCTCGTGTGGCGCCCAGGGTCGCTGGAGTGGCGCTCTCCGCGTGGAGTCACTCGGGTTGTGTTTCTCCGCGTGTCAAGCGACACACCCACAATAAACTGCCTACTAGAAGTAATAAACCCAACGCGCGGTGGACTTTAAAAGAAGCTGTAAGTGAGTTTGGTGTTTTGGGAGAAGGCTGCTTGTGTGAGGAGCTGCTGTTGTGCTTGCGTTGTGCACACATTTTTTTTCCCCCCCCACCTGTTTGACAGTCCTTCGTGGCCTCAGGGGATCAGTTGGGATTTCCCTGGGTGGTGACTCCGGTTTTGGTGACTCCGCTGTTGGGGCGGGCGGGTGTTGAACGTTGCTGTTTCGTGAGACTCTGAAATCTCATTTATTTCTTAAGCATGCTTCAAAGACCTGACATTGTTTGTCAGTGAAATTGACACAGGTGCATTTTCCAGTTTTTTGTGTTGTCTAGAAAAAACTGGCTTGAGAAACCTTTTAAGTGGGAGTGCCCAGATCTTCTGTGTATTCTTAACAGCATCTGCCTGCTCTTCCATGATAGAGATACGCTAAATCTCAAACCTGGTGCAAGTTAGCAAAGTTAAGTGTAACTCCTTTACTGGAGAGTATCACTCTGCCCTAATTTCCTCCCTGATATGTTTTACTGTAATTCATGCCCTTGTGAATTTGTGCCACTGTGGATGGTTGTGGAGAAATGCCCTCAGAAGGAGCTCTTTCAGAGAGTGTGTTTTCATAGTAGGAAGATGTGCAATTATCTTAAGTCTTCTTATAAAACCTCTGAGACATTTCACAGAAGACCCAAAAGAGATTGATGGTGAAGCATTCAACTGTATGTGTGTGCTGTTAAGTGTAACCAACACCCTGCATGGTGTGCTCATGGTGGTTACTTGTGTTCGCCTGCGCTAGCAGTTTCTGTGCCTGCTTGCTCTCTTTGTAGAGGTGAACCAAGGACAACAATGGCCATAGATTTCCCTTTATTTTGAGGAAAGGTCTTCCCAAATGGAGTCAGGGTGAAGGAAGTTGACCTGTGGCGTTAAAATACGCTAACCCATGATTTGGAAATGGCCCTTGAGTGCTTTAGTCGGGAAGCAGCCCGTAAAGTGGTTTGGGTGGAGTTGTGTTAAAGCTAAATCTGAGGTATGGAGAGCTGCTTGTGTGCTCTGAGGATGCAGCTCTTGCTCCTACTTTATACTGACATTAAACTTCCACATTTCTCCTTCAGCCCACTGTTAAATGTGTAATACAGCAGTGGGAATTTTTGTGGTGCTCACTTAGTGTTTATGAAGAGATACTTATGTGTTATTTAATGACAAAACATCCATACCTATACATAAATGTACAGGATTTAACTTTCCTGTTTGAGGAATTGGCTAGCAATATTTATGTGAGTGTAAGATTTGTTAACTGTGTATGTATTTGTACACACACCTCTGTAGAAGCATATTTCTTTAAGACAAAAAATAATAATTGTTTGTGGTTGCACACAAGGACTTAGGTTAATGAAACTGGATAGTTAAACCATGAAGTCGATTTTTCAAGTGATGTGTGTGCCAGTGGTTTGCCTGGGTTGCAGCAGTGATTAGACAAAATCATGGGGCAAAATTGTACCACAGGAATTATTTTAAACACAGATATGAAACTTCAGATATTTCTGGGCTGCTTATGAAAGGAAGCTGGATAAATATCACAGTGTATTTACCATACTGCTGGATTTTTTTTCCCTGAGCTTTGTTATTAGTCATTGTTAGATACAGGATGTTGGGCTGCTTGGGTCATTGGTCTGTCCCCATAGAGCTGTCCTTGTGTTCTGTTGTCGGGTTCCAGCATGCTCAGAGTCCGTGTCATCAGTATCTCTGGAACAAACTCAGTTTATCTCAAAGAACTAAATGTGCTGCTTTTGCAAAACTGTCATGTCTTCTTTGCATCTTTGAACTGAGAGGAAGTGGTTGAGTGATGATGAAATCTAGTGTTCTGGGTTTTGTTTTCATTTGCTGCTAAGATGCTTCAGACATTTTAACTGAAACATCTTATAGTTGTTCTCAGATCCGAAGCTCAAAAGTACTTGGTAAACATGAGGTAACTTCATTTGGAACTTGGTCTGGAGTGTCATCACTTGAAAATTGAATGGAAAAATAAATCTGCTTTAGATTAAAGTATTAATATATTGAGCATATGAGCAGCTTAACTTCTCAATGTTGTTTGTATCAGCAGGATGCTTTATTCAGCTTCAAAAGCCAAGGAGATGTGGATTTACTTTGCCTGTGTCCTTTATATCTTTGCAACGCAGAATAAATCTGTGCTTTAAGAGTTGTACAGTTCTTTTGAAGTTACCCTCTAGCCTGTTACAGTCTCCTTACTAAAGCTGTAAACAGTTGAAATACCACAGCCAAGAAGGTCCATCTTGAGGAATTTATTTGCGTGGTGTGGTGAAGAAGATACAGCTGGTAGGAGTCATGTGCTAATGTAATGCAGCCTGTCTTTAAAATAAATACTGAAGGGAAAAATCCTGACCACCCTTCCCCCTCCTTCGTCCCAAATGTCAGGACTTAAGTTTTCTTCTATTCAGTTGGGTATGTTATGTGTGTAGTCTAGTATATGTCTCGTTAGGTAGGGACCAAGTTAATTGTCGTTTTGTCCTGTTGCTTGTGAATATTTGGGATTGGTCGCTGCTTTAAAGGGTGTGCTGTGTGCATGAGAGCATTATCATGTAGCTGTGACAGTTCACTGTCCAATACTATCTGTCTACCTGAAGGGTTGTAGTGGGCAACTGAGCATCTTGAAGCTTTCTTTGGGATAGGAGGTAGATTTCTAAAATGCCGGGAGCTCTGTCTTTTTGAATTTCATCATGTGATTAGTGCCAAATTTTGTTTCATATATCTGGTGTTTTTTTCTGCCTGAAGCATACTACTGTATACTAGCAATAGTAATTTTATTTCATTTATATGTTGTCTTATAAGCCTTTAAAACAAATTGATTTACTTCAAGATGTCTGCATGACAGAGTTGCATAATGCAAATTCTGTCTGGTGATTGTGTAAGAAGGTGACTAATATATTTATAAAGTACTGCTGGCATGTGCTTAAATATCAAGTATTTTCTAGATGTGTGTGGTTGTTAGTTCAGTGCTTTTGGACATATTCAGATGAAAATGATGGGAGAGTGTATGTGTGTTTTGTATCTGTGTATGCAATGACAAATCAAGCAAATTGTCTCATATAAAAGGCTAAGCTGTACTCCTGGAGCAACACGCTGAAATTTTTCTGCAGTGAGTAATAAAGTGATAAGGAGGCAAGGATTTCTTGAGAACTTAGCTGTTATCTTGCAACAGCATTAGAACTTGTAACACTAAATTTGTAAGACCTAAAGACAACACCTATGGCAATCTCTTGGCAGAAGGCAAAAATGAGCTTTTATAACCTTTTCAGGTCACCTTGTAATGGAAGAAAGTGGAGCTGACCATGGCATTGCTATGGAAGGATCTAATGATTTGTTCATAGGCAGCTGTCATGGTACAGAAGACTCAGAAACAAACGATCAGGTTTTTCAGGTGAGGTACAAATGCTTTGTCCTTTTAGATGCTTCCTTTACATCCACTCTGATGAGTTTAAAATACCCTGTTTCATCAGTGCAGGGGTCTTTTCTTGCCTTTAGAGTAATACATCATGTCTTTTAAGAATGTACATCCTTCCCTTGGATTCCTGTGCCATTCAGTTTTGAACTGATGCATACCCAGATGTTACATGTAATGACAACCTTCAGTAATTATGTCCTGTTACAGTGCTGAAGAAATGCATGTTTTATTTTGTCAACCCTTTAAAAAAAAGAATACTTTATAATGTGTTGGAGTAGGAGAGGTTCAGAACAGGTGAAAATGAGGTCACATTGCTTAGTGACCAAATGTCACCAACAAAGAGTCCAGGGACACAGGATGTGTGTAGGTATTGGGGGAGAGGAGTCTTCCATGTATTTTTTATCAGATATTGCCAGATATTTCTATTCAAGGAGATTTCTGTGCATGAATGCTCTTCTGCAGAATGTTCTTCTAACATAAAATGTCACTCAGGTAGTGATTTACTTGTGTGCTTATGGTGTCTGCACAATGTCTTTAACACAACAAGTGCCATTTGTTTGTTGCTGCTTTTCTGGTGTAGTTCACAGCAGACAGTTTCAGCACAGAAAATTTATACCTGCAGAATTTTTGATGAAGTTATTTAGATCAAATCTGACTTTTATATAAAATTTAGGAACATTTTTCCTCATTCTTTGATTTTAGTGTATTAATTTTTGTCACAAAAATGACAGAGTTGTTTGTGCAGTTGCTGCAAGAGATACAACAAATTGCAGCCCTTCTTGCACTGGCCAGGTGACAGTCTGACATGTTATTGTACACAGGGACTGCCTATTTTTCCATTATTTTTACATGCTTAATGTTTGTGTTGTCAGAGTTTCAACAACACAAATATTTGTGCCTATGCACTTAAATTTAATGATAATGGGAGGTACTCTAAGATTTTGGTCCTGCAAATTTGATGAGGATAAGCTCTATTTTTAAAAGATTTTGTCTGGTTCTTGGCCTTGTGCTGTACCATTCTTGGCCTTGAACTGGAGGTTGTGTTGCTTGTGTTTCTGTGGTGGTAAAGAATGTAAAAAGTGTGTAGAGATTTTTTTCTTCATAGCTAAATGCACATATGGAAAGGCCAAGTGGAATAGTATCTGGGATTTCTTTTGAAGTCAAATTAAGTTGGTGAATATTTTACAGTTTTGGTTTTGGTGTAAGTCTTCTCAGTTTCTGGGCAGACTTGAGACATTTTAAAGTGATAAGTGGTTTTGGGAAGCAGATTTTGAGCAAAAGGGATTTTCTTTTGCCTTGGTAGAGAAGCTTCATTCTAGGAAGCAGGAATATGAATACTTTTTCAGCATGGAAATGGAGAACAACAGTAGAGCTGCTAGTGTTGGCCTCTTGATCAGAAGGACAAGAGTTCCCTCTGAGTATACTGTATAGCACACTGGTTTTAAATGTTCTTTTCTCTTTCTTGTTTTGTTGTTGTTTTTTGTTTTTTTTTTCCTTCATAGAGGTTGCTACTCAAAGTACATTTTACTGTTTTTCCTCTGTGAAAGCAACTAACGTGCATGGATTCCAGGGATCCGTTGTTTGGCCAGAGCGACTCTCCCACAGCCCTGCCCATCACAGTGCCTCTCTCAGGCAGTTCTCCACCATTGGCTGTGCCGGCGCGGCCGCCCCAGCCACGGTCCCATTGTGCAGAGGAATTCCAGCTGGCAGAGCAGCCCAGGCAGCCCCTCTGTGAGCTGCAGCCCCTGGGAGGGCCCAGTGCACCCATGGTGAGTGTGTCTGCAGGCAGGGCTGGGGCTGTGTTCACAGATGAGGGAGCTCTTTGAAGAACTCTCTTACGTGGTGCTTTGTTGTAGCAACAGCTGATTCAGACTTTATCTCTAGCAACAAGGTGGAGCTTTTCAGTGGTACAGTTCATGCTCCAGTTGCCCTTCTTCAGGTAGGCACATTCTGTCTGCAGCCATTACTAATTTTATTAAACAACAGCTGATGTCTTTTGTCAGTATCAAGCCTGGATGCTGTAGTGTGATAAGATCTTGTACTTCTGCTGCTGCTGTTTTCTCTATGTTCCCTGGATAAGTCACTCTGGGTTTTTTTGGGAAATCAGAACATTAGCAGTAAGCTAAGTCATTACATCTCACATTTCCCCCAGCCCTCAAATAATTTTCTTAAAATGTTGCTTTGTAATTTGTAATATCTATTTTGTAAAAAACGTAACTCTCTCACCCAGAGTCCTTTGTAATTATGGGTAAATATACCATAAGGAGTTGTTTAAGTTTTTCAGAATCCAAGGTGATTTAATTCGTTTTTTTTTTTTAAGTCCTGGAGCTTTTCTTCTCCTCTGCTTTTGCATGATGTGCTGCCCATAGAGGTCAGTTTCTTAGGAGTAAAGGTCAAAATTTTTACGTTATGAGTAGTTCTGCTAGTCCATGAATGGGGTTACAGTGAATCCAGCTATGAATGGCTTTCAGGTGTTTGATAGCTTTAATAATAGTGTTGTAAGTTTCAAATAAATGTGTAATTCATTGTAGAATCGGATAAGGTAGTGTGGTTTTGTTCTTTCCTTAATTAAAGGGCTATTTTAAAAGGGGAAATTGATTTTAAGAAATGGACAATAAAGAGACAGTTTTTTTATTATGTAAAATCAAGTAAATATACAGGCCCTAATTCTAAGCAAAATATTTCCTGTTCTGGTAATAATCAAACCCAGTCGTGCTGTGCTGCATGATCACCATACAAACTAATGCCATTCATGCTTCTCTGTGACTGCCTTACAGATGATTGTTGCCAGCCAGTCAGAAAATGGACAGGTGCTGCATGTCATTCCTTCTGCCCAGCCAGGAGTGACCCAAGTGATTATTCCCCCAGGTCAGCTTCTGGATGTGACCAGCACGCAGGGTGAGTTTAACCTGTGGGACTTGAGGGTTTGTGCTCCTGTGAGTAAGCACATCCTGCATGGTCTTTTTTAAGCACCTTGTTTCCTTTCCTTGGTCAGTTTTAAGACAAGATACACACAGATTCTGCTTTCTGATTATGAATCTGGTGCCTCACACACCACACTTTCTGTTGGGCAAAGCCTTATTGAAGAAGAGCTATTATACCACCTTTCTGAAGGGCATGTGGTGGGTAGATTGGCATATCAAGCACAGAGTTGTTTCTTGCCTTATTTACCATTAATAAGGATATTTGTGCCATTGGCTGTCCTATCAGCTTCAAATTTTCACTATTTGTTTACTTCATTTTGAATGAAGTAGTTAATTCCTGTAGTGCAGACAGGCTAGAAGAACATTAAATCTTCTGTTCCAGAGATCACTGGTGATGATGCATCTTTTGTGAAGCCAGGAATGAATCACTTAGGTAGAAATCCAGTTCCCAGTCAAGGAAAACGAGATGTAACTTTCCATTCATTGGAATGTGTTAATGGTCACATTTTAAGCATGTGCACAACTAGAAGTGCAACTTTTCAGGTTTTCTCTAGAAAATGGACGTACTGAAATCTGAAAGCATTGATTATTCATCTGCAATCCTTGCTGGATGGCAGAACACTGTGTACTAGTTTGCATTCACAGAGTAAGACTGAGAATGAGGTGGTCACATTTTGTTAAACTCTCAAATGTTTTTTAAACTGTTTTTCATTCTCTCTATAAAATTCTCAAAATTTGAGCACTGGTTGAGTGTTCCTGTCGAATGATAGCTCACAGTAAGACTAGAGTCCTGGTGCTGGGTGGATAGAAGAAAGATTTGAGGTTCAAGTCGTGATCATTTAGGGTTGCAATATCGTTTCATGACCTTGCATTGAAAGGCTTGTTCCTGCCCTAATGCTCAACCTTCCCTCCCTCTCCAGCTCTTGCAGGGCTAAGACCAAGTTTGGTTACAGCAGACTCTTACATTACTTTGAAGTCAACTGTGAGCCTTTAGTTACAAAACAATTGCTGCTACTCTTTGAAAGCACTAACTTCCAGTACTAAATAGCAGTTTTGCATTTCCATTTTTCATTCAACATGGAGTTTGCCATCCCAGTATCTGAATACATGTTCTACAACAGTGATACAGGTGTCATTTGTGGGATTTTTTTTGTTTGTTTTGTTTGGTTCTTTTTGTGACATACTGAGTAAAAGACTTTGCAGTTATTTGGTCTTTAAAAGACAGGAAGACTGGTCAGCAGTTTACTGTGGAGGTGAAAGAGGAAGGAGAATGGCCTGTCAGCCCGAGTTTCACTTGTCTGCACATGGTGGTAATGCATGGAAAGGTGCAGACTTCAGAGTAGCCTGTAGTGTCTTAAGGGCATGTCTCTGTGGGAGGAGCCTGTGCTTTGAGCCAGAATGGTGTTAATCCGAGTGCACACTTACGAATCTTCTTATAGAGCTTTCCTGTGGATCCATTTCTGTACTGTGTTAATAGCTTACCACTCTCTCTCTGGATGAGGGAAGGAAGCTTTCGTAATTGAAGGGCAAAAATCCTTCATCTAAAGAGACCTTGTGTGTTTATGTTGAGACCAAAATATTGAACGTCTGCTTTCACAGTTTTCCATTATGTTTTTGTTTAACTGCACACACAGCCTTCAATTTAGGAGCAATTTTTGGCTTGTGGATTGCTCCCTATTACCAAGAAAGGCTAAAACATTTGTTCTAACAGCATGTCAGATTCAATTACAAGAGGCCTGTTTTTCTTGTTTAAGTGTTCTTTTCTAAGTACAAAGCAGTATCATTATCTCATTTTTTCTTATTTTAAAAGCAACCAGTATGTGACTTGCAGCTGAACAAAATACTTGGGCAATCCTATGTGGATTCCTGGAAGCAGAGTCATTTGCAAGTTGTTCTGATTATTTGCTTTGTTGTGAAAGGATTCATAAGCAGTAGCACAGCTATCAGAGTCCTTAAATATAAGCAACCTTATCAAGTGTATCTTCATATTTGTGCCAGGAGTTCGAGCACTGATTCATAACGATTAGATTACTTTATCACCTATAAAACTTATTTCCTATGTCAAAAGGCTTGCTTTAACAGCACACAAAATTTAATCATAGCTTGTTTTTCCCCATTCTACATTCAGTTATTAACCAAGAAGCTGCTTTATTTTTATAAAGATATTTCGGAAGAGAAGTGTGGTGATGGGAATCTGCAGACTGTGGTGGTGGCTTCTATAGCAGACAGTGCAAGCAGTTACATTCTACATCCACAGGCATCTCTCACTGTATCGAAAAAAACAACTACCAGGTAGGTCAGGGGTTAAAAGGATGAACAATCACTTTGATCCAATGCTACCACTGCCTTTTTTTCTTGCAGTTTGTTTTTGCAATGGTTATCACAAAATGACCATGGAACAGAGGTTATGAACCCACAGTGTTAGTGAGTGATGTGTAGCTAACTGTGTTTCCAGGCAGCTTTTGTGTGTGCCGGCGCAATAGGGAAAGCAGTTCAAGTACCTGTATTCCAGAGATATATTCTGACCGCAGCAATAGGTGGACATTTAAAGTAAATCAATGCCAATAACTGAAATTACTTTAAACAGATACTGTTACTGCCTGCCAGGAGTTGAAAGTGACCGAGTGAAGGAACTGCAGGGAAAGTTGATGTTTGAGGGAGTAGAGTTTCTTGGATGAATGTACTAAAACCTATACAAACCATGCTTCCACAAGAACAGTTACTTGTAGAGATGAATTTTTTAGATGGAGTTTTCAATAGCTGTCATTAACTTTGAGAGCCTAATCTTTGTTCTCTGGATAACTTCTTCAGTGTCCTCTGATAAAATATGAGAAAGCTGCTGCTAATGGTGTGTGTTGGTGAAACGCTTAGGCAGATTGATCAGCTAAGTTTCCAAAGTTTGGTAGTTGTTAGGTATTCTTCACTTGATATCCACCCAAATCTCTCTCCATGCTAAATGTTGCCCACTGTTTTAATTCTGAATACTCTGGAATTCCTTTTTACTTCAAAAAATCCTCATAACCTCAACCCAACCAAATAAAGCAACAGCAACAATGAAAAGTGACAACAACAACAAAAAACTCCCAAAGAAGGCATTTGCTCTGTGGACTGCAAGCTGGGTTTGCATTGGTTTATGCTCTTTAGAAATCAAGTAGTAGAAAAGATCAGAGTAATCTCACTAAAACAGAAATTGTATATATTCAAGAAACATGTAAAACAAAGAGAGAAGTTTGTGAATGTGTGATGTGTGAACACAGTCTGTGCATGTCAGAAAAATAATCTTGGAAATGAGATATATTTGTGTAGACAGGAAGCAATACACTTGTTTTGGAGTAATAAACAGTGAGTTATCATTGTTTCTGCCCCAGAATTTAGGGAATGGAGAAACTAGGTTTAAATAGTTACTGGAACTGTTTTTCAGTAATTTAAAGTAAATTAAAATGTGCAGCATGCAACAAGTGTTCGATATTGGTTTTAATCTTCAGCATTTTACCATCATTTACATTTACATTTTACCATGTAAGAAAATTATCAAGATAATCAGCTGGTCTATTTCACCATGTTTTGTCTGCTGTTGTCAGGTAACAGTACTAAGAATACTGAATGTTTGGAGAAGTTGAATGTAGAAAACAGTGGGTTTTTTTAATGCTTTGATTCACTGTAAATTATTTTAACAGTGAAATAGAATATGAAGAAAATGAACCACAGGTTTTTAAGGCGTATTGATAAAATATCCATAGTTTGATCATATGCTCTAGGGTTATACGTAATACACTCATTTGATGTTACCTGTAGTTTAGTCTAAATTGTAGCTTTTCTGAATGTCTGTATAAACTTCTATTTTTTTTTCGTTTTTTTCAGGGTAGTGGAAAATCCTTTTCCTATCCCTCTTCAACCATTGCCACTAAACACACCTGCATGGGCGCGCCGTCTCAGGAGCTGTGAGGTGGGCCACAAAGAATTCTGACTTGGTGTTTTATCATCTAGCTCTAAGATAATGGTCCTATTCTGTGAAAGGAATAAGTCATAGCTGTAGAAGTGTTCAAGCTTCCTGGTATATAGCACCGGGACTGCTAGCACAGTTAAACACATAAAATGCTGTGAAATCCCTTTCTAATTTGAGAATTTTAGAATAACTGACCATTACCAGCTCCTGAAGTAAAAAAAGTGCTGCTGAAAACCTGATACCTTGTAGTGCTGGGAAGAGCCATTGTGCGCCATGGTAGAGTTTGCTCCTGAGCTACAGTGCAAACTTTGCTGACTTCTGCAACTGTTCATATTGGTTTGTGTTATCCCATAGAAATCAAAATCCATATGACTGGCCAGTGTCAAGTCTAAGACTTAATGCACCCTAATATCAATATTTTACTAAGGATTCCTATTTTAGATATTCTTGCTGATTTTTTTTTTTTTTTTTTTTTTTTTTTTTTTTTTTTTTTTTTGGTCCCAGCAGGTTAGGTTACATGTGTTTGTTTTCTCTTTTGTTAAAAAATGCTCAGTCTTTATTCTCTGTGATGGCTTTTGACCTAAACAGAACTCTTCCTCTATTTGCGTATTGTTAGGTGTCTGCAGAACTGTCCAGATGACTAGGATACTATCAGCAGCTAGAATGCATCATAAGTCACTTAACAGGAAGGCAGGGGAGATGGGAAGTTTCCTGAGAGGTCAACTACCCCTTCCTCCTACTACCAGACTCTTCCTGATAGATGTTTATTTTACTTTCTCGTAATACTTTTTAGAAGGAAAGCTCATACTCTCTAGCTGCTTAATCTCTTTTGATATTTCTACCACTTCTTTTTTTTTTCTTCCTATTGGCTTGGCCATTGATAACTAGAAGTTGCAGTTTGAGGGACCTAGAAATTGAATTTCTTTCAATCTACTTAGAAACAATTTTTAAAATAAATATATTTATCTATTTCTCTTGTGTTATGCCATTTATTTAATACAAATGGTACTGTCCACTCTTATGTCCACATAAGTGTTAAGAAGTCAGAAAATTAATAGCATGAATTTTTCCATGGTGGAAACACCATTTTTATAGAATCAATTTCTTAATTCAGTTGGCCAGTTAGTTGATAAAGTTCACAGTGTTTTTAGCACTATGTGGTATATTCTTTCCTGTCTTAACATCAGTGTGGCTTATCTGAATCCTTTATTATTGGTGTTGTATTATTGGAGGACTTATGATCTGCTTTGTCTATCTGTTACAAGAAATTTCACCTGCTGTGCTTTAAAATTCACAGCAGCATTTACAGAAAAGATCTTATTTTTAAAGAAAAGGAAATAGAAGTAATGTCTGTTTGAATGTGTTCTGAGGACACAAACATTTCCCTCTGCTGCTCAGCAGAACTGTTGCTTGTATGTGCTAATCCTCCCTGATCCACCGGAGAGAGCTGGGATGTATGTGCCTTTTTTGGGGCACAGACTGGAGACAGTGGGATTTTGAGGTGTTGTTTATCTTTCAGGTGTCAAAATGTTTTGTTACTAGTAACAGAATTGAAGGGTCCTACTGAATTTGGAGATCCAGTTTGGAGAGATGCTGGTGAATACATCAGCTTACAACTCTACTCTTTCAGTTGTCTGCCGGAACTGAAACAAAACAGTGTTGAGGTCTCTGTGACTCACACAAGATGTCAGCAGGTGAAGCCGCTGCACTCCAAAGGGCAGTGACTCCTTCAGCAGTTAGTACTGCGGGCAAACAGCAGTAAAAGCTGCAGTCGTCCAAATTACCACCAAGCTCTGTGTTTGGTGTCAGTTCCCTACTGCCTTGAAATGTTCAGCTTACACTTGCTGTGTCTGGGCTGCAAAATGCCTCTGCTACCCTGCTGCTGTTAGTTTCCTTGAGGAAAACTGCAGTCTTGGTGTGTGTACTTTAGGGTAAGCTTGTATGTACCTTTGCTGAGGCAAGGCCAGGAGAGAGAGAAGGAATTGCTCCTGTTTTTTGGCTTGAACCTTGGAGTTAAAGGGCTGGAGAGAATGCAATTACTTCAAGGTAATTACTTGTTACAGAGTTAATTTCAAACCAGTTACTTTCAATAACCTATTTAGTTTTCAGTGGTCCGATCAGAATGCATTTCCTGCATGTATCAGCATACTGAAATAAAATGTTGTTGAAAACTGCATTAATTAACTATACAGAATAAGGTTAATTTATTTGTCTGAAGAAGATAGTCTCATTTGTCTGTTTTTTCCCTGCTTGTAGAAAGCAGGAATCTTACATGCTTTATGGTTTTCTTCTCCTCCTCCTCCTCTCCCACCAATTTAGGGGAAATGATCTAACTTGTGCAAAAGTAAAGCCAGAATAGGAGAGAGTGCCGTAACTTTTGCTGCTTTTCTGGCAGAACAGTTTTATCAGTCTTCTCATCTCTCTAGAATAAGGTCAGTGACCTATTTATAGTGACAGGTATAAGATACGGGAAAAAAATCACATCTGGGTTGTGCAGTACTTATTATGTACAGTGGTGCTGTAATCCCTCTTCTGAAAGGCAGTGTCCCAGGTTTCTGGAAAGAACAAAGTTCTGGTACTTCTCAGGCTGCTTTGCTTCTCCTGAATTTTTCAGATCAAGTTTTGGACAGAAGTGCTATTTATAACTTCTGGCTAAACAGTTGCCAATGTCTCTTGCTCCCCACAGCCGTGAGTGGAGCCTGTGCTGACTTGGTTAGCTGCTGCAGCAGTGCCTGCAGAGCAGCGAGCTCTGAGGTGGGAGCAGCTCATGTCTGTGACTCACACCTGGTGCACACACGACCCTCTGCGTCTGGCCTTGCACTATCAGCAGCACTGTGCTGGCCCAGTTCATTCACAAGATCTTCACTGGTTCTTCGTTGACTTTAGGTCTTGCTAACCACAGACCTTCTGTTTTTCTTAGAAAGGTATGAGGCTGGTTTTAAGCAGTTGTCACTAAGGTATCTGTGTGCTAATCTTGGAGAGACACCATTGCTCCTTTTGCTGTCAGTTAAACATCTGGCTGTTCTTTCACTGAAGGTGGCAAAATAAATCTATCAGACCTTAGTACTCATCCACCATGTGTTTATCCGACAGATACACTGTAAGATTGAGCTGGCAAACTACTGTGGCTGTTACAGTTGGTTACAGCCTGACCCTGAGCTGCATATGAACAGAAGCAAGCATGGAATTCTGGGTTTGGATGGAAAGTTCTTCTCTGTCCCAGTAATTTTGTTGCTTGCTGGCTGGCCCTGGTAGACCAGCACTGAACCAACTGTGATGGCACTGAGTAGCTGGGTAACTACTTTGAGTCAAGTTAGATGCAGTTTTTGTGGAGTTGCCCAGATATTAGCAGAGTTCATTGACATCCTCATCAGTTTGCACGTGGCAAATCTGGTATATTATGTTGTGTAATGTTGAGAATCAAGAGTGCCTCGAAGGTTGGGAGGGATGCTGTGTGAGACATTCAGTTCAAAGTTAGTGCACTAAGTAGGTGAGACAGTTACTGGTGCTATGGGCAGGTGCATTCTGCTCCAGCTTGGTGCAGTGTGCGTGTGTTGCAGTAGATGCAGAGACAATTATTAGTGATTCAGAGATTCTCTATGGCAGTCAAGTGAAAAACTTCATCTAATACTAATTTGTCTAGTCAGTGACTGCCACTGAAGTGTGTGTTGGGGGTAAACCTCAGGAGTGAAGTTGTCCTCTGGAAATCAGAGTTGTAGTGTGTGTGACTGTAACGTTTTCAGGGGTTCTTTGTGTTCTTAGGGTCTTGGATGGCTGACAAACTCGTGACCTCAGTGGGGACTGCTCTTGTGTTAGATCCTGTAGTAAATCTCTTTATGAGGATACTACTGTGGGGACAAAAATCATGGAATGCAAAAATCTGGGCCTATGTTCTCACCTGCCGGAGTCCCTGACTGCTTTTGTTTTTTTTGTGTAATGTTCAGCAGTCAGGTGGGTGAATAATCCTGTTATTTCCCGTCCTTTCTATGCAGAGAATTGGGGACTCGTACCGCGGCTATTGTGTGAGCGAGACAGAGTTAGAGAGTGTTCTCACGCTACACAAGCAGCAAACACAAAGTGTGTGGGGGACGCGCCAGTCTCCAAGCCCAGCCAAACCTGCCACACGGTTGATGTGGAAATCTCAGTATGTCCCATATGATGGGATCCCCTTTGTCAATGCAGGTAACTAACTTTTATTTTAATAACTACTTTCAAAATTTCAACATCAGCTCCCAACTGGCCATAAAGAAGCAGCTTCATGTTGTTCCTTAGTTTTGATAAGGTCAAGACACAAACATAAAAAGGGAGCAGCTGGGACACTGCTGTGAGCGTCTGAAGGAGTTTGTTTCCTTTTTTATGTTTTGTTGTGATGATTTCCTTTTGTCCTTTAGAAATTAGCTAAGTACCATTTGATGGGGGTTCTTGTGGTGAGGTCTTTAGGCAGAGGTCCCATCTGCTCTATTAGGACATGAAAGTTCTCACAAGGATAAGAGCTTGTTTGATTAAACTTGAATACCTTTGGAAGAGTTTGTTCCACTGGAGTCAATAAACTATTCAAATTGCAACCTTTAAAGTAATAAATAAATTCAAAAAGCCAAACAAACAACATAAACATCAACAGACCTCAGCAGAGAGACTTTTGGTGTTGGGGTTTTTTTGAAATGTATGTGCAAACTTCACAGCTTGGTAATTACATATTTAGCTCATGCGGTGCATATGTGAAATTACTAAGTTTAATTTGGATATAAAATGAACAGGCTTTAATTGCTGCATAGAGATAATGAGTGACAGGAATGTAGGTTATGTTTGGGGTTTTTTCTTTTTTTTTCCTGAAAGTTACTGAAAAAGGGAAATCTTAGCACCAGTTTTAAAGCTTCAGCCATAAACTGTGAGATAAAAGGAAACTAAGAATAAAATCAAAGCAACATACCCTTTCTTTTCCTGAACATGCATATCAGACATCTTTAGTTTCATCTAGATCATTTGGTATCTTATGGAAACACATTATGTTGCTATTATAATACTTTAAAAGTTTTTGGGTTTATCACTTGTGGCATAGGCAGCTCCTTGCCTGCATGCTGGAGTACGCGAACTATAAATAAAAGATAACTAAATGTGATGTGGAAGAAATTTGGAAGATGTTCCTTTCTTGACCACTTCAGTGCTTTACTTGTCAATCCCTTTTGTTAGAGGTCTGACTGGAAGAAGTCACTTAATTCGAGTTCAGAGCAAAACAGTATTTATTTAAGCCTGTCTGGCTTTGCGTGGGTGTGCTGTGCTAAAACTGTTATTTAGCAGTTATGACTTCTTAACTGCAAGGCTGAGCTTTTATGGGACAGCATGGTCTGAAGTGTTGATCTAAGCCAGGAGGCTGGAAATGGCTGCTGACCTTATCTTGTGGTTTGACCCCAGCTGGAAATTACCACAGAGCTGCTCACTTATTCCTCCAGTGGGATGGGGGAGAGAATTGGAAGGGTAAACATGAGAAAACTCATGGGTTGAGATAGGGACTATTTAAAAGGTAAAGGAAAATACACACACACAAGTAAATCAAAATCAGGATTCACTCACAACTTCCCATCCCCAAGACAGCAGGACACCATCATTTGTAATGGTTACTTGGGAAGACAAACACTCTAGCTTTGAATGTCCCCCTCTTCCTCCTGCTTCCCTTGGCTCTGTATGCTGCACATGATGCCATATGGTATGGAATATGACTTTGGTCACTTTGGGTCAGCTGTCCCAGCTGTGTCCCCTCCCAGTTTCTTGTGTCCCTCAGCCTCCTCCTTGTTGGGGTGGGGTGAGAGGCAGAAAAGACCTTGACCCTGTGTAAGCCCTTCTCTGCAGTAACTAAACATCCCTGTGTTATCAGCAGTTTCCAGCACAAATCCAAAACACAGCCTCACATTGGCTACTGTGAAGAAAGTTAATTCTATCCCAACCAGAACCATCACACCTTTGATTTCAGCCGGGGGTTTTCTCCGTTGTTTTGGGGGTTCTGCTTGTTGTGTTTATTACCCGTATTGTGTTCTTTTGGTAACTTGCAAGACTTCTCATCTTGTAAAGTATTGGTCCTCACCAGGGCAAAGTCCAGTATTTTGCCTTCACATATGTTGCAGAAGTTCTGTGAGGTGTAATAAGGTTGAGAAATGGTTTAAAGTGCTATGTGTTCTTACATGCTGGGAGAGAAGCATTTGCACTGTATTACTAGGGCTCTGCCTTCTGAAGAGTCTGATGGCAAACAGAAGTAACTGCTTCAGAACCCTCATCTCTTCTGTGGTTAGTATTTCACTGTAATGAATTCAGTGATTGCTTGAACAGAGTGTATTACTTCCTGTTTCCAGGAAGCAGAGCCATTGTAATGGAGTGCCAATATGGGCCAAGGAGGAAAGGATTTCAGCCCAAAAAAGCTGGTGAGCAGGAAAGCACCTCTGGCCAGCTGTACAAAGCCACTTGTCCGGCAAGGTGAGAATTATCTATAAAGCATTCTTTCTGTGAGCCGTGACAGAGCACTGGTTTGGGGTGGTAGCTGATACTCACTGTAGCTCTCTTAGCTTTATCTCCTTGATAACTTGAGGTTGATACTTATTTAGAGGTAAGGAGGAAATGCTGTCCTGTTTGACTGAATCAGGCTGAAATTTGGTAGGTTGCCTGCATGCAAAGTAGCAGTACATCACTAATGAAATACAAGTGGGATTCATTATCTACCTGAGCATTCATGAGTTGTTGTGGTGTCCTTTAGTGACTATTTCTGCTCCTAAAACTTTGTCATCTTATTTGTTGTTTCTTCTTCAGGCTTTTAATTGCTCTGTTATCAGTCAGTCATCCTAGTCTAGCACGTGTCCTGTGTGCTGAAGGAGTTACAGTTCTTCCTGTTCACTGGGGATTTTCTCCTCCTTCAACACCAATGTTTTTGGGGTTTTTTTCCTCACCCTTGAGCATTCTCCTGGGTGGTTGTTCAGTTTTTACTGAGCTAAGAGTGCGTTTGATGAATAGTTGCAGCTAGGTTTGTATGTGCTCAATTCTGCATAGCTGGGTGAACTGCAGCCTGCTCACAATTGGTGTTGTGCTTTTACTATACTGGGGGATGAGGGCTTTTGCTGAGGAATAAAATCACTCTGGCTGAGTGGCTTCCAG
Organism: Coloeus monedula; assembly: GCF_965178545.1. Classification (NCBI taxonomy): domain Eukaryota; kingdom Metazoa; phylum Chordata; class Aves; order Passeriformes; family Corvidae; genus Coloeus; species Coloeus monedula. The sequence goes on from NC_138787.1 coordinate 12,975,287, forward strand.
ACCAGAACAGAAGTGTGTCTGTCTGCATCCTTAAGAATTTTACCCTTAAGAATTTTACCATTCTTTTAGAGACTCCTCACACTCTACATGGCTCTGCTTGAACTATTTCCATATTAATGCCTGATATGAAGTGGGATTTTTGCCTTTCCCCTCCCAAGGCCAAAGTATACTGATGGAGAATTTTTTTTATTCCTCCTTGGAAGGATCTATATTAAAAAGGTTCAAAAGTTTCCAGAATACAGGGTTCCTACTGACCCTAAAATTGACAAGAAAATCATAAGAATGGAGCAGGAGAAAGCATTCAACATGCTGAAGAAGAACTTGATAGATGCTGGAGGAGTCCTCAGGTGAAACTTCCACTTTTTTCTTTATTTTCACAAATGAAGCAGAAAAGAGCAGTATTTTACTTGGTCTTTTTTTTTTTTTTCACTTAGTCACTTATTAAAAGTAAAAAAAAATTCACAGTGTCAGTAAGACTTCTGTGGCACTGAAGTATTAATTCAGTAAATGTGTTAAGCACTAAGCTATGGAACTTCAGCAGGTGTTTCCATGCAGGGAATTGATAGAAATAGTTGTATTAATTTGGAGTTTGATCTAGTTCATTTTGCATTGAAAGGTGTGTGAGGACCCTGAGGTTCTGAAAGACATCTTCTGTCTCAGGGGCTGTAAAATCTTAAGTTGCCCTGACTAGGTTGTTGGTAGTTGTCAGACTGTTCCCCCAAGACACTAATTTTTCGGCTTTGTTTGAGAACTGTGTGTATAAACTCTCTCCTTCTTGCTAGGTGGTATGTACAGTTACCTACTCAGCAAGCCCACCAATATCATGAAATGGAAACTTCCTGCCTCCCTCCTTCGCCCTCCCATTTTTCAGTGTCTTCTGAGGAGGAGGAGGAAGTTGTTAGAGATGAGAACAGTACTCTACCTTCTCGACTTCATCCTCAAGTGGCAGACAAGATCCGAGAACTGGTGTCTCAGGGAATAGAGCAGGTGTACGCAGTGAGGAAGCAGCTAAGGTACAGAACTGTCTGCAGTGCTCTCAGTCTATAGTACTGTATCTACTTTTGCATTTGATTAATTTGGTTTCCAGCTAAAGGGCAGTGCTGATGCATTACTGAATCTATTTCCCAGATGTCATGAGGCTGTTTCTCCCAGCCTTTGATATCTCTCCATATCATTGTAGTTAGCCACTAAGAGCTGCTGTACTCTGTAAAGTTACTTGAATAAATGGAGGTTTTAAATTCCAAACTCTGTAGCAGATGCACAAGGAACTGGCTCAGAAGATCATCTAGCTTGCTTTTGTCTTGTCATTGCAGCAAGGGGAGGGAGAAGGTAGCAGTGTCTCTTAACAGCGGGAAATAGCAGAATATATTTAAATATGGTAATAAATGTCTTTTAACATATGACAGAAAGTACGTGGAAAGAGAATTATTCACGCCTGATGAAGTGCCAGAAAGACATAACCTGTCCTTCTTCCCCACTGTGAATGACATCAAGAACCACATTCATGAAGTGCAGAAGTCCCTAAGGAATGGAGAGATGGTGTATAATTCAGAAGGTATCCCAGCAACGGTATGTTGGCCTTTGTGTATCCTTTTGGATTTTGGAGTTAAATACTGGAAATCTTAATTTTTACCACTTAGCTGTATTTCATCCAGAATTCTCTGTGACTTTATATTTCCAGCAGCAATATTTTCAGTGGAATCTCTGGCTGAGCAAGATTGGCTTGAATGTGAATAAAACCTGACCTTATTTGGTATTTATCTCATCAGCATTAGATCGCTGTTAGTTGATTGACAAATTACACAGTACTAGTACTTCTTGATGACTGCATGAACTGGAAGCCACTGGTGTAGAAAAATTGGCATGTGGCATAAAATTTTATTCATTACTTTGTCACTGTCTGTGTTTTGAAGAAGTTACTACTACTTTTCAGTAGCTGGAAAAATGGGGAAAAAGTGTGTCTCAGGTGCAGTCTAAATTAGGACTTACAATACATTTTGAATGTGTAAATAGTAATAAATGCAGTTTATAGCAAGTGAAGTAAGCTTGGAGTTGAGTCTTCCAAATGCTCAGTAATTCTTAAATCTTGTTCCATAATTTTCTTCCATGTATTGAGTAATAAAGAGTACACAGTGATCCTAGTTTTCTCAGTTATGAGACTGACTGTTCAGAAATTGCTGATTTGAAATCAGCTTTGACAAACAGCACTGTTAAATCATGCTGTGTCATCAGTCTTTTCCCTCTCCCTACACTGTTGTAGCCCAGGTGAGTGAGTGTGCTTGGTGCTTGTTAGTTAGTCAAATAGTTTGACTATTTTCTATTTTAAAGTCATTAAACTGTCATGAGCAGATAAAGCAGATTAACCTTCCTGATACAGTGCACGTTTAAAAATCTTTTACAGTAGTTTTTTTTTTGTGTGTGTGAATCAAGAGCTCAAAAAATGCATAATTGTAAGAAAATAAGAAAGTGTAGTTTTAGACACTTTTCCATCAGTCCTATATTGAGCCTGTGTTCCTGTAGACAAGCTTGTACCCTTTCTGAGAACTGAGATATTTTTCCTTTCAGCTGCAATGGACCACAGACAGTGGGAATGTCCTCACAGAAACAGTGACTGTTGCATTTGCCTCACCGCCTTCAGATGGTAGGACTGCATGTATAACCTGTCTGTCTCTAAGTGTGTTTTGTTAGCTATGTCACAGATAGTCACTTTCCTTCCAGGGAGGTTGCTGTCATGTCCCGTTGCTCAGGTGAACTTAAGAAGGATTATTTTGCTATAACTATGTTGGTTTACTTTTTTTTAACTATTTGACTGCATGTGTGGAAAAAATGAGCATAGTCATGATGTTGTTGGCAGAAGTACTAAAATTATAAATTTGCCTTTTATTTAGTATCTTCAAGCTACCAAAGATTTTAATGGGATGGTTATCTGGAAAGAACATTTTACCTTGGATGAGGATGCTAATAACACCTGTTTAGAGAGAATTAAGTTACTACTGAACAGATATGTCTGTCAGGGGACACAACACCCAGGATCCAGCTGGGTACTTGAGTTCCCACATGTCTCATGCTACACATATGCTTAAATATCTTGCTGAAAGGGGCTTCAATGCACATTGAGACTCCTGCTTCTCACAAAGTCATTGGCTTGATGAGTTCCAGTGCTAGGATCGGGCCCTGAACAACAAACATTATATTTCTGTTGCTGGAATTGAGAGCACTCCTTTCCATTTTTCCTTGATGCTTAGAATAGAAATAGAAACACGGGCGTTAAGTGTCAGCAGGGCTGAGAGATGTGTTTCTTCAGTTCTTTGTGATGTAACTTCTTTATTAATGTGGCACCCAAGTATCATCTCTTCCCAGTGATTGCTGAGCCACAGTTAAACTTCTTCCCAGTCTGTGGCAAAACTAGAATGTAGATATGGTAGATTTCTATATAAACTTATTTTTATGCATTCTTGGTCAAAGGACTGGTTTTTTTCAAGATATTATGCTGTTTTTCCTTTGTTGAAAGTGGGTTGCTATTATTATTACTTCAACTTCAAAACACGTACTAAGACAAAATACAGGTGTTTGTAACTAGATCTACTTGCTACCCACATAGTTACAATTACACATAGGCTAAGATGTTCTGTTGGATTATGGTGGCTGGTAATAATTAGATTATTCTGTCCTTCCCACCCTTGTTTCAAGGACATTTTGTCTAGTGTGACACCAAAAGAACTTTTCTTCATGTTTGTAGATGCTTTCCCCATCCTTTGTTTAACAGGTTTGATGTGAAACTCATCAGAACTCTATCTGTGGCTTTTAGCAGGGATATGATTGAAGTGAGGTGGAAGAGCCTAATGGTTTGCACACGTTCAGATGATGCTGCAGACTTCGCAGATGTTTTTAATCTCAGTAGCAGAGCCAGCTGGTTTCTGCATTTAACTGATACATAGTGGTGGGTACATTTTGTTCTAGACAGATGACAGAGAAGTCTACAGGGACCAAAGGGGCACTGCCACAGTTGTCATGTTCAGGATTTACTTGTGTCAACAGTTATCCTGTGGTTCTTGCTGAAGAAGTCCTGCTGATGCATTTGTGTCCTTTTCCCCTTAGGTCAGGGAGTGACGTGGGCCAATTTCTTATTTGTTGTAGCAGGAAATATAAACCCCCAGAGGTTTGGCTCACTGCATGAATTCTCCTAAATGACTTGGTCTACCTGATTTATGTGAAACAGTTCCATACACCAGTGCATTTACTGTTTAAAACAAGGCCAAGGTTGGGCTCTGTTTTGTTTGGGATTTTTTAACTCTTGTTTTGGCTGCTGCTGCAATGGATTAATTTGAACTGAAAAGCATTATGTATGCTTGGTGCTTTAGGGAGGAATTCCAGTGTTTACAACTGTGAGAGAACAAGAGGTTTAGACTCAGCTTGAACAGTGTCCCTCTTTTTTAAGGAAGTTCTTGTTTTTTAGAAAAAAAGAAATTTGCAATGTGAACAGACTTACTGTGCGTCAGCTTGCATGCCTGTGTTAATATTGCCATTACTGTGTTTTTATGGAGAGACACAGAATAGTTGTGCCTTCAACAGCTTCAACAGTGATAGAGCTCAGCAGGGGTGACTTTTGGTATGAACGGAGTGCTGGAGAACATTCAGAAAGAGACCAATTCTTGCTTTCTTTGTTTTACACAGATAATTTTCTAAGACAAAGTAGCCTATCAAATGTCTAAACATCTATCCATTGACATACTGAATTTTACAGGAAGCAAAAGAATGGGATTTGTTTAGTTTTCTGCACATGTGAACCAGCTCAGTAAATATAAACAGAAACTCTAATTGCAGCATGTCTCTTCTCTCCTTATATGTGTGGGTATGTGTTTGTAGACATTTCAACACATGTTTATAATTGTATTACAAAAAAGAAGCCTGACTTCCTAAAAATGAGCTCTCATTAATGTTTGTGAAGAGGTAGCAAGGGAGAACAGCATTAACTTTTCAGACTTCTCTTTGTATACGTTTTTTTTTTTTAATTTCAACTTGTGCCAGATGGAGACAACTATACATTTAAGAAATCAGGCAAGAACAGAACTTGTTTGTGCAGAACTCCCTATCTCCTTGTGATACAACTTTCTTTGTAGTGGGTAGAGGAGGAGTTGAACTATTACCTTTTTTCCTAGGCTTGTTGCTGTAGAGTACGACCTAGGGAGAGAACTACTATCTCTTCCTGCATGTGAACATTCACATATGCATATGGGATCTCTGTATAATATTAAAAAGAGTGTAAATATTTGAAGTACTTGCATTCAAGAAGATTTATAGATTTATATGTATCTTCCGGTCAGTTACAATTGTTAAGAGTCTGCAGATCAGTATGTATGTTGAAAAATCTACCTCCACTCAGACTGCTGGAAACTTTCTCTATGATCTTCTGATAGTGTTTGCCATTGACCATTCTCAAATTTTTTGCATTCACTAGACTAATCTGCATTCACAGGACAAGTTCTTCTTTTACCTCCATAACAGTGAAACTGAGAAGTAAGAAGCTGAGCAATGTCTGCTTGCATCTGTATAAATCTTAACCAAAGTGTTCTGGGTGGCTCAGACAGGAAATGGAATGATCTCATGAGAAGTTTTCTTGGAGAAATCTCTACAAGCAAATCTCAGTTTTCACAAACCTTCAGGAAATGAAGTCCATCATTCTTGCATTAAATAAGAATTTTGAGGATATGATGTAATCTGTAGGCTGAAAGACGTCCAGATAAATGGACTTTGGATGATATTGCATAGAAGTTATGCTAATTTCACAAAGATATTAAGGGAGTGGTGAGACAGAAAATTTCCTGTGTAGGTTTTTATTTTGGAAGACAATCCTTTCTTTTGATACCTGTCTGTTATTAAGCCCTTACTGAGGTGTAGATACTGTCAAATTATTTGCTGCTTTGCTAGAAATGTTTCAGCTTTTATGTTACAACTACAAATTCAAAGCACAGTGTAGGGTGCAATTACTTTGCTCTCAGGAACAGATTTATTGGTGCCTCTGGTTTTTGGTCTGTACAGATACATACAATCTTCCTGCAGTATTGTCTTTTTGTCATACCCAGTCTTCTTTCTTTAGCATCCAAGTTCTGCAAAGAGAACAGCATATATATATATATGTATATATGTGTCTTCTGGATATCTGTATTGAGATTGAAGGGAGTTTGTTTGGTTCACAGGGGTGGCTTTTATTAAACAGAAGAGATTTGTCATAACTGTCTGCTTCCTCACTTTGACACTGTAGGGAGCTCAGGAGGGGAGTCAGTCATCACCAAAGCAGAATCCAACCAGAGTGGGGAGTCCTTGACACCAGAAACAGCTCAGCTGTTGTCTTCACTCTCTTCACTTCAGCCCAAGATATTTGCACAACTTCAGGTACAGTCAAGTCATTTACAGAACATCAAACATGCTGTGCTGGAAGTGCTGAAGGCGAGCTGAGAACAGCAAGTTCCCTCTCACCTGATGCCAGACAGTAGCTGGGTAACACGGACTTTGAGGTAGCTGTCAGCTCTTAGTCTGGTCGCTCTTGCACATCACATTTAGCACAGAGCTGTGGTACAGGGGATCCCACTACTATCTTTTGACACTTCGAAGGTAGGGTCCCTTGTGAAGGCAAAACCAGGAGGATAAAGGTAGTGGGTTTCTACCTCAAACCAAGTACCTATTCATTTTCCACACAGTCCAGTCATTTTATAATGAAAATGCTGCAAAACAGTGGGGAGATGAGACAGTCTTGTTTATTCCTTTTAAATCCTTCTCCAGCCTCTGAAGAAAATACCTTAAAATCCTGAAACTGCTCCTAGCTCAGAGCTGTAAACTTGCAGGTTGAAGGGCTGAAGAGAGGGATAAGAATGTCATGCTCAAGGAGCTTCTTCTAAAGCTCATCTCCCTTCAAAGCTGGCTCTCTTATCCTTCTTCCTTAACTGCTTTGAAAAGCTGCCTTCATATTCCCTGAAACCCAATAAAATGCATGATCTTTTTGCTAGAAGTACAGTCTGTAGTAAGATTCTGTTCTACTTGCTGTTTCCCTCTCTTTTTGAGGACAGCCTGGCTCTACCTCACACCAGTTTATTTAAAGCAGTGTGCTTAGCTTATAATACCCATCTCTTGTGGGAATGGGCAGTACTGGGGAGTGATCTGAAACTGCGTATGAATCCAAAATTAGAGCTTTATGGTCATCAGCAGTCTTCTAAATGCTGCTGGATTTTGTTGTCTTAATTGTTTTCAAGCACATTTTGAGCCTAGAGTTGCTAGGATTGAGTGTTCAAAAGAGTAAGTCGAAAGTCAGAGGCTATCTAGTTCCAATAAATACAATACATGCTGTTAAATGCAAGCTGCTTCTGCTGTAAATACTGGTACTTCTGCCTTCTCTTTCACAGGGATTACAGCTGCAGTCAACATTTACCTCAACAAACGGATCAACGGCCCTGATAGCTGTAAATAACCATTCCCCTCCCAGCCCTTCGAGTTTCCTGGATTCCCTAGGGAGTGCAATAACCAGCCATTCTCTAGCACTTAGTCAGGGGCACAGCCTGCAAGCAGGTGCTGGCCTAACACAGCGTAATGCTGCTGCTCCTGCTTTTGGGACTCTGCCGGGCTCTGATCAGAGTCTGGTTGCCATGGGCCAGCTGGTACCAGCTGGAGGGGTGGATGACTCCAGAAACCTCGAAGGAGGAGTCCATCAGATTCTCTTAGGAGATGTACAGACTATTCCAGTACAGATTGTGGACAGCCATCCAGCACTTAGTAAGTTGCAGTTTTCTCAATAATATGTAAATATAGAAAATACAATGGATTTTGTTCTGTGTATCTTGAAGATAGGAGATAAATGTGTTGATAGTGGGGAACTCCAACACAGACTTCTTTCAGACAATTCTAATTAGTTATTACTGTTAAAACAAAGGAAAAAAATGACAAACCAAAATAAATTAACAAAACCCACAAAAAAACCCCAAACTTATTTTTTGCTGTAAAAAGATGCTAGTCAGTTTCTTTGACCAAATACCAACTCCTATGTTAAGCACAGTATTTTTGCCAGAAATCCTAGTATTTAGCTGTAATTATGATCTTCAAAATTATTTTTTTAGGGAGAAATAAGAATAGAAAATAATGGATATTGAATCTAGTTAGAACTCTTTGGAAAGAAATATGGGGGGTTTGAAGACTTCTTTGTTTACACAATCCCAGCAGATCTCTGAAAATTTTCAATAATGTTTTAATAGTATTCTGTAGTCATCAGTATGTTTTAGAAATGATCAGATAAATTTGTATGTAATTGCTGGGAATTTCAAACTTCTGTTTGAAAACAGTTTTTAAAAACTACACAATAAACACCATAAATAGCTTTATGTGAAAACGGAAGGCTCTTTAAAACCATTGCTATCAAATATAAATACAGTCTTTGAGTTCTCAGCCGTAGGAACTGATTGGGAACGGGTGCTTGCATTCTCACAGATTGGTTGTTAATTCTTGATGAAGACCTATTAGATATGGAGCACATAGAAATCAACACAACATGGTCTTTTACCTACCCAGAGTCTGAAACATTTGTGTGCAATGCTTTGTTATTTCTATATTATTTTCTCATGTCATCTGTGACTTCTAAAAAGATGGATCTTGAGTAGTTCTGCAGGAACATGTAGGTAAAGATGTTCTAGATCATAGCTACACCTTCATAATGACATAGCAGTAATTACCATCTCCATAAGTACCAATGACTTTTGCAGGTCAGCAAAACTTTATTCCTTTTTATTTCTTCATGTATTCTTAGATTTTCATTTTCAGAATATTACAGAATTTAGTATAAATTAAGGGTAGTTGAGGAAATATACTGAAACTTATATGTGTTAAGGTAGTAATGGATTCTTTTGCTGTGACAGTATTGTCAAAGTTAAATTTAAGGCATTTTCTACTTGTACTCAAAAGTTTGTGTAACTGGTTGCTTTCCATTTTATAATTGAATTTGACTTCTCTCCTGAGAAATTCTTTTTTTTGCAGAGTAAAAGAATTTCAGAGAACCTATCAAATGTTTCTTGTAAGTGAATTTTTAAAGAAATCCTATTTTACTCAAAAGAAGTGGCCAATTGTGCCTGAAGTGTAAGTCATTCTGTAAACCAGCGTGCTTTAGAGCTAATTTTTTCAGCAATAGCACCCCTATTCTTCATTCCCCTTCAAAAAAAAAGGCCCTCATAACAAAAACAAGAATTAAGATGGCAGCTTTATTTTTCTGTGGGAAAGAGGAAAGACCTTTTGTGTGAAAGTGACTTTATATCTCCAAACTTTTTTTTATAAATTGGTTTAAATATTGTTACTTGAGGGGGGCCTTACTCCAGTAAGTTCATGTCAACTTGCAATGGCTTAGAGCACAGTAGGTGACAGAACTGGCTGACCAGCTAAAAAGCAGTAAACTTCCTATGTGCCTTACCTATTAGCTTGAGTTCCTGAAATACTTTTCTTTTAAATGCACAGTTATTGGGGCTAAAGCATTGTCAATGGAGTTTGAACTTCAATGTTTGATTTTTGTTTTGTTTTTAAGCTGAAGAAAATACAGAGGGTGTTGTTACCTGTGTGAGCCAAGTTAAACAAGAACCAAGAGAAAAAGCATTGTCTATGGAAAATAGATAAAATCAGAGACTGCCACAGTTCCTCACCACAGTTCCTCGCCTTCACCTGTGAAGCCTGGGAGGATTTTTCAAATTGGAGAACTCTAAATGTCTTGGAAGGAAATGCAGGTGCTCTCAAAGTACTGCCATTCTTTTTTAATTGTATTATGACATTCAGCCTAAGCATATGTTGTAGTAGTTCTGACAGAAAGCTGTTTTGGTTTGACTGATGTGGCTCACTGCCAACTCCAGGTCATTCAGTTGCCCTGTGGAACACCACCTCTCTCTTCTGTTTCAAGTTTTGAGTAATTTGGATTCTGTCCGAATGGCCCATTTTGTTCATTGTTTCTGAAGGTCTTCCACATTTTAATTCCTTAGCTTTAGAATGTGGATCACAATGCTGGGATTGCATTTTCTCCTTGAGATCCTTGACTCTTATTGCACTACAGAGACCATAGAATCTGTCAGCTCCAAGATCACAGAATCCAACAGCAAAGTGGATCAGTATGGCCATGGTTTTGTGACAAAAGGATGGTCCAGGATGCTAAACTTCAAAGTGATAAAGGACATGGATGCTTAAGAAAACGCAACTTTGACCTGATCATAATGTTAATGGTGTGAAGATCAAGGAGAGGAGAAAGGTGAGGTTGGTAGGTGAACATAAGGTTGTATGATAAAGAAAAGTGTGTGAATTGTAATGGTGAATGTTTTTGACTTTGACATCTTTGAACTTAAGTTCTGGCTTTATAATGAGGTTCATTGATGCATGCAGCCTTCCTTTGCAGTTGGTCATAACAACTAAATGCAGGAGTCTTTCTCGTGGAAAATGATTGATGCTGCCATTTCAGCTTATCTGCCTCTTGCTTTGTGCACTTAAAGCTATCAGCTCAGATAAATGTGATTTAACCTGTTGCTGTTTGTGATGTAGGGCTTTTGGATACATTCCTAACAAAGAGAAGCCTAAGAAAACAAAGGAAGTAATCAAAGCAATATATCCAAGTGTGCTGTCACCATAACACTCAGAAAACAAACTCATATTTTTCAAAAGTGACATATTCTAGGACTAATGTGGTCCATACAATTAAAATATTTACTAGGAATCTTCAGAAAATTGATTGTGATAAAAATTACCTTTCAGAAATATTTAAGTCAAAGCCGTAATAAGTGACAAGCACTGAGCTGTGTAATGTGTGACAGACGTTTCTGTAAGAAAAAAAATTGCACCTACAAATAACTTGGAATCAATTTAAAGCTGTAAATGAAATGAAACTGATGCCAACATAGATACCAAGTTAAGCAATTGCATTGTTTGCTTCAGGTGTTGAATTCCTAGAGCAACATTCAGAGTAGTTTATATACAGCAGTAGGAGCCTTTCTGTTACTAGTTCCTACTAAGTGGTTGAGAGCCTGATCATAAAATTAGGGTTTTTTTCCTGCATGCTGTAGAAGAATTCAGTGTGAGGACTTTTCTGTTTTTCAGACTTGAAAACAAATAAGCAAAGAACCCCAGGAAAATTATTAGTTTATGTAGAGAAGAAAGTGGTGTGAATATTATATGAACCAAAATATTGACATTTTTAAATTGTTACATTTAACTTACAATCAAGCATTCACAAACATCTTCTAAATAGTGGCCATTTAAAATGATTTTTTCATTTTCTTTTGAGTATTTAAAGCTAAAGCTTTCAGAAGTCTTACATTAAACTTGTGTTCCAAATGCCTTTATGTGCAAAATCTGTTAGATCCTATATCTTAGTCTTAACATATATTAACTTCTCTGAGGTTAAGTAACATTGTAAACGCTATTTGTTTAAAGCTCATGTTTCTGGGTTAGGTCCCATTAGAATTTTCCAACAGGACCATGCTCTTACTAAATAAGAGCCAGTATTTTATCATGCAAGTGTGCAAAAAAGTCTCCAGTTTTTTGGAGCCTCTCATATTTGGTATCAACACTGACTTGTTTTGTGGTAAACTTTACTCATTTCTGGCTAGAAAAAATCCCCCAAGACTTACCTGTGGGGTTTTTTTTATTTGGTTGGGGTTTTTAGTTTTGTTTTATTTGATTGTTCATTGTTTTTTTGGTTGGTTGTTTTGCTAATTGTGAAAATATCTCCCAAATGCATCTTCTCTGCTGCAGTCTTAGTTCTGGAGTACTCAGCCAGCAGTCCCCTTCTCTTTTCCATCTCAAAAACTGCATACCAAAATGGGTACCTCCTTGCTGTATTCAATAATCCATCACCATCAGTTTTCTGAAAGTTTAAATGAGTGCATTCCAAATGATACTCTCTTTCCCTATATTGCTCTTTTTTTGAGATTTTTTCCTCATTGTTGAGAATGCTTCTTTCCAAAAGAATAAATTACAGCTAAAGATTACCAGCAAGAGGTTATTTCCATTTTAGTTCTCTTCAAAGCAGACAATACATTTGTGATTGGAGTAAAAGCTTAGGGAAAGACAAGTTACATTTCCATCAGTTCTTGCTTAGTTCCCTCATTAACAGTTCTGGGTTTTAACCCTGTTCTTTCCACCATGAGCTACAGTCTCAACCTGTGCCCAACAGTATTTCTGATGGTATTTCTGGTTTTGACCTAGTGCACACAGCTGGAGAAAACACTCTTTTAGTCCATCTTGAATTGCAGGCTCTGAAATGAATTTTGTATTCAATCCTGATTTGTATGGTAGTCTGAAAACAATAGAAGAAAAAGTTGGAAGAATTTTAAAGAAGCAATAAAGAATTAGTTGTTTTTAAAAGCTGGGGATTAGACTTGCAATTCTGTTTATTGAAAAATTTATTTTAGATGATTCTTCAGCCAGTACTCACATTTTTGTCCTCAGTTTTCTTCATTTTCACAGAATTTCAGTTCTTTGTCTTCCAAATACATACTTCGGTTTATTACTGTGTTGATTTTTTGTAATTTAATGTAATCTTTCTTTTTCAAAGAGTATGTTTACATTTGTTTTGTGCATGTTGCTAAAGGAGGAACATGAACTCATCCCCCGTGTCCAGTCTCTGTATTCAATTTAATGCCTTTGCTCACTAATATCCATCTAAATTTTACAGAGAAGACTGCTATGTATATGAGAAAAATCAGAAGTAAATGCTACCACTTTCAGTGGTTAAAGTTGTTAAACAGAATACTCAAGGCTGATTTTTCAGCATAAGCTATGTAGCTTGATGCAAAGTAGTTGGTTATTACTTTGTGTTGGAATTGTAGATGTTCTTCTGATGTTTATTTTGTTTCCTTGTGGTAGTTGTATGCAAGCACTTATTTTGCAAACCTAGAATTCCTGACCTTCAACAGTACTGTAAATGAACAACTGATTCTCCAGTTATCCCTGTTGTTGGTTGTCTGTAAGAGTGATTCATTGCTTTACAAGAAGAGCTGTGCTTCTGTATGTGCATGCAAAAATAACCTTTTGGTAAAACGTAGAGAAGATGTAAGAAGGTACACATCCATAGCTCTTGTTCAAGGCTGGAGACCTCTTGGATGGAAACCAGTACTGGTAATGAGTGCTTTTTGTGGTACAAAATTATTGCAGTTTCTACAAAATTTAGAGGCACAAATGTCTGTATATGTATGTGTATATATATATTTTTTTCTATAGTAACTTAATGTATAATGTTCCTATTCAAATGTTAACAACTTGTTCTTTTAAAGTAATGGTCTGTTTTGTGGTTATGGGGGCTCGTGGGGAGAAATCCAAGAGCTCCTTCAGGGCAGTGGATTTTAGGGATGATGGAGGACAAGTAGGATAACTGCAGGGAGACCAGGTGGAAGAAGTTCCTGAAAAGCAAGGGTCCTGCTGGGAAGGCTGATGGGGACTGTGCTGGGGGGGGAGGTCTTTGGGGTTGAGAGCCCAAAGGTTTAGTGCAGTTCCTGAGTCTATCTCTATGCCAATAGTGGATAGTGTGAGTTCATGGTAGGAATTTAAAGGTATGGAAGAAAAGGGAAGCCTGTCCTGCCCTTCAAAATAAAAAAGCTGCTTGAGTTTTGGTGAGTACTGGAGGCAGATAAATGACTCCCCATAGTCTGAGGTGCCCCTTCTTAGCTTCTAATATGAAGAAGAAACTCCTCTTGGAGCTTTAGCCCAGGGCCAGAGACTTTTTCTTTACCTGTTACCAAGGAAAACAAGCCTTTTCTTCCCAACTGAATTACCTTGCTGCTCTCCTCATCCCACTGACTGCAGCTCAGCATCTGCCCAAATGTCTCTTTCTTCACACTTATTAAGGCTTACACAGAAATCCCATGCCCTCAGGCCCTCCAGTTCTCAGTGTTTCAGTGTTGGACTGTTGAAGGAGCTGCTAAGTTCACTGCACAGGTAAACACTGGTGAGCCTTGCCCCATCAGTTTTTCTCCCTCTTTACCCATTATCATAAGTAGATATGTTACTTTAAATTGAAGTTTTTTTACTTGCTTGCTTAGGGGTTTATCACCATTACTGGAATGAATATGAAGGAGCCCCATTTCACAGGCCATTTACATTCACAGCAACGGAAAAGATTTGATAAAACAAGGAGGAAAGGATGGTTTCTGACAGCTGTTAGGGCTGGCCTCTTTCATACCACTTGAATTCCTGATTCTGGCTGTGGATGGTAGCTGCCTGTTGTCTGTCTGTTGGCAAATGTACAGTTTTCTCCCTTAAGCCTATTCAAGCAGATATATTCTCAGATGTTTAGGTAGGAGGAATCTGTTCCATTAGGGATAGAAAGTGTGATATAGCTGAGGATGGTGCTGGGGAAAGTTACTGCTCTTTATGGGTCTGTGATGAGAAAATCATCTTTGATCTGCCCTGCCTTTCTGAGCAAAGCTTTCATAGAATAGACTTCAGAGCCTATTCCATCAGTAACAATTATCTTCTCCCAGCAACAGTGCACCTCATTAATGAATGAAACAAGCCTTGTGTAAAACAGGTGGTGTTGATTTTTTAGGTCAGAAGCTATCCAGCTGGTCTATCCAACAACAGCAATTGAGGTATGAATTGTGGGGAGAAGGAGGGGGCAGCAAATAACAAGAGTGTATGTGCATGCCTTTTTTTTTTTTTTTTTCCAATATAAGATCTTACATCTTAGTATTCCATTCCATTTCTGATGCACGTGACAAATGACATGTTTATTTTCTGAATGATGTGTTTTCTGGACAGTCTTCAAAGGAGTGGGCAGAAATAGTACTGCTGTATCATACAAAGTAATAGTGCATGTTTGTCATCTAGGACCCCATCCTGTTCTTGTACAGAAGGGGTTTTAGAAGCATGGAAAGCTTTATGAGGACAAGTACTCTGAGCATCCTTGTCCTAAGGACTCTTCCCTGGACAATAGGAGCTGTGGGAGCAATTCTCATCAGTAGTCTGTTAGCCTCTGCTAGATAGAAGAAACCTTGCAACAAGCACGTATATGATAGCCTCTTTATGCAAGTTACCTTTGGATACTTAATAGTTTTAAAATACATATCCATATATATATGTATGTACTGCAAAATCATATGGAGACAGGACTATAATTGTTTGCACATAGTTCTTTAATACAGTTTTAATTACACTTAGCTGTGGTTAAATGATGCAGCTATTTTCAGGCACATGTAATCAGATCTTTTAATGTGGATAATTGGAATTCATGTTTTTACTACAACCATCTCTGCAGCACAGCTCAGTTGGTCATTTGGCATGTACTGGCTTCTGTTAATGACATTCTGCCTGTTTAAACAAGAGCATGCTGTTCTAAGCAAATTAAATTTCTCACTCTTCCTCATCATTTTTCTAATAGGGATTGATAAGGCTCATCATGAAAATCTGTTTGTAGTATAGTGCTTTCATAAGAGTTGATTTCTGGGTCCTCACTAGGAAGGAACTAGAGAGCAAAAGCTTACGTGCTACTGGATCTGCCATTTGGACATTTTTCTAATGTACTTGGATTTCTATAGCAGCACAGTGTTAATACAGCATAAACTGCCACTAAAATACTGTTAAAATTTCAGCTCTATCCCTTGGTCAAATGTTGACAGTTCAGTGGCTCCAGGAAAGATCATAGGAATGCTTCTGCACTTTGGAGAACAGTCTCTGTAGATACTATTTAAAATGTAATTAAGTGTGGCAATCAGATGGCAGTAGGAGAGCCAGAAACAGAGAGGTGTGTGTTGGCAGAGTGTCCTTGTGCCAGACTAACATTCTCTGTGCTAGTCCTGAAAGCACCCTTGAGAAACAGTGATTGTCTTTGTGTGCTGACATAGCTGTTCTTTCTGCTTGCCCACTCAAGAAGTTCTACAAGCCTGCAAGGGACATGGAGAGCATGAAGGTGTGTAAGATTTTATGAGAGGACCTGCAGGAATGGAACAGAGGAGATTAAAGTTTGATGACGTGACTTCTATGTAATGCACTTTCTTTGGTGGGAGGAAGAGGATTTTCCAATAGAGAATAAAAGTAAATCTTCCTTTCCAGAGTATTAGTATTATTGCTGACTCTCTCTGACCTGCTCGACAAGATGCCTAGTGTTTGGACAGATCTCAGTGTTTTTATGAGTGTGTCCCAAAATGGTAATGAATACTAATTCATACCTTGCCATCTTTGCATGTCATACTGAAACTGTAGGCCAGTGGCACCTCCTGATCTTTTTTATTGTCTGTGTGCATTTTCTTAAAGTAAATGAAAGCTTGTTTTATAAAGAAACAGTAGAGAGCTTTTATCTAGAGTCCTTTCAGATAGGTACTTTTTACAGAGTAAGCTTTAACATACTAATGTTGTATATTTCTAACCCTTTAATAACCTAAATTAACCAAAGCCTTTTCAATTTTTTTTTCTTTTTATCCAGAACATGAAGCATTCCAAACTACCCCTCAAAACCACCATGCCCAGAGCCTGAAAGGTTTGGCACTTTTCTTCCTTTGTAGATGATCTTCCAGCTGTGCTGTAAATCACTGTGTTCAGTGATTTACAAGGCAAGATCAGTCTTGCCTATAACACCAGAATCCATAGTTAAGACCTATCCCATCATGTGAGGACACTTTTTCATTTGCATCATCTACCTGGTCACTTGACAGCATGTCAGTTAAAATATCTGCAAACCATATTTTGTTTATTAACATCTGTATCACATCAGTTCTAGATGCAGTGAATTTTCTTTGTGCATGGAATTTGCATTGGTTTGGTGAAACCAGTGGTGTCAAAAACAATTGTCTCACAAACTGAGAGCCTTCTGTTGTGAATTTGATCTTAATCTGAGCTCTGTCTGAGCTAGGGACAAATTCTGACACTATGCCCCTGTGTTCTGCAGTACTTGAGCAGAAGAAAAACCTTCCAGCTTGCAAGAACAGCTGCATTTGTGTTTCTACCTGATGCAAAGCTGCTCATATTAATCTCTTGAAAGATGGTTCATGGAATTCTGCTTTCCAGCTTAAGGGAAGATAAAGTCCCTGTGTATAAAAACTTGATGGATGCTGTATATAGAAAGTTGGGAGCACCTAGAACAGTCACCCTCAAGCGTGCTTAATTTAGAAATAGGAGCTGGTAGAAGGAGTAAGCAACTGAAGAATATCATGGTAAAAGTAGGCATTCTTGCTCTTTACATAGCACTGCCCTTACATAATACGTTTTCTTAAACATGTTTCTTGACAAACACTGGTCAGCAGTGAGAAGAAAACAAATCTGTTTCTCCCCACTGCCAGCCTACAGTTCAATAGTGCATCTGCAAATTAATCACAAGTTTGGCCTAAAAAATCTATCTTAGATCTAAATTCAGTTTTGCTTTGTCAGGTCACTGTTAAGTTACATAAATTTAACTTTTCTGTGTAGCTATTTCTCTTAAAGCTAAATGTGAGAGAGAATTGGAAATTATTTATTTCTCCCACGACACTGTTCAGTTTTCTGAAATGTGCAGGTGTTTCCTTCTTGTCTTCCACTTTTAGCTCTTAGTTCACTATGTATTGGCTGTTTTCTCAGGATCACTTACCTCTGAGAGTACTCCAGATAACTGTCAAGAGACCAGAGCAGAGAGCAGAAGAGGAAGAGAAGTTTGCAAAAAGCTGCTTGCAGGAGATAGAAAGTTCTCAAAGTTACAGCTCAAGATTGCAATTTCTTATGGCTGAAATGGCTCAGTTTAGATGGTAAATGTTTTTTTAATATACTACTTTTTAATTGTTGATTTTGTTATTGTTTATGCTCTGAGCTCACATCTAATAAAAGCTAGAATGGTAATTTTGTATGTTTGCTTTTATCTTCAGTGCACTAGTTATCTTCTGAATGCAAATTGGTCTGACAACTCCATGTTTTTGGCTGTTGACAAAGCTGTTATCACATCTGAGGTGTTCTGTACATGGAAGGAGATGGAGGAAGTGGGAACCTTCTTGACCTTACTTCTACTGAGAACAGATAATCTGTGGAAAGAGGGCTTTACCAGTTTAAAATCAATATCCTCACAATAATTTGGTGGGTGTGCAGGTTTTTCATGTTAGGTGCTAGTGTATGTCTAACTTTGTATATAATACAAGCCATAAAATTACCTCTCACTGGCCTAGCCTTATTGTTTGTTGTCTCGTACCACTCGTACTCATGCTTATTGCTTTTTGGGAGTGGGGAAATCGTTTTAACATGTTCTCATTTTCCACTTTTCTGCTTTTCTCCTGTTGCTTCTTTCTCATACCCAGAGCAGCACAGAAACAAATTTCTGATCTTAAAAAACTTCTCTATCCTCAGTTTCCCATGTTTTGGAGTTTAATTTCCTCTCTGCTTTATTGTGCTGGAGTTTGATTTCTTACATGACTGAACTGTAAGATATCATTGTGTTTTGCTTAAGGAGTGGGAAATACTGGGTTGAGCTCCACTGCCCCTTTCACTGCAGAAGTCCTCAGAGGAAGCACCTGCCACAGGTTCTGCTCCTGCACCTGCATCTCCACACAGGCCAGCACAACTGCAGAACTGTGCTGATGAGAGCAGTGTCTTGCACTTTGTGTACCAGCACATTATCAGTACAAAGTTATTCTTGTGAATCCAGATCAGTCTGTGGGTCTGCCCCACTGTGTCCCCACAAATGAGTCTTCGGGCACAAGAAAGAGAGCACAGGAGATGGCCAGGAAGTCCTAATGTCCAGCTTTTAGTTTGTGCTTTTGTATTGAGTTCAGGTGCTCTGGTGTGGGTGGCCCTGTGCAGGACACAGCTGGTTCCAGGCAGCTCTGCAGTGGACCCACCACGGGACACAGCTGAGCACGTCAGTGATGCTGGGGGCACCTCTGTGGAGGTGTCTGTATGATCGGGCAAAATGCTGCATGGCAGAGAGGAGTGAGGAAGAAGGTCAAACAGTCCTCTGAGCACCAAAGTCGGAGAAGAAGGAGAGGGAGGAGTTGCCTCAGGTGCTGGAGCAGGTATTTTCCCTGCAGACCACAGAGGATCACATGCCAGAGCAGGTGCAGATTTTCCTGAAGGAACTGCAGTCCATGAAGAGGAGCCATGCCAGAACAGGCTTCTGCTGAAGGACTGTGGCCTGTGGAGAGGACACGTGATGGAGCGATAGGAAGAAGCTGTTACAGTCTGACCCTACTTAGCCCTGTGCTGCCTTGGACAAGGGGAGACAGAGAATTTGGGGGTTCAAAGTGTGAAGTTGAGTCTGAGGAAAGAAGGCAACATGAAGGGAATGTGGTTTTTTAATTTTCCTTTGTTTCTCAGTGATGTAATCTGTTTTAATTGGCAATAAATTAGTTTTCCTCATATTGATTCAAATACTGAAATTTACATCTGGATGCAAGTCATGGTAGAAAATCCTGATTTCTGTTTGATCACTGCAAGTCACTATTGCCTTCAATTTTTTAAGTAAGACAAAAAATTGATCAGATTTTGATTTTTAAGAATTCATTCTGTGTGTAGGAAGTAGTTTACCATGTCTGAATCAGGAGTTGCATTTCTGGATGTATTCCGGTTAGGCCTTTCAAGTTCGGCTTACTCACCTCATCACTAGAGTAGCTCTGAGCTGGAGAATTAACTCAGGAACATGTGTAATCCATTACATTTCAGCTGGAAAAGGATACGAGCCATATCTTTACAGCTTTGAGCATGGGAGAATCATTCTGAGGCAAGGGTGCTGTAGCAGTAGATTCTACTTTATCTACTTTGGTAAAGCTGTTCTTACAGGTGTTAAGGGTGTGGCATCTTCCCGGTGTTACGTCTTGCAGTGCTTCAGAGTGGGGCAAGGTTTGCAGTGAGTGGCATCTTTGGTGAAAGTGCTGTTAACTTTGGGAAAAGAAATACACAGAGTTTGGGAATGAGATTTATATTCTTGTGCGTTTCAGAGATTATTTTCCTGAATAAGAAGGGAACTTCCTTGAGAGGGTAAGTTTTATATCTATGTTCTTACACCACCTTTGGAAAATACCTGGCACTGGGCACCAGGGGCATCCAGACAGGGTACTAGGTGACATGACACACTTACTAGTTTATACTGGGGGCTCTGTTTGGAATACAAAATTGATGGATAGCTTCCTAACGTTAGCTAAATTAATCTCTTTTTTTTCTTCCGCTCTCTTCACATCTCACCATAAAGAGAAAAAAGGAACATGGTGAATTGTTAGTTGTCCATAAAACTGTTTATTAAGAGTTGGACAAAAAGGACTTCTTTGATAATTAATTAGATGAGCTTCAGAAAGAATTGCACTGTCATTGTAACTTCATCAAGTAATTTCTTCCAATGATATCACTCACTGTTGATCATTGTCTTACTGTTTATTTGCTGTATAATTTATTCGTTAAACTTCTCTGGCCATGTCAGAAAAGAAATAATAGAAATAATACATATGGCAATTCTCTTTTCTCTGGAAGTTTTTATAAAAGGAAAGGAATTCCTCATTTTGCATTTAGCCACCAGCTGCTCTGGAAAAGTCCATGATTATCCGTGTTCCATAACTACCAAAAAGTCTTTTGTGCTGAAGTACTCCATAATCTTGTGATTTTTCCTTGGATCAGGCAGAGTGAATCTGACATCTTTAAAAAAAAAAAAAAAAAAAAAAAAGGCAGACTACACTGGAACCAAATTTAGCGTCTTTAGGAGCTGTGACCTACGGTTCATCAGTTGCAATTGTAAAAAGATTGATGTTTTCATAGTGAAATGTTTTCATTCATCTAGTTTAATCCATGAACAAAAGTGTCTCCTCTTATTTCAGACTTCTGAACTCCTTTGCAGAATGAGGGATCACTAGTGAGATTAGCTAATAACTGCAAAAATGGAAAAGTTTCCCTGTGGACAGGTGCTAACAAAATGTACCATAAAGTCAGCCAGCATCATTAACATTAGTAAGGTAAGATCTTCCAGAGATTAACCACAGGCTAATACTTTTGGTCGTACACTGATGTTTATTCTGATCTTGCAAACAAAAATAATGTTTATGAGCCATTGCAGAAATAACTGGGAAATAAAGCAGTTTGTAAAATGTCAGTCTGTGGTGGTTTTGGTTTCTGTTGGCTTTGTCAAGCTTTTACTTGGTGTTCATTCCTTTGTGTATCCAGTGTAGGGTCTGTTTTATTTGATCTCTTATGCAGAGTAAGTTAAAATAAGTTAATAGTTAATACTTAGAGCATAAGACACAAGTACTTCATTGCAAGATATGATATTTCATATATTTTCTAACAAATAGTAAAAGTTGAATATTCTTGATAATTACCAAGACATTTCAGAGAGACTTCACATTGTATTCACTCTTTTTATCTGTGCTTCGGAATTGATGAATTACCATTTCTTTGAAGTTGTCAGCATTTGTTAGCAATAAAATGACTATTTTGAAATGGACTGTAGGTTCTTGACTGCAGCTAAAATGGTTTCAAGTAGGGAAACCAGGATTGTATTGAATTTTGAATGGCCAGAATTTCCAAAAAGAAGAGACGCTGGAGCCACCTCTGCACTCAGAGAAACATACTTTTTGGGCATAATGTTACAAAGATAAACAAGGTTTCCAGAGAAGTCTGACTGGCATCATAGCCATGTGGTGTGAGGCAGTGATGCTTCCTGCTCTGTTGTGAGATGCCTAGAATACTTTGTGTTCATTATTCAGTGTCTTGCTGCTGACATACCAGTGAGATGATAAAAAGAAGAGTCCATGATAAATGTTTCATTTAAACCCAGAAACAGAGGCAACAGCTGGCATGTTTAAAATTTTTACACTGGTAAGTGTCTTGAGATATTTGAGGAATAAAAAGTTGTTGGTTTGGGGTTTTTTCTCTCTCTCTATAGCATTGTCTGGTAACAAAAGATAATGTTAAGCTTATTTGCCGAGTTTTATAGGATCCAGGATCAGGTAGTGCTAATAATATTACAGATTGGTAATAGTGCAATTTGGATGCTTTTTTCAGATTTCCAGTTTCTGTCACTTAATTTCTCCAGGGAATTTTTGTCAGTATATTCCAGTAGCATGCTGTTTCCACTGTGTTGAAGTAGTATTGTTTACTAACTTAGTCAGAAAAAAATTTCTTTCCCATTACTTAAGTGATTTGCAGAAAGGTTAGTAGAGTTGGCTGTCTAGATAAAACCTTGTCTTCTGGAGATGGATTTATTTAAGGCTGCTGAGAAGGCAAAGCTGGCATAATATGGTGAGTACTGATGTTTTGAGGAATGAGGGGAACAATTTTTTGATGTTACCATTGTTGAAGCATAGCATTCACCAAGGCTGATATCTGAAGCAGAACTTCCTTTGCACAAGTCAGCCAGAGTTTACCATCCTTGCCCACAGAGGAAGAACTGAACTAGGTTCTTGACTACTTGACCAGCACTGACTCTGATTCCTTCTTGCTGTTTTTTAGAATGAATGGTTAACTTTTGGCTACATGAGAAGTGCAATTTCACAACCAAGTACTTTAGCTCTCTTCTAGGTGACAATGAGCTGTGTCAGAAATTCCTAAAAGAGAAGCAGTGGAAAATACCGAAGAAAGATCTAGGAAAGTCTGTACCACAAAGAAAATGTGCACCAAAACTAACTCTTGCTTTTCAGAAGCCCATGGAACATGTTCTTAAATCCTGGAGCATGAGCTGCCAAGCTGGCATTGTGGACCTGAGCACATGCTATCACAAACCTCCAAAACCTTCTCAGCAGCACACACACAAATTTGTTCCTGTTCAGCCCAAGCCAGAAAAGAAGTCTCTAGTTGGGCCACATACTCGGTTAAAGGTAATTTTTAGTGTCATTTTACCACATCCCAGTTTAAATGGGTTGCTTGAGAAAGCAGTCTAAAAACGATGCAGTCAAAAATTGAAGCTCCATTTTTTTAAAGTAGAAGCTGAAAAATTGAATCTCTGTTCAAATCTGTAATTCCTGTTTTCCATTAGAAGGGAGACAGAGGGAAAATAATATTTACCTGACTATTTCTACCTAGTGTAATAGGTAATAGTCTGATTAATTTGTGCCAGAAAGGAGTGCTCATATTGACTTAAACCACTGGGACAAAAAAATACCATTTTTGGGGATTTTTAATTTGTTTTATTTTTAAATTTTCTATCTATATTTATGTGAACTGATATTTTAATATATTGTATGAGGAAAGCAGGCAATTATTTGATTTTTTGATGGTGGGTTCTCATTGCTAATGCACATCTTGACATTCTAATCCACATTTATAACATTATCACTAACACAGGGACAAGCAGTGTCAGACAGGAGTAGAGAATTAGCACAGAATGGGGCATCCAAAACTCTTTCTGCTGGCTTTTATCAGATTTTTGTTTGAGTGGCAGTAGATAACTGACAATAATAATTAAGAGCCCACTCCTTCCTTGGAAGGTCTTTGCCCTGCTGAAAAATTTTTGTCATCTACCGAATCAAGCAGAAGAGATAGGCTGAGGGTGCTGCTGTTTGGAAAACAATGGCTGCAGTTATTGAGTGTTGGCTGGGGACACAGCCACCATCCCTATATCCAGCAGATGAGAGAACAAGGAATGAAATAGAAGATGGATGTGAGCCCTGTTTTTCTTTTAGGTGTTACCATGTTAGATCAAAAGATTTCTAGGGGAATTCATGAGCAGCATTGCAAGAGAAAGCAGAGGTGGGAGGTTGGTGATGGCATCTGGTTGAACTCCACAAAGTCATCCAGCTACTTCTGTAGCATTAGAAGTGAGAAGATAATTTCCCGGTCTTCTGCAGGCTGTTTGGAAGGAATATATTCTGGCCCAGGCTATCCATTCCCTAGTTCTTGGCTCTGGGAGGGATGATGCCAGTTAGGCCAACAGGTTATGAGAAGAGATGGATGTTGGATAAGTGCACCCTGCTCAGCCACCAAACATTAGTAGCTGTTCTTGTAAATGTTGCCAGTTCTTTCTGCAGCAGGTTGCTCTTTACACATCGAGATGGCAAATTTAGGAAGTAACTCTACTTCTGGAGGCTGCAAAACCCCTGAGATTTGTGTGTATGTGTGTGTGTGTGTGTGTAGCCTCATGCAGTGCACACACACATCCAATACACATGTAACTATGTCATAATTTGTTAAAAGTAACTGCTACAAAGAGCTTGGCAGAAAGCTGCTTTCAGTCATCCTATGAAAAGCAAATAGCTTGTTTTCATGTGACAGCTCAATAAGGCCTTAGAAACTATAGAATGTACAGCAGTTTGACAAAGACAGTGATTAAAAAATTCGTATTTCCTGAAGTGTAAGGTGGTTTGCTTGCATGTTAAAAGAATTTTAAACATTTAGCATGGCTGTTACCATATATTGCTGCTTCTGTGCTGAGCAGGCACTGAAGTCTACATTAAAATTACATATGCAGAAATTTGATTTTTTTCTACCTTTGATTAGAGAATAGAGTCTCCAAGCTGTTTTCAAGCTGGCATTATAGGAGAATTAGAGGATTTATTCTAATTAGATACTGAAAGTTAAGAAATGTAATAAAATCACTAGCAGCTGTAATCAATGACAGTCTTCAGTGAATTGTAAAGCCAAACTCTTGGGAAGGGTCTGGATTGTGAATCATTAGTGACTCTGTTTTCTTCAACTGACATCAAAAATTCATTTTCAGCTTGTATTAGCCAGCATCCAGGGATTGCATTGTTCTGCAAATGGAGAGAGAGGGATTGCAGTGGGGAGGCCCCTGCAATCATAGACAGGGGGTCTGTGAGACGGTGCATGTAAGACATCAGAAAAGGTAGCACTGAATGAAGGGAGAGGCAGTGCCAAAGTTCTAAATGTAGATGAGCGCTAAGCAATTACCAACATAATTAGGTACCATTTCTGGAACATCAGCACTGATATACATGTGCTTATCTCAGCCTGGCCTGACCTGGTTTTCTACATCAGCTGATTTCCCTGCACTTCACCCTTTCTGTCTTTCCCCCTGCCCTGGGCAATAAGGATGTGTGGCAGAGGGTGCAGTGTTTCTGCTCAGCACAATGCTGTTCTTTTCTAAGAATAGCCACAACAGATCTGTTTTGTGTGTGGGTAACTGGGACTCTCCAGCCACAACATGAGTGCATGAAGTTAAAGCATCTCAGACTGTATGAAGGGAGAAGGAGAGATTCCTGGACTTTCAGTGCTGTGTATTCTGCAACTTGTATTCTGCAACTTGGAATGAAGTCTGTGGTCCTCCCAGCAAGACTGGACCAGTTCGGATTAAACAGAGAGAAAGATTCTTCTTGCATTAACAGCCTCTTCAAAACTGAAGCCTTGCAGTGAATTTAATTAGGTGCTTGATCTTTCAGGAATATTGGTGGCACTGATGGACATGTGATGTATGTCAAGGACAAGACTTGGATGTCAAAGACAGGACACCAGACACTAGCGCAGAGTCATTGGGAATGTCACAACTGAAATCTGCAATGCCTGCCCATACTACAGAGTTGTGGCTTTCTTCTGAACATGGGAGAAGGAGCTCTCTTAACTACTGAGCACTCTTGTGAAGGCTGGTGTTGCTTCTATGTACTAGTTTGGCTTGCAGTTTTGGCCAGCAACTATGTGTAGCAACAAATCCATTTGACCTTTCCTCTCTCATCAGAAGTTTTGCCTCACTCTGACATTCTTTGCTCCCTCTGTGTTTTGAGAGAATTGCTGTGCCATAGAGAGGGGCTTCCTGGCCCCGGGCACAACAGAAATACCATAGTTAGTGGAGCAGAGACATACAGGCTTTAGCATGTTTGTGCTTGTCACCTCTAAAACCACTCCCAAATGCCACCAAAAAAGTTGTTGGCTACATCTCTTCTTCTTTCCCTGGATCTGGGGAAGGAAACTTGCCAACACACTCTGGAAGATTTAAACCATAGCCCTTAGATGCCTTTCTCACTCACATAATTTTCTCGAGGAACACCATTTAGGTATTCCTGGGGAAGAGGAGCTCTAACACCACTGGAACAATCCTGTTTTGCTCCCAATGCTATAAAATGGAAGTAATGACTAGAGAATCTCTAAATGCCCAACCTGCATACTGTCGGCTGAGGTACTCTAAAGGATTAGTTCATCCATTTATTATCCAAGTTAGTTCTCTTTTCTCTTTTTATTTCCTTTCTGGTGACAATGATTATTTAAGCAATGAACACATCTTCAAGGCCAGAATCACCATCTTGCCAGTTTATACACTTCTGTGAAAGCTGAGAACCAGAGTGGACTTGTACAATCTGTACCTGTATTTCATGGATTAGGATGTAAACTAAGAGCCTGCCTTTTTCTGTCCTGTGAGTGTGTTCGCCTCATCATTCTTAGGGTGACAGTGTTTAGCTATGTGCACATAAATAACTTAAAGGATTTTGGTTTGGTTTTTGGTTTTTGAGGTTTGGTTTCGTTGTTTTGGGTTTTTTTTCTTTTGGTTTATTTTTTGTCAAAAAAGAAGAAAAGAGTCAGGCTTCCTTCGTCTTTCTGATATTTCCTTGTATTTGCTCTCTGTTCCTTTAGGATGACAAAGGTACCAACTGCATTAATCCTTTTGGATGCTAGAGGGAGCCCATGGCTTGAGCAGTCAGAATGAATCACTATACCTTGTACAATTCTTGAGGAAACACAGATGGAAAGTAAAGTGCTATTGATGACTGTAATGCACCTTTTTCCATCACTGGCAAAATTAGAAGGGCTGAATGTATCTGCTTAGGAAATTACACATGGCTTTCAGAGACACTCAGATGATGAAATGCTGTAGCTGCAATTTCTTCTATATCTGAGCAGCTCTCTGTTGTGACTGAATTTATCTTCCCAACTTCCTCTGAGGAAATAAGTTGTCTCTCGTATCCCTGTGAATACATGGGAACTGTAACACAGGGAGCACTCGTGTTACTATGTGTGTGTGTATATATATACACAAAGTAGTATTCCAAGCAAAATTTTCCAAAGCACCCAGGAGGAGGCTTGAAAACACAAGGTAACATCGTGAAACGTATTGACTGACTCTTTTGCCATCTCGTTGTTTTGCACTAGGGATCTGTCACTGTAACACTGCAGCTGACAGCACATTAGCAGCCAGAATTTGGGGTCTTTGGAGGCTGAAATACAGCCACACTTGAACTGACCTAGCTTAAATATATTAGTTAGCTTTGCATAATCAGAGCAAATTTTAATTTACATTGCATCTATTTCTACATTCAGAGTTCTTGACATGTGGACCTCTAATCCTAGTGAGCACCACCTCTATCCTGTTTAGTTGTATTTCAGCAAATCATTATTCCTCAGAAGTAGCTCAGCTGTCACTAATGCTTGGTGAGGTTACTTTAAGTGTCAGGGCAACAGCAAATGGACATTCCCACTGCTCCAGTGCCTGAGGCAAAGCAATCTTACTTGCTGTGCAGAGCTTTGGCAAGCCGGGCTTGGCGTTCTTGTTGGGGCAGCTCTGCCCGGGAGAGGGCAGTGATGCCCGGCCACGTGCTCCGGCAGAGTAGCGATGGTGGGGAAAAGGTAACATATCGGATAGGAAGGTCCATATAGACAGGCGGATATGAGATATGACACAAAATCACTCAAATGCAAGTCACAATACTTCAGTGGAATATTGCTGCCAGAATCATGATGTCCTGCTGGATATAGATCCTGTTAAGGAAGCCAGACAAGGGGGCTCTTGCAAAGGGCTGAAGATGGGATGGCATTACAATGGCGCTGACTTCATAGATACCTATGCACAAGTATTACAGTTTTCCCAGCATTAAGTGTTGATGATTTGCAGCTCAGTCTGATTTGTGGAATAGAAGATACTTCAGCCCTCTTCCGGTTATACTTGGATACAGAGTGGCTAAGTTTTTCTCCTTGGTATCTTGTGACATAATTGCATAAAGCTTGATTGCTTGGGCTTTACTCTTACAGGATGCAGTAAGTACAAAAACCAGCTGTTACTCTCTTACAGGTGACACTGTAGAGACTCCTCTGCCTAAGGCAAACTTATGTTCCTTTATCACCTAAGAGGTTCATCTGCATGAACACCACCATGTAATAAATGAATTGGTTTCGGGGTGTTGGTTGTTACTGCTTGGATGAGATATAAAAGAGGGGAGTTGATAGTTGAATAAATGGGCATGTTAACTGAGGATATTGCAAGACTGTCCAGGTGTAATACCAGAGTGTGAGCACCAGGTGGAGACGCAACTGGGGATGTGATGATGTGATGGACTAGAAAATTACCTCATGCAGGTGATGTCAACATCTTGGACCGCTACTGGATAAAGGATTATCCAATCATTCTGCGCCCTCGGGAAATGATTGGACAAAAATTAATCTTGATAAAGACCAACAGAACCCCTGGAAGCGAGCCAATCAGAAGAAGGATCCAAAATCCACCCATTGTGAACGGACAGAGGGCATAAAAACAGACCTGGGACTTTATCCGGGGTCCTCCTGTGGAACTTGGGGTCCAAGGGAGCACCCAGTGGGTCGCACTGTCCCAACTGTCTGTGTGTTGGTTTACTCTGTCTTGTCATGCGGAGCCTGGGCTTATCCTGGCTTTCCGCTCTCAGCTGTTAATAAATAAACAAGTTGGCTTCTCTTTTCAGAAAGTCTCAGCCTCGTTTATAACAAACACATCATTTTTATTTACTTGGATTCCCTGTTAATTCTATCAGCCTTTTCCCCTTCTTTTTATTTGTTCCCTAGCTTTAGAAGTTAGAATGAAAAAGGCCGAGACTATTATAACACATACTATTGAGGTTGACCATATTCTTGGATGTACTTTGAACATGAGTACCATGATGGGTAGATGGAGTAAAGAGGATTTTAGGTCTCAGGATAGTATTTGTATAGCAGTTGTAGCTATGGGGAAATTATACCTGTGGGCCACATTTATCGTCTTAAGAGCTCTGGTCCTCATACAGAGAGAAAAAGAGCCCTGAGGCTGCTCTAACTTCTAACTTCCATGTAACTGCAGCTGCACCTGAAAGGCTAAAACATCAACCAGAGTTCCCTGCTCTGCTACTTGCTAATTAAATTAGCATTAAGATGAAGACTCACTGTAGAGGAGTGCAGAGGCAGACACTGAAGGCCTGTCTGTAACTTCGTAAGAGAAAATAAAAGCAACTTTCTAGCAGCAACAATTATAAGCAGTCAATTGTTACAGACTTTTTCAAAGTAGAGTCAACAGATTATATTTGTGAAAGCTTTGGCATCTCAGACTTCTTCTAGATGGGATCTGGGTCAAGGCTTTCCAGGGGAATTGGGGTGGAAGTTATTGCTGTATAACATCTGTTCACTCATCTCACTCCAGTTTCAGTATTTCCTTCCCACAGCATTTGCATCCCAGCAAGGAGCTCACATAGGCCGTATCCACACTGAATGCAAGCAGTGTCTTGTGAGACACCCCTGAATTGGCTGGAGGCTCCACACGGTTGTGCTGCCATGCAGAGGGACTGGCCCAGGCTCTGGTGCAGGATGGCTGCTCACAGGGCCCCACAGGTAGGTGAGTGAAGTGTTACACAGCACTGAGGTGTCAGTGTTCCTCCCAGTCCCAAAGCTGGCAGGATTGGTGCTGGATAGGGCAATCTCTGCACTGAGCTGCCTCCCGTGGTATAGATACTCCTCTGCTGTATTAAAGACCTTACAGGGCAAGTGAGCAATGTCCTGACATCAGAATAAGGTCTATGCCTATGACTGGGAAGCTGGAGAAACCATGAACCGCACCAAAACAGGTCACAAAAGGCCAAGGGACTGTGTGGGACCAGGACAAGGAGAGAGATGGACCTGGAGCAAAGGCAGGCAGGGAGAGTTCATAGGTAGAGCAGAGCAAAAGACATGTCAGGAAATGAGAATACTGAACATTCAGCAGCATCTCTTAAGGCTGCCTATACCCCCTTAAGATGGGGAGGCTAAACATGGTGCAGGCATACAGAAGCCCCTCCTGGTCAGGACAGGATTTAATGAACAAATTGATTTCTCAGTCTCTATCAGTGTAGAGTTCAAGTGTTCTCAAATGTATCCCTGCAGCAGCATTCCCCTTTCTGGACAGGGAAATTGAGAGGTGGAGACTAAAGCAGCTTGCTTAAACTCACACAGGAAGCCCATGGCATACCAGAGGAGTAACAGCAGAAAGTTACCACCCTAATCTGGCATTCCTGCCTGTAAACCTTTCCAAATGGGGCTACGTGGACAGGCAAAAATGTCACATGGTTGCTACTGTCCCCCCTGTTCTAGTGGGCCCTTGGTCTACCAGGTTGCTGAGTGAGTGCTTCTCTGTACACTCCTGTTATCCAGGAGAATGGCCTGCAGGAATGAAAAGGAGGTGCAGGAAACACCAGTTGAGGGCATTAGAGGGACAGGTTTTTGCTAAACTGGCAGAACAAGACCTGTTTAGTAGAGAAAGAGGAGCTCCAAGGATACAAAGACAAAGCAGGGAAGTTGCATTGAACTAAACCAGGATGCACTTGCAGAGATTAATAGCTGCTTCCTGTCCCATATAATATGTCTTTCTCCTTGCAAACATACACAAAGGATTTTCTGGAAATGTATACTTTACTCCTCCTTACTCCAGTCCAGTTTCCCCTGGGTTTCAACACAGAGGTGCAATTGAATAAATGGCACAAGTCTACATTAAATGAGATCAAATGCAATTCGAGGCACAATCCAGAACTACACAGCCAATGAAGGCCTTTTCATTGTTTTAGTAGAATTCAGATCAGATCCCAGTCAGTTTATTTAAAGTGTAACAAGATAGCAACAGTAGAGTGAAGTAGAACAACTTGGATGAATCCACTTATTGTCTATTAGCTTCAAATGCTAGCAGAATTAATAATAATAAAAATAAATAAATAAAGGGGGAAGGTGGTGAGAGAATATCTCTGTACTAAACTATAGGTGGTAAAGAGCAAGGCTAAATAGAACTGGCTTGATGGGATCTGATGTAGTCATTCCCTGCTCACTGCAGGAACTAGACCTGAAGGAGAGTAAGTTGGACAAAGACTTGCAGAAAAGATGGTGGCTCTTAGACCAAAGCTTTGCTTCCAAGACCTTACTTGCTGAGTTTCCATCTCTTTTGTACCTGATGCCTCACCTTCAGCTGTCCTAGTCTGGCTGAAGTTCTAAGAACTAGATCCACCAGTCTCTCATTGCCCATCCTATCTCTGTCACTGGGAGATAGGATACTGTGAGCTCTCCTCCCTTCTAAAGGACCATCTCATTTCAGTCTGCCATGCACAAGCTGCTCACTGAGCTTTCCTTCATGTGGGGTCTCAAAACTCCCCTTTCTCATGACAAATCTCTGCCTTGACCATCCCTTCTTTACATGCTGCAATTACTTTTTTTTTGTGGTATCCATTTCTTCCAAGCCATAAACTAACTTTTTTTTTCACCTCTCTATTCATTTCCCCTTGCCTTGGATATAAATGAGATTTAAATTCTTCCTTCTGAGTAGCTGCTTTGTTTTTGTTCAAATATTGTCTTCATTTGCAACAAAGCTGGCAGTATTATCTGCTAGTGGCAACGAAGGAGGACTTTTAAAGACACTTATAAAGCAAAACCCATGCCAGAGGCCAGGTCCTGTGCTACTAGTAATCATTGCTTTATGCATGTTTAATGATTATTCTTTTAAGAAGAAAAAAAAGAATATAAACAGAAACTGATTAACACAAAGAATGAAATGCTGAAAACAGGATGGATTTTCTGTATCAGGAGTGTGATCCTGAAGTGTGACTCAAAAGATGGAGAAGGAATACCAGTGATCTTGATACACTGCAATAAGACTCTGGAGAAAGAACTGTATCAACTTCATAGCTCTGGCAAGAATTTTCGGTTTTATTTAATTTCACTGAGGCTTAGCTCTCTGTGTGTAAAGGGTGATTGCTCTTTCTTTGACCTGCAAGATTGTTCTGAGATGTTTTGATCCTATAGAGATGGTGTTCAGAGGAGCACCTTTGAGAAGTTTCTTTTGTTAGAAGAGATGCAGTTACTGGTGAAATGTTGAAAAGGCCAAAATCATGAAAATTTCAAAACTACCAAGCCCTGAGGAAACAAGGCTAAAATCCTTTGTGGAGGCAGTTTCTTCAAACAAGAGTCATGTGATTTAAGAAGTGAGGAGTCTGTCTCCACATACCTTTCTTCCTCTGCTTGTGATAAACCTTTAGTATCAGGACATTTGCCTAAGTGGAGAGGACTGGGTGGGTGCCTATGCAGAGAATTTTGTTATTCCATACCTCAGCTGAATGAATTGAAATAATTGATCATACCAAAAGAGGCTCAGCAGTGAGGTTCCCAAGACTAGTGCCCTAGGCACAAAGGCACTGCTTTGTCTCTCCAGTCCATGGATTGGTTGTACAGTACAAATATCTATTTGAAGGTGAGATAGAATAGCACAGTGTCCATGGCTTGGCTTCAGTAAAAAACCTTCCCAAATATTGGGAGAATAATTTCCTTTTATTTTTCTTGAGCTTCCTCATTGGCTAAAAATGAGTCTAGCAGTTTTCAGCCTTATATCCACAACACCTTGGAAAAGGCTGTATAGTTTATCATTCGTATCCGTGTGTACCATTACAGTTCACTCTTCCAATGCGGTCTTTTGCAGAGGCCTCCTGAGACCTCTTGGCCCCATTTCATTGTTTTAGTGACCAGCATGCATCTGACCCTGTAATATTGCATATGGCCTTAAAAATTGGCCCCTTACAGCTGGTGGTTGAAGATGGAGGCAGTTTAGAAGCCCTCAGAAAAATTTTGCTGCATGCTAATGCAAGCGGCTCTGAAGAACGTGAGGATAGAGGTTCATGCTTGCTTTTGCCTCAGTCCATCTCTTCATCACCAGAGAACTGCCCACAGCCGGAAGGCAGGAGACACTGGCCCATGCTAAATCCCAGCCTGCCTTCTCTGGCAGTGTGGGAAGGGGAGGCTGCTCCAGTCCTGCCTTCCCAGCAGCATCTCCCACTCACAGCTGCTGGATAATGGACAGCAGCCCCAGGTCTTGCTGCGAGAACTTAATCTGCACTGTCGTCCCTCATTACTGCCACTCAGTGCCGTCGTGTCTAGCCATGAAGGGTCACAAGATGACATGAGGGAGGTCGGGCAGAAGGTGTACAAAAGGGTCTGGCAAGCATCGGGAAATATGGAAAGGCTAAAAAGAGAACAGCTACCCCAAACGATGCTCCAAGCGGCTCGGTGGGGATGGGGCTGAATGCGGCTGGGTTCACACTAAGTTTTCCCGAAGGTCACTCTGCAATATGGTAACTCCCAGCCCGGCTGTCATCGCCCATAAAGGCAGCTCTCCTCACAGTGCGGGGGTGGGGAAGGGAAGGAGGTTTGTTTAGAAGCATTAGTGCGCCCCTCCCCCGGCCCCATTAGTGGCCCTTATTAAACCAACACAGACAAAGAGCAAAGATGCCCTCGTTAATGGAGAGTCTTCGATAATTACTCTGCTCTGCCGCTTCTTTTGGGGTCTGAATAGCCTTTGAATAATGTTTCTCTTGCTGTGGTTGCAGACAATACCCTCGCAGACTGCTTTAAGCGGTGCCAATCCCATTAGCAGAAGAATAGCAGAGCTTTCTGGTTGTGTGGGTGTGTGTGCTCACGAGAGGACAGCGGGCTCGCAGTGGGAATGGACTATTCTGCCCGCTGCTTCGCCCGCCTCTCCTGCCCTCCAGGGCCCAAGGAAGCAAAGCAGGCAAGTGCTGAGCGAAACTCTTTCTCGGAAACCATCTCCCTGTTTGGGCAGCCCCCGTGCCAGGGGGCTTGTGAGAGCCGTGTTGCTACTCACTGCAGGATCGCAGAGACGGGCATGTCTGCTCGCCAGAAGGGAAGGAAAGAGCTGGGAGGCAGAAACCCCGCAGGACTGGAGTGCCTCCAGCCTTTCCTCATCTTCCCCAGGGACAGCTCTCCTCGCGCCCACACAAAATTCCAAAGGGGACGGAAGCCAAATAATCCCCAAAATCAGAATCAGGCAGCGCTGCTGCTTTACTGTACAGAGATGAGACATTCATCCATCTGCATCCAGTTGATTACAGAGCATGAAAATGGTTATACCACCCAATTTTGGGAGGGTTAATTTTGTGCTGCACACCCCACGCAGGAAGCTAATTAGTGTGTTCAGTGGGTAGCTATCAGCCAAACTTGGAAGAGTTGGGATAATTCTACCTGAGCCTTCTCTTTGATCTCCCCTTCTGCATGATAAGTGAAAATAGTGTCTAGCCGGGCTGGCTGTGGAGTTTAATTTAATCATCTGATGATACTTATTTTCACAAACATGAATTCAAGGAACAATTATCAGAAAGGCTTCATCTTGTGCTGAACATTCCAGTTAATGGCCTTTCTTTGAGGAAATAGCTTCTATGTAGGGAGTCAGTAATTAAAACGTGTGAAAAAAGGCCACTTTTTCAGAGGCAGTGGAAGACGGTGGGTCTAATGCTCAGCTGGTATGAGCTGTCAAAGTCAGTCAATGGCCACAATAAATAGGCATTGCTTCTTCCACATTATGCCAGCAAAGGATATGCCCAGAGGGTTGTTGAGAGTTTCCCAGTTTGAGAAAGATGTTTGGATTCTTTTCAACAGGAGCCAAACTTAGGAATACATGGTGCAATGATCTGGTCTTTGAAAGATGATTCTGCAGTACTCATGGAAGATGTTCAGATTGAAGGAGCATTGCAAACTGTCCCACAAGGAAAGCAGCTACGGTAAGTTTCTAGTATTACTAAAGAGACCCATTTTTTTCCCTCTTTCAACACAGTGTTAAAATCTCTCTAGACTTGCAGAATCATAATCTAAAACTAAGGAAAACCTGACATTTGACACATTCCAAGTAGCAGGAAGATGGGTTCCTTTATGTCTTTGTCACATGGACAAATAAGGTACAATTCTTTTACTCATACAGGTAACCACCATATGGCTCCATGCACAGTTCAGTGTTGAGCCATGTGCTGATGGTTAGTGAGTAACGGGGACAAAGCTGGAAGTCAAGTTATGTGGAAGGTTCTGATAGATAACCACCACTATGTCTTTAACCAGTATACCTTACTGGAAACATCTTGTGATTCCATGTTGGGGGACAGCGATATGCTTAAACAATGAAAATTGCAAAATCTGGAGCTTGCATTCTGAAAGATATATATAGTAATAACAACAAAAAACATTTCAAAGGTTCCTACTTCTTGAGAACTGAGAGTATTATTCTGCAGCTTTGAAAGATAATGTCGATAATTGGTTGGTTTTTTTTCTTTCTTTCTCCATTGGCACACAGACTGCAGGAAGAAAAGTCTCTACTACAGAAATCGACTAGAGGAATCAGAAAGGAAGAGATGGATTTTTATACAGCACACACTAAGTGCCTGCTCTTCTCCCCTGACTGCTGTGTCCACACAGGTAATGGACCAGCTCGCCCTGTGTACGATTTGGTTGGGCCTCAAAGGGAAACTTTTAGTTTGTAACTGAAAGAGAGGCAAAGTTCTGAAACACTGTCAGACACGTGAGTCCTTGAGATTCTCTTTCCTTCTGAGGAGCCCAAGAGATAAATGTCTAAGTACCATTTGAGAAAAGGCTGTCTGATGATAAATAACGTGGCAGGTAAAAAGATCAATCCTTGACTGTTACCCAGTGAAGAAGCCATTCATCTTTCAGAGCAGGTCTTAGAATGTATGGTGGTCTAGTAATATGTTATTCTTGAAGGCAAAGATCAATTACTTTTCAGCCAGATTAACTGGTATTTTTTGTGCCAAAGTCTCTCATTTATCCTTGCTGTCAGTGAAGTGAGATAATCTATATAAATACAACTTCCTTAATTGTGCCGGTTACATTTTGCAGTATACACTAAATGGTCGATGTGTAAGGAAATGAAAAACTACTGGTGGAAGCTGTCCAAACACTTGCCTTTTGCTGTGGATTGTGAATCCTCTTTATGGAATCAATTCAGCACCACATCTTCATGTAGTTCCACTTCAGCACTAACCTGATCTCTGCTGCTCAGCACAGCACCACCGACTCCCCTGGGGCGCAGCCAGCGAGACACCACCATGCCCGTGAGTTTTGACATGTGCATGGTGCTACTCAGAGGTGGTCTGCGAACAGGGCACGTCAGAATTCAGATGCATCCCTAATCCGGACGTGGCTATTTCTTGCCGTGAGGTTATTTTTACAGGACCGGTATTGCCGGGTGGGTTGCCGTGCTACCTGAAATAAGCCATTTGTAATTGTCTTGTAACTCTTTTGTTTTCCTTGGGTTACAGGTTCTGCTAGAGATCCTTTTGCTGCCCTGTGGCGATATGAATTCATGCACCACGCTGCTCCTGCAGCCTTCACGCCTAGGTAAGTGAGCTTGCACTTGGGACTGTTAAAATCCGGTTAGGATTTTGCGTTTCCCATCTCTCCTGTAGTCAAGTGCCAGCCCCCTGAGAATCTCGGCTGCTTTAAGCTTGGAAAGGTGCAACTTTACCCTTGATGTTTATACAGGAAAAGCTGTGGTTTTTCTATTGCTGTGTTTTTAAGGGAAGTGAGACTGGTGGGTTGCCGGGACGGGCGGCGGCCGCCGAGCCGCACTGCTGCGGTTCCGAGGGCCGGTGCGAGGCCGGCGGGCCGAGGCGGCTCGGCCGGGGCTCCGCGGGCGCGGCGCTCCGCGGGCGCGGCGCTGGCGGCGGCAGGAACCTTGGTGCGGCGGAGCCGTTTCCCGCGGCGGCCGGGACGGCTTTGCGGCAGGACGCGGCGGCAGGAGGGGCGCGCTCGGCGCCGGGCCGGGCCAGCGCGGGCCCCTCCCGGAGCACGGGCACAGCGCGGCCCGGGCGGCAGGTAAATAAATCCTCCCTTCGGTCCGCGGGCGGGGCGGGGCCGGAGGGGGCTGCGAGGCTCCCCAGCCCCTCCGGGGCGGGCGGCCGGGCCGGGCTTCCCGCAGCCTTCGCCGCGCTGCCTGCCCGCCCGAGCGTACGGGGCTGTGTGCAAGGGCCCGGGCGCGGCCGCGTTTGCATTTATAGCACAAACACGCCTGTAGTCATGTGCCCGTCTGAAGGACACGTTCACCTCTGCATAAAAAGGCTCCGTGCTTTTGTTTTCCTCACCCGGCTCACGGTCTCAGCAGGAATTTGGGTGCTCCCCGAGTCAGACTCCAGTATGTGTAGGCACAGGGTGCTGACATCCCTCTCTATTTTAATAGCCCGGAGTATGACATAATGCCGTGGTCTTCTTACCTTGCAGTAAAATTGCTTCTTTTAAGAAGCAGGCACCAAGACACAGACAGTGGAATTATACCTTCTGGAATCAAACAGGCCTGACAAGAGTCTCTGTTATGTGGGAATGAATGTATGCTAGCTGGAGCATCAGCAGAAGTGCTAGGGTCAACTGGCAGTGTGAGGTAAGATAAGGGAACAAACTCGACTGTACATTCGTGTAGGGCATCGTGCCTTTCTCCTGATCTGTTCTGCAAATATGCACAAATAGCCGTCATCCCACAAAGTTTTATAGGCAAATCTCATTTTCAGCATTGCATACCGTGCTAAGTGACTTCGAAAAGTTGCAATGTGTAAGAATAAGCCTCTGAATCTTAGTGGGTCCAATGCCCATACACTTCAATCAGCAGTAGTTTTCATCTTGCCACTTTTACATCTTACTTATCCAAAATTGATGAATTAAATTTGGGACTTTAAATCAGAAATCTAAAATGTGAAACAGAGCACTGTATAGTGGAATGAAAGTTCTTATCAGTCTATAGTAGCTAGATACATCATTCTGTCAGGACCTTATCAGACTGAAGTCAGGTTATGTGTTAGCATTTCAGTATAATCAGAAGCCTTGACGTTTCTACAGGGCTTCTGCTATGATTTTCTGTAATGAAGACGTAGTTCAGTTTAGAACAGAACAAGCACTTGTGCTGAGTAGTGACACAACTCTGTAGTGGTACCTGTGGTTACAGCCATCCCTCAGGGTCAGCTGTTGTGGCAGGGCTGCCAGGACCTGAGCACTTGGACCGAACTTCAGAATGATTTGGATCATTGCTTCTTTTCCTTCTGCCAATTTATGTGACAAACCACTGTGGTCCTGGCTGTTTGAAAAACAAGAGAAGAGCTTAGTTCGAGGTCTGAAATGAGGTTGTTATTAAGCACTGTATCCCATCAATGTCAGCATGCAGCCACTAACAGTTATGGGAAATCCAGGTCTCACTGTAGAATAGCTGATGTAGAAATGTAGAATCCCAGCTGATTCTTAGGGTACTGCAGCTGGAGAGAGGAGTTAGCTCCAGTTGCAGATCAGGGTTACTTAGAAAGCTGTGTGCAGTACAGATTTGGATGTCAAGTGTATTTTCTTACTGCTGTGCCAGGATCTCAGGGAAGAAACGGTCTCTTGTGTTCTTGTGGGAGATGCCGTGTTTCTTACCTTCTTTTGGGCCTCTGGGGCAATGCAAGCTGTTATTTCCAGCTGTGCTTTTTACTTCTGTTCACAGCTCAACAATGGCAAACTGAAAAGTCTTAATTTCTGAACTTTAAAAAAAGAAAAAGTATTTAAGGACTGACTGTCTTTCCTCTTCAACCTAGTCCTAGGAAATGTGGAGTGAGGAGGTACTTATAAAATTTCAGTTTGCATTAAATGGAAATGTTTTGGTTTTTTTTAAAGAAAAGTTTTATTTCACCTGACATGTACAAAGTTGCTCCACATCCTAGCAGGAGCCAAACTGCTCCATAGAGGTAGATACAATTAGAAGTATTAGACTGAGTCATGTCGTTTGTTGTTTCCTGCTTGTCTAGTTTAATCATGTTTCGTCTTGTACTGGAAGAGTTTGTATTGCCCCTCTTGGATACCCTGTTCCCTGACAATTTCTGTGCTCTGTGCTGGATTCAGGAGGTGTTCTGTGGTTTCTGTGTGCCTGGCAGAACAGGCAGTGTTCGAATAGACAAGGACAGCATGTAAAATCCAAGTTATACAAGTTTGGACAAAACTGGAATATAAGCACAGAAATCATTCCCTCCCTTGGGTTGTTATTTGAGGGTTCATGTGTGTTTGAGACCACAGATCCATGTCTCAGGCCAAATCACTACACTGCTTTGTTCTTTTTGTCCCTGTGGATTTTGTGAGGTTGGGCAGCCACCAGGCAGCATGCAGAGGGGGGTGGTCTGGATTTCAGTCTGATGTGATTTAAGAAAGTGCCCACGTGCTGATGGGTTTGGCTGGCTGCAGCCTGGGCTGTGTGTCACCACCAGCTACTCCCCTGTGGTCGGTCTGCTTGGCTTTTTCTTCCTTTCCATGCTAAAGGTCCTTCATCCTTCATCCCAGTCCAGCTGCTGAGATTTTAAATGGTTACTCATCCCCAGGAAGTGATACAGCCCTTCGTTACTTGGTGGTGCTCCACAGCCAGGTGGGATGTGTGTCACATGGCTGCAAGGCAAATGAGTCAGTGATAAAAATCTTGGGAGAGCTGTCCAGCAGTCAGTTTCTGGAAAAGAAATCCTTCTGGTTGTCTGTCTTCCGCCACTCCTGGGTGCTCCTCAGCCTCCGGAGCCCTGCTTTGTGCTGGTGCAGGCTCTTGTGCTCTTTGCAGCTTAGTGTTTTTTGTGTTTTAATCACTGTTTCCGAATGGCAGTTAAAATTAAAGACAATGTATCCTGTAAGCACTGTTTATTGTGCGTTGCTGTGGCTCATCACTGGATGAGCTGTTCTGGAGCTGTGATATGTTAGTTCTCCACACGGGGAGGATGCCTGAGGAGCTTCCTTGTTAGAGGCACTGGGTGAGATCAGCAGCTGGGGAAAATCTGTGCTTCACAGAGCCAGACTCGTGTGTCCTTGCTAAGGGTTTGCTTCTCCTCAGAGAACATGGCTTTCTTCTTCCTGCCTGTTTTCACTTCTTTCTTCAGTTCATCTTCTTGCAGTTGATGAACTGAAGGAAGTTCGGTTTCTTTTTCGTTTTGTTTTCTGTAGAGTAGAAGACATCACCACTGTCTTCTAGCTTGACTGTAATTAGGCTCCAAGTTAATTGTAGGTGTTCCTGCTGTTTGCCTCTCCCTGGGTCTAGCAGACAGGATGTGAGAGCTCTTCTTCATTGATAAGTGTTGGCAGTTAATGTCATCCTTAGGCAAACGGGGGTTTGCAACATGGAGATAGTTATGCTTACATTCAGCTACCCACCCCTTCGCCTGTAGCCAAGCATTCCTGACCAGGAAGTCTCTTTCTCCAGTTTTTGTGAGTTTTTCCTGAATATTGCCAGTGGGTTTGTGCAGGAATATCAGTCAAAAGGTATTTTTGTGAGACACTTTAAAGTTGGGATAGTCTGAAAAATTTAATCTATGACTTTCTCAGTTTGTCTGTTGGGGAAAGAGGCCTTTGGAGAGGGGCTTTAAAAATGTGATCTAAGGACAATTGACCAGGTGATGTTGAACCAACCATTGACTATCATATGGCAACCTTTTGAAACTGTGATCCCCTGTATATGAGGAGTTTCCTGTAGTTTTCTCTTCTTTGCGAGGCACTGTAAATTTCCTCCAGCCATTGAAATGGTGAATCTAACAAGCTTGTGTGCTCTGTCTCACTTGATGTAAACAGCAGTAGGTCATCTGGGGTTTTGGAATCACTTAGGAAAAGGCTTTCCTTGTGCCATGGGAACAAATACAGCCAGGATCCAGGAGAATGTGATAGCTTGCACAGGGACAGTGTCCCAGCTGATGCTTGCTCTGTATGGTTGTCCCTTGTGAAATTCCTCCTTATCGGTTGCCTCTCCAAGATGAGTGTGACAGGCAAGCAGGAGTGCAGCCTTCAGCTGCTGCTCAGAGAACTGGCTATTGCATTGCCTGGGGTTCATAACCACTTGGAGTGGAAGTGTTTTGAACCAGGACTGCTCTTTGGTTACTTGTGGATGGCACACAGTGCAACAGTTCTGACTGGGGATGCTGTATGCTGAGGCTTCATCCACAGCAGCTATGATACTGTGCTTCTGTACAGCTGAGGGAGAGGGGACTCTGCCTGGGAGAGACCAAGGTGCCATCATGCTTTGAAAGAGCTTCTGAGCAGAACAAGATGGAGAGTGTTTGCTGGGTCAGCCTTGCTATACTGCAAATAAAGAAGGCATCAGCTGTTGTCTAGTTGCAGCAGGTTGGTGCTGGAAAGCGGGCACTCCACAATACCTGTCACTGTCAGCTCTTCAGCTCCTTGTGCAAGCACTCCGTGCCAGTGATGTGCAGAACTGCACAGGCGGTGGTAAAGGCTGTGTGTGTGATGGCCATCTGTGCATCCTTTTTCTCTCTTCTGCCCACTCAGGTGTGCCCACCTGACAAATACAGCTCAACTTCTTAACTATTAGGGAGCACGTAAGTCATCAGCTTCATAGCTTTTTTCAGGGATCCTGCACATCAGAGCCTGGTTTTCAAGGATTGTCACTAAGTGTGTCCTGTTTAGATTCAGGGCAGTACTTGTCTGATGTGACCCACAAAGCAGATCAGAAATCCTTGTAGCAGCAAAACCTGTGGGTTGTGATTGTGTGAGGTACCACTGGAAGACATTCAGGTCGCAGTCTGAGGTTGCTCAGACTGACAGGTAGAAAAGCTCAGTTGGTGCTTAGCTGCTCCAGCCCCAGTGGATTGTATTCAAACAGAGAGTGGATCCACCTCTTCTTCAAATGACCTGTCGTTCAGGTTTGTTGCAGCCCGTAAACTGGACTGTAGTGGTCCAGGCCTGCAGCATAAGACAAATTAAAGTCCCTGAGGCTCCTTGAATTTGCTCTGCTACCCAATTATTACCCAACTGAAAGAATCTCTTTCTGTTTTCCTTCTTGGCCTTGGAGTTTCAGCCCACAGTTGTAATGTGGTGTGAGATTACGCAGAGCTGGTTCCTGCAGCAGGTTCCAGTGCATTGAGAAGGGGATAGGGCAAGCTCCTCAGTGTCTGAGGGAGCCCTGCTCTCTACTTGCATACAGGTAGCTTGTAAAACTCCTCCTGTGCCCTTGAGATAAAATTCTCAGAAACCCAAATCTTTGCCAGGAATTTGAGCCCAAGAGTCATTAAGAATCAATGAGACTTGAGGGACTTTTTATATTACCTGTCTTTTGCTGCCTTTTACTGACTGAGAGCTCCTATAACTTATGCATTTTCTCATGAACATCATTGATTGTGGGTGCCTGTTGTGGTGGTACATACCACCTGCGAGATTTACTTTCTGCCCTTGCATTTTCTATGCTGTTTAAATTTTGCCATGCAATGCTTGGATATTTTCCATGACCCATGAGGATCCAGAAAACATATCAGGAAGTTAAATGATCTCTTCCAGTGTATGTTCCTTGGCATTTGTCATACATGATTTTTCTCTGCTGTCAGACTGTGCTGTCACCTAAGTTAAGTCCATGTGGCTTCTCCAAGGGAGGTAATCTTTACTAAACTGAACTTCAGTGTCTTATGTGCTATGACTAGTAATCCTTGCTGTTTACCTCAGCCATGTGAGTAATGGGGCCACTATAAACTTGTAATAGTAAAGACTACTCATGTTGCAAATGCACATTAATTATCTGACTGCTGCTTGTTCATGCTGGGCAGATATACAGAAAACTGTTTTTCAGCTGCTGCAATTCCTGTATCCAGCAGTTTTTGCTGAGTACAATGCAGCATGTTCCTTTATCCTTTTTTCAGTAAGACTGGTTCCCAGGGGCCTGGATGAGCACAGATCCATGTTTATAGTTGCCCATAGCTACATCAGTCTTTGATAGTTTGGGCTGATGCTTCTTTCTTCCTCTCATATTCACTGCCTTAGACTGAATGTCTTTGGAAAATTTAAGGTGTCTCAAGAAACAACACATAAGGCAATACATTTTATAGTAACTTAAAAGGAGTTTAATTTATGCCATTGTTTGCCTTTTTTACCCTTCACATGAAGGAAGTGATTTTCACTGCTTTCCCTCCTGGAGGAGATTCTGATGAAACTGTTTGCTGCCATGTCAGAGTTTGCTTTCACTTGGCACCAAATCCATGCAGACATTTGAATTAAATTTTTGTTGAGTGCCACTGTCAGAAAGTGCCTAATTGTGTTTATGGAGGATACGTGATTGCAGGATCCCAGTGCTAGTGGGAATTACTGGCACAACTCTGTTGGTGTAGGAAAGGATGAGCCTGCCACCACTGACGTCACCTTTCATGTCTTTATTGAGCAGGGCAAACAGACTAGTTTGGAAGGTATGAATGCTGCAGTTTGTGAACCATGTGATACAGGGGGGGCCTGTCATCTTGTCATGACCGTGTGATTCAGCATCCTACTGGATATGAGGTCAGTTTGTAGTCTGGCATCACCACACTCGGCTGCGTGGCACTGGATAGCTCCAGTCTCACAGGATCCAGAGAAACATTCAGCCACTTGAAGCCTCCGGCATTTAAAAATTAACTTGTTAAATGTAAGTGTCAATTTTTATCCCTTGCTTTCCACCTTTTCTAGTGACTTAAAGAACAGAGCAACATTGTGTCTGCTGTCACTAGAATGCTGCAGTGGCGTGTCACTCTCTTCTGGAGTGATTGCCACTCCAGTTGTGTGAGGGAGTGTAAGGCTGCATTCTCTGCCCATCCCTATGAGGCAGCATCTTCAAATGGACCAGGCTGTAGCCTTCACTGCAGGCCTATGGTTATGTTAGTGCTAGTTTTGTTCAAGTGAATGCCTGTTGCAGTTTGCAACTTCAAAATACCATTCTTGCTTTAAAAATATGCCACAGAAGGACGTAAAGTAAGTGGACAGGTTGCACCAAATTATGTCCCTTAGGCTGTTCGTTGAGCTCCCAA
The DNA here is from genome assembly GCF_965178545.1 of Coloeus monedula. Taxonomy (NCBI): domain Eukaryota; kingdom Metazoa; phylum Chordata; class Aves; order Passeriformes; family Corvidae; genus Coloeus; species Coloeus monedula. The sequence continues at coordinate 13,018,936 of NC_138787.1, forward strand.
GCTCTGTGGTACCAGGGAGCAGAACACTGTTTGGGGGCTGCTGGCAGGAATGAGCTTCAGGAGTAAATTCCATGCTGCATAAGCTGACAATGCAGATGTGCCCAGGATGACTTAATTTCCCACTACTGTCAACTGGCACAGTTGCACAGCTTTGCAAAGAGTCTGCTCCCATACTGTTCTGATTTGAAATAACTCCAGGTCTGTTTTGTTCAGCCCTCTGGTTGTGGTTTTGTCTCTACCTTCAGTGTCTTACTCTATGTTCACTTGTTGAAGCTGATCCTACCCTGGTTCACTATGAGACTAGCAAAGTGAATCCTTGCAAAGAGTTAGGGGGAGAAAGATCTCAGTGTAAAGGCTCGATGTTCCAGAGTTGTGTATGTGATTAGTTATTGCTTTCGAAGTTACTTAGTTGGAGTGTCTTTGTGGAGATCATAGTCTGAACTGCAGATCTGTTAGGAGGGAGGGTGAACTGCTGCTTTTGAGCACAACTGTGTCATGGCTGGCTACGATGGAAGCAGGGGTGAGAGGACGCCACTGGGGGATTGTGGAGGGGATTGGTTTGTGCTACAGAATTCTGTGCCCCCTTCTTGGAGTGCTGCTGGCCACCTTCCTCTCTCCCTTTGGCTTGCTATAGTAAAGGGTGCCTATTTAAGCAGCTTTCCTAATGGAACTTAGGCTAATAGACTGTTCTGGATTAAAAAAAACCACCTTAAATAGAAGTATTATCTGGTTTTGATGCTGTTTAATAGATGTTTTTTCCTGCTAAGTGTAAATCTTCATGGGTCCTGGTAGCACTTCGGCAGCACTTACAAGCTAATGAGCTGCTAATTATCAGCCCAGCCTAGGCTAATTAGTTTTGTTTAGGGTGTATTAATCTAGGCAGAGTTCTGAGCTAATGCAGCTTTGCTGCTTCTGGGACTTGAGCTGATGTGTTCAAAACTCTGACTTTAAGCTGTTCTGCATGTACAGGCTCTGGGTACTGTGATTTGTTTTAGGAGATGTGAGGGCTGTTCTCCTGCCAGTACAAATGCCCAGTCTCCAGGTCCCAAGAACTTGCAGGGTTCATTTGACAGGTTACCCCAATTTAAACATACCTACCCTGCATTTCCTTTCAGCATGGCAGCACTGTGGATGGAGCTTCAAGAGTGAGAAGCTGTATGGCAGCAAACTTGGTGTGACAGAAGTCAGCAATGGGACACCCCCTTACTGCACCACAGGGAATAGAAACTCTCCTCCTTTCCTCCTTACAGGTGTAAGCTCAGGTGATGAATACAGCTCTCAGTAGTTCTAGCCTTAGATCTCTTTGCTTGACTTATGTTTTGACTAGTTAATCAAGAGTTTGGAAGTAAAGATCTGCGGATTTGAGACGGTGCAGGATATAGTGTATTTTGTTTTGCTGGTAGGATGCACTGTCTCTCTGGGGCTTAGGTTGCTACATGGCTTCACTTAGGTTCATGGTGATATTGTGGAAAGAAACTATATGCAGTTCTGTGCAGCAGCCTTGTAGCACTGGTTTAATTGGTAAATGTCACAGTTCTGTTCATGCAGACGAGTAGGCAAAGAAGCTGCTGTAAAACTCATGCTGGTCTCCATAAAATTGGGAGTTCAAGCAATCTAGGACAAAAAGACAAACTATTTGAGGCTGGTTGGCCTTTTTTACGACCCTGTAGTATATCAACTTTTTCTTAGAGCCCTAAGGGAAACTGTATGAAGCATTCCTTAGGTGGCTCCCTCTCAGTGCAGCTTTCTAAAGCTTGGTTGATAAATCACTTTGGTTTCCTGTCATCTGGTGCCCCATCCTGCTCTCTGCAGCTTTCAGTTCAAAAAGTGATTATACACAGAGTTCATACAGAGTGTGCAACAGAAACCACAAAGGGTTTCTGCATACAAGATAATATTGGTGCCAGTTGAAGGACAAAATTGAATGAAGGGGCTATGACTGTGAAAGGAGTCATGGGATTAAACATATTTACCTGGGAAGACTCTTAACTGATGTGATGTTTTGTGTTTCTTTACAGGTACTCTTCATCACTATGAGCTTGTTTTTTACAGGGAACATAGCCCACTTGTTCAGTGGGTGTTAGGTCTTCCCTCTGAAGACAAATTGAGTTGGTTACTTCCTACCACTATGGTTTGGGGTTGGTGACTGTATTTGCCCACCACATCTAAGTTCATGGTGTGCCAAGGACTGATGTGAAGCAGGTCTTTCTCTCAATATTGATGTGGTATCTTCTTAACACTTCGCAACGCCTTGAGCCCACAGCAGCAAAGGATATGGAGGCTCTTGAAGTGGATGACATTAGCCCTGCCTTGGAAGTGACTGAAGACTTTTTCAATAGTTTTGATACTAAGCTTGAAAAGATTGTGCAGCCCTCTGAGGTGTATGGTGTACAGGAGGTCCCTGAACTGGTTGGGCACGAGGTATTTGATCAGATAACAGAGAGCAGGAACCTGAGGAATGTCGCCTCCTTAGCCAAAAGTAGCCTCATCTGGGATCACTGCAAAAATGGCATCTTGGAAACCAAAGCTCAGACAGCGTTCCCTGGTAAAGACCAACTCACAGTGCAGAGGAGAACAGCTGCTGATAACCTTGCTTGGGCAGGGGAAGGGGAGACCACGGCTTTTAATATCTTCAAGATCTGCCAGCGGCGGAGAGATAGGCCTCGCTCAGTGAATGACATCCTGGTGCAGAATGAGGAAACCTCCATGTTCAAACCAGGACACAACAGGTCGCGCTCTGATATCAGCCATGTAAACTGGGGAGTGGTCTTCACAGGCACCTCCCTGCAGCAGCCACCTGCACCTGGTCAGGACAATAACTGTGCTCTGCTCTCCTACCTGGCATTAACCAAGGGAGAGGACATCCAAGGAAACACAGGTTTGTGCTGGTGCTTTGTTTCTGTTTATGTGAGGAGTTTCCTGCTCGGTTTTAATATTTGTCTTGAAAGAGGAGCTGGATGTTAAAACCCACAAAAATACCACCCAAAACCCAACTGTGAGGTAACTCTTAAAAGGAGAGAAATCAGTATGGCTGTGTTGTCTTTGATGTGGCTCTGTGTGTTTGCCTGCCTAAGGATCGTTTTTTAAACTTGATTTCTGTTACGGTTTAAAAAACTGAGCTTGTTTTACTTTTTGCTTCTATCTTGTTCAGTTTGACTCAAGAAAAAATAATTTATTTGCTGTGTATTTCTGATCATTTCCTTGATTGATTTTCCCAAACTTAAAAAAAGCTTTGAATGCTAAAGTTATTGGGAGAATGGCAAATCTAAACAAAAGCAGTTTTCATAAAGTGAAAGAGCGGCCATTAAAAAGAGGGTGTACAGAGCTTTACTGTAAGGCCTGAGATCTCTGCTCTCTTTAAGTGATGCTGACTGTTCAGTCCATAAACAATTAACAGAAACTAAAGCACTCAATTCGTCAATATTGAGGCATCCCTGCCAGCTTTGTGTGGGGTACAGAAAGTGTTATCAGACTGGGGCAGGCGTCTCCAGTGAGCCATATGAAGCGGTGTTTCAGCAAGTGATACTTCTTACTTTTCCTTTCCTAAGCACTGCACTGGAAGAAGTTGTGCTCAGGGCTTTGGAAACACTGACCCAGTGTCTCCATCTCTGTGATTTATTTTGTAGATGCCAGAAGTGGACTGGGCACTTATGAAGAAGAAAAGCAGCTAGTGCCCCCAGATTTTTATAATCTAAATAAAGGCAGGGCTTAACTGAAAATCAAGGGATTGTGAAAGCGTGCATGTATGCATATGGTGGATTGACTCCAGTTAGGAGTAGGTGGCCTGATAAGGCTTAAAACGAACTTTTTGTGTTGGCTTTTCCAGGTAAGTCAGCTATATTGAAACGTGAAAAGCAGGTGCCTAAGTGTGTTTGGGGAGATGTGTGCGTGTATAAATACATATAACATGTAAGTATGTATAAGTGTATATATAGGTACAAACATGTAGGTTATTGTGTTATATTGTGACATAGTTGCTATATCCCAGAGAAGGGTGTTCTTGGTTGGCAAAGGCAAGTATACCTGCTGTTATGTTTGTTTAGGGAGATATATTGCTTCTTGTAGAGTGGGGTCTCTGTTCTATATCCTTTCTATGGAAAGGACGCAGAATAGAAGTGTATCCACAGGTCTGGAGACAGAGCTCTTAGTTTTTGTCAGCTGTATCCTGAACATCTCCTGGGTTGGACTTGATGTGTAACAACTTCATGTGCCCACAGAAACTCCATTAAAATGTAGCCACTGAACATCCTTACATGTCCCTAATAGTGTTTGAAGCTTAAGCTGTGATTCTGTGATATGAAATTCCCATGGACCCACTTCTCGAGGTTGTCAGTGCTTGCTGTGTGCCCTCCAAGAGCCTTTCTGTATGGAATGTTTGAAGGCAGGGGTACCTTCTTTGAGGAAGGAGAGCTTCTGTACTCTGAAAATACACTTTTTTTACCTGTTTCCTTTACCTGTTCTGCTCAGCTGCTCTGCAGGTTTTACAAGGTAGCCATGCTGTTTCTTCCCTCTGTGTTTACAAGAGAGCCTCACAAAGAGTTTGCTGCTACTGTGAGCTGAGCTGAAAAGAGAAGCGCAAAAAGCAGGAAAGTACTAGGTTTTGCAGATGTGTGTATCTGTGACTACTAATTATTCTTCAGAAAAGATTGAAGAATGTATTTTGAGGTTGGATAAAACTTGCTGCAGTGGTTGAAGGGGTCATAATGGCTGCAGCCTTAGGAGACATCCCTTTTCAGGGTTTTAATCCAAATTAAATGAATGCAATGAGATACTGAGAGGACCTTCAGCAACTCCTGTTGGTCGTCAGTGCGGCAAAGGACTTCCCTCTGGAGCCTGCAGAGGTCTCCCAGTCCTCCGAAGCTGTCTCAGTTACTGCATAGATGAACTCTTCACTTTTTTTTTCCTTACCTTCATAGTATCCTCAATACTATGAGCTTATCTGTTCCTCCTGCTTGCTTTTTTATAGAATCATAGAATCATTTAGATTTGAATAGACCTTTAAGATTATCTGCTCCAACTGTTAACCCAGCACTGCTAATTCCACCACTAAAACAAGTAAAATGACACTGGATCCTTTCCATGTGCTGAGAAAGAAAAGGAGCTGAAAAGAAGCTGTGCATTTTGGGGCAGTATCTTCTTAGGCCTGCTGGTAAAATGGCTCATGTGCTAGAAATAAACCCTGTTTGTGCTATGAGGCACAAGTGGGAAGCAGAGCTAGCAAAGACAGAAGTTGTAAGCAAACTCAAGGCAGGCTCTTGTATTTCTGGGCATGTGGCCTGGCAAAAAAAGAGAGAATACTTCTTCTGTAATATATGGTGAAGGCTGGCTTGGATTTTTGAAACACAGTGTTTTAAACACAGCACAGTTTGATAGTCGTGTGGATGTTATCTTTCAAATACCACCACTCCTGGCAGTGTGGGTGCTATAGTACTTTTTCCAGGTAGCTGTTTGGTTTGCCTGCTGTGCCTGTGAGCTTGGGGAGCACTAGAGCTGTCACTGTGTTGAGCACATGCACAGTGACAAACCGAAAGATACGTATCTGCAGAGCCAGGTGGGAAAACAGGTGGGAAGAAAAAGACTGTATTTTTAAGTAGGAAGATAGTGGACATTGTGGATCTGAGGCACAGTTTGTCCTGATCAAGCAAATCCTGCCGAGGTGACTAGCCCAACCCAATTTGAGAGCATTTTAGGTCCCAAACATGTTTTGTAAAAATGCTCAGTTTTGTAAAAATGAGAGAGGAAAACTATTGACAAAAACTCTGTAACTTACACTCATCGCTTACTAAGCATTAGAGAATTCAGAGAGGAGTGCCCCTCAAGACGCTAACTCCTCACAAACTAGGCGTCTCTGCTTCTGCTCTTTTCAAAGTTACTTGGAATGACTGTTGTCAGAAACGTTTGGTGGAAAAAGAGTAAGTTTTCCTGCCATGCCAACTGAGATGCAATTACAGTCAGTTGAGCGTGTATCTTTTGGACATGTGGATATAACACTTGGCCTCTCTCTCCAGGGATGCTGGTTGCACCAGCTGCCCCCAAGTGTGGCGAGTCGTAGGTGGGTGCTAGGCTGTCCTGCTTTCAGTGCTGTGTGCTGGGTTCCTACCTGGGACAAGTGGGAAGTTCCCAAGGGAGAGGAGAGGTGCTGAGGAAGATAATTACTCTGTCCCCAGCTGCTGAGTCTCTGTTTGTTTTCCTCTGCCTTCTTCCACCTCTTTCCTTGAAATTATAACTCCAGGTGCCTCAGATGTGGGCCATTTACTGTGATTATTTACTTTTTTTGCTCTTCTTCAATTTACTCTGCCTGTGTCCATAAGGAGGAAAAGAGATGCAGTTTCAGTTTGGAAGGTGGATAGAGAGATGGTACCATTTGCTCTCTGAGTAAGAAGATATTATCTGGCACACTGCTCATGGAGGAGATAAAGGAGCAGAGCCGTAAGGTGTGTGTGTATGTGTAGCATATGGATTCAGCCTGTTTCTGCCAGCATCTATTGCCCTGACCTAAACAATACGAGGCATTTGAATGTTAATCAAGGTGGCTGCTGGTTCTGTCCCAGTTAGAGCGAGAGCCACTGGAGCCAATTTCACAGGGCTTGAAGGGAAGGAGTGGGGTGAAGGAGAGAGAGGGGGGTGCCTCTGTGAAAGCCAGGGAGAGAGATAGCCTTTCTCTAACTCAACAAAAGACAAGCAAATCTGTGTGCAGATGAAGGAGGGGTGACTGGGGGAAGGTTATGAGTTGTCTTATTATGGAGAAGCTTGAACTGTCATCTGTACTTGATGGAAGCGAGAGAGATTGCAGTTGGAGCTGCAGAAGCGCTGCCTCCCTGATTGGACTAATAGAAAGGGAAGATGACTCTAGAATGGCTGTCCATTATCTGCACTACAAAGGGATTAGTGTGGGTTTCAGAGAAATTAATGGCTTTTGAGTTAGCACAGAAATACTAATGAATGTCAGGGCCTGAGATGTACGGTGAACAAAATTGGTTCTCTTTTAGTGTGTCCATGTGTGTGCATATCTATCCATTTGGGCTGTCAAAGTGTGCTTTTTCTCTACCATTTTGGGTTATAGAGTAGTCTTTCAGTTTTCGTATTTAGCTGAAATACTCTCAAGTAGTTTATTGATATGCAAGGTGGTGTTATACTGACCTTTTTAGACCTAGTGCCAAAGTAACGATTTTAAAAATTGTTGTTATGGTTTTAACCATATCTGCAGGAAATCTTTGTAGATGGAGTGCTTTGAGAATGGTGTTAAAACCAGGCTCCATTCTGAGTATTTGGGTGAATGGGGAAGCTGAGGCTGAGCTGTCAAAGTGAAACCTAAGTGCCTCCTTTTCGTTAGTGTGGCTGCAAGGTAGCATCCTTCCCCCATTTTTAACCCCCATGAGATTTCCATACTGACATAAAGTATATCAAACAATTACTTTTCACGTATGTTCATTAAGTTTAACTGGAGCTTGTCTACTTAATCCTTTTAAATCCTTCAAAGTTGGTCTTTGCTGAAGAACTGCAAAAGCCCTTACACTGCTGCTATTCTCATTCTTTCTCCTGCCCATAGAGGAAACAGAATTAGCTATAGGAGTACTTCCAGCCAAGGGCAGGAGCGTCTTCTTAGAATGAAGGTTACAGTCCAGGGTTGCACCAGTTGGTATCAGAAGCCCCTGGACAGTAACTAAGTTCCTCAAATTGTCAAGAGTCCCTGACTCTGCTTCTGCTCCAGGAGGACAGACAGACTCGCCCCTTAGCCAGCAGTGGTGAGAGCAGTTTGGTCAGCAATCTTGGCTGTATTAGCTGGGAAGCCCAGTACGGATGGGGATGGTAGTTTCCAACCTGGTTTTGTTTCCAAGCTTCATCCAGTCTAGATGTTTCTGTTCTCTTAGCTCTGTGTTGAAGACATCCTCAGTTATACTCAGAGATACTGTCTAAAGCTTGTTAGGGCGTGGCCTGTTAACGTGAGTGTAACTGGTTAAGATGAGATACTGAAAATGTTTTATGCCTCCAGCTATCCCTGTTTCAAAGGCTGTCAGCCCCAGGGCAGAAATCTCGAGTAGAACAGCTCTTGTGTTGCTGTGGTCTGTAATGCTGTGTGTTAAGGTCAATTGATGCTGATTTTGTTGTGACCTAATTATTCTGGGGAGTGGATGAGGAGCTGTTTCCAGGTGGCTACCTTGCTGTTGTGCCAGGAATAGCAGACTCCAAGGGAGATGGACAATTGGAGGCAGTGCCCTTTACTTGTGTCTGCTAATTCTGTCACTGTAAGTCAAGACGCATCACAGGTACCCTTACTGGAAAGGTGAAGTAGAACTCAGATGGGAGTAAGAGTTTGTTCCTCAGGCCTGGGTTGTTTTGTGGTGCCAAGTGTTACAGTTGATACTACAGTGTGACAGTGAATGCCTCTGGATTTATGCAGGGACCAACAAAAATTGCATAGAGCCACATAACTAGCCCAAGATGAAAATATGATACTTGCCTGTGGTGGCTGAGGTGGTGCAAACCAGATTGGAACAAATTTTGCATGGAAACCTTTTTTTTAAATTCAGAAATGCTTTAGATAATTCCTTTTAAATTTGCATCACTTTAGTGCCTGGAGTGACTTGTGTATGGTTGGTTTTCTGTGGATGAAGAAATTCCCCTCGACTTTGCGTTGAGCTGGGGTTTGTGAAAGGGTCTGCTCCGAAGCACCTGAAATGCTGAGATGCTCGGGTGTATGTGTTTGAATCTCTCTGGGCAGCCTCTTACTTTTCAGTTTTGCTTGTGTCTGCTACTCCTGACCTGATTCTCATAAATCAGCAAAACTCCGGAGTAAACAGAGCTGCACAAAATGTTGTGGTCCCAGGTCGTGCTGAAATGTGGTAAGAAGCTGCTGTGTTGGGCACAGTTCTGCATTCCCCGGGTCAGTCCAGGTGCCAGATGCTGTACCCAGGTGCTGGCAGCAGGGCTGTTCCAGCCAGTTCCAGCAGCCCCTCCACAGGACACAGCTGAGCCCATCAGCCACAGGTGGGGCCTCTTTGGCAGAGCACATCTCAGAAAGGGCACAGCACTGACAGCTGTGTCAAGAGCAGCTGAGGGTCAGAGGATGAGAAAGTGCTCCAGCCCCTGGGGAGAACATGGTGGAGCAGGATCTCCCTGCAGCCCCATGTGGGATCCCATGGTGGAGTGTGGAGATTTCCTGAAGGAACTATGGCCATGGAGAGCTCGTGCAGGGGCATGTTTAACCTGAAGGACTGCAGCCCCTGCAGGGGAAAGGTGTGAAAAGGAAGGAGCAGCAGAGAGGAGCTGACCAGATACTACTATTCCCTTTTCCTCTGAGCTACTTAAGATAGGGGAGGCAGAGGTGGTGTGTGTGAAAACATGAAGTTGAGCCTGGGAAGGAACAGGAAAGAGAGGGTAAGGTGTTTTAATTTGTATGTGTTTCTCACTGTCAAAATCTATTTTAGCTGGCAATAGATTACTTGATAGTATTATCCACTTCTGGACTGGGTTCTGGGATACTTGCAGTGTTTTGTTGCTCTGTCACTGTTGTCCTGGATGTTTCAGGAAAATTGTTTTGTTCCCTTTTTGTAAAGTGTTTTGGTACCTCTGGGTAAAAAGTGCTGTGTTCTCGGTGGCTCAAATGTAGAGTTAGTGCTTGTGTTTGATAATCGTAACCTATTAGATGAAGACTCTGTGATCCTACCCTCAGATATGCTGTGTGTGGGTAGGAGAGATGTAGAAGCTGGAATGATGCAGTAATTTGAGACAACTTAAAAAGAAGTAATTAATCGTAATATTCTCATTTTGTTTCCTCCAGAACACAAGACAGTGTTCCCAAATCTTCTGAAGAAGGGATACTTAGAAGTTAGAAGAGACAATGACAGCTACTGGCAAACCTGTTATGCTGAGCTCTCCCAGTACAAACTGTACCTGTATTGCTTGGACAGCAGTGGCAACCAGACACTTCCCACCGTGTATCCACTCATGCGTTTTCAAAGGGTCACTGTTACTGGTGGCATTGAAACCAAGGTGGTGGACACTGTCCTGTCAGACAGCTCACAGCTACAGCTGAAGGCAGAGTCCTCGTGGGAGACTATGGATTGGGGACAGAAGCTTTGGGAAGCGGTGCGTGCTTCTGTGCCTGCTTTTACAAGACAGCAGGAGAAACTGGAGAATGTGCCAAAGCCTGAAAATAACAGTGACCTTTCTCAAACCAATGGATTATTAGAGAAGCCTATGGAGCTCTTCCTATCCATGAATTTGACTGAAAACACTAAAGAGTACCAAAATATTCTCAAATCAGGGACTCTTTACAGGTTAACTGTCCAGAATAACTGGAAGGCATTTACTTTTGTCTTGAACAGGTCCTATCTCATGGCATTCCAACCTGGTAGGCTTGATGAAGATCCGCTGCTGAGCTACAATGTCGATGTGTGCCTGTCGGTCCAGACAGATACTCAGGATGGCTGTGACTCGTGCTTTCAGGTCATTTTTCCCCAAGATGTGCTGCGCCTGCGTGCAGAGACCCGTCAGAGAGCCCAGGAGTGGATGGAGGCACTGAAAGCAGCAGCCAATGCTACTCGAAGCTTGACTCAAAACCCACAGGTTACACTTAGGAGCAAACCTGGAGATAGGCCCTTTGGAAATGATCTTAGAAAGACCAAGCGCCAGTCTGTGACCACCAGCTTCCTGAGCATCCTGACCACACTGTCTCTAGAGAGAGGGCTCACAGTTCAGAGCTTCAAGTGTGCAGGTGAGCAATCAGGCTGCAGCATCTGCACCTACACCCCTTCTGCAGGAAAAGAAAATCACTGGAAAGAGCATGTGTGTGTTTTAGCAGCACAGCTGTTCCCTGCCTCTCACCGTGGCTGTAGTAAAATGTGGAGAAAAACCTGTGGGATATTCAGAGGTTCATCTGTTTTGATGAGCAGTGCTGAAACCTTAGATCCTGCACATACAGCACTACATGGGCCAGGACTGCCCTACAGGGTGGCTGAGCTGTTTTCTTGATGCAGGACACTGTAGAGGTGCTTTAGTTACACTCACTTAGAAATTGTCTGCTCAATCAGAAACGGCTCTTTTGGAGAGTTTTTCTCTTGTATTATGGGAGCTGTGATGGTCCAGCCTCCTCCCCATGCTGCTTTGGGGTGGGGTTCTCATTTTGCTCTGGAACCACACATGACTCAGGAGAGTATCTTTGTGGGCCCAGGACCTGCTGGCTGGCCTGAATCCCTTCCAGGGGAGACCTGGGCCCTAGAAGTACTGGACTGCCCTCAAAATTTACTGTGGGTGCAAGCTGGATTTGTTGCTCTCTGGGTAGTCACCTGCAGGTGATGTTCCTGCTTGTCTCTTCACAGTGCATGGCAGCTGGAGCATCATGAAGGTCGGCATCATTGCAGTTTTTGGTCACAGTATTTGGGCTTTGCCTCTGTTCTTGGCCACATTTGTATGATTTGATGTCATTTTTTTATCTTTTGCTACATTCTGTGACTGAGGTTCAGGAGAGTTTCAAGTGAATATTTTCAATTATCTCCTCTAAAATAGGATCAGGCCCTGGGATGGCAATGAAGTATACATGTCTCCAATGTGCAGCAGGTTTTAGTCTTGCTTTATGTAGTATGGGAGCAGACTTTTCTCTGGGAAATGATGGGTTCCCTCTCCCAAACATGGGATGATCAATCTGTACTCACTCGTGTATTCCCTTGCAAAAATAAGGTGCTCTGACCAGAGTTGCATGGTGTCTTTTCCTGATACACCTGGGGCATTCCCAGTACTCCTGTGGTCTCTCTTTAGTCTGCCAAACTGAACAAATGTTCTTGTGCAGAGAAATGGGAGTTGTGGAGGGTCTGTGGGAAGCTGGTCACTGGGATTCTCTGTCCCCAAGGATGGGGATTCACAGCACTTACTGTGGGAACAGATCCTTTGCCACTTCCTGGGACCCTTAGAGCCGGCTGGAACTTGGAGCTGTTACCATGGTGCAAAGAAATAAATAATTTTAGTTATAACTGGGGGAACTTGTTTGGCTCAGAAGAGTTTGTGCTGAGGAGGCACACGGGCAAGCTGAGCCTTTTTCCTTGTTCCTTGCTCCCTGCGGGCAGTTGTGCCGTTCTGGGCATGGGCTGCTGTTTAACCTGAGGGGCCTGCTGTTGGTAATTACGGCTTGCAGGCATTGAGAGTGGTTTTCCCCAGGGCTGCTGGGAGGGGTAAGCTTGGAGAAAGATGAGGAGGGGGGAGGAAGAAAAGTTTTGCTGTGAATTCTTCAGCCATTTAGTGCAAATTCCTGTAATTACCGTCTTTGTGTCCTGTCCCAATGGCACATAATACAGCAGAAGCCTTTCCTAATTGAGACCTTACAGGAGGTACAAATCCCTCCTTTGTTCAGCCTGACAAATTAGTGCCAGAAAGTGGCAAGGTCCGAGTGGGAATCAAAGGCAAGCAACACAAAGATGGAACTTAAGGCTACAGTAATAACCCTCTCTAGTCCTGCAGGGGTGGGAGGGAAGGAAAAGTAATGACCAATGAAAAATGAAGGGGTTTTTTGTTATAAATTCTCTTGACATGACAGCACCTCAGGGCTGCTTTATTTATTTAGGAAAAGTGATTAAATAGTAATACAACAGGGCAGACCATTGTCTCTCAAGCTACCCCCCTTCCTACAGACCCCTGCTGCCTTGGCTAATTGATTGACAATGAACCTCTGATAAAGAAGGTTGCTGGGAGGACCTGATGGGGACAGGCTTTTTAAAATTTATTTTCTCTTTGCAGTCTTTGTGGGGTTCCCCCCCGGGTTTTTTTTTCTGTTTGAAATGCTCTCTGCATCCCCCTTTCCTTTTCTCCCTCAGTGAAAGCTTTTCAAGGAATTGCTCCCAGACAAACAGCTGATATTCACAAGCAGGTAGGGAAGAATGTGAATGTCTGTGCCTTGCTATTGACAGGTTTATCTTGGAGTCTGACTAGCACTTTTCAACTTGTGATATAAGCCAGGGCGGTGGTGTCAGATGTAGTCATGGGGCAGGGAGGACAAACTGTTGATACACTGGAGTCAGAAGGGCAGTTTGAAAAAAGTTGTCGTGCTTGATCAGCAGATACAAAAGCTTTTCTCCACATTTCTAACTCTGTTTTACTGTTGTAATTTGAAAAAATGAATGATCAGGCCACTGATTAGCAGTGGAGAGGCAGGGGGTTTATGAATGCTTTTACTTTCGCGGCCATTATTTATATTTTTGGCTTAGAGAAAGGATTCTGGGGAAAGGTAGGCAGTTATCCTGGAGGTCTGTAAGGAGCAAATATTCCCAGGTGCCCTTCACTATCGTTATTTCTTTGTCATGTGGCATCACTTTTCCATAGATGGGGAGGACAAATGGCCTTTGCCCTTGCCTCCTGTTTTTGCATAGCTTCTGTTCTTTTGATGTCTCTCTTTTGTTTTGCCTTTTATTTTCTTTCCCCATGTCATTTATTAAAACAAACATTTTTTCCAGAGAAGTCAGTTGTGTCTGCCAGGAACTCTTGTTACTTAGACAGCAAGTCCTAATGGATGTGGGAATTTCTGCCTTCTGGAAAATGTGCTCTGCACCCTTTCATTTATCTGTGTGGCTTTCCTTGCTCCTCTTCTGGGGTGCCTTCTGTCTTTTCCTCCCTGCTTTCTCCATGTCTCCTCACTTGCCAGAAGAATAAATACTGCTATTAGGGCTTCAATGACTTGGCTGGCTGAGCTGAACACTAGATGCAGAGAAGCTAAGGTTAGTAAATGTGCTATTTCCTGTGCTCGAAGCCCTGTCAAGTGAAGCAGTAGGTGGAGAGCTGTTGTCTTTCAAGGAATCATTCTGCACCTAGGTCTGTGATCATGTGTGTAGCTGGGGGACAGCCCAGTGCAACATGCCCAGCTCATGCAACCTCTGCTCCAGCTTGGCCTGTTGGTCTGGAATCGGTCCCTACTGCAGTAAAAGGAAAATGCTTTTTTTTTCCCCCCTCAGTGAAAAGAAGGTGTTTCCTAATAGCTTGCAAGCTGGCAAATGTGATTTTAAAACAAAACAAAATAGTCAGGTGTAATGTCAACTTTGTTCGAATTCTCAAAAAACCTTATAGTTGAATCTTCTCAAATACAGATAGTTGAGAAGCATCCTTGAATTTAGCAAACGCTTAGTGACCTGTCATTGCACCCAACACTTACTTGTAGCATGTCACTGAATTAAAAATGCTAGAGGATAAACCCTAGAAAATGCAGCACAATAATAAAATGCCCTAAGGTCCTTTGGAAGGTTTTCAGCACTCTTGTCGCCTTTTAGTCCCAAATAACCATTGTTCTCACCTGTCCAGGGCTTTTAGGATTGTGCTTTTTCTAAGTGCTGTATTTGTTTTGTGCTTGGTTTCATTTCAATTGATGTCTTTCTTCCAAGGCTTTAGCAGCTTTTTACCTTCCCTGTATTTGAGACTGTAAAATCCCCTAGGAATGTTTTGTACTGTAAAGGTTTTATTGTTTAAGTATCTTCACTTAAGGCTTTGGTCTTCTAGTCTTGTATGTGACTTTCATGCCCTGTTTCTATTCATTTAAAAGTAGAACTTCCACTGCTAGCAGTGGTATTTCCAAACCAGCTGAGCAGAAAAAACCATGGTCTAAGTTAGTATTTGGAAAATACACCACGTTTAAAAAAGGTCACTGACTTCTTGGGAGGAGTGGGGGGAGTGTTTCCAAACAAGGGCAACTGGAATTTGTGTAGCAGCGAACACTTTATTTGCAGTGGACCTACATGCTTCAAAACACGAGGTTGCTGGGCCACAGTGCTTTGCATTTCACAATATGACAGCTTGTTTCAGAAAAAGATCGGAACATGCTTGAGTTGATTAAACCTGTTTATCAGTGATCAGTTATGATCACAGAGGCCATTTAATCTTCACTGATAAGGCGAGTTCTTCAGTGCAGTTTTAGGATGGCTTGACTAGAGGAAGTGACAGTGAAAACTGTCATCTTTGGTAGAAGTTGGGTCCTTCACCCTCCTGGGATTTGGCTGGCACCTTCACAGAGTGAGATTTTCTCCTTCATGGGATTCGGTTTGGAGTTGGCCTGCTGCTGCCTGGAAGTGCAGTTTAGATAAGTGCTTGATCAGTTCAGTGCCTATTCTGTGCCCTGATGTGCACTTCGCAATCGACTGGTGTTTAAGTGACTTCTTTGTCTCAGTCCTGCAAGAGGAACTGCTGATACAACTGTCTTGGCTGATGAATCTACATATTCCTCCTGGCAGGCTCGAAGGGAGCCTTTGCTGCCTGTATGGGGGTGGGTGACCCCTTGCTCTAATCTGCCCCATCAACAACTCTGCAGGTTTTCAGTAGGTTCTTGTGCTAATTTATTGTACTGTTGTGAGCTCGGTTCTGCTGGATGTGAACACATCTCTACTGTAAGCATAGGCTGTTTGTTCTTGGCTATGCCTTGTTTCTTCCTGGCTTGTGGGTCCTAGATATGAGTTCCACTGCCCCCAAAGAGCTGTTGGTTGCCTGGGGATTTTTTTGGTTCATTTATTGTACAAAACTATTCTTGAGGGATCTTTTGGCATAGAGTTCAAAGAAAAGAATGCCCAAACCAGGGAGTCTAAATGTCCAAGTCTCACCTTTGTTGAGATGGATAAAAGCTACATCTGGACAAAAGGAAATATTTTTCCAACTTGAAAACTCCAACATTCATACACCACCCCCACAGTTCTCTGGTGAACCAAGAGGTTCTTCATGAATTGTGTGCAAGGGACAGCGTTATTTGTTGGGCTCGCATCTTTTAAATCAGTCAAGCCAGCTTTTGCTGCTGAAGGCCTTGCCTTCCCAGAAAGCCACAGGCATTTGCACAATACTTTCCTGCAGCTGCAGTTTATACAAGGTTCCTAAGTTGGTTTGGGCCATGACTGTTAATTTAGTTTCCTAAGAAAACAAAGCTTATGTTCCAATGCTGTTTGCTACATTTTACTCTTGCCCCATAAAGTTTGGATCTACTTGACTGTTCTAACAAAATTTGACAGAGGAAGAGAGGTAGCAAAGATGTGTGAATCTCAGAGGCGTTACAGAAGCCAGCATCGCAGGAGCCCGTCCTAATGCTGCTCTGGAAAATCCTGTGATGTGCACTGTGCATTTGTTTGGCATCAGAGTGTCCTTGCAGATGTGCAGCCTTGAAGGAAAATGGCTGCTTTTGGGTCCACTGCTGCAAAACTAGGGCATTTGTGTGTGTGTTGGCAAGGCTCTCCCTCTTCTGTCACATGCCAAAGCAGTGTATTATTGCAAAGCTCTTGGATCGCATTGGGGCAATGTAAAAGAAACTACAGAACAAACCAGAGGCCACCTGGTAGGAAGGGTTTAGGTTCTCAGTCTTCTTGTTCTTCTGCAACATCTATAGTCTCTGATGCCTGTGCTGTGTAAAATGGGATCATTCATATGCCCAGGGCAGTGCAGTGGTAGTGATGTGTGATGAAGAAGAAATTCGGCCAAATAGCATTGGCAAAAATATGTAACCACGCTTACTGCACAGTTGTTCCTTGTGTTAAAAGGAGATACAAACCCAGTTGTATGTTCAAACAGAAACAGAGCTGGTTATTTCTAGGTATGTTAATGCTGTATAAAATAAATGAAACTTGATGAACCAGGTGGCCTGCAGTGTAAGTCATTGAGGGAGCAGTGCAGGGGTAAGTGGTCTTCAAACTAACTGCAGAACAGAAATGAAAACTGGGTTAAGTAGAGACTCGTTTCGCTAAATGACCTGGCTGAGGGTGCTGGCACCAGTGTTTGTTCTAATCACACAAATGACTGGCCTGCTCTTTGCTCTGTTCTCTGGTCTACCTTCTCAGTATGTAGAACCAAGCATGAATGTACTCCACTGTACAAATGGGAATGCCATTATTAATTTTGCTTACATTATCTCCTTACTTCCAGCTGGCAGGCAGACTTCAAGAGCCGGCCCAGGGAGTGTGTTCAGTTCCCATTCCTGACTAAAGAGCTGGTGAATTACTGAATCTACCAATAAGTCATTCCATGGTAGATCCCATTTCCTTCCGTTAGGCAGCACTTGAGAGTCTCAGCAAAGCACCAGATACTGCAGAGAATAATCCCCTAAGGGCATGGGGGAAAAGAATACCAGATTAGTTTGAGGTGTATGGTGTTATTCCTCAGCACTGTTGTCCTGGAACACAGGGAAAGGATTTGAGAATGTGCAATAGGAGAATGCAAACTGGCCGTGTGTTAAAAGGGTCGCAAACAATCGCTTATGTGTAAAGCATGTCTTCAAAGTTGTTTGGAATTTCCTCAGAGCATGTTCTCTGGGAGTAATATAGCTTTGCCACCTCTTAGAATTTGACACTAAAGGTAAAAGAACCTATCTTCTGATGAAACTCAAATGGGGAAATCCAAGCACATAAAAAAACTAGTTTCCAAATGTATAGTTTTGTTGCTTGTCATTTGACACAACTAGGATTTTTGGTTCTCATTTATTGATGAAATGTTATTCTTGACTGTTACATGTGAAATTCAAGCTTACACTTTGACCTTTAAGTTTTGGTGTTGTATTTGCAGGCTTAACTACTATTAGTTTTACTGGGAAGGCAGAATTTGGCTGTGTAAGCTGCAGCGTGCCTGTATGCTGTCTTTCTACAAAGGACATGTACAATACAGGCATGCAGAATGTTGTGTATGCACCCATATGTATATGCTATCACCTGACTTGTTTCCAACATGGGGATTTTTTTCTCGATTGTTCATATTCTTAGAGAAAGTCACCGCTCTGTGCATTCAGCATGACTGATGTAAAGGGTGTTACTCACTTCACCTACTCCCAGCCGTCTAAATATTGGATGGCTACAACAGTCCAATCTTTGCTGATTGGAAGAAAGCCTGAGTGCCTACGGAAGAATTCATCTCATGTGCCTTGAAGAGCTGTTCTGAAGCTGGGTACCTGTGAGACATCTCCAGTAGGGAGGGGTAGGTTACTGTCTGGAGTGTCCAGTCTCCCCAGCTCAGAGCCATCAAGCCTACACTGGTAGGCTAAGTCAGCTGAGCTGGAATGTGTAAGACAGGAAAGACAAGCCTATGCATTGTACCTTCAAATGGTGCTAAGGAAGATGGAAAATCTGTTGTTTTAGCACTTAGCCCTGACCTATAGCTGATAATTGAGGTTTCCATTGACTTGGAACAGTTGGGCCACCCTTTGGAGTCAACTGGGGATGTGTGAACCCTTCCTTATTTCTGGAGAAGCTGATCTAGTTTATAATTAAAGTGGGATCTGTACACTGCTGACATGATATGGGTTTTATATGTTGCTTGGGTAATTATAACTTGATCGGGTCAAACCCATATGGTTGCAGCCCAGAAATTTCTTTTACTTTAATCTGTTACAGTTTTATTGTCTTTTTTTAAAGTTCATAAGAAGCTCACAAAAAATGTAGGCAAGGTGACTAGTGTTAGACTTTGCTTGGAGGTTTATAAGTTTTTAATTACTTACTTGAAATAAAATTGCTCTGGAAAGTAGTGGTGGGGAAAAGGAAAAAGTGTAATGCCAAGTCAAACCTGGGTAGGCATAAGAGAGAACTAAGCTGGATTGTTGGTGTATCTTCCTTGTGAGTTTGAGTTTTCCCATAGTGGAGTGAATTGGAATAGGTGCACAGGAATAAAGGTAAGCAACTGAAGTAATTCTCACCTTATTTCTGTTTGTGCTGAGGTGATAGAGCAATGTTGTATGTCTGATCTAACATTGAAAATTTGTTGCTGTGCTCCTTCTGCTTTATGCCTTTATCAAACTGAAAGCCTTTTGAAGTCTGTGAAGCATTTTCTTTGTATTGTATGTTGTTTCTAAATGAATTAGCTTCTAAGCTAACCTGTCACAGATTTAATTATGGCACACAGTCACAAGGGACTTGCTTTTTCCTGATACTGAGCAAAGAAGCTTATTCAATAAGGAAAACAGTTGTGTACTTGATTCTAATTTGGTCTTCTACTTTCTCTGTTTCACTGTGGAGCTACTCCAGTCTTTTCTTGCTGGAGATTAAAGAGAAAGGTATCTGGATAAAAAGGATAGTT